>NC_090667.1:16477985-17727985 GCF_013368605.1 Nyctibius grandis | reverse complement strand
CTCTCTCATATTACATTTGCTTGTGTTCCTTGATAACTGACAGGGGTGACACTTATGATTTGTTTGACAAGTTTATCTAAGAAGCAGCATCCCAGGGGCAAGAGCTTCTTAATATGGACCTAAACTCTTCCAGGTAATTTAAGAGCTAAAATGCATCCAGTTTTGCTTTGATCTGAATGCAGTGAGCCATCAGCACTTGAACATGTCTTCTCCCATTCTCTCAGCTAAAAAGGAGAGTCCAGCATCCCCAGTTACCTAGTTCCTTGAAACCTAGCACAAGGGTTAGGGAAGGACAGGTAAAACCAGGAGTCAGGCTTGTGTCCTGCCTAGAAAAAATCCTGTTGGGGAACTAGAGAGCAGGAAGATACAGCTCGAAGCAGTATTACAACTTTGGCAGGTGTCTTGGCCCTGACTCTGCCCTGTGAAAGAAGCACCTCTTGTTGTACAAGTTAAGTGAAGTTGTTCCACTGTGGGACTCCCCACCTTTACAACCACAGAACAGAACTTTCATGAGGGGATATTGCCAGCTATTTTTTCCTGGTAGATTTTTTTTTCTGCAGGCCTTTTTGAAGAAACATGTGATTTGGACCAAAGGATTTATAGATCTGTCTGTTAATCCCCCCAGGGCTTGTATTAGGTTCTTAGGCTTTTTTTCCCCTTTCTCATGTTTCCTTAGACTCTTGCAGTGAGGGAATCTGCAATCAATTCATACCTCTCAGCTCGTCCATAATTGCAGAGTAGCTATTCTGTTGGCAAAACTTGCTTCATCGCATATACACTTGAGAATATCTTAAATATGGAAGGTTCTCTGGAATCTAATTCTCCCCATTTATTTGGTCTCGTTTTAATAGAGGTTGGGTTTTTTCCTCCAGGAAGTCAGGGCGTGCCTGGGTCATTCAGGTCTGCTTGCCCAATGGTCTGAGCTGTGATTGCTGACTTCCCTGGCTGAGCCATCACAGCCGCAGTGCAGGTTCACCAGAATTGCACGTCTGCAGGACAGTCTGTTCCAGTTAAGGGTGACTTTTCTTGCCTTTGTGCAACGTGCTGTTATGCTGCTGTCACTGCATCTGACGTGCATGCTTTTGCATGCAAATACCTCATATTGCTAAAAAGTAAGTATATTTATTTTATCTAAAGTTAGAACAAGTTTCATCTGAAATGGATGATAATGCTCTGTTGCAGCCTATACTGTTTTTTTCAGCAAACCTTTCTACATTGCTCTATTACTTAAAGGATTAAGTTATTGGATCTGCACCACAGACACCCCGTGTGTGCACTGAAAGGAATACGGGGGTTGCCAATGAGGGGAAGCTGGAATGCCAAAGCTGCCATTTAGGCAAGGAAGTAAATGGATTGCTGTTGTAAGGCAAGAGCAAGCGAGAGAGAAAGCAGCGATATGAGTATAGAGACAGACCTGGAGTGCAGCAGGAGCAGCACAGCACAGAGCAATGAGAACTGCCGGGCTCTGGGATGCTGCTCGTTTGCCAGAGGGGTGCTGCCAGCCCTGTTACTCTCACTTCATCCTCACTAACTCCAGCTCCTCTCCAAAACTTCTGCGATACAACCCAAATGCCTGCTGGCCGGGGTTGGCGCAGGGAGAGGAGTGGAGCTCTGGTTCATTGCTGTATTCTGTTTTCTGTTTCAGTTTAATTTACAAGCTTGCTAGTTTCTATCATTGTCACTAAGATTTTCAAGGCAATCCCAGAGCTTTAATATAATCTGTATTGGTATCTGTCAGACTATTTAGGGTATTGCAATTTGGAATTAATGTTGCTTTCTTTTTCCAGTGGGTGGCAGTTGAAGCAAAGAGAAATGTTTATTTGCTTAGAAGTTTATATAGATATGTATTTAAGGAATGGGAAGAGAAGCCAAAGCAGGCCAACCCTTTATTGTCTCTCCTTATATTGAGTTCTTTTCTTTTTTATTGCATCTCCTAGCTGGAGAAAAGGACAAATCAAAGGACCACTTGCGACCAAAATCCGCTTTTAGTTTCAATCTCCTCTACTTTTTGTGTGTTGTTCTGTTGCTTGTTTCCTTATTCTCTTACTAGTTAATAACTGTGAGCCCAATCTTTCTGTTATTAGAGCTTTGCATTGTGTAAGCCTAATTTCAAAACTTTGAAGCAGGGAGCTGCTCACTTCTTGCAGCAGTGTGTTCAGTTTCTCAGATCTGTATTTTGATTTTTGAATGTAATATGTAGTAGCATTCCTTTCTCCTTTTAAAAAGCAAATCTTGACAAGAATTCTTCAATACTGATTCTTAGAAATTTAATATATATTATAACCCTAATGTCTATTTCCTTGAAGGGCCAAATTTTGACTGAAAGTACTTTCATGCACACTTCTTGTATGGAGTTAGTGTATGTCTTACTCGCAGCTGAGTTTCAAGTATGTGTTACTAAAATAGAATACTAGATTCCAAGTAGTGCTTAACTAAAGTACACATTAATGCATTTACTCAATATATAATTATAAGTAAAACATAAGTGAAGTATATATTTATGGGAATACAAATATATTTTAAATGTCTAAATTACTGCGTTTCTAAAATGTAGGAGAGATTAGGCTAAATGTGTTTTAAAAATTGTGAGAAGTATGTATATCAGTGCTGAAACCAAAAGTTGGGTTGAGAATTGTTCTAGGATCATGGAGCATAAGCTGACATACTTTGAGAACTAAATTCAACTTTTTTTTTTTCTTTGCAAGCTGTTGAAACAGTGATAGGGCTTTTCCAGCACTTTTCAGTGCTTTACATTGTGGGTAAATACTTAATGCTGCATAAAAAGCTGGAGAAATCTTTTATTTTAATGATTTTTCTTTTCCTAGGGACGAACTAGCAGTTCATCTTCTATAATATGTGATTATAGCTAACTTGGCAATTGATCCCCATCTTCTGTCTGAGGAAAATGAGGTCTTATATAGGTATTTAATGTAGCTAGACCAAAATATATTTAGTTAAATTGGATAACATTATTATAAATTCATTTCAGCAGTTTTGCTGTGTCCAAATTGAGTCAACTTATCGTAGCTAAGCCTTGTCTGAGCATATGTGGCATTCCACTTTAAGTCTGTTCTTACATAGATGCAATTAAATACAAAAGCTTATGCAAACACAATAATTTTAAACACTTATAAAGTGATTCGCCACTTGTGTGGATACAAGTTCTGCTGCTACTGCTTTTAGAGCAAAGTTCAACTTGATTGATACATGAAACTTGTAAAATGATTTAGGACTCTAAATGGAAAAATATCCAGGAAGAAAACTTTCTACCCCTTCTGGCCACCTAAACTAAACGATGAGAAATTAATTACCAGAGCAGCAAGGAGTTGGGCTTCATCTGGTTGATAACAAAACTGAGTTTGCTTATCAGCAGTACTCTTTGGCTGTAATGACCTAAAATGGAAATCTTTTTTTGGCTAAAAATACTCTGAAAGCCATGACATAGCATGTATTCAGTTTTGTCAAAGGGACACAGTCAAACAGAAAATGACACTTTTTTCTTTTTTTTCTTTTTTCTTACAAGACTTAATAATGATGTGATGACTGTAATGTAAGTCAGTCAGTAGAAAAAAAAAAATTATTTTCAGTTCTTTAAATTTAACTGTCAATTACTGGATTGTCATTTGCTGAAAAAATTGCTGTACACTTCTATAGACACTGAGGAAAAGGCTCTAAAATCTTTTAAAATGTTTTGATACACATAGACATGTGTAGTGATGGTATGCTTGAATTCTAGAGGTATTTTTACTTTCTTGAAGACTTCATCCCGTTGACAAACAAATCTTTTGGGGGCTATGGAAGGATTTTAGCATTATTTCTAGTCTAGATAAAAAAATTATCTACTTGTATTATGATTTTGGTCTTTTCCTCTCTTTTTTTTTTTTTTTTAAATCTGATTCTCTTACTACTACTTCATGCTGCTTTTCAGTGAGTAAGCTGATTCTAATACTGAAAAAAATTTTGAGTGAGTCTCAACAGAGGGATGTTTTCTTTGTTTGCTTTAAACAAACCATGAGAGTTACACAGCTCTGTTTTGAATTAACAGCCCTCCAAGCTAGGCTGTACACTTAACGCTTCTCAGACACTCTGGTGAGACAGTAGTATAAGCATTCAAATACTTCAAAGGGAAGACAGCCATATCTAGCGTTTTATCTTCTTAAAAGCACAAAAAAGGATGCCAGACTCATGTAATTGAAAACATTTGCTATAGGCAAGGTGTCCCAGGCAGACTAAGATGGAAGCATGTATCCTTGTTCTGCTGCATTTAGTTTTGCTTTAGTTACTAAGAGCACCCTGCTGCCTAATAAGTAAGAGTTAAAGGCAACTTAAAAACATGCCTGTTTGTGTCTCTGTGCTTTTGGTATTATTCCTGTGGTCCTTTAGCTATTCGGAGTTCTAGTGGACAAAGGTGCAGTGAGTAAATGAAGAAGAGCGTACTTATGATCTTCTGATCAGGGTCTGATTTTCCAAAGTCCGCTTAATACCCCTACTGAATTGCTTAATCATTAAATCCCCCGAAGTAATTTGTTAGGAAATTTGCAAAGCTGCAAAAAAGATATATTTTGCAGTACATCAGTTTCTATACTTTGTAAGTCTTTTAAAGCCGGTATATAAATACCATAGCGTAGCTCTATTTATCATATGTGCTCAATGCATGAAGCAATGGAGGGGAGTGAGGGGGGGAATGATTGGAGCTGGATGTGGGACTCTGAAGAGAGATGACAGCAAGATGCTTTTGTACTGGATAGCAGAATTGTTCTGCCTCTGCTTGACCCCTAATGTGTTGTGTAGTTAGGGTAAATTGTTTGCTTGTTGCTTGCCCCAGAAGAACATGGGTAATGCATCATGTTTTCTTCAGTTGTTTGCTTGTTTTTCCTATTGCAATAGCCTGAGTGTGGGGGCCTGGTTGGAGGATCCCACTGTGGGCTGTCATCTTACATGCTTTGCTGCCAACCCCATCTCACACAGAGCAAGTGCCGAGCCATCCGGCTGGGTTACTTCCCTTAGCTCTTGTCCAGCATCATAGGACTGACCACGCTGAGCTCAGCCGTGCGTGCTGCAAAGCAACACCCACTTCCAGCCTTGCACAGCCTGAGCCCTTCTCTGTTGGTAACTGTAGAAATTTCCATGTAATTGTCAGCGTACAATATTGCATCAAGGCTGGAACAAAGATGAGGTAAATGTTTCTGCCAACATCTCGGGGAAAAGCAAATAGTCTTGAGACTTTGTGAGTTTTCTTGTGCATTCTTTGGGACTTTACGATGCATTGTGAAGTTTCTGAGAGATTTCTTTTCCTTGAAGTTAGTTTTTACATGAAGAATTCACATCTTTTATGCCCATCAGGTGTGTTAAAAAGATGGGGAGAAAATGAGTGGAGTAAAAGGGTTTTGTCATCTCAGAAACGAAGCTGGAAAAGCTTTTTTGGTTCATTTAATCTTTCCACAGATTCCAGTTAGACTCTCGCTCAGTATCACTTGGACTTGTGCTCTGATGCTGACTAGCATCTTATCATCCTCATGTTTACCTGAGATTATTGTTGGCTGAGCTTGCAAATCTTCACACTCAGCTGAACAGAATTTCTCTTTCTGAATCTCCTAAATGCTTGATCTGATAAACTGCAAGAAAGGCACATTCAGGTTATCAGTGAGCAGAACCCTTTCCCGTTGGGGAAGGAACATGGTAACAGGGAAGGCAGAAGCTATGGAGAGCCCCTGTTGCGTGTTTGGTGCAGGTGCAAGTTGGAGTCACAAGTTGTAGATCAAAGAATGGGAGATGTAAGCCTGTCTTCTCAGCCTCTGAATCCTTATATGCAAGGCAGTGACTTCAGTTGTTACAGCATTGTTTCTTAAACTTTCCTCAATAATCCCATTCTATATAGAATTAGCACTCTTGTCATTTGTGGTCAGCTTGAGTTGGATAGCTGGAGGTGGAGGGGGTCAGCTGAAGAACCTTTGCACCATGTGTCCATTAGTTGCATCTCCCCACAAACCCAAACAGTACAATTGCTTTTTTTCTTTGCAGATGTATGGTGCCATATGACATCAGATACATATGACATTCATAAATAACCTGTGGTGAAAATGTTTGTTCTTACAGCTGAGTGATAATACTAGCTACAAGTAATAATGTCCCTAGCAAGCACATATTAAGAGGGAGTAGGCTGGTTGAGTCTCTTCCTTTAATGTGGATCCTGGAATCCAGAGGCTGGTTAGCTCTGACTGTGCATTTGATAAACATATTTCTAAGCTGGTTCCCATTTCACTGATGTGTTGAAGTTGTCTTAAGTTCTGAATTGGCCTTTTGGAGCACAACATTAGTGCTCTGGTCGGGCTCTGCTTTTTCAGGTGCTGCTAAATACTTAAAAAAAAAAAAAGTAATGTAAGCTTTGACTTTGAAACAGTTTTTAAGGTGTTTGGTGGTGTGTTCCAACTGTGAAAATCAAAACATTGCATTCTTTATAGGTCAGTAGAAAGGGCCAAACCGGTACCAGCGATGTGGCCAGCGTGTTACTTAAGGGATCTCGCAGCAGCATAAGGGGCTTCTAGGTGCACCAGTGACAGATGTCATGGTGCCCAAGAGGGGACTGCAGATGAACTTTATCCTCTTAGTTACATCCAGTGCGAATAGTGCTAGAAGTAACCCGGCAGGGAAGGCAAAATGCTGCTTTACTTCATATCCAACCAAAAGCCCGAAACCTCTCTGCTTCACTCTGCCTAGAGCCTTTTCCTGTTGCAAAGACAACCACATTTATCTGTTGCTATTAGACTTTGGTTTGCCTACCCGTACTCGAGTACTGCACAGCCCATCGTATCAGGAAGGAATTCGATAGTGACTTGAGTTACTTGGGCTCACCAGACTTTGAACAATATTTCAGTAAAAACAGATTGAGAGCAGCTAAAGCAGTTTTTCTGTTGCTGTAGATGAAAATCTCAATGTGATCATAATTCAGCTGGCATAGTAGCACCGTGATTGACAGAGAAATAAGCAAACTCTGACACTCATACTTCATGCTGCAAGCTTGTGTTTCGAGAATGAACTTTCCCTGACTTTAGCCAGACAGACGATTTGATTTAAATGTTAATGAAGACAATAATTTTTTCCTTCTACTATAATTGTTTTAACCAGTACCATTACACCTGTTAAGGGATGAGTCCCCTGCTCCCTGTCCCCAAAACCCTGAAAAAAACAACTCCATTTGTTGTTGAAGTCTGAAAATAGCAAAACATAACTTTGATATTGCTTTAAGCAAGAGAGAAATTAATTTGAGACCTCAAATTCAGTACTTTAAAACATATTTTCACGTGACGTATTCTGGTGACATTAGTCACAGAATTATTTCACAAAATTGTTTCAAACTCATCTTTCACTTTTTCACTTTGTATTCCTGTGCTCCACTTTCTTATCCTGTGCCTTTTATTTCTGTGTTTTGCTGAAAAGCCAGCTGCAGTTCAATACTTTGTCTTTAAAAAACATTTTATACAAAGAAGGTCTGCAGTGAAACCTTTTTAAATCATGAAACTCCAAAAAGCTTGTGTTTCTGTTGCTCAGCTTGCTCTCTTCCTTGACCTTTGGTTTCTGTGATACATAGGATACCCAAGTAGCTAACAGTCAAAAACTGATTTTAAGAAACTTTACTGGGTTGCTTTGATTCTCTCTCTTACTTTACTCCTTCCAGAGACGGATGGCAATTTGCTTGTGCTCCTACGAAACTTAACATTTCCACAGGGAGTCCATTATTAAAACAAATAACCATTTCCAATGGTAGTACTAGCAGGAAGCAGTATACTGCAATTTAATGAATTTCTGAGATCAGTCATTAAGTCATCTTTCATGTATCAGTTTGTTATATGGAAACTGCTGGTTTTACAGGTATCCCAATTTTGGAGAAAAACCAAATTGATGGTCCCTGAAGATGTGTACAACTCTGGTATCTAGTTTATTAGAAATGGACGGTAAAACTCCAGAGAAAAAAATGTGATGTGGTAAAACGTATTTTGCCCAAAATTAAGTGTCTCAGTCATCCTAAAGGAATGGAAGTGTTTGGTTTTTTCGCACCTTTTTTCTTCTGAATGAAATCCATTGTGCTATTGTCAAGCCCTCTGCAGTTTGCAATCAGATGTTTCCAGGATCCGTCACAATAATTAGTTTGCTTATCTGAATCTCTTCAAAGGAGCAACTTTAAAAGATTTTTCTTTTAATTGCTGAAGTCTTGTATTAACCTTCCCAATGGATGTTTGTTCAGTAGCTAGCAATATAGGAATTAGTACAGTGAGCTGACATTCAGAAATTGTTTATAGCTGGAGGTTTTTCCCTTTCAAAATGCTTTGTAAAGTCAACAGAGCTGTGGATACTCGGCGTAAAATTCAGAGCAACTGTACTGAGATCAAACGATTCTGCAAGTGTGTACAGTTCTTTACTCTGAGTCTGTCACAGTTTATGCTTGTTTTATTTCACAGAATCACAGAATGTTAGGGATTGGAAGGGACCTCGAAAGATCATCTGGTCCAATCCCCCTGCCGGAGCAGGGTTACCTAGATCATGTCACACAGGAACACGTCCAGGCGGGTTTTGAATGTCTCCAGAGAAGGAGACTCCACAACCTCTCTGGGCAGCCTGTGCCAGTGTTCAGTTACCCTCACTGCAAAGAAGTTTTTCCTCATATTTATGTGGAACCTCCTGTGTTCCAGCTTGCACCCGTTGCCCCTTGTCCTGTCAATGGATGTCACTGAGAAGAGCCTGGCTCCATCCACTTATTTAGTGAAATACTTTAAAAGAACTGATATGACATTAGTATGAAGTGTAAGGGTATACAAATAAAGTCATATATTCCTATAAAACCCCACCTTTGGATATGTGTTAGGGTATAGAAGTTTTGGTTCTTTCACAGTAGCTGTTTTGACCTTCTTAGATTTTCCCGTGTTTGAAAGGGTCTTTGTTACACTCTTTGGCTCTTCTTGCCATTGATATACAGGGCTGGGGTTTTCCTGTTCAGGGAAAAATTGGCTAGACTTACCATGCTTTTTCTAATAAAGCTCACAGAGCAGAGTGTCCTCTTGGAAAATGTAACAGATTGGGTTTTATTCAGCCAGTATATTTTGGACCTTTACCATGTTCTCATTTATCTCTCACTCACAGAAACACTCTAAAATGGCAACCATTTAATCTTTTTTAGATTATAAAGCCTTTGTTATGACTCCAGAGTTTGATGGCTGAAACTTTACTCTATGCTTTGATCTACATTTGTTTTTGTTTATTTTTTTTTTCCCCAGTGCCTGTGGAAACATTCGAAGTCCTGATTATTCTTGGGGGCTAATATAACGTTTTATGGAATCAAATTGAAAAAGGTCTCTGTTAGATTAGTGCAAGCATACACATGCTTTACTTCATTTTGCAAAGTTGTATTTATTGCTAAATCCTGACTCTTCTCTGTGAAAGCACAGCTTTAGTAATTTTGCTTTCTGCCTCTCAGCTGGCTCTTTGTCTACGAACAAGGAAAAGCTTCCTGGTGATGCTTCCTATGAAACATAAGGATTCCTCTCTTGTCTGCCCTCCAACTTGTTTTCCGTCATTCATATTCTAGTTATTGTCTGAGTTCAGGATATTTCGGTGTGATAAAGTTACAGCAGTTGCAAGAAGCTCGTGCCTTCTTGTCAAGAGCCACATGTACTATTTCAAATAACTGTTCCTGACTTCAGTGTGAGTGCTCAAGAGAATGAGGATCATGCAGTTCATTTGATTGCTGCTCCATTTACAGTTTGGAAGGCTTGTCTCCTGCAGCTCTGCCTAGTTTAAGGAAAAGTTTTTAAGCTACAAAGCTCATTTAGATGGGTTCTTCTCAGTTTTGCTCAGTTGTCAGCTGTTATTTCCTGGCAGGTGCAAGCACTGCGTCCCCTCCCTGAAGGACTTTGTCACTGTGACTTAGATTTGCCATAGCCTGGGTCTTAAAAGTTGTAGGCTATCTAAAAGAAAACTCATGTCTGGGAAGATACTACTGAAGAAAAATTAGAAAAAGAGGTAAACAATGAGTCTGCAAAATATTTCTTTTGTTCTTATTATTTGAGTTAAATAGAGTTTAACTCAATAGAGTTAAATTTTTGCAGTTAGGCTGTACTAGAAACAGGTAGGAAGCGTAGATTGTTGCGCTGAGCTTCCTGAGAAAGATAAACCTGGTGACTTGTTGGGTTAGCACATTACTCATCTACCTTGTATGTTCAAGGAAAAATCCCAGATACTCTTCTGATGATGTGACTGTTTCTGTCTTGCCTAAGCGTAGTTACATGCGGCCTATACACAAGAGTTTTAGAAGACGGAATGAAATCCATGCCAAGTATGAAAGACAGGTATGACAGGTGAGTACTCTTGGCAGACAATTTCATTTATTATGCAGCTGTTTGAAGTGGCAAGCTTCCAGATTTCCACTTATAAAGGAGGATAATTGCCTAACAAGGTCACTGGGAACAAGGAGTACAGTGGGACAGAAATTATGTCCTTCTGTCCTTTGGTAGCACAGGTCCTTTTATTTCATGACATGTTGGAAGGACCCACTGGGCCGAAATCATGCCAGTTGCAGACACTGTGTGTGTATCATATCTCCCATAGCCTGCCAGAAAAATTAGTTTATAAAATGTTGGAAAATGCCCAAATGAAGATTAATATGCAAGCTACAACTGAGCCAGTCTGTAGTTATATGGTAGCTTCCCTAAATGTGTAAAGGCTGGAGGAAGGTGGGGGTTTTTTGTTGTTGTCCTTTAATTCTGTTATTTCTGATTTTTTTGTTTGTTTGCTTAAACTGCTCTGAAGATAAGTGTCAGTAATTTTCTTGTCCTTTGTATTGTGTTTGTGATTAAGTAACTCAAGTTTTTTCAGAGCATTTTCACAGTGTCATTGAGAGATGGAGGGAAACATTTTAAGTGAGGGAACATTTTAAAGGAGGAAAATTGTTATAGGAAAAGTAGAAGATCCTCATCTCTTTAAGATGCTAATCTCATATTTTGTTTTTAACTATACCTGTGTCTCCAAAGTACATTCCAGGTGATTTCCCATGTCCTAATAAAGAGCTGAATTGTTTTGGATGAAACTTAAAAACTACTGTCCCTTTGAGGCAGAAAACCTGCCCAGTCTGTGGAACTTCAATGTGGTGTTTAAAATTAGACATAGTTGTAAGTAACTGAAAACACGTCTACTAATCAGAGATGTTAAGCAACTTCAATGGAGTTTGCTCCGGTCGTGCCTGGAATGCATGTCAGAGGCTATTATTGCTATTTTGAATGAATCATTTGGGCAACAGAGGTCATAATTTGTAATTGTATACGTACGTACACAGAACACGGGAACCACCTATTAGCTACTTCTGCATTATAATATCTTTTTACTGTCTCATCATTCAAAAATTTATTTTCAAAGGAAGAGGAGCAATCTGAAGTATGTGCTTGAACTGCGTGTATTCAGATGGATCTTTATCTTTTTGATGTCACACTGAAATATTTATGTGATATTCAAATAGTGCATGTGGAATAGACATAACCAAGTGTCAGCTGGCTTCCAGAAAAGTTGCTCAGTGTTTTCTGAGAAGGCACCATCCTACAGCTTCTTGGCAAAGAGGAACTACTGTTTGGAAATGAGACAGTGATCCATCTAATGAAATTCTGTAGCTCAAATCATGATCAGCACCCAGTGGAAGATTTAAAAAATACTGTAAATATCTGGGTTGCTGCTTTTAATTTTTTGTTCCTTCTGAGAAAAAAAAAAAAAAAGCGCCCCTGGCTGCCCTCATGAGAAGATGAAGGAGAAAAAAAAAAAGGGCCTTGGCTAATGTCTTGAAATGGAGCATTTATGGAAGAAAAAGATCGGCTGAAAGACCTGCTGCTGAAGTTAGCTTGTCCATGCAGAATTCTTGCATGAGCAACAGACTATAAATGTAACAAGAATGACTGTAGCTCTGTTCGTGATATTCCTGACATCCTCCACAAAATCCTCAATGTTACTGAGTTTTATTTTAACCATTTTTCCCCCCAGAAATGTGTTTTCATTGCCATAGCATTGTGAGACACCAAAATGCTGGGCTCTGAAAAATCTAAACTTGCCCTTGCCTCAGCAAACGGCACACTCTTCCACGGGAGCACTGTGAACATCTGATTTTAAGCTTTTCTTTCAAAAATCTAGTCCTATGGATTGCATATAAAATGTGTTCAGCATAAAGACAGGGTCAACTAAGTTACTTAAATCGGCTTCAAGCTCCAGAAATGTTAAGTCTTTATAGAAGTCTTTGGGCCACAGTGAAAGTGATTTGCTGGTTTGGTGTTTGGTTTTTTTTTTTTAATTATTTAATTATTATTTCTATTTATCTTTTTAAATCTTAGTTTATTTTCCCCTACTTAGAAGTGCTTCTAGAAGCCACAGGTCTGGGTTTTGGAGCTTGGGAAAGAACGCAGACAGCAAGGGTGGACAGGGAAGAGTCCCATGAAGATGAGTGATGAAGGGTAAAGATAAACTTCTCCACTCATTCCTTTGAACAAAGGTGAAGAAGAAAACAAAACTGAAGCACCTCCTGTTTCTGCAGCTGCTGGGACTGGGATTTATGTAGGGCTCAAAGCTGTAACGCATTCTCCTTGTGAAGTTGGTAGCTACCTGGAGCAGCAGACTGCGAGGGGTATTAATACAGACATGGTTTGGTGCCTACTGTGCAAGTGTACACAGAGCACGGTACAGTTAGCCTGACTGGTACCAGAAAGGCCTTACTGGTGGCATAACAAACAGCCCGGCTGGTGGGGATCTCCCTGTCTCTGCAGCCCAGTACCAAGCCTTTCCTTCATCTCCCTTAGTGCAGCAGGAATGGCCCATCACTCCAGTCCCTTGGTTTTGCTGAACCTGCTGAGGAGCTGGGATTCTAGTCAGGGCTGTTGTATCCATCATAGCGGTTCCTGGCATGTGTTTTGGCATGTGTCTCCTCCTAAGAAGACGTTTACTTATTTAGGAGTTCAACTGAAGCGGCTAGTCATGGTCCGTGGGAAGCATCCTGACAGTGGTGCCTGCCACCTCAAAGGAGCATGAGAAATGAAGTTGGTGATATTTTACAGTCCAAACACTACATGTGAGCTATTTATTCCTTTAAATTGTGGAGTGCTTGATTCCCAAGTTGTAGCACAACTGGTTTTTTTTTCCAGACTACTTAATTACCTAGGTCTGAAAACTAGGACATTACCAGGTAAAAATTTTCAGTATCGTAACAATCCACTCATGGTGTTGTTGCTCCTTGTTCTTTATTATGTTTCTTAATAAACTGTGTGTTCCCATGTACTCCCATAGCTTGCTTGAGCAGGAATATTATGTCTGTAAGCTATGCCAAAAGGACTGGTTAAAGCACTCCAGAAGTGATGGGAGCTAACTGAGGTGTGATGAGAGGAAAATAATTCTTCTAAATGTACTTAATTAGGGCTTGTCACTTAAAAAAGATAAGCAGACTAAAACCTCTGATAATCCGGAACTCTGTATCTACAATCTACTAGTTTGCTGGCGGTGGAAAAATTTACATTGTGCTGTCCTGTATCCCAGGATCCAGGCCATCAAGGTCTGTCCCCTGGATGATTAAGACATAGGTGAAAGCTAGCAACAGAAATAATAATTTTAAAGTTCCTCTCCATCTTTCTCTTCCTGCCTGTTGTTTCCTCCCCGCCCGCTAGATTACAGTTGTCACACAGTTTTCTAACTGTCCTAATGCTTTTGGCTTTTGAACATGTTTGAGTCATTTGTTATGCATCTACATCTCTCCTCTTTGTGGGCTGCCTGTTACTGACCCTCTTGCCACAGCGTTGTGGTCCAAAACATTCATTTTACCTACTAGATACCAATGAGGAAACAATCTTGAGTTCTCAAGAAGCTCTGGTTATCTCTATTAGGTGATCTTAAGCTCATGTTTTGCATTGCATGTGCTGTTGGCCCTCAATGTAATGTTTTGAGCATCTCTCTCCTGTTAGATGCTTAAACATTATTTATGGAGTGGTTGTAAACTTACAGGCAGAGTGTCTGGGAATGTTTGCTGCGTTCCCATCGAGCTGAACTGTATTTTGACAGCTGGTTAATGGCACAAAGCCTCCAGTGGCTACTGCTCTCTAGCTGCGATTCCTCTACCAGTTTAGATGACTTGTGATAAGCTGTTCTGCAGACGTGACTGTGAATCGACAATCTGGATTTTAAAATATAGATTCTTTTATGTAACTGTTGTTTGTGGGATTGGTTCAGCCCAAGAAATTTTGCTTTCATCTTTAAATATGAGCCGTAAATTCAGGTCTTTGTTCCACGTTGAGCTGAGAGTTGGTGTTAACAAATTCTATTTTTAATATTACAGTTTGTCACCAGTCTTCATAAATAAAGCGCTTTGGCAAGCATGTATATATTGTTTTATAGAGCAAGCTAAGGAACAGAGAAGTTAAGGGTTTCTCAAGGTCATGGTGCATTCAAGGTCAAACTCAAAGGAAAACAGTACAGTTCAACTTGCGGACCTTGTCTACTTTTATGGATACATACTCCCCTCCCTGGAATAGCAGAAGTCACTGATGGCTGCTATGTAATCTTAGTCTCTCTGGGTTCTTGTTTATTTTTGGATGTGAAAATGAGGTTTCAGTCGTCGTTTGTAGCGAATCTGTTGAAAACCGAAAGAATGCTGCTCTTATTTGTTTCCTATTTAAGAGATGCCTGCTGAAACTAAGGCGAGCTAGGCATTTGTACCAGGATGAAAAACCAAGAACGTTAGCTGTAGTGTTCCTTAAGGTAAAGGATTTGGATGAAGTGTTGTGAAACTTCTATCAAAATAATTCCTGTCATGTGTAAGGAAATGGATAAAAGAATGAGCATGTTTTAAGCCTGGTCTTGCCATTTGTTCTGAATTACGACTGTCTTCAGATACCTTCTAGCCAGGTAGCTGAGTAGGTAACATAAGAAATTCTTGCTAAAATGTACTTTGCTAATGCTGGTTAATGCACCAGGAAGAGAATATCATAAAATAAATTAATCTTTATATTTTTAAGTTCTCTTTTTGCACTTCCCTGGGTATTTCCATACTCCATCATTCCTTATTTTTAACTGGTTTTACTTAGTATTATTTATCATAAAGGTACTGGTGGGGGAAGCTTGGGGCTTTGCAGGGTAGCAGTTTGTAGGATAAGTAGGTTTTACTTAATGCTGTGTAAGATATAAACTGAGAACTTGTTGGTTAAGGTGCCTATTAACATGTACTTCAGGCCTGGCCTAAGCCTGGTTGCATAGTCTTCACATCCAAAACTATCATGCAGTTACGTTCATCTGCCCTTCAGCTCTTCAACAGATTGTCCTTTTGGACATCCCAACATCCAGCCCCCCACCAAGCCCACAGACAGCTCCTTACCATTGCTCGAGGCTTCACAGGACATTGTTCATGATCTTTCTTAGGAAACATTTGGAGCCACAGTAGTTCCAACAACATTATTATGCTTTTTGTGGATTTGCATTTAAAAATCTATGAAAGAAATTGAAGCAGACCTAGTATGTGCATTTGGTATGATATCGTATTAAAAATAATATTACAGTAATTTGTACTGTATTTTGCTGGCTGCTGTAGCATTTGAAATAATCCTTGCAGTATGGAACATACTGAGCTCTAAACAGCTTAAATAGCTCTTGACTTGAAAGGAAGATTTTTTTTTTTTTCACTTTAGCCATAATCATAAAATCACTTTTGTTTCTCAAGCCATTGAAACAAACTTATTGCAGGGCCCTTGAAAGGAACAGCTTTTGAAAAAACATGTCTGTTATTCTTGCTTATTATTTTATAAATCTGTGTAAGTCTACAAACTGCTTGAGATGCCTCTTGGAAATTAAGCTTGCTAATTTTGTTTCAGATCTGAAAAAGGGCTTTGAGAAGAGGACCTTGGAACTTTTAATAAATATTTGTAGTGCAGATTACCTGTCCCTGCAATTCTGAGTTATATACTTACTCAGCACTCTTGGTCCTTGGTTTATGAGTAAGTGAGGAAGCTGGGAGTTTCCACAAGAATGACTCATATCGAGGAGGAATCCTAATACTCTTTTTCCCTATCTGATCATGGAAGCAAATTAATTAACCTGGATGCGTAATGCATCTTCCCGAAATTACAGAAAGACTGTTGATTCCTCATCCTGTAGGAGACAGGATGGAAAATTCTGAATATACGTTCAGTAACGCATTGCCTCAAAAGCGGGTGGAATTGCTGTTAGGAACCTGTAACTGGCCATCCTGACACCTTGCTTGAAGTACAATAGTGACTCTTCCTGGTGATTGTTTTTCAAAGAAATAGTAAAATTCTGACTTTTAAGACTTTGGAGTATAACCCTTAGATATGATAACATCTTGCTACTAATAGACCAGCCGTTCTCTATCCATTTGGTCAGCTTCATTATCTAGTAGGTAGATTGAGATCATAAATGGGAATGGAGGCATGGAGGTCAGCCGTAAATGGATCACAAGCCTGAACCTTGTTCTTTTGACTCACTCATGCCCAGATCATAAATGTAATACTGTGTTCAGCTGAGCTCTGAGTCTGCAGAAGCCTGGAATAACCATTTCTTGTAATTTCACTAGAAGAATTTTAACTGTATCTTTTAAACTTGCTACTGCAAATTCCTTAGAGAACCTCACCATTTCCAGTTTGGAGAGCAGAAATAATGTTTCCATTGTATAGCATACTGAAGGTTTACTTTGAATTAAGCAAGAGCCCAAAAATATTTACTGACAAGAAAAACCAAACTGAACAGTGTTTTCTCTTCTGTAGGCAGAGTTTATTGTACTTACTTGTCCTAAATTTCAACATGGTGTTGGAAGTTATAAACAGTGACTGTGGAAACAACTCTACCCAAGTACTGATCGAGTCTCCTAAACAGCTTTTGTATTGTGCAACTGTACAGATTAATGCTTAAAATGCTGCTACTTCCATTTTTTGTTCAAAGACTCAAAGTAAAATTCTAGAACTGCTCACATCTACTTTCAAGGTGAGTAAAGAATCTGTTACTTGGGCAGTACCTACATTATGCATCGTTGCTCTGTAACAGTACTAAATACTTCGGGTGTTTGTTACTTCTTGTATCTGAGTCTTTCAGAGGTAACAGCCTTGGGAAATTTTAACAAAGTCTGGAATAACTGGGGGTTTGAACTCTTGTAAGCATTTTGAGAAAGGTCAATATACAAATACAGGTTGCTGTGTGATTAATGCAATGCATTTGCTGCGTGATTAATGCAGTGCATTAATGTGGGTGGATAAGGATATGATTAGCACCATTTTTTAAAAGGAACTATTTTCAATTTCTCTTTATTTGCTTATGCTAGTTGGGTGTCCTATATCTGTCTGTCTTCCATTGTAAATGAATGCTATTGCTAGAAAAATGTGTTAAGATTATTTGCAATGACAGGAAAGAATTTATATTCACCATTTTTTCCTATTTCTTATTTGAGAAGCACTTGTTTTATTTTCTAAGTACCTTTTTGTCCTATAAAGAATGGTAGGGAGATGCAGGCGTTGCTGTTCTAGAGGTTTCTGCATAGTTGTTGTGGATAATGTCTGAAGTCAGCAACACAGGATTTATTCTCCATTTTCTTTTCTTGCTGCTCCTCTGGAAAAGGAAATGAAAGCAGCTTGAAAAGTCTGTATTGTTTGCTTGAGATGTGTAAGTTGTTACTACATGCAATTTTTTTTATACCTGACTATAATCCATAATCCTAACAAAATGAAGGAAATATTGCTAGAAAACCACCAAGCAAATACTGCATGACATACAGTACTTCCATCAGTAATGCTGGAGACAGTTTCCTCAGTTTCACTTACACAAGTAGATATGGAAGTTCAGTTTTGCCTTTTGTCCAGGGAGCTGTTATATGTATTTGTATATGTTTGGTAGTCGAGTTTATATCAAATTTTTAATATATTCAGTGAATATATGTTGAATATCATGATTGCTTTATGCAATGGGGAGATAATTATGAAAATTATTCTTCTTCCTCAGGATATCTGATCTTTGTGTGTATGATATATATTTGTGTATCTTACCAATAACCAGTGTTTCTCAGTACACACCTTGGGTGAGCAGAGGGCACTGACCAGCTGCAAGAGAATCATGTGAGGTTCTTTTCTCCCTTCACATTTCCTCAGATGAATTTTAAGTGCTGTTTTTTAAAATTCTGACATTTTCTGTCAGAAATAGGTTCCATAGCTTTATGTTTAGAGATGGATTTAGTTTTAGAACAGTTAAGAAGACCCTAATGCTTGAATTGGAAAACTGCATCTTGGACAAGGAGATACATCACAGGAGCACAAAAATTATATTTACAAAAGTACTTTATCATTAAGGCTTTTCAGAATACAAGCAAATACCTTTTTCAATATAGCTATGTTTCAAGTCTGAGTAAGTATATGTATTTTTTTTTCAATAGTCCCACAGAGGCAGAATGGGGTTGTCTATTCAAGGCTGGAAATGGAGCTGTCCGCAGCTCTTTCCCACAAGAGTTGAAATTCATTGGCCCAAAGTTGATTTAACTTTTGTTTACTCAGTACAGGGGACTCTCAAATTATCCATGATGTGGACTAACTTTTCATAAGAAGTGGGTTACAGGCATCTACTTACCTCTTTTTAGTTGTGTGAATTGCCTCTCAGCCCTGGTCACATACCATGTCTGTGGGTTCGGCAGTAATTACTAACGTGGAAAAAGCAGTATTAGAATGGGATTTATGTACTTAAAGTGCTGTAGTGGAAGCAAATATCCAGACCTGTGGGGAAAAGCCAGCATCCTGTGGCCTGCGGAGTGCTGAGTGCTGTAAACCGTAAGGCAGAAAGGAGTCCTTTGGGCTAACTTGTGCTGGGGAAGTGGCTTGTTGTAAATAACAGGAGAGCTCCTTGCCAGCACCCACTGCTCGCTCATTTGAGCCGTGTTGATGTGCGAGACAGAGGATATGGCCACTGCTGTGTGGAAATGAAAGGCATTTCAGATAACGCAAAACTCTAGTGTAATTAAGTAAGCTGTCATTAAGCAACTGCATAGTAAACAGTATGAACGAGCTGCTTGGCATTCAAGGAGGGAAAGAATCAAGGCAGTGTGAACAGAGCTAATACACGGAGGAAAGATGTGGAGGCAGGACTGGGCAGACCATTAAGGGTAGATCTACTCAAACAAATTACACCATGTGGAAAGATAATTTCCCACTCGACTGCCTGGGGACATGCAGTCTTTCCATGCTGATAGTTAAGAAAGAGATCTTCTCTAACTGCAAGTGGGAACATTTGCATTTGGAACTACTCGGAGCATTGTGGTTCCTGTGTGCTTCACTCACTCACTGTCCGTTATCTGCCCGTCCCTTTTAGAAGTACGATTGCCCTGTAAAGACTGGGAAGAGCATTGTATGCACCATGTATGCTATTGCCTTAGGGGCGTTGTGGTTTACAGCTGTTTGGTGTTCCTTGTGAGTTCTTCTGTGCCAGTAGCAGCCATACGCCATCCCTTTTAACTCAATGATCTAACAGAAATGACATGTCCTAATGGTACGCTTCCCCACCATGACATGGTACAGGATACCTCCTGTAGTGATAGCAGTTTGTGATTTTTCTATCAAAGGATTGCTACAAAAATTATCATAAAGAAGCACTTTTATGGCAAAAGAACATGTACAGCAAAAAGACAGAAATAATTGGAAGGTGCAGGGAAAGTAACCAAGACTTTTAACTCATTTATCCGTTTAGTGATGGAGGGAATGATAGGCCATAATTAGCCAGGAAAGCTTGTCTGTAGGAAAATCATTGAATACTCCATTGCTTCTGTGGGCTAACAGGGACACTGGAGCACAGTTGTAGTCAAAGAGTTTGTGTTCAGTTACTTTTTTGGGTAATCTATAGGTACTCCTGCAAGTCAGTTGCATATGTCTTCTTCCTCAAAGTATTTTTATAGGCAAGTCATGAAGTTTGTATCTTGTCTATCATTATGTTAATTAGTGCAATGACCCAATAAAGTAACAAAACAGATGCTGACTTGCAGTGTTGTTAAGTGAAGTTCTTGGGTATACGTTTTATATTTCTCTGTGTGTGTAGTGTTTTGCATATGCAAACCAAACATCTCGTTTTTAAATGATTCTTCAGTTTTCAGTAGGATGAGCACTGGAGTGCAAGCTGGAAAAAGCCATGACAGACAATACATATCTAATAATTTGATCTGCACTCATCCTCCAGATATTTGGGTCTTTCAAGTAGTAGGAATAGCATTTCTGGAAGGTGGCCAGAGGGTGTTCTTGACAGCACCCAATCCACAAGACTTGTTACTCTCTCAAAACTCAAAATAGTTGAGCATGTCCTGCCATGGTTATCTCTACAAACAACATTCTGGCTCATCTAAAGCTCCAGGGATTTTGTTTAGCTTATTCTTTCTTGTTTACAGTGTTGCGTCCCAGACATGTCAATGCTTAAAGGTTTTCTTCCCACTAAGGATACTAAAATGATACGTTTTTATTCATTTAGTGGAAAAATCACTTAATATGGCTATTAGCAGAGACGCATCATAGTGATTAGATAAAGATGGCAGTTGTGTCATCACAGAGTGTGGAGCTGATATGTTTAAACCACAAAATTCAGGGAAAGGTAAAAAAAATGAAGGTTTGCTGTTAACTTCTTAGCTGGAGGATTAAAAAGGAAGGAATTAAAAATGGTATTAAGTAGTACATCTCACCCTGAATTTGTATTACAACTTGTACTGTAAACTTGGTGCTACCTTTAAATAACCCAAATCTCACTTAAGATCCCTTTATGTTTTAATTCAACTTGGTGTTAATGAGCTGTATCTGTTTTTTCTATATTTTTGGGAATGCCAGGTCTACTGTAGAGCTTTAAATGTTCAATTCCTCTAGAAAGTGATTCAGAGGGGAGGGGACAGTTAAAAATGACTTGTGGTTACATTTTCTTATCTGTTTTTGGAAATCTAAGCCTGAACTTTGAAATTACAACAGGAGTAAATGCTTTTAATTAAAAATAAATTTCAGTTACATTTGCTTCTTTCCAAGTTCTCCTTATTGATCCCTGTGGCCATTCATTATTTAGCATCATCCTATACATCCCTCAGTGTCACTCAGTTGTGCTTATTTCATCTCTTTGTTGTGTGAGAGATGCTTTCACAGGTAGTGATGCAGGTATCCATGTATGGCTTCACTGTTTATTTTCAGTTATTAACCATAGAAAAAGTCTTGATTAAGTTGACTTTTATTGGTTATTTATATTTCTTTTGTGGTTTTTGGCCTTCACATTCTATGAAATTAAAAAAAAATCAGGATAAAATTATGATTTCTACCTACCCTGAGCAGCCTTTATGTACCAGGAAGTAGCAAGGAGGAGGAGCATCGTGCTCAGCAAGGCAGATTCGGACCATCTTGCTGTCTAATGTCTGGTTGAAGTGACTAAGTATGTTTGTGCCCCTCAGGGAAAAGATGGCTCCTCAAAAAGACAAACAAAACAATCCCAGTAATGCCAAGATGCAGTCAGGACGGAGAACTGGATCTATTCCTACAGCTCAGTACACAGTTAATGAGCAAAATTTTTGCTTTACAAATCTTGTGTCTTTTTACTTTAAAAGTCTTGATCAAAATCATGCATCCATGAACTGAATTGTGTTTCCTCTGACAAGGTTATCTGGGCAGCAGATTTCGAGCATGAATGATGATACAGTTCTCTCGGCTGATAAATATTCTAGCTTTCCAGATACTTGGAGGATTAGGTCATAGTGCTGGCGGTAGTATAAATTTCTGGCTTGGAGGCTTCTACTCTTCAAGAGGCACTTAGACTGCATAATCTGCTGATGTTTTCAAAAGTGCAAAGCAAAATTGTTCTCTAACTGGAATGTTTTAGAAGGCATTTTTGTATTTCTGTTGAATACCGGTTTCTCTATTTCCATTTTTTGACTCTTCATTGTTCATATAGAGACGTTAACCCATTACATTTGAAATAAGACAGATTTCCCATTTCTTTTTTTTCTTAAACTGTAATTGACATACTGTCTTTACAGTATTTGGGTGTTTCAGTCTTAAGGGGAAAGAGCTTTTCCTTTTCAGTAGAAAGTTAAAAAAAAAAAAAAACAAACCAAAAAATCTTCTGTGTTTTGAAGAGAAAGGTGGTGTATATTGGGTTGTAAAATTTTAGCTGAAGTGTTGTCATGTTGTTTTCATGTTGTTTTCTGTTTGGTTTGAAAATATGTTGTTGACATTTTGTGTTATTCTTTCTGGGAAATGTATCTGAATTTCCAGGAAACTTATAATTGTGCAGAAAATAAGCTTTGTGTGCGTAATTATAGATCAAAAATAAAATCTCGAATGTTGTACTGAATCCTAGTTCAAAATACTCAACAAGAGTGAGGATGGCACTGAAGGATGGGCTTGGTGTGTAAAGGATGCTAACGGAGTATGCCTGAATGTGGATCCGTGCCCACTTTATTGTGGTGATACCTACAGATACTGTACAAAATGCTGGATTTTCTTTGGCTATTTTGCTTTGGTTTGGTACTTCTGAAAGCTGTATGAGTAGCTCAGCTTTCCCAGTGTACTGGGTGTTACAAAAATGTCTGTGACCTCTCTTGCAGAACGGCATGCTTCATTTGGAGAACTTGTATTCACATGATAAACTTGATATACAGTTTTGCAGTTTAGTCGTGCTGACTAAATACTGGCAAATTCCTTGAAGATTGTTGAGGAAGTGGGAGCAGAGAGCTAGTCATGGGCTCAGACTCGCAGAACGCATCCAGGGCTCTGTTTAGTGACGTAGAGCCCTGTCTGAGTGGTGTATAGCTTGGCTCCAGGGTGTATTACTGCAGGAAGAAGACGTGTAGCTTCATCCCTTTCACCAGTAGGTTTTTCCCTCTCACATGGAAGAGATTGTCTTACTTAATCGCAGGGGAAAAAAACCCCTCTACTGACTCCCCATGTCAAAAAAAAAAAAAAAGTAGTTTCCTAATTAGTCTTAAATCATTCATGCATAGAGAGAAAACATGGTTTGCCTGCTATCTGATGTTTTGGACATGCTCCCATTTTGTAATGTGATTTGATATTAGTGAATTGTTCACACACCTAGAGCTTCACCTAGCCAGCCTCGTTGTGTTAACCCTTCCATGTTGGTGCAGTTGCTACTTATCAAACAATATCACCTTTCACTATCAGAAATAATGAACAAAGTCTTTGGGCTTCAGGCAGTGTTTCTCCTCTTGCATGTTTTTAATGTCTGATGTTTGGGTTTGAAGTTAATGAAGAGGATTCATTTTCACTTTTGTTTCAAACTTTATTTTGGTAATGGTGAAAAACAGCGTGCCTACAGTGCTTTCGTCTACTGTTTAGTCCTGTGTGTTCAAAGAGGAAGAAGAACAGGAGCGTTTTTTTTAGAAGAAAAAAAAGTATTTAAATGGCTATTTCTTATGTACTTCTAAAGAAAAAGCAGCTGATGGTACTTCCCCCCTCTCCCTCCCAAGTAGTAGTTGTGGAATATTGAAAAAGCCAACTTTGTTGTTCCAAATGTTCTTTTTCCCTTTCCAAAAAAGGACATTCAGTGTAAAATCCTTTTTTTATCTTGCAGCATGTGCTATGTAACCGCCTGTCCTGCTGTCTATTTCAGAGTCCAAAATTTCCTCAACTTGCTGATCTTTTAGTGTAAAACCCAGATCTGTCTTACTCAACGCACTTGAAACCGCTTTAAGAACAGTCAGCTGTTGTTACTGAGCTAATCATATGTAATCATATGCTCAGATAAATTGGGCTGCATGTCTTCTGAAGAAACGCATAAAATCAGGTCTGCTTTAGTTCTTGCTTGCCTGCTATCTGCATTTCCCTCAAGCTTCTCAGGAGTTTGCACTGCCAAGATTGAAAGAGTTGGCCTGCTCAGAAAAAGGTTTCTGGTGCTCATGATTTAAAAAGTTTCTCATAGTAACGGTAGGGAAAGCATCAGTAATTTTTTTTGGCCTTGAGAGTGTTGGGGAGATATCAACAATTTGTATGGCAGCCATAAATTTCAGGCAGTTTTGGGACTGCTGAGCATGCAAAAAATGTGTGGAAACTCAGAATTATCTGTGCTTCTGGCCAAGTGGGATGAAACCAAGGAACATCTCTTGCTACATGACTTATCTAGATGGATTTTCTCCAGACTATTGCAACACAAACAGTGACAGATTTTTGTGTCATTTTTTCTGTTTCTAGCCTTGTTGTAACCCAACAAAAGCAGAAGTATCTGAAAGAAAATACGGGGGCAGGAGGGAGAGGAGGAAATGGTAACTACATTTTTTCCAAGCTAGTCTGTAGGACTCTGTGAACAAATCTACATGTACTATTAAAAAAAAAACCCAAAGCAAACCGCCAAACTTACAGCATTTACACTAGAATTTAGTGTACAGATTTGTCATTTTGAAATTATGAACCAGAAAAAAATTCATTTGGCAATAAATTTAATAGCAAGGAAATTGAATTGTGGTGTTAAATTTCTTGTCTTTTCTCACTTTTCATAGTCCTATTGTGTAATTATATAAAACATTTTGTGAAGATACACTGGTTTAGAAACATTACTGCAGAAATTGTAGGTGTTTGGGCTGTTGGGCTGTTTTAAAGATGCTCTTTTCATGCTTGACTTCCCGAAGATAACTGCATTTTGTTAAATATTACCTAATGGTTGTATTTTGCGTTCATGAGTGTATAGTCCCACAGTTCTTATTTTAAGGTTTCTTTTTATTTTGTTTGTAAAATCTTCTCCATAAGATAGTTTATCAAAATAGTTGCTGAGAAGCTTCATGTTTCTAATTACCATTCTTGGGTTCCATAGACAGATGAATCAAATTAGTAACTGGAGGAGACAGTTGCACCTTAATGGCTAAACCTAAATAAAAGCAAGAGTGATGCTGATGCAGGGGCACTGCTTTTGGAGAATTCTCCTTTTCCTGCAGGGACCTACATGCAACATGTGAGTTTAGCCCTGTTTTTTGGAGGCCACTTTTTCAAACCCTCCATGGATTTTAAGCCTTCAAAGCAGCACCTACAGATAGTGGGTTTTGCCATAACACCGATACCAGCAAATATAAAACAAGCCTCTTTTAAACTGACTTCATTTTTAGACTGACTTCTTCCCACAGAGTATCAAATAGAGGCCATGGCTTGCAACAGAACCTGCTAAAATTCTCTGTAGATTAATTGTAGGTGTGCAATGTAGACAGTGGTTAGCATCACTTTTGGTTCAGTGAAATGTCCTACAGCATAGGTATTGTTTCTTCTCTCTTGCAGATGGTATTATTTTGATCATCAGCTGAAAGAATACCTGTGAAGGGAGTCCTTCAAGAAGGATAGCCAACCCGTCTGCTTCGTGTGAGTTTTTCTGTAATGTAAGCATAAAGCAGCATACCTGGGAACAAAAAAACTATAATGTGCACATTAACAGTGTGCACAGGTAAAGGATGCTAATCACGCTTCCAGCATCTCTGCTTGCAGGCTTTCTTGTATTATCACCATGAAAGTAGCATAATCACCTTTGTAGGCCTTACACAGAGGAAGGAGGTCCTTGTTCATGTTTTTGAAAGCGATGTGGGGGCAGTAAGTTGGGCAATAGTTTGTTGCTATCTTTCTTGAACGTCTTGTCGATTGCCAGAATGGAGGACGGGAAACCCCTGTGTAAAAAAAGATACCTGCAAGTTGGAAATAATCTATATTTTTTCATCTTAAAAAAGTTACTGCTGCATCTTTTGAGGGAAGAACACCAATTGGTCAGGTATGTGTGGTGCTGCATACCAGTGTTTGTGTTCCTCAAAGCATATGTGTGTCCTTGGAAGCAGCCTCAGCAAGGAGCTAGCAGAAAGAAGTCATTTCATGCCATCCAGAGCATTTCTGTGAGACGGCATGGAAAAGCCATGACCTGCATGTGCAGTTTACATCAGTTTGCAAAATGTTTTACAGACGACTACATGGAAATCAGAGGCTTAAATCAGCAGGGGAGTTTTCTCATTTGTATTTCTCTTGGATATATAGTCCTCTGTCAGTGATGGAACAGTCTGTGCTCTGTTTGGGCCCATTAGTTTTTTAGTCTCTTCAGTGCTCTGTTGTTGGCCTGTGTCAGCATTTCCTCCAGATGATCCACTGCTTTGATGTTACTTCCTGCTTTGTGTAAAAGTCACAGCCGCGTCTTTGTTTCTGGATTGTGTTAGAGGTGGCTTGCCCTCACTGTTTATAACGAGATAGAGTTACAGCAACAAAGGAACCCTGACAAGTAATGCCTTCAGTTGTAGCATGAGTCCCTGATAGCTGCTGTGTGCTGTTGGAAGGGGAGGAACTACAGAATTTACCCTTTGTCCCTTGAGTCTGTGTGGAGAGATTTTTAATCTAACGTGAATTTTGTGCTAGCAAATCTTGTGAAAATTCTCCTTGGAATTTTTAAGATTTTAATTTATTTTGAAGATTTCACTAAAACTGTATGTTACAAACAAATTGATGTGAAAACTGAATATTTGTTCATCCAGCTGACGTTGACATTGATAATGTGAAGATTTTTTAAATTTTTTCCCCATCTCATTCCGTGCATATTATAGTTGATAGTAACATGGTTGATTTTCTTTCCATATTAAATAGTCAAAAGCCCTCAATTTTAAAGCTTCATGGAAATTACTGTGGATTTTGCAGAATCTATCCCAGATAGTGCAGAACGTGGTTTTAGCTTGCAGCAGGGCAGATCAGGGATCCTTGGCAAAATGAACCGGCTGCCTATGACTTGGATGGGCATACTCTTCACTGAGTAAAAAGCTGGCTGGCTGGTTGGGCCCAAAGAGTTGTGGTGAATGGAGTTAAATCCAGTTGGTGGCCGGTCACAAGTGGTATTCCCCAGGGCTCAGTACTGGGGCCAGTTCTCTTTAATATCTTTATCAATGACCTGGGCAAGGGGATCGAGTGCACCCTTGGTAAGTTTGCAGATGACCCCAAGTTGGGCAAGAGTGTTGATCTGGAGGGTAGGAAGGCTCTGCGGGGGGATCTGGACAGGCTGGATCGATGGGCCGAGGCCAATTGTATGAGGTTTAACAAGGCTCAGTACTGGGTACTGCGCTTGGGGCACAACAACCCCATGCACCACTACAAGCTTGGGGAAGAGTGGCTGGAAAGCTGCCCGGCAGAAAAGGACCTGGGGGTGTTGGTCGGTAGCTGGCTGAATATGAACCAGCAGTGTGCCCAGGTGGCCAAGAAGGCCAACAGCATCCTGGCTTGTATCAGAAACAGTATGGCCAGCAGGACTAGGGCAGTGATCATCCCTCTGTACTCAGCACTGGTGAGGCCGCATCTCGAATCCTGTGTTCAGTTTTGGGTCCCTCACTACACGAAAGACATTGAGGTGCTGGAGAGAGTCCAGAGAAGGGCAACAAAGCTGGTGAAGGGTCTAGAGCACAAGTCTTATGAGGAGCAGCTGAGGGAACTGGGGTTGTTTAGTCTGGAGAAAAGGAGGCTGAGGGGAGACCTTATTGCTCTCTACAACTACCTGAAAGGAGGTTGTAGGGAGGCGGGTGTTGGTCTCTTCTCCTGAGTAACAAATAATAGGATGAGAGGAATTGGCCTCAAGTTGCGCCAGGGGAGGTTTAGATTGGATATTGAGAAAAATTCCTTCACGTAAAGGGTTGTCAAGCACTGGAACAGGCTGCCCAGGGAAGTGATGGAGTCACCATCCCTTGGGATATTGAAAAGATGTGTAGATGTGGTGCTCAGGGACATGGTTTAGTGGTGGGCTTGGCAGTGCTGGGTTAACAGCTGGACTTGATGATATTAAAGGTCTTTTCCAACCAAACCAATTCTATGATTGTGAATGTTGTGCTGGGCAGCATCTGATTGTGTACTCTGAATCAGCGTGGCCGTCACCATGTACTTCATATAGAACAATGTTACTAGAAGATTTTTCCCCTAGCTTTTTTTCAGATTGCACATGAATTTGAAACTGTTTGAGATATTGAACCTGTAATTTAGACTTGCAGTATTTTTGGAGTTCACACATCAGTTTTTCCACCATTTGGTTTGGATAAAATCACACCCTTTAGGGAAAACAGTTTGGCTTTAATACTTCATAGCAGCAACACAGATTGTATGAGTAGATTGTAAAATCTCCCTCAATTCATAGCTGGTGTTTTATAGCAGTTTCAGTTCTTGACAGATACAGCTCTTAAAACTAGAGTCAGTGCTTGTTCTGTCACTTCTGAAACAGTCATAGAGACTAGAGAGGGACTCTTGTCTGAAATGCAACAAGCAAAACATATGTATTGCTTTCGATGTTTTTGCTGTCAAATGTGACAAAACTTTGGATTCGTGTATTCAGTAGGGATCTGGAGAAACTTTGTTGAATTAAAATGAATCTCACTCAGTTTCACTGCCAAAAACAGTTTTAGTGGGGTATGTTTTTGTTTACAGCAGTACAGCTGATAGTTGTCAGCTATCTCACTGCAGTATCTTAGCATAGACAAGGATTGGAAAATGTACTTGAGGAGCAAATCCAAACCCTCCTTTCTCACTTAACCTCCCTGTGTCGCAGTATAGTCTATCACGTATAGTGAGATTTTGCATGAAGCCACTTAAAATCTCTACTTTTGTGAAAAAAGCATAATGTATAAGGATAGAGAAACTTGGCAGGATGTTTGTGATGTGAAAATAAGCTGCTGAGATTTTTTTTTAAGTTGTTAAATGGAAAAAGCAAAAAAGTATCTTGTAGTTTCACAGTGACCTTGGACTGATTGCAGTTGAACATCATCAGAAATGCCAGGTTACTGGTGTTTTCTCGTAACTCCTGAATTGCTTGTGTGTCACATTTCTGAGTGAGCATCTGAGATTCCACTGAAGCCAAGTACAATGAGGCTAAAACAAATAACCGTATTCAAAACCAAAAAGCAGAGCTGAAAATGTGGCCTTCAAATGATGTGGTCATCGGAAATGAGGAAGATTGTGGGATTATTCAACGTGCATATGCATTGTGCGTGTGCTATTGTATCTGTTAATTTGGAGTTGAAGAAGTAAATATCAAAGCCTTGTATTCTGTTTCAGGACTAACATTGGCTTGAGTCAGACGGTCTGAGTGAAATCATGCAATTGTTAGTTTAGCTTTGTCAGTGCTTTCCAATTTTTTGTTAGTGTAGTCCCAGACTTACTGGAAATTGTGGCTTCTAGCTGGGCTGTCCCTTCCAGCCAGAGTTGCCCTGCAATCCTGTGATTCTGTCCAATAAACTTTGCAGTGGGAGCTACATGCTGACCTATCCAGCTTGTTTCTACCTATGGCCTAATTGGGTCTTAAAGCTGTTTCCCCAGAGGTGATGATTATGAAATCTGGTTTCTTTATACATCCATATGGAGTAGTAACTATATGTGATCTGGTGTTGGCAAGTCATGCAGCTAGTCACTCGAGTGTAGTTCTGAGCGTAGTGAGCACAAGGTCTCCTGAGCAGCTAAAATGTGTTCCTTATTAAAACTCTTGATGAGCATTGTGTTTACGTTGCATTTGTGAAAGTGAAGTATCAGATGGTATTTGTTAATTTTTACAAAAGCTGTCTAGTTTTTTTTTCTTTGTGAGGTCATCTCAGTCTCCAGTCTCATCAAATGGTGCTTTAAGCCGCAATAACCAGTGGATTAGCGGGGAAGGTTTGCTATTTTATTGTGAGTCTGGATGATTGTCTGCGTGAACATGAATTATAGTCGTGGCTTTCAGTTCTTCAGTGGGATAAGCAATGGTGTCAAGCAATCCTAAACCTGCTTTCTAACTTTTACTCTACAGAAAAGAAAGTAGGGAAACAGTCCATTAATAAAAACCAGCTCAATAACTGTTAGAGAAAGTTTTTACATTTAATTGAGAATGGTCTCTGCGTAGGGAGATTGTGTAATGTGCAAATAATGGTCAGGAGCTACATGCTGCCTCGCTGGAAAGACTCAGTCTTTTATCTAAATGACTGTTCTGGGCCTGAAGAGATACAAGAGGAATGTTAATTGCTCCTCAGGATCATGTCTTTACATTAAAAAAATGCAAGCATGTGCAGGATTCCTTGAAATGTTCTTCCTAGTGCTGCTTGACTGAGCTGGTTAACAACCTACAGTCAAAAGGCCAGCTCAGCCCCGTCTCAAGTCTATTTTTTTTTCATCTCTTCCTGTTACCTTGTTAACTCTTTTCTCCTAATCCTTCCTTTTCTGCATCCCTCATTCTCTGATCCTACTAGCATTCCCTTGATATCCAATGACTGTTTTCTCTTACCCTTTGAATATGTAATTTTTGCTTCACAAAACAATATTGACATACAAGCTACAGGGCTAACTCCACTGCTGAAGGTGCTGTGAATTGTAAACTGAAATCTGCTCCAAGTTCAGGAGCCTTTGAGAAAGAAGGAAGACTGTAGGGAAACACCAGTTTGCTGTCTTAGCAATTATAGGTGTTTTGGATTCTTGTAATTCCTGACAGTTTAAACCAGGTGACGCAGTAGTGCTGGAGTTTTTTCTACCTCTCCCTCTTCCCTTTGCCTGGTAAGTGCAGGTGTAGAGGCTCACAGTTTGAATCATTCGCTCTGTGATGCTTCCTAGGATTAGTACACTGCCACCTGAAAGCCATGCTTGAATAGAAGTTGTGTGATATTATACTTGTTTCAGTTTGGTGGTAGTATTTGGAATGTACATTGTTTTCCACATTAAGTATGAAAAATAAAATCCGCACTCATCCAGTGAAACATCTAGGTTTCAGAAATTTCTGTAATTGTGCATTTATCTAAGTGAGAAAGTAAGTGTGAACTCATGTGTGTGAAACAATTACTCAGGTTGTTAATGTTGATCCAGTGCTCATATGCAGTGCAATTACTTGATCATGCTTAAGGGCATGTTACCCTTACTGTACATCTGGTAGTGGGTTTTGCTGCAGTGTCCAGAAATTGTATGTATGTCCAATAGTTTCTTATATAATCTTTAAAAATAAAATTAACCAAAGGTGTTCCTTTTATCGTTTGCCTACTGAGATGCCTAGAATTCTGTCTGGGAATTTTTGAGGCTGTGTAGCAATTAAAAAAGAAAATAATGTCTACCTAAAGAGCAACAAAATAAAGTGAGCTTTAGATTATTAATTTTCCTCCTAGTTCTCCCTCCTTGCATTGTGGGAGATACTGGGAAAGGAACATACGGAACAGACAAAACTCTTCTTCCTCCCTTTTTTCCCCAACCCACTCTTCATTCCAGGTGTGGGGTAAAAAATGTTTAAAAAAAACCCAATCTGTCTATTAGTCTGTGAACTATTTATTTGGTAAGAATGTTTATATACTTGTATGCTAATGAATAGGGTCTCTGTGTTTAAAAATAGAGCAAGATCTAAGTCAAAGGCTAAAAGGGTGTCCTAAATTCAGTCTTTGATTGTACATGTTACATTTTTTGTTATAGTACATGCTAGTTTTACTTCAGGCTCATGGTCTCAAAGCCACATTCAAGACTTGCAAACTTTAGAGGATGGGTTATATCAGCTATGATGGCTGCTGAGAAATGCAAATCGTTTTCTTACAAGTCTTTTATTCTATGGTTTTAATTTACTTCTTTCCACTTAGGTTGTGTATCTTTGTGAGCAATGGCCCCCTTCTTACGGATATCTTTCAACTCATTTGAGCTGGGACCTGTGCAGAACCAAGGGGAACAGCTACAGCCTTTCTGTGCTATCAAGATGAAGGAAGCATTGACTACAGGTGAGGTTACAAATGGTGACGCTTTTCTGAATATGAATAAGTTTTTGAGAAGCAGTGCAATCCCACTTAGTCTGTGAATGGTAATGAGTCTTGCCAATCCTGTCGTGCCAACCACTTCAACATGAGCTTTTCTTTCAGAATGGGAGAAATAACAATTACTTTTGTATCTATCCCCAGCTTAAAACAAGACTTCTTTATTAGTGCTTTCTTGTACTGTGGCCAGAGTGCTCAGCACTTGGTAGGGTAAAGTCTAAAATCTCTAGTTTCCTACTTCACTCCCAACACACAACTATTCACAAAATATGTGGTGAGGCAGCTGAAATGTCACTTTTGCATAGGTTAAGGCAAGTTGTGAATTTTACATGACAAAGGTTTGCAAATGTTAGATAAAGCATTGTTCTCTCCAGTTCCACCGGTGACAGATTCCATCTGCAGAAGCTTTGCAGGGGAGAGAGTGGTGTAGTGAAGTGCCATGAAGAGGGATCTGAACTGCACCAGGTTTGAGAGAACCATCCTCAAGGACAGAGTTGTAAATGATCTGTATTAACTTGGAGGATAGGTATTAATGAGAAGTATAGTTTGCTGTTGTTGTAGTAACTGGGGCATTTTGTCAGAATTACTTGCTTGGAATGACTTGCACCCAAGGTCTTGTTAGCACCTCCCTGTCCAGCAAGCCCTTGGCCCTCAAAGACCACTTCTTTACCAATATTTTGTGATGTTTAGCTAGAATAGATCACTGTAGCCAAACAGGATGAGCAGCAATTGCTGTACTGGGTTAGACTGCAGCCATCTAATCCTGCATTATGGCTCTAGGGCTTCACAAAACATCAAAGAACTCAGGAAAGGGAGAATTTTCTTCTTCCTCACGACATGGTTGGCTTTCCCCTTATTGCTGAGGTAAAAGACTGCATTTAGACTTCAAACACAAGGCACAGTGCCCCTTCCAGAAAATGCTGTCATCAAGCATATGTGTTAAGCTCCAAAGAAGCAGTTTCCTAGCCTGTTGGGAGAACCTCTGAAGAAATGGTGTTGAAAGCGTTGCAGCTGCCCAAATGTGCGGAGAGGTGGAAGTGGTCTAAATGAATCCACTTTTTTTTTTTTCCTGCTGTCTCCTTTTGAAGTGCAGAATTGTCCCAACATTTCTTCTCTTTGCTTGCATGTGTCTTTGAGGTACTAAAAAATGGGGGAGAAGAGTGCAGTGAACTTTGGAGCAGTGACTGATTGGGGTAATCAGGAAAAGAAACTGATGTTCCCCTTATCAGTTTGACAAGATCTGGAATAACTTTTGTTGGATTTGCATGCTGAAACATGCTCAAGGAAAAGCTTATTATATACAAAGAAGAAAATAATTTGCCTAATGATTAGGCATTAAGCCAATTTGCAAACACGTAAAATGTTTTGAAGCCAGTACTGTTAGCAGAGAAACAAAGGAGGCCTGAATACAGGAGGGGTAAGAACAGTGTTCTTCTTTAAAGGCTGGCCTTTGCTGACACTTAAGTGCTCATTTGCAGGCAAGCAATGGGATCCATGACAAATCTTTATTAGTATGATTTTAATTATAAAAGCAGCATGGCCAGGGTGGAAGTTGTTGCCAGTAATTCAGATGACTTCTTTCAGTTTTATATAGGGTAAAAATGTATATAGTAACTGATCAAAGCAGACATTAAGTGGGACATGGGAATAGGGAGAGTCCTGTGAATGGGCTGAAATAGTTCTCTCCCCCTCTAAGAATCCTACAAAGAGTATTACTAACACTTCTGTAAACTGCTGCTGCTTCTGCAAACCCTGAATTATTGTCAAAGGTTCTGCCAATAAATGCAATTTCTCGTGTTCCCAAGGATGCCTCCCGAGGGTGTGCCTTTTTGATGAAGGGGTCTGGCTTTAGCAACCCAAAAAATAGGCTAGTGTAAAAGCCTTGCTGTGCAGACAGCCTGCTTTTAATTTCCCTCGTCTTTATTGTCCATCCTAATAATCTCTGAATTGTGTTTTGTTTGAGCTTTCCCTATATATTTTCACCATAATATTTCCAAATTCTTCCATAGTTAAGAATACCAAATACAGGGCTCTGGAAGTAGGTTTGCACTGCTAAGAATTTGAGTTTTTCTTTCTGCAGTTCCCCAAATTCAAGATAAAAGCTTTTGACTGAGTACAGGAGGAATGCTCAAGTTTGCTTTGAAATGGGAGGAGGTCCTCAGGTGGCTGTTTTTCAGAATGCCCTTTGGCAAGCAGGCTTAGATCTGCTTGTCAAAGTTGTAATTTGTAATGCTGCTGTTGGCAGGCATTCCCTAATAAAGAAGTACAAGGTCACTACTTGCTACTCTTGTTTGGATAGCTCAGCACAATTGAGTGGAGTGCATCAAGCAGGTTATTGATGAATGAACACAAACTTTGCCTTGAGTTTCCAGGAAGATTTTTAAATCAGAAGTATCTAATTCTTCCTTCATCGAAGTGAATGTAAATTCTATTGCTAATTTTAGGAGATAGACCACACTGCAGCTTCTTGGGGAAGGGTCCAACTATTTAATCTGCTTTGCTACTGCCTTGATATCATAACACACTTAGGGGAAAAATGGATCATTCAGAGCTGGAGAGGCACTTAGAAAGCACTTTTGTTGCAGCAAATGGTCTTGATAAATAGCAGAAATTGTGCAGAATGTACAAAATTATATTCAACTACCTGAGCACAAATGGGGAATAATTGGCTTGGCAGCAAATCACAAGAGAAAAGCTGGGGAGGTGGCATCACATGCCAGAGTCACAGTGAAGAGCTGGATGTCGTTGCTTAGGAGGCAGTATGGTTCTGGATGTGTTGATGGGACTACCAAGAGACCCAGATCTAGAAATACGCTATAAAGCTTGTTATAGATCTTGCAGTCACCATCTGTTTTCTGTGCCTGAGGTAAGGACAGGAAGAAATTAGCTTACTTCTAGCAAGAGACACTGAAGCTGTGTATTAGGAAAAAAAATCCATCTAATAAGAATAGTGAAGCACTGTAAAATTCCTAAGGAAGGAGTCTGTGGAGACGCTCTTATGGGAGGCTGGCTGAATGTTACAAAAAATTAAGATGTTTTTTGAAGTCTTGTCAGCCTTTTCTTTGTTCTTTAACTACACAAGGTCTATATGTGCTAGAGAGGACACATAAGGCCTTGTAATATCCTTTAAAAAGTAACAGTCGTGGAAGAGAGAGAGTACAATGCCAAGGAGAGTGACTTATGAATAAAAGTGGAATGTTGGGATAACTGGGAAGGAAATTAATGAAATGTGGAGCTTTTAATCTCTCAGCCACCGGTTTCAATTTAAACTAGGTCAGTGTAAGATGTATCTTAATTTATCTTATAGCAGCAGGTATTCACTATGATCAGATGAGACTTCATAGAGATTGATACCAGAAAGCAGCCAGGCAAATATTCCCTGTCAAGTCATGACTGACTAAACCAGCTTCTGAATTCCAGAAGGGGATTTGTCCCTCCTGGTCTCTCTGGCTGCATGTTGACACCTTCACTGACTTTGCATGCCCTGTTTTACAGGGTGAGCTTTGCCTTCCAAGTCATGAATGTTTGAACTGAATATTTAAACTTTGCCCCAACCACAGTACAAGAAGTAGTAAGTCTGCTTTTGTTTCCAATACAAGGATTCTCTCTTCTGTTTTATTTTGTTGAGTTTAAGTACTAGGTCTACATTATTTGATTTTAGAGTGTCTGCACTTTTTTTGTGGCTTTCAGAGAGAGGAAAAACTCTAGTTCAGAGGAAACCTACCATGTATCCAGAATGGAAATCGACTTTTGACGCCCACATTTACGAAGGACGGGTGATTCAGATTGTTCTCATGAAAGCAGCAGAAGAGCCGTTATCTGAAGTGACTGTAGGTGTGTCAGTCCTGGCAGAGCGGTGCAAGAAAGGCAACGGCAAAGCAGAATTCTGGGTAAGGAAGATTAATTCCTTAAACTTGCTGACCTGGTTATGCTTCTTTCAAGCTGAACAGATGCCTTATGCCTTTTAAACTATCAGTGTTCGATCGCTTTAGCATGTGTGGCAGGGCTTGGAAGAATTATTTCAGGAGCATTTGTGAAGCCGATAATGTACAATGGAAGTTCAGGAAACTGACAATAAAATCCATGGCATTACTGTTTGAAATAATGGCATATATCACATTGAGTGCCTATTTTATAAATAGCCCAGCAGTTTTTATAGCAAATAGAAGATGTTTAAATTGAATCTGATCATTGTAATTTATCCAGAGAAAAAAAGAAAGGTGAAGCTTATTCCAAGGCATTTCCACTTAGAATTTCTGATTTTATTTATTTAGTTTTACAATAAATTTTAGTTAGCTTGATGCTGCTATAATGGGGATCCCTTAATCCCCATTTTTGTTACCCTGGTATCTTTTCTTGCCCCTGTGTCCCAAAGAATTGTTTGTACGTGAAATCAAGGGGTATGGCATCTTGCCACGTGTCATTTGCTCCTGTATCATCCTAAGTACAATTGTGAGTATCAATCTCAGAAATGTAACAGGGGAGGTAAAGGTAGAGTTGAATGTAGTTTTAAATTTAGAAAGATACATTTAGTCTAAATGCCAGTAGTTATTATTAGTTGTCGAACTACGTAAACCCAAACAACAACATTTAAATAATGGTATGTGAATGAATTTCAGTGAGCACTGTGAACCTCAAATAAACAGAAAATTAAAAATATAAAATTTTTATTTTGTACATCTAAAGAGGGGAAAGTGATAGAGGCAGGGAGGATCAAAACCCTCAGCCCAGTTTTCTGAAATGCCGAACACGTTTCATTCATTTAGTTGATGTGTTGCAAAGAATTTTTAATGTATGAAGGGTTTAATGATGTCATCTTTATAAAATCCTATTCTCTAGCTTATTTTTCAACTTTCAGACTCAACCAAAGTTGCTGAGGTCCTGGTTCAACAAGAAGGGTTGTGAGAATGTGGTGAGGCATTATTGTCCCAGAGAACTCTATAAAATCTTGAAGCAACTCTAATTAGTGTCCTGAATATTTGACATTTCTCCAAATGCAGAAATAAGATTGAGAGGTATATCATGATATCCTGTAATTCGGGTGAGAGTTGTCTAGCTAGGTGGATAGGTGCTATAAATAGTCTTGCCTGTTATCCAGTTGCATGTAAAGCTGTACTCCAGACAGCTTGCCCAGAAACTACATGTATTTGCTAATACAGGAACTGCCCATCTCTGTATTTGGAGTACAGTTAGTGCTAAGGAAATATTAGCTAAATGTGAGCAGGTCTCCTTAAAATCTCACACATAGTCATGTATTCAAAGCCTTCTGGACTGGAGTGTTGCTGAACTTGCCCAGAACATGAACCCTACAGGAGAAGGCCTTTTCCTTGGGTGGGCTAAAGGAGGATGAGCAGGTAGTAACAGATAGTTCCTGGTTATGTCCAATTTGATGAGCATCTGGTTTCTCACACAATTGGCAATGCTGGTCCTTCCTTGGTAGGGGATGGATACATGAACTGTTCTGGATATATGAATGAATGCTTTTCCTGAATGCAGGATATGAAGAGGAGGGAGTATCCAGTTGTTGCTTAGCTTAGTTTGAGAAGACTTATTAATAAAGCACTTCTATTTTCTCTCAAGTGCATTTTTGCTGTAAATGGCAGGATTTTGCTCTGAGTATGTGTGTATCTATCTCACCAAGCAGATCTCAGAAAAAACCTTTCTTAAAGGGGTGCTTGACATTGAAGGGGCTTACAGGTTTTGCTAGGTCAGTAGGATCTCACTGGTTTGTTTTCACCTGTTACATTCTGAAATCACACACTTTTTTTTCCACACTTTAACTTGAATTCTGAGACAAGCAATTATTCAGAAGAGTAGTTAAAACTAGCAGTCATTGATTTTAGTTTTAGTGATCAGTTTTAGCTAATTCAATGGTCTGAGATCCTCTGCTTATTATCCATAGAACAGGTACCACATAGACATCATCAGCGTTAAGCTTCCTCTGTACCACCTCAGTCATGACTTGGGCAGACCATCGTGCCCAGCTAAGAGACGTTCGTTCGCTTACCATAGCCTATAAGGTTATTTTTGTGTGTGGAGAGACAGCTTGTCAGTGGTAGCTGTAACTGAGGTCTCTGCCTTCTGTAAGCTTTGTTGGGCAAATGTTTTGAGTGTCAGACATTGCCTTAAAGATGAAAACTTAGTCATTATCCCAGTAGGATAATGGGATTTGTGGGAATATGCTCATGGGTATATCTAATGTCATTGTAATTTTCTTTTTTTGTCTTTCATATTTAATAACTTCTTACCTTTTGTGAAGGTAGCAGTTTAAGAATTAGCGGCTACTTTCTGAGCGCAGGAACTGACCTCAGCTACTGACTTAAAAGGCATTTGTTTTTGCTGGTCTGTAAAATTTTGGTTTTGCTGGTCTGTGATTTGCCACAGAAACCATGTATAATGGTTTGAGGGGGAAAGTAAAATAAATTTTGATGATACCGCTGTTATTCTAATTACAGGCAATGGTATTTGATATCTCCATGGCTTGTACTTTCAATAAGCATGTAAAAGATTGTATACACTTTTTCTTATAAAACTGGATTCCTGTGCAAATTGAGTTTACTAATAGTAAAAACAGAAGTCAACAAACTTTTTTGCAGAAACGGGAAAGGGACATGCAAAAACAATGTGAACTTTGACTGTGCTGAACTTCTGGGTAGACATCAAAGCAATGCAGCACACTAGTAAAAGCAATAGAATGAAAGCCCCTGGTTCAACTGCAGCAGTAAGATATGGAAGAGCGTTGTAATGCAATAGTTATTTAATATTATACTTTGATTCCCTAGAAAGAGCTGTTTTAAATTCCTGAGAGTTTCAGTCAACCACATACTTCACTGTTTGTATCTTTCTTTCCATAGCTTGACCTACAACCTCAGGGGAAGGTGCTAATGGCTGTGCAGTATTTTTTGGAAGATGCAGGTAATGTCAACTGTTTATTTTCAGTCAGTTATGTAAAAATAAAACTGTTTTTCACATTCCTTTTGTAGAACACAGGATGTAGCTCACAAAAAAATAATCACCTGGTGTACTGAGTAGAATTTTCTGATCTTATTAATTTGTTTTGTAAGGTTTTTTGTTATGTGGAGTCACGGCTGCATTTGTTCATTTCTAAATGCCCCTGTGCCCTGTATTGCTGTTGCATTTAGCCACTTTTGGGTCTTTAATAGTCTGTCCTCATGTTTTGATGTGATAGAAAAGATATTATCAGTTCCTTTTTAGGTGCAAAGAAGTTAAATCCCTTGTTCTAGCTTAGGTGAGAAACTTTTTTTGTGAATTGGGGCACTGGGTCTGAGTTTCCTGGGGTTCAGATGTCATATTCACTAATCACAGAAACTGATCGTAGCAATGAGTGAATGGTTAAATGTTTAAATGCAAATCTAGTCAATGTTCTGCCGTATCAGTTTAAAAAGTGAGCAACCTGTATACGTCAGAAATCTACACACACTATTTGGAGAAGAAACTAGGAGGTAAGAGAAGATAGTTAATGAGGAGAGGGGAAGCTTTAAGTACAGTAATACACAAATCCCTGCCAAAATATTTGTTGTTATCCGTGGAATTCTTTCCTAAAGGAAATGATGTAAACCTCACAACTTGCTTAGCTGGTGGTTAAAACTTTCCCATACTAGAAGTCACGAAACCATTATTTCTTGTGTATTGAACTGGTCTGCCATATTAACCTATCAGTCTTACATGGTTTAATACTATGTGTTTGTAAATACTAAGTGGAAAGAGTAAGCAGTAAGTTTTAAAGCACTGGTGGGGGTGTTTTTCCCCAGATATATAGAGGGAACGTAGTTCTGCTCTCATAGAACAAGTTAATTGTGAAGGTACGTTTTTGTACCATATGTGCAATCTGTGTAGCAGTTACTAGACAAGCTACTAAAGATAGAATTTGATATGCAGTAGGTGACATTTCAGAGTTGACATTTTATATTTGCAATGGCAAAAAACAGCCTATAAACTTGTTATTTTGGTCTCCTTTATGAAAAGTTAACTCTTTAAAACAAAGCTTAAACAAATTGTGTGACTCTGAAGAGCCTGTAAGAGTGTTTCTCTGAAGATCAAAAGCTCTCTGTGCACCAGTAATATTCTGATTTGCATTCAAAACTGTTGTGAGCTATTATATTAGAAAACCTTCGTCTTGGTCTTTGTCATGGCTTTCCTGTGCAAGGCAGTTTCCTGGGGCAGTTGTATGAGCATCTATATATTTAATGAGACATACAGAAATCCAGTTGTTCAGGAAACTTAAAAGTTTCTCAACGAAAACTGTACAAAACCAACTTCAATATTCTCAGTTGCTTATTTGATGAGGCTGAAGCATCTCCCTTCTCCACACAGACATGAGGAACAGTAGAGATGGCACAAGTGAAAACCTTCCATAATTTGCAGTTAGCTGTTAGTAGGAAGGTAATATACTTGTGTGCTCTAAGTATTAAAATAATTGTACTTAGTTATTGAGCAAAAGAATTTAAAAATAGGTACAATGTTCTTGCAGTTCTTTTCATTGCCTTTATTAGGGATTGCAGATGGTAGTGGATGAAGCCTAAATACCAAACAGATCATTAAGTCATGCAATCATACTTTAATTGGCAAGTTGAGATTTGCATGTTATTGCTCTTGTTGGACCTTCTACTTTGCAATAACTTCCTACTTACCTTCTGATTTATAGAAAATTACTCACTGATACCTTTTTGGTAACCAAACCACAGAGGCAGTGGAAACGCCCTTTCAGGACATTTAGACATCTACATTTTGTCAAGGAAAGTCACTTCATCTGATATTTGCAGTGTTCACATCAAACATCAATACATTTTAACATGCAGATTCTCAAAATTACAGACCTCCCTCATGTCACTGTCTATATGTTGCCTAATAGGCAAACACTGAATGATTTTTGGCTCATCATTGCACTGCTATAAATGTTTTCTCAGGTTAAAATAGCAGTTACTAGTGTTAGAGCAGAGAAGTTTGTTAGTGCGTTACAAGGATTTTTGTATTAAATTCCATTCTTCACATTGCTAAAACCCTTAGTTAGTAGTTGAAAGCGCAGAGACACTTCACATTCCTTCCTGTGCACATCCCATTTTGTTTTCTCTCTGACGCACCTTTCCATACAGAACTATGGTATCCGTGTTTCTAAAATACTAACAAAGGCTTGTTCTGAAACTGGTATTTCAGTTGTTCCCTAGTTTATTTAACGGTATTGTTACCATTAGTATCTATGAGTTATAGGTGCTGCTTTTTGTTTGAAAATCTCCAAGCACTTTGCAAAAGTGACTAATTCTTTCTTTGGTTTGTTTTGCAAACTAAAGCTGCTGGTTTTCAATCCTTCCTTCTAAGTAGCAAACAGTCTGCTATCTTTAGAGAAAACTGCTTTTCTCTGCTTCAGTGGTAGGCAGCAGGATTAAGAAATAAGCGTGTTACTGCTCCATTATCAGATTTACTATTAAAGAAAAATTTTCATGGAATAAACTGGTATTAAAATTTGCTCATGAGGCTACACTGAGACATTTCATTTGTATATTCTTTTTGCAGATTGGGGACTGGGCAGTTAATTTAGGGCTATATATGAAAAGTCTTCCCAGTCTTAGAGGTGTTTTTCTTTCTAGACCCTGTAAAACAGGGGCTGCAAAGCCCTGACTTAGAGCTGTCAAAGAACTTTTTTGTCTTCTGTCCCGTGATTTGAAAATAAGCTTGTGCTGGAAATTAAAAGTTTTCTTCTGCTGTGTTAAAAATGAGAACAGGGTGTTGACCCCCATTTTCATTTCAGAATATTGTTTTCTTTCTGCTCCTCCTTCTCTTGTAGTATTGAAAGTAGGTTATAATTCTGTAAAGCAGCTTTAGTTTTAATAGGTGGGAGTTGCAATACGTTCAATGCTTTGCTTGATCTTTGTTTATTCAAATGTAGTGAGTGACCTTATCGAGTAAGAAAACCAAGGATCACAGAGGTGGCTTGGTGTGCTGCTGAGTGTCTTGTGTGGTGTTAGCAGCTTTGGAGGCTTTGGAAGTATGTTTGTGTCTTGTTTTTGAATTCTGAATTGCTGTTTTGCTGGCTTCAGCTGCCTGGAGAAAGGGCTAGTGAATTCTTTCCTTAAAATCATAGAATCATAGAATGGTTGGAGTTGGAAGGGACCTTAAAGATCATCTAGTTCCAACCCCCCTGCGCTATTAGATGTATCAGAAGGTGAGTAATTTGTATGTGACCTTTTGAAATCTCAAGTATCTGACTTTTGGGAGAGGAACATGAACCAGAGAGCTGTGTATTATTTTGAATATGTTTTTCTCTGTGTGTTGAGATTAATGTTGGGGAAGCACAAGACGTTAGGATTCTTCTGAGGCATCTGTGAAAAATAATAGGGTAAATTGCTATCACAAACTGCATATTGTATGGGTCTAAATTAAGATTTGAAGCAAGTTTCTCTATGCATGAAGTGTGTTGGGAAAGGATTGTCACATTATTAGTAAATAATAATTATGAGGCCTGAAAAGCCAGAACTGGGTCTTACACTTGTAAATGGGGAAGTTGGTATGATTTAATCATTTAACTGAGAAAATACTATTTCTAGAAATTTGGCAGATGTAGTTATTCAGTGGCACCTTGCATCTGCTTTAATCTGCATCTAGAAGTATGCTTGTATCAATATAATAAAAACATTTTCTGGCTTAATTTTCTTTACTACGTCTGCAAATGTTTTATTTTCTTAATTTTGTAAACACAAAGTTGGGAGTGTATTTAGTTGGTGAGGTAGCTAACGTTGCGTAGAGCAGAGAAAACGTGATATAGTTTATATGTTCAGAAGAAATTTGACTTAGATGCTACATTTTTAACGGTTGGTTTTACTGTGCCTTTGTAATTTAAAAAAAGAAAAAAACCATTTTCCAGCTTGCTCCCTGTTTTACCACAACAAACGAGGTATCAGGTATCTGTGCAAAGTGTTAACCAGAACACGCACTGAAATTTTTTTTAAAAAGTACTCTGTACAGCTGAGCACAGTGTGTTAGCACAGCAGCTCTGCAGATGGTGTGAGCGCTGCAGCGACTGTAGTGTGGACGTGGGGTTTTTTTTCTCCTGGATTGAAAGGCAGGACTTGTTACACTCTGGTGTTTTGTTTCAGCACTTTTCTAAAAGACCATTGACTTCGTTAATGCTTATGAAAGACTAGTTCAGTAGAGACATGCGAAAGTAGCTGCAGAGCAGTCCACCTCAACGCTCTAAGTGTCAGTCAGAGCAGCAGTAGGTGCTGGCTCAGGGGCTGAGGCAGGACTCATTCATTTATTTAGAGGAGCAGACAAGAAGTCTGTGTCCTGTGGGTGTTCCAGTCCCTGCGCAGAACAGAGCATGACATACTTGGAGTTCTTCTTACAGTTGAAATGCATACGCTATTACGTGTGCTAGACATACCGTTTTATAAAGGTGCCACCAAGAGTTTCTAACACTGGTTTTGACCACTCGTGCTAAAGCTTGTAATATAACTGCTTGGGGCCAAGATAGGTAATGTGAGATTATGTGCCAGCTTTGAGAGCAAATAGTATTGACTTGTACAATAGCAAATTATTGGTATTGCTGCTTAAATGTCAGCAGTGTAAAATCCACAGGTACTGAGAATGGTGGAGATGGTTCAAAAAAAGAAAGATACATAGCAATATTAATAGTCAGCCTGTAAATGAAATGTTGTGATGATCACAAAACCCAAAATGGTTTAGCACAGCAAGTTCACGTCACAGAAATGTAGACTTTTGGGAAACTTGTATGTCTGTAAATGTTTGTGGGTGGGTTTCCTTTGGTGTGTTTTGTTTTGTACAGATGATCTGTAAAGCAATCCTCTCCAGGGCTGGGTTAAGGAGCAGCTTTCCTCTGAGACAGTTCATACCGGGAAAGTCTCCTTTGTGAGGAACAAGCTTTCCTTTGTAATGATTGCTCTGTGAGATTAATATTTTTCTTGACCTGAAGGCACACTTAACTTGCAAACAAAGCTAAGTGCAAGGCAGTAGAACAGCAGAAGGGGACACTGAACAGAAATGTTAGCAGGTTTTGTAATTTATTATAAAGTTTCAGGCAAACCTTAACTTGAGCAGCCAGTTAGCTCAGAAGATGTTTTGCCTGTCCCTGTTTGGAGTGACGCCCCGGTTCTCAGTTTGACAGTAGCACTGTTATCTTTCCTCTGTTCACAAACAGAACCACGAAATGAGCACGTTAAAATGAAAAATGAACTCTGAAGATGGTAAATATTTTTCTATTCTTTCTGTTAAAAGATCTACTAGGGTTATTCTGGAGGTTGTTTTCTTTTGTCCTTGAACTGTTGAGGTTCAAGTGAGACAATTTGACATCTCGCCTTGAGGTTTATTACAGTTCAGCAGAGCCCTAGCAATATTGTTTTAGCAAATGTTTTCCAGACTGTGGGTTGCATGTTGTGTTAGTGCCTGTAAGGACTGTGAAATATTCAGAAAGACTGGCGCTGCAATTAAACAGTCCCTACAGTGGGATGTTTACAGCACTTCTGGAGAACTGCACTGTCAATTTCCAGGCCTGCTTAATGGTTTCTTAATGAATATACGGCATGGAGGAGTTCTGGGTGCTTTTGTCAGATCAGCTGCAAGTTTTGAGAAGGGACCTTGAAATACATAAACAATGTGTCAGTGACAAATATTAACCACAGCTCTCAATAGAGGAAATAGATTATGTTTAATGGTGTGTGCTGGGTCCGAAATAATTAATTTCAGGTCCAGGCTGCAGAGGTCACCTCGATTCTAGTTGCTGATTCAGGTGGTTTGTACACGACTGTTTCTGACCATGTGCTGGCCCAGGACAAGCGTTTCATCTGTGGAAATCCTGGCTTGCTTGGAGGGGGAGGCAAAGGCTTTCCCTTTGTGTTTCTTCTTCGTCCCCTCCATCTCCACCCTGCATCCATACAGTCGTTGGGAAGTTTACTTCCTCGCAATTGTTAATTCTCTCTGCATCTTTGAAATAAAGCCTTTACTCCCCAGGGTTGGCTGAACTTCTTAAAAAACTTCTTAAAACTTCTGGAGCAATAGACATTAAAGGTGATTTACACATTAAAGATAACTTGTTAGGCCCATAAATTGAAAGGAACTACACTACCATTTCAGAGCCATCTCAGCGTCAGCTGCACATGACTTACAGCTGCTGTCTAAACCTCTCAGCTTCTTCTGAAGCATACAAAATGTTGTTAGCTATACTTTGATATATTGGTTGGTTTTGGCAAAGATATTTAGTAAGGCAGCTGGTTGTGAAGACTGCATTCTCACATGCAGATTTTGAAGTTTTGCTGTGCTTGAGGATTCTTCACAGTTAAAAGTATGTTTAAGGAAAGTGGGGTTTTCCTCTTTTTTTCTTTTTCTTTTCTTTGTACAAACTAAGTGATTAGTTTATTAGTTACCCTCTCAAAAAAATAGATGCCAGTCTCACGTATTTCTATTAAGTTCAATATCAGCGTTCCAGACAGGGAGGAAACACCACAGTTCCCCATATTCTCATCAAGTTTTGTCACAGAATTTTGCATGCAGTCAGCAATACTGAATTGCTGCAAGTATTTCAGCATGAGGAGAAGCCGTGTCCTGTTCACCTGGGGAATCCTGTTAGTTCCTTGCTCAACACTTGGTTTGCTCGTGTTACAGACTTTAGGGAGGCTTTTGTCCCTTAATCTGCTCCATCACAGGTTATCTCCTCAGAATACATGCTATAAAGCAACACGCCTTTCTCTGCTTTGTTGCTGTTACTGATTAAATCACCCTTATGAAGACAACCTTTTCATGCAGCAAACAATATGAAGTATTACTGACTCTCAACAATGTTGTTTTCCTTGCACACACATTTCAGCGTGCAGTTTCCCTGAAGCATTTGAGGAGCAGTGGGTGAGGTCTGTGTATTTGCTCAGCAGGGTTAAACAAAGAGATAGCAGTGTTTGCAGACTTCACGAGCTGGAGTGCAGCAGCTGATGGGAGTTTTTGTTGGGTGAACTCAGTAGCCTGTTTGAGCAGCAGAAATGAATCCTGTTCTGGAGGTGAAGAGGTAGCTCAGTGGCCTACGTAGTGCCAGGGTGTCACAGTGCATGTTGTGAGCTTTTTTGGGGGAGGGGCAGGGGGGGGTTTTCTCTGAACCAGATGGCCAGTTTCTCAGAAAAGGGCATTAATAACTAGTGGCAAAACCCGGGGACCTTTTTTGATCTTTCTTTTCATTACTATGCTTAGTCTTTCCTTAATCTCTGAGCTGACGTTGTCCTTTCTTTTCTAAGACAGTACATATCACAGAATCACAGAATGTTAGGGATTGGAAGGGACCTCAAAAGATCATCTAGTCCAATCCCTACATGCTGCTGCAGTCTAGTTGCTGTTGGCTGTGACTGATAAATTAGTTCAGGACACTCAAAATGGTATCAAATGATAGATTGTATTCCAGCTTCAGCTGTCTGTTGGAACAGCAGTGGTGGCAGCCAGCTAATACAATGACAAAAACCGAGGGCAGCTAGCAACAAGAAAAACAGGGCTCCTGGGTAACTTTGCAGTAAGCTCAGGCATTGCCATTAGGGTGACTTGGCAAAGGAAACAAATCTCTTATCGGTATGAAAAGCAAAGCTCCCACTGATATTAATAAAAGGCAGCAATGCAATGGAGCAAATAAAAAGCGATTGTATTGGCAGAATGGGAAGAATGCTCTTCTGGCTTTTTCCTTGCTCCATTGTTGTGGAAACCCCCACTCTGCAAATGGCATCTCCTGTTACCCTAAACCATGTCCACATTTCTTCCAGATTGGGACCCACAAGCTGCTGGCCGGAGCTGATGCAGTTAGCAATTGATCAGCTCCCCATTGCAGATTCAAGCCTTTGACTTTTCCTGCTGGATGGGATTGTCCCTCAACAGCTCTTCTACTGACAAGAAACGTGTCCTAGGGTTAAATTACCAGTTACCCAGTCTCTCTTGATACACCTTCATGGGGTTACCTCTGTTACAAACTCCTCCTATTATTTTCAAAATGTATAAGTAAGAGTATATAGTCTGAGTTGTGGCTGACAGATTGAGATACGAAATACTCATTTTTTCTAAGAGAAACTCGGAAGCTGCCTTGGAAATGAGTGGAAATAACTATAACCTGTAATGAAGGACCTGTGTGAGCCAGTTGGACTCAGAGCCTGAGAATTTTTTTCTTGTTTTATTTCTTGTAATTACTATGTATATAGTATTAGATGCTACAGTATGTACATAGTATGTACCATCATTGCTATAGCATTATATAGTACTATATACTGTAACCCCATGGGGGCTAGGAGGGGAAGGAAAAGAGTGAGACTGGGACGTGTTGACAGATGTGGCATCGAGTTGTTAGGAGATAGCATAATGGAAATGTGTAATTGAAACAATCTCATTTGTTCTCACTGCTTAATGATTCTGGAGGCTGGGAGAAACTCACCTTGCAGTAGTATGGTCTGGTGGTCGCCTGCATTTCTGCAGTAGTCCTGGTTCAGGAGGGCACGCAAAGCAGCAGCAGCAGCATGAAAAGGCTTCTGCTGAAGGAGAAGACCCTCCTGCTTCCAGTAAAACATTTATTTCTCTTGCAGATAAATCACATAATGTATGGGAGCTTACATTTTTTCAAGAAACAACTGTGGTTGTCATTTCTCTAGCCAGACTGTATTCCATTCCTCCCAGCTCATTTGCTGAAGGCTTCTTCTGAATGAGCAGGAGAGGGAAGCGTTTGCAAACAAGGACATGGAGAGACCTTAGGAAGCAGTGTGTGCATGTCTTCCACCCTTGTTGGACTGAAAGTCTGCAGAATGCAGGTGTAAATTAAATAGAAACACAAGTCTGAAACCGAAAAACAAACAATGTTTTAGAGAAGCAAACATTAATCTTTGTAATACCTTAAAGTATTAAAAGTATGTCATCTTGTCTCCCCCTTAGATTGCAGACAGTCAATGAGGGAAGAAGAGGGGACAGTAACTATGAACAGGAGAGGAGCTATTAAGCAAGCCAAAATCCACTACATCAAAAATCATGAATTTATTGCTACCTTCTTTGGACAACCTACATTTTGCTCTGTCTGCAAAGACTTTGTATGGTAAGAAGGAAACGCTAAGCTTCCCCCATCCGCAAAGGCTAAATAATTGCAAAATTCACTTCAGGTATATTAAGACAAAACGTGACATGTAAATTCATGTGTTGGGAAATGGTAATAATGTATTTACTAAGAACATTGTTATACCTAAGAACTATAGTTGTCTCTTTCACATTAAAAAAGAGAACTTGAATGTTTTTGCTGCTGAAATAATCGGCAAAATTGATCAGCATCAAGTGAGATCTGGCCTGTGATCAACAGCGGCTCTTTCACAAGAGAGAGAGATGGGTGGAGTTGAGAAAATAATGCTCAAACTTTGAGATGTGAAGTGGCTGATAGCAGAGTAAAGACCCATCGAGAGCAAGAAGCTGCATCCCTTTCATAGTAAGGCCATTTTCATAGTAAGTCAGATCAGGAGGATTTCCCATGTGATTGAAACGTTGTCTTTTCTGGGTTTCCCTCCTAATTTGCTGGTCTATCGAAACATACTACCTTATCTTCTAAACCTTGCCTTCCTAAGAGAAGATTCTAAATAGCAGAAGTTAGACCAGTTTTTTAATTGGAACAAATATTCCCATAGGCAAAGGATTGATTGGTTGACATGGTAAAAATAAAAAAAAAACACCACCTTTTATTCCAGCAAATATATACTTTTATGATTTCCTTCTTTATCATTTGTTTTTCAGGGGACTCAACAAGCAGGGATACAAATGTAGGCGTAAGTTAATTTTACTTCTTCTACTACTCCGCACATTAACCTGTAGATTTAATAGTTACTGTTGAAAAATCTTCTGAAAATATGCCTAGCACAGTGCATCGTCACTATAGGTAGCAGTAGATAGTAACCATCAGTTTTGCACGATAATCTAATTATGATTCCTACCTGAGTTTTTAGTATCAAGATTTAGACTTAGCTATTCTTCTCATAAGTGTGTAATGCAGTTGAAAAGTTGCACTCATTTTTGAGAGCAGTTTTTATGAAACCTTTTCTAAAATGAATTACAATTATTGATAGGTTTTACAGCTGAATTGAAAAGCACTTTTGAGTTAGCATAGATCTCTGCATTACTCGAAACAGTAGGGGAGATGCCAAAGGGTAAAACTCAAAAGCATAATACTGTCCTTCTGTTATCAAATGCTGGTGGCATTGCCTAATAGAGGCAGATTTGGTTTAGGAATAGAGGTCATGTAAAAAGAAAATGGGCAGGAAGCTGCTTTAAAAAGTTCATCATCTTGATTGATAGAAAAGAAAGGTTTTGGTGTATATAGTATGCTGGAAAGGAGCGTATGTTTCACGTTACGCTATGAAATGTGAACACCTTATCCCATGTATTTATTATCTGAAGGAATCCTTTTTTTTTCTTGTGCATGTCTTGAAGAATGCAATGCTGCTATTCATAAGAAATGTATTGATAAAATCATTGGGAGGTGTACTGGTACTGCAGCCAACAGCAGAGACACAATGGTAAGAGCTGGAACAATATATTTAGAGTGTAATTATGTGATTGAACACTCCTAAACTAACAAAACCTTGTATAGAAACGGCCAAGTCCATTTGGGAGGTGCTTGGCTGTACAGCCCAAGGGACTGTCTTCTCTTGAAGATTGTATGTAACATGTAGTGGATGAAACTTTAAAGCGAGAAAAGTAGTTAAAAGCCCTGCAAGGGGGTGGGTAGTATTTGATGGGCAGATTCTTTCCCTGCTAGATGAGGGATGTTAAGACTGGTGTATTCAAGACAAAATTGTTGTAGCTTTGTAATATCCAAGCCTGTAAGAAGCTGGTCCTGTTTTGGGTAAAGTGCCTCACCCCTCTCCTTGTGCTCAGTTTCAGAAGGAACGTTTCAACATTGACATGCCTCATCGCTTCAAAGTTTACAACTACATGAGCCCTACCTTCTGTGACCACTGCGGCAGCCTGCTCTGGGGGCTCGTCAAACAAGGACTCAAATGTGAAGGTACGGAGGAAGAGGGGAGGACAGCTGGGACCTCTCCATGCTTTTCCAGTGTAGTCTCTCCCCCTCCACTCCCCACGAGAGATTAGCTATTGCTACACACTGTGCATTTGTATGTGTGTTATATAGAATAGGATTCATCTCATCCCTGCGTGGCTGAAAAAGCTTTTGAACTAGAGAGTGACAAATAGGCACTTGGTTCACATGACAGCTCAGTCAAGGTGAGCTTCTAAGGCCATCAGAAAACATGCTTCGGAGGTGTGATCTTGAGTGTAATCAAAATTACTACTTTGGGAATAGCTGAAATTTGCTGAGTCTGACTCAAGGTAGCACCTAAAAGTGTAGTGAGTGTTTATTGTAAATACCATTTTTGTAATTCTCCCACAGAAAGGCAAGATGATCTTTATTGTAACAGATTTTAAGAAGAAAGTGATGATGATTGGAGTTTTCTCCTTTTGAACAATTTTTATAACCTTCATTGAGTTAAAGATTAAAATCGCGGTTTTATTAACAATGATAGATCCATGTCCAGTCTGGTCTTATAAGAAGGTTTCTGAACTGCACAAAGAAACAGCCCTTTTTTGTTGTGATGTCGGACGGTATTGTCCTGCTGCTTGTGTAACCGTCCTTGCGTTTCTTTTAGAGTGTGGGATGAATGTGCATCATAAATGCCAGAAGAAGGTGGCAAACTTATGTGGAATAAACCAGAAGTTGCTAGCTGAAGCTTTAAATCAAGTTAGCCAGGTATGCTTTATTGCTATTTGTCAGGTAATTAGTTGTTTTCAGAGCATTTTGGGGGTTTTACTTCATCTTTTCCATATCACTTTTATGGGGGGACTGAGTTTGGAACGGAGGAAATGCAAACAGCTTTCTCCTTTTAATTTGACCCATAAAGAGACTAACAAAGATGTCAGTAGCCTAAAGTTGAAACTGGGAGAAGGAAATCCCACCTAACAAAGAATTTTTAAATAGATGTGTGGTTTCCTGAAATCCAGCTTTGGTTTTTGGTGGTGCCAAGGTTATTCTCTCCCTTTCTGTTTAATTGTTTAAACAGTGGTATCATAACACTGAAGTCTGTTTTTCCATGCTTCAACTTTTGAATTCCACTTGAATGCTAAAGTTAAATAAATAAGGAGAAATATGCCAGATAGTCTCAATTTTTATTAATATCATACATACACACAGAATACTCCTCTGGAATTAACACTGGCCCCGTAGTTTACATTGTTTACCTCCTGCTGTAGCATGGCTGTCTCTTGTGGCCGACTTCTGACTTGCAAATAAAGATTCAGACACAAGCTCTGAAATAGAGCAGAAAAATATGTCACAAAAGCCAACAGTGTTTCCTCTGAGCTGAGTGTTCCTAAACTTTCACAGAATATTTACTTTGAAAATAATGAGAGCTGTTGCGCCAGCTCTTTCGCGACACAGAAAAGTGTGATCTTCTCATTATGAAGTTTGATCTCAGGGATCTTCCATACATAAAATTTGTTTCCATGTGCTAAAGACAGATGTCATACACAGATATGATTTCAGCGTGTCCAGTAGGACAGTGATTCCCATCTCCTCTTTCAAATGAACATAGATCCAAGGGGACATTTTCCCGCAGTTTAAATTCTTCCCACTGTGGAATCAGGCCATTATACCTTTAATAATTTTGCAACAAACAATACAGCAGAGACTATTCAGGAATTTCAGTTACTTATTTTCTTGCAGTGAAGGAACTAAAGCAATTGGCTGGTCTGAAGCTGTAAAGAATGTGGCTAAATAGTCTATCAACCAGACTTCTTGAGAAAAGATAGGTTCTAGGAGTTAATAATTAAAAAGAAAAGTTTATACTGCCATCATATTACATTTAACAGCTATTGTTATAAGTGTTTCTAAAGTAATAGTGCAAATATAATTTCAAATGTTCACCTCCTCCTCAGAAATCTACACGAAGGTCCGATTCTGGATCTGTAGAAAGTGTTGGTATTTATCAAGATTTTGATAAGAAACCTAGAGCTCCAGGAGCAGATACAACAGGTGAGAAAAGCTACAATGTTTTAATTTAGCCATTTACCTACCAGACTACACAAACTGACAATTTAAGTAGTTATTCATTCTTGCCTTATGTTAGACAATTATTTTTAATAAGCACTGTTAAAAACCATGGATGTATATATTTCTTTTTACCTTCTCCCGGCCACACAAAATGCTTACATAACTTTTGACAAATACCTGTAGTTTTTACTCCATGAGCATACCCACCTTTCTGCAGAATGCTGGCTTTGCTCACTGCAGCGCAGTTCCCCACGATGGAACTGGAGGGTGCCTCACTAACCAGACACGCATGTACGACACGCTTCCCCCCCTCCTGTAACTGACATGTCACGCACATTGGTAATTATCTTGATTTGTTCACAAACCATTAGGAACCAATGACAAGCACTATCTATTTTAGGATGTAAGTAGCCAAACTACTACTTGAGATTAAACAGCTGAACTAGTTTAAGTAGTACCTGGAATCCTATCTCTACTGGTTCAGAGTAAGGTTTTGTATTTTTTTTACTATTGCTAAAGAGTTCTAGCATTGTATAAGCCTTATGTTCATAACTGCTAACCTATGATAATGTAAGCAAAAATAAATGCAACAGTAGAAGTAACTTTTTACCAGATGGAAAACACCAGGCTCTTAAGAGATAATGGGTGGGTTTGGAATGGTTCAGGATTTTATGTATTCATTTATACATTGAACTAGTTCCATTGAAATGCCCAGTAAGAAAATTATTTTGATATTACTTATCATACTTGTTCTGGTTTGCCAGAACAGAGGGTGGGGAAAAAAAACCTCTTGCAAAGGTGGTTTGCTTTAATACTAAGTCAGGGTGCAGCGACTGTGATTCCTCCCTGGGTTATCGCAGATAGTGGGCAGCTTATGGGGCATACACGGTATCATCTCATGATTATCATCAGTGTCTTGCTAGTGACCCAGAAGATATATGCAGTAGAGGTCAAAAAAAAGTACAGTTATTAATTTTAGGATATAATCAGGTTTAACCTGTATGATTGTGCTTCTCAGCCAGCACTGGGCATAAATCAGATCTTTTTATGGCCTCTGCTTAGGCTGAGGGACTAGTCTATTCTGTTAACAGAAGAAAAATAGTTTGTTTACAAGCAGTCCTTGTATCTTTTTCTCCAGATTATGCTCTGTATCTTAGTTGTAGGGGAAAGTTAGGGCCTTTGATTTTTATGTGTAAGTATTGCTTAAACCCAGCATCAGAAACAATCACAGATTCAATTCAAATCCAACACTATCAAGTATGCTCGAGTAATTTAAATTTTGTTATAAACTACAGGAGTTGACCCTTATGTTTAGATTTGCCAGTATTCCAGCAGCAGATGCATCGGAACAGCATGTCAGTACTTAATTCTTAGCAGGGGATCTGAGTCATGACGTATTTCTGCATATGTTGAACTTTAAACTCCCTGTTTCAATTACCAGATAGCAGCGAGTACGATAAACTCTGGGAGGGAGGGACAGCCAAGACAGCGTCGCGAATTGAAAGCAGGAGAAAATTCAACATAGACAGCTTTGTCTTCCATAAAGTACTAGGGAAAGGAAGTTTTGGAAAGGTATGTAACAAACTTACAGAGCTTAAGGTAATTGCCTTGCTTGATCTCTGCAATGTGATGGGCTATTTTCATTAACCAGAAAGGTCTTACTGTTACAGTTGCTTGCATAGATAATCTTTTAGCAGAATTGAACATAGCCATTTTTGTCAAAGACACTAGAAATCCGTCACCTGAATCTCATCTAAACTCAAAAGTGATTCATAATGCACAACAGTTTTTAAATTATTTAGTATCAAGGCAGAGGAATTGCCCTTTATGCACCACAGTGCAAAAAGATGATTTATGTTCATACACTCTGTATAGAAACAGCCTCCTAACACTCCAGTGCCATGGCAGGGGAGATGTGGGAGAGCAGCATGACCTCCACAGATTCTGTCCGCTGTTGTCTGTGAAACTACAGCTCTAATGAAGGAACAGGCTTTACGTGTCTTCTCTTTATACACTCACAAGACATTGACAGAAAAGCTGCCCTGGAAGCTGCTGTGCCTGTGTTATGTGGTCCTTGAGCCCTGTCTCCTCATTTCTATGCCCAGCAACTTCACCTTCCCAAATCTTGCTCATCTTTCCCATTTAAATGCTTTTTGTCATTGCGCCTGCTATAAACACCTTTGACTTTCCCTTACTGATACCATCAGCAACAGTCTTTCCCACACGTGCTGTAATCTCATCTTCTATTTTTTGGTAGGTTCTGCTTGCTGAGCTGAAAGGGAAGAATGAATTCTTTGCTATCAAAGCTCTGAAAAAAGATGTGGTGCTAATTGATGATGATGTGGAATGTACCATGGTGGAAAAGCGGGTCCTTGCACTTGCATGGGAAAACCCATTTCTCACACATCTTTACTGCACGTTTCAGACAAAGGTAAGAAAAAGCCCCATTGCGACAGCAACGCAACAGATTTAGCCTTTTAATGGATGCTGTTACCACCAGTCAAGTGAAAGTAACTTAGGGATGCAAGAATTTCCTTTTCTTGTGCTCTGTGCAAGAGTTCACGGGCCTTGTGGAAAGTAAATATGAGTATGACCCCCACATACGTTAATGAGAACAGGATGAGATCGGAAAAACATCTGTGCAATCGGGAAGAAGAGGCAGCTCAATGTAAATCCTTGATCTTAGCTTTCCCCTCACTGAGAGGGAAAAAAGATAACTATCCCAGGTAGAAGTCAGTAAGTCTACTTAAATGTGTATTTTTATGAAGTCTAGAACACAAGATCAGCTATTTAGCTTTACAATACAAGACTAGGTTACTCAAATCTGTAGGAGCCTCATACACTTTTAGGGGTGCATGAAATAGAGAAATGCTTCAGGAGAGGAGGAAAGTGGCTGTGTGGTCCCCAGTATGCACATCACAACTTCGTGTGTGGTTGCAACAGCATCCGTAATTTTTCCATTCTCTGGTTATTTGCAAACAGGATCATCTGTTCTTCGTTATGGAGTTCCTGAATGGGGGAGATCTGATGTTCCACATACAAGACAAGGGGCGTTTTGATCTCTACAGAGCAACGTAAGTCCACACTCCCTGAGTCCCTATCTCCATGAATGATTTTAGTCTCTCTGGTTTTACTGCTTCTAGTTCAGCACCACCTAACCTGCAGTCTTTCACTCAAGTTTCAGTGGCTGATGATTGAAAAGGTATTTCTAGGCACTGGTTTAATACAATGAAGAAGCTCTCATGATGATATGTGGAGTTAGGTTTTCTTAATTTACGTAGCAGTGTGATGTTTTACTTTATGGGATGCTTGTACCTAAAGATGCTAAGTAAACTGCAACATGAGCCAGCAATGAAAAGCAAAAGGTACAGCTTCAGTGTCCCTTAGGGACAGTATTTTGATGGAAAAAATGGAAAACAGCATAGGGAAAAAAAAAACCACAACACTTATATTATTTACTAGTATTGCTAAGTTGACATGATAGTACAGAAGGATAACCTGCACTTTCCACAAGATACTAATAAAATGGGTAAGCACTTTGTTTAGCAAGTGCAATTGTGTCAGTTACCTATGGCTTAAAGATCATTGGAGCTGAAGACTTAAAAGAAGCAAAAATATTGCATTATTGTTACTTTATCTATAATAACTTTTTAGTTTTAGGTCAGTTTCTACCTCTCTCACACAAAAGCATGAGGTTTTTAATTGTATTATTGAATGGGTGCATGAAAGACCTTAAAATAACAGTGCAGGGTAGTGGACCTACCTGTAGGCACCAGTGCTATCATATAACCAGACTGGACAATTACTTGTGTTACTGCACACCGTGCTAAGGAACACTGACTGGAGGGGATCAGATCAAGTGGTCTGGCATAAAAAGTAGCTGGGTAGCAGCCAGCTTTATAGGTCAGGGCAAGCTCCCTTCCCACTCTTCCCAGCAAAAAATCTGGACCACGGCCCTCCACCTTACTGGCATTCCTGCAAACATCTGTGCATCTAGCAGCCTCTCCTGGCATCCTCTGTACCTATTCCTGAACTTTTGGGTCAACATTCATTCTGCTATACAGAAACAGTTTTGTATTTGTTAAATTAAAAAAAAAAAACCACAACCTTTTAATACATTTTGGGGTTGGAGGGGGGAAGCATTCTTTTAGCATTTTCCTTCATACCCTCTGGATTATCACCTCCTTTTTTGAGGAGAATGCCCCTGAAGCAATGGTATTTTTCAGTCTGTGTGCTGCAGCTGGGCAGGTGCAGAGGGACATAGGTGAGATCTGTTTCTAGCTTAGCCATTAGTGCCCGGTCCCTCCTAAAGCAATCCTGTGAGTACTGAGCTCCCAGCAGCCGTCTTTCAGAAGGCATGTGCCTATCACTAAAAACACACAAAGACTATTGAAGAGTAGAAAAGGGACAGCCTTCCCTAATGGAAGGGGAATGAAGCATTAAGGCAAGTTGCTGTCGTGTCCCCTCTACTGTTTGGCATTAGATACTACAGATATGTCCTGAAGGGATTAACTTGCAGATTACAGCGTCCACCGATATGAATACAGGTATACTACTATTTAAAGAAGTGTACAGTACTTCTCACTCCATGAAGAGATGCTTACAGCAGCCCTTTTGGCCAGCTGCATTGACTTATGTTTTAACTGAGCAAGACAGATTAAAAGATGTTTTGGTCTTTTCAGGTTTTATGGAGCTGAAATTTTATCTGGGCTACAGTTTCTTCACAGCAAGGGCATTATTTATAGGTGAGTACCAGCTAGCTCCAGTGTGGGACCTGTGAATTGTCTTAGCACTTCATGCATCTTTGAATTGCTGATTGATGTAACAAGTAAAAGCTGTCTGTCAGAGACCTGAGGTAATTCCAAGGGCATTAACACGCCTGAGATGAGTCTACATCTGTGTGTCTTTTCCTTGGCAGCCAGAATGATGGAATGCTACTTACATTACACAAAAGTGGGTTGGTTTGTTATTTTTAAACACTGCCTTCACATCATGAGCCTATTTAGTTTGGAGGCAAGGGAGAGGGTCCTTCAGGCTGTCAATTCCTGCTGGCCTTGCAGAAACCACCGAGGTGAAAGCCGTCTGCTTTTGCCTTCCGTTGAAACCACAATATTGATGCTTCTGCCTCCCCAGGTTGAAACATCAGGGGCCAGATCCTGATCAGCTGCTTCTTACTGTAAATACCCACACTACAAGTTTATTTTAATGTAGTTTTTCTCTCAAGTTCCTTTCTCCAGCCTTTTCACCCCACCCTCAGATTCAAAGCATCATTTGGTGACTACTTGCTCAGGTAGCCCTTACCTCTGTGACAAATAGGTACGAAGAATAATGGCTGTATGCTTCAGAGCAAGTTACACAAGGCCTTAGGTAAACGTGCCCCAAAACGTCTGGTATCGTCCAGCTCCCTTTATAGGAACAGGAAGCATCTGTTGGAGCATCCATCCTTTAAAGCCATTTTCTAATGTTAGAGACTAGTATAAGTGTGTTTGGAAAGAGGATGACCATTACAGGAATCTTCCTTGGTGAAGGATGATTCTTAGAAGCCCGGCTGCCTCTCAGAGAACACAGCCAGAGCCCAGGAAGGTACTTAATGTGCCCAACTGTATTCCCACTGCCTCCTGCAGGGTTTTATACAGGAAAGGATTGAACTCCAGGATATGTTGTCATCAGCACAAACCCCTTCCATCCCAGATTTTCTACAGCATTTTTAGGCTTGCTGTTAAATTGCCCTACATTAAGTTAGAACATTCTTGGAGGGAGAGTTCATAGTATGAAATATTTTCAGAGAAACGGTACCATTTTCTAGCAAGACACCAGCAAAACCAAAGGTACATTTTTTTCCCCCCCATCTCACACAGGGTGTTTACCAGTATAATCACAGAACCTGACCTGAAGCAGTTTTAGGTAGGCATTGTGTGTAAGTGCACAGCCATACAAAAGATTTTTAGAACTTCTTGTAGCTAGGTAAGTGCAGTGCCCTGAGTTACCATGAGTTTTCCCCATCTCAAATATATTCAATTTACTCAGGTGAACAGCAGCTGATGTCCAGACATGGAAGGATTTATGGTGCGTTGCATTAGATCAGGGACTCTTGGTTCGAGCTGTAGCTCACTGTCTGAGCAGTGTAAGTAGCTGATATTGGGAACTTACTTAAGTTAACAAAGAGAAAAGACTGCCCTGTTCTCATATAAAATTATAATCTGCTCTATTCAAGTCTTTCCTGGTAAGCAGAAAGGGCTGTTCAGTTTCTCTTCAGCCTGCCCTCCTTGGTATGTGCTTTTGCAGCCAGATGGACAAAAAAAATGCACCACAGCCAAAGGGAGAGAATGTAGCTTTTGGAAACTGCTGTTAAAAAGCTCTTACTTGATTGAATAGTGTTATTCTGAAAAAAGACATGAATAGGACACCTCACAGACCGTGGCCACAACACGTGAACCCCTTCGTGCTGTAACTAGGAACAAGTCACAGGTAGTATTAAAAGTTGGGCAGGCTTCGAACAGTCACGCTCCTGCCAAATGCTCTAAGAACCCAACAGTCCTTCTTTTGATCTGCAGAGTCAGTGCAGCACTGCTATGGCAGCTGCTGGGGCAGTAACTCACGCCTCCTTCCAGAAGCAACAGAAGCACTGGGCGTGCTTTTGGGTCTGAAAGCAAATGTTGAGGATTATAAGGTCACACACTATATATACACCTCAGCCTCTTATTTTACTCTGACAACAGAGAATTCTTCCTGCCTCGCTACTGCCTTCTAAGTACAAAAGTACTGTTTTGTATGTAAGTATTGTGATGATGGATGATTATTTTCTTGAAAAGCCTCTTTGTATGAGGCAGGGTAGGTGTTTATCGGTGAAGAAACTGCATGCAGCTGAATACAAAAATGACTCACTTGTCCTGAAAGCTTAACTTTTTTAAAACACTTTTTTTCAGAGACCTAAAACTGGACAATGTGATGCTTGACAAAGAAGGCCACATCAAAATAGCTGATTTTGGAATGTGCAAAGAAAACGTTGTTGGCGATAACAAGGCAAGCACTTTCTGCGGGACCCCAGACTACATTGCTCCTGAGGTCAGTATGGCACTGCCATGTGCTGCAGGGATGGATTTCATACACCCACGTTTGGCCGTTGTGATTACTCATCCCTTTGTAGACTAATAGTTCAGAAATGTAGAAGTCTAATTAGCACAGAAGAAAAAAAAATTAAATCTGGGTTCCCCATAGAAGGTACTTGAGACTTGCAAATATTCTATAGCTGCAAGTTTTAAAAAAAAAGCATGTTTTTTGAAATGTTAAAATGTTCAGGTTTTGACCAGCTAGTTTCCCCTTCTGCCTCTACAGCTAGTGTACATGCGGGGCTCGCGCAAAAATGAATGTATGGGCACTGCAGATGGTGAACAGACTTGTGCCCCTGCAAACAACTAAAATTCAAAGCAAAAGCAGCTTCTAAGAGGAATCTCACCAAGGGAAATTCCCTGTGTTCATCGTTGGATTTTTTATCTGATTTGCAAAGTAGTCCAAATAGCGTAGTGAGCTGTTAAAGCTATAAATGATGTCAAAGTCTGTTTGGTAGTAATCTGCTTTTCATTGCTACTTGCTTCTCTCTTCATCTTATAAAGAAACTAGGGAAGATGTTTTCCAAGTATATGGTTATTTACCATATACAGTTAACGGAGAAGATTTCTGAATGAGAGCAAAGACCTGTCCCCACTGAGCTGGCCATGTTTCCACAAACAGCAGGCAAAGATAAAAACTACAGATGTGCATCAGTGACAACAAGTTGTCAAATAGCTGGACTTTTCCCCCCACCCCCCAAAAATCTCCTAGTTATTAAAGAGTCTCTCTTAAAATCCCTCTTCTGTTTTTTGGTATATATTGCTGCCTTTTACTAATTACTTGTACTTCTTCCTCTGCACTTCTGTGGAACAAGATCCTGCAAGGTTCGAGGTACACGTTCTCTGTGGACTGGTGGTCATTTGGGGTCCTGCTGTACGAGATGCTTATTGGACAATCCCCTTTCCACGGGGATGATGAAGATGAATTGTTTGAGTCAATCCGAGTGGACACCCCTCACTACCCACGCTGGATTACCAAGGAATCAAAAGATATATTAGAAAAGGTAGGACTGATGGTGAACGGGTGGGTCACGGTACTGTATTTGCCCAGGGAGGGACAGTCTAGGCTTGTAAAAGCAGCTGTTTATCAGCAAGCAGATGATTTTTACACATGGAAAGCCAGGTCAGCTTAATTGCTCATGGTCTGTTTGCCGTTAGCAACTTTTGCTCTTTTAGCAGTACACCCGTTACCCTGCCAGTGCCACCTGCCTTTTGAGCAGCCGTAAGGCTTTACAGGGTTATCCTCTCTTGCAGCTATTTGAAAGGGAACCAACAAGACGACTTGGGGTCACTGGGAATATCAGAGACCACCCTTTCTTCAAAACCATCAACTGGGCAGCGCTAGAGAAGAAGGAAGTGGACCCTCCTTTCCGGCCAAAAGTGGTACGTGGGTGGTTCTTTGTTCTGTAGCAGTATGGCAAAGAGCCTAGGGGTGAGGGGTGATCTCTCTAACTCGCTCAAACTATCCTACTCCAAGTTTCTCCTCACATTTTATAAATGAGATCGTTACAGATCTCAAACCCCATTGTTCTTGGATGGTTCAGTTATAAAAAGGTGCACTATATTCCTCCGGCTGCCCTGAAATCTTCATATTAGGACTGTCTTCCTCTGCTCTCTCAAGGAGCTGCTTTACTAACGTAATCTTCAGAAAAATCAGCTCATAGTTCCGATATCCCTTCTCCTCCATGTTAGCAATGGTGAGAGTTTCTCATGTTTTTCTCTTCTGTAATGCCACATGGGAGAAGGACCAATAACGTGGGGCTACTCACTCGGTAACTGCCTGCAGGCATTCTGTACAAGCATTAGATATGTGCTGTTTCAAACTCATCTGAGAGTCTCTAAGTGGGAAAAAAAGATGCATTCTCTGTACTACTGCACTTAAAACCCTCTGTAATGGACATGCCTAATGTTACCTGAAAACCCATCTAAAACAGACTGCATTACTCATAGTCTGTATCACTGTGAGATGCTGCTGCTGCTGCTTCGTCTCACCTGGCTGAAAAAATCCAAACCACTTTTCCTCCACCCTGTTACTGGTACAAGTAAAGTGAGCTGGAGGTAACGGAGACTCTTCAAGATGTACTTACGTGGAGGAGAGCTGTCCCATTCGAGAACAGGTGGCTTCATGTTGCATGTTCCCATAGAAATGGGAACTCTGGCAACGTAAGGATCCTAGAAACAGTAACCTTTGGAGGCACAGAGTGTAAAACATGGTCTTTAGTAACGTGAATTTTTACTAAACATACACAAATCTTTTATCCAGACACAAAGCAGCTGCACTAGGGCAGTCAAGGCTTTTTTCTCTGAACAAGTACAGACGGTAAAATGCTTTCAGGAATTGAAAAATTTTGGTTAATGCAAGAAATGTTGGGCTTAAATGTAAGTGCGTGCTGCATTGCTTTTGTCACCAGAGAAGACAAGGTGGTTCTTCTCCGCAGTGACCTGGTGCTATTTGTTTTCAACTATCAATAAGCAATTGCCCAGTTATAATCATCTTACAGTGGTGTTAAAATAGGCAAAGAGGAGGAGGTTTTTCTCTAAAGTGGGGGGGGAAGGAGGGAGGGAGCCCAAGAACGAACTTCCCAGCCTTTTGCATTTAAGCAGTTTGTTCTGGAAGAATGGACACAGTTTGTCTCAAACGACCTTCCCTCTCTCTGTTTAACACAGAAGTCAGCAAGCGACTACAACAACTTCGACAGAGAATTTCTGAGTGAGAAGCCAAAGTTGTCCTACAGTGACAAAAACCTGATCGAGTCCATGGATCAGTCGGCGTTTGCTGGATTTTCTTTTATTAACCAGAAATTTGAACAGATCTTAGACAAGTAAGTCTCTGAACAGAGTCGGACTTTAAAGCAGGCTTAAAGATTACAAACCCAAAACTCCCAAGTGTTGTGTGTTCCGGTGATGATGTCGATACTTCAGAATAATACACAGCAGCTTGATTAATTATGTCCAACTGCTGATTTATTGGCAGTGTTCTTTTATGCATGGGTGGGTTTAAGGTATGTGAATTGTGCATTATTTTCTCTATTTGGGAAAATGTAAATTCTGTTTGGTACTTGAATGTAGTTATGTTTTATATATATATATATATATGCTGTATATTTTGCTCGAGAGAAGACATGGGGGAACAGAAGATGTCTTTTTAAAGTGTGTTTGAGCCCTTGGTTCTTTTATTTGTCTTCAATTAAAAGTTACATGAAACTTTCATTTGTGGCTTTATGGTTTTTTTTCTAGAAATATGCAATTAAACTCCAGTTGTCTTTACAGTAAAAAAATAATTTGTAAGCCCTGATCACGTCCAAAAACAATACAAATATTTTAGGAGAATTACTCAAAATGAAGAATGAGGCAAAAGCAGAGACTCATAGTGGGAAGCAGCTGGGTGCCACCCTCACTGCTTTTTTATAAAGCCTGTCCCTCACTGTGAGCAGCCCATGCCAGGCGTCACTGACCACGTTTATCTTCAGGCAGGGAGGCCCACCTCTCCCACAGCACCCTGCCTGGGAATAGGAGCTTCTGCTGTGAAACACCCCTTACTACTAATAGAAATGAGCAGTAAGATCCCAGCAGCTTCCCAGGAGAAAATCATCAGGTAATGGCTGTGTGGAGCATTAGTACCCCTTGCCTGGGCTGCCAGAGATCCTGCTTAACTGCCAAGCACAAAATCTTTCTTCCAGTTTTATTTGCTTGTGTTTAATACAGCAGCTGTGGCTCCTGCCACATGCTGTAAAAAGGGCACAAACCTCGATCCTGCTTTGCTGCAATACCTATGTCTGAATTCTGATTTTTTAACCATTAATGAGAAAGAAAAACTAATGTAATTACTGCAAAGCTCTTTCCAAAACAACTCCTTGCAGTCAGCTCATAAAGTACAGAATGAAGCAAGGTCCCTCAGGCTTCTCAAAAGCTTTCTACATCTTGTAACACTATTGCAAATGGTTTTAATTTTCTCAACCATTGAGCAGGCTGGAAAAAAAACCCTGTACTGGTGAATAACCAGTTGTATAACGCAGTTACACAATGCTGCAGTGCCCTTAGGAGCACCCTGTGGCTTCTGGGTAGTTTCAGACTCTTAATCCTGCTGAAAGAGCAGGAGAAAGCTCTCGCCCACCTCCCTCAATAAGACTTCTTATAGACTTAAAAAAAAATACAGTGCCGCCTTTGTTTATCTTCTAAACAACAAACAGCTCGAGCTTGTTGTCACCCAAGTTTTACTGGCATTACTTGAACCATGTCATCTAAGTGTACAGCAGATTTAGGCTGGAATAGTCAGAACACAGTTGGCGTTTCCCCACAGCCAGGGTTTGCTTAGTTACCACCGCATGCTTACACAAACCCCCATCAGAGGGGAGCAAACAGTACTCCTGGAGCTGCTGCCAGGGAAAGCAGCAAACCTGTTGTGTTGTTTTCTTTTTTTCCCTTCCAGTAACCAGCTAAGACGTTGCTAGTTTGCCTTTTTTTCACTAGAAAGGTGTTCTGCGTTCAAAGGTGAGTGCTGGATGCTTTTCTATATGGGAAGTTACGAGCGTGGCTCCCAGCAGCGCTGGGTACTTGGACAGCACGAAGCTGTAAGGAATTACAAGTTGCAGCAGTTGTTGCTTATGGGAACATTCGCTCGCTGCACTTACCTGCTTTGCTCTGGAGTAACGGGTGCCAGGCCTGCTCAGGAGGGACCCGGGTCTTCACACAGCAGCTCTTTAAGCTGGCATTTGACCAACTTACCTGGAGCATCTCCTGCTGCCACAAGCGCACCTCCTAACAGCCGGACACCTGGGCAGAGCCGCCGTTCCCCCGCGGAGCAGTGGCCGTATCCCTCCGCAGCCATGGCACCGTCCTGCTCAGCCGTCTGCGGTGTTGACTGCGCCACTGAACAGAGAACTGCCCCACCACAGAGGTTGGCTCATTACAGCAACCAGCCAGGAAAGCTGCGCAGGGCGTATGGCTCCGGGGACCTCCGAGGGCAGGCACAAGCAGATGGGTTCGCTCAAGCATCGCAGCCTGGGCCATCATTGCGCTACAGGGAGACGGAGGTATTAAAGAATTTTGTCCAGAAAGCAGCCTAAAAGCTCTAGAACAAACAAAAAAAACCTACCTCCCACACAGACATAAATACACAGTCAAGGTAAAACTGAAGAGAACACTCCCTCCACCTAGCTGAGAAGACACAAGTGGTTACAACCCTGAGTATACAGTGATCAACAAGACATGAACATTTGAGTATGCAATTCTAAGCCACACAGCAGTAAGTTTGTCCTTATCCTTCAGAATGACAAGTACCCTGCCACCTTAATGCCACCTACCTGACCTGTACATGCAAATCTGCACTAGAAGGCACCATTTTGCTGCTGGTTTTCAGCTTTCTCAAAAAAGCAGCAGCATGTGGAAGACAAGACAGGAACAGTGTAGCTTTGAGAGTGTGGATCAATCTTAAAATACCAATGACCAGGTAAAATTAATAAAGTCTTACCTTTCTCCTCCGTCACGTGCAAATCTTGACTTGTATTTATTTATTCAATTCTTCCAACTAGAACAGTTACAGAGTTTGTTACTTGAATTATAATTATTTGTCAGAGTAAAGCAACCGATGGAGTAAATGAACTTCACTGTCATGCCTATGTATAAGCTCCCTTAACCAAGCCACAATCCCTGTGGAAACCTGCTGGCCTGCAGGAACACTCACGAGCACGGAAAGAAACACCCACCAGCACACGTTGTAGCATTTGATCTTTATTACCTGGATCAAAGGCCAAATGATTACATTTGTCTGAAAGATTACGACAAAGGCCAACGATGTAAGAAAAGACAGTTTAATATCCCATTGGAGAGACTGCATGTGAGCCAGCAAGTGCATTAACAGTCAGAAGGCAGTAAAATAAACACGGGTACAAATATACAAGGTCAGGACGAGGGTTTTCACCTCCCCCATCAGTGACGGTTTGGGCAGGGGGCAGGGGGATGTACGCAGCTTCAGACAGTGACAATAACCTGCAATTCTGAACAGTGCCTTTCCAGACACGTGGTTACGCCCCGGGGAGAACCGATCACTCGCTTCAGATCTACATTCCTTGCCTACACTTGCTCTCGCCAGCTAGAAAGGGTTGGATGCAGCCAGTGATTTAGTACCTTCCTAAAGCAGAACAGACAACTTCATATTTTTTTTCTCTTCAAGTATCAGCATAACATTTATTTACACTTGTATACAGTTCTTTTTACTGAACACCCACTTAGTAAAATGCTCATCACAGTATATTCAAAAGCAGGCTATAAAAATACCTACTATACATAAAACATTTAGCCTCAAGGAATTTTACAGCACCTCTGAAAGTTGAAAGAAGAAAAACAAAGACAGGGAGAGAGGGGAGACACCTCAAGCCGTGCTTGCCAGTGAGGAGAAGCAGCCCTTGGGCTCACTAGGGGAAACCTTTCCTTCCACCACACTTCTTCAGCCAGGTCCAAGCTCAAGAAGTACCACAGTCTTTTCTGATACAGTCCTGGGATCTGCCCTCTCTAACTACGGATAAACTCTGACTTTCTCAAGTTAAAAAATATTGAACAGCTCCCGGTGATGGCTGGACGGTGGAGGTCAGGAGGAGCGAGGGCTGCCTGGAGCACAGCCCCACTTTCCCATGCTGAACACACCTCAAATCAGGAGGGGAAATTACTTCCACATTTTTGCCACAAAGATGGCCGTGTTAACTACACACCAATAAACCTCTGAGCAGTGCTGTGTGGTCTCTCTCCTCACACAACAGCTACGGACACAGCTGAATTAATAAAGGTCTGAAATGGGCACACAAAGCTTTAGACAGCAGCGCTTGAAGCAAGTGTTCCTGCTCATTCCGTACCCTACACGCCCCTCTTCGGAAACGGAACCCAGCGATACGGTATGGCTTACTTCCAGAGCTGAATATATTGCTGAAATTAGCTTATTAAAACAAATCACAACAGCAGCATGTTCTCTTATAAACCCTGTACAAACAACAGACAATTTAGCCCTTGCCTACAGAACTACATTACGAGGGCCTGGTATTTCACACAGGAGTTGAGAGAAAGAATAAAAAAAAAAACCCAAACAACAAAACAACCCCAACAACAGACACAGTAAAAGCTCAATTAATTGAAGAGAAGTCCTTATTAAAAACACAGTCCAACTACCAAAGCACAGTTCTCCTCATCAGAACAAAGAGCCAGCGGCAGTGCTGGCAGCTCGCTTCAGTTGTCTGGTAACACGCGTACAAGATGCACATCCATTTAGTACAGTTAAAAGGTCGTGGCCTCAATAGACAGAGAAAATTCCATTTTTAGCACTGGAGTTTCACAAGGTAGGAAAGAGCAGCGAAGAAATCGGGATGGTGAAAGGTGCTTAAAAACAACACAAAAAAACCCAAGGCAGGTGCATCATGTTAAAAATAGTGTCAGAATTTACCTGGTGTTTTTCTTGCATGAGCTGTTAGAATGGTTAAACTCCACCTAACCTTTCTGTACTGTTTCCTGATGTACATGTTAAATGTGGCTATAAAAGAGAAACATACACTTTTATGCTGAAATTCATTCCAAAAATTTCCTTTAAAAAATCACAGCACTAAGACAAGCAGCTTCTCCGGCCTTGACGGTCTGAATCCTTTCCCCCTCCCTCCCAGTCTCAGAAAAGCTGCTCATCCCCTCCTATAACTGCAGCAGAAAGGTCGCTTCTCTCTCCATTCCCTCCCGGGCTGCCAGCTCTACTCACACTCATATACCCCACCTAATACAGTGTCTTCCACTGCCCTCCAAAATACAGCTGGCCCCTGGAAAATGTTAAAATCTTGCTAAAACAGCAGAATCCTTCAGGTAGCGAATCTAGCTTTAATGCTTTTTATTTTACAAAGGGAAAGTTTCCTCATTTCAGAAAAAATTTAAGTCATGGTTGGCAAAGCGAAGCTCAATTTAGAACCCAGAAAAGCTATTGGAGCTGACAAGCTTTCCCATTTAACGTAGTTTTGCAACATGAAGCCTCCAATGCTCAAAATGCAGAGTTTCACCTATGTTAAATAGGCCATCAAAAAAAATCTCCATGTAATTCTAGGCAATCATTCACAGTAAAAATAAGAGGAACTCTTAGAAAAACACTTTAAAAAGAAAGTAAAATCTAGTTAAAATCTGACAGTAAAAGTGACACGGGCAATTAACCATCTTGCAGTATCCACAGATGAACAATAAAAACCACTGAAACTGCACAAATTTACATACAAAAAAATCTAAAACCAACTCTACTCTGCTTCCCATAAATGTTTTTACTGATACCTTTCGGCACTGGGAGTTATCCACAACTACAGGTTTTCTCCAAAGAAGCTGAATCACATTCGAAATGTCTTAGAAGTGAAGGGGAGGCACGTTCGCTCCAGCTTGCTCAGCAACGCCTTCGCCCTTCTCCTGGGCCTGAGCTGCTCCTGAAAGCTCTTGCGCTGGAGGAAGGGCTGCCGCCCCCGGGAGCTGGAGCTATAGGTGGTTCGGTACTGTCCTCAAAGCTTCTTCTCTTGACCGATCCACACCTACATTCTGCAAATTTAAAGATAAAAAAATATTTTAAAGCAAGGGTCTCACGGTCAGCCATAGTTTTGCTTAACACACAGCTATTACACAAGGCAAAAGATGAGCGAAGTTTTAATGCTTATTTCCTCACAGTGTTTTGTAAAGCACCAGGGAAGGTCCCAGCCCACGAGCAGAAGTCAGAAGCCGGGCTTAGACCTCATCCCAGCCGCTCTGTGCTTTGCAGAGCCCGAGTCCCTCAGCTACCTCAAAGCAGGCTCTCCGCTGCCAGTAAAAAAGCATCTCTAAGACCCATATTACACCGGCTCTGGTAGGACACCCAGTCTCTGTACGCCATATGCAGGTCACAGTGTTACGATTTTTAAGACTTTTTTTTTCTTTTGAACAGCATTTTTAACCACATTTCTCTCATCCACTATCTCTTCAAGTCTTTATGCATATACAGTATAAGACAAAAACGAACCACACAGCAAAGGTCATAACCCACACAAGAACTGATCAAATCTGGAGGGAGGGAAGCCCATCTCTCCTCACATCGAGCACAATCCAGGAACTGACTCCTTAACACCAACAGCTATAAAGCTAATTCTGATCCTGTCTGTAAGCAGCTAAGTCACTGGAAGGACTCTGAATAACTCCCTAAAGAGCTGGTAACACAAAGTTTTCCCTAAAGAGCTGGTAACAAAGTTTAAATGCACTTGGGGATACGCAGGCATGTTGGCAGATGTCCCACTGACATCAGATAATGTTCCAGTGGTTTTATAACCACATTTATTAGAGTTTACTTTGAAAACAAGCCTCTTCAGTCCAACTCAAAAAAAAAGGAGAGCCCCACTAGCACACAGTGAGGGGGACTCTCGGCACACGCTCTCAGACAGCATACGCACAACTCCATCAGTCAAACTGCATCCACTTAAAAAGCAAGCTGTTCCCCTTCCCACCCCCAGTTTCTAGGATTTTCAGCCATTTCTTACGAAAACAGGAGATAAACAAGTAGCACCAGATTTGATTTGGAGGTTGAAGTGTGCCACCATCACTCCTGCCCTTAGCAAGTCTCCTACATTAGTGTCAGCCCTTTCCCATCAGCCTTCGAGCCCTTGGGTCCATCACCCTGTTTTCCACCATAAACACCCCACACCAAGCGTTCTGAGAACACCCACGAACGCTGCTGGGCACAGCCATCCACGTCCTGGAAATCCCTGCACCCACCAACACACTGCCTAACCCACCCTCTGAGGAAAAGAAAAGCAACAACCCTATTTCAGAAAGCAGCTTCTATGGGTAGCACCTCTTCTGCAGCGACACAGAGAAACCGTCAGCAACTGTCTAAGAACATGGGAAGTTGGCAAAACAAGTCACACTCTGCATGACTACAAGGAAAAAACCCAACAAAACATGCTGGCATTTGTTGCATTTGTTTGTATTTTTTTTTAGCAACTGCTGCAACATACCCAGAAATTCCCTGGGACTACGGAGATGTCTCCACAGGCAATCCAAGAATATTTGCTAAAATCTTTTAAGCTGAGCATCTGCTGTTGATTCAAAGAAAATTAAATGGAGCATGAAATGGAGCATCAATGTGCAGGAATCTAGAGGTACTGGAAATCAGTCGACAAGCAGCAAAAGCTAGACAGCTGTAACACAAAACTAAAAGGAAACAAGGTGGTCAAGAGAAGGCAAAAAGTACAGCTTATTTCAGTCAGCAAGAGGCATCAGGTGAAAGCAGCATCTTAGCAACTGAGACAGACCCAAGAGGCAATATCGATATGCAGTCAACAAAGCTGAAAGCAAGAAGTTCTGAGTAAAAGCGAAGGAGAACAGGCTATAGGAGCGAAGCACTCTGAACTGTCACGCTGAAGAAAGAAAACTCCGCCTGGGATAAGCCCTAATAAACACACCCTAGGGCTCATCAGACAAACAGAACAGCTAACAGCAAGACCAGGTGAACCGAAGCTTAGAAGGGAACTAATATCCTCATTAATGGTAAATGGATCCCTACTCATAGCAATCATGTTAGACTGGATTACGGCAGCTGGGATTGCACCTGCTTCCAGAATAGCCATAAGCATCGAGAGAGAAAAGCCATGCAACGAGAACAGTGCTGCTGCTTTGAAAGACGACTGAGGTTTTAGCCTTACTTTTGGGACCAAAAGGTGTCCCTGCGACTGTTCATCAGGGCCTCACCAAAGCACACCTGGACAGAACTACCACTGCCACGCACCAGCGGCAACACGGCCTGGAGAGCCCTGGAAACACAGGAGTGGGAATAAAAACACCAGGTCCCTTTTAAAAATGCTGTTTCTACCAAGGCGTATGGGCACCCCCTCGGTCAGCGTGGGCAGGGGCTCGCTGCTCCCCGAGGAGGCTCAGCGCTCACCGGGGCAGGAGCGGCCTCACCCTGCCTTGCACAAGGGTCCATCTCACCCAGTCCTCTCTGCAAAGACTCAAAGCACACAGATTAACCCAAATACACTCTTACACCGCTGTTCCTCCTCTCCTCGTTGTACTCCTCCCTGCTTTGTACATTTCTTTTCCTACTGAACAGAGCCTCCCCCAGAAACAAAGCGCTGTGGGTTTCTGAAGAGGACAGTCTGCCCTTTCCGTTTTAGTTCAGTTAGCCACGTGTGATCTTCACAGCAAAGCAGGTACATTTTGCATGAAGGCTCCTCTTGGGAGCCAGGCTCTGTGTAGGGCACAGGAGCCACGAACACAGCCGAAGCAGATGCAGTTAATAAGGGTCTGAACAACCAGCACAGGCACAAAGGCAGAAATAAACAGCGCAATGTAAACAGTTCAGTACTCTTATCCACCAGCTTTCCCTCGGCGAGCTGTGCCACAAACTGCCACTGCTGCTTCCCAGCCAGGGTCAGGCCTTTCTTCTACTGAGAAAATAAGCCAAAGAGCGCTATTAAGCAATTCTACTGTAACAGGAGACCCCTTAGAGCGCAAAACTGCTTTTAAACATGCCCTTCGCTCCGCTGCACACCTCAGCACAACGAGCGTTATGCTCGGCACAGAGAGCGAGGCGCAGCCACAGCCCCAGGAAATCGGGCCGGCGGCAGCTGGTGGGATGGAGGGTCCCAGGCGCTTCTGCCACTTCCCCTCCCTCCGCAACCTCCGCCGGCTGCAGAGCTGGCAAGCCCAGCTTCTCTCTTCGGCCAAGTTCCTGCCCCTTCCATCCTCCCCTCCGTTTCCTCCAACAGCCCAAGCTATCCTTTTTCAAGCAGCAAAACTATTTTTTCCACAGCAGTCGCCTGCGATTTTGGCTCCATCAAAAACGTAATGCATTTAGTTTAAATTGGCACAGTATTTCCTGTCGTGGCCCGGGGAGGTGACAGCACTCTGAGCCGTCTCAGTACGCTTTCTCAGTACCTGACTATGGCCAGTGTCCCTGACCTCTCGGGGATGTCACCTCAACTGCCAGGTAAAAGCAATCAGACACACTAATTACTGCGTGCAAGTGGGTATGGCAGGCTCAGATCTCCTCCTCTGTGGCATTTTTCATGGCAAAGCACACGCCAAGTGGCTGGGGCAATTAAACACTGAAAAGCGACAGAACACTCCGACAGCACGGTAACAACAGAAAGAGGAAAATAAACTGGGTTCCCCCTGGTCCCAGCCCATCCTGGGACACTGGTTCAACTACATACCAAGCGGTACAGCAGGAGGCTGTCTGGTCAGGAGGTTATTTGGTTGTATCAGACATTCCCAATTACTACACACCTCTGAAAACTTCAGGGTAGTTTTAGAAGTGCAGATATGTAACACTTCTTTTCCAAAAATCCCAGTTTTGGAAAAACGTACCACCTGAGAAACCTCTCAGATAAAAGCCTTCCCCAACACACCACTCTTGCTTACTTTCAAGACTAAAAGACCCCCTCAAAAAACAGCCCCAGGACTCTCATGATGTTCTGCCTTTCCCAGGCTCAATGCTACCTAAACAAAGCTGCTCCCATGGCACAGATGCTTCCCATCTGCCCACCGTAACGTCGCAGGGGAAGGAGCCGAGGCACGGCACCGCGTCTCTAACCAGCGTCAGTCTCCTCCAGCCTGTGAAGGGCTCTGCTGTAGTTCACTTCAGGATGCACACCCCGCTTGGTTTGAGATCCCCTCAAAAAACCCTCCCCTTTCCATCTCTTTCAAGGCAAGTCACAACCCAGCTACAAAATAATCAGGCTAACTCAGCTTCCACGTTCTGAAAGGGTCAACACTGCTTACTGCAGCCTAGATAAGATCTGGGTACAAAACATGCGGAGCAGAGCTGTGAACGCTCCATCACCCACGTCCATACAAGAATGAGGAAAAGAGGAAATTTAAAATCATTTCTGCCAGGGGGCAAACGCTAAAGCCTAGTTAATGCAGAACAGCTGTTAAGAAAAGTCATATATTAAAAACGTTTATACACATTCCTGTACCTTGAATAATTGCTCTGGAACAAAGCGAAAACTTGCTACCCTCTTCAAACAGCACATCGTTAATTAGCACATCTAGAGCACTAGTGCTACAGATCAGCAGGATTAAGGTTTTACAGTAACTATGGATTGTGATTTTATGGTACACAGCAGTCCAATCACTCCCAAGGGCACTGAAATAGATAACACTGGTGCCCAGAAAACCAACTTTTTCTTATCTCACACGGGATGTTGTGTTTCATGGCTTTCATAAACACACTGCAACTAACCTTAAATGATTGCTGGCTGTTACAATAAAAACTTAATGCTGCGGGATCTTTAAATCATAGCAATTTACAAAAACAGCATTCCAGTGACAGCCGATCAATGTTTGATAACCCATCCACAATAAATAAATTAACCAGTGCAATACAGTTTTATTGTGATTTCATAATTTTTTTTCCCCAAGTCATGTGCTGTACAAACATCTGGTTTGGGTTTTGAGTTGTTGGGTTTGGGCAGGGCTTTTTTATTTCAAAGTGATTGGAATGATTAGTTTTTCAATTTATTTTGAAGTAGTAGGATGAAAACAGCACCCCAAGTTCGACAGTTGATCAGCACACAGGATTCACTGATGAGCAGGGACTGTTACAAGAGCGTCCTCGGGAGGTCTGGAAATGTCTACATTCTGCATAATAATAAAAATACAGAGGAGAATATTTATCATGCAGCAGTAAGAGCAATAAAATACCGATCAGATTCCTTCACATGTACACAGCTGCGTTTATTTAAAAGCAGAAATTTTCTTTAACCCCCCCATGCCCCAAGAATGCAGCAGACTGACAGCTGGTTGGTCTCCCAGCAGGAAACATATTCACAGTAATTCACAGTAATTGCTGATCCCATGTTGATAATATTACCAAAACCTCAAATCATTCAAGCTTAGGAGGAAGTCTTTTACAGGCCCATGCAGGAATCCACTTAATCACGTGCTTCAGCACACACACGTCTATCCACTAAGCAACTTTCAGTGCTTTGTTGGACTATGCCATGTACTTCTTTCCCAAGTGAAGACTTCAACATTTCTTTGTGCTATAGGCAACGTACTACACCTGACAAACCAGAATAATCTTTTCCCAGACACCTTAACCATTCAAGACTGACCACACCAGCTAGATCTCACCTCACTTGGCAGAGGCTGGAGAAGAAAAATGACATTCAATGCAGCAAATTATTCAAACAAAACCAAAACAGCAGCACAGCCAAACACTCGCGCTAGGAAGCACGGCTTTGAGTGCTGCTGTGCGACACCAGGCTCAGCAATCACCCCTGCCATGGTACCACTTCATGCCAAGTCCCAAAGACTGTGCAATTAGCATTCTCTCTTCTAGAAAAAAAGCAGACTATGATAAACTGTTCTGAAGTTCCTTCCAAGATCCTGATCTAGGATTTGGCCCATTTTAGGCCAAATTATTGCCAATTCTTCAAACTTCATGCTGACTGGCTTCATGAGTCTCACTTGTTGGACACTGCGGTAAGCAAACTCGGCTGTCACTGACATCGCCCTCTCCCCTTCCCCCCATAAAATAAAAAAGGAGATCTGGGTTTCTTGCTACGAGCACTCTCCATCCGTCATTCACTAAGACAGAGGTGCAAAGTAAACACTTTACGCCAGGGCTTGTTTTCTGGCCCAAAGAGGGGAGCCAAGCAACAGCTGAAGTAATTCCCCCGAATTATTTGCAGCCTGTGGACTCCATTTGTAAAGGTCAGGAACTTGAGCCACTACAATGCTGACATACACAAGGCTTCAATCCACTTCAGACAGATCATCACCATACAAAGAAGTTTACACATACTACAAACAAACACTTCAGTGCTTTGCCTGCGTTTCTGCAATGTGAAAATAGCTGCTTTCAGCTGAAGCCAAAAAGGAGCGCACTGCTCTGAAACACGGCCTACAAATTCTCTGTGGGGGCACAGAACAGCACACTGGGCAATTCTTAATCAAGCAGTTTCATTGTTTAACAACGCTGTTATCTGTGATGCTGCATTTAATTAAATACTTTGACGTCAATAGACTATTTGAAAATTTAATTTTACAGAAGTAATTAGCATTTTTGTAGGTGATGTAAATAAAAGCTTTTGAAATTTTCGTAGTCCTCTGAGCAGCATTTAAATGCAGACAGGATCAACTTAGTCTTTCCCTTCAGCCCCACTAAATGAACAGTGTATCATCACCTATACTTCACTGGTCTGTGTTTCTTTGGGGGCAGAGAGAGAAGAGTATGTGGGTTTTTTTTAATAAAAACACCTCTGTTCCTTTTTTCCTTTTTTTTTTTTAAATTCATTAACTCAATTTATTTCTGTTCTAAGTAAACAGCCTTGTGCCTGTGTGTCCACTGCAACACAACTATCTGCGTGACCCTCTCCATGCACCTGAAATACAACCACCCAACACCGTCAGTATGGCCACATCACTTGCTGGACACATTAAGAGTCACTTGGTGACTCAGGCAGAGCTCTCCCCCCAAGATAAAACATCTTCAGTTAGAGAAGTGGTTATTTCCAACAGCAATTCCCAAGACACTTTACCAACCTGTAAATTCAGAATCAATATTTTATCAGCCAAACTAAAGATGTTCATTTGATCTATATTACTTCACATGGATAGCCTACCACCTGCTCTAAGACATCCTCATTTATTTTCAGCATGCTTCTACAACACCTTTTAGGCGGTGTGAAAACAGAATGGATTTCCTAAACCTAACAAACCAAACTAAGATACAAAAGTGCTAAAGCAGAAAGACAAAGGAGAAAGGGGAAGAGCGAGGAAACAGGCAATACGACTACCTAACAGAAAATGCCTTGGCTGTGAACAACCGAAAGTCAGTATCTTCAGAACTCTGAATATCCAAGTCATTAAAACAAGACTTCTTTGCAGACCCTGCCAGCATGAATTCTGCCACAAATGTGTACCCTCACGTAAGTAAGGCACTGTGTGTCACATGCCTCACTGGATACACACATAAAACCACATTTATCGCTATGTTCCTTTTGACCATAAACCACTGTTCTGAAACCACCACAAACAGCCCTTTTGTCTCAGTTATCAAACTGACTTTCAATTCACCAGTAGGCACGGCTCCTAACCTCAGCAAGGCATCAATGCCATACATAGTAGTATTAGCATGAGGATCTGCAAGGGAATCACAAATTTTTAATCATGATACATTTTACATAACTTTCCTAATGCAGCAAAGGGAAGAGCTTTGTGCGAGCAGCAGAACCAGCCTAAGCTCATGTCAACACTTAGGAGCACACAGAACCATGTGCCTGATGCAGGCAGAGTACAAAGTTGCTGTGGCCCGACATCTTATCTCTACTTACGTTTCACAAATACACTCAATTTCCTTTTCCCCAGTTGTTCTGCTATATCCTGACATCTAGTCTTCCTCGCCAGCTTTGGCTTAAAACACAAGTGGCATCATCAATTCCTCTTGTTCATACAGCAGTGATGAAAAAGCTGACGATTTCATTACTTACTCTCTCCAAACCAAGCGTCGCATTTGGGATGTACTTTTTGACTACACACTGCTTCGGCTGAATGACAAAGCCTGGAAGAACTTTATACAGTTTTTAGATTGATACCATATCTTCAAATCCTCATTCATTTTCTGAAGATAAACTACTCCAGCTAGAGCTCACGCATAAGATAAATTTGCTCAATAAAAAGGTGGGGTTTTTTTCCCTCAACAGCAAACCAGTAGTAAAGCTTGATATGTAAAATTAAATACACACAGCTGAGTTATCAAATGATTTCTAACCACAAGGACAACAGAAATCAGCTCAGACAGTACATTATGTCAAGTTCTCCGATCTGAAAAAATTCTTACCTCGGGTTTATCTCTGTGTGTGTTTACAGCTTCAACATTCAGGAATATAGTTTCTATTTTACATCCTGTTGATAGAAAACACATTTTTAGAATTGGTCTGCTTTAAAAATGAATTTATAGTAAAAATGCAATCCAATTTTGAGTTAGTGAAGGTTAATCACTTTCCCCATCTGATTTATACTAGTATCTCCCAAATTCTGAACAGCTAAAGCCATTGGAACAAATCTATTCTACCAGGATGAACATTATTCACAATCTGATAATTCATCTCCTATTCTCACTTTAGCTTTATCACTATTTTCTTTGAAAAAAAAAATCTCATTTTTTTAACACAAAAGAACAACAACATTCAGTCAGAAAGTTCTTATCTGTAACCTTTTGGGTTTTTAAACATCCTAGACTTCTTAGAATTTCCTTGTAATACAGAAAATAAAAGCTCTAATTTTTTAAAACATGAAAATGATTATGAGAAGGCACACTGCATCTTGTTAGCAATTCTATTCCTCTGCATGTGCAAAACGGTGTTTTAACCCCCAGATAAATGGAACTTTAAAGTTGATTTCTGAAAAGGAACTTCTCCTTTTCACCCAAAAATGGAAAACTCCAGAGAAGCAAGAAAAATTGAACAGTGAGAAGAGGCAACTATTACTCAGGTAGTATGAACTGACCCACTCAGATAATTATAATTACTCAATACACTGTGGCCACATCGTTTTAAGCAAGATCTGATTGCCAAACACTGTCTTATCTCACATGAACATGACTTTTACAAGCTACCACTGCCCTACGCAACATTAATAGTCAAATTCCTCTGACACACCACAGAGTTCCTCTTCCATCACAAACAGGTTTTCTGATTTTTCTGCTCACTTATTTCCTAAAGTCATAACACGCTCCACAGAATTACTACATGGCAGAAAAAGGTGATTTTAGCCTTTTTTAGAAAGCCACTGCACTTAAAAAAATATATATAATTTAGTAAAGCAAATATTTGCCTTTCTTTAGGGAAGCCTATTCTGAGAAACCCCATTTGTCACAAACACTGTGAACAAACACTGCAGGAGGGCCAGCATTCACAGAAACAGTCAACAAGGAAACAGATTTTAATGGGGAAAAGCGCACATCTCCCACTGGGAGAGTACCCTAGTCATCCTTCTGTTCACAGATCCACTGCGAGCCCTGACACCAAGCAAAAGCAAGCTCTGATCCCTGATGCTGGCCATTACTACAGACTTGTTACACAGCAGACACACTTCCACAGAGAGCTCTCAGTCCTTACCGCTAGCTGAGTTCAAGATCTGAAAAAATATCATATGGAAAGCTTTAAATATAAACTAAAGGGACACGAGTTACTCCACACTAATTACAGTGTGCATGTTCCCAACTCATTTTTAATTACTGATGTACAAGTTCATACCTACAGCAAGATGCAGCTTCTCCTTCCTGTTGCTCCCACACAGACCACTGCTACACAGGATTGTTGAATAAAAGTCTAATTGATCCTAATCCAACTGTCAGGCCATAATAGATGGTCCCCCACTAAAGATCAGACGTGTAACGTGGGAATGATGCTAGCTTCAAACGCCAGGAAGAGCACACCCCTAAGGGAGGTGTTACCCCAGAACAGGATTAGCTGGAAGGTATTAAACACACCACGTTTGATCCTACATCCTGCCTCACTGGAGCCAAGTGACACATCAACTTGAAATAATGCTGCAGAATATTAGCGTATAAATAGTTTACACAGCCCTTGTGTTTTCAGATGGTCCTTTTCCAAAAAGTAGGCTGCCTGAAACGTGCTCATCAGACATACATATCAGACACTTTCAAAAAGAACCTGCTGGCATTACAGATTGCACCTGTACCAGCAGCACATAAACTCCTTCCTTCTGGAGCTGTGTATCCAAAATGTCCTGGGGTTAATGTTTAACCTGACTGCAAAGTGGGATTTGTGACTCATTTCTGAAGGGACAGAAATGTGCCCCTGTATGTCTAAGGCCATGTCCTTCACTAAAGAAAGAAGTCAAAAGAACAAGGACAGTTTTTCATACCACTTCTTTTCCTTCCTCATTTAGAGGGTGAGTAAACACTGCAAACATCCAGACCCTCTTAAAATTTATGAACCCAACTTCCCACTTTTTAAAAAAACAACCCACCCCAAAACAAAAAACTCTCTGTGGAAACATGCTGAGACTAGCGAGTCAAGAGAATTCAGTTTCCAAAAATTGACCTTTAATAAAAAAAAAAAAAAGTTTTAGCTCTTCTAAATCTCTATTTTCAAAACTCCAGCTTGTCATGCAGGGCTGGGAACACCAGATGTCACCAAAGCACAGATGGTTATTACTTACTGCAGGATGTCACTGCAATTACATGATAAAAAATCTCTTTAGACAGGTTTTGCAGTGTAACAGCTGTTTACTTTGTCTCAACTTTATTTGAAACTTAACAAAAAACAAAGCTCAGGTCTAGATTGCTATTTTTCAAAGCTGATAATCAAAGACAGCTTTGCATTTCCAATTGGTAACTCAACTAGCATTTTTTGGCAATCCGTTTCCTGGTAAGCTGTACAGATAGTTCTCTTTTGTCTAATCTTCTGAAGTGTGATTAGATATCAGAAGACATAATTAAGCCATCACTTAAAGAAAATTAACAGCAGGCACGTGTCACACTGAGGTTGAAGCACACAAAACTTAATTAGCAATCCGCCGAAAACCCAAGAATACATGTTGCAACCCATACCCCACTCTCTACAAGCTAGCTCAAATCTCAGTTAAAGCCCCTGAGCTAAGCACTGGTAACAGCTGCTGACAAACATACGCCAGCAACCACAAACAAGGTAAGACCATGTGGTAATGTGAAGGTCCACGAACAAATACTTCAGGAAAAGAGAACAAAGTTATTTAAGGGTAAGGGAAACAGCCTTTGTGAGATGATAAACCTACATAAACATAAATCTGCCTTTGTCCTAAAAACCAATACCCTCAAATACATCAATAAAAACTGAGATCTTACTGTACCAGATGTGTAAATGGCACGGGTTTGCCAGAGGAGTTAGCGAAATAGCACATGAACCAAGCACAAAAGAAAACTGTCAACTAGCAGTTACAGCACTGGTAGTTTCAGGCCTTCACTAATACATACGTATGTTCTGGCGTAATGCAAAGCAAACATAAACCAAAGGGTACATTGATTATAACGAAGATGTAGAGGCATACATGCAATGTCACACCTCATTGTTCAATTCTCTTTTATAGCAAAATAAATACAAAAATTTCATTTGCAATGCTTCACAAACTTTACAGATGACACAGACATAAGTAACAGTATAGTTACTTATACATCATATAGACTTAATACTACTCACCATAAGCCACCGGGGTTAGCTTTAAGACGGTATGCAGCGGGCACTTCAGGTAAGGCAGTTGTTCTGAGAAATGGAACAACAAATTACATATGAAATACATATTACAAAAACACTTAGCTCTTCTATTATGCTACAGGCCAAACACTTAGAAGTCTCTTTTTATCTGACAGTGTATCTGATTTCTTCCCTAGCATTGCCATTCAAACAGTTGCAGAAAAACAAACATTACAGCCTTTCAGGTGAGAAGCAGCTCAATAAAAATCACCTATGAAGTAACACGGTAGGTGAAATACAAAAAAATTACACTTGCTACTTGCCTAGCACAACTACCCTCTGATGATAAAGGAAATTGTTAGAATCACTGTTTGGAACTTGAATCAGTAAATTATCAAGAAATAGATCATTTGTGATTTATTAAGGAAGACTTACCTGCAGGCTTGTCAAGAAAATATGCGAGCAAGCAGCGCATGACAGCTTGGTGACATATGACAAGCACATTTTCCTGCCTTTCAAGTTCCATAATTACTGGCTCCAGTCTCTGAACAAGATCTTCATAGGACTGGGTGGGGAGGAGAAATACACAGCACATTAAAAAGGGAAAACTCTTTGAACAGTGTATACATATATAGTGGATTTTACTTTCATATTACTCATCTTCTAAATGTTATATTAGTGCACAAATACTGTAGTAATAATTTTCCTTAAATTAAGAACACAGTCCAGGTCTTCCAGACTATCAAAGAGCATACATACAAAAAAATACAGCTCCCTCATGGAAACGCCTTAGTAAATCCGTTGCTATGATCAAGAATTTCCACAAAATCCCTAGAATTTAATTCACAGCATCTGCAAATGTGCATATTAAGTCTTGCACATTATTTTCCATACCTCATCTTCAAAAGCATCTCCCTTCCGAACAAAAATCTGGAAGCTACAGCCAGCATACAAACTGTTCACAAAGCCTGACTTGTTCAGGCTGCCCTTTGAAAACAAACTATGGGCTTGATGAACTGGCCTGGTGACGGTAGCCACCACCCCACTGAAAATCACACAGCAAGGAGAATGGATTTCTCTTGCAACCTGTCCTGCACAGCACACGCACAGCGCATCTGCTGTGGCAGGTGAACAGCACGATTTCCGCGTGTGCGTGCTTAAGTTAATTTTCACATGCACAGTAAAGACAATACTTCCAAAACGTGTCATGCACTGCGCACGCAGAGAGCACAGCACATCGCCCAGCCGGGCAGGGGGTGACCACAGCAGAGAGTCTTCACCCTGGTCCCAAGGCAGGCAGGGGGGCTGCCCGGTTGGGAAGTGGCACTGCTGATTCCGACCTTGGCAAGGGAAACCCAGCAGTCTCCGGCGAGGCTGTGCACACCTCTGTGACTGCTCCAGCGACAGAGAAACCGCCTTTGACAGAGGACTGAGATCAACTAACCGCCCCAAGGCGATGAGGCTGTCTGACATGTTTGTCACCAACCTGGAGGACGGCATCAGTTTGAAAAACAAACACTCCTTGTTCAAAGGGATTAGGAGAACTTTGCAGCTTAATGACTGCCTCATTAGTAAGACAGGGCTCACACCAGCAAGAACACTGCTCTTATCACAAACTGCACAGTGATCACTCTTGACTGATGAGGAAAAGACCTCAGGGCTCCGCTTCCTCAGCACACAAACAGCAGAGCAGCTGGTCCAATTACTCCTCCGCCCTGCTGCCCTGAATGCTAAACCTTTGGCACCCACAGCCAGGCCGGGTGACCATCTGGTAACTGCTGCGCTGTAATGGGTTTGCTTCAGAAAAGCTGTCAGCAAGTTATTTTCCCAGAGGCAAGGAGTTTATTAAAGTGAAAGACCAATGTGGCTAAGATTTCCGCAGCATTTCAGCCAGAACTGCATGCAAAACAGCCAGTATCCACAGCAAGGATGAATGGAAAAAGGCTACCTTGGCAGAATGTTTGTATAAGCAATAGTTCGAAACCTTGCAATTGTTCTTCCTGCTTTATCACTGCAGGACCTGCACAGAAATGATGCCCACAAGATCAAAGCTCTTAATTGTTTTTCCAAATCTATTGATTTATTTTTCAAGCCCTGAATCAAATTAAATGGTCCAGGCGCAATCCTTGCAAAGTCCTATGTCCTTTCCCCTTGGAGAAAGGAACAATCTTTTCATTAATTTTAAATTTTTTTTTTTCCTTCCTAAAGCCAGCATGCATGTATTCAAGAAGACAAGGAAGCCCTTCACTTTAACAATAGCATACCTCTCCTTTAGGGTATCTGTATCTGTATTTGTCTTGGTCTCTCAGTGCAAATTCAAGCGGATAATTTTCCTGTATTTCTTCATATGTCATTTCTTCACACACTCCCTATAGGTAATAAAAATAATTAAAAGCATGTATTTCCAGCACTGCAAAAAGCAGATATCACTCTTAAATAAAACCATACATAAGTAACCTTTAACAATTGTATTTTGCCACTCTGACACAAAATTGTCACACATGATGAACAGGACATCAGCCGGACTCAGATGTGGTTAGAAGGAATCATTAAATCCCCATACAAGTGAAGTCACATATACGGGCAAGCAAGGTCACTGAACAAGGCCACATTTTATCTACTGCATCTGCTTATATATCTTACAGCTGCAGTTGGAAAGTGCCAACTAGCAATGCTTTTTTTTCTTTCCAGCCCCCATCTACCAAAATTTCATAGCATCGTGGCTTCTACAGGGCAATGTTTTACTGGGAAGGACAAACCATGAATAAATTAATTATGGCAAATGTTAATAAAACATTTAGCCTTGTTAACAGGAATTAATGACAGTTTTTCCAGCCTCTAGAACCAGTTTAAATTACCTTCTGTCCCATAAAAGGCATACCATTACAAAATTAAGTACTTCCTTCATCCCTAGCAAACAAAGCAACTTATTAGACATTTAGAAAAGAAGAACTTACTGCATCTATCTCATTCAAAACCTTCCACTGCTCATAAGGCACTCCCAAGGCTTCAGCAGTCTGAATTGTCCTTTTCATCTGGCTGGTCCAAACTTTCAGATCTTTGATATTCTGCTCATTAATAAATTGTGCCAAGCTTTTGGCAAACTGAAAGAAAAACCATGAGATACTGGATGAGGGCTCGGAGCCAACACACTGTGTTCAGTTTGGAACACACAGGCTCTAGCCTCTGTAAACTCATTATAACTTTTCCAAAAGGCTCTGTCAAAGTTTTTGCTAAGAAACACAAAACATTCTGTTAAGCCAAGAGAGATCCCTTGGGGAGGGAAGGAAAGGAGTACAAGGAAGACACAGATTTTTTTGCAGTTCCCGACTTTACCTCCAGCAATCTTCCTTTCAGCTTTACCTTGTGAACCTTCCCAATTATCCAAGAAGTCATGATTTTACAGAAATACAGTTAAAAATAAAGCCCTCTTGACAACTGTTTTGTGCTGTAGGATAAAAAGGAATGTCAGCCAACAGAATGACAGACAGATAAAAGAGCATGTACCAAATCACAACACACACAGTGTTTCCACCCAGTTTCCACTACCCACATAAGCAACTACAAAAATCCTTCTTAAACATGTTAAGAGGAAAAAGGTGTAGAGGAAGAAAGCTGTAATTACACAGCACAAACTACACACATTTACAGATATACACAAAACCCAGTCACATTAGTTCAGGAGGTACGTACTTCTTTCCCCCTGACAGACAGTCCAGGATCTCCTCCTATTCTCCCTTTCAGATTGAGTTCACTTTCTCCATGTCGACAGAGGTAGATTGACCGAGGAGTCACATGGATATTCATGAGGTAGTAGACAATCCGGCTCTGGATGTGATCCATTACTCTGTTCACAAGGTAACTCCTTCCAACATCCATAATTTTAATATAAGAAAGATCCCTTTCACAAGCAAACAAACAAGCAAGTAAGATCCCATATGGCTTCCATTAGCATGTACCACTATCTTCCCACCCTCCCTCTCATTATAAAACAAAGGGGCAACAAGCCAAAGCAATAAACAAACCCTAAATTACCCATGGAATATGCATTAGTCCCAAGAAACAATGCAATATTCCAAAGGTACAGGATGAACTGTATTCCTTTCACATGTTAGCCGCTCACATCGCTTTCTTTTCTGTTCCCTTTACTTGCACTTTGTCTCTTAAATCTAGATCCTACTCTTGGAAAAATACAGCCCTCCCACAGAAAGGAAGATACAGTGGAGCCATTCAACTGTGGTAGCTTCAATAAGATATCCAGGTCTTTTAGGACACTAGGTATTTTTCTTCAGGTTACCAACACTTCCCTCACAGCAAGAATTTGTCTGATTGCACCCAGAGGCCAAAAGGCACCATCACTACCCATCTCAGTTAACCCTTCCAGAAAAACTACAGCATCAGAAGGACCAGGGACTAGCCTGAAGCAAGACATTTTCTCAACCACTCTACCAACAACTATTTATTAACAGTACTGTAATTTACCCCACCACCTCCTTCTCTCAGCATCAGACAGGTTGTAATTTCAATTTTCACTGCTTATCCTTTCTCGTCTGAGCTATAATTTCAAAGTAGCATCTAGTTTAAAGAAGGAAAAAAGTCTAACAAGCTGAAAATAACCACTATTGGTTTCTAGCAATGCATTTGAGACATCACACCACAATAAACCAAGAAAACTTACAATAAAACCAAATGGAGGTGATGAGAAGCAAGCATCATCACCTCATTTCTGATAGAGTTCCTTGGAGTTAATCATTACTATTTCATCCAGGCACAACCATTAGGTCCATCACAGAAATTACATGCATGAACTGATCTGACTGAACCAGCTTCACACTGCTTACACTCCATTACACTAAAATGCAGCTCAGCCTTATCTATAGCACTGGTCCTGAAACAAACCAGAAGCACCTGGTATGAGCGCAGCTCAAACTCCCACACCGGAATCCTGGACTGTAGCAAGAGAAACAGGGCTCCCCCTTGCATGGTTCATCCCTACCTCGCTTTCAAGTATTGAAAGTGAATGAAAAACAGATGAATGCTTTGGCACGAGGGCAAATAATCTAGCCAAGAAAGTTTCTCACAGCCCTGCATGTGCAGGATAATTTGGAAGCACAAATAAATAAATTTAAAAGTCACATTTTTAAGACTGATGTGTTCAAAATTCATCTTAGACATGTTAACAAATTAAGTAATGCTTACAAATCACTCAGGTCTCCTCTACATTCTAAAAAAACAAACACAACCAACCACTACAGCTAGTCTGGAATAATTTCTAAATGCTGGTTCTATTGCAGAAGAATCATACCATTCTTCAAGTGGGAAAATCAAAATAATATTGTCCCAGAGTAGACTCAGCCAATTTTCCTCAAGCAAGCAACTTTCCAGGCTACACCTCAGAGTCAACTCTCTCTAATTTGCCAAAGGAAAGAGAGCTCAAGCCATTAAAAAAACATGACTAGAAAGCCCTAATCCCCGATATGGGATGCTCCATCCCCTAAGGAAACATTTTAAAATAACCCAGTTGTGATCACAGTATTATTTCATCACTCACTTGTCAAGAGTTTCATCTAACGTCTCGTATGAGTTCTTGTAGCACTCTATTCTTTTCATGAAGTCTTCTGTTGCTTCATCATTACTACAATCAACATAGTCGGGACTACCCAGTTTCACTTGCTGTTTAAAATAAAACCAGAGAGTAGTACGTAAGTTTCTTTCCCTTTTTACGGGAAGCTTAAAGAAATAGGAAGGAGGAGAACAACACAAAAACTTATTTTCTGGAAGTTAATTAAAATACATGTAAAGCAAGAAGAGCTATTCTTCATAGAATTAAACTTCTGAGTTAGTATACACATGGACAGGAAAATAAATGAAAAGTGTTCCATTAATGAGAGCTAATGTGTTTTTTTTTTTTTGCTATTGGAAGTTCTTATAATGTACTTCTAAAAACACTGAGCTACTTTAAACCTCCTGACTTAGAGCAGTTAAAGCAAACTTTCCTATACTCACCACAATGTTTGCAGCAATGACCTCCGGATCTACGCATACTGACTCAACAAAAAAAGTCTTGAGTCCAAACAGGACGTCACATGTACAGAAGGAAGGAAGAAAGAAGATGCATTAAAATGCCTCTGGAGACTAACACACACGAGCAGGATGTTGCCCACTTCCATGCTAACCCCTTTTTTAACAGAGCCATGCATTAAACTTTCCTCCATTTTACTCAGAAGGTTTCTCCAGACCCTCTCATCAGAAATTGTTGTCTCACCATTCCCTGAAGCATCACGCTCTAGACTATTTTACCCAACAATGCTTATAAGTGGAATACATTTTGCAGTGAGAAAAATTTAGGATGGAAGAGGAATAAATAAATAGGGAGAATGCAAGCTCAGCCATGCAAACAGCAACTAATGCTTCTGAAACAATAATTTAGAAGCCTTTCAACTAATGGAGTAGCCTCACTTAAAAAGAAGTTTTGTGTTTGCTCTCAAAGCTACATGGAGGCTCAAGTTTAGAGGAAAGGGAAGATTACTGAAGAACAGCTAAATGCAAAACCATCCTGGACAGAAGGTAGAAAGCCACAGAAGGTATCTGGTTTGTGCAGAACTAACACAGAATTCCCTATGTGTTTCTGCCCCAAAAATCTGAACTCCACCAAGAACCATATTTTAAATAGTTCTTGCCGACAGTACACTCAGAACTACAGGTCCAGGATGACAGAAGCGAAGCCATGGCATAGAAGAGATTAGCTCCAAACAGTACAAACATTAAAGACAAGAAAAATGAGGATGGGGTGACTTTTCATGACCAACAATGCTTGAGAACACCAAATGCTCTACTGACTAAACATCTAAGAAGGATGTGGTTTATGTTAGTGCACTTCTTAACTAGGAGTACACATAAGGGCAAAACTATCACTGCCCAACTTGTCTAGGCAGTAGCTCAGAACTCCTTTGCTTTTGACTCACCTTATATCCATTTTCTTCACCGAATTTGTAAATAGTTTCTCTACGTTCTCGAGTTGTATTTGTAGCATCAAAGACCTAGGAATAATTGGGAGGAGGGGAGTTTAAAAAGCATCATAGCCTGTGAAAAGCACTGTGTTAGTCACAACAAAAATAAGGGTTCAAAGTCCCTCAATGTGAAGGAAAGCAATGAAAACACTTCCCCTTCCCTCTACCCCACGACAACATGCTCAGCAGAAAAACAAAAGACATTCCTACTTTACACACAGGTGTTTCTAAATACTAAAAAAAAAAAAAAAAAAGTAGTATTTTGAAAGCACTACTAGCAGAACACTATATTTGGAAAAAGCAATCAGAATTTAAGCCTAACACATAATACAGGACAGAATCTTCCTGCCGGCCCATCCTAGCATTAAATACTAAAGCATATTTTTTTAGTGAACTTATGCTACACAAAGAAGATTCTACGATCAATGTGCTATTCAAAATGCAAGTGTAAAACTTCTAAAGGTCAGATCTCCAAGACTTGTAAATCCTGCCCATGAATTACAAGATATATGCAACCATTTTTCTAAGAACTTATGCTTAGCTCTGACCACCCCAGTGTTATGAAGTTTGCCAAAGTATAAAGTTTACCTCATGTCCCCAGCAGAACTCATAATTATAGTTAATGGGTTTTGCCTGATTAGGTAATGAAAACACCACAGAGTTGTGTCAGTAGTCTTACATAAAACAACGTCATGCACAAAACATTATTAATGTGAATACGCAACGTCAGTGGTTGAACACCTTATGTTTTGCATCCCGTTATTAAATACTCAGATATGCAGCAATTGACTTTGAGTTTCTCCTGCTCTCCTCAGAGATTTCTCATGTCAGTAACACAACTGCCAAGCAATACCCAGGATGCTTCTTGTTCAGTAAGTCTTTACCTTTCACTTGAAACACTAGACTATCAAATAGAAACCCAAGTGCAACCAAAACAACAGATGTGTTTAAAAGTACATTATATACCGTGGAGAGAAGGGGGACTTTTTCTTAGTGTTACCCTCTCCTCAGTTAACCCCTCAAATCACAAAGGTGGTTGCTCAATATGGCATCATCACCATGAACTTAAGTGCTCCTTTCACTGCAGCAACAAGGCAGAGCTAACATACACCTCCAAAAGAAAAAGAAAACTGATATCCTGAAGAGATATCGGAATGACTCAGGCTGTATATTATCTGTCAGACACACACTGTTTTATAGGGAAGCATCTCACGAATGTGTCTTAACAAGAAACTTACAGCCACGTGCCCATTTTCTTCACTGAGGTACTGTCGGACATCATTCAGCGCTGCTAAGGCACACTGTCTTAAAAATGAAAGAGAGAAAAACTCAAATGCTAGTTAAAGTCATTTTATTAATGCACTTGTGCACTGTAATCAAAGCGCCCTGCAAATGTTAGATAATCTCTCTCAAAACCACATTTTTTTACATCAGCCCCCCTCCCCCCAACCCAAAACACAGGAAAAATCAGAAGAGGTCAACCAAGTCATACTAAGGAAATGTAGTCATGACCATCTGCCTAAAAAAAGACCGGTCCAGTGCTCCTCTGCGCAACTGATACAACTATACCTCACCCCAGAATACCCATCAACTTTGCTGACCAGGATAAACTTTCACTGATCTAAAGTAACATCACTGAATCATTCCTACAACTGTATTCTTTTCCCAATTGCCTATTCATAGATATTTACTTCTTAATTTGATTCTCAAAGAAGGAAAAATAAAGCAACTTCAGGCTTTTATCTTGTAGCCCTAAGTAAACTGGGTAGACAACTATTTTTTAGTAATCTAGTTCTTCTCTTTTGAACTATTGTGTAAAAACTGCTTATGTCAAAAAAATCTGTTAAAACAGAGAGTAGAACAAAGTCAGCACCAAGTATTAGAGATAGAGGTGAAAATAACATCTCATTGCAGTCACCAACCCAGTGTAATTAGTACTGGAGGCTGTTGAGGACACAAACACCAAAAAAGCCCACCCCTACATATTTTACATTTATGTTAGATCTGGACGAGAATGAATTCATTTGCAACTTTCCTATTTCCCCACCATTAGTATTATCTTCAAAGTCCATTATGATTTCTAATACATAAATCATACTGGAGGGCAACATTAACATTGAGCACAATTTACTCATTAGTAGAACAAAGCCCGATTGATTTCCAATAAGTACAGTCTTTCTGCAGTACCAACATAAAAACCTGCCCATTTCAACAGCCTTTCTATGCTTTACTACTCTGTGTTGACTTCCAGACTGAAACGCATAACTCTTCTCTTACATTTACCATATTCTGCATGCACAGCTTTATCTGAAAAGAAAAATTAAGGCTTTTCACTCCTGACAGTATTTCCACATTAGCATGGTTAATAGATGTCAGGAACTGAGATTCATCAGTCAAATCTTCACTAAACAAATATAAACCCTCTTTACTCATTGCTAACTAGGCAGATTAGTTCACACAGCCCATTTCATGTTATATTCTCCACCATTTAATCTAATAGGTGACACGGAGGCACATTAGAAGGTTTGGCTCTACCTCTAAGCAAAAGATAGGGGCTTGCAAGGCTAATGCACCTCGTCTACTCTTTGGTCCCAAAGGATGAGGAGGTTCTTATACAAGTTGTTCTCCTTTGACATCAGTAATACTCAACTGCTGGTGAAGGGGAAAGGGAAGAGAGAGAGGACAAGCAGAGGGACAGCCACAGAAGTCCAGGCAGTAGGAAAGTCCAGACATTTTTGATGCTTGAGCTAAAGTGATTTAGAACAAAATACTCCATATCTTAAGTAGCCTAAACAAATCACATTTCCATTCCTCTAAAATTTCTGTTCCTCCTCATTTCACACTGTACACTCTTAAATGTTATCCTGGACATACTAAAAAAGACAACGAATGGTGAAGAAAATCAAAAGACCTTCCCATTTGATCTTCTGTAAGAAAGAGGCAGCTCCCTCTTGCTCTGACCTTCTCTTCACCTACCCTTCCTTCTAAATTCTTTCCTCTATATTAAAGCACAGCCTCTTCCCAGGCAAGAGGGTGTCTCAAATGCTTCTTCTGGGCACAGATGTTCACACCGCTGCTCACCTTGCTTTGCATAGCACTAGCAAAACATGGCAATTTTTGAGGGAGTGCACTGACTGCATGAAGCACCTGCATCGTGGCCAAAAGGACAATTTCAGGCAGAGAATAATAGCGTTTCATTCCTGCTCATTTGAACAGATAATGACAAATATGTTCAAAGTACTCCAGGCAAAAAATTCCAGTATGCAAACCAAAAAGAAAAGCAGTTATGTGGGTTTTTCTTCTTTACGATCGACATAAAAGCTATGAAATTGCATTTTAGGAACTAGACAGTAGAAAGAGTCACATCTGTTAGCTGATACCTTACAAAAAGGTAAGAAAAATAATAACTATTTGTTAAAACTATGTTGTTTCGAGTGAAAATATCCTAGAATATCTGCAGGAATAAAATCAGTCACAGCCTGCTGTAAGGTGCAAAGGAATCAAGTTTAAGTATTTACTTTCTCTGCACTTTTTCTGCTTGAGCTGAAGAAATTAAGAAAAAAAAACAAATTTTAAGCAGCCTAAACAAATCACTTTTCCACCTCCTCTAGAATTTCTTTCCCTTGTCATTTCATACTGCAGTCTCTTAAGGGTCTTCTTGAGCATATAAAACCAAATGTTAAAGCAGTCTCTAAGAGCAAATTACACAGGGTACCATTTTAATACAATTAGCATTGCGCAGCCAAACACATTCAAAACTTACTTCCTGATTTTCAAGCCTTCTTCATTGTCAGGCAGGAAGAATTCAAAAGATTTATACTTTTTCACCAAATCTCGACGATACTGACCAACATTAAATTCTGCCAAGAAGAAACCAGTATTAGTGGGAACTAACAGTATTCACACCAACAGGACAAATATTATGACAGCAAACTACCTGCAAGGATAAAATAATTTAGCATGCACGAAGCCAACATATCATACTACCACTTGTGTTCTGGAGGGTTTGTTTGTTTTTAAAATACAAAGACAACAAGAAATCATGTAAATGGCAAAAGAACATTTGGGCTGTAGGTAGCTTCAGACCATATTGCTGTGCCTCTGCCAGTTTGCCTGAACAACAAAATGAAACACTTTTCCTCCTGCACAAGGGTGGTTAGAAGTCTATTTCAGTAGTCTACAAAGGACTACTAATAATCTAGCTTTTTCTTCTGTGTATGTGTGCAGTGAAACAATATTCTGACAGCACCTCCCAAAACTTTCAGCTCTTATTTAAGCAAGGAAGAGTTCTAAATAGAACTAACCAATCTTGCTTTTGATGAACGAAACTTAAAAGTTAAGTTGTGGAAACATTTTTTCAGAACCCTGCTCAAGTATTTCTATTCCTTAAGGATCAGTATATACTATTTCACAACCCTTGTTCCATTTATTTTAAAATATGCTTAAGTTGTAAAAAAAAAATCAAATCATTGTAAGTACTGAGCATAATCTCACTGTGATCTCTTAACAGTGGTCAAAGAAAAACTGTTCCTTATCTGGGCAAAGGTCTATAAGGTCTGTGGCCATACACGCGTCACAATACCAGATATGGGATTAGGGCAAGGCAGTTCTGTTTTGCCACACAGCACCCTAATTAATTTCATTCGACAGCTCTGAAAATAGGTCTCTGAAGTGCAATTAATGTTTAACTTGTTTCTGACCTATAGGTTTTATCTGCTGAACTGCAAAGCATTTTTTTTAACGTTAGATCAAACTGAAGTATTCTGTTTGAGAAGCTGCCAAGGTATAACTACTTGCCAGACTTCAATTCTGGAAAGAGGAAAAGAAGTAATAGACACAATTGCTGAGTTGTAATTAAGAAAAAAAGACATAGGATAAAAGAGCTCAACCATCAGCTGCTGTAGATAGATTGCTGTTGGGATTGGGGGCAGAGGATAAAGAAAGAAATATTGTTTAGCCCCCCAAAAGTCAAGTTTTGTTTGAATTCAACAATGTTGATGTAATTTTTTTGTGGTCAACTGTATGACATGGATTATAGTACAATCCAGGTTATTCTGTGACAGCTTTAATAAGCACTGGCCATACTGGCTACATGAAGAGGTGGCTCCTTGTGAGAAAAGCAGAACATGCAAGAAGTTCAGACAGCCAGTGCTGTCAGGCAATAGCCCTTTAAAAATCAAAAATAATTAATTTCATAAGAAAGAACAGTTATTGCAAGAGGGTCATGCACAGCAAAGGACAAAGTTCTATCTAGTGAGACAATCTTTAGCCCTCATTATTAGCGTCCACCCCTGTGGAAAAATTTCACAAAGCTAACTGGTATCATGACTACCACACAGACAGAACTATTCTAAAAACCTTCCCAAAGTTTAGTATCTAAAAACCACATTGCAACACAATTCTATTCAGGCATCTAATTGACCTCATTTCCTTCAAAAAGCCCAGACAAAAGTCCTTTGTATTTTTAACCACTTCACATTTTAAATGACACAGTATTTTGGAAGGAATAAAAGAAAATACAGAACTGATGGCTGAAATCATTCAACTAACATCAACACTGGGCTATTTACCTCCACCTTCTGTTCTTGAACTCTCCATAGCTTGCTTAATGTATGTTACATGAAAAGATGGCATTCATCTTTCCTCTGGTTTACATAACCTCATAATTTTAACCATCTGTCTCAGAGGACAAGAACACTTACTATATTTAAGCACACACTAATTTTAAGACATTAGAAGCCAAAGGGTAACAGATGGTAGGGCTACTTGATACTTATCACATATCGATACGGTCCCAACCAACTGGAAGCATTATCCAACGTGTCACCTATTCCCTCAGTCAGTGAGATATTCTAAATTTATTTCAGCTTCAGCAAAACTGCATCACTGATGACACAAACAACAGGGAGGGTCTGTGGTTTTCCAAGAAAATCCCAAGTCACCCTTTCTAACAAAGACAAACCATAACCAGCAACCTAGGATGGAAGCTCATATGGTAACTTTATGGTGGATATTTTTGTAAAATTATTCAGCAATGCTCTAACTATTTTTTATTAAGCACAAGTGCATTTATTTTCTGATGTGCTGCTCACAGTAGCCCGTGGAACTTTTCCTATAACTAAAGCTGCGCACTCCTACCTATTTTACTGTATTTGGGATACATTCAACCAAGCATGAGCCAGACATGGACAATATCTTGTTTGTTGTCCAATACTGGATTTCTGCTTTTCAAAGTTCACGTGGTAAAATGCTTAACACAATGACATATATACACAACATCTACATAAATGTATGTTAGATGTGTATCTAACATACAAGCATAGTTGTATCACATACATTTTATCAACTTGGATACAGGTTAATCTATTTAGATTGTTATTCCATTTCAGCCTAATGGATAAAACTGAAGTCCCTAAATATCTGATACTGCTCATCAGAAAGGGTATACTCTGTGAAAACAGCTTTGAATTATGAAGTCATAATTTAAATCCTGTAAACTCTCATACTCAAACAATACAACATATCCTCCATAACATCTCATCTAAATAAAGTATATCAGACAAGTTTCTAAGAGCTTAAGAAAACACCAACTCAAAAAGCTATACCCTGGAATTGAAAGGCAGTTTAAATATAGGCAAAAACTCATCTTGACTTCTTAGAGCTACGAGGAAATACGTCTCTGAGTATCCAGCCAAAAGTCTACACTTCAGTATGACCTAACATGTTTAATGTTACTTAAATGATTAACTAGTCATAACTATAAAGCTGCCATTACTGCACCAGACACAGAATCACAGAACACTTTTTTTCTAGAGAGATAGAGGAGAAGGCAGCGGAGATGGCTGCTCAGAACCTCAAATGGATTAGGTCTTGTTTACTTGTCAATCTGGGACAAGATACCACAGGAGCTCAGGAATGAGGTGGGACAGCCAGGTCCTTGGCGTAGCTAATCTGAGGTGTCGTTTCCCACTCAAAACACACATATAAAGCCCTTAAGAGAGTGATAACAAGTGGCTGCTTCAGTTCCTTGGGCTCTTAATATTCAAAGAGCTGTAACTCATTCCACAAATGCAGTTAAACAAAGAGATACACAGAGAATTACACATTGCACAAAGTTCACAGAGAAAATAAGATGGAGAAGTCAGAACTTTAACCCAGAAGTGCTGACTGCTCGTCTGCTTGTAAATGAGGTTCCCTTTCACCCACATAAAGAAAGGGGGGAAAAAAAGGCCACGAAGTTGCTTTAGGCATCTGGCAGAACAAGGAGGTAAATGAACAGTCACCAGAATTTAATTACCACCTAAAGGGAACAGCGAGCCTGTGTATGCTATTGCTTAAAAATAAGTTAACAAAGCAGAAGGATTTTAAGTAGTCAAACTCTGCAACAAAATTACTGGGTAATAGGTTTATAAAACACCTCACATCTGCCCTGTCCTTCCGACATAAACAGAAGTAAACCCATCACCTTTCGTAGGCACTCCAATCCAATTTAAGTAACGTGTCAGCTTCTTCGAGATGTAGGTTTTTCCTCTTGCTGGGAGACCCACCATGACAATCAGAGTAGGGCAATTGGTCATACATACTGAAACAGAAAAACAGAAAACTAGGATTTACCATTAGCGTTCCCACAAAGCAAAGGCTTACACTGAGGTGGAAAATTACAATCCGTGTGCCCTCTGAGGAAGTGACCGTTCAAGCAGCTCATGCACGGTGTCTCATTATGTCAAGGGGTTTCTTCAGGAGTAGGGTGGACCTAACCAGGTTTCTTAATGCTGTGTTGGATTTCGGAAGGGCGAGTCAGTGGTAGTGCAACACGTGAGTTGTATACAGGCAGAAGACAACAAACCTATGTATCTGCATACATGTTTTAAGACATCAAAAACAATACCAAAAAAAGGACACTGACATCTTACGCCCCTTATGTACCTCAGTTCAGTGCTTGCATTGAAAGGAAACAGCAAGGTGTACACAAATCTTAGATAATTTTTAAGTCTTTGAGACAAGACCTCAACACTGCTCAACTTGTTGGTTTTGAGTGAAACAAGCATGACAGATGCAGCTTAATACGTTATAGTATGACATGGTACTCACTATTATTTCTCCTTTAAATATTAACACAAAAGTCTCTCTTGAAACAAAGCTCATTTTGACTGTTCTTCAATGGTTACTAAGAATAAAGCACAAGTATTCTACGCAATCAGGTCCAATAATCTGATATACAGATATACATACAGAAATACTCTTAATCAAAGGCAGACTGTTCCATTTAAAAAAACCCCATGGTATGAAGTTAAGGAAGTTATATGTATAAACTGAAACCCTTGAGGCATTTCCTTTCAAATGACAAGTTTTTGAACATTTTAATGGCAAAAAACTATGGATACCTTACATGAATCTATCACAGCTACAAGGAACAACCTAAAAAGAAAGAAGATATTAAAGTGGTGCAAAGATACCACTGGCTCCCTCCATCCCATATTTCAAAGGGAATTAATTTCTATACAATTGACATGTGCATCAATCTCCTCAGTGTCTTGACAGAGAAGTCGTCAATTTGCTCCAAAAGACTAAACCTCAGCATTACGCTGTAAAGCATAACCGAACTGTTGTACGAAGTACTGTGACTGCCCGAGATTCCCAAACCTTGGATTGACAAAGTCCCATCCCAGTAAGTCGCTTGCATGAACCTGGCACAGCTACTCTGCATAGTAAACCCATCGAGAAAGAACAGATTAGCAAAGACAGATGCTCTTTCTTAAAACGCACATTGACAAGAAAAACAACAAAACCCAAACCCATTAAAAATAAGGCACTTTTCATGAGAAAGAGCAGGGAAAACCATACCTAACCTCAAACCCATAAAACAGCCTACTCCATGTAATGAAAGTTATAGGGAACTGAATGCAACCAAAGCAGATCCATCCAAACACATGCATGTCTCTGGGAGGACACTGATAAAAGCCCTCAGAGTAAGCTCCTCTGCGCAGATGCCTATAAACAAGAAGGATAATGTTTTCTTGACCCTTTTCCTCTTTGTCCTAAGTTCAGGCCTGTGAACGCCGACTCCAAGAGCAGGAAGGAAGGCTCACGAGAAACAAAGTCTCTGAAGTGCAAAGAGTACAGTGCTTACTAAGTTTAACAGCTTTGCTTCTGGGTTTAAGGACAATAAAACAAAACACTGAGACGGGAAAAATCCCTGAGCCCCTAGAAATTTAAAGAGAAGACATTTTTCTTCAAAGCCAATTTGAAAGGTTCTTCATCTGAAATATCTAGCTTGAGTTTTAAATAATTCTCCAGTGTAAGCACTGAAATAAGAGTTGCAAAAACAAAGACAAATCAGGACCTGTACGGAAAGGCTCTGTACACTGCCTCAGGTCCACCTGCTCTGCAAGGGACCTGTGCTGAGTGAAACAAGCTTTCCTGCCCATTCCAAACAGAATTTACCAACTAGCATTATACCGAGATCACCTCTTTTTTATTTCCCCCCCAGAGTGAGCCATACAAATTTAGCCTTCTTACAGAACACGTGTCTTTTGGTAATGCAGCAATAAACCTATACTGGAGCAAAACTCAACTTTGCAAAAGGGCTAGCAAGCTCCTGTGAAGAAACCCGCAACCCACTTAAATGGTTGCTTCACAGGTTACACCGATGGCCTCTCCTTAACGCCCTACTGCTGATGTTGGTTTGTGCTAGAACTTCTCACTGAGCAGCAAACCAGAGCAATGAAATTACAACAACATCCAAGAGTGACATTTCCTCCCACTGCCAAGCAGTCAGTGTGCAAGTCTGACATCACGAGTATTTTTATGCTAATTTCCTCGCTAATTCCCTCGAAGAAAGTACAAAAACTACCAAAATTGCCTTTATTAGAGCCCTACGCATACAGTTTACCATGTACACCTAATCTGTTATTCTGATCACTCCAGGCACTGCTACTTAGTGTGCAATCATAGAGCAGAAAACAAGGGAATTACCTGCTGATCCCAATCAAACAAGTTGCAATCCTATTCTGATTAGGTGCCAGGCTGACCAAGAGTGCTTTCCTTCTTTAAAGACAGATACCAGTAAGACAGATGCCCTGCACACCAAAAAGAGGAATACCACTGATTCCAGTGATGTTAAATACTCTGCTTTTACACAGTGCCATAGCCCTGTAAACACCACCACACAGTGCATAGTGCTACGGCACATATCACCCATTAGCACTGAGCTGGTCTGGAAGCACTCCTGTCTTCCACAAGAGGATGCCAGTTTACAATCTAAAATTTGGGGCACTGTTAGTGTTGATGGCCAACAGTGGTTGCCGTCTAATACCACTTACATAGGTGGCACTTTGTGACAAGTGCACGTATGCATTGGGAAGTAGAAGTCAAAAGCACATTTGCTGGCCAGAACAGCAGATGTCAACAGCTAAATGACAGGACTGGAAATAAAAGCACATAAAGCAGCTATTTTATTTCTTCTGTACCTCAGTGTAGCGTTCTCAAGAGCATACATAAGGCTCAGCATAGCAAACAGATTGTTTTCTCCCTTACAATCCTGTGTCACTAACAAGGCTTAATTTTGCTCATTAGCTTAGTAAGCAAGTCAAGACTAAACAAAAATGCAAAGTTCTGAGGATGTATCAAATACTTAAAAATAATTAAATTTTCTTTCACTTTATCTGAACCACAACCTTCTCAACAAAATGATACCAACACTCGCTGTAAGTGGGGAGGAACATTCATTCCAATGACAGGATTTAAAATGTCAGTGTCTCAAGATTTACAGATTTCTTCCTTTGAAGAAATGTAAGCAATTTTGACATGAGGATGTGGACTGACAAAAAAACCCAAAGAAACCACAAGTTACATATAGCTAACTCCTGGAACAAAAAAGCCTCTTTAGTTTAATATTTTCCCAACAGCATAATGCTCAATTCCCCTTTTCACAGCACCTCACCATCACTCACTTTATATGAAAAACAACTTGTAGCACAGAATTAGTTATATAGGTGCAAGGTCCAGAGCCAAGGCAGAGTCCTAAATGCAGCTTTCTCTCTATTCCTTATCACTGGTTTACCTCCAGAAATCTCTCTACGCAATCTAGTCTCGAGAAAACAAACTCATTTTTTAATACTGTTTCACATATGTAACTCCTAGGGGTTTTCAACAGCCCCAACCTGTGGATGTGCTATCAACTCTAATTTTGCTACAGAAACATACACATTCAGAACAGCAAACCAAAACTTACAGGGGTTGTATGCCATCATTTGCTAAAGATACTCTATGACTTCATTCAGGTTTTTTCTTTAAAACAGATGTTTGTAATATATGCATGTAAGATCTCATGTTTACAAATAGCAGCCTCAAAAAGAACTGTACGGTGCATCCCCTCGCTTAGAGGGAACACACAAAAAACATGCCCAAATACCAATCAGTGAAGGAAAATGGCCAAGTGATGAAGCACTTTAAAACAAAGTATTGCAATTTAAGCAAAGTCATTTTCCGAGTTCAAAATTTGTTATATACCACTGAACAACACAGCAAGAAGCAGCTCAGAGTAAAATTATGACTGCCTACCCTTCTGAAGTTTAAGACTTAACAGTCAAGGAAAGAAGAAACTACACGATCACTTCTTGCCTCTTGGACTCTGTTGTGAAATAACACAAGATGCAGAAGGTTGTGAAACAAAACTGGGACATTGAACAACGCAGATCAGCTGTGCAGCATTTCATCAGCTCTCAAAATTCACATGACCTTGTGAAATCAGAGACAAGAGCTGGTATTTTTCAAGTTCACCTACTACTACCTAACATATCAGCTGTCCCTTCCTTTCACCCAAACTGGACTTTGTTTTTTCCTTATCTACGTTAAATTTTTAAGTCAAGTTTTAAGGTCAGATGCTTTTGATATCAAGCTGCTACGGTTAGCCATCTCAAGTTTATGAAGGATTCTTGCTGTTTCTATGCCCTTCAACTCAAGGCTTGTTCTCTGAAATCACTGTACTATTTAGAGGCTCATACACAAATATCTTTAACCATAAGCCAACACAACCATCCTTCCAAATAAGGTTAGTCCTGCATGTTTTCCCCTATCACTTATCCAACATAACTATTGCTAATCCATTTTTTTCCTGTTGATCAATGATGACAATCAGTCACCCTTCTTCGCATCCCACACGGACGAGTTCCCCACCCTGCTATTCATCCTCCTAGCTCCTATACCTGAAGAAGTCGATCATCTAATTTGTCTCTCCTCTTTTTGTCCAAATCACCAGTTTCTAACATCACCTCGGCACAAGGGATTCAGAATTCACATTGGTGCTCCAGCCAGCCCTTGTACCACCAGCTGCTCCCGGCAGCTCTGCCATCCACTTGCTCAGGGTTACCGTTTGCTTCCTACAGCTTTGATGCCAACAGCGATGGCCCCATCATCCATTCTGATCCTCAGGCTACAGCTGGATGCTGTCCTGACCTCATTCACTTTCTCCATCTTCAGTTCCCAGGGTTGGGAGTGCAAATACACATAAGCAGCATGAGCTCAAAGGGCAGAGTTCTTTAGAGCAAATATAATCTTCATTTGATACCCTTTTTTTTTTGACCTGACGTACATTCATACTGCTGTACATACAGCAAATATAAATTAGTCGAATGACCAAATTCCAGCAGCTTTAGGGAAACAAAGCCGTTAACTGTAGTAGGAGGAAAAACAATGTTTAACCACAGGAAGTTCACTATTTATGTCTCACTCTACAAACATCTATCTGCTAGGTTCTCAAAACAACTCTCACTATAGCACACTTGGCTATTTATTTTCTATGTCCATGTTTGTAGCCCATTGCTTGATTCATGGAGCTTGAAGCAATCTGACATCCGATGCCCAGAGTAGCTTTAGTGCAACCTATTTACAGACAAAACCTTTCACAAAAGACCACAAAAGACTACAAAAGGAAAGTGGCAGTTATTAATAAAAATGTGCATTTCTACTGCCTTCAAGTCTTTCTTTGGAAGGTCATTTAGAACAGTTACCTTCATTTTATTGGTCTCACCAGCTGTAAAAGCTCAGTCTGCTCAGCAGGCTGCCCACACTCAGAATTCCTCCTTGAAGACTTTGTAATGCACAGGCTAAAAAAGAACAAGCTCTTTAAAGCCCTGCGACAGCCAAACCCTAGCACAGCTAGCCAGATTTCTTCTTCCCTGGGTAATTACAGATGCTACAACTTTTAGAAAATCACACTAAAAACAGCTAACACAGGTAAGTCCCTTTGAAGATGGATCTGTCGAGTTCTCAACTGGAAATGTGCACCATTCTGCTCATACACCTTCTAGAAAGACTCTAAGTAGTGCAGATAAAGGTCATCCGCATGAACGAGGAAATAAAAAACCCAACCAAAGGAGACTGAAAGAGTCCACCTTGCTCAGTCTAGAAATTCAGAAGAAATCAGAGCAAATAGCTTCACTGCTTCCACTGGAAAGCTACTCTTGAGGACAAGAAATCCACTTCCCGCTTGTATTTTTCTTTTCAACAGTAACGTTTAACAGAGTTACCTGTAAAAGCAGGAAGTGGAACTGGTCAACCCAGCACTGTCCCAAATGACCCAGTCTGGGCAGTCCATCCTGAGCTGCCACAGCACGGTGACAGGGCCCGCAGGTCCCACTGCCTCCTCAGAACACGGGGTGATGCACCATTCATGGGAATCTGAGGATAAAGGACTCTACAGCCCCCTTGCATGGGAAAAATTACAACGCATTCTCAGTTTGCTGAAACAAGATAGACCATTTTATCAAGGAAGAGTCAGTTCTGCTCCTCTCCAGGCTGTCTGTAATTCTGATGTATCACGAATGACTGCAGACATACTGCAAGAGCAAATGCGTGCAAAAGTATAAAAAAAAAATATTTCCAAATCTGCTTTTCTAGCAAAAAGATTTTTCAATTACAGTGGGTCTTGGGCATCAGAAACTACAGGATCCTACAAAAAAAAACAGGAATGTGAAGTAATTTTTAAGTTAAGTTTATAGTCAAGAGAAACTAAATAATTCTGCCAAGACAACTCCGTATGTCACCAGATTACATGTGACCAACGTGCAATTTTGTCCTTGGGGTTTTGTTTTGGGTTGTTTGTTTGTTAGGTTTTTTTGGTAAAGCACAGTGCCTGTGTCAAAGTTATAACAAATGTTATTTTGTTTGGAAAACAGATGCCACGTTAAGGCCAAAATGAAGCATTCTCTTCAGTGTGTTTACAAAAGCAATTATACACGCTTGCTGACCCTTTTCTTATTTCAGCATTCATCTCCTCTTAACACCTAGTATTTTTCAGATGCTGGAGTAATTCAGTTCACACAGAAACACACGCCTGCTTGCCTAGCAGAAACCAAGAAAGTTTGGGCTTCTTTTTTTGCCAGGGGCTGGACCAAAGCAAGACCAGAGCCGAGGGGCAGCAGCCCATGGACGCCTGCCATAGCAGAGCCCTCAGCTCATTCTGTCAGCGCAGCCTCTTTGCATGACAAATAAAAACAATTCCACACGACAAAGCCCCTTTTGTCTGCAAAACTGCCGTGTACTGAACCTCAGTTATTTAAGTAAGGAAAAAAAGAAAGAAAGAAAAAAAAAAAACACAAAACCCGCGAGGCTAAGTTTGTTGATAAACTATGGTTTACAAACGCCACAGCCAAAGTCTTTAGAGGCTGGAGAATTGGTTGGCTGCACCTCGAAATGAGGAAAGCCATTAACTCATACAACAGATGGCCTGATACAGCATTGGCCTTGAAAGAAAAAAAAATTTTTTAAAAAAAAAAGTGACATTTTTAGGTCTCTTTTCAAGAGAAACTGAATATAAAGGCTGACTGGAACGAGAGCGTTTTAAAAACAAAACAAAACAAAAACCAAAAAAACACTAACAAAAGCAACCAGAAAAGACACTCTTCCCAGCCAAGCTTTGTTGCCTTCCGCTGGGCACAGATCCAGCACCTTCGGGGTCTTGCGCCGTCCCCGGCGTTTCAGGCGTTAAAGCCCAGGCAAAGGGCTGGGCGCTGAGGGCGGACGGTCACGGCGGGGCCCTCCCGGCTCCGGTCCCTCACGCCGCTTTCCTCACATGCCGACCCCGTCGAGGTCGAATGGCCCCCCGGGAGGGGCTCCGCGGGGCCCGGCTCACCCGCCGCAGCACAGCCGAGGAGGAGCGGCCGCCCGGGGTTCCCGCTGACAGCCCGCCGGGGCTGCGACAGCGCGGCCCGGGCAGACCCCCGCTCCCTCCCCGCCGCCCCCCCGCTCACCGCCGCGCTGGGCGCTGTGCCCCGCCGGCAGCCCGTTATCGTAGGGCTCCCACGTCTTCTGCAGCGGGTTCTGCGTGAGCTCCCGCGCCGGCGCCGCCATCCTCGCCCGGCTCCCACTGCAGTGGCGGCGGGCGGGGCGGCACCGCCTCTCAGCTCGGCGGGGGCGAGGCCGCACCGCCCCCTGAGGCGAGGCCAGGCGAGCGGCAGCCCTGAGGAGAGCGGCGGCCCTGAGGAGAGTGGCGGGTGCCCGGCCCGGTCGCGGCCCGCTGCCGGGACGGCCCCTCTCGGGGCTCCCTGCCTGGGTTCCCGCCCCGCAGCGGGAGCCCCGGGGCCGTGCCGGGCCCCGGCTCCCTCAGGGGAGAGGCTTCGCGCAGCCCCCCTCGTCCCCAGGCGCTGAGGGGGCGGTGGCCGGGCGGGCTGAGGCAGTTTATTTTTGACTTGGGGTCTTCCGAGGAAGCCGAGCGGGGCAGGCACCGGCCCCGGGCGGAGGAGAGGGGCAGGAAAGCGGGCTGCTCTGCCGGCAGCAGTACCGAGGGGTCGGGGGCAGCCCGCGCTGGGCGCTGCCGAGCAGCTGATCTTGTTTCCTGCAGCAGAGCATCACACTGCCTCCCAAGGGCCTTTTTTTTTAAGCCCTAAAAATAGCATGTCCTAGGAGCATGCTATGTGTTTTAAGAAGTCAAACATTGAATGATGTGTTTTTCCAGTTAAACTGTTTTGGCCTAAAGGCTAAATCAATATCGATGCAGAAAACCATAAATAAACAATAGGTTTCTAACATCTTGTTCAGCTACCAAAAAAAACCTATTCACTAATTACACTGGAAAGATCCTGTGCTGCAATAAGAGCAGTGGTGGGGCTAAATACAACATCCAGCTGTCGCCTTTCCACATCAACTCCACCAGCTTTACAGCTGAGAGAAACCCCACAACTAAGGCCACTAACTGGGGCTGAGCAAAGTCCTAAAAAAGCTGAATATTTCACCATTGCATACATCTCTCTATTTTACAGAAGATAAGTGCAACACACTGAAAATATGGTAGTGAAGTGCAATACACATTTTCATTATTACTCAGGCACTCAGATATTATGACACTGGCCTAAATACAAATGAAGGTCAGTACATATATATACACACTTTTTTAATACTAGTCAGACTCTGAGCATCTGAGGAGCATTTTTAGTTTTTCTACTCCATTACAAGCTAAAAGGTAGCTTTTTAAACAACAGAAAATAAGTTCTCAAAGACATTTGGTGAGACACCCCCAGGAAAGTTAGCACTGTTTTTCCAAAACCATGTTTGCTTGACCTGCCCTTCCCTCTTTTCAAAGTTGATTTCCTTCTCTTCAAGACTGATAACAGTTTTCAACCATAGGCGCCTGCACTGTATTTTTACGCTAGCATATTTTTCCTGATTTTGTTTTGAGTTGCCAGTCAAGGCAGGGAAGGGCAGAGGGGTTATAGGAGTTACATTACAAGGGTCAGAAAACCAGGAGCAGGGAGAGGGAGTTTTTGAACACTAAAAAGCTTCTTGGTTTCTTCTATTAAGTATTTACTTCCAACAGTTGCCAAAAGAGTTGTGAGCAGAAACAGTTTAATCTGTGTTCCCAGTTAACCCCGGCAGCCTGTCTCCTGTGTGCACATAAAACATGGCAACAAACAGGACTGACTTCAGGGTAGAGTCCAGCATCAGGGCGACCCACCTTACCCTCTGACCACAGCGAGGCACGCTGCCACCAGGATGCTCCAGCTTTCTGAATAGTGCCTCCAGTAAAGCCGAGCAAGTCCACAACAGATTAAATATTAACAGAAATAAGAGATGAACAGGAGCACTGACTTGGAAAATACACTTCTCAGGCTTGTTTTACATACATTAAGGAGAAAAATATTAAATCCTTCCAGTCTCTCAAAACAAAGGTTGTACCTCCTTTCTGCAAACCCATACAGTGCACAAGAACTGAAACTCCACTCACACACCTGCCTTGAAGCTGAAAACACTGACCTGATGTTCATACAAGAATAGTGTTTTTCAGAGGTCTGCAGGGTGAATTACCACATTTCCAAGTCTTGTCCCCCAAGCACAAGGCACACCACCAGTGAACTCTCTTCTTCCTCCAGCAGATTTGAATCAGTGGCACCTGCGCAAAGTTTAACAGTTTGCCCAGGTATTTGTAATGACATTAGGAGTGTGCATGGACACCTGCTAGCCTTTGTTTTTGTGAGGCAAAGATTTCAGCTTGATTGATGACAAACATGTTATTATGTTGTTGATCAAACTTCTTTAAGGGTTTGTATGTTTTTATAACCTCAGTGCAGTAATGGGCTACTTAACTGAGGACACCAAGAAAGCAAATGCAGAGATATTGCGCCACTCCTGAGGTCTCGTTTCAGAACATGGTCTTCACAGAATCACAGAATGTTAGGGATTGGAAGGGACCTCGAAAGATCATCTAGTCCAGTCCCCCTGCCGGAGCAGGATTACCTAGATCGTGCCACACAGGAATGCGTCCAGGCGGGTTTTGAATGTCTCCAGAGAAGGAGACTCCACAACCTCTCTGGGCAGCCTGTTCCAGTGTTTGGTTACCCTCACTGTAAAGAAGTTTTTCCTCGTATTTATGTGGAATCTCCTGTGTTCCAGCTTGCACCTGTTGCCCCTTGTCCTGTCAATGGATGTCACCGAGAAGAGCCTGGCTCCATCCCCATGACACTTGCCCTTTACATATTTATAAACATTAATGAGGTCACCCCTCAGTCTCCTCTTCTCCAAGCTAAAGAGACCCAGCTCCCTCAGCCTCTCCTCATAAGGCTGATGTTCCACTCCCTTAATCATCCTCATGGCTCTGCGCTGGACTCTCTCTAGGGTTTTCAAGGGCACTACACTCAATTCCTAGAAAAAGATACAACAAATAAACATTGCGCATTAGATTCCCAATAAATGATAGAGATCACCTTCTGCACCATCGCGTTGTCATCAACCGCTGTCCTAACACAAAGGCTTGAGAAGCAGGGCTGGTTCCTGCCGGTGAGCTGCTGAGGACTTGGCTTTGTTTGCTACAGGGAAACCACGAATAAGCCTTTACTCCTTGGAAAGCTTTTATGCAAAGCTTCTGCTCTCAGGGCCACGCTGAGCTGAAAGCTTACCTGAAAGAGCACCTCTCTGCAGAGGAAAAACGTTGCAGGGAAAGGCAGTCTTGGAAAATGAACTGCTGCACAGAAACAGAATGTGCTTGAGCCGAGTAACCAAGTTATACTTACTCTTTTCAAACGACTGACTGACAAGACAGGAAACTCTCATGGTTTCATGCATAACAGCAAGCGGTAATTATTTCTGAGACAGGGAGAAATAAAAGAGGAGACTGAACCAAGGCTTCTGCTTGATCATACAGAAACCTTACGTTGTGTTTGTAAATAAGCTGTATCATATGGTAACCATGAAATAAATTTCCACAATATCTGCAAGTCACTTTCATTGATCTCATTTCCCTGGTAAAGATACCACTTTATAGCCTGACATCCTGTAAAACATCCATAAACCACCCAATATCTCTGCCTTCTGTCTTTCCACCATCGCTCTGGCAGCACTAGCTCACTACTTGGAATAAGACGACTTTCCAGTCCTCCAGCTGCCCACGCCACACCAAGCACAGCAGATACCGCTCACAAAAAAAAAACAAACAGTTCACAAACCCTTCCGCAGCGCAGAAGGTTCCAGATGTATCTGTAAAATGACTACAGGGTACACAGACACAGCCAGAGGTCACGACGTGGTTTATAGAAGCAGGATGGCTGCAAAGGAGTCCCCACGCCGTGCCAGGCCCCGAGATGAGACGTTCCAGCACCGCACTTACAGCGCCGACCGGGCTACGGCAACATCATGTTCCTGCTCGTGCAGCAGAGGACAAAGAAGGTTTTTCTGGAAAGTTCTGAAATACGGAGCAAAACTTCCAAGATAAAAGGCTGTTGGAACACAAGCTTCCCATTTTCCCCTTCTTATTGCCGACGTTTACCAAAGCCGTCGGTGATGCTAGCGGTGCTTGCCAAGGAGCGGAGCACCACGAGCGACCGACACCGGGCAGCGTGCAGAACCGTGACCCGACGGTTCTACCCGGCGCGACAGACTGGCGATCCCCACAGACGCGGAGCGCTCCGGCAGGCACCCTCCTTCACGGAGCGCTTCACCGGGAGCCGCGGGAAGCGCCCCGCGGTCACCCTCCGTTCTCGGCCGGGCGGCAGCCCCAGGGCTACGGGGGCCCGCGGCCGCCAGGCGGCGCCCTGGCACCGCCCGCGGGCGCTCCGCGGGCGCGCAGGCTGCATGCGCCCCCCAGCGGCCGGACGCAGGCACAGGCACCCGCGCACCCGGCGCGGGGAGCGGAGCGGCGGGCCCCGGTGCCGGGCGGCTGGTGCTTCGGGCTGCGAGCGGCACGGCCGTGCCAGCCGCCGAGCTGCAGCAGACGGCCCGCACCCGGGCTGCTCCCCGGGGAAATGAAGTAATTCACTGCCGCTGCGCCGCGCTGAGCCGGGAGATATCAAAGCTTCACAGAACGCTAGTACTAAAATACACCAGCTCTGGGCTTTTAAGCACACAAGGTTGAGTCAGAGGTTACAGAAAGCTACAGGGAAGAAAAGTCTGTCTACTAATCCTGAGGTACTTTCTCAACCACATGAAAAAAACATACCTTTTTTGGGGGGGGAAGGCCTCAGAATTAAATATCCCCATTTCTTTCTAGGTATTAAACACCAACAAATCATATGTCATCATTAACCCAGTACTTCCATTTCTCTAAAGCAATTCTCTTTCAACAATGTCATGAGGTAATTGTTTTTGTCCCCAACCTGCCACTTTGAGAAAACCAATAGTATCTGACCTCTACACACACATCTGGCAATAAATAGCTGGCAGAAAACCTAAATCCAAATGTTCCCTATTGCAACTGGCAGGTTACTGTTCTAGCTAGAAGTAACACACAGGAATTAGTTTAAATGATCCCATCTTAAAGTAGGTATCTACATTTCCTACATATTGCAATGGTGAAAGGAGGAGATGTAAGAGTCCTTATTCCCCCTTTCAGAAGGCATAGAGAGGGCTGTATGCCCCCACAGCTTACAACTACTCTAAAAGCCTTCAGCCACATCGCACACCACCAGCCGAGTTTCAGTACAGTTTAAGGAGGCACAGAGCAACGCAGAATTTGCAAAGTATGAATTATTCAAGAATTACAGACATGCACCAGCACCATCTTCAGCCACACGCGTATCTTACGTATCCAGCTTCGACACCCAACCAACACTCCCCAGTTCCACGTGGACTAGATGGCTCTGACCAGGTAACTGGCAGCCTGCTACACTGCATCACAATATTTATATAAAGCATACAGGATAATTCCTATTGAAGTTATAACTGGTCTTCTCTCTTAATGAAAAAAGGATGTTAAGAATACCTTCAGCAGGCTCATGGCAGTCCTTCATTGCCCAAAATCTGTGCAGCTGGAAGCATCACCTAAGGACAGCCAGCGACAGCTATCTAATATACAAGGCTGTCACAACACCGCGAGCCAATTGGAAGAGATGGTGACCAAACGCACAACTATGCTTCACCCTTTTTGTTCGCAATGAACAACACTCCAACATTTCAAAACTGGATTTCAGGTGGAATGCGAGAGATTCCTCCCCACACACTTCACAGACTGTAGTGCTGATTGTTTTGTTTTGACCAAGCATTTGTTGCAGTGCTCTTACATGGTGAAAAGCTGCTGCTTGTGGGTAGTGACAGCATCCAAACTTGCAACTGTACCAAGTTTCCACTATAATGACCAAAACTACTGTAGAACAGGTGGGACACTTGGCCTGTTCGATCACATCCCTCATTACATTAGCACCTCAGCAGGGGACAGACTGCCCCTCCCCCAGGTAATTCTCATATTCCTGAAGTACAGATCAAGCCTAGCAGGTTTTTCCTCACCGTGGAAGAGAAGTCTTTAACAAGCCACCTAGAACACAATGCCTGTCTGCTAGGTATGCCGTCACCTTTGTAAGGCAAGTACTAACTCTGCTTTGCTCTTCAATTGCCAAGGAAACCTAGAGATGAAAGGAAGCTGCACTAGCAACCCAAAAGAAGAGGTGTCTCTCTTCCTCCCAGGCTGTTCCTGAGCCCCTGGATGATGACAAAGACAAGGCCTTGGGAACAGTCATCCTGCAGAAGAGATCCCTCACAAGTTAAAAACTTCTCACACAAAACTTCCCTCAGAGAATAGGATAATTTCCCTCTCCTGAAGAGCTTAGCAAGCACAATGAGCAATTAGGGAAGAGAGATGTAATACTATATTAGCAAAATGACATACATTGATTCATACCTCCTCAGTTCAGTTTCTCAGGACTTTTTGTTATGTCAGCTTCTTAAATGAAGAATTCCTGTCTCCTCAAGACTGCCTATGGTTTTCTCCTCAACCAAAAGTACCATCCTTTTTGTTTTCCTACAGTCTAATATCCCAGGAGTCAACCCAACAAAAATGACAAATAGCCCACGAAGTCCCCAAAAATTGCAAGCATCCCACATGACAAGTTCAGCAGGTTCCCCATACCATCTCCACAGGTCCTTCCGTTTAGGACTTGATTCCAAACCAACCAAAATCATGAGGACCAGGCCTTGTGATACATTGCCCTAGCACTTACTCCATTTCTTCTGAGCAACAAATAAGTCTGTTACTGGCACCACCCACTCCATATCCTATTTCCTATCACTGCCTAAAGGGAAAATGTTCCAGTTGTCTTGGAGCAGGCTGCTACCTCAAAGACAAGCAAAGCTATTAAGAATTCAGAACTAAAAAAAGAATCTGCCCTCAGCAATACGCACCTTTAGAAGTTATTTTCTAAGAGTTCATTTTACTGTTAGACTTCCTGGCTACACATCAATCTACCAAAGAGACTGAGAAAAAAAAACATACGTAATCATGCTTTATACGAGAATGAGCTACTACTAAGAACAAGAAATCACTTTAGTGCTAATTGGGGAATAGATTTAATTAACATCCAAGATCCCACACAGACAAAGCTGTATAAATACAGATACAGGACAGATTCCTTAAGCTGAAACAAAATAATATTCTTTAGCATAGATAAGGAAAATAACTCATCCAAACAGAGAATGTTGGTATGAAGTAAATCAGCAAGAAAACAAGTTCCCACAATCTGACAGGCTTCAGGCACTCAGCAGCCTCACACCACACTTAGGCTGGAGAGAGGGTTAATTCCCACACTAATTTGCATTCATTATTTTCTTCATCATCTACTGAAACATCGTGATAATTATTCATCGTGCATGCAAAACAATCATGTATACCTTACAGCAGTGTTTATGTGTGGCTTGATTCCAGCACAGTTATGTATTTTCAAAACCATGTCGACCTAACGATCAGGGAACAAGTACTAGCTATATGAAGATTTTTATTGTAAGAATTGTACCAAGAAAGTCTTGGATAGCTTTCTACAGAACCCACGCATTGTACTGCACGCATATAAAACCTACCAGACAATCTAAGATTACTTGGGGAGACACAGGTTATCAGTAGAACATCATCTCACCAACACGTGGATTGCATGAGAATCCCAGAGCATACACAGAGATTCAGATACACAGTATTATCAACTAAAAAAAAAATACACCTTGCTACACTGTCACTCTCTTATTTCATTATCTTTATGTGAGCCATTCTTGAAAGCATGGCCATTCAGAGTACTTTTATTATTTCTAAATACATAAACATGTTAGTTTAGATGTTTAGCACATTTCAGAAAAAATAATCGCTCTATTTAAAACGTGAGAGAAACCTAATGTCTGAAGACAAACCCTATCAACAAGATGCCATTGTTCACATGCAAAGAAGTTTACTGTGTTAAGTCTAACATGAGGCATAGATTTAAGGCTGGTCTGCATTAACTGTATTCTTTACATCTGAAGGATAAATCACTAATTCTTTACACCTCCAGTCCAAGCACACCTCCTACCTTTACCTCTGAGAGAACATTGCAATTATTTCCTTGAAAAACAGGCCAGATTCTCAAGTGGTGCTTCCAGGTATTGCTTAAAACTATTCCCATCATCACAAAATTAAGCAACATTTTAAATCTTCCTGTTATGACACAACAAAGGAAAGATGGCATCCATTATTCATGTTTTCTGAGTGCAACCCAGTGTTAAAAAAACCTTTGTAGCTTACTGTATACCAGGGACTTCAAACTATTTACACGAGGGGGCATGTGCAGAAAGATGGGTCTAGACGGTAACTGAAAATACCGAGTTTCCAAGATGGTAAGTCTACTGAGGACAGTCGTTCCTACACATTGTTCTGGTAGTATCTGGTGGTGTTACTACAGCAACAGCACGTACATACAGCCTTGCACAACCTCTGGACAGGCGGTGGGTGTACCTGACACGCTCTCCTCTTCCTTGGAAGTGTGATACAGCAGCGAGTCTGTTTACCCACCGCTGCATATCAGTTACCTGGAATCTGTGATACAACCCAGGAAAACAAAGGCTTGATAAATCTGTAATATTTGCAAGAGAAGGAAAAGCAAACACATACTTGCATCCACTGGGATGTTTGTCTTTGATTTCTTGCAGGTTCAAGAGGCACAATCTCTAGTAAGCAGTCTGGAAGTGCCTCTATCACCTTAAAACTCTCTATTCCTTTCCAGACGCATAAGCATATTAGAAAAACCTTCCCAGTTCCAAGCCTGGGTTTGCTGTTATGAGTAAGAGGATAGTTAAAAGGAGCACAAGGAAAGGATTAGCAATTTTAATAAAACAGACAGCCCTTCTCCAGGCTGAAAGGCTTATGACTTACGCTCATTTTCAGCTACATTTTATATTAGATATTGTAACATTTATAATGTTTACTATCCTTTATCATTTCATTCAGCTAGGATGCCATGATTCCCACTTGTTTCTAACAGCTAGATCTGGGCTGCTAAATATAAAAAAAATAGCAAAACAAGGGCAGCTGCCTTCTCAGAGTGGAACTAAAACACTTAATGCTATCTTTAAAACCAAGCACTGACTTCAGAAGTAGAATTTCCCAAGACAGCCACTTTAAAGAAAACCATTGGTAAAATCTTATTACATGCATTAGGAAAGTTGTCAGATGAGCTAGAAAAGGAGAAATATATTGACAGTAGAAAGTACGCAGAATGTGCATGTGATCCAAACGCATGAAGTAAACCAAATGAATTTTAAAAAAACATGAAGGCTTTGGGATGAAGCTACCTATCAGGTAGGCAGCATTTTAAAGGAGGAGATATAAAGAGAACGTAGGAAGCACCATCTGGAGTTTGGGGCTTGAAATATTGAATGACTCCTGATGGAGAAATCCAAGAGAAAAAGGTGAGGAGGAAGAGAGCCGCTGTGCTGGGTGACAAACCAAGGCGTAGGGTGCATCTGTGAGTCATCAGCACATAATAGAGGTTGAAGCCATGTGAACGCCTGAAATAGGGCATGGGGAGACAAGAGCAAGACAAGGTCAAATTGTGGGAGGAGAAGGAAACACCAGACAGAGAGGGGGGAAGAGTATCATGAAAGAAAAAAACAAGATGTTAGAAGCAGCAGTGACTGTCCAGAGAGGTCACAGAGAAGAACAAAACAGGGGTCTTCAAACATTTCAGTGACGTAAATAACATGTAAATTGACAGAAGCACCCAAAATGGACTCGGCACAGGAGAGGCTGAGGTGGAGGCTGTACAACTTCACATTCTAAGAAGGACTAGACTTGGCTGAGAGCTAGAACAAACAAAAAAAAATGAGGGATGAGAGTTAAAGGTCCAAAAGAGTGCAGTACTTCAGCATATATTACTGTATAGGATAATTAGATCATTAAGGAAAAAGCCAACGGCAACAGAAGCAAGAACAAATGAGTTAATGGGACAGTGACTGGGCATGAAGTCCTCTACACACACCTACAGTTATAACTTGTTTCATGCCTGTCCTGTAGGCAACAGAGACAGGAAAGCAGGTTTTTGAAAGTAAAGAATAAATCCCCCTGGAAATTCCACATGGAAAACTGACACTGACATGCGAAGGGAAAAAAACCTCACAGCATATGTGATGCCAGCTGCCTCTGGAAGTGTTCTTAAGCTTTATGAAAAAGGAGTGTATTAATCCAAATAAAAATACAAGCAAACTAAAGCAAAGCTTCTCAGAAGCTACTGGTGACAGAATTTATCATAAAAGCAAAATTAATCTTAATTTGGCAAACCGCAATGCTGTCGTAGTCTAAAACCTAGCACTGAAGGGGAGAAAAAAAATACAGGCCATACATACAGAGGTCCAAATCACTGGTGAATCTCAGTCTTCATAGCCTCCAGGGTAGCCTTCTCATTTTCTGGGCATTCTGCAAGTACAGCTAGATGGCTTATCAGCTTCCAGAGACTAACAGGATCAATATGTAGATGAGGAAGCATAATAAGGATAATAAAATTACGACAGCCAAAATAATCTAATTTATGGAGTGCAGACAGGCTAAACAACACAAATGCTACAAATAAAAGCTCTTGCAAGGGGGAAACATTTACCAAGTGAGAGTTGTCAGCATAATATTAGCAAAGAAACCTTCTATATTTTTTTAAAAAACAAACCCCCTGAATTCTCTTTATATTCGTTAAAATAACTTTCTTTCAGCACAAGTATCCCTAGAGAAATTCTAAAAAAATGATTCAGGTGTACAGAAGGCCTTACTCCATCACAAACAGCATATGTGAGAGCCTTTGGCACCGGGATGTGTAAATACACATTCAAACATTTACATTTAATATAAATTGAAAGCAAAACATATACAGGATATAAAGATAGAAAACAAATAAATCAAAAATAATCAAAAGCAAGTAAGCACGTCAGCCCTCAGACACTCGCCTCCTCCAGTCAAACACCAGCTGTCCAGGCTTACCGGCTCCAGCCACCGCATGGTGGGTTGGACTGTCCCCTCCTCGCGTCTCCCCCTCACCACCAAGGACATCTGAAGTCATTGACTGATTTGAACCTTATTTGACACAGGACAGAGGTCTCAAAAACACCAGTGCCCTATGTTTGATTGCAAACCAGCTACCGAGAGAAGAGCTGCCTGGCCAGTGCTCCCACCACACGAAGTGCTTTGACCCTGTCCCATCAGACACAAGACTGACACCAGATGAGGTCCAGTCCTTGGAACTGACCCAACATGGGGAAGACAAGGCAATCACAACCCCAAGACCTAAATCCATGGGAGACACCTCTTCCAGAACTGCTTGAATTTTAAGCCCCTGTATTCTAATCCACACACAGAGCATTTCTCAGAGAAAAAAAGCAGCAGCTAGATCAATCTCCTACCAAAAATGAGTAATGACTTCAGCTGTAACAGGAGTGCTTGTTTCTTCCACCGCAAGGGCTGCCTTGCTGCTTTATCCCCCTCCTCCTTCACCCCATCAGTCTGCCTCTCACAAGCCATCTGAAATTTTTTTAATTGCAAGAGGTCATGAACCCCTGAAATCTCCCCATTGTTTTGGGGAAACCAGTCTCACACTGGTAATGGAGAAATGACAAAGGGCTTCTATTTTTTTTTCCCCTTTAATGCAGAAGGTAAATGTTGCAGAGCTCCAAGCTTAAGAGTATCCATAGGGTTCCCATGAGCAACAAATGTTGCTTGTTATTAACCGACACCATCAATTAGATTTCCGGGCAGATATGATCATAAAAGAAAAATTAAAAGGAAGAAAAAGCCAGCCTTAAATCCAGATATTGTTGTGGCAGCAATAATTTTCAGAAGCACTAAAACAGCTCGTTTGTTGTGCTCCTTGATTAGTTTATGTCAAAAGGGGTGTGTGGTGTCATATGGAAGGTTATAGTTATAAATAATTCACCACAAATATTTTGTCCCTTGCATCATTTGATTTAAACTACCCACCGGCAAAACATATATAATCCAGTCATGCGGATTTCTTGCTGCTTAAGGAAACCTTGCCATTTAGGCACCTAAAACATACACAGGATGAAATCAAGGCTCAGCAGTTTCAGCGCAGACTAACCCAACTAACAACATACGTTGCTGCCTGCAGATGGAGGAATCATTCACGCGTGAGTCCATTTCAAAAGACGCAACACCACAAGTGGCTCTTCCCAAGCGAGGCAGAAATAGCACGTCTAAGTCACTTTTAGGTATCGCTAAACCTCTACGGACCAATCCCACAACAGATTCGTGGCTGGCAGGGGCGTGCTGTAACTCTAGTTTAGAAGAGAGCAGCTGCCAGGGAGCCTGGATCACACAGCTCTCCTGGCAGCCCAGCCGTCCCCGGTGCCAAGGCATAACACATGTGAAGCCAGCTCCTACACTCTGACACAGGCAAAGGCTTGACACTACGCAGAAAGAGAAGAAAATTCACATTTAGAAAAATAATTCTAATTCTCAAATAATTACTTGGGAACAAGGTCAACTTTAGGGTGAAAAAGGGAAACAAGAACCTAAAACCCATTCTGATTTACCCTTTCCTACCTTCTCCTACTTGTGCATGGCCCATAAACAAGATAGTAACGTACTGAATCATCTGGAAACTAATGCCACACAGTCATTTCAGATATCCAAGTAACCAGTTGTGCTGAAATTATACCGACACACACAAATTTAAAGCTGGAACAGGCACATTATTTCCACAAGTGCATTCATGACAAATCCATCCCATTTTATTAATAAAACATTACAAAACAACCCTTTTATCCATCACATGGATAAAAGTCAGCTGCAATTAGGAGACTCATCGTTCACATTCAGGACCTACCGTGGCATCTACGTGCTTAAAGACTTCAGGATTAATTCCAGTGCATTGCTTCAGACCCTTAAATGTTGCAGACGCCAACATCCAGAAGAGCCCCCCATTCACCAGCTCCTCAAATGAGAGATGAGTTTGTTTGACGTAATCAAAACACAACCTCAAAGGCACTTACAGCCACGCTGCATGGGTAAGTTCAACGTATTTCATGCAAAACCACAAATATTGCTTCTCTTTGCGTGAACACAAATCCACGGCCCCACCACATTACAGTGACTTCACTTCAAACAGCCACATCGCACACAGCACCACCCCACCAGCAACAAGGTCAGCACTTCACCTGGTAATACGTTAAGTACATCTGGAGATTAGCATTCATAATTAGCATGCGATTACAATATTTAGGGCCAGGCTTTGGCAGGCACCCAAGAACAAGCCTGGTTGTTAGCCAACCTGGCCCCACGTGGTATCTTCTCGGAGTCAGCCAGGCCAGCGCTCCCCCCTGAAACTACCCCTCTGCCCAACCAAATCATACCTGAAATAAATTCACCACCTCTGAAAATAACAACCTGTGTGAAGCAGTGTGGGACTCTTTCCCATGCACTCACTTTGAGCACCTAATAAAAATTAAGTAATTTAAGTTGATTCCTGTTTTTACTTACTTGTAGCCACTGGAGAGCCCAACTAGACAGACTACGGAGTTTAGAGTTCATTATTCTCTTTTACTCCCTTATACAATTTAATTATTTAACCTCTTGTGCTCTCAGAGACTATGAGTCAAGTGCTCTGTCTGTGACAAAAGGTTAACAGACTAATTATTTTACTTAAAATGGGGGAAAAGAGGCTTCTGGGTAAAACCAGAGCAGACCCAAGGAACCCAGCACTTCGCAGATCCATGGCTAGTGCTTACTCAGTTGTATTTTGAGAATTTTTACCCTTTCTACTATATTTGCCTCGTGACTCTTCCTAAGGACCTGCCACAGCCAGGGTGTGGGGACACAAGGTTACACTATATTCAGTAAATTTAAAAACAAAGCAACACAACCCAAACCAACACAACTATACAGGGTAGGAAGGTGAGGTTATTCCACCAGGTCATTTCCTTCAGAAGAAAGCTGAAACGTTCCCCAAACGTACAACGTTTTCCAGCATTTAAAGTCTAATGTTTACATTCACCTCAAAGAAAAATCTGTGGACATTACACGCACAGTTTAAGCCCCAAGGAAACCATGCAACTTCAGTGAGCAATTTAGTACACATCCATGGTGCTTCGTCAGCAATTAGATATCATCCACAAGTTGGATTTACCAAATCTCTTACTCATAACAGCAGAAGGAACACTGATGCAATCAAATTGAGAAAAACACTGGTGTAACCAAGCTGATTTTTTTAAACTAGATGGATGATACATAAAAAAAATGAAGTGCTAAAAACATGTAATTCAACAACATCCTACTACTGGTAAGGGTTATACTTATAACTTAGTACTTTTTCATAACAAAATGTCCTATGTCACTTGACTAAAGCAGACCCTTCCTTCAAATGACCTCAAAAAAGTTCTGAAACAAAATCCTCCCCGAAATGCTCTCAGCTTTGGGCCCTCATCCTGCATAACTATCCCTACACAAATGCCCTCATTAGATGATGCGCCAGTTTAAAAGGACTGGGACCTTATGTAAGTGGATGTTATTGCTTTTAATTGCAGCCCTAATTATGGGAGTGCCTCACAACTGAGTAAGGCCACATTAAGCAAACTTACTGGAAACTTCGCAAACCACTCTGCAACATACTGGATGAGCCCCAGGAGCTCCACAACCAGTACTTATATTCAGTCCCATCTTCAGCTCTCTGCAGAGCGCTACAAAATCAATTTACCCTACACGGGATAGCTCTGAGTTATATTTGGTTTAGCATGTTTTTGGCTCATGTTAACTAGTTTCTCTTCAACATTTAGCAATACAAAATGTTTTATTCAGAATAAATGCTTTTAAAGATGTAAAAGCCTTAGAGTCTTGAAATTTCTTCAACATTAACATATTTTTTTTCCTCCCCACTCAGAATAGCCACAGGAGCACAACAGGAGCCACACAGGAGCTGCTACAGAGTCAACACTGAGCCAGGCTACAAGGTGTTGAGAACAAGGAGCAAGAGCAGCATCCATTTCGGCAGCTCCCCCCGCACAGCCAACAAATTGCTGCTCATTGAAGACGCTATGAAAGCGGCACACAAACGACCCAAGGAACAAGGAAGGGTTTTCAGTTCAGCCACAGGTAAGCAGTGGCCCATCACTGTGTTTCAACAGCTGAATCGGGGTCCCCTTAGACTGGGAGGTTTGGAAACCACAGATCTTACTGAAATCTGTTTCCATGCCCCGGGTTGGAGTTGGGCACAGACGAAGTAGGCAGCTGCCCACTATAATGCCAGCAGAGGCAAAGCAATGGCTGTAAACAGGAGCAATCCTCTGAGTCACCAGGCAGGAGCCACAGCCACTCTACACACAGTGACACCCAATTTTCTACAGCACGAGGCAGCTCATGGTACCAGGCGAAGGCTCCCCGGTCCCATTAACAGACCTGCATACAACACCACTCTGCTTCTGCCTCCATCTCTGCTTCCCCGTCCTGCCCCACGGCTGCAGGATTGCCCAGGAAGGCGCCAGGTTTATCTTCCAGCCTACGTAATACAATTTTCCTAGAAAGAGGGAAAAACACCCAAACAGAACCAAGATTGAGCCCGTGTTTAAAAGTTCTGGTACACTTGCGTCAGAGCTGTCATCCTGCATTACACAAAGTGCCTAACGAACACGCCAGGCCCCTCGGTCCTCAGGGAGAGTCAGCCCTTTCCGAGGAAGGGCTCCAACGAGCCAGCAGCCAAATCTCACAAGATAAAAAAGATGCAGATTACGTGTTTTTATGGTGTTGCCATTAGGAATAGGAAAGAACAACTAACCAGTTGGATCAGCATTTGCCAAAACACTGATTTTACAGCCTTCCATGGCCAATGGAAAGCATCAACACTCGGAGGAGCACAACATAAATACACCTTCCCACAGATGGTTAATTAAAGAAAACCTCACAGCAGAGCAATTTCCAAAAATAACTCCAAAGCAAACAGCCGCTGGTACACTACAATCCCCCCTTTCCACGCCACATCTCCCAGATCTTCCTCTGCCTCGGGCTCTTCCCAGCAGAAGCCTCAATTCCCGCTTCCCACCTCCCGAGCCTTTGAGACACCGGTCACCCCGACTCCTTGGTGGAGCTGGGAAAATTCAGACCAGGGGGTCTCAGAAAACCCGACCCTTCCCCTCCAGCCTTGCCCCGCCGCTCCCCGACACGCGTGGGACTCTCCGGGGCTGCCCCGGGAGAAGGGAGGCAGCGCCCCAGCCGAGCAGCCCCGCTCCGGGCGGGGAGGCCGCCGGAGGCCCCGGCCACCGGGGCTCCTACCTCGGCAGTGCCGGCCCTGCGGGCAGCCGCGGCGGCTGCGGCAGCCCCACATCTGCGGCGGCCCCTCGGCTCCGGCGGAGGACGGCCCGGCCCGGCGGTGCGCGGCCGCGGGGAGCCCCGCCGGCAGCCGCTCGGCGCGGCGGAGGCGGCTCCTCGGCGGCCGCGGAGCCCCGCGGAGGTGCCCGCGGGTGTGCGGGGCGGAGCGGAGCGGCGGAGACCGGCCCCGGGCAGCCCCCGCCCCGCCGGGCAGCGCCGCTCCCTCCCTCCCTGCCGTGCCCGCAGCAGCGCCGGGATAGACGCGGGCGCGGAGCGGAACGCGGTCCCCTCCGCGGGAGCGCCGGTACCGCCCGGCCCCGCCGCGGGCACCGGCTGCTCGGGGGCTGAAGCGGCTGCCGGTGCGGGCCCTGCCGCCCTTCCCTCGGCAGTGCCGCTGCCAGCTCCCTCCTGGCACTTCAGCCATTCCTTCCCTTTCTGCTCTGGGTTTTATGTTCTTTAAAATGAGCCAAATTTTAAAGAAATATCTCAAATAACTTAACAGAGGGAGGTGAAGCGTCTGTAGCCATTTTGCAGACCTAGATGTGAACGCAGCCACCCCGATAGAAGAAAGGGATTAACGACCTCCAGCGAAAAGGGTGTTTTATCAGCAACAAGCTCTTAGCCAAGCTCAGGAGCAGCTGTGCAGCCTCTCCATGGGGTGGGCAAGCAGGAGCCACAGGTGACCCTAGCACAGACCTAATGGGTCCGAGCAGCAACACACCCCACCAATGGCCCCAGGCAAGGCAGGGAAACAAGTCAGGGCTGGGATCCCCCTTTCAGTGAGCCAAGGGGGGCCCAGGTGAAGCAAATCAGGGCAATTAAAGCCTGCAAGTGCACTCAGGACACAGCCACCTGCTTTCACAGAATGGTTTGGGTTGGAAGGGACCTTAAAGATCACCCAGCTCCAACCCCCCTGCCACAGGCAGGGACACCATCCACTAGACCAGGTTACTCCAAGCCCCGTCCAACCTGGCCTTGAACACTGCCAGGGAGGGGGCATCCACAGCTTCTCTGGGCAACCTGGGCCAGTGTCTCACTACCCTCATAGTAAAGAATTTCTTCCTAATATCTAATCTAAATCTACCCTCTTTCAGTTTAAAACTGTTACCCCTTGTCCTATCACTACATGCCCTTGTAAAAAGTCCCTCTCCAGCTTTCCTGTAGGCCCCTTCATGCGGTTCACACAGGCCCACCTCTCAAGCCTGTCAAGGTCCCTCTGGATGACATCCCTTCCCTCCAGCGTGTCGACCTCACCACACAGCTTGGTGTCGTTGGCAAACTTGCTGAGGGCACACTCAGTCCCACTGTCCATGTCACCAACAAAGATGTTAAACAGGACCGGTCCCAATACCAACCGCTGAGGAACACCACTCATCACTGCTCTCCACTTGGACATCGAGCCATCGACCACAGCTCTTTGAGTGTGACCATCCAGCCAATTCCTTATCCACCGAATGGTCCATCCATCAAGTCCATGTCTCTCCAATTTAGAGACAAGGGTGTCGTGCAGGACAATGTCAAACGCTTTGCACAAGTCCAGGTAGATGACATCAGTCGCTCTTCCCTTATCCACCACTTAGTGCTAGAGCTTTTCCCTGCTATTGCCATCCAGGATCCCTGAGGACAATTTGGCAGCTCAAGCTTGGTGACAACAATCCTTTAGCTCCTTGTGGTGATATTTAAGTGTGTATGTTGCCTTGTTCAAGTAGGGACGATTATTTTTGTGGCTTGGCTTCATTAACTGCTTTGTAATTTTATTAGGTTGTCCCTTTGAGGTAGGTATGAAATAAACGTGTAGGCGTGAAAGCCTTGGAGTTAACGTTATCTCATCATACTGTAAGTATGTCCTGTACTTGGCGTAAGGAGCTGGAGAGGCAGCACTATGCTCAGGAGAGTGTTATCTGTCCTTCAGAGCCTTTGGCCTGCGGAGATAGGCAAACAAGTTTTGGGAGGGGGAACAACCACTACTAATGAAAGTGGGACTAAACAGAAAACGTAGGAAGCTTAAGAGAGCATCAGTCTGTAACTGCTTAGCAGCTAAAAATCACAATAATTTCTACATAAGATGAAAATGGTTGATACAGGCAACTGAATTAAGAATTCTTTTAGTTTTTGCTTGAAACTTGCATGCAATTTTTCTTTACCTTGGCAGGATGTCTTTTAGTCTACCTACACATCTTCGCTATCCTTCCTAGGCTCTCTCCAAGTGAGATCCAGTCTAAGTTTGCTGTTTGGGCAGCAGGTTTCAGACCCCCACTGACAACATAAGCATTGTAACTATGCTGGTTTTGCCTGGGGATCATCTGATGCTTTAAACCTTTAGTTCACAAAGGTTTCTTAAATGTTAATCTCTTACAGAAATTAAGCCACATGAAAGAAAGGGGTTTTTTTTGTAAACAGGGAGTTTTGCTTGCTTATCTCCAGATGATGATGCCTCCTGTAATGAGGAAACTTGGTGGCTGAGGTCAGTACAGTGCTCAGTATCGCTTCCTTGAAGTGTGTGTACGGTGACTCAGGGAGGGTTGAGTTACTGCGGTCTGAGCGACCAAACCCCTGCCACCCCTTCAGTCCTAGGCTGTATCAAACAAAAGCAGTAGTCCATGCAGAAACTCCTCTGGAAATCTGATATTTTTAGGAACTGTGGGTGAGTAGGGGAGAAAAAACTTTCGTTGCTGCTGTAAAGTTAAGGAATGACCTTTTCTTCTTTTTGGGAACCATCAAAGTAAGATCCAGCTCCTTGTGCATCCCCTAGAGAGCTGAATGGCTTCTCAAGGTGCCATAGTGCAAGTGTTTGGCTCTATGGAGATTGAAGTTGCCTATTGTGCCCACCTTCTGGACAATACATAATCCTTCTTAACTCCCTGTGATTTTATCTGAAGTATTAATGCTTCATTTGCTTTATCTTCTTAAGAAGCTCAAGTAACTTTACATAACTGTGGCCTTCTCTGCATTCGCAAGCCTTGTTGCCCACTGGTAACAGCATGAAGAAAGGGGATTGATTTGGTGTGTGCACACAGCCATCATGTCACCAGTGCTGTTCTGGAGTGGAGCACTGATCACCGGCACAGACAGCAGAGCTCAAAACTCGATCTAAGTAACCCTGTTTGTGGTGTATGACTCCTTCCAGCTTGGAGCAAGGGCCGCTTGCTGGAGTTGTTTGAGAGTTTCTTCATAAGAAATGGCCTGCAGTTGTGAGTCCTTGGGATAGGGGAGAGGCCCTTGGTGTCATCTGCTTTCTCCTTGAAACATCTTAGAGTCACGGTTTCTGGGCTTAGTGAAACCTTATCCCTTTAAAAAAAAAAAAAAAAAAAAGAGGTTTTTGCAGCTGGCATGGAGCAGCATGAGCAGAAGGTAGTGAGGCAGGGCCAGCAATGGAGCTCAGGGGGCTGGGCACTGCAGCAGCTCACCCTCCTGTCCTTGGCCTTAAAAAAACGAAGAAAACCCAACAAAAACACACAGCTGCAAGGATTCCTTACTGCCTCGTGCTAACATGTTAACTGGCTCAGTAACAGCCAGAAATTTCGACTCCTCTTCTGGCAGAAGAAAAGGTACCAGCTGCGAAGGCAGCCTGTAATCCAGCATGGGCTCATGGACAGAGCCTCGCCCTGCAAACACGGCTCGCGTGTTTTCTTTTGGTGGTTTTTTGTCTCCTCTTTAACCATGTTTATCCTCCTCCGCAGCTTTTCTTCAAGGTGGGAAGGCAAACCTTAGCCCTCAGCCCCTGCGATGCTCCTCCCGTCACCTGCTTGCATTCAGGCTTGTTCCTTCTTGTCCCAGACGGTTTGGTGTTGTGCAGCCACCCGCGCCCCTGGAAAAGCTGTACTGCAGGATACAAACTTTGCAGAGGGCTTGAGTGTTCTCAAAAGCAAAACACATTAAATCACTGATAAACCAGTACAGGTATTAATAGCAAGAATTGCTAGAAACCTTGGGTTTCACTCAAGGTCTGTGCAGCCAATCATTCATCAGGTTGTTGAGTTTTTGACCAAGCTGGGGAGGTAGTTAATTAGGCAAGCAGAACTAGAAACAGATTCACAGGAGAAAAAAAATCTGATAACTTATTTGCGTTTAGGAGAACTCGGCAGGACAGAAGAGTTCACAGAATCACAGAATGTTAGGGAAAGTACTCACAAAGTTTCTGCTTGGGATAGTTGGTCGCAGCTTGTGCTCAGATAGACTGAGCGAAAAAGGTCATCCATCTGGAAAATGTCTGACTTAGCCCTGTGACCTTCTCAAAAATAGTTAAACTGGAAACATTTCCACGCTTACGGACCTTGGAAAAACTTGTGCCCTAAATGTGCTTTTGTGGCTTTCAAGATCTACTGCCCAGCGTGTATTTCTACCCCAAGACTGAGGAAAAGGCCACAAAGACACAGCTTGCCTTCAGCTGCTTGGCAAGGGAAAGCATCTGATCAGGCTTATCAGAACAACTTTGCTGTGACAGGCCTCGACTGTCTGGGGACACTGATGCTATTAACTGTTATTTTCACAGGTTGCTTTTCTCCTACTTTATTGTGAGCCAATAATTTTTACCTCAATAACTTAAAGATGGGCAAATCAATGAGATTTTTGTAACTATTTTAGCTAGGTTGTGGTCGAGTTCCTCAGTTTCATTGGAAGGTTTAAGCTGTTGGCTCCTTTGTTAAATTTCTTGGGAACTGGGCAAATGCAGGACTGTACTGCATTCAGCTGAGCCAGGTAACACAACTCTTTTTTCCTTTTTGTTAAAGATATTTTGCAATCTTTACCTAGATAAATTGTAAGTGTGCAGGAGAAGAATAAAAGGCAGAAACATCAACGGGTGAACTGGCAAGCAGAAGTTAATACAATTATTCATATAGTCACGCTGTACCTCATTTTTCCTTCCTCTGAGCTATTTTATCTGTCCAGACTATAAGATCTTAAAAAATTATGTGGACCCTTGTCCTGAAGCATAGGAGCACGTTAAGGTACTCCAAGGCTGGAGACTTCATATGTTTGGGAAGCCTTATCTTGATGAGTGGGAATTCTCATTGCAGGTCTGGTCAGACCCTAAGAGCTTGCCTGGCCTTTCTCAGGCTCTTTGGGAGGGGGGAATCTTATGTGCATTGCTGGAGTGTTTGTCTGGCTATTTTATGCCGCTTGTTTTCTGGACATGCAGCTGTAGTCAAGTGCTGCTTCTCAATCCCAGACAACTGAGATTTTCCATAACCTTTGACTAAGGAAATAAAAAAGTATCTCTCATCACAGCCCCCCTTCACAACAGGCAGCACAGAAGATTATATAAATATTATATTAAGCACATTTTTGGCAAATCGCTTGCATTTATGTTGCACTTCTTTCCACTAGTGTCCATGTAGTAGAAGGGATAAATGGTGCACTCAGACCACAATAGAAATGAATAGTCTGATGTATTTTACTTCCATTTCACTTAGGGATTACTCATCAGTTAACTGCCTTGTTTCTTATTTTAACTCGTACATTGATTTAGCTAGCAAAAACCAGACTGAGGCATTCTAAAGATGAGATCCCCTTACTCTGTCTTATTGGTAGGTATTTCTATATAAACCTGCATATGTAGAAATAGTTTCTTCTTGCTTAGAAAACAAAGGTAAGGCTTACTTTGCTAGCTACAAAAAACTACCACTTGTATTATGCCTTCTAGCCATAAATGAAGAGGAAAAGGTTTCATGACCATTCCGACCATCATCCTGAAGAGTAGCTGCTAGTAAATGGTGGTGGTGGTTCTTCTCGGGCTTACCTGGTTTTAAACACTGATGGGGAGAATGCAGCTTTTCAAATGAATTCATTCGAGTGTAATTACTGATTCAACAAGTTCTACAAGCAGACTGTCAAAGCAAACCGAACAAATGTTTGTACATGGAATAAAAACCAGCATAGGTATTTTTCAATGTGATTAAATGCAACATGGATTTTTGACAGAAAACCTGCTCCATCTAACTAATTCTGATAGGGTAGCAGAGATACAGGGAGAAAGGGGGGGCTTGTTTTGGGGAGGCTTCTCTGTTCTAGGCCAGTGAATATAATGAGTCACATGTGCCCCAAGAGCTGGTCTATGCAGTCAGGGAGAGCAGGCTAGTTCCAGATGACCATATTCAAAGGTCACCACCTCCACTATTTTATAAAAGGAGAATAAGATTAAATACAGACCACCCCTTCTCCCAGCTGCCTTGAAGACAAGGAAGCAAACACATGCCTCTGGCACTGTGTATGTCCTGCTGATGCTTTGCACAACACACGCTCCCCAGAACATGTAGGGTATTTGTGCTCCGACATCCACTGTGGTTCTGCATCATGCACCGTGACTGTCTATAATACCTTCTGGCAAAAGCCAGTCTTCCAACACCGCGGCAGCTGCTACGCTGGATGCTGCAAGTTATCTGTGTCCTCTTACTCGCTTTACAGATTTGTTGTTATGGTGAGAAAGGCCTCGAATATTGAACTCCCTGTTATCTCAGCTGATAGCAGCTGAAAGGGCTGTCATCCTGCTCTGGCTCTGTATGGCAATGCTACTAGAAAAAGGGGAGGGTTGGAGGAATCCACCTCCTTTTCCCCAAGGCTTTCCCTGAGCCTTGGACTTCCTTCTCCTATGCCTGGCAGAGGATTCTCCCTACACACTTGCTGCTGCTCTTTGCATTTAGGTGAACACAAACTTTAGGCAGCTTTAACAGCTTGGATGATGTTTCCTTACAGTCAGCACCTCAGTGACAACAAAGACTGTAAGGACATTTCTGCAGGTGTCAGAGGAGCCCACCTGGAAAGCTTCCCAAACGGGGCACTGGGATGCCCAGGGCTGCAGCCATCCCTGCTCCTCCCTGGGGACCCAGTCCTGGGTACAACCAGACACAGCACGGTCCTCTCATTGCCTACAGCCATTCAACACAGCTTCAGTGACTGCTGGGCTCTAGGATCCCACCGTCGGGTGCTCTGGGAGTGAAAAGCAACACGTGCTCTTCAGCAGCTTCTCCCCTGGCTGCTCCCTTCTGCCAGGGCACCATTCTCAACCATCGCTGTGATGTTACAACCATGGAACACAGGCATCACAGTGACGTGTCAGAACATCCCACTGGTAACCACTGTTGCCCGGCGCCAGCTGGCCTTTGCTTCCTGACTGGCAGGACAAGGCCTGGCTGTCCTGGTCGATGGCCAGTGAGGGAACCTTCAGTCCAGCTGGGTCAAGAGACATGAGAAAGGAGCCGTCTCCTGCAGAAACACCATCCTTTTCTGCTGCGGACGAGCTGGGGCAGTTGGCAGGCGAGACTTCTCCCGGCCATCCAGGACGGGGGGGGAAGGAGCACCCTGTGACGCTGCCCTACGAGCCATGGAGGAGGAGTGGGGTGTCCAGCCTGGCAGCGATGGACGCAAGGCCAAACGAGTCCCTCCTGTTTCCAATAAGCAGGCGGGCAAAGCCAAGGGATGCTCATCCCTCCGCTTCCCACAGCAGCTCTGGAAAATGCTGGAAAGCGACCAGTTTCAGTCCATTTGGTGGAGCATGGGGGGGAAATGCGTGGCCATCGATGAGAAACGCTTCAAAGAGGAGGTGTTGGGCAAGGAAGCGCCGCTGCGAGTTTTTGCCATGCAGAGTATGAAGAGTTTCCGTCACCAGCTGAATTGCTACGGATTCACCACAATGCATCAGGACTTCCAGAGATCTGCCTCCCTGCCTGAATTCCTGGCAGAAGCAGCAGCATCTTCTGCTCGCAGCAAGGTACAGTAGTTGCTCTGCACATCGACTAATGCTCACAATAGTCTTGGGGGAGAGATGGACCTTCACATCAAATAAGGCCTTGCAGTGGAGGAGATGGGGATGGGAGCGAGCGGGCTGGTTTTAATTTCCTTCTCGGGCCGTTTTCAGGACGGTTTGAGTTAGTCTTTCTGACCAGTAGAAACGCAGATGAAATACAGTTCAGTTCTAGGTAATCCTGCTCCGGCAGGGGGATCGGACTAGATGATCTTTCGAGGTCCCTTCCAATCCCTAACATTCTGTCATTCTGTGATTCTATCTGCTGAGTGTGAACCCGTTACATGCAAAGACAGACCCAGCGTAGCCTGATTTCTTGTAATGTATCTGCTACGTATGTTGCAAAGCTGAAACCTTCCCGTGGCACCTGCTGAATGCCAAGAAGGTACCATCTAAGGACCGAAGTATTACCTGCCTGCTCATATCCACAATGAAGTTGCGGTATTTGGCTTTTGAAAGCAATTCTTGTGCTTTTGGAAATCCTACACTGCTCTGCTCCCAGACGGCAAAAGTCCAGGGTTGGCGATGACTGAACAGAACCGACACGTAATGTTTAAGCCTGAGCTTGAGGTTTCAAATGCCCCTGAGAGTCCTTTTCAATGTCTGTGCTCATCTTTGGCAATTCGGAGGCTTAGTTCTCGTAGCTGGGGGTTTTCCAGTCTTGGGATGGTGGCAACTCTACTTCTACGACCCTGGCTTTAACAGAGAGCATCCCCAGCTGCTGGAAACGTGCAAGAGGAGAGTTGCCCTCAAACGGAGAGCTCCGGACGCACCAGGGATGGGTGAAAGTCACCCCTCCAGCAGCCCAGACGGTCACCCTGCAGAGGACACACAGGCATCTCCACCCATGATGGCCGCACCCACCAAGCGACAGGCTGAAACACCTCCCGACCTCGGCAGCACTAATCCATCTCCCCCCGCAGCTGCTCCCGTGCTTCCAGAGCCTGCTGAAGCAGCAGGCAGCCAGAGGTTCACCCCTCCAGCCCTCGTCTTTCCACCACCACCCAGCAGCCAAACCCCGGGTGGCCTCCAGCGTGCTGCCTCTGCTCCTCCATGGCCTGCAGTGCCTGTGCTGGCAGCAGCCTCGGCTCTGCCAAGGCCACCCCAAAGCCCAACTGTCCCCCACTGCCGCACCTGCACCTGCCGCCCCAACCCTGGAGATGGACCCCAGCACGGCTCAGCCTAGAGAGCACAGGGTCAGCAGCAAATCCACAGTATCTAACTCATAGTGTGAGTAATAGATAGAGCTTAATAGAGTTAGTAAGAATCACACAGAAACACACAGAATCAATCAGGTTGGAAGAGACCTCAGGGATCATCAAGTCCAACCGTTGCCCTTACACCACCCTGTCAACTAGACCATGGCACTAAGTGCCACATCCAGTCTTTTCTTAAACACATCCAGAGACGGTGACTCCACCACCTCTCTGGGCAGCCCATTCCAATATCTAATAACCCCTTCTGAACAGAAATTCTTCCTAATGTCCAACCTGAATCTCCTCTGGCGAAGCTTGAGGCTGTGTAGAGACTAGTAGAGTTGCTAATAAACTGTTTGAACAATAACCCTTTCCCAGTTGTCCCATCCTCTTTGCACAGCAGAACTGCAGGGTGAGTTCCTATTCCACCACCCACACATCAAGCAGAAGCAACTGATCTGCCACCAGCTGAACCACTTCTGAGAAAAGCCCAGCCTGGTTTCTTAGCACTAGAAAGTAAAAGGCAGGATGATGGTTGCATGGTGCATGCACCAGAGATGCTCTTCCCCATGACATCTATGAATGAGAGGCCCTCTCTTCTGCAGAGACATTGTCCCAAGGAGACCAGGAGCTCACAAGTCCTGGGACTCTTCAGGTGGCACGGCTGGGCCATAGAGCTGTGACTCAGCTTTTACCAGGAGGAGACAACCCATTACCCAGCAACTGAAGGAAGAACCTCTGGTAAGAGCATTTACCAAGGTGCATTTTAGCAAAGAGGATTTACCTGAAGCATCTAAACTAGATGCTGCTTTGTGCTGCCCTTCCTTTCCACTGAGCAGCGGGTTCATTTCGTGGTGAGAGCTGGCTTGTCACACACGTTGCCGAGGATGGTCCGCGCGTTGCAGTGGTTTACGTTACCCAGTGTAAGAAATAAGGGTGCAAGTTCCTAAGCCCCTGGTAAACACGCAGTGCTGCACAGCACAGTCCCATCACGGGGAGATGATTGTCCAAATCAGGGCCTAAGATCAGAGAAGGGATTATGTGATTCCCCCAGCCCAACTTGAAAAATCTAGATGAAGACACCAACATCTTCATCCAGGCTGGACCAAGGAAGCAGTGTTTCATCTCATGCCTTCTCCCAGGCGCTTTAAAATGTCTTTTTCTCCTTTTTGGAGCTGGTTGCAACCCTCTTACTTGGTTGCTTCTGTTTACGTAGCCCCGTAGAAGGTCCTTCACCTAGATTTGTGTCTTCCTGATGCCCAGGAAGACGCTCAGGCTCCAGCACCTCATACCTATTTTTCAGGGGGCCGCGGGGAGGGGAGGAAGGTCGGGATGGGATTTGCCTGCCACCCCAAGCAGGGAACTGCCTCCATACCCCCCTATCCCCTAGGTCTCCTCCTGCTCTTTGTGGAGGAGGAAGAGGATCCTCCACTACCCGGGGAGCATTAGGCCCGTCCGTTTTCCCCAGGACAGGCAGGGAACAGCACTGCCCACCAACCTCTTCCTGGGAAGCTCTTGTACTCCTTAAACTTTCCACCTCCTCCTTGAGTTGGGCCACCAAGATCAGGTCATCGACCTGTTCGCACCTCACACAGGCGAGGTCTCCGTTACCCTCGAGTGCCAGGGCCAGGCTCTGGCACTCCCTGCAGCCTGCCACCTGCACCTCCGCAGGCTTCCACGGCAGGGCCGTTTGGGTTACCATGTCTTTTCTGGCACCCACAGAGGACTGAGGGCCCCGACGAGTGGAAACCATACCTTCCTGCCCGCCTGCCCTGCTCGCCCTGCCTGCGCGAACTGCCTGCGCAAACTGCCGCGCCCCTGTTCGCGCGCTCCGGGCCGCTCACGCTCCCCAGGGGCCCTTCAAATCCCCCGCGGTGCCTCCGTCTGCGCCCCCTCCTCGCCTGATTCGCTGACGGGAACTTCCGGGTCAGACAGGACTCGGGGCTGCTGCTCGGGGGGGCCCCAAGCACGGAACCCGCCCGGTACAGCCCGAGCTCACCTCGCCCGCACCCACCTCAGTCGCTGCTGCCACCGCTGCCGCCGACACAAACACGCTCCCCAGAACATGTAGGGTATTTGTGCTCCGACGTCCACTGTGGTTCTGCATCATGCACCGTGACTGTCTATAATACCTTCTGGCAAAAGCCAGTCTTCCAACACCGCGGCAGCTGCTACGCTGGATGCTGCGAGTTATCTGTGTCCTCTTACTCTCTTTACAGATTTGTTGTTATGGTGAGAAAGGCCTCAAATATTGAACTCCCTGTTATCTCAGCTGATAGCAGCTGTGTGCGGGTATCAGTTGGTGCGTAATAAAACACATAAGATGATAGTAAAGAATATATGCTTTGCACTGAGGGCAGGTACAGTCTCGAAGGGGTTTTTTTTTGTGTGTGTTTTTTTTTGCCCCCCCCACCCCTCAATTCCAGCTTGGTTTGTTTTTGCCAAAACTAACCCCAAACTCTGCCCAATAGCACAGAGGATTACAGCTATTTGTGTCTTAGTTGGGAATTATGACCAGGAATCTGTCAAATCATATTTTTCCCCCTGAGAAGAGTTACAATCAAATGCAGGACAGTTCATGCAAACTGTTTTGCTGTAATATTCGGTGTTTGCTTTAAGTCTGCATCAGCAGATTACAGCAGTGTTTGGAGCACTGTATAGTTTTATGGTTAACATGTCATTGGAGGAAAATTAGTTTGCAAAGTGTTTTACACCGCGCGAGCAAACGGCTTCACTCGAGTCAGTTCACAAGGCCTTACTCTGACCCTCCTCGGGCTGTTGGTAACATTCCTGCTGACTTACTAATGCCAGGACAGGACACTGATTAGCCTGTTTTTAAAACCTCAGGGTGGAAAATAACTAGGAGAGGAGTTACTGCCAAATCAGAACAGCAGAGATGCTGCAAATAGCACGAGTGTTCTGCCTCTGATGGTCCTGACCGCAGTGGGAAACACAAACCACTCATTTCCCTAACAGAAGAAGTTAGGGGAAGGAGAACCTTGGACCCGCATACCAGCACTGCCTGTGTAAGACTTAAAACGCAAGAACGGAGCTGCTCCGGCACCCACATTTTTGTGGCAAAAGTCCTGTTCTGGTGCCCAGCCCCCCTGCTGGCAGATCTAAAAAAAATTATGGAACAAAGTAGGACAAGCTTCCAAACGCAGAGGCATTTTTGTTTATGACCTGAAGCAGGGTCTGCTGTTCGTGCTGGATGTTTAAACGCTTGCCGAGAGCCTGCAAACCGTGTTTCAGGGTTTACTTTGTTTTTTTTTCAAATAACTTCTGAAATTGCAATCTGTTGAATCAGAGGAATGACATCCACTATCCCTGCTAGTGCTCTGGAACAAGGTATGTCAAAGCCAGGGCAACAGCAGAGTCCGTGGCCCCTGAAGACCAGTTTAGATCTTTCTCATCTACTGACAGCAGTGACAGCGTGCCCTTATTTCTTTAAGCAGCACATGGAAAAAGTCTAGAAACCCATTCTGCATGAACCCAGTGGAAGAGCGAGCTCTGAGCAGATTTCCCAGTCATCCTGAGCACAGAAGACAGGAGCTGGCGTGACGGCACCATGAGCATACTCCACCCAAGAGACATGGAGCAGCCAGAAACGCGAAGCACGCAAAGGCCCGGGGCTGCTGGATCGCTGCTGGCACCTCTTGCTTTGGCTCCTCTCCAGCACGCTCCCGCCGAGCGTGGGCTCGCTCCGGCACGGCAGATGGGTTTGCAGAGCACTACACGTTTACAAGGCACAGCGTGGTTTTCAGACCTGAAAAAAACAGCCCAGCAGATGTTCAGTGCTTCTAAGTTGTCTGTTGGCACAGCGTGCGGTGTCGTGCTGGTCTCTATTCCTCGGAGTCTGGAGTAAGACAAGCAAGATTACATGAAATCCAGTGTCTTGGGTGGCTTTAGACGGTAAGAAGCAAGGACTGAGGAACAGCTACCATCAGTAGGATGAATAAAACAAATCCTCTTACACATTTAAAACTATTATTTGAAGGTGACAAACTGTGTTCATGCCCAAGCTTGCATTATTTCAACAACAAGAAACAGGCCCGGTCCAGGCTTCCAGCCTCACTTTTATTTAAGACAAGCCGCAAGCCAGCACCTGGAGGCAGGGTTTCTTGCAGTGCTTATGCAGCTTCTGACAGCGTTAGACCCTTCTGCAGCCCCATAGGAAGTGTCTCCTTCCTGATGCCCGTTTTCAATGCTCAGTTCAGTAAATGGATTGAGATAACATAAATTTCTGTGCCCAGCAGAAGCCCCAAACCAGCCCCTAATGATGCACCAGGTATTCAGAATCCCAACACTTGAAGGATCTTAAATGACTAAAAGCTCCAAGTACACAGCTGCGATACCTTCCAGGCATAAAGAGAACTTGACAGTCTTAGTAATTTTCTGTGTGTGAATAGCAAGGTGAACTTTGCTTTCAATTTCAGCATTTAACACCTGGCAAATATCAGATTCTCTGTAGCTTGGGAGGAGCGTGTTTGAGCGTTCATTGAGTTAAATCACATTCCACATACAAAACATACTACGATAATATTGTTTCCAACATTTACACCAAACATTTACCAAGCTATCTCTATAAGAATTTGTCCTGGTTTGGCCTAAACCAGGCCAATTTTCCTTTCAGTGATTTTTACTTTCAGCTAAGTCTCCTCTAAGTAACTGCACTTTCTGAAACTAACTGCATCAGTCCAGAGACTGATAGTGTTTGACCTTCTTGCAAGCATCTTATCAATACCACCATCTCTGGACAGGGATCCCAACTGTCTGGCTTCTCTACCATCCAATTCTATGCTATCCACCCCATTATCCCAGCATCAGAGCAACCAGGTAATAATTGGCTCACCGTCATAACGACTAAAGTCTTTCCTTATATTTCGCAGTTCTTTCAGGGATAAGCAGTGGTAGGTTATCTCTACATCCGAGTCCTCCTCCTCCTGTGATAGTTCTGCTTTAGAAGGACCTTTCTTGTGTGATGGGTCTGCTTTAAAAAGACGATCAAGGAAACCCCCATCTGTGTCAGGCCCTAACTCTGACTGAGAAGGGCCCTCACCTGGGTCATGTGATGGCTCTGCCTTACAAAGCTCTGAGTCATCATCCTTCACTTCACCAGCTGATTTCTTTCAGTGTTTTCTCCTGGTTACAGGGGCAGCATAATACCTACAGCTGTTGCTGCACCGACATTTAATCATATACCACACCAGAAACACATTCAGGACACCCGAAAATAAAAGCATGCCCTGTTTGAATTTCGCAGGGATCAGCTTGGCAAAAAAGGAGACGATACTATCAAAATGAGTTAAAAGATGCCCGGAGTGCACAGCTATTGATTCGCGATTAAAGCTGCCCATCATTGTATCATAGAGATAAGAGATCGGAATAATAACTGCCCAGTTTATCACGACATAAATCAGTATCAAAACCCATACCAAAATGATACATTTCGACCAGCGCCCACTGCTAAACCACATATAAGCACTAACAAACAGCACATACGGCAAGTAAGGTATTATTACACTTAACTCTGAAACAAGCTTTATAAAGAAAAGAGGTAACACAACGTTCACAAATGACATTACCATCTTAGCTATCTGTTTTAATTTCCAATGCCTTGTAAATCTCAAAGGAAGAAATCTGATACTCTCTCGGCTGAGCTCTCCGGGTCTCCTCCCGCTGGAGCTGGGATTCGACTTATCAAAGCAACCTGTCGGAGCTTCTCTCGAGCCCCACGTTGGGCGCCAATAAATCTGTCACGGTTTAAAGCTGGGCGAGCTATTAAAGCTGTGGCAGATGCTCTCTGTTAACCCTCCCCCACCCCCCAAAGGGAAAGGGAAAACGGAGAGAGACTTCCGGGTTGGAAAGTTAAAACAGTTTTAATAAACTATAATAATGAAAAAGAGTATAATAATAATAATAGAAATAATCAAATATATACAAATATATACAAATATATATACAAAACCAAGATCGAGCTCCCTTGATGTTGGCCACGTCCCCACTGGCACTGCAGGGCAGGCTCCGGGAAGGCCCAAGCTGGGCCTAGCGACGGTCGAGAGCTGGATTCAGGGATGCTCGGATCAGGATCGGGGGCAGCAGGAAAACGGACAGAGTCCTCTTCGGACACTGGCCATAGCAGAAAGAGAGACCCTCGTGATCCCCCCGCTTTATACCGAGAATGACGTGTATGGGATGGAATACCTTCGTTGGTCAATTTTGGGTCACCTGCCCTGTCCGCTCCTCCCTGCAGGTGCAACCCCCCCTTCAGCTCTTCACTCGTAAGCAGTGAGGAATTTAGCAGTGACCTTGGTTTCTCTAAGACTAAGTACAGCAAGAGCCTTTCTGCATAACATCCCTACCGGTGCCTCAGCGATAACTACAAACTTCGAGCGTTATCAGTCCTGGAAGCAGACGCTGTCTGCAAAACATGCAGTTAGTTTCAGAAAGTGCAGTTACTTAGAGGAGACTTATCTGAAAGTAAAAATCACTGAAAGGAAAATTGGCCTGGTTTAGGCCAAACCAGGACAGAATTAGATTAAAAAAATTCATTCTGGGCCAAAATCCAATTATGACTAATTTTCTCAGGGGCTGCCAGCTTGGCAAAGAACTTGGTAATAACCCAGTACATGTATCTAAAGCCGTGACTGGGCAATCCAAAGGTCTGATCATGTCTCCATTGGTACCCTCTCAGATGCTTATTCAATTGAATAAAAAGAAAGGAACAAGTCAGCTGTAGTAACTCTGGAGAAATCGAATGCTGGTTATCATTGGGGTCCGTATGAGTGCTGGGACTCGTACTCACAACCCCAAATTACTCAAGCCAGGATGTTGGTGTTAGTAACTGCTTTTTAAAAGACATTTCTGCCGTGGAGAGAGCATCTTGAAAACGGATGTTTGGAAATGTTTTCGTGGCCATAGGGTTTTGTTGTCAAAACTGATGCACGTGTGTCACCTGTACAAGCTCTCCTACCTGTTACACTGAACACTTCTGCACTGCACTATCCCAGAGAGAAGGCAGGAGCTGCCCTGTCCCCAGGAGAGAAGAGAAATGGCAAGTCCCTGCAGAGAAGTTTCCCTTCCTTCTTTCTTTCTGCTCTGCAGAAAGGGCTGTCATCCTGCTCTGGCTCTGTATGGCAATGCTACTAGAAAAAGGGGAGGGTTGGAGGAATCCACCTCCTTTTCCCCAAGGCTTTCCCTGAGCCTTGGACTTCCTTCTCCTATGCCTGGCAGAGGATTCTCCCTACACACTTGCTGCTGCTCTTTGCATTTAGGTGAACACAAACTTTAGGCAGCTTTAACAGCTTGGATGATGTTTCCTTACAGTCAGCACCTCAGTGACAACAAAGACTGTAAGGACATTTCTGCAGGTGTCAGAGGAGCCCACCTGGAAAGCTTCCCAAACGGGGCACTGGGATGCCCAGGGCTGCAGCCATCCCTGCTCCTCCCTGGGGACCCAGTCCTGGGTACAACCAGACACAGCACGGTCCTCTCATTGCCTACAGCCATTCAACACAGCTTCAGTGACTGCTGGGCTCTAGGATCCCACCGTCGGGTGCTCTGGGAGTGAAAAGCAACACGTGCTCTTCAGCAGCTTCTCCCCTGGCTGCTCCCTTCTGCCAGGGCACCATTCTCAACCATCGCTGTGATGTTACAACCATGGAACACAGGCATCACAGTGACGTGTCAGAACATCCCACTGGTAACCACTGTTGCCCGGCGCCAGCTGGCCTTTGCTTCCTGACTGGCAGGACAAGGCCTGGCTGTCCTGGTCGATGGCCAGTGAGGGAACCTTCAGTCCAGCTGGGTCAAGAGACATGAGAAAGGAGCCGTCTCCTGCAGAAACACCATCCTTTTCTGCTGCGGACGAGCTGGGGCAGTTGGCAGGCGAGACTTCTCCCGGCCATCCAGGACGGGGGGGGGAAGGAGCACCCTGTGACGCTGCCCTACGAGCCATGGAGGAGGAGTGGGGTGTCCAGCCTGGCAGCGATGGACGCAAGGCCAAACGAGTCCCTCCTGTTTCCAATAAGCAGGCGGGCAAAGCCAAGGGATGCTCATCCCTCCGCTTCCCACAGCAGCTCTGGAAAATGCTGGAAAGCGACCAGTTTCAGTCCATTTGGTGGAGCATGGGGGGGAAATGCGTGGCCATCGATGAGAAACGCTTCAAAGAGGAGGTGTTGGGCAAGGAAGCGCCGCTGCGAGTTTTTGCCATGCAGAGTATGAAGAGTTTCCGTCACCAGCTGAATTGCTACGGATTCACCACAATGCATCAGGACTTCCAGAGATCTGCCTCCCTGCCTGAATTCCTGGCAGAAGCAGCAGCATCTTCTGCTCGCAGCAAGGTACAGTAGTTGCTCTGCACATCGACTAATGCTCACAATAGTCTTGGGGGAGAGATGGACCTTCACATCAAATAAGGCCTTGCAGTGGAGGAGATGGGGATGGGAGCGAGCGGGCTGGTTTTAATTTCCTTCTCGGGCCGTTTTCAGGACGGTTTGAGTTAGTCTTTCTGACCAGTAGAAACGCAGATGAAATACAGTTCAGTTCTAGGTAATCCTGCTCCGGCAGGGGGATCGGACTAGATGATCTTTCGAGGTCCCTTCCAATCCCTAACATTCTGTCATTCTATCTGCTGAGTGTGAACCTGTTACATGCAAAGACAGACCCAGCGTAGCCTGATTTCTTGTAATGTATCTGCTACGTATGTTGCAAAGCTGAAACCTTCCCGTGGCACCTGCTGAATGCCAAGAAGGTACCATCTAAGGACCGAAGTATTACCTGCCTGCTCATATCCACAATGAAGTTGCGGTATTTGGCTTTTGAAAGCAATTCTTGTGCTTTTGGAAATCCTACACTGCTCTGCTCCCAGACGGCAAAAGTCCAGGGTTGGCGATGACTAAACAGAACCGACACGTAATGTTTAAGCCTGAGCTTGAGGTTTCAAATGCCCCTGAGAGTCCTTTTCAATGTCTGTGCTCATCTTTGGCAATTCGGAGGCTTAGTTCTCGTAGCTGGGGGTTTTCCAGTCTTGGGATGGTGGCAACTAACTCTTCTCCTTTGCTTTTTTTAGATACTCTACTTCTACAACCCCGGCTTTAACAGAGAGCATCCCCAGCTGCTGGAAACGTGCAAGAGGAGAGTTGCCCTCAAACGGAGAGCCCCGGACGCACCAGGGATGGGTGAAAGTCACCCCTCCAGCAGCCCAGACGGTCACCCTGCAGAGGACACACAGGCATCTCCACCCATGATGGCCGCACCCACCAAGCGACAGGCTGAAACACCTCCCGACCTCGGCAGCACTAATCCATCTCCCCCCGCAGCTGCTCCCGTGCTTCCAGAGCCTGCTGAAGCAGCAGGCAGCCAGAGGTTCACCCCTCCAGCCCTCGTCTTTCCACCACCACCCAGCAGCCAAACCCCGGGTGGCCTCCAGCGTGCTGCCTCTGCTCCTCCATGGCCTGCAGTGCCTGTGCTGGCAGCAGCCTCGGCTCTGCCAAGGCCACCCCAAAGCCCAACTGTCCCCCACTGCCGCACCTGCACCTGCCGCCCCAACCCTGGAGATGGACCCCAGCACGGCTCAGCCTAGAGAGCACAGGGTCAGCAGCAAATCCACAGTATCTAACTCATAGTGTGAGTAATAGAGCTTAATAGAGTTAGTAAGAAGCAGAGACTAGTAGAGTTGCTAATAAACTGTTTGAACAATAACCCTTTCCCAGTTGTCCCATCCTCTTTGCACAGCAGAACTGCAGGGTGAGTTCCTATTCCACCACCCACACATCAAGCAGAAGCAACTGATCTGCCACCAGCTGAACCACTTCTGAGAAAAGCCCAGCCTGGTTTCTTAGCACTAGAAAGTAAAAGGCAGGATGATGGTTGCATGGTGCATGCACCAGAGATGCTCTTCCCCATGACATCTATGAATGAGAGGCCCTCTCTTCTGCAGAGACATTGTCCCAAGGAGACCAGGAGCTCACAAGTCCTGGGACTCTTCAGGTGGCACGGCTGGGCCATAGAGCTGTGACTCAGCTTTTACCAGGAGGAGACAACCCATTACCCAGCAACTGAAGGAAGAACCTCTGGTAAGAGCATTTACCAAGGTGCATTTTAGCAAAGAGGATTTACCTGAAGCATCTAAACTAGATGCTGCTTTGTGCTGCCCTTCCTTTCCACTGAGCATTCGTGGTGAGAGCTGGCTTGTCACACACGTTGCCGAGGATGGTCCGCGCTTTGCAGTGGTTTACGTTACCCAGTGTAAGAAATAAGGGTGCAAGTTCCTAAGCCCCCGGTAAACACGCAGTGCTGCACAGCACAGTCCCATCACAGGGAGATTGTCCAAATCAGGGCCTAAGATCAGAGAAGGGATTATGTGATTCCCCCAGCCCAACTTGAAAAATCTAGATGAAGACACCAACATCTTCATCCAGGCTGGACCAAGGAAGCAGTGTTTCATCTCATGCCTTCTCCCAGGCGCTTTAAAATAGGCACTGCTGGGTCAGCAGCTGGGTTACAGAAATCGGCACTCTTTCGTATCATTTGAGGGCTGAACTGGTTTGCATCTGGTTATCCAGGAGAAAAAAATGGGGACACTGGTTTCACACCGCAGCCCTCTGCGCCTGGTGAGGGGCTGGGGGGGCCCGCACTCCCACAGCTACAGCCGCACAGACATGTCTTTTCACCCCTATCGCCTCTGCTCTCTGGCCGCTTGCCAACATTCCCCCTTTTCTCATCCTCTCCCCACCTTATCTCCCTTCCTATGTCCTTTCCCATAAAATTTTTCCTCTTTTTTTCTGGCTCCTCTGAGGTGTTACACTCCCAGACTCCCTGGCCCAATGCACAGCCCTTGGCAGCATCACGAGGCACCGTCGGTGTCACTGAGGGACCCTCCTGCCCCAAAACGTGCTGTGGAGGAAGATAAGGAGACACTTGCGAGTACCTACCAGTTTTATTAGCAGCCCCGTGGTCGGATTCCCAGCCCCCCAGTCGGGTTCCCAGCCCCACAGTGAGGGTGCCGGGGCCGGGTGGTGCCACCCTGCCCTCCCCAGTGTCCCCAGCATGGTGGGGGGACTCACGCAGCAAAGCCCTGGGTGTCGCAGCGGGGTCCCTGCCACTTGTCATAGCACTGGCAGCTGAACTCCTTGGCCAGCCGGGAGACATCGCCATCGGGCTCCAGGCTCTGTGCCATCAGCCAGGGCTTGCCGACTTGCAGGTCGATGGCAAAGCGGAAGGGGTCGAGGTGGAGGAAGCCTGCCTTGTTCTGCTGGCGCACACAGCGGCCCCGGCTGGAGCACAGGCTCCGGCTGCACATATCGGCACTGGCCGTCACATTGACGATGTAGTGGCCCAGGGGCCCCTCCACATAGTCCTTCAGCCTCAGGCACATCTCCTGCAATAGCACACAGTGTCACAGCCCTGCGCAGCCAGGGAACAGCGGTTCCCCACGGGTGGTGGCACAGTGCTGCCCGCCGCACTGACCTTGGAGGTGCTGTAGTTGAGGCTGCCCCAGAGGATGATGCCGGCAGCGCCCTGAGCCGCGCTCTCCCCGATGGTGTTCATCAGGTCCTCCTGTACCCGAGAGGAGAGGAGAAGTCAATGGTGCCCAAAGCCCCCACGCCATCCCAGCAGGGCTAAAGCCTCCCCAGCACCAACCCATCAGCCCCAGAGGTGCCCACCGTCCCCATCACCTGGGAGAGGAAGTCAACAGTGCAGTCGAAGGCGATCTGGGAGTAGGGTAGGACGGGAATGCTGTCATTGAGGACGTCGCGCTGGATGGCGAAAGCCTCGGCCACTCGGTGGTGGACGTAAGCGAGCGCCTTGTTGGTGCCGTTGAAGCAGGGGGGCAGGTAGATGCTGGGGTAGAGCGCCCGGCTGCTGTTCCAGAGCCACTGCAGAGCCTCCCTGTTCCTCTGCTGCTCCACCGCTGGGCACGCCCCGGTGTAGGGCAGGCTGTCGAAGTTGTCATTGTAGCAGTTGGGGAAGCCATAGAAACCCCAGTAGCCGTGGGGACGGAGGGTCTCGCCCAGCTGCAGGGTCTGCTCCATGAAGGCGTGGGCGCTCTGCTCAAACTGCTGCTTGGCCGTCTCCTCCACCAGCTCGGGGCGCCACTGCGGGTGCTGCTGCCGCACCAGCTCCTCTGACTTCTGACGGTAGATGTCCATGGAGGCCCAGTTGCGGATCCAGAGTGGGCGCCACTTCTCCCAGTCGATGATGGCCAGCCCGCTGTAGGCAGGGCTGGGCAGGGTGACCTTGATGTCCCAGGTGGCCTGTTGGAGGTGGGCCTGCCTGCTGGCGTTTTGGGGGAGCCCTCCGTTCACTGGCAGCCCCTTGGCTGTGTAGTAAGGGAGAAGCCCCAGCTCATCGCTGTAGAAGAGAGTGACGTTCTGCCCGATGAAGGACTGCTGGTCGTTGGCCAACACATCAAAGACCTCCAGGTTGAGGGTGACATTGTACTTCTTAGCACAGTGCTCAGTGGGGATGTTCCAGATGGTGACAAAGGGGCGGTTGACGAGGATGGGGCCAGGCCCCCTGGCATGGGCCGGGGTGGGCAGGAGGAGCAGGAGGACCCAGCAGCACCACCCCATTGCCATGGTGCTGGCAGGTGCAGGATGGGTCCCAGAGCTGCCTGGGGAGAGCCAAGGTGGGCTGAGACCTGGGCAGACCTCAGTGCTTTTGTCCCCAGCCCAAGCCGTGGCCAGTGTTAACCCACACCCCCAGTCCCCAAGGGGTGCCAGTCACCCAGGGTCACCTCTCCTACCTCCTCACGTGAAGTCCCCGATGTTGCCAGCAGCCGGAGCCCAGCACCGCAGCCCCGGAGGGGGCACGGCAGCGTGCCAGCCCCGGCTAATGACCGGCGGCAGCGGGCCCGGCTGCGGAGGAACGAGCGGAATCCGCACCCAGTGACGGCCGGCGCTGAGCAAAGGCAGAGCAGGGCCGCGGCGGGGACCCTGCGGCAGGGGACAGGAGCCTCGCGAGGGCACCGCTCCGGGACACCCGCGGCGCGGGACAGCAGCACCGCGGCACGGGGGTGTCCCCGGCCCCCGCAGGGCTGTACCCACCGCGGCCGTGGCGTTCAGGACGGCGTCCCCACGCGGCTGTCCCGGTCCCGGGGGGCTCCACGCCCGCAGCCCGGATCCCGCCGTGCCCACGGGCCGCGCTCCGCCGGGCGGGGCCGGGGCCGAGGCTCCGGCGGGGGGCGTGGCCAAGGCCGCGGGGGGCGTGGCCACGCCGGGGAAGCCCGCGGGCAGCCGGGGGCGGAGCCCGGCCGGGGGCGCGGCCTGGGCGGAGTCTGCAGCAGGAGGCGCGGCCAAGGGGCGCCCGGGGGCGGGCCCGCGGCAGCCTCCACGTGGGTGGCCCGGCCGTGGCCGCCTCCTGCGGCCCCCACCCGGCGCGGAGGGGCACCCGTGGCTGCAGCGCCTTCCCCAGCCGCACACCCACCCCCCCGTGCCCGGGAGCAGGGTTACCCGTGCCCCCCCCAGTCAGCCCACACCCCACTCGCACTCCACCCAGCTTTATTCGAGGTAAAGCACTTCGGTGTGGGGGCTGCGCACAGGGGCTCAGCACCACACAGCACCCACTCCCTGCCCCCATGCCCCTCTTGCCCCCATCCCCCTCCTTACAACAGGAGAGGGCCCCCCCCACCCTGCCCTCCATGCCCACCCCACAGCAGGGAGGGCAGAGGGGGGGCAACTGCACAGCTCTCCCCCCAGGGTGAGGGGCAGCCCCCCATAACGAGCTGCCCCCAGGCAGGGTAGGGATATCTTAAATAGGTCCCCTACACCACCACAGAAAGGGGTGCTGAGGGTGGGGGGACTAGCTCAGTCCAGGGGGGTTAGCACCAGCTTGCAAGCAGCAACAGCACCCCAAGTCCCAGCGGTGCCAGGGGGTCAGGGGCATGGCTGCTGGGGCCGGCAGGCACCTTGCAGCTGCTGCCCTGCCAGCCCTGGTAGCAGTGGCAGCGGAAATGGGTCCGTAGGTAGAGGGTGTCAGCAGAGGACAGCTGGCCCTCAGCCCAGAAGAGGGGGCGCTGGGGGTTGTCCCTGTCCCGGCGCCGCAGCTGGAAGCTGGTGGAGTTGAGGTGGAGGAAGACGTCGGCGTTGCCGTCCTGGCGCAGGCAGCGGCCCTGGCCCTGGCACAGCGCTGTGCTGCAGAGCTGCGCCGCTGTTGTGACATTCACAATGTACCGGCCCAGGTCCCCCTCCAGGTAGTCCTTGATGATCTGGCACGAGTCCTGGGGGAAGAGGGACATGAGGGGTGTGTTGGGGTGCCCCACGGAGAAAAGCACCCCAGATGGAGAAGACATCCCAGCCTTGAGCTGCTGGTCCCCCTCTGGAGGCAGGTGACCCCTCACCCATCAGCTACCTCCCCAGGGTCACGCTGACCCCAAACTTACCCGGTTTTTAGCGTGGTCTGCATCGCCCCAGAAGATGGCCCCAGCCGCACCCAGCGCCGCGCTCTCTCCGATGGTGGAGATCAGGTCCGGCTGCGGGGACAGAGCCCAGTTAGTGCCCACAGACCCCACACAGCACCCACACCCCCCAGCACAGTGCACCCCAAAGAGCCTGCTGCGGGGTCAGGGAGGCAAGACCTATCCCTGCTCCAGGCCACAGGGAGAGAGGACTGTCCTAGCTCCTTGGCAACAAGGCTTCCCAACACCGCTCTCCTCCTCAGGGGCTAAGCCAGCACAGCACAGCGGCTGTGGGCTCACATACCCCAGGGTCCTGGCTGCCAGGACCCAGGAGTCCTGCAGCACCTCCCAGGCATTTCCCTGGTGACGGTGACCATTGGTGCCAGTCCTGCTGCCAGACACCTTGCCCATAACGGGGGCCCGTTTGTGGCACCCCATCATCCACCCACAGATCCGTTGAGCTGGGGGTCCCCAGACCGTGACCCCCCTTGTAGGGAGGGAGGCAGGGCCAGGCACCCCTCCTGGTCCCCAGGGTCAGCCCCATGACAAGGGATGCTGCTCCCCACCCCACTCAGGGACAGCCAAACCATGGGGTGCTGGTGACACCATGAGAGCAGCCACCAGCCTCCAGAGCCATCCCACTCTGTGGACCAGGATGGGACATGGGCAGAGGGACCACCTCAGCTGACCCCAGGGCCCAGGTGCCCGGGACTTGGGACGGGGACTTCCCAGTGGCATAGCCCTACCTGGCTGAGCACGTCAAGCTTGCGGACATAGGTGGGCCGGGCGTAGACAAAGATGGGCAGGGAGTAGCCGTCGTGGTGCTGCTGCGAGATGCGCATGGCCTCTATCACCCGTGCCCGCACGAACTTGCGGCTGTTGGGGGTGGACGCCAGGAGGAGGTCGAGGTAGATGGAGGGGTAGAGGGCCATGCTCTCCCTCCAGAGCCATGCCAGCTGGTCATTGCGTGTCTTCTCCACATCTGGGCACTGCCCAGTGTAGCTCTCCTTGTTCTTGCTGTAGTCGTGGTTGTAGCAGTCAGGGAAGAGGTAGTATCCCCAGAGCTGCTTGGGGCGGAAGCTCTTGGCCATGCGCAGGGTGCTCACCATGAACTGCTGGGCGGCTGACTCGAACTCGAACACCGCCTGCTTGTTCACCTCCTCACGGGACCAGGTGGGCTGCCGCTGGTACACCAGCTGCTGAGACGCCTCCCGGTAGATGTCCTTGGGCTTCCAGTTGCGAGCCCAGATGGGCCGCCACTCCTCCCAGTCGATGATGGCCAGCCCCTCCTTGGTGGGCGAGCGGATGTACTTGCTGATGCCGTCCTGGACGCGGGCGAGGTGCTCGGACAGGCTGCTGTTTTGGGGGACGCCGCCGTTGACGGCCACACGCTGGCTGGTGTAGTAGGGGTAGAGCCCCAGGCGCTCCTTGTAGAAGATGGTGAGGTTCTGGCCCACGAAGCCCTCGTTGGGGGAGGCTTGCAGGTCGAAGAGGCTGTAGTCGAGGGGCACCTGGAAGCGGGGCTTGCAGTCCTGGGTGGGCACGTTCCAGGCCACCAAGAAGGGCCGGCGGGTGAGCAGGGGGGCGGCCGACGGCTTCTCGGGGGGCTGCCAGGCCAGGGCCAGCAGGGCCAGCCAGGGCACGGCCACGGCTACCGCCGCCGCCGCGCAGCCCCTGCGCATCCTGCCCGAAGGGGGGCCTGGGGGCAGCGGGGAGAGGGGGGTCAGGAGGGGGGCGAGGGCAGGGGGCGGCTCTGCCCGCGCCCCCGGGGCTGGCTCCCGGGAACCCCGCTCCCAAGCGGCTCCGCCCGCTCCCCCTCGCGCCCGCTCCCCGCCGGTGCCGGCGCGGGGCCGCCTTTGTCCGAGAGCGGCACACAAAGCACCGGGGCGCGGCCCCGCTCCCCGCCCGTCCCGCTCCGCTCCGCTCCCGGCCCGGCTCTCACCGCCGCTCACGCCATCCCCCGCCGCGGGCTCCCACCGGTGCCACCTCCCCCCCGCCGCCCGCTTTAAACCTCCCCGGCGCGCACCACCCGCGGGGGCGCCGTCTCCCCGCCCCGGCCGGTCCCGCCCCGACGGCGGCGCGCCGGGGTGGCGCCGCGGGACATCGCGGGGTCCCGGCGGCGCGGACCGGCGGCGGACCCCCCCTGCCCCCTGCCTCACACACACCGCCGTGGGGCCGTGGCACCGGGCAGGGCTCGTTACCCCCCGCCCCGCAGCGCTTGGTACGGCCCTGGAGGCTCCGCCCCCCCCTCGCGGCGGAAGGGGGCGGGGCCGAGGGGCGCCGGTAGGGGGCGCCGCGGGGCGCGGGGGGCTGCGGGGGGGAGGTTCCCAAAACGGTGGTGACCCTAAGGCGGTGTCCCCAAGACGGTGTCCCCAGGGCGGTAGTGGCCCCAGGACAGTGGTGACCCTAAAATGGTGGTGTCCCCAGGTCGTGGTGTCCCCAGGGTGGTGGTGACTCCAGGGTGATGGTGTCCCCAGGATCATGGTCACTCCAAAATGATGGTGTTCTCAGGATGGTGGTGACCCCAGAACAGTGATGTCCTCACGGCAGTGGTGTCCCCAGAATGGTGGTGATCCCTGGATGGTGGTGTCCCCAGGAGGGTCATGTCCCTGGTAGGTGGTGTCCCCAGAACAGCAGTGTCCTCAGAACAGTGGTGTCCCCAGAGTGGTGGTGTCCCCCAAGATGGTGGTATCCCCAGAACACCGGTGACCCCAGGATGGCGGTGTCCCCAGAACAGTGGTGTCCCCAGGACAGTGGTGTCCCCCAAGATGGTAGTATCCCCAGAACACTGGTGACCCCAGGATGGCGGTGTCCCCAGAACAGTGGTGTCCCCAGGACAGTGGTGTCCCCAGGATGGAGATGTCCATGGTAGGTGGTGTTCCCAGAACAGCAGTGTCCCCAGAGTGGTGGTGTCCCCCAGGATGGTGGTGTCCCCTGGATGGTGCTGTGCAGGGCAGGATGTCCTGTGTGGGGCCTGGGCAGTCGGTGCTGCTGACTCAGCCACAGCCCCACAGGTTTCCTGCCTGGGGGGACAAGGGGGGCTGCAGGCGCAGCAGGGCCAGGGGGGCTTCCTTCCCGGGGCGCCGCTGAGGCTCCGGCAGGTCCCCCAGGCGGGCAGCGGGACAGGCAGGCCTCAGGGACCAGCCGTGTGGCTGTCCCCATCTCCTGCCCGTCCCCTGCCTGCTCTGGCCAGGGCTGGCCCCGGCAGGCTGGGGGCCATCGGGGTGCCCCCGCGGAGGAAGCACCAGGGCCGGAGCGCGAGGGTGTGCCGGGGCCGGCGGGGGAAGGAAGCGGGGCTGAATCTGCGGAAGCGCTCCCCAGCCGCCCACCGGCTCCTCAGGGAGCAGGCGGCTGTGCCGAGCCTGATCTGGCATTGTTCGGTGCCAGCCCCGGTGCCGGCTGCGCCCAGGGCCGCGGGCACCCACAGATGGCTCCGGTTAGGGGCACCCGCTTGGGTGCCAGCTTTCGTGGCGAAGCTCCCACTGTGAGGGTGACAGCAGCACCGGGGACGGGCACGGTGTCCCAGCCTGCCGCTCCGAACCCGGGCTGCACCCCACAGCTCAGCCTGGCCCGCGGGCAACGCCGGGCACCGGCCGGGAGAGGGGCAGGAAGGTCGGCCACCGGCCAGGCATTGGCTGCCAAAACCCTCGAGGGAGATTGCAGAGAGCCAAGAAATCCCAGCGCCGGCGGGTGCTGCCCTTCCCCTCTGGGCAGTAAACAGGCTGCCTCCGCCGGCACCAGAAATGCCTAAAATTTTCCATCCTCCGCGGCCTCGTGCGCTGAAGGTAACCGGCCGCGCCGGCAGCGGGGCGGCCAGAGGGGTCACAGCTGCCGGGAGGGCTGGGAGTCCTCAACACAACGCAGCTTCTCACCGGCGTCCCCCCGGGCGGGGCCCGGCACCGCCTGCCTCCGTTTCTCTCCTCCCTTCCCACGGGGAAGACCCTGGATTTTGGGAGGGGGCAGCCAGACACATCCAGCCTCCCCTCTCCCGTCTCGCCCCGCTGAGCACGAGGTGATGCTGAGCCGTTTGCAGCCAGGCGTGAGAGCGGCGAGAGGCACGGGGCGGCAGAGGTGGCAGCGGCCGGGGCGAGCCGAGCAGGCGACCTGCCCCACGCGGGCAGCCGGGCGGCTGCGAATCCCTCATGGCTGCCGGTCACAGGGCGTTGGGCACGTCCGCTCGTGCGGGGCAGGTCTGGGCAAGGTGCGAGAGGAGCTCGGATGGGGACGGAGCAGCCGCAGGGCCAGGAGGGGAGTCAGCACATGCCTTTGCGCCAGGCCGGGGGCTGCAGGCACGGCCCTGCCCCGCCGGCGGCAGGAGGACTGGGGCAGACCCCACGGCCATGGAGCTGCTCCCGCGGCTGGCGAGGCACAGCCACCGCCTCGTTTAACCTCGCCGAGCTGTAATGCTCCACGCAGCCACCCGGTCCCCCTCGAGGCCACCACAATTTGTCCCTGCTGGGGTCGGGGCCCCTACAGATCACTGGGCAAAAATCCCAGAGCCTCGTCCCCCGCAAGCCGAAGCGCTGGCAGGACACACCGCACTGCTCACTCTCATTACAGCTTTCGTCAGCGGCTCGTTTCCGAGCCGGCTTGCGCGGAGGAAATGATGAGAAGTGTCAGTGGCCACAGGAAAACATTTGCAGGGCGGCCAGGGGCAGGACGTGGGGCACAAAGTGAGATCATGCTCGCCCCATGGACGGACAGCCGGCACCACTCGGGGGACGGGCAGCATCCCGGGACAGGGTCACACCGGGTTCGAGAAAGTCGTCATGCCCTGGTGATTAAGGAGGCACTGATTTGTCAGGGCAGGCGATGAAGGAGCAGAGAGGCAGATCCTCCTGCCCGGGTGCCTTGTTGCATGCCAGGTCCCTCCAGACTTCCCTCCCCAGGCAAGAAGGGCCTGGGCTCCAACCCCATTCAGCTGAACAAGAAACTTATATTTACATACATCGGTGGCAAACACACGGGCATGGCAAAGCCCCCCATCACCTCCCCTCACCCCCAGGCATGGCCGCTCGCCCACCCGCCCTCCCCCGTAAGACAGCTCTGGGACTTGCGGGCTCTACAAATAATTTTATTGAAATTTTTAACAAAAGTGGACAGATGCAGTGGGAGGAAGGACCATAAATAGTGTACGTTTCCCAAACCCATGGGTCCTACCCACACGCTACAGGAGCGGGGAGCCTAGTGTCGGTGAGTACGGTTCGGCTACACATCCACACAGGAAAGCACAACGTCACACAGAAATCATAAAAAAAAAGAAAAAAAAAGAATAGAAAGGAAAAACTTTTCTTTTTTTTGCTTGCTCCAACACCACAGTGGACACAGATACTATTTACAGCGACCTTCACATTTTTAAGACCCCTCCGGGTGCTCCCAAGGCCCTGCTGCCACCGGAGGGCTGGAGGCTGGCGGAGGGGAGGGGGCCGGGGGGGGCTGGGAGCTCTGGGGACCAGCCTGGGAAGAAGTGGGGCAGGACACAGCTTGTTGGCAGCCTGCGGAGGTTCGCTGCCACTCCGGTGACACGGCAGGGTGGGAGAAGGGGTGTTTTTTCTGGGGGAAGCATGCCTGACACCCTGGGGGAAGGGTGGGCAGCCTGTCAGGGAGGACAAAAGCATCCTCGCTAAGCTGGTCTCTCCGTCTCGGCCCCCCTGGGGTTCAGGCCCTGCCTTGTCAGCAGACTCTTGGCCAGCAGCCAGGCGAGGGGCTCCCACTCCCTCCCCACTTCTCCTCCGCCTTCCCCCGCTACCCGAGGTGGGTTCAGTGCAGCTTCCCGCACCCTCGGGCAGCAGCAGGGCAAGGCGGCACAGGCAGCCCTGCCACGGCTTTCTCTCCTCTTCCTGGGGACAGCAGCTCCTGCTCTCCCGTGGAGCCCGAGGGATGCCCTTCCCAGGGAGACCTGGCCAGGGAGAAACTCCAGAGCAGGTGGTGTGAATAAGAAACACTTCAGTGGGGGATTGTTTTAAGACAAGACTCTTTCAAGCAAGCAGAACAAAAGATGTCAAAATAAGTGCCCAGCATCACAGTGTAGATGAGCTCCCCGCCGGAGCCCTGCCCTCCCGCTTCGCCCTCCGTGCTTCACCCTCTGTGCTGGCTCCTGTCGATGGGAACAGAGGGTGGGGGGACGCGGAGGGAAGAGGTGGTGACAGGAAAACGGCAACAGTCACGCCGCTGTTATCTCCCCGAAGCCGGGAATGTGGCCCCACGCCCGGGCGGCTCTCGGTGGGTGCAGGGATAGATACATCCAACGTAGACGCCGACAGGGCTGGCAGCCAAGCGCCAGCGGCTTAAATTAAAAATCGAGGTAGCGAACGTCTGAAGTGCTTAGAAAGTAAATAAGTTCTGGAACGAAAGAGGAGGAAGGCCGAGGCAGCTGCGCCGGGAGCAGGCTCTGACCCGGTTTAAAGCTGTGCCCGCTGCCCCACAGCTGGTCCTCCTCCGCCCACCCGGCCCGGGGGCAGCCGAGCTGGGAGGCAGCGGCGCCCGGTGCTGGCGAGGGGTGGTACGACTCAGGCCTGTCCCCGGCCCTACAGCGGCTGGCTCGGCGCCCCGGGGCCCGCACGCAGGGGTGAGAGGTTTTTCGGTGCTGCCAAGGCGACCCCGACCCTCTCAAGTGGGAGGAAAGAGGAGAAAGGAGCAGGACCTTCCAAGACGGAACAGAAAGCCTCCCTTTAAAGTGCATCACGTTTCTCATCCTGCTGCCAGCTGGGACAAGGGAGGAACCGCAGTTCACATCGCCAGGGAGATTTCCAAGCCGGGGCAGACACACCGATTGATTGTTTTCAGCGGTTGGGGAGGGAAGAAATTATTTCCTTCCTGCTCAGCTCTGTCAAGGCCCACCCCACCGGGAGGTACGTTCAAGATGGGAGTGGGGGGGTGAGGACATCACCAGGAGAGGCCTTGCCTAGCAGCCCGGCCCCGCAGCGGGCGAGGGACAGCACTTGGCAGGAGCCAGCTTGCTAACAGGGGAGGCAAGTCCGCTGCAGAGCTGGGACCTCGCTGCCACCAGCAGTGGCCACGTACCACAGAGATCTCCTGCGGGCAGAGGGACTGCGGGCAGCAGCGGAGCCAACCTGCCCAGAGCCGGCATAAGCAGGGAAATGTACAGGGGGAAGAGACCGAGGTCCAAGATAGCGGCATCTGATCTCCGTCCCCTTCCCAAGAGGGGTGCAGCAGCCAGCCGAATGTGCTTTGAGACTGGCCCCCTGCTCAGCCTTCATCCTCCATCGACAGACCCAGCCGGGGGAGCATCTCACAACACCCGTGTCAAGCGACATGCCACAACACTGGCCATCCGACCACCGGGCCCGAGGGATCTCGGGGCCCCAGGCAGCGCTTTCCCTTGCCCTGGCTCTCCCTGGGCCACATACCTGAGAAGCAGGGGACTTTGTCTGGTGAGAAGTGCAGGCTCGCTCTCCCTTTAACAGCTCACACACAGCAGCTCGTTTGCAGTTCCAGTTACCCATCAAACGTCGGCTAGAGGCTACAAAAGGTATTTTAGTCTTCTGACTCAAGCGAGGATGTTTTTAAGCAGTTGTTGCACAAGGTCGCCCATCTCCTGCGAGGAGCGGTAGCCAAGCCCAGCCAGGCCTGCTCCGTCCCACCTCACCTCCGGGCGAGGGGAGAGCCGCTGTCCCTGCCACACACCCAGAGTCCTCCTGGGGTGGGAACACGACGCAGCCTCTCCTGGTGAGGCTGGGGGCGGTGGGGCAGGGCCTCCCACCTGCGGGCAGCAACGTCTAGCAACTCACACCTCGCAGATGATCACCGGGAAATCCACGTGAATGCGAGGGTGCTCTAGTTTCACTATGCCCTGAAAGAAGAGTCAGCGGTGAGCAGAGAGGACCACCAAACAACAGCCCCAAGCCCTGCGAGTCACCTCATACAAACAGAGGACACCGTGCCCTCGAGGAACACATAAAGCTGCTGTGACACCAGGTACGCCTGAACAGCAGCACACAAAGCAAAAGCACTTTGCCCTTCGAACTTATCCCTGGAGAGCAGAAAGGCGCGGCTGGCTGCCACACACGGCGGGTCCCAAGCTCAGCAGGGCGAGAGAGGAGGGAGCTGCTCTGCCAGGCACTGCCCGTGCAGCAGCTGGTGCGTGACTGGCAGATATTGGCTGTCTGGGCTTTTCATCCGGCACCTTTCATTCACGGGATTTAGAAGAATGAAAAGAGCTCTCTGAGAGAAAGCAGCCAGGGCAGCTGGCGCACAAGAAAAGCAGCTTTCTATGCAGAGGGGAGGCTGCTGAATGCACGCTCCCTCCACGCCAGCCACAGGCGCCTTTCCCATGCTCCGTCCAAGCCTTCTCCTGTTACAGCACTGGGAGGACCCGCTGGCAGGTGGGGGGCTGGGCTGGCAGGGGGAGCGGGGGCTCAGGGCCTGCTCTCTCTGGCTCAGCCGTGCTTTCCAACCGGGTGAGTTTCAACCCACATCAACGAGGAGTTGGCTCACGCAGCCCAAGCCTGCCTCTGCGAGAATGCCAGCCCGGCGAGCGGCACTGAATCCTTCCCCTCCGCAGTGCCTATGCAGCGCTCAGAGGGGTCCCATCCCACCGGTGGGCTGCTCACCTCTCGGAGCACACCAACGGCTCGCCCCAGGTGCTCTCTAGAACCATGCCTTTCCGCTTTCTTAGGAAAAACTCCTGCAGGATTTCTCTCCAGCCCTAGTTTGATCCTCCCTTTTCTCCATTTATGCCCCCAGAAGCTTCCCTACATTCAGGCTATCCTCCTCCTGCACCGAGACCCTCAATCGGTGTCCCAGCCCCTGCCTGGCTTCACCCCAGTTGCTTATTTTAAGAGATGACTAAATCCTGAGCATCGCTGAGGGGCAAAACACATTGCTGTCAACACCACTGTTAGTGTGGAACGTGCACAGGTCCTTCCGGGCAAGATGTGCTGAGGGAGAAGGCCCATGCGCAGGAGCTCCTGCAAAACTGAGACTTCAGCTGTCACCGTGACACTCTGGCACCCCCTTTTCCTCACCCTCCTCCACACGCTACCTGAGGTATCAGGTTCTTGTGGATCCTCTTCAGCTTGGCGCGCTTCCTCCCGTTCTTGGTAACGATTGTCTCCTCGTAGAACTCGTGAGCAAGATCCCCATCCTCATCGTAATACATGGAGCTGCCAGGAGGAGAGGGAGGCGGTAGGTAAGAGCCTGCCGACAGCTGCCGGCTCCTCGGGCCCCGAGCAGGGCAGGGAGCCGGGGCAGGCCGGCACCACCGGCCCGGTGAGGGCTGCGGGACCGCCCTCCCGGGCCCCGCGGAAGGCCAGGGCCCGTCCCCCCCTCCATGCCGGGCAGGCCTGCACCGGCCCAGCGCCGGAGCCCCCCTTCCCCCCGCTCCCCCCCGGCCTCTCACCCGCGGCGTGTGAAGACGAAGGGGGTGGCGGCGCGCGCGGCCCGCGCCCGGGCCAAGGCCAGGGCCTGCTGCCCGCCGGGGGCCCTCGGCGCCGCCGCCGCCCGCCGCCGGGGAGGCGAAGGGCCACAGCCCCCGCGACTTGGAGCTGCTGGCGCCCATAGCGGCGGCGGCGGGGGCGGCGGGATCGGGGCGGGGGGGGGAAGCGGCCCGGAGCCGCCCGGCGCCGCTGACCGAGCGCCTCCCTGCGTGCGCCGCCGCCGCGCTGCGACACTTCCGGCGCCCGCAGTGCCCCCCCCACGTGACCCGGGAGGGAGGAGGTGCCCGCGTCACGTGAGAGCGGCGGGGGGCGCGTCCTTCTCCCCGCCCCGGCGCCGGCGGGGAGCCCGGGGTCTGCGGGTTCGAGTCCCGCGGCCACCCCGCACCACGTGCGGGCACCCCCGTCCCAACGGCACCGCGGGGTCGTGTGCCCTCCCGCCCCGGCCCCCGCCAAGGACACGCCACAGGCCAGGCCTCGTCACCCAGATGCCTTTATTGGTGCTCGACGCCCTGCTTTCCCCCCAGGGACACCCAGTCCCCCGGGGACACACACACTCGCCTGGGGACACCCACTCCTCCGGGCACACCCACACCCCCTGGGGGACACCCCCACTCCTTGGGCCAGCCCCATGGGGGCTGCGATGGCCCAGTGGGTCCCGGGGTTCCCCTCACCACCCCCTGTCCCCGGTGCCCCCACCCGCCGGCGGGCGAGGGTCCTGGCTCGCTGGCTGGCCATGGTGCACGGGTGGTACGGTCACCCTGGCGTGTGCGTGGCCAGTGCCTCCAGCATCTTCTGGCGGCAGCAGGCGTAGCGGTGCCGCAGCTGGCGCACGTGCTCCTCCTCCTCCCGCTGCAGGATGCGCAGGAAGTTGTGCAGCTCCGGCAGCGTGAAGGCGTCCCACTGTGGGCACACGGGCTGCCATCGCAACGGGGACATGGTGTGTCCCCTCCACAGCCACGTCCCCCAGAAGGGGTGCGGGTGCCGGTCCCCTCCCCATCCCCGCACTCACGTTCACCTCCCCGGTCTCATTCTCCTTCAGGACGAAGCTGAGCACCTTCTCACTGGGGCCGGCCAGCAGCCGCAGCCGCAGGGGCTGCTCCTCGTTGGCCAGCTTCCGCAGGTACACTGCAACGGTGGCCATGTGTCACAGGGGAGACACCGCCACAGGGACATCACCACCATGGGGACACTGCCACTATGGGGACATCACTGCCACAGGGGACACTGCTGCTACAGGGATGCTGCTACCATGAGGATGCTGCCACTATGGGGACATCACCACCACGGGGGACCCCACTGCTATGGGGGACACTGCTGCCATAGGGAACATGCCCATGGTGACAGGAGACACTGCCACCAAAGGGGATACCACTGCCACAGGGATGCTGCCACTATGGAGATGCTACTGCCATGGCGTTGCTGCTGCCATGGGGACATCACCATGGGGGACATCATTGCCATGGGGGACAGCCACACAGCCACTGGGACATTGCCACCAAGGAAGATACCACTGCAACAGGGAGGACACCACCGCCATGGGGGACACCACCACCACGGGGCTGCTGTCACCCCAGGGAAGCTGCCACCGTGGGGACACGGCCACCACTACGGGGACAGGGCCACCCCGGGGCACTACCCTTTGCTCATCCTTCTCGGACCTCTCGAAGAGGGCGAACCTTGCGGGGGTTGTCGATGACGGTGAACTTGCGGAGGAGGGCGTCGATGACCTCGCTGGCGCGGGTGTGTGAGAGGATGTGCAGGTGCTTGACGGTCCCCTTGGGCAGGTAGAAGGACGTGCGGCGCTTCACCCCCTGGGCGCGTGGCCCCGGCCGCCCCGCCTGCAGGGAGGGGGACCCGCTTGGTGGCCGGCACCGAGACGGGGCGCACCAGCTTCAGCTGCACCTTGATGAAGCCGGTGTAGGAGCCGTCCTTGTTCTGGGAGACATCAGAGGGGCGTGAGCAGGGCCAGGGCAGGGCGCCGTGACCCCCCCCAGCCCCGCGCCGGCCCCGTACCAAGCTCATGAAGAGGTTGCTGTTGATCTGGCTGTTGTACTCCTTGATCCGCTGCTCCACCTGCGCCTGGTCCAGCTCTGCCTTCTCCCACTCGCTGGGCTCATCCTGCGCGACAGCGGCCAGGCTGAGCGGCACCGTGGCCGGGGGGGACCCGCCGCCCATCCCGGCATCTCGCCGCCCCCCAGCCCGCCCCAAAACACCGGCTGACACACGCGTGGGTGGTTGCACGGGGTTGCATCAGCCCAGCTGGCGCTGAGCTGGGCTGTGCCGGGGAAGCACGGCTGAGCTCACCGCGGCCCCCGGGGGGACACCAGCACCGGCCACCCCCCGCCAGCCCTGTCCCCTCCCCAGGGCCAAAGGGACATGTGAACCTGCTGTGAGGACATGTTGGGGCCAGGCGTCCCATTCCCGGCACCCCCAGATCAGAGAGGCGTCCCCGAGGCAGAGCGCCGGCAGCCGCCAGCCCGGCACCGGGGCAGCAGGGCAGGCTGGGTGCCTGCGGGAACGCCCCGAGATTTTGGGGCAGGAGGGCTGGGCTGGGGGTGCAGCCCGCCCGTGCCGCCAGCACCCCACTTCAAAGCGCTGGCCCCCACACTGGGGGGGACCTGGGTGTCCCGGTTCGGCGTCCCTGCCACCGGCACCCACTAATGAGTATTTACACGGGGCTGCGGGGCCGCCGCGCAGAGCTGCACGTGTCCCCACAGCGTTGTGGGGCTGGGGAGCACCCAGGGCTCACGGCCCCGACGGCCACCCCACGGCATGCAGGCACTGCCGGACCCTGCCGGACCCTGCTGGGGTTCCCGCGGGATGGGGACAGCTGTGAGGCTGCCCCAGGGGGGGCTCACCCCCAAGCACTGCCCTTCACCCCCTCCGGGAGCAGCTGCAGCCCCGGGGGGACCCATGGGGTGGCCATGCCTGGCAGCAAGCCCTGCTCACCCCACTGTGCCTCACTCACCCCACAGCACCATGTCCAACTGGACAGGGCCACCCTGCCCCACAGTGCGGCCACGCTTGGCCCCACACTTGCTCCATAGCAAGGCCATGCTCACCCCACGCTCACCCCACAGCAGGGCCATGCTCAGCCCCACAGCAGGGCCATGCCCATCCCCAAGCCAGGGCCGCCCGCACCCCATGTTCTCCCCATGGCGGGGCACCAAGCCCCCCCTCGCCTGCCCCCCGCCCCCCCCCAGCCCCCGCGGAGTGCGCTCCCCCTGGATGACGTCACCCCGACCCCGTGACGTCACGGCCGGCGGCCCGAGAAACCGGACCTGGCGGCGGCGCGGGCGGCGGCCGAGGGAGGTGCGGGCGGTGTAGAAGAGCTCGGGCTCGGAGTCGGAGTCCTCCTGGCTGCAGTAGCCGCTGCTGGCCGTGCTGCCCCCCGTGCCCCCCGCGCCGCCCCGGCCGCAGCGCCAGCGCCGCCGCCCCGCAGCTGCCGGCCCCGCCGCCCCCCGCCTCGGCCAGCGGCACGGGCACGGACACGGCTGGCGGCGGCGGCGGGCCACGGCCCGGCCCGCCCGCCCCGCGGCCCCCGCGGGCACACGGGCACGCCCGGCCCCGCGCCAGCCCGGCCGGGCCCCGGGCTGAGGCCCGGCTCCCTCCGCTTCCGGTCCCTATCCCGGCTCGGCTCGGCACAGTCCCGCTCCTTGTCCCGGCCCGGCCTCAGCCCGCTCCTGGCCCCCGGCCCGGCTCCGCTCCCTCTCGGTCCCTATCCTGGCTCGGCTCAGCACAGTCCGGTCCTTGTCCCGGCTCAGCTCCACCCGGTCCCCTATCGCTGTCCCGCCTCGGCTCAGCCCGGTCCCTATCGCGGTCCCGGCTCGGCTCAGCCCGGTCCCTATCGCGGTGCGGTCCCGGCTCGCCTCAGCCCGGTCCCGGCCCAGCCCGGTGCCTGTCGCGGTCCCTGTCCCTCTCCCGGCTCAGCGCGGTCCCGGCCCGGCCCCGCCCCGGCCGTGGGGCTGACGCGGGCCGGGGGCGGCGCGGCGGGCCCCGCTTCCGGCGGTGATTTCACCCGCGCTCGGACCCGCCCGCCCGGACTCGCCTGTGCCCCGGCCCGGCCCGGCCCGGCAAGCACGGCACGGCCTGGGCACAGTGCGGGGCAGCACAGCATGGGCACGGTCCGGCACAGCACGGCTCGGTACAACACAGCAGAGCACAGCACGGCTCAGGACAGCCTGGCATGGCACAGCCTGGCATGGCACAGCACCACCCAGCCCAGCCCAACACAGCACAGCCCAGCCCAGCATGGCATGGCTCAGCACAGCCTGGCATGGCATAGCCTTGCACGGCACAGCCCAGCATAGCACACCACAGCCTAGCATGGCTCAGCACAGCCCGGCATGGCACAGCTTGGCACAGCATGGCCCGGTACAGCCTGCCTCACACAGCACAGCATGGCACAACCCGGCGTGGCCACCCCTAGCCCCCTGGTTGGCCACCCCCAGCCCGCGCCCTCCCCGCAGACACAGGCCAGGCCCTACCACGTTGGTGTCCTTCTCCAGCGCCTGCTCGGTGCCATCGTCCTCGTCGCCAGCGCCCGGGGGGCCGCTGCAGTCCAGCCGCACCAGGGCCCGGCACCGGTAGTGGCAGGTGAAGCTGCAGTCTGGGGACAGGGACAGGACCAGTGTCACCACCATGGCCCTGGGTGTCAGGGTCAGCAACAGTGCTGGGGAGGGTACTTGTGCCCAGTGGGGCAGGGGCTGGTGTGTGGTGCCAGTACCGGTGCCGGCTGCCTGCCCACGCTGTGCCGGGGCCCAGGGGGCAGCACCCACGTGGGACATGGTGCTGTGCCACGGTGCTATGCCACGCTGCCGGCCGGTACCGTGGTGCCCGGGCTCCTGGGCTCGTGCGGGTGCCTGATGGCTGGGATGCCCAGTGGCCAGTACTGGGATGCCCAGTGCCTGGTGCTGGGATGTCTGTGCCCAGTGAAGGTGCCCAGTAACTGGGATGGACGGTACCTGGTGGGGGGTGCCTTGTACCAGGACACCCACTGTGTGTGTGCCCGGTACCGGGATGCCGGGTGCCCGGTGGCGGGATGCCCGGTGCCCGGTGGGGTGCCCGGTGGCGGGGGTTCCCGGTGATGCCCGGCGGGGGTGGCGGGAGCCCGGGGCGCGGCGCGGTACTCACGGCGGCACTGGAGGCTCTTCCTGCCGCCGCCCCAGACGAAATCCCCGCAGAGATCGCACCAGGTGTGGAGCCCGCGGCGCCGCGGCTCGAAACGGTGCCCGGCGCCCGGTACCGCCGTCAGCCGCGGGTCGGGGTGCGCCCCGGGGCCGGGCCGGCGGGCCGGGCTGATGCGCAAGGCGTTGGTCCGCTCCAGGCGGCCCCGGCCCGGCCGCGGCTCCGGCTGCAGCTCCCGCAGCTCGATGAGCTCCATGGCCCGGCGGCCGCGGGCGCTGCGCGGTGGCGGGGCGGGGGCCGGCACCGGGGAGGGGGTCGGGGCGGGGACCGGGGGGGCCGCCCGCCCGAGCACCGCGGAGGAAACTGAGGCAGGAGCGGGGTAGGGGAGAGCCGCGGGGTCCCGGCCGCCGGCCCCGGTCCCGGCAAACCCGGCGGGGCGGGCTGGGGGCGGGGATGAGGCTCCCGGAGCCGCCGCCGGGGGAGCCGCTCCAGCAGCCCCGCTCTCTCTGCCACATCTCCAAGCCTCACTCCGTGCCTCAGTTTCCCAGCGGGGATGGGGGCTGAGGAACCTCTGGCAGCGGGCGCGAAGCAGCCAAAGCCCCCCACGAGAGCCTCCACACAGTCCTGCCGCAGCCCCGGCCGAGCAGCCCAGGCTCGGGGCCTCTCCCCAAGCCCCGGCTGCTCGGCCAGGGCTGCAGCCGGACCAGGATGGTTTCCTGCCCACTGTCGTGGCTCCCGCAGCAGTGGTGCTGGTGCAAAGCCTGTTTTGGGGTGTACGTGGGGGTCTCAGACACCCCCTCAGTACAGGAGACGCACGGCGATGGCAGCACCCTTAACCTTTCCCAGCCATGCTCAGCCCAACGCTCCAACCCTTTGTCAGCAGCTGCTGGTGCGGAGAGGTGGGGACCAGTAAACCCTGCAGAGAGATGCTGGTGGGCAGGGGCACCATAAGGGGGGTGTGAGAATTGTTCCTGCAAGACAGCAGATGACGAACACCCGAGAAACTCATGTGCAAGGTGCTTGTGCTAACCACATCCTCTGCCTCCCCCCGCCCCTCTAACGATGGCGGCCAAAAGATAAGAGGGAACGCGGAGGCCTTCGTGTCCCCTTCCCTCCTCTGGCTCACGTGCCTCGGCTGCAGAGGGCTTGGCTCTTCTGGTAACCACAAGGGCATTGGCTCTTTTTTTTGGATTCTCTGGGATTTCAGTTGTTGCAGAGGGGAAAAATGGCCACACACCCCTCTCCCTGGGTGCGAGGGAGGGGAGGAAGCGGTTTAGCATCTTCAGCTAGGAGAACAAAAGCAGGAGCCGAGCAGCAGTGGGGTGCATGAAGATGTTTATTGGAGAAAGCTGCGGGGCAGGGAGGTGGGAGAGGAAAAGCCAAGCCCAGACAGCACTGCCTGGGCTGGGAGCAGGCAGAAGGGGCCTTTGCTGGCCTCTCCTCTGCGGTCACGAGGCTGCACACAGGGGGAACCTCGCTGCGGGGCAGATGCCAGTCACTGCTCCTCTTACAGGTCATCCACTCCCCGCGGCGCCCCGGCCATCAGGTTGCAGGCAGCCTTGTGCTTCTGCCAGTGCTGGACCTGGCAGGCCCTGCGGAGGGCACGGCTGCGCTCAGGGGCAAAGCGGGGTGCCCGCAGCTGGAGCAGGGACGCAGTGGGGCCACGTCCATCCCCGGGAGCGAAGCAGTGACAAGGACAAACCCCAGCACCGTGCCTCCTCCAGGTGCTGGGGAGGGATTTGGCATGGCTGAGCATTAGTCCAACAGGGAAATGGATGTGGCCCCCCAGGTCTGGGGGCTAAGAAGGTTTAAAGACATGACTATAACCAGACCTTGCCAGATGGTTTAGCACCAAAGAAGATTTAATTTACTGCCACCATCCCAGCTGCCGCATCCCAGCCTGTCACCTTGCACCCACAGGCCCTTTTCTCCCCTCTCCTGCCTCACCAAGGTGCAGGGGAAGGAGACAGTGTCACCACGGGAAATCCAGCCCATCGCTGGCAAACACAACACTCGCCAGCATCTCCTCCACCGGCGTCCTGGCACATCAGCCCCGCCATGAGATTGGGAGAGGTACATGCAAACGGAGAGCCAGTCGGTGCTGGGCAGTGGTGGGAGCCCTGCCTTTCCTTGGCCCCTTTTACAGCATCCTCCGGTGAGGCCTGTGGTGCTCTGGGGAGCAGGGGGCACTGGGGGCTGCGGGGGGACACCGGGGGCTGCAGGGGGGGCACCGGGGGGCTGCAGGGATCCCTTACCGTGTGCAGTACCACTCGTTTGCGGCAGCGAGAGCACCGCTTGGCCGCCTCCACACCACCACACCCTGCATCGGGGCTTGTCGGGGGCGAGAGCCTCCATCATGTCCAGGCTGTAGGTCTGTGCCCACCTGTGGCGGGCAGAAATGGGGTGAGGCTGCTCAGGTGGGGGAACTGCCGACAAGCAGCGAGCTGTCCCCACTGACCCTGCCACTGAGGGGCCATCCCCAGCCAGTACCACAGACCCCCTCTCCGTCCTCCCAGTGCTGAGCTCCAGCCCTGCTAATGGGGATACTGGCTCCACTGGGCATCCTGTGTGTGTGTGCCAGGGCTTTTACATGTGTGCCTGGAGCTTCAGCTCCTCCTCGGTGGGGCTGAAGACGTGCTTCACCTGGTGCTTGGCGATGGCCTCCCACTTCCGTGCGTTTTTCTTGAGGATGTGGTCCAGACGACGGGAACCTGGCGGGGAGAAGCAGAGTGGGAGGAAGGGGGCGCGTGCAGCCAGACTGAGCACGCTGTGGTACAGAGGCGTTCGGGGGACGGGGGGGGTGCAGCCAGCCCTGGGCACGAGGAGCGTGTCCCTCCCCGGGAGGGCGAGTGGAGGCAGCACAGGCAGAGGTAAGGCGCAGGGAGTGTGGTTTTGGGTACGCGGAGGGGATGGATCCACCTGCCAATGAGCGCTCAGGTGAAACAAGGCAAAACCTTCGGGGTCCGGTGGGGAGCCCGGGCTCCCAAACAGAAAGCCCTGGGACCTCAGTGCCCCGCGCGCTGGCAGTGCCGTGAACCCTGTGCTCTGGAGCCGTTTGCCTGAGCAGATTTTTCCACTCGTCACTTCCCCGAAGATGAACACCCGGGGAAGGGCTGGCCGGTGCGAAAGGGAAAGCGCCAGCCAAGAGCAGCGCGGGGAGTTCAGGCTCTGGAGAGGACGATGCTGCTTCAAACAGCGCTGCCTTCTCCAGCAGAGTAAAAATAGCCAGGCCTGGAAGGGGAGGAGGCTGCTCTGGGAGCAGCCGAATGGAAAAAGGCCTTTTCTCAGCTTGGCTCGGCGACAGGGAGTGAGTTCACCGCTTTCTGGGCAGAGCGGGGAGCCCATGTGCGTGCTTCCAGCCAGCTCCCCATGCCCACCCGCCGGGCTCAGCCCCAGCCCTTGGCGGAGGCAGGAGCAGCACCGGCACAAAAGCAGAGCTACGGAGGAAGGGCAGCAAGCGTGGATGAGGGCTGGAAAAGGTCACCAGCGTGGGCAGCTGCCTGTCCCTGCCCCACCGACAGACACACTGGCAGACGAGGCACGCGAAGTGAATCCGTAACCACCTCCACCCTGCTGCTATCCCCATCCCAGCCGCTCGGCTGTGGGTCTTCAGCCTTCCCCAGCCCCAGGCACGGGCCATGCCTCTGCCTCAGCTGCAGGCCAGCGCCAGCCAGGGCACACCACCCTCCTCCCGGGCTATGCAGCCTGCCGCGCTGGCACAGCCTGCTCCCCCTCCACACAGCCCATGTGGCCACTGCCCGACCAACCCATCTGCTCCTGGAAGCGGCGTGGGGCCTCCCTGCAGCTCCAGCACTTGGGAAGAGCCTCTGCTCTCCCAGCTCTTCCCAGCTGCCTCTTTGCAGATCTGCCCACACACAGTTTCTCCCCCCAGTTCACAAGAAAGCAGCAGAAACACTTTTCTCCAGTGGTTACCGACTGCACAGATTAGAAACCCTGAGGACCCCAGCTGTTTGAAGACCTGCAGGGCCCATCTCCAGAGCCCCAGACATCAGCCAGCACCAGTTTGGACTCCGGCCTCTGCCACCAGACCTTGGCGTCCCTCCATACGCAGTGTGCCAAGCAGCCCCAGGGCTGTAAAGAGGACACTTCACTGGGGAGTCCAGAATTCAGCAAGAAAACACTAATAAATGTTAAATAAAGAGTTAATTGTCCAAAACAAGCCAGGGGTTGTCTCTGCCCCATGCAGCCACCACCCCAGGGACTCAATGCAGTCCAGAGAGCTGTTTACAGCCCAGCACTGATGCCTTTAGATGTGACTACTTTGGCCACTGCTGTAGCAGGACAAGGCTCTCACGTCACCCACAGACAACTTTGCTGGCAATAAGGGTGTAACTGTGAAATGGGTCCTTGGCTGCTTTACCAGGGCACCACCTCTCCAGAGCTCAGCTTGGTGGGAGGAAAAGGGGGTATGGGAGCTATCAGGCTCAAGCAGAGGGGCTGGAGAGGTAGAGGAAGAGCCACAGGATACCTGCTCCAGGACGAGATCCTTTTTGGGAGGAGCTGGGCTCTGTCACCAGCGAGGTGGCTCAGAAATCTCTGCATCTCCAACCAGGTTGGGCAGCTGGTCAATGAGGATGTCCGTCAGGAACGCACGGGAGCTGCGGCCATAGAGGGGAAGAGAGAACAGAGAAAGATCAAGACAAGGGAGCCAGAGCTGGGGAAGCAGCACAGCAAGAGCAAGGGATCGGTGGGGCACTGGCAGAGTGACCCATGGGGGTCCCACGAGGTGCACTGGGCAAACACAAGCTTTGCTGCTGCTGGCACAGTGACAGACCCCCACTGCTCTCCCACCACTGGCTGCTAGGAGCCCACAGCAAGGATGGGGAGAGATGCCTGGAGGTGCCCAGTGCTGGTGAGGTCCTACTCCGTGCTGTGGGGCCCGCGGCCTTTGAGGCGTAGGGTCCTACCTTGAGGAGCTGGCTCTTGTTGAAGCCATCGAAGTGGTATTTGCGCTGGCATTCGGGGCTGAGCAGGAGGTTGAGGAGGGCAAGCCACACCTGCCCATCGAGTTTGGTCATCTTTCACCTGGTCTTCAGGGGGCACCACGTGCCACATGCCATTCTCAAACTTCTTGAGCTTGCCTAAGGGACAGAAAAACATGGAGCTCCAGGGAGAGACAGCGCTGCCCGAGGGAAGACAGCTCAGCGGTGGGGATGCTGGCCTACGCTCACTGCCATCACAGAGGCAAGCCCCTCCGCTTCTTGCCTGCCTCATTTTCCCCACCCCTTGGCTCAGCATAGCAGCCTTCTTGGTACCGAGACAGTATATTAATACAAAAAGCATAAAGAACGTGTATTAAAACAACAGCGCTGTGGCAGGAACCGAAAGATCCCCGAGATATCGCCCTTTGTGCTTAGCCAGGAGGATGGGGGAGCCCCTGCTGCAGCAACAGAGTGGCTGGAGAGGCATGTTTTGGGTACCAGCATGGCCAATGGCCGCTGTTCTGGAGGTTCTTCTGTCAGTGAAAGCCAGAAGTAGCATGAATATAACAGAAGTGACAAAACAAGCTCCAGAAGCTACTGTGCTGCTCTGGGGGACGGAGGAGGATGTAACCCTGCATCTGCACAGCCTGGAAATGCCTTTTGCGCTCTTGTTTCTTTCCAGTCCCTCCCCTCAGGGCCCTGGATCAAAGCTCCCTCTGACACCCGAGTGCACAGGCAGAGAGAAGGGATGCGTTTTCCTGGCCAGAGAAGGAGGAAAGCTCCCACATCCAGATGGCCTCCTCTCGGCAGCCACAGAGCCACTGCTTCCCACCATCTCTTCTTCCCCTGCCCGAGCCGTGACCCCCCGTGGTGCCGGGCTGGGGAGGGGAGCACCGGTTCCCCGCCACCCCAGGCTGTGCCCCACCACTGCTCAGAGGCAGGCAGCGGGGAAGCTGGGGGGGCTGTGGGGGGGGCACGCTTGGCTGCAGAGGTGCGAGAGGCAGGGCTGATGGTGCAGGTGATGGCTGATGGGCACAACCTGACTGATGGGCACAGAGACCTTTGGAAGGGCAAAGCTCAATGACCAGCAGCTTCAGGGCAATCGGTTTGCTGCCTGGGAGGCCCATGTCTGGCTCCAGCTCTTAGCGCTGTCCCAGAAAGGTGCAGAAGGCTGAGATGGGCACACGGGTCTTTCTGCATCCACGACATGACTCCTCAGAGGAGGCAGGTGGGGCTGGCAGACGTGCTACGCTCCTGCTCCCGTCCTGGCCATGATCAGCTCAGAAGAGACACAGCCCTGTGCGAGGATCAGCTTTTGGGAGCACTGCCGGGTGCCCAGCCCAGCTGTGCTGCAGCTGCTTTTGAGCTGAACAGCTTCAGGCAGGGAGCACTAGTGAGGTGGCAAGGGGAGGAGCCGGAGGGGAGGGTAGAGGGGGAGCAGCTTTTCTGCAGCAGACCCGTCGGTGGAACACAGGTCCCAGCACGCCATCACGGTGCCACAGGCACCAGGGGCACGATCTGCACCTGCTTCCCAGCAGCTCCAGGGGCAAATGCTCCACCAGCTCGACAAGGAGGCAGGGCAGGTTGTGGGTGTTCAGCATCCGTTGTCAGCGCACTCAGGGGCAGACTGGAGAGACAACAGAAAGGGTGAAACGGGTGCTTGCAGACAAACGGCAGAACAGATACAAACACTCCCGGAGGAACTTGGGAGAGGCAGGAAGAAAACCAATGATGTGGGAGTACCACAGAGCAGGGTGGAGTGCTGCTGGCATGTGCCACTGCCACCACAGACACAGCCGGCTGCTGGAAAGGGTCCAGGCACCCGCTGTGGCCCAGCGGGAATCTCAACCGGAGAGCTCGGCGCGTGTCCTCTGCTGCTCCTGGGCACCCACCTCTCCACCTGGTCGGTGATGAACCGCAGCACAGACAGGGCTTTCAGGGAAATCTCAAACTCCATCGTCTCCGCCTGCTTCTGCAGCTCCTGTGGAGGGAGAAGCACAGCCTCGGGATTTCAGGCCCCATTTCCCAGAAGCTACAGGGAGGCAGCCTGTTGGCTGCGCGTCGGTAACCACAGACCGGGGAGGAAACCAGAGCCCTGCAAAACAAACTCTGCTTCTCATCTCGACTGTGCCAGCGCTACTGGCTTGCAAGGGCAGCTGCAGAAGTGCTTGCAGCCCACTGTTGCTCGTCCCTCATCTCCCTACCCCTCGGCTACCAGCAGCAGTGCCCCTGCACAGGGACACCCCTTGAAAGAGGCCAGTCCCAGATCGCTCCTCTCTCCGCATCCGGGACCATCTTGTGGCCCATGGCCCTGTAGAGATGTGTGAGGTTGAGGGAGCGGGGGAGCTGCATGATCAGCAGAGGAACCAGAGGAGGAGGAAGAAGGAGAAACTTGGCCCTGGCGCAGCTGCAGTCCTACCTCCACCCCTCTTGGATCTGCCTCTCCCCTCCAGCTTGCCTACAGCCAGCTAGAATATCTGCCTGCGGTTATCCCAGCCCGCAGCTACGCCATGCTCTCCAGCCACCCAGCCCCCTTCCCTCCGCAGGCAGCGTGGACACCCCCTTCATCCCCCACACACTCACGCTAACAGCCTGACCGCCCTCTGACGCAGCCTATTTCGAGGCCGTCGGGATGGCTAGGCTGAGAGGTGCCAAGTCCTTCTCCCTGGCCCCAGCAGAGCTGCTCGTCTCCAGTCCCAGACGCTCAGCAGCTCACATCATGTGCGGAGCACTGACCTCAGCAACTCCTGTTCCTCTAAAGCGCCACCGCAACAGTTCCCTTCCAAATTCCTGTGGTGAGAAGCCCTGCGCTCCCTGTGCTGGTGCCCCACACGCTACCAAGAAAGCTTTTTGGGCTCTTCCCCCCACCTCCCTCTCCAAACTCTCCCAGTGAGGCTGTTTCCTACAGCTCCTCCTAGTACCCGGACCTTATCTCTGCTACCTTCAGGCAGGGGCTCTTCTGCCTGTGCTTCTGGGGGACAGCAGAACAGGTCCTGCTCCAGGGGTTACCACTGTACACAGGCACAAAGGACACCAGGCTCCACAACACAGGAGAAGGGAAGAACAGTTTTTTCATAGGGGATTATTGCATGTAGAGTCAGGAGGGGCTGGAATGAATCAGAGGAAACCAGGCTCCTTGGCAGACAAGCGCTTTTTAGAACCCTATTGGCTAGAAAAGGTCGATTTTTTAATTTGAACCATGTCAAAGCACTAACAGAGACAACCCCTTCCCCTCCCCAGCTGGGAAAACGTTTCCTGGAAAACATCCCTATTGTGCTCCGGAGCCCTCCACTTCCTTCCCTTTTCTGCAAGGGGAGCACGTGCTCGGGCAACAAGCCAAAGGATGGAGGCGACGCAGGGAGGTACGGCCAAGCCTGTGGGCTATCGCTTTAACCCCGCTTCTCCAGTCACTCCTCGTGATGTGCGCAGTCTAAGGTGAAAACTCAAGGTGCTGAGAAGCAAAGTCCCAGGAGCAAAGAGAGCTCCCACACCGAGAAGGTGTGTGTGGCAGCCCTGAAACTCCTGACTGGGAACAGCTCCGGGCTCACTAGTCCCCACCAGCACAGAGAGGAGGGATTTCTCAGAGAGCTGAGGAAGTTGGGGGGAAACACAAGACAATTCCTAGCTGTATGGTACATCCATTTAGGGAGGGATCCCTCTTACGTTTAACCCCGGCTGACTCCAGCCGCAGCCTGAGCTAAGGTGGTTTCACAAGCCCCGGGGAGACATACCCACGCAGCTTTTAAGAGCAACGACAAATAGCCAAGACCCTGTACTGAATATTTTGCATAACTGTCGCCTCTCCAGCGTGCCCCCACGCAGGGTGCCAGCTCAGACTGCGTCCTGCAGGAAGCCTCAGGCTGGCACTGTCAAGAGAGAGGGCGGCAGCAGGGTGGAGGGAGATGGGCACAGCCGCTGGCCCAGCCGAGCTGCTGGCATGGATGAGCACCAGCACCAGATGCCCTCAGAGACGGGCGGGAGGTGCCGGGGTTGCAGCAAGGAGTTCTCCACAGAAGGCCCCCCTGTGCCTCTTCAGGCTGCCCCCATCCTCCATCACATATGTCCCCAGTGAGCTACAGGACTTTCTCCTCACCTGCATGGATGAGAGGCTGGCCAGATCCTCATGACGAAGCTCCGCCGGGGTCACTGTCTGTCCATTGGCGCTGTGAGCTGCGAGCAGGGTCAGTTTTCGGTGGCAATAATCAATTAAATCCAGAATACTGTCCTCTGCCGACTCGCAGATCTCCTTCACAATGACAAGAGTTTCACAGAGGGCCAGCCCTCACAGCCATGGCTTTTCACCCCCAGGGGCTTCATACGCTGAAAAAGCTACACCAGCCTCTTACCTTGTAAAAAAACACCGTCTCCAAGAGGTTAATGATGGAGGCTTCGTGGCGCAGCTGTGGGAGGAAAATGGCAAGAGTGAGGTGACAGCAGAGCAGTCACCAGCACCAAAGACACAGGCAATGGGACTGGGAAAAGGGCTCTTCTCCGAGGCTGCTTATGTAGTTGTGGCCAAACGCAAGTCCAAGAGCCAAACCCAAGTGATGTATCTTTAAAACAACTCCAGTTCATACCGTTCATATTGATATTTATGTTAACACGACTATGACACCTTAGCACGCTGATAGAGAACCACGCTGCCAGCGGGCAGGGCTCCCCGGGGCTCTGTCTCTGCACTACAGTGGCAGCACAACTGTAGTCCTTGGGCAAGCTGCAGGGATTAGGCAGGGGCACAGCCCTTCACGGGGCTGAGCTCCCCTGGGAGCGGGTCCTTGTCCCTCTTGGGGGGTGAGGACACAGGCTTGTGGCTTTGGGAAATCAGGTGCTTCCCACTGTCCATGGCAGCGTCTCAGCCTGGTGAGATGCAAAAACCCCAGCTCTGAGCTCTTCAGGGTGAGATTTTTTAACTGTAGCACTGCGTGCCCAATTTCCAGGCTCATTCCCACTGCCCGCTCTACTCACCACCACGTAGATGGGGAAGGTGCTTCTTGGTTTGAAGTCCTCCAGCCGGCACAGCACAGGAAAGATCTTGTACTTCCAGATCTCCGCAGAGATCAGCTCCCCAATGAGAATAGGAATCTAGACAGGGAAGGATTGGGGAGAGGAGCCTTTCAGACCAGTGCGTGAGTGGGAACCAGTTATTGCTAATGCTCAGCCACACAGACTTTGGAGTCATCCCAGGGAGGAGGGTGGCCTTGAGGCATGCTGTCTTTACAAGACAGTCCAGAGGGCAGGGAGAGCTCCTGGGGATGCAAAGGAGGAAGCCATCCCAGAGGAGCTGGGCAGGTCCAGGCCACCATACGTCCCGGTGCACCCCGGCACACTCTGGGGCAACACACCCTGGGTATAGGGCAGAGATCCGCAACTGGAGGGGCCGGTGCATGGAGGAGAAGAAAGCAACCTCCAGAGAGGAACCAGAGACCAGCACGTAGAAATACCACAGCTTGACCTTTAATTTTTTTAAAAAGCAACACTGGCAAACCACCAGCCAAACGTTTTTTTTTGCTGGAGATACAGCTGATTCTTCACTGTTTTATTCCAAAAATTGCGCGTTGCCCACAAGACAACCCCAGCTTGGGGCCGAAGGCCTGGTGCGGGGATCACTACTGCTCCCAAGGAGGCTCACCTTGGCGTGGCTGACCAGCAGCTCGATGAGGAGCTGCTCCTGGCCCGCGGAGGCGCTCAGGATGGCATGCATGTTGAGCTTCTCCACGCACTCGTGCTGCCGAAGCCATCTGCAGGGCAGCCAGCAAGGACATCAGTGCCAGAAACCTCTGGCCACCGGCTGTAGGGCTCCACCGTGCTCCCGGAGAGGATCCCTCATGCAGGGAAACCTGCTCCTGGCACCCCCATCCCCAGGAAATGCCCCAAGCCCACCAGGCACCCCCAAGCCCCACACTGTCCCGAGCCGGCACTCCCTGGGGCAGCAGCTCCACCCGTGGCAGCCCCAACCCCACTGCCCTCCTGCCCCCAGCAACACCCACCATGAGACACCCTCACTGGGGACACCCCACAACTAGGGGTACCCCAGGTACCTTCTGGGGACCCTTCCTTAGCCCCCCGGACCCTTGGAGGAGGCCCCAAACCTTGGGCCCCTCCTCTCCCCACACAGCCCCGACGGGGACACCCCGGCACCGGGGCCCTCCCCCTCCAGCCCCCCGTGCCCCCGCACCCCTGCCCGCCGGCGTCCCGCAGCTCGGTGCCCTGCAGCGCCCGCACCAGCGCCTCGGCCTCGGCGGGCAGCAGCGGGGCCGGCCCGGCCATGGCGGCGGCGGCGTCGCTATGGCAACGGGGGGCGCGAGCGGCGGCCCTGCCGCCCCCTGGCGGCGCGGAGGAGCCTCTGCCGCCCCCTGGCGGCGCGGAGGGGCGACGGCAGCCGGCGGGGCGCACCGGGCTCTGGGGGCACACAGCGGGGACGCGCGGGGGGACACCGGGGCGCCGGTGCCATCCCCGCCGTCACTTCCAGCACAATGATGTTGGGGTCGTTCTCCAGGCGCTCATCCAGCTCCTTGTAACTCATGCCTGGAGCGGGGGAAGGCAGCATGGTGTTAAGTCGGGTGACCAGCACCGGTGTCGGGGGGCTGGCTGGGCCCCCCACCCTCTCCCCCTGGCAGCGCGGGCTTGGCAGCCCAGCTCGGCACAGAGCCCAGCCCAGAGTCCCGTCTCCCTGCGGTCTGAAGGCTCCCAAAGGGGCGAGGGAGATGCCAAAAGCGGCGCACAGCCCTGGGCACGCAGGCAGCCCTCTGCCTCCCACCGGCCCCAAGACCCGCACGGAGGAGCCCGGACCCTCACCGGTCTTGCAGCAGATCTCATCGTAGCTGTGGCAGCCCGTGTACAGCCGGGCTGGGTGGCTCCGCTCGTCCCGGGTGATCTTGACAGGGTATTTCTGGAGCCGCCGGATAAGGCCCTTCATCAAGCCAAACTGGATGAGCCTCCTGGGGACGAGGAGGAAAGAGACTGGGACCACAATGCTGAGGCCTCAAACACCCCAGCTCTCTCCATTCCCTTCTGGTTCTGCCATGCCACACCACTGCCTCAGTTTCCCCACCTACAGACACAGGGGTTGGGTACTCCATCGGTGCTCCCCCATGCTCGCCCTGCCACCCCCGGTGTCACCGCTCTCTTGGGGACTGAGCAGAAGGGTGCCGGCTCTGACCTCTCGTCCACCCTCTGGAGCTGCAGGGTGTAGCGGGAAATGAGGTCTCGCACCGTTGTGCCAGGGCTCAGCCCGCAGTACAGCTGGAAGACGTCCCTCAGGCTGGCTCGCTTGTGCCCTGTGGGGACAAGTGACAAGCCACCAGTCAGCCACCTTCTACCCCTGCCTCCACCAGCAGCCCAGCATGGGGTCACCGTACCTTGTTTAGTGATGTAGGACAGACACTCTTCCTGGAGACACTTGTCATCCACCAGGTCCTGGACCTTTGGTGTGGTGCAGTAGACATTGGAGTACTGGATGGCAAGGGAAAACCAGCTCTGCTCAGCCATGGTTCTGAGAGACAGACCTGCCCCACTCCGAACCCTGCTGTCCCCCCTACACGGCCACCCTGACAGCGCAGCCGCCGCCCAAATCCCACTCACGGCCCCACGCTCCATGGCCTGACCCACCTGGAGTATGGAGACGAGTGTGACGACCCGTAGTACCTGCAGACGGACAGGGAAATGTGAGAGACCCTCTCTGCCAGCCCACACCGCCACCCCTCCCACGGGCCCGCCAGGCCCCCTTCCACGCACTCACAGCAGGTTTTGCACAGCGATGCGCACCAAGGTTCAGCTCCACGTCTGCTTCTGCGGAAATCTTCTGAACGTGCCGAAAGCCATCGATGTAGGGCAGGATCTAGGAGAGCGGGAGGCAAGAGCTAAGAGGGGAGAGAGCAGAGAGGCCCAAGCATCACCCTGAAGCCAAGAAACTCCCTGTGTCTGGGATCACGCTGGGAGGGGCGGGCTCCATCCCCACCTGCATTTTATCCTCGTGTTGGGTGAATGGGTTGCTTGCAGGCCCGAGCACGAAGACAAGGGGAGCACCAAAGCGTGTTTATCAACATGGTGATCTCTGGGAAAGCCTGACCCCCCTGCCCCCAGGCAGGCTGGAACCATGTCCCGTTCAAAGCATGCTGCCCCCAGTCAAGCACACAGACCTGCTGCGTGGTGAGATCCCACTGGGAGTTGAAGAAGTCATCCTTGTCTTGGGTGAAGACGGGGACATCGTACTCCTGCACGATGGGGGGGTCTGGGCGCTGCTCAATCACCTTCAGGTGGATGGTGTTCGACTCATCTGGCCGGGGAAAGGGGAGCGCTCAGTCCCCACAGAAACCTCTGCTCCCTCGGGAGCTCACGACCGTCAGCTCCAGAACACCACCACAACGCACGGAGGAAGGTGTTTGTGGCCCACAATCCCATCCCTCCCGGCCCTTTGAGCCACCCAGGGCAAGGCTGGGTGGTGGCCCTGCAGCTCCAGGCGCAGACAGGCAGGGAGCTGCCGGGAGCAGCACAGGCAGAGCCAACCGGGGCAGGGGATGGCCCGGCTGCCTCCCGGCTCTGCCTGCCCTGCTCCTGCCCTCGCTGCCAGGCCAGTGCAGCTGCCGTACCTATGGGCAGGGTGCACTTTCCTTTGGCGTTCAGCTCCTCCAGCAGGATGGTCATGATGGGAACCAGCTTCTGTTTACTCTCCTCGTTGGAGATGAAGCCGCTTTCCAGCTAAAGAGAGCAGAAAATCAAGTCAGCTCCACCCCACAGGATTACCGGCTATAGAACCGCACATCTCAGATCCCATCCTCCCTTCAACTTCAAGTGATGTGCGGGTAAAACCAGCACGATCCCCTCCTCGGTGTAAACCTGGCCCCTACCCCAGCAACACCAGTGACCCACAATGAGTGCCAGGTCACCGGTGACTCTGCGGGGCAGATCGTGAGGCAGCCAGCCTCCGCCGCGTCGGCTCGGCCCTCACCTCGAGGGTGGTGAGGTAGCCAGCCAGCTTCTTCACTATGGGCTCCAGCGCACAGGCCTTGGCTCTGGCATCGCACACGAAGCCCAGGTTGAAGAGCAGAGCATTTCGGCTGTACTTCTTGTGCTCAATACAGACGGGGCAGCCGATCAGCTTCTTCTCCATGGCTGTCCTGGGGGAAGACAAGTGTAACCTGCACCTACGCCCTCAGGGAGGCCTGAGCCCTGCAAAAAGCTACTTCCCAGTCAGCTCTGAAGGTGGGGGCTTCTCTGCCTTGCAGGAAAAATGATGTCTAATCCCCAAATGCTCAGAGAGCAAAACACACAGTCTGAAGAAGGGCAGGGGGGCGAAAAGAGTCAACCATCAGAGAAGAAAGCAGTCCCCTTTCAAACCCAGCACAGCCCTCAGGACTCGTTTGACTTGCCTGGATTTGAGGCTGACAAGAGAACCACATGCAGCACCAGCCACCCCCAGAATCAGGCACCCAAACGCCTTGCACGGGTAACCACGGGCATCGTAATGAACCTACTGACCACTGGGACAGAAATCCCCGTGACCCAGTGAGGACAGCTGGCACCGTCACATCACCAAGCTGTCACCTCCCGCTGGCAGACACTGGCCCAGTGGTGGCCAGAACAGCGGATCCCCGCCCCGGGAAAAGGACGGGTGGCTTGCCAACACTCACACGGTGATCAGCTTGTTCTGCAGCTCAGGCTTCGTGATGACGTACACCTGGATGGTGTCGAAGAGCTCCCGAGAGATGAAATCCTCCGGGACCTGCAGCGGCACAGAAGGCCCCGCTCCAGCCGAGCCCGGCCGCGAGCCCCGGCCCAGCCCCGTGTCCCCATCTGCGGGGCGGCCCCCACCCCGGGTCCCCCCCATTCTCCCCTATGGGCGCTCCTGGGCCCCAGTCCCAGCCCCCCTCCGCGGGCAGGTGTCCCCCGCCAGGCCCAGCACCGGCACCGGCCCCCGGTAGGTGCTCCAGGCCCCGCTTCCTGCGGACCCAGGCCCAGGTCCAGGCCCCGCACACACCTGGTAGGTGATCTTGGGCCCCAGCGTGGGGTGGAACTCGCTGAAGAACACGCACTCGATCCTGCCGCCCATGGCGGCCCGAGGGGGCCCGCGCGGGCCCGGCCCGGCGGCGGCGGCGGCGGCGGGAACGGGGCCCGCACCGCGCATGCGCCGAGGGCCCACCCGGCCACCGTAGCGCCGCGACTGAGGGACGCTGCGTCACACGGCCGCGCCGGAGAAGGCGGGCCCTCACTCTGAGCGACAGCACCGCCACCCATTCAGCGGCGGCGCGGCGAGGCGGAGGCGGGCCCCTAGCGCGGACGGACAGCTACCTCGTCCAATCGGGATCCTCGCCCCGGCCCGACCGTGGCGGCGGCGGTGGCGGCGGCGGTTCCCCCCCCCGCCGCCATGGCCCTGACGGCCGAGACCGAGTCCCGGCTGTACCGGTCGCTGCGCGCCGCCGCCGGCGCCGCCGCCCACCTCGTGGCGCTGGGCTTCCCCACCGCCGTGGCCGTGCTGGCGCGGCCCGGATCCAGTGAGTGCCGGGGCGGGGCCGGGGCCGGGGCCGGGGCCGGGAGGGCGGGCCGGGCCTCTCCTCCGCTCACCTCAGCGCCTGCCCTTCCCTTGCAGGCCTCTTCTCCTGGCACCCGCTGCTCATGGCCCTCGCGGTAAGTCCCGCCGCCCCGGTTACCGGCCACCGCCCCGTGCTGCCCCCCCCGCCACGGGGAGAGGAAGCGGCTCTGCTGGCGGAGAGCGCCTGTCGCAGGGGACAAGGCAGGGGACAAGGTCCCTCTGCTCTCCGTGGGTGGCGGGAGGCTGGGACCGGGGGGAGGCTGAGCCCCGGGGGAGGCAGATCCGCTGCCTGTTCTGCCCCCGGCCGTGGCTGAGGGGTTGGGGGGTGGCGGCCGGTGCCAATCCCCCTGCCCTCTGTCCCCCCCAGTTCTCGTTCCTGATGACGGAAGCCCTGCTGATATTCTCCCCCGAGACCTCGCTGCTCCGCTCCTTCTCCCGCAAAGTGAAAGTGCGGGTGCACTGGGCCCTCCAGCTGCTCGCCCTCCTCTGTGCCCTCCTGGGGCTGGGCGTCATCACCTACAACAAGCACCTGAACGGCAAAGCCCACTTCGTCACCTGGCACGGCCTGACGGGGCTGCTGACCGTGCTGTACGCTGGCGGGCAGTGTGCAGGGGGGGTGCTCCTGCTCTACCCCAAACTGATGAAGAACTGGACACTGGCCAAGCTCAAGCTCTACCATGCGACCTCGGGGCTGGTGGGCTACCTGCTGGGCTGTGCCAGCCTGATGCTGGGCATGTGCTCCCTGTGGTTCACCGCCTCGGTGACCAGCGTCTCCTGGTACCTCGCCATGCTGTGTCCCCTTCTCACCAGCCTGGTTATCATGAACCAGGTGAGCAACGCTTACCTGTACCGCAAGCGGAGCCAGCACTGAGGGCTCCGTGTGGATCCAAACTTCCCCTGCGTGAGCCAGCGGGGCCAGGGCTGGCCCCCACAGCCGCCTGTGGGGGGGTCCCCTGCTTGCACAGGGTCTCGTCAGAACTAGATTTCTACCTACTCGTCTCTCATTAGTCCTGGATTGTCCATAGTGTCTCGTCCCCGGGGAGTGGCTACGATGTGTGTGACACCAAGCGGGCAGGAGCTGCTCATCTCGTGCCTGCCTCGGTGGGGGCGTTTCCCAGCATAGGTAACGCTGCTGGTCCCCGCGGCAGCTTGGTGCTCAGTGCTGGGAACCGGAGGGTTCACTCAGGGTTCCTGCTCCTTTTCCCTTCCCTCGCCACCCAGGGCTGCTTTGGAGCAGGCAGGACAGGAGCTGTCGCATTCCTGGTGAGCAGGGCAGGGAGTCCCCGCTCGCCTGGGAGGCTGCAGCGGGCACCGCACTGCCTCTTCTGCTGCGAAGGCAGCTTGGCCAGTAAAAGTGCAGGGCATGGTCATGGCTTCAGCCTGGCTGAAGCGGGGTGGCAGCACCCCAGGTGTCTGTCCCCATGGCACAGCCCCGCGCAGGTAGCTGGGGACTCCCCAGCACTGGTGCGGTCAGCCTTGCCTGACAGCCACAGATCTGGGCACCCATCGCCACGCACAAACCCCTCCCGCAGGCTGGGACAGCAAAGCTTCAGCCTGGTGGGAGGTGGACGTCATTTTACAGAGTAAGTTACGGAGCCTGTGAAGGCGTTTTGTCCCTCTGAGGGGCACAGGGAACAGCGTGAGAGCATGGAGGGAGCAGGGCTTGGGACAAACCCTCGAGCCAGCCTGTGAAACAGCCCTAGGTAAGGCGGAAAGCAGCCTCCTCGGCTCGCCGGCGCAACAGCCTGCCTTCCAGCCCGCCCGCCTCTGGGGCAGGCCGGGCACTGCGAGGCTCTGTCTGCCACAGTGGCCCCGCAGCTCCTCCTTGGCATGTAGCCTCAAGCTTCGCCAGGAGAGGTTCAGGTTGGACATTAGAAAGCATTGGAAGGGACTGCCCAGGGAGGTGGTGGAGTCACCATCTCTGGAGGTGTTTAAGAAAAGACTGGACATGGCACTTAGTGCCATGGTCTAGTTGACATGGTGGTGTCAGGGCAGTGGTTGGACTCCGATGATCCCAGAGGGCTCTTCCAACCTCATTGATTCTGTGTGATTCTGTATCCTGCTCTGGGCAGGGCCGGAGCGCTGGGGCGGCTCCCGGGCTGGGAAATTCCTCTGTATCCAGAGCTTTTATTCAATAAAGATTTCAGGCAGCTACACTGCAACAAGCCCTCTTTACTGCCTGGGGGGGCTTTTGGGATGTGGGCAGATATTCCCCACTGCAGATTTTCCACCTCCTCCTGCTTGCAAAGGGTCTCTCCCAACCTGCTGGGAGCACCCAGGAAGAAAACCCCCTCCCCAGACTCCCTGCACACAAGCCCCGGGGGGCTGCTCTGTGCCCAGCCCCCCCGCGCTGCCCACGCTCTGCTGCAGGAGCCGACTCTTTCAAAGAACTCTTTATTGATAACGAAACGTCTGTGTTTTCCCCAGTTGACAAAACCTTCTCATATGGTCCTTTAAAAAAAACAATCACAACACCATTGACCCGTGCCCTGGGCTGGGACCTGCCCGGGGCATCGGGAGGTGCGAGGAGGCTGTCACAGGGAGCATCTTCTCCATCCAGAAAAAAAAAAAAAAGCCCATCAACAACGGCAGAAAAGAGAAGGGGGAGCCTGTATTCTACCCCCAGGAAAGAAAACCTGCTGCCGGAGGAAGCAGCAAGAGCCCCACCATAAAAATTAATTCCAGATTCTAGTGTAATCTGAGAAACGGATTAGCTGGGGAGCGGCGGAGGGCACCGGCTCCTGGCGGGGCTGGCTTGGGGGGGTGGGAGAGGGAGGAGGAGAGAATCCCCCATGCGCACAGCCCAGAGCCAGGGCTGGGTGGCCCCCTCCTGCCCAGCGGCCTGTCGTCGTCCCACCTGGCAAACCTCTCACTGGTCACAACGAGCTCCTGCCGGGCAGGGGGAGGCTCCCCACAGGAAAGGCATTCAAAAAGAAACCCGCCAGCCTTCCCATTCCCTCGGTTAGGGTCAAAGCTACCTTCAGAATGGTGGAATTCAGTGTTGAGCGCTCTGGCCAACCCTCGGCGCAGAGGAGAAGCGAGGAAGCGCTGCGGACTTCGCTCCTGGGTGGGCAAGCGCGGCAGCCTTGGGGCAGGGATCAGCCCCAGGTCCCCGTCCCGGAACAGCCCTGGCTGGCGGTGGCCGACATCCACAGCCCACCCTGCACCGAGGGGAGCGGCTGGAGGAACCCCGTCCTTGCGGTGGCGGCAGCAGCATCATCCTGGGTGCCCGGTGCTGGCCGCGAGCAGCGACGAAGCGTTGGAATGAGGTAGCCCCCCTGCCTCTGCCACGGGAGGTGTCCCTGCCTCCCTGCTGAGCGTCCCAGCTGTGGTGGGGACACACATGGAGGGTTAGCAGCTCTCCGACGGAGACGGGGCAGGGAAGGCGGGGGGCGGCGTGTCGGCCAGTCACAGCTGGGACGGGGCATCCTGGAAGGTGATGAGGCTGGACTCCTGGCTGGTGCCCTTCCCGGCCACGCCAGGGTCGGGCAGCAGCGGGCTGTCGGCCTTTGCCCCCGCCTCCTCCTCGTCGTCCTCCATGCTTGGCCAGGCCGACTGGTCCTCCACGCGCTTCAGCCGCTCGTTCAGGGCCTTCAGGGCCAGCTGCCTGCGGGGCAAGGGCAGAGGGGTGGGTTAACCCCAGGTCTGATGAGCAGGACAGGGGCAAATGGCTCTGCCTCACGGGGCACTGTGCGAGGCCGTCCCTGGCTTCTTCCCGGCAGGAGAGGCTGGACTCAGCAGCGCTAGAGATGACCCGCAGCGCCTGGGACTGCCCCGCAGAACCCACTCACGCTCCCAGGCTACGCACGCAGAGTTCTAGTGCCACGTGGTGTGCTGGGACGCTGTCGGATGGCACACGGGCCGCCCCGGGGACGGGGACAGAAAGGTGTAAAACAGGGCAGGGGAAAGCGGAGCGCCAACGCCTTGTCCAAACCTTCCTGCCGGGTGTCGGGAAGGCCAATGCCGGGCGTGCGGGAGGGCCGGTGTGCGGGGCTGACTCAGCGCCTTCCCCCCACGCTGCGATGACGGGCGTGGGGCTGCTGCGAGCAGGGGGCCGGCGCCTCCCCAGGCAGCCGCCATTCCCCCTCTATAGGGACCTCTGACCCCAAACCCCGCCTGCCCCTTCCCCAGGATCTCCTTGTTCCTCCCCTGCACCTGCACTGCCACTCTGCGTTTGGAAGAGCGGGATAACGTCCCACCAGCCGCCTAAAATGCTCCCCACCACCTCTGCAGCAGGGAGGGCGGCCCCCAGCAGACCCCCTGGAGAAGGCTTCCCCTTAGCACCCTGCAGCCACACCTCCCCACTCCTCCTTGTTTGGATTTTAAACCAGACCCTCACTGCCCGTAAACACGATCCCCGTGGAAGCAGGGTGAGCGGTACCTTCTCCTCTCGGCGTCCTGGGGGTCCGTCCCCGGCAGGCTGATTGTAATGGACGACGGGCGCCCACGTCGTAGCGTTTTGACCCGTCTTGCGGCAGACCTTCACCTTCACCAGGATGCCGTGCACCAGGTTGGCCACCAGACCACCACGGGCTGCAGGATCTCAGGGAAGAAAGTGGCGAAGGCGAAGTGGTCGGACATGTCTCCGCGGCCTCTACTGTGCCGCTGGTAGAACCGGAGATAGACCCAGCTGGAGAGGAGCCCGAAGCCGTACGAGGCCAGTACATTGCTCTCGACGAGGGCGGCGAGCCGCAGCAGAGCCAGGAGAAAGGAGCAGAGCATGGGGACAGCCTTCATTCTGACCTGGGGGCACCTTCAGGACGGGTGCTGTCCCCCATCGTCTGCTTGAGGGCCACCAAGACTCCCCCCAGGAAGCCCAGCCCGCCGTGGATGCGGATGGCGAACAGGTAGGCGAGGTGGAAGGAGGCCACGTAGGTGAGGAAGTAGGCGAGGGCCCCCAGGAGCCCCACCGAGACGTTCACCACCGCGAAGAAGACGAGCAGCTCCAGGGCTCCCCAGAGGGGCTCCAGCAGCCGGCCGGCCGCCCCCAGCGTGGCCAGGCTGGCCACCAGGCCCCAGGCCCGCTCCTCCACCAGCCCGTGCGTCAGCAGCGTCCAGACCCAGAAGTTGGGGGGGCAGGAGGTAGCCGGGCGTCACGGCCAGGCCGTAGGCCGGTGTCCAGGCCGAAGGAGAGCAGGTAGAGCAGCACGACGGCGGCGCTCAGCGACTTCACCACCACGCTGGCGCCGGCCACCGCCGCCAGGAAGTGCTGCCGGGCCACCGGCAGGTACCGCCGCATCTTCGGCCCCCACCGCCGGTGCGGAGCTGCCCCGCGGGGGGCTACAGCGCCCGGCCTACCCGCGCCGGGCACCCGCGCAGCCCCGACGGGCCCGGGCCCCTCCCGCCGCCGCCGCAGGCCAGGCCGCGCTGGGCCCCGCTGCTGGGCCTGGCCGGGCGCGGACAAACAGCGTCTCTGCGCATGCGCGGCCGGGGCGGGGCCGGGGCCGGACCCTCGGGGGCGGGGCCGGGGTCCCGCCGCGGGGCACGTCGGGAAACGTAGTCCCGGCGCTGCTGGGGACGGGGGGCGCGGACACGGGGGGGCACGGGCACGGGGGGGTTCATAGGAGAGTGATGGAGGGACACGGACACGGGGGGACACGGGGTGCTCGGGGGGGAGTGACAGGGACATGGACACGGGGGGGACGTGGGGGCTTGGGGAGAGTGACGGGGGGACACGGACATGGGGGGACGTGGGGGGGTCAGAGGAGAGTGATGAGGGGGCACAGACCTCAGAGAGGGGTGGGGGGGACGCAGTCATGGGGGCATGAGTGGGACAGTCACGGGGACAGAGCAGGGCACAAATCCTGGCCGGGGGGGGACACTGACACGGGTGGGCTGGGCATGGGGGGGCACTCGGGGACATGGACCCCACAGGACAGGGGGCCGTGGATGTGGGGACACCGGCAGGCAGGGAGGGTGGGGACATGGCGACGGGAGGGGAACAGTCCTGAGAGGACACAGGGACACGGGGGGGGGCTGCATCGGGGGGCTGAGCCCCTGCTGCCCACAGCCCCTCCTGGGCAGCGTGAACCTGCGCCCCTGCCTGCGGGAAGGCAGCGGCCCGGCTGGCAGGGGCACCCCGCTGTCCTGCCTGCCCCCCCCGGCCCCGCGCACGTACCCGGGCAATGACGCAGCCACTGCCTGTGAAGTGAAAATATGAACATTATTTAATAACTGAGTCTCTGTAATAAACCATTTGAAAATATTTTACAAGGAGTCACACGCACGATATCTTACAAATTGTCTTTTTGTTGGTTTTTTTTTTTGAAGTTTTCCAACTCTTCTGTACAAAAAAAAAAAAAATAAAACCCAAAGAAATTAAAAAGAAACTAAAGAAAATCAATTAAAAACCCAACGCCTTTGAATGAGCAGAGAGAAGCTTTTGAGGGGGGGGTATGGGGCAGGACGTGACCCCGGCGGGACGGGGGGGCCCGGGGCCACGCCGCCCCTTTGTCTCATTGGTTTTTTAACTTAAAATAGACTATATATGTATATATTTATAGGTATGTATAGTGGTGGTTTTCTGGCAGAGCACCTAACTAGACTACAGCAGTACACACACTCCCGGTAACACAGAGCCATCTGCTCAAACACGGTTCCCAGAGACAGTAACCAAACACACACCGAAAAAGCTACAAGCAGAATGACCATTAATTAACCCAGCACTAATTAGCGCCTGGCAACCCTCCCCAGCCCCCCCTGGGGTGGCCGTGCCGAGAGGGCTTCCCCAGCCCTGTTGATGGGGAGGCTCTGAGCAGGGTGAGGGTCCCCGGGGGTGCCTGCCCGGGCATGGACCCCCGGTGCTGCAGGAGCAGCGGGGGGCATGGGCGGTGGGTATGGCCTCCCCGCACCGCAGCACCCCGGGGTGGCAACCCTGCCCCCTTCGCACCTCTCCCGGCTGGGGTGGCAAGGTGCAGTGGGGTGCTGGGGCCACTCCATCCACCTCCTCAGCACCCAGCACTTTGGCTAGGGGGGGACACCCCCCCACCCAAGTGCCCTGGTGTGAGCCCCAGCACCTCGGGGCACCTTGCTGCAGGGGCACCTCCTGCCCCCAACTCTGGGTGCCCCTCAGCAGCACCCGGGGAGCAGCTCCCCGCTCCGCGGCCGGCCGGCAGCCCCCGCGCCTGTGTCCCCGGGACGGGCATGGGCGCCTGGCACAATCCCTTCTGGGGACACGTGGCACCTCCTGCGGGGTATGGGGTGTGACCCGCTGAGGGGCACATGGCACACCCCACTTGGGGCCAGGCACCGTCCCGCTGCCGGCGGTGTCCGGCACGGGCGGCCGGAGGGGCAGGCAGGGCTGGGGCGGGGCAGGATTTCACAGTGATCTGCAGAACAGAAAACAAACAAAACACACTTTTTTCTTTCCCCCCACTTCTCACCCCAACATCTGTGCCCAGGAACGCACGGAGCAGCTGAGCCCGGAGCAGGGACCAGGGCTCCATCTTGCCCCACACAGGCGACGGCCGGCTGCCCCCCATCTTGCCCTGCCCGCACTGGGGGTCGGGGGGGCTGGTACCCGCTGGAACAATAATACTGACCCGCACAGTCAAGTCCAGTCCTTTTTTCTTTTTTTTTTTTCTCCTTTTTCCCCCCCTTTTTTTTTTCCCCCACGTGTCCTCGTTGCTGACAATAAACACCGCCGTTCTCCAGGAGAGAATGTCGGAAACTGGATGTAGAAAGATCTGGTTTAAAATCTTCAGGCTAAAAAAATAGGCGAGGTGGATGGGGGGGTCACGGGCGGAGGGCACCAACGCCGCTGTCCGAGTCCGAGCGGCCGGGGAGGGCACGATGCCGGGGCACCAACCCGGTCCCCCCTGCCGGGGAGCCCCTGCCCGCACCCCGACTCTTCTTTGGCTGCGGCCAGCGGGGAGCGCGGGGTGGCATTGTGGGGGTCCCCGAGACGGTGGAGGGGACGTTGCTCCCCACTCCACCAGGCTGGGAAGGGGGATGGAGATGGAGCTTGAAAGAAAAGAGAGGTGGTGGGGGGCGGCCAGGGGGCTAAAGGCGGGGCGGCCGGGGGCAGCGGGTGCCGGCTGGCGTAGAGGAGCAGCAGCTGCAGGAGAGCAGGACCCCCAGGGAGGGGGCGAAGGAAGCCCCTCGGCCACAGTCTGAGGTATCTTCCTGGGGGGGCAAAGGGAGAGGGGCCATGGGGCATCTCCCATGGTGCCTACGCACCACAGGGGTACCCGCCGCCTCCCCTGCATCCTGCTGCATCTCCCACCCTGAGACCCCCTGGCACTGCCCCTGGGGGGACACCCCGTGATGGCTGCTCCCCCCAAGACCCCCACGGCTCCGCTTCCCCCCCAGGAGGGCACCCATGGAATCACTCTCCTAGGGACCCCCCAAGGCCCTGATCCCCCCAGGAAGCACCCCAAGGCTCCCCATCCCCCCGGGTCCTCCCATGGCTCTGCTCCCCCAGGGTCACCCCACAGCTCTGCTCCCCTGGGGACGCCACCCATGGGGCACCCACTGCCCCATCCCTCCCCAGGGGGACAGCTGGGTCCCCAGGTCCCCCCGGGGCTCCGCTCCCCCTGTGCCCCCCCTGCACCCCACGTACTGTTGCATTGTAGTCGAAGCAGATGTGGGGGCCTTTCCGGTAGCGGGGCCCTGTCCACCAGCTCACACTGGTTGGGTTCCCTCGGGGGGGCTTCGCAGGTCAAGGAAACCACCGGGGACAGGGCAGCGGGGACACGTGGGGTGCCCCACGGCCACCCCCAGCCTCTCCAGCCGCAGGCCAGCTCCCTCCACCCCTGCCTGACCCCTTGCAGCTCCCAGCCCCCCCGCCCAGCCCCGCAAACCCCCACCTGTCCCCCCACCCCTCTGCCACCTACGTGCTGGGGGGACACAGCCGAGCCACCAAAGGATACCTCTTACCTCCGCCTGCAGCAGCTTGACGGACTCACACTGGCTGCAGAGGGGCTTGTCGGCCACCACGAAGAGGAGGTTGGTGTTGGCCAGCCTCTGCGCGTGGAAGAGCCTGGGGGTGCGACGGCATGGGAACCCTGGTTACCCTGCGCCCTTATCCCCCCCCTGGTCCCCAGTGCCAGCCTTGCCGGTGGGTGGCTCCGGGAGGCTCAGCCAGTGGGGTGTCTCCATCCCCATCCCCGTCCCCATCCCAAACCACCCCCATCCCCGTCCCCGTCCCTGTGCTGAGGGGCTGCCCAGGGAACTGGCACCAATGTGCTTTCAGGGCTCGGTCCCACCTGCAGGAGCCCTGGGGATGTCACCATCACCCCGCAGGCCATGGGACGCCAACACTGCACTCTGTCCCCCCCCAGGCCGGGTACTGCAGCTGCCCTGAGAGCTGCATGGCATCTCCCATAGCCCCCATGCAGGCTGCTGCACGGGGGTCCCTGGCAAAGGCAACCCAGGGGTGTGTCCCCAGCCCTGCCCAGGTGGTGGGATGGTGGGGACGGACCCACCTGGAACGTTGCCACAGTCGATGATGGCGTTGTAGGTGGCGTTGACGGTGCTGAAGTAGTACTGCGTCTGCTTTCATGATGCAGCTTGTCTCCCTGGCCTCCGTGTTGTCCCCTTGCCACCTCCTCTATGGCAGCACAGCAGCACCGTGGGGCCAGGGGCGCATGGGACCCCCCGCCACGGTGCCCCCGCCACATCCCCTGCCCATCCCCAGCCCGGGGTCTCCTCGGGGACTCACCCGTCTGGAACCAGCTGCTGTAGGTGAGGCCGTACAGGAACTGCTGGAAGAGGGACCTGGGGAAGAAGAGCGTGGCCATATCAGTTGTCCCAGCCCTGGGGACGCGCTGGAGTCACCCCTCGATGGAAATGGCCCCCGGGGAGGGGACAGCGGCGGGACTCACCAGGCTGCGGCCGAGGTCCACCAGGCGAGGTTCAGGAGATCGGCCACGGTGGGCTGCGGGCAAAAGAGGGAGGCGGTGAGCCAGCGGGTCCTCGTGGGGGGGCACTGGGGACACCACCCACGGGTCCCTGAGCTCCCGGACCACGTCCCCATGGGTGCTCACCACGAAGACGCCACGCGGTGCAGCGCCCGTGTTGCTCTGGGCCTCGGGGGCACAGACGGACTGGAAGTCGTAGGACTCCTTGCGGGCGTAGAAGGAGTTGTTGTAGAGGGCGGACATCAGGTTGGCGTCCACCTCGCTGAAGAACTTGCCCACCTGGGATGGGGACATCGAGTCTGCACCCAAATGACACCTCGCCATGGGTGTCCCCCAGTGGGGACTCGAGTGGGGCTGTGTCTTGCCACAGGTGACATGAGCTCAGAGGTCTCAGCTCCCCGCTGGTATCCCACACCCAGGGGAGCTGCCACGTGGGCATCGCTCACCTGGTACCAGTGGTCCTCCTGGTTGGAGAGCACCAGGAAGCCCCCGTCATCGATGAGGACGCAGATGAGGTCCTGGGGAAGGAGAGCAGCGTCACCCACCCGCTGGCCATGCCCAGGACAGGCAGCACAGGCAGGGCAGGGGGGGCACAGGCAGTCAGGCAGGGGGGCCAGCGCGGTGTCCCCAAGCCTGGGGGCTGCTCAGGAGCATCTTGGTGCCAGGAGTGCCCACACTGGGTACAGGGAGCTGGAACCACCACCCACCCTGGGGGCTTCAATAGCCCCCTCGGGGGGGTCCACGGCCCAGGGGGCAACCCCCAGGGTTTCGTCCCTGCATGGGGGGTCAAGGACTGACGCAGCTCCAGGAGTGGTAAGGGGACAGGGTGGGCCTGCTCACCCAGACAGCACGGCAGGGGACGGGAGCCCTCCCGGACACCCACTGCCCACCCTGCCCGCTGTCCCCCACTGCCCCCAGCCCTGCCCACCACCCACCTTGTTGTTGGCCTCGCAGTCCATCTCGCAGCTGGTCGAGGGGTCACACTGTCAACCAAAATGGGGGCAGAGGGACAGGTTAGCAGGACCAATCCTCCCCCACCAGCGCTGTCCTCCCGGCCAGCAGGGGACACGAAGGGTGGTGTCCCCAGGGGATGGGGACAGGTGCCCCAAGCAGGGTGACAGACAGGGCTGTGCTGGAGGTAGAAGCCCAGCAGGGCCACGGGCACCATGTCCCAGCAGCGCTCCCCAGCCATGTCCCCAGCGAACACAGCTCCCTCCCTGTCCCTGTCCCCATCCCACGCTGTGCCAGCGCCGCAGGAGCCCCGGGGACGTACCCGGCGGGCACCCAGCTGGTCACGGTCTGTCCGGTTGCTTGCCAGCACTTTGAACTTCTCCGCCCAGGCCTCCAGGTCCAGCTTCACCCCCACCACTGGGGCAGCGGGGAGAAAGGGTCAGCTCTGGCTTGGGGGGGGGGGACACAACGGGGATCCCCCCAGCCTGGTGGCAGCCCCTCCAGCTCCCTGCCTACCTGCCGGCTTCAGCGTCTTGCCCCCGATGCTGAGCTCTACGGCGGTGCTCACCAGGATCCCAATGGTGTTGTTCTCCAGGTCCAGTGCCCGGTAGCCGGCTGCGGAGGGCACGGGTGGCATGAGGGGACACGCGGGGCCAGCAGCAGCCTCTGCCACCCCCCACCACTCCCATCTGGTACCCACCGTCCCGGTAGGGTGGCTTGAAGACGTAGCCCTTGTTGTCTAGGCTCCTCCGGTAGAAGCTGGCGTTGAAGGGCTCTGGTTCCTCCTCCCAGTCGTCCGCAGCCCTGCAAGGGAGCAGCCACGGCCACAGCTGTCACTCGGCTCTGGTCCCACAGGAGATGGCCCTGCGGGAGCAGGGGTGGCACCGTGCGGGGCCAGGCTCACGCGCACCTCCCGGACACTCACTTGTTAGGGAAGACGCGGGTGATGCCCCCGTCAGTGGCTGCGAAGACAGCCAGGAGGCTGTACCTGCAGGGAGAGGGCACGGGCACACCGGGCATCAGCAGGGCTTCGCTTTGCCCCTGTCCCATCCCCGCAGCCCGTCTCAGCCCCCTGATCCCCCTCCCTGTCCCCAGCCAGCACTGCCTGGCCCGGGCCACCTTGCCCCCACCTACGTGTTGAGGTCCTGTCCTTCCAGACCCGCTCCACCAGCTGCTGCGTGATGCCTGTGTCCAGGATCAAGTTGTGCAGGAGGAAGTTGTCACCTTGGGAGAAAGATGGAGAGAAGGAGGAGGTGAGGGCTGGTCCCGCGGGGACCATCTGTGCCCCCCTGCCCTGTCCAGGCACCAGCACCTGCTCTGCAGTGGCTCCTGACCCCAGCCCCGGTGTGGTTCACCCCCTGCCCCATCTCCCCCCACACCCCTGTCCCCTGCAACCCCCCCGCCAGCCCCCCACCAGCCACCCCCAGCTACTCACACTGCTTGGAGTCTGGGGTCACCTTTTCCATGAGGGCAATAAAGTTCTCCAGGAACTCGGTGTTGTTATCCGACAGGTCGAGGTCTTTGCAATACTCTCTGGGGTTTGGGGGACAAGGTTTGGCGTTCGCGAGGATGGAAAAGGCAAGGTCAGTTCTCCCCCGGGTACGGCGGGGCAGGCTCCAGCCGTGCTGCCAGCACCCAGGCTTGCCGGGGGACACGATGGCGGTGACGTGCCATCGCTCCCACGAGCGTCACCCCGCCGGGGCAGCCGGCTGTGGGCACCTCGGCAGCCTGCCCGGCACCCAGCCCTCTGCTGCCTGCAGTACCACCAGCTCGGCTGTCACACCGGCCACCGGGTCTGCCCCTGCCATGGGCACCGAGGTGCCGTCACCTCTGCCAGGGCCAGGTTTGATGGATCCCAGTTTGCCCAGAGTGCTACAACCCTGAGCCCGGCTCTCCCCATACTGGTGGGGCTACTGGTGGGACTGGGCGTCTCTGCCACCATACTTACCTGTGGGGCCAGGTGGGAGCCACCGTGCCCACCCTGCCCTGCCCTGGCGGCACCCCGGGGAGCGGGGGCTCCGCTGCGGGTGCGAGCTGGGGTGGGCGTCGTTGGGGGGTGCCGCGTCCCCGCTCTGGTCTGGCATGACCCTGAGTGCAGAGCCCCGGCCCCGCCGATGTTGGGGAAAGCCGTAACCCCGTCGGTGACCGCGAGGCTCTGACCAGATGGCATGGGTTAGTGCCACCCACGGGAGCTGAGAACCTGCCAGCCCCAACGGCACGGCTGCAGGCAGTGCCAGGGGGCTCAGGGCTGCCCCCCACTCGTGTCCCCTCCGCCGAGCTCCTGACTGCCAAAAACCTCACTGAGAGGACAAGTGCCAGAGCAGAGGGTGGCGGGGAGCGTGCCCACGGGTCAGCCGAAACAGCTGAGGCACCCTGGCTAGCCCGTCCCGGCCCCTGCTCGGGGCAAGCAGCCCCCTAAACATCCACCCCAGCACGCACAGGTACAGGTACTCGCACACCCACGGGGGACGGGGCACATACGGTTTCTGAAAATGTCCAGTGGCCCATGGGCACGGCAGCGCCGACGGCACATCATACAGTCGCCCTGGGGGCCGGACCCCCGCCCCGGGCTGGCACCCGCCGCAGGGAGGGGGCTCGCAGGGCTGCTCTGGGGGCATTGCAGGGCATTTTCAAGCCCCACTTTTCGCTCCGGCTGTCCCGGCTGCAGAGCCCCGTGCTGGTCACCGACCCCACCACCGCAGCCTGAGTGGGGCAGTCGGGGTCAGACCCGCTCCTCGGGCCCTATGCTCACACAGCACCTCTGTTAGTTACTCCCTTAGCACAGTTACAGGCCAATTTTTTAATAACAGGGTTTTTCTGTTTCTCATTCATACTCTGCTTTGGCTCCCACGTTTCCCAGACCTCAGCCCCGCTGCCCTGCGCATCGCCTGGGGACAGAGGCGTCCCCACCAAGCCGGGGCTACGCAATAACCGTCCATTTCGTGCGGGTTCACCCCGAAGCAGGGTCAGTGAGTGACGGCTGCTGCGGGCAGGGAGGGGAGCAGGGACCCACAGGTGGCATGGGTGGCTGTGCTGGAGCCTCGACCTGCTGCGGTCCCCAAGAACTGCAACGATAAAGCATCCACCAAGGGGGTGGTTTGCTCCTATAATGCTGTATGAAGCCATAGCTCATTAGCTGGTGATGTTAATTAGGGCTGGTCAGGGGCTGTGCTGCAGCAGCAGGAGGGGCAGGGTGCTGGCAGAGCCGCGGGGCTCCCTGAGCACCCTGCCAAGGGACAGCCCTTCGGCCTCGCTAGGTGACAAGACTGGGGGCACGTCCCAGGGCAGGGGACATGTCTGTCTGTCTGGGGGCCACTACGCTGTCCTCACGTCCCTGTCCGCAGCCTGTGGCCGGTGGCCTCCCCAAACCCTCTGGGCATCCTGAATCTGAGCCCAAACCCCCTCTTCCTTCTCCCTACCCCCTGCAACCAGCGCGACTGTATGATGCCATGATGCCACCGTCGGTCCCTCGCCCGGCGGGGGATTTTCAGAAACTATACCTATATATGCACGCGCAGAGGTGGGGCCGCACCGGGTGCATATATACCACGCTGGATGTAACCGGACGGCGGAGCGGGGCCGGGGTCCCGGCAGCAGCCCCCCCTTGGCCGAGCGGGCACACGACACAGACAGTGAGAGGGGACAGGGAGAGGGGGGGACAAGGCACGATGAGGCGGGGATGGAGGGGTGACGGGGGGGTTCAGCAGCGGGGCCGGGGCGGATGCACACCTCAGCAAGCGCACACGCAAAGCTACCTGGGAGCAATGAACACATGTCCCTCCGACTCAAAGCTGTTGGGCAGCAGGTATTCAAAATCTGCAACAGAAAGGGGAGGTTATCCAGCGGGGAGGGGGACGCCGGGGGGCTGGGAGGGAGAGAGACGGACAGAGAGAGAGAGGGGAGGGAACCAAAAAAAAAAAAATACACCAGGCATTTGCTGCTCTTGGTAACAAGAGAGGAAGGAAAAGGCTGTTTTGCTGCCGCTGGCACCGCGTGGGAAGGAAAGTCACAGCCAGACCAGGAGAGGTTTGCCCGTCTCGGCTCGGATTTGCTTGGTGGCGGGCTGAAGGCGGGCGGGTGCGTGCGCGGGGCCGGTGGTGCGCACGCAGGGACACACAGACACACACACATATATATATGCGCGCACATGTGTATATATATATATATGTACGTTTGGGAGGGCGCGGGGACGTCTCTCTCTCGGGGCGGTGGGGGGCGAGGGCAGGGAACCGCATGCTGCGCTCCTGGCCGGAGGAGGAGGAGGATCACCGAAACGCTTGCTTGTCGGGAGTCAAAAAAAACCCCAGGAGTTTCCAGGCATCGCCATGGCCCAAGGGGAGCCTTGCCGAGGACAGTCCAACCAGAGGCTCCCCGCCCAGCAAAGGGCTGTGCAATGCCCTGCGGGGCTCTGCCGCCGTGCCCCGCCGGCCCCCCCGCACCCCACCCCGGGGATTGGGACCCACGCTCGCCCACCAGCCCAGCACCTCACTCTGCTTTAAGGGGGGGGTCACAGCCCAGCAGGGTGTGGGGTGCCTGTTGGGACCCCCCGGCAGAAGGGCGGCAGATGCGGGTTCAGCTCGTGGGAGCAAGCTGGGTTCGGGAGTGCGTGGCGGGGTGATACGGGACATCCTGCCACCCCCTTGTCCTCCCGCCAGCCCCTGGTGCATTGCACGGCACAGCCAGAGGTTGGACTGTTGCTCTCCGAGGGCTGTAGGCATGGGCTGGGTACAAGCCGATGAGAGGAAGAGCAGGAGAAGGAGGAGGAGGAGGAGGAGAGGAGTACAAAACACTCGTACTTGGTCCATCAGCATTGCCATCACAGGGGCGCCGGGAGGAGGCAACTCAAAGCTGATAGAACAGGGCTGAGGGTGACACTCCCACCTCCCCGCTGCCCTGGTTCCCCCCCCCAGTCCCCCCCTGCGCTACCGTGCTCCTGCAGCCATCCCCCTGCCCGTGCCGGGGAGCGGGTGCTGCTGGTGGGCACCACGTGCAGGGTGTGGGAGGGAGCGTGGCGGCGGGTCCCCCCAGGACCGGGCATGGCGGGACATCCCCTGGCCCACCAAGGAGCTCCACGGGACCCCTCCTGCTCTGGCGAGCGGCCAGGCATCATGGGGATGTGGGGCAAATCCTGCCCTGGGTCACACAGGTGATGTCCCACAGCAGGGGGGTACCAGCCCCTGCACCCTCCGCCTGCCTCGGTGGGACTTTGGGCTCAAATTCGGCTGCTCCCGGGTGGGCACGGATGGCGCTGGGACACTGCGGCGGCCAGGGGCTGTATGCCATGCTGGGCCCTGGGGACAGCCACCGAGCGGCCGGGGGGGCCGGCAGCGTGGCACCCCGGGGCTCGGCCGCTCCGCGTCCCCAGGCTCGCCGTCCCCCATGCAGCGGGGTGGCATCGCCCCGGGGTGGTCCCACCCCCACCTCCGCCCAGCGTTTCTGCTTGGGGGGCTTCCCCAAAAACGCCTGTCCCAGAGGGCGATGGCGGTGGCGGCCTGGGTCCCCTCCCTGTCCTCTGTCCCCACCACCTTTGGGTGCCCACCCCGCCGCCCCCCGCTCCCTGCACAGCCCTATCCCTTTCAGGTTGAGTTGTCTTGGGGAGGGAGGAAGCGGAGGAGCCGGGATGGGGGAGAAGGAGCCGGAGGAGGGCGAGCAGGGGCAGAGGAGCAAGAAGAGGGTGGTGTGGGAGGGGAGGAAGAGCAGGGTGTCAAACTAGCTACGGAAAACCTCGTGGATCGAAAACAGCAGTTTCATACAAGATCAGCTCTTGAACGGTATTGAACCGGGTTTGGGAGCGATGCACGGGCAGGGGGTGGGGGATCATCGTGACAAAGCTCTCATGGACAGAACAAGACATGTTGCTTTCAAATAAAGGGGGAACTGGAGGAGAGTAGGAGGAGGAGGAGGAGGGAGGAAGGGCGAGTCGGTGGCGGTTTGCAGGTTCGGCGTGGCAAACGGGCAGGGAGATGGGCAAGCAGGGGGGCTGGGGGGGGACTGGACACGGGGCGGGGGACGGGGTGGTGAAGGTGAGTGGTCTGAGACTGAAAATACTTGCCCTTCATTCTGATGTTTGGTACTGTGTGAATCCACCATAGAGAGAAAGCAAGAAAAACAACAAACAAAAAAACAACAAACAAAAAAAAAAAAGGGGTTGGGTGGAAAGGGGGAAGGGGGGGCACAAACAATATTTTATTCAATTGCCGTTTGAATAAAAATATTGTGTATCATAATCATACCAAAAGGAAACCTCTTGCAAAAAACGACATGAAAAAAAGAAAAAGAGAGAAAAAAACCCCAGTAACGAAAGGAAAAGGCCACGGTAAAATAAGAACTAAAAGGAAAATGCAAAGATATAACTAGAGAAATATATATATATATATATTCAATACTCCAAAGGAAAATGAGAGTCAGTAGCAAACAGTTGCAACAGTCTTGCTATCGAAATGTCCTCACTGAGTCGGGGGGCATGCACGGCATGGCGGGCAGAGCCGGGGAGGACGGGGGGTCCCCCCTCCCGGGGACAGGGACAGCCTGGCCTCGTCCCCGCGGGGACGCGGGGCTCCTGCCGACGGATGGAGGGGGTGGCAGGGGCTGGATCTGGAGCGGGGCTGAGGGTCGAGCCGCTGGGGCGGCCGAGGGGAAGAAATGGGGGGAACCGGAGGGGAGAGGGTAAGGGTCCGGTTCTCCCCGGCAGAGAGGGTCCCCGGGAGCAGCGTGGTCCTGCGGTGGGAAAAAGGCTTGGGGGGTCAGGGGAGAGAGAAAGAGAGAGAAAGGGGGGGGCCAGGCTAACACACACGTACACAGACTGATTCCAAAGGAAAATCCAAACCAACCGAAACCGAACTCATAAAAAGAAGAATAAATGGCTCAAACCGAAACCAAAGAATCGTAACAAACCAAAGGAAATGAGAGATCCATGCAAACCTTCCCAGGCTCAAAAATCAACTGCCTGCCACGGCGCCATCCCTCGTCCCCAGGAGGCGAAGGGGCAGCAGTACAGCCCCTGCCCGCAGCCCGGGGCGCGGGTTTTGGGGTGCAAAGCGTAAGGACCAAACCCTGGCACCCCAGGGCACCCCAGGCAGGCAGCTCCTCTCCCTCTGCGCCTTCACCTCTACTCAGGCCTCTCTCGGTTTTAATTTTTCTTTTTTTTTTGGCCTCTCACAGTGATCCCTATCTCTTTTCGCAAGTTTTTGCTTCGTGTTTCTCCCCCCGGGAGCCGCGGGCCGGCGTGGGGGCGAGCGGGAGGGTGGGAAGGTGGCGGGGAAAGCCGGGGGCTACTTACACTTCACTTGCAGGATCTGGTCGCTGAGGTTGGCCTGGATGTAGTAGGTGCTGTAGGGAGGCAGAACCAGCCCCAGGCTGCGGAGGGGGAGAGCAGACAGGTGGTGTAAGGCTTCACACCCACCCAGAGCCCCTGGCCGGACCCCAGCCCCTGCCTGGCACCCCCCCGGCAGCACTGGGCCCCAGCTGATGGCACGCAGCAGCCCCGCTGGCCTCCTGCACAGTCCACTGCGTCCTTCTCTCCAGGCACTGTGTCCAGGGCTGTCCTGGGAGCACCCAGGGTCATCCTGAGGCATCCAGGGTTGTCCCCGAAGCACCTAGGGTCATCCTGGTGACACCTAGGGTTGTCCCCACAGCACCCAGGGTCATCCTGGTGGCACCCAGGACTATCCTTGGAGCCATCAGGGCCATCCTGGTGGCAGCCAGGGTCATCCCTGGAGCAGCCAGGGTCATCCTGGTGGTAGTCAGGGTGACCCCCAGAGCATCCAGGGCCATCCCCAGAGCACCTAAGGTCATCCTGGGGCAACCGGAGCCACCCTTGGAGCACCCAGGGCCATTCTGGTGGCACCCAGGGTCATCCTTGGAACAACCAGGACCATCCTCAGAGCACCCAGGGCCACTCTTGGAGCACCCAGTGCCATTCTGGTGGCACCCAGGTTTGTCCCCAGAGCACCCAGGGTGATCCTGATGGCACCCAGGGCCATCCCTAGAGCACCTAGGGCTGTCTCGGTGACACCCCTGAGCACAGGAGGTGACAAGCCAGTCCAGCCAGGGCTGAGATGCGGGAGGACATGCCTGCCTGGGAACCGAGGGAAATGCACGTGGGAGAGGGACATGACATCCCCGTAAGGGAGGAAGGTGGGAAGAGACACAGCCCTCGACAGAAGGGACAAAACTTTCCCAGGAAGGAGAGACTGAAGACAACCATTACACAGGCACCGGCTACTGGTGAGCCAGGAAGGAGAGGGATCCACTGGCCAGAAGGCTGGCACGTAGGGTGGGGGTGGCAGAAGGTGGTGCCAGGGCTGCCAAACCCATGGGACACGCTGCCGGAGGGAGCCAGGCTCCTGGGTACTGGCTGCAGCAGCCGGTGACCTTTGGTGACGGTGTTTGTGCCAGGGGCTGCCCAGGATAAGCGAGCACCGGCGGGCGGGGGCTGCCTTCCTGACCCTCATCGGCTGTCACACCGAGCCACCGGGACCTGGACTAGCCCCCCGAGCCACCCCTCCAGCCAGTCCCATCCGCACCTGGCAGCTCAGACCGGGCACCTGAGCAATCTGTTCGGTGCTGGTGGCACCCTGTGCTGACGGTGTCCCAGGGAACGCCAGGGAAGGTCCCTGCTGCGGTGCGGAGCCATGGGAGTGCAGGGCCCCCGGCAGCACCTTTCGCCCTACAGATCAACCCGCAGCCCCGGCCACAGCTGTCACCCCGTCTCATTGTCCCCTCCGCAACAGCGCTGCTTGGCTCAGAAGGGGTGCCATCGTGGGGGACAGGACCGGAGCTGTGCAGGGGACACCTGGTAGCTCTCAGGGGTAGGTGTGACCCTTGCTGGCCCCTCCCGAGCTGGGGGCAAGGAGGAAGAGGGTACAGAGAGGGGACCATGCAGCTCCTCACAGGACGAAGGCAGCACGAGTTGGACAGCACAGACATGACGATGTCGGGGTCTTTTTTACACATCTGCTGGTCCAAACTGGTGCAAACTGGGCAATAAAGGCAGTCCTCCCCCTCCTCAGCCACTGCCCGTGCTGCAGGGCAGGCATGCGTCACCGTCACCCAGCCCGGAGCAGGCAGAGACCTGTGTGCAATGATCTGATGGCACGTCTGCAACCCCGCAGCCCGTGGGACACGTTCCTGGCGGCCTCGGGGACCCCCCGGGCTGCAGGCATGGGATCACAGCCCTGTGCTGGTGGGGGTCCGGTCGATGCCGGGCGAACGGGGTGTGCTGGCAGCGCCGCTCACCTGTAGTTGGTGCTTTTGATGGGGGCCCACGTGTAGGTCCTGAACACCTCGTCGATGTATTGCTGCAGGTCAGAGGGAGACAGTCAGGCCTCCGTGGTGCCGGGACCCTGCCAGCACGGTGGCACGGGACCCCGGCTCCGAGCCTGGTGCCGGACATGGCCCCTCACTCCCCACCACCGGGGTCGGGTGCTCAGCACAGTGGCGGTTTCAGCCGTGATCCCCTTCCCGTGCAGCCTTACCTCATCCAGGGACTTGATGAGGGTCTTGATGAACCTCTGCCCGTCATTCCCATCAATCATGCTTCTCCGGATCTGGGGGACACGGAGGAGGCGACTGAGGGCCACAGAGCCCGGCCACGCGCCCACGGGCGCCCACCCCAGCAGGGTGGCACCGGGGACCCGTGGGGTGCAGGGGCGAGCAGCCCGGGGGGCTGTGGGGCAGGGAGGGATGCTGGGGAGTGCAGGGCAGGCAGAGCCGGGCGGGCACCCAGGAGACAGTGACCCAGCTCCCGTCCCCACCGTGGCCCCATGGGAGCTGTGCCGGGGCCCTCAGGACGAGGCACCCCCCAGGGCAGGCTGGAGGGACCGAGTGCCCTTTGTGACCGCAGATGAGGGAGGGCCAGCCTGTGCCCCCAGAGCTGCCCCGGCTCTGCCCACCTCCTCCTTGTTCTCGTCCTCCAGCTCAGCGTCCAGGAAGTCCAGCGTCACCGGCTCACGGAAATTGATGATCTGTGGGCACAAAGGGAGAGCTGGGGAAGGGCTCAGGGCTCCCACAGCCGCCGCTGAGTCCACACAAACTCATCACAATCCCCGCAATTAGCTGCTAATGACCCCGGAAAGCCGTGTGTCCCGCAGGGCCCGGCTAACCCCCGGTGCTGCCACCCCGACGGGCCCCTCCTCACCTGGGGCTGCAGGTTGGGGTGCAGCAGGACGTAGCCGTTCAGGTCGATGGCGAAGACATAACCGTTTGCCCCCAGCTGCGGGAAGACAGGAGGATGGATGAGGCCAGCCGGGCGGCTCTGTGCCGTGCTGGTGAGATCACCCTCACCTCTGCAGGCAGAGCTCGCCCCATGCCACCCCTGGGCTCAGCCTTTTCTATCCCGCTATTTATATTCCCAGGCCAACAGCATCTCTCATCCCGGCTACGGATGTTGCCCGCTGCCCCTTTCCCCAGGCTGGTAGGGTTTATGCCCTGCTGACCCTGCGAGGGTTTTGGCTCTGCTCTGGGTCCCAGAGCACCACCCAGCTCTGATCCCTGCCCCGCTCCCTGCCTGCGGGGATTGTGCTCCCAGTCATGGCTTCTGCACCCCGCCAGCGCTGCGGGAGGTGCTATGAGGTGCTGGGGGCAGCTCGGGGCTCCCCGCAGCGCAGGGACAGAGGGGAAGGGACCCCCACGCACGTTGTATCGCGGTGTCAGCCTCTTGATGTCGTTGAGAGCCACATCGATCCCCATCACGCCCAGGATGAGCTGGTTCTGGAAGGAAGCGCAGGGAGGGAGGTGGGTGGGAGCAGGGCTGTCCCATGCCACCGCCAGCACGGGCATGGGGAAAGAGGGGGATGGACCTCTTCTCCCTCTGGGGACGTGTGGGACAGATCTGGACACAGCAGGGGCACAGGGTGGGATGTGCCAGCCCCCCAGCAGCCCTCCATGGGACTCTCTGCCTCCCAGGGACCTGCAGCTGCCAGCTGTCCCCATGGAACGGGGAGAGCTAGCCAAGGCCATTTTGGGTCCCGGGGATGGCAGTCACCCCTGGTCTCACCCCAGAGAGGGGTGCAGAGCAGGCAGCACCCCAGGGGTGCCAGTGCCCCCCCCACCTCAGCCATGCACCCAGCATCAGGGCACCCTCACCACCCTGCCACAGCTGCACACCCGGGGGTCCTGGTGCACCCAGGGCGGTGGCAGCCACAGTCTCCTACCTTCCTGTCACTGCTGTCCTCTGTCAGGTTGAATACCGGCAGCGTGCCCGTCACCACCAGGCCCAGCCCCTGTGCAAGCACAGAAGGGTGTCCCATGGCCCCTCGCCAGCCCCAGGACTCCGAGCTGGGGTGGGCAGCAGAGGGGGGTTACCCCCCTGCCAAGGGAGATGGGGGCATGTGCTGTGTGAGACCCTGGGGCCGGTGTCCCCACCTGCATCCTGGGGCTGTCCGGGACCTTACCAGCGCATCCTGGTAGACGTTGGTCCACTGAACCTGCTTGGCTCGGTTCCCAGCCAGGACCATGGGTCTGCCTAGCACATCCAGGTACTCCTGTGGGGACACAGGACGGGGGAAGCATGACATGGGAGCCAGGTGCCTCCCTGCTTCAACCCGGTGACACCCCTGTCCCCACGCACACCCCAGGGATTGTTATTAGGGCGCTTGGTGCCAGCAGGCTGAGCTAGGGAAGGGGGCTTGGCAGCTCCCCCACCCCAGGGTAACGGCTCCAGCTGGGACCCGGACGGGCCTGTCGAGATACAAAAAATGTGCTGCTCGCCATTTGCCGTGCACAGGTCAGGCAGGGGCTCCCCCAGCAGCGCTGGCCAGAGCCCCCTGGCTCCCAGCCATCCCTGGGGCTGGGCTTGCTCCATCACACCTGGACCACGTCGCTGTGGTCTCCCTGACTGCCACCACCAGCCTTTTGGGATCTTCTCCCAGGGCAGGCTTCCCTTATCCTGGCTCACCTTGCCAAGGCAGACTTCTAGGCTGGGGGGCAGCCCCTGTGCCACGATGCCAGCTCTGCCCCGAGGGGCTGCCCCGCTTGGGGACCCCCATCACCTGCCTACTGTGGCACCTTGTGTGCACCCCATAAAGGGGTAGAAAAGGGGCAGGGGGACGGGGTGTGGGGTGGACACTGGCTCTGCTGGGGCTGGCTCTGCCTGTGCTTGGCTCTGCTCTGTGCTGATTAATGCCTGATGTTTCCTAATTAGTCACTCAAAAGGCAGCAGCGCCGTTGGGAGCTGCAGAAGACGAATTACTTATTTCAGTAGCGCAAGGCCTGGCTGAGGGCTCGGCTCGGCTCCCCAGCTCGCTGCCACGCTCGCTGCTAGCCCTGCGGCTCCCTGCGGCGGGGCTGGGGCTGCCCGAGCGTGTCCCCAGGCAGGGCACCCCGGGAGGGCAGCTCTGCCTGCGGGCACCCCGCCGTACCTGCGTGTTGATGCGGATGGCGCCGATGGAGGGGATTTCGAAGTAGTAACCTTGGAAAAGAGAGAGAAATGCAGCTGGAGAGCTGGCTGTGCCTGCCCTGCAGCCTCCTGCCCTGCTGTCCAGCCCTCCGGGGTGGCAGCCAGAGCCTTGCCGGCAGCGGCACGCACTGGAGCATCGGTGCCAGCCCTGCTGCGAGGGGCGAGCCCAGCGCCCCGCAGCCTGCCGGGTGCCAGCCCCGCTCACCTTTGTTGGCGCAGGCCATCCACTGCAGCGGGGTCACGTCGTAGTTGTGCTGCCCGACGGAGAAGGTGAAGACCCGCACCTGCGGCAGAGCGGGGCGGTGAGGACTGTCCGCCGGGCACCCCGGGCTGCAGCAACCTCCCTGGGGACAGCGTGGCATCGCCCTCCGCCATGCAGGCCATGCAGCCCATGGCCAAGTGCAGGGAGGAAGAAGGTGGTCCTGGAAACGCTGGCCGTGCTGGCAGGCAGGCAGGGAGCCCCTCTCTCCCTGCCTGGAGCCGGCCAGTCCGGTCCCCCATCGGCCAAAGCCACCTACCCTGGCGGGACTGGAGGTCCCCGTGCTGGGGCATCAGGACCCCAGTCTGTGCTCTGCGAGGGTCCTGCATGACCCAGGATCCCCCCACCTCATGGGCCCCCAGGTCCTGGGGAGCTGGGTGGTGATGGGGACCCTCCTGTCTGCGAGCAGCCCTGTCCCCCATGCCTGGGGTGTGCTCTTGGGGGGGCCCGCCAGCCCCATGCTCCCCTGCAGCCTGCGGGGTGCCTGGCCCTGTGCCTCCCGCAGCTATAAACGGCACCGGCGCATCAGCCGCCCCATTACCAGGGCAGCACCTTGGCGCAGGAACAGGCCGTCAGGAGAGAGAGGACGGCGACATTGCTGGCAGCAAATGAGGCGGAAGCCAGCGATGGAGCTGCAGCAGCCATCCCTCTCCCCGGTGAGCGGCCCCACACACGGCCCCACAGCCCCTCACCGTCTTATTGGGCCAGTTGTACTTCTCAAAGACGTCCTGCACCCGGTCCTCGCCACCGTCCGTGAACATCATGATCATCTTGTTGCAGTTGGCACGTGTGATGTTGGACTGTGGGGCAGAGAGACGGCACCTGAGGCCGGATCCGGAGTGAGCGGCGCTGGGCACGGGGCTGGAGGCAGCCCGGTGGGCTGGCCCCAACCCTGCTCTTTTCCTGGCCTGTTTCTCCGGGGTGAGGGTGGCCGGGGTGAGTGGGCAGGAGGAGGGATGCTGCCTGCTTGGAAATGATATTGTGGCTATCGCTGCTCAGCACCTAATAGCACCATTCATCTTTATTGTGCCTCCGGCACGGTGTCTGGCTGGATCCAGCATTGTGAAGGAGGTACGTCCCCCCCGGCACTGCAAAGGAGGGCAAGGAGCCCTCTGCACGCCGAAGCCCCAGGCGTGGGGCAGCAGCCGGGTGCTTGGAGCTCCCCCCTCACCCCCAGCACCCATGGGTGCACTCTGCCCGCCCCAGCCCACAGCCTGGCCCCCAGCTCACGTTCTGCAGCTGGTCGAAGGCGTACTCAAAGCCAGCCTTGTAGTCGGTCGTGCCCTTGGCCACCATCCCCTGCACGTCCTCCTTGAAGACCTTCTTGTTGCGGATGTTGGCCTGCACCAGGTGCTTGAAGCACGACACCGGCTTCGCCTTCTCGTTGAACTGGGAGGCAAAAGGGAGGGGAGCGGGTCACAGAAAGGGGACGGGGACCCAAAGGCAGTCACCAGTGGGGACGAACCGCCCACCACGCTCAGCTCCCATGGGCTGGAGGGCTGGAGCATCCCGCGTCCCCCAGCCCAGGGACAGCTGATGCTGAGACTGGGGCTTAGCTGGGGCCAAATCCGGCACCGAGCCGCCCGACGCAGGCGCTGGCAGCACCCGCAGGGCTCGCCTGCACCCTCACTTCTGCAGAACCCCCTGGCTCGTGCAAGCAGGCACGCCGTGTCGTGCTGTGCTGTGCCGGCAGCAGGAGCAGGTGCTGCCTCTCGCTTACAGCTTCATTTGCTGGCAGTAGGGCCCATTTATTAGGGGAGCAGCGATCCAGCTAACGGAGCCCGGCCAGACACGTTAATTAGCACCGGCGTGCTCGCGACCAGACAGGGGAGGGCCGGCACGGGCCGGGTGCCCAGCGATGCACAGATGCGGTGGCACAGCCACGGTGCTGCCTGAGGTCGCGGGCTGGTGACAGCGCCACGATGGGGGGCACGATGGCACTGGCTGGTTGGGATCGCCCCAGGAGCACCTCTGCCAAACGCCCAATGATGGGGGCAGCTTTCGTTCCCCACCACATACAGCCGAGCCCCGAGCAGCCATTTCCTTGCTTATGTGGGTGGTTAAGAGAAAAAAAAATGGCATTTTTCTCTCTCTGCAGAGCCCGCGGCCAGGTGGGTCTGGGGGCAAAGGGCTCCTGCGGTGGGAGCTGGGAGCTGCCCGGGGGGCACAGCCCCGCCACCTGCCCCGTGGCACTCACCGAGGCCACGTTGACGTAGTCATCATCTGAGAGGGTGTCCAGCATCTCATAGACCGAGGTCTTCATCAGCTTGAGGGTGAGGCCGCTCACGCTGCCGCTCCTGGCAGGACAGAGGGGTGCTGGGGGCTCGGCAGCGAGGGGGAACGGGGCTCCCCACCCGTGCTGTCCCACGCAGCTTCCCTGGGGCCACCGGCGAGACAGCGGCAGCCCAGGGAGCTGTGCCACCGTCCTGGCCCGGCTCAGCCTGGCCACGGCCCCCACCCGTGCACTCACACGTCCACGATGATGACCATGTCCTTCGGGGAGGAGGCGCCTTGGATGTACCTGCGGGGTGCAGAGGGGGGTCAGCGGGGTCGACTCATTTTGGGGGCACCCTGACCCTGCTGGGTGCAGCCCGAGAACAACGCTCTGCCAGGGCACGGGCACCCACGGCTGCGGTGACCCCGCGGCGAGGAGCGGGGACAGGGCGGTGGCGGGTGCGCGGAGGCGAGGACGCGGCACGGCGCGGCACAGCACGGCAGACTGCCAGCGACCCACTGCCCAGCACCGTGTCAGCCTAATGAGCTCTAAATGCTAAACTCTTCCATCATCGCGGGCCCTTCTCTGCGCGCTGATTGTGCTGACACACACATCCATATTAAGATGCTATTTACCCCCCGGTAGCTGCAAAGGCCAGGCTGATGAGGTTATTTTTAGCTACGAGGAGGAAAAATAATACTACTGCGTAAATCCTCCCCCGAAAACAATTAGGGAACCCATCCTTGCCCCTTGAAGCACCTGGTCCTGGCCCCGCTGTGCCATCCTGTGTGGGACAGAGCCGGCGCGGTGCTGAGAACCCGTCCCGGCAATGGCCCAGCACAGCCCAGCCTCCTCGTCCCACTGCGTGCGGCCTGACCCTGCCTGCCACGGCTGAAGTCCAAGGGAGCCTCATTATTGGCTTGATCAGGATCAGGCCCGATGCTAATTAATTAGTGCATTATTAGTATCAATTGCTCACCGTTACTGGGTAGGACTGGGGAAGGGGCAGGCTCTGATTGCTAATGTTCCCTAATTACAAGTGATTACCCCAGGTGGGATGTGGGATGCTGGCAGGTGGGGCCCTCCCGGCATGGGTGCTGTGTCCCCCCAACACCCCCCTTCATGCTGGGGTGCAGGATGGGCAGGCAGCTGCCCGCGGGGGCCGGGGGGCTCAGTGCCTGACCCGCTCCCCGGGGCTGGGCTACCGGCACGGCGAGGAGCCCAACTAAGATGCTGCTCGTAATGGGTTGTGGCAGTGCATCCATCTCCGGCCGCCCTGCTCAGATTGATGCCCTGGGCTCGGCGGGAGCAGGCTGTGGCTAATGGCACCATCCATCACAGGGGGGAAGGCAGGCGAGCGGCGCTGGTGGCACGGCTGAGGCTGCAGGCAGGACCGTGGCCCCGGCTGGGCCCGGCAGCGGAGCGGTGAGGGCTCTGTGCCGCACCGGACCCTGGCGTGAGGGCAGGAGAGGACCCCAAAGGGGCATCCCTGGGGGTACGCTGCCCCCCTGCACAAAGGGGGGTGGGCAAGTGTGTGGCCAGCCTGGCTAGTGGGCAGGCAGCTGGGCTAGCTGGACTCGGTAGCCCCATACACATCAGCAGCCCCCCCAAAACAGCCTGCCAGTCCCCCCTCTGGCAACAACCCGCACGGCCGCCCTGGCGGAGAACAGTTAATAATTAATGTGGAGCAATCAAAGACAATTAACCATAGCAGCAGGGCCGTTAATTTCCTGCCAAGGAGAGGGGGCAGCCCCCGGTGCGGGCAGGGGGATGGGCAGGGGGGGCTCCCTGGGGATGCAGGGCTCCCCGCTGCAGACCTGTGCCCGCTTTCCTCTCCACACCTGCACTCCCAGGCGGTGACCGCAGGCAGCATGGGTGGCAGCTCCCCCGGCCCACGGGCAGCTCCACAGTCAGCGCTGCCAGGCCGGGACGGCTGCCGGGCTACGGGGATGCGATTCAGTCCCCCTCGCCCGGCATGCGGCTCCATGGCTGCTCGCAGCTATAGCTCAGCCACAGCCCAGCGCTGCCGGCCTGCTTCTCTCCCCGTCCCCCCAGCACACGGCTTCTGAGAGCCGATCGTTCTCCCGTTTGGATGGGAACGCTGGCGGGGAGCAGGGCGAGGGGCGGCTGTGGCGCGGAGCAGGGCGAGGGGCGGCTGTCCGCACTTGCTCTGTACCCAAGGATTCCTCTCTCCATCCCGCTCTGCCTTCCCGGGAAGAGGGCAGCGGGAGCCACAGCTCCGACGCCGCTGCCTGTGTCACTGAGTCCGTTCGCCAACGCCAGCCACGTGTGAAATGAAAAGGGGAGGGAGCTGCTCCTGGCCGGGGAGGGCTGCCGAAGGGACCCCCCTCCCCACCCAGCACCCCCTTACCAGGGCCGCCGGCGCACGTCGTAGAGGTCGATCTTATTGGGGGCTCTCCACGGGGTGGCTGCGGGGGGAAGGCAGGTGGTGAGCGAGGTGGGGCTGTCCTGGGGCGGGGGACAAGGGGATGTGGGGGACGGGGCAGAGGGATGCCCAGGGCTGAGGAAGCAGCAGGCTCTGGCGCGGAGCTCACGCCACTGGGCTTTGGCACGGTATGGTTATACGTGCCGGGGGATGCTCGCCCGCATCTCGCGGCGAGAAGGGCCCAGGCTGCCCTTGGCCAGCCCCCCAGCCGCCCCCCGCCCCCGCAGCCCCCCGCCACGCACCGGGATAGTAGCGGGTGACACCGGTGGCGCTGCCGAACACCTGCCAGAGCAGGGAGGGATCCTCCTTGCGGTTCTCGATGAAGACGTCCTCCAGCGCCTGCGTCCAGTTCAGCTCGTTGAGGATGACGGTGGCTGCGGGAGACAGAGCCGGGGCGGGCGGGTGGGTGCGGGGGAGTAGCGGAGCTGGGGGTGACGGGGACCGCGGTGTCCCCACGATGTTGGCGGGGGAGGGAGAGGCGGTGTGTCCCCTCTGTCCCTCCCCATGGAGGAACACACCTGGGCTTTCCCTCGGCCCCCTTGCTCCCATGGGGCTCCCACTGTCCCTTGTCCCCACACACCCAAGCCACTCTCCAGGGCTCCCCTGAGCACTCGCTGTCCCCGTCCCCTGGCTCTGGGGCAGGCACAGACACCGCTGGGGACAGCCAGCTTGCCATCTCACCCCCTTCCCAGCAAAACACCCCGCTCCTCCCGTCACCATGCCAGCCCCGCTCCCTGGGGACGGCCACCAGCTGGGAAACCAAGGGGTTGTGTCCCCGTGGGGCTGCGCAGAGCCTCCCGGCCCCGCTCTGCACTCCCGCTGGCACCTGACGCAAAAGCAATTAAGATGCCGGCAAACAGCGGTTTTAAATTATTCAACTATTAAAGCAAGAGATAAGCTGCCGGCAGCCCCAGCCTGTGATTAATCGAGGGGGACTGGCAGAGCACGGGGGGCCAGCACAGCGAGGCAGGGACGGGGCTGTCTGGCAGCGGGGAGGCTGCCTCAGGGACAGTGGGACCCCCCTGCACTCACAGGGCCCGTCGGGGCACCCCAAACACCCTGGAGCCCTCCAGCAGCCCATGCTGGGCTGCCCCAGGACCGCGGCGTGGGGCAGCCTCCCGTGCCGCCGTGGGCAGGAGCGGGCAGCCGGCAGCACCCCACAGCCAGACCCCGCTCCCTCCTGGGGGACCCCCATGCATTTTTGGGGGGTTCCTGGCGCAAGAGCTCCCAGGAGCAGCCCCCCTCTTTGGCACTGGGCAGAGCAACCAGTGCTGCGCCGCAGGCCGTGCGTTTGAGAGTATATTTAGCTCTCCTAAGGCTTCCTCCCACGCTTGTCCCTCCTCGAAACACTGTCATCACCCACTCAAGCTTTCGCCACGGCCCCGAGGTGCTGGCGGGATGTGGGCAGGTTTCACCCCGGGTGAATCCCAGATCCCTCCACCCCAACACCGCCACTGAAGACGACTTCTCCTTCCCTCGGGCAGCTGTGCCTTCAAACCACGCTTTGCCCTGGCCATTTCTCAGCGCCGTGCCCACACAGAGCGCTGTTATCGGGGCACTTGGGATGACTTCTCGTCTGGCTCTGTCACAGGACATGTTTTTTCCCCAGGAGAAGGGGACACGAGGACGCTGCCAGGCTCCTGCCTGCTGGGAGCAGCCCCAGGCAGTGCCGCTGGCCCTGGCCGGGCACTGTGCTGGGCACCGACATGTCCCTAACAGCCCCCTGCACCCCCAGCCCCTCGGGGCCCAGCAGCCACACCAGGCTTGTGCCAGACGCAGACCCTGTACCCTCCCTGCGCACAAACACAGCCCTTATACCATCCCTGAGCATAAATGCAGCTCCTACACCATCCCCGTGCACGACTGTAGCCCCCATACCATCCCTAGGAACAAACACAGCCCCTATACCATCCCTGTTCACAAATGTAGCCCTGTATCCTCCCTGCACACAAACACAGCCCCTATACCTTCCCTGTGCATGAATGTAGCCCCCATATCATACCTGTGAATAAACACAGCCCCTATAGCATCCCTGCAAACAAAAGCAGCCCCCATATCATACCCATGAACATACACAGCCCCTATACCATGCCTGCACATGAACGCCTTACCCTACGCTCTCCTCATGCACAGAGCGAGGAGCTCTTGCCCATCGGATGGGAAGCTGTGCCCATGGTCGGAACGGCTCCTGTCCCCCTCGGTTGTGGCCAGAGCTGCCAGCCCCCCTGGTGACAACCCCTGTCCTCGTCCCCATCTCATCCCTGTGCTCACGAGGGTGAGCCCAGCCCCGCCCTGCCAGCGAGTGATTGTGGATTTAATTAAAAATGGCACAGTAAATAAAACACATATAGGATGTAATTTGTGTGTGCAGCCAGGGGTGACGGCGGAGGGCGTCCCCGCCGTGGTTTAATTAGCGTGCCAGGCAGCGATAGTGCCTCTGCGCCGGGTCCCACAGGGCGATGCTCCCTGCCCGCGGCTCTGCGGGGACTGGCCATGCTCACCGGTGTCCCCAGCAGGAGAGGGCACCCCGAACCTGCCCCCTGTGCCGCAGCGGCTGAGCCCCCTGCCCTGCACCTGGGCTTTTCGGAGCACACCGGTGTGGCTGGGCACGGTCTGATCCCTATGCCCACGCATCGCTGTGCCCGCGGCTGCAGCCCCTTTCTCCCCCTGGGACCCCCCACCGCCCCGTCCCCTCTCCAGCTTCCCTCTTTGAGCAGCTGCGAGTCCCTGGAGCCTGTTAATCTCCCGTTTGCTCCCGTCCCACGGCCGAGCAGGGTGATTTATGTGGCCGTGGCAGGGCATCAGCCACGGCGTCGGCTGGAGAGCAGGGGTGAGGAGTAATGAATATTTCATTCTGCACAGCCCACCCCGCCCGCCTGCCCTCGCTCGCGTGATGTGCTTCATTAGCTGCCTGCCCTGCGCTAGCTGGGTAATAAAACTAATTGCAAATTTCTAATCCACTGCTGCTGCCGTGGTGAAATCGTTGCACTGATGTGGCTCTGCGCACGGCCGTGCCGGTAACGAGCCCACGTCCCGGGAAAGCGCCGCGTGGGGCAGGGACGTGAGCTCGGCCCCTGTCACCACCGTGACCACCTGGGAGCCCTCAGCAAGTGCCACCGAAACAAGGGGGTGTGGGGACGTGGTGCCCTCGGCGGTGTGGGGAGATGAGGGGTCCCCCCCCACAGCAGGGGCTGGGCGCAGGATGCGGCCCGCGGGGGCTGGAGGACGATGTCCGGCTGGGAGTGGTCCCCAGCTCGGTGCAGAGCTGCCACTAGAGGGAAATGGAGACCGGCTGTCACCATGTGCCACCGCGGCAGGGCGAGGCATGAGAGCGCTCTGGAAGCTCAGAGACTGTGTCACCTCCCGGCAGGGACCAAAGGCTGGTGTGACACGTCCTGTCCCACCCGCCCGTCCATCCATCCGCCCGTCCATCCGTCCCCCCTGCCCGCTCCCGGGCTGGCCCACCGACCCGGGCCCCCTTTCCGGAGCAGCCCGTCCCCTCAGGCAGCCGCAGGGGCAGGGCCATGGGGTGACACCCCTTGCACACTCCCGGCACCCCCCTGTCCTGCGCTCGCCCTCGCTGCCTTCCTGCAGGATTTCAGCAGCTCTTCCTCCCTGTTCACCACCTCAGCAGCCCGCAGCCAGGGAGGAAGCAGACCTGCTTCGCTCGCTCTCACCGCTCAGCCCCGTCTTGCTCCCTCCTGCGAGCTGGAGCTGCCGCCTCTGCAATTGCTCCTGCTCCTCCGTCCCTCTGATTGTCTCCAGCGCCCGCTTTGAACCTCCTTGAGCTCTGCTGAGCTCTTCCACAACAGGATCACAGCCGTGTGGGCACAGCCGAGCTTTACCCTGTGCCACAATTACCATTTCTCCTTTGCTCTCCATCCCTTCTTAATAACCCCTCACCCCCGGTTTGCCTCTTTGGCCCGTGCTGGGCTTTTGAGGGTCCCTGGGGAGGGACAAAGCCCTGACATGGTGACTTTGTCTCTTCTCAGTGCCCACCTGGCTGGGATCCAGCCTGTCCCAGCACTGAGACCCAGCCAGGGCACCCCGGGGTGACGGTCCCCAGGGCTGTAGCACCCCGAGCAGGAGAGATGAGGGCTGAGCCCAGCCTGGCAGCGCAAAGAGGAGCAGAGCGGGTGAGGAGGGGCACTCACAGCCTTTGTAGATGTCCGTGGGGATCTGCACGGCAGCGTACGAATAGTTAACCTTGGTCTTGAAGTTGGTGTCATCGGTGAACTCCAGCTTCAAGGAGTTGGACTTCTCCCTCTCGATCTCTTCTCCATCAGGATCGTCCTGGGGAAGGAGCAGAGCATAGGGGGTCACCCGGGGGTGCCAGCCCCGGACACACACTGGGAACACTGCTGCCCAAAGCCCATCACCAAACATCCCCCACGGAGACCGGCAGTGTTGGCTCTCGTGCCGGGTTTGGCTGCAGCCCGTGCCGGCGGCACAGGGGAGCGGGTGTGCATGGAGGCGAGCTCCGGTTACCCCTGTCTCGCTGGCTTCGGTAGCAAGGCAGGTATTAAATCAGACAAAAAAAAACAAACCAAAAAAAAAGCCTTGAAAATCAATTAGCAGCAAAAGGCAACTATCAAAGAACAAATTAAAACGGAGTGCAGCTCAGCGCTCTGTCAATAAGCAATGCAAACAATATTTAATTATGGTGGAGAGATGGCGAATTCCCCACTGCCCGTGCTGGAGCGCGCTCCCTCGCCTGCCCAGCCCTCCGCTCCCTTCCCAGGGCTCTGCTGCCATACGGCACGGGGCAACACCCCTTGGGCCAGGCAGCCAGGGCTGAGCCGGGCAAGGGGACCGGGTGGGAGCCGAGGCACAGGGGCACGCGGGGAAGCGGGAGAAAGGGGGTGGCTTTGCTGGAGACCTGGGGAAATCGCCTTCGCCATCCTGCCGTGAGCAAAGAAACCTGGGAGAGGTGCTGGCTCCAGGCTGCCGTGTCCCTGCCATGAGCACCCGCGGCCGGGGGAAGGCTGTTGCAGCTGGCTGTGAGATGCTCAGGGCAGGAAGGAGGAGGAGGATGCTGCAGGTTCTTCCCTCTGTGCCCCCAAGAGCTACATCCCTGATGAAGAGGGGCCGAGAGCAGGGCTGCCTGCCCCATCCATGGGCAGGGACAGGTGACACAGGGGTATGGACATGCCAAGCCCAAGCCGTGGAAGCGAAAGGGGTGGGGGGTGCAGGAGAGCAGGATCTGGCCGCTGAGCTGTCTGATGAGGGAGCAAACGCCCCTTGAGCAGCAGCTCAGCACCTCTCCCTTTGTGCCTCCTCCGGAGCAGAGTGCCTCTCTCACAGCCCTGTAAGGCCGTCTGATTGCGGCAGCAGGGATCAGCCCCAAAGAAACAACAGTGGACGTGACTGGAAGCGTGAGCAGCTCCAGGCAGGGCTCGGGGCTTGTGTGGTGCCGTGCCAGGGACGGCTGCCCGTATGGACACCCCGTGCCGTCCCATGGCAAAGCACCCTGCACCAGCAGGGCCGAGGGGTAGGGAACGGCCCCATCCTGCTGTCCTTGAAGGCCCCATGCAAGCAGCTCTCCCACCGGCTGGGCTCCTCTCAACAAAACCCAGGGACAAGAGATCTGAATGACCCATGGGAAAAAGCCATACATTTAAAGGAAACGGATGTGTTTGGTAAATAAACTACAAAGCTCCTTTAAAACCCTCCCCGCTCCCCCTCCACAGATGATGCGAAGAGATGCCACCGCCCCTGCGCCAGCCCCGGCCAGCCACCGAGGCAGTGACATTCCCCTGACATTGCGAGGGGTGGCCAAGCCATTCGCCACAGCTCGGGACAGTAACAGGATTGATACGCGCGGGCTGGGCTTTAACTCCAGCCGACGGACTGCGAGTGTGACCACGCTGCTGAGCCGACCCTGGCGCGGGGGCACCCAGAAAGGTGCTGAACTCGACTGAACTACAGCCGCAGCAGCCAAGCAGGGACTGTCCTCACCTCCCCTGTGCCACAACCGTCAAGACTGAAATCCAGATTATACTCTCAATTTCACGTAAATCCAGAGAAAAGGCACCAAACCGACTGCCGGACCCCTGCAAAGCCGCGATGCCGCAGCAGAGCCGGCAGCCTGGCCGCGTGCTGGGCCACGGGCTATCCCAAGAGAGGATCTGGCCCCAAACCTGCCATTAACGTGGGGCACAGGTCCCTGGGGAGAGCGTTGCACACACAATCATTTGTCCCCACCAACCCCTCCGAGCACCAGATGGTGATTTAGAAGCGCCTGCCGAACACAGGCTTTAGATGGGATAAAGCCGTGGTCCCGAGGGCGCCTGCAAACTCTGCTTTCACACTAAAACCATGTGTTTCCCGAGCCCAGCAAAGTCCTGGCGACACCTCCCCGTCCTTCCCCATCTCAAATCATCAGGGCACCCTGCCGGGGTCCAGCGCATCCACCACCCCCACAAAAATCCAGCCCTCCCTCTTCCCCCCACGCTGGCATGGTTATTCCCCACTTCACCAGAGCCGGAGCTGCCGTGTGTCATTACTGCTCCTCTGTTTATCGCTATTCTGTTATACCCCCACCTCGGAGGGGCTAATTTGTATGCTGCCAGGTTGGGCGCTGTCTGGCTGCTCTCGCTCATGGAGCTGTAACGAGGCACATGTACAGATCCCACAGACAAATACACGGCTGGCTGTACGTAGGGCACGTCACGCATCACTGACACCTGCACGGCAAACGGACCCACGGGAAGAGCTGATGTTACCCAGCTACGTTTATCCTTTATCCATAAATCTCCCAACCTCAACCAAGTTATTCCTGTTTAAGCCAGGCTGAATTTGGCCCCTGGAATGGGGTCATTTCCACATGGATGAAGGCAGGCACAGCTGTCACCAGCCCAGGCAGGGACGGGAGCATCTCAGTGCAAGGGTGGAGCTACAAGGAGCCACCTCAGGAAGGCTGGAGGAAGAAATTCTGCATTAAATTTATATTAGAGCAAAGAAGAATATGATTGAAGTTCTCCTGGATTTACACCGGTTTAACTGCAAGCATCTTGGCAGGCCCCCAGCCAAATTTCGCAGCATTTCTCATCATCACATTTCAAAAGAACTTCGAAACATCTATTTTATGTCTCATCTGTTACAATATGTACAACGTCACATAAACAGACACCGCAGTTGGAATACATTATTTGCTACACACCATTAGAAGTTGACTCTACGGTGATGTATCAATATTATCCGTATTTATTGCTTCAGCAAGAAGTCGTTGCGCACAGAGAGCTTGTGCCATCTCCAGTGCTTTAGCAGCCAGTCACAACGCTGAGAGCAGCCCTGAGGAGGAGGACTTGGGGGTGATGGTGGATGAAAAGCTGGACACGACCTGGCAACGTGTGCTCCCAGCCCAGAAGGCCAACCATACCCTGGGCTGCACCCCCAGCAGCGTGGGCAGCAGGGCGAGGGAGGGGATTCTGCCCCTCTGCTCCGCTCTTGTGAGACCCGCCCCACCCCCGCCCCTGCAGTGCTTTACAGCCCGCAGCATGGGGACTGGGGCAATGCACACAGGTACCTGCGGGGAGCCAAGCTTCCCCAGATGGAACAGCTGGTGAGAAATACCCAGAGGTCGGCACTTCTTGCAGGTTTTATCAGTTTTACCTTGATTTTACTGCTGGTGATTCCCCTTCCTTGCACTCCTGATGGATGGGGAAAAAACCCAGAGATATCCCAACACCCAGTGAGCACCAGTGGCACCACTCAAAAGCTTTGCTGGAGGCTGCCACGCTCTCAGCAAGTACCTGCCCTCTGTCACGTCCAGATGGGTGCTGGCTGAGGAGAGCCATGCTGCCCATGGGCACAAGCACTAGCAGGGGGGTCCCCACCGGTGCTGGGGTTTGGAGCTGCGGATGGAGCCAGGGATGTGACCCGGCGCAGCAGCGATGCCTTGGCCAGGCAGCTCCCACGGATGCAGACACCCCCGTTCATCGCTCATCTCCATGGGAACGAGCCATCACAGCTAATGACGGCTGCTTAAATGGCAGCAGCGGTGAGGAACGGAGGGCTGATGCGGCCATCGGCCGCCCCGGGATGGCGGCTGGGGTTCAGCCTTCCCCGCGGTGCTCCTCCGGGTACCCCTGCACAGCGCAGCTCCTGTGAGTCGCAGCACTCCGACAGCGTCCCTGCATCCCACGTCCTGCCCCTCGCACACCCGGTCGATATCGCACCGAGATACCAACACATCCTTTTAGATTTCCCAGGGAGACGTTCAGCCTGGAAAAGCCAGCGAAATATTCATAATCAACACGCCGTGATTACTGCTAATAATGGATATAAATGCCAGCCTCTGGCATGTGGCTGAGAAACTCCAGGCCTGTGCAAAAGGCCCTTCTCGTCCTTAAATATCTCAGCTTTTCCTGAAATGCGGCAATTTAATGTCAGGGAGGGAGACGGTGTGTTCTCCAGCCACGTTCCTGCTTTTATAGCAGCCCAGGTTATAAATAACAATCAGCCTCTCCCGCCAGCCCGCTCCCCTATCCCCCTTCGCTTTTTTTAATCTTTGCCAAAGGTACTGTTTAGAGATCTTTCAAGATCGTTTATTTTTAAATTACCAGCCAGAGGAGAGAAGAAGGGGAAAAAAGAAAAAAAAAAGAAAAAAGGCAAAAGAAAAAAAACTTCTGGGGCTGATAGCTTATCGGGAGGAAATCCAAATGTCACGTTAGTTGAGAAAGTTGGAAGATTAAATTTTCCAACATCCTTCATCCGCTGCTGACATTTAGGGGCTTTTTTTTCCCTCCTCCCTCTCCTCGCTGCATGTACGGAGCGGGGTGAGCAGGAGCGCGCAGCCCTGCCCACTGCCGGCACCAGCACCGGCGCCGCGCTCTCCCCGGCAGCCCGGGGTGCTGAGCCCGGCGCTCAGCCTCCCACCGCCAGCCCTTTCACTCTCAGCCCTCCCCAGGGGCCTCGAGCAGGTGGGTGGGTGCCGGAGGGCTGACCCTGGGGCGAGGAGTACCTACACCCTGGGGTGAGGAGTACCTGTTGGGTTTGGAGGGGGACAAAATGACAGGATCCCACTTCTCCTCACTGCATCAGCCCTGCGTCCTGCAGAGAGGCCGGGGACAAGGACCAGGGCTCGCACAGACGTCCCTGGGGGTGGATGCCAGGTCCCGTATTGCCATGGGGTACATCTCTCCAGCCACGGGAGGAGCAGTCACAGCAAAACCTCTCACCCGCCACTTTCCAGCCTGGGAACCAACAGCTCCCGGCTGATGCGAAGCACAAGATGAAGCCCCTAACGTGGTCCTCCAGCCGGGACCTGGGCATGGCTCCATCAGCTCCCACCAGCGAACAGCACATCCCAGGGGATTTTGGCTTCAGTTGTGATTTAAGCACTGTCCCCTGCCATAAATGCAGTACTAAAGATAGAAAATCACTTTATTTCTGTGTCGTTCTGCCTGTGATACCCAACCGGGAGCGTCTCCTGATCCGAACACTTCTCCACGGATAAACCCCACAGCCCTTGCTAGCAGGGAAAGGTGAAAACTCTGCTTCTGCAAACATTTTGAGAGCCTTGGGGACCCCCAGGAAAATTTTCTGATGTTCTCATTTGTTAAAAACCACTTGGAAATCCAAAATCTGTTTTGGAAGATAGTGGAGCTGAGGTGCAAGCAAAATTAATAGGAAGCTCATTTCTTTCTTGCTGTATTTAAAGCCGGCATAAGGCTTGTGAATAAGCCCCAGTTATGTTGAATAAGCATTGTCCATCAGAACTAACTCCATTTCAGCTAGATCCTGCTCAATTTAAATATAAAAAGTGAAGCTAAATAAAGAAAAGATGGAAGAGCACTATTTAGTTCCATTCAGACTTTCTGGTATCATCTCCCTCCTTTTTTATTTCAGCATGACCTTCTTTTCTCTCCATTATTTTTGCTGGAATTAAATTTGCTGGGATCTCACCGGCAAGCAGCAACAGCATCGGTGGGGAAGTGCCCTCCCTGCCGAACCCACAAACCTCGACAATAGGACACCCCCAATTTCGCTTGATAACTCCCCAGAGGAGGACTGAAGTCGGTGTGGCCGATGAGGGATTTTTAGGGCTGTTCCTCCCCGATGACGTGTCACCTCCCTTGGGGAAGGGCCAGGGACCGGGGTGCTGAGCCCTGTGGTCCCCGAGGACACCGTGCCACACTGCGGTGCGCGGTTTCTCCCTGGTACCACGAGTGCCAGGAGGGCTCAGCGGGCACAGCTCCGAGGTCGAGGTGCCTCCTATGTCCTAGTCCTGCCTAACGTGACCGGGGACGCTCTCCTCCTTGCAGAGATGGTTAATCCCAAAGCTGACAGCCACATGCTGCCAGCTCGGATCGCCACTGCTGACACCAGACGGGTGTGGGCTGGGATCGGTCAGGGTAACACCGGGTACGGGGACGTCCAGCTCCCCTGTCCCCTGCCCCGTGGCTGTGATGGGAAAAGCCCTGACCAGCCTGATGGATGCATCACTCCTTCTCCTCGGCCCCCTGGGCAGGGAGCTGCCCTGCTCCGGGCTATCTCCTCCAGCCTCAGCCGCCAGCCAGTTTTTCCTCTGCTTCTATCCAAAATCCGCTTTAATGCATTTTAAGCCCATTAGCTCTGTCCTCTCTGGAGTGGCCATGGAGAGCAGGGTCCTCCCCTCCCTCCTTCAGCAGCTTCCCACAGGCTGGGGAGGGACAGGAGATGTCCCCTGCTCCGACTGAGTGGGACCCTGAGCAGGAAGACCTGCTCGGGAAAGCAAGCGCCCTCCCCTTCGGTCACAGCAGCTGCCCGGCCTCTCCCCTCCACCTACCACTCTCTCCATGGCTTCCCCTGCCAAGGAGCCCTCCTGCTGTCACCGCCTGGGGACAACGGCACCGGTGGTCTGACAGTAACTCTGCTTTGCAGGCATCCATCCTCTGCTCCAGCCTGCGCCGGCTCTGCTCTGGGGCATCACCCAAGGCGGGGGGAGAGGAGAGCTGGAGCTCGGTGCAAGGTGCATCGCCTGAGCTGGTGGGACCCCATCAAGCCTGGGTCCTCCCCTCCCTTCTGCACAGGGCCTTCTGAAGGCTCGCAGGGTCACCTGAGCGTTATTTATGAATGAGGCCACATGGTTTGTAAGTGATTTGCTGCCAACGCCACGTGCTGCCACTCCTCCCGTCCCGCTGCGGTACCGTCCCCCGATGGCACATCTGCTGCCGGCTCTGCCTCGGGGCAAGGACGGGTCCCTGGACACCGGCGCTGGCTGGGGCTGTCCCCAAGCCCCCACCCCGCTCTGCCCGCGGCTCCCGGACAGCTCCTAGGACACCATGACGCAGCCACTCCCCAGCGGCCCTGCCCGAGAGCCTCACCGACCCGGCGAGCCCCGATTTCAGAAGGATCCCACAGCACAATGTAGGAGCTGGTGACCGTCACCTGCCAGCACAGCGGGGTGTGGTGGGGCAGCAGCCATTGCCGGTGCAGCACCCTGTGCCCACGGCGTGGCACCTGAGTGCCGTCACTGTCACCGCGGAGGAGCTGGCAAATGCCAGGTCCCTCGGGAGCGCCGGGAGAGCGGAGCCGTCGGGTCTGTGTTTAAAGCACTGATTGCCAGAAATCACAGGACGGCTGAGCCGGGAGCGGGGCAGAGAATTAGATTCAGTCTCTAATTAAAGGTTTGCTCTTCATTTGAATTTCAGATGCCGGCTTTAATTTTAGAAACCTTTGCAGGCAGTGGAGCGACCTGCCCACCTGCCTGCTACAGGGCCCGGCGCCGGCGGACAGATGCCACCGTGGCTCAGGTCGGAGGGACACGGCTGTGACCCAGCACTTGCTGCCCACCGCAGAGGCTTGCTGTGCCGGCTGTAAGGAATGCTGTGCCATACCCCCCGGTACGGTGCTGGGACAGCCCCGGCAAGGGGCTCAGTGCCGGGCCGGCGTGGTGCCCGTGCCCACGGTGCCGCAGGGACGGTACTCACGTATTCAGTGTCGGCCTTGGAGTCGTAGTACTCAATGTCCTCCTCCTGCAGAGAAAAGGGAGAGCTGAGTTAGTGCCAGGCAGGGACGGGCATGGCAGAGGGGTCCTTCCTCCTTACTCATCCCCTCGGCACCGCTGTCATGCTGCTGGCATGCCACCACATCACTGGGGACCAAACCCTGCCCACCCCACGCTGTCCTTGGGACACGATCGGGACCCCACATCCCCCTCGTCCGCCCTCCAAGGATCGGCCATTGCCTGTCGTGCTGCCCTCTGCTCATGGCAGCCGCAAAGCCGCAGCAGTGTGGGGCCATGCACAGCCTCCGCCACGGCCAAACAGCCCTGCGACGGTGCCACCGGCGTGACCGCGGCCTCTGTGCTACCACCAGGTGTGAGGCCACGTCACTTCCCTGTGCCCGGGATGCTTCGGTCCTGTTGCAGGCATCAGGAGCTGCAGCAGGGCCGGGCACAGGCGGTGTGGCAGGCAGCGGCCCTGCAGCTGGCAAAACTCCCCTCCCCGCACGGCAGAAACAGGGGGAAGAGCGTCCTCGCTCCCATGGAGAATGCACGTCGTTAATTTGGGGTATTTAGAGCCTAGTTAGGCAGAAAGGTCTGCTCGGGTTCCTCCTCCCTGCGCACTAGGACGCGAGGCAGCTGATAAAACTCCTAAAGAGGCAATTCAGAGAGCAGCAGTGCTGTCACACCAGCGCTCCGTGTGCCGTGAGAAGGGGTAATTAAAGGGCACTCGGAGACTCTTCCCTGCGTGCCGGGACACCAGCGTGATGCAGGCACACCGGCAGCCGGCACGGCACTGACTGTCTGCCGCTCCATCAGCCTCCGCGCACACCAGCCTCCCTCCTGCCCACCAGCCTCCCTCCCGCACACACCGGCAGCGCTTTGGGATGATTATTGCTGTTATTATTTAATGAGGAAAGCGATCTGTGCCCAGAACAGAAACCCAGCCAAAACCTTAACAGCACCGACTGCATCCCCGTCCTTCCTGCTCCTGATCTGCTGCTGCCCCTGCAGCACCCAGGCCGGCCACAGGCTCTCATGCTGGTGGCACCGTGACGCCCAGCCCAGCCTGGCCACAGGCTCATGCTGGTGGCACCGTGACGCCCAGCCTGGCCACGGGCTTGTGCCAGGGAAAGGGACAGGCAGGTCCGAGCAGCTCACCAGGCAGCCGGCACCACCCACTCCACCATCCAAGCCCCACCGGGAGCTGGCAGTCACTAGCCCTTCGCTGGCCTTATCCTCTAGCCACGACCCCACGCTTTGCTGCTGCTTCTCCAGGCTGCTCAGACACCAGATCACCAAGAGGTAGGAAAGCCCCTGGAGCAGGGTTGCTGTTCTCTCAGGGGCAGAGGTGGCAGGGGGACCCCGGCTGGCTGATGTCCCCCCGGGGATGGGGATGGCAAAGGGCAGTTTCAGCATCCTCCTGGGCAGAGGGGCCGGTCGCTCCCGTGGGCTCTGCAACTCGAATCATGGCGATAAGAGAACACTGAGGGGGGGAAGAGAGAAAAAAAATCGACGCAGTATCTTCCATTTTCTGCTATTAAAAAGCCTAGTCATTAAGGGAATGTACTTATTAATTATCTGTGATTTGTTATGAAATGCTGAGGGGTTTACAACAACAACAAAAGGGAAAAAAAGAATTAATTTCTCTTCAGATGCCCTCCCCGCACCGCTCCCGGCCCCACACACGTCCCTGCCCCTTGCCGGCGCTGCCGTCTCCCCGGGTCCGCGGCCATCTGCACCTCCTCATTAAAGGAACCCCCAGGAGACCCGTAACACAAACGAGCTAATTTCATGTTTAATGATCTTTAATCAGAAGTGAGTGTGACTAACAACAGCCATCCAGAAGGTGCTTTGTTACTCACTTTATCTTCTATTGCCTCCCCCGAAAAGCTCGAACACCCTCCGACACGTGGTGACCCCGCTCCTGCAGTGGGCAGAGGGTGCGAGATGGTGCTCGGGGAGGAGAGCCAGTCCGTGGCCCTGCCTTCGCCCGCTCCAGTGCTCCCACGGCACGGCACAGTACGGCACAGCACAGCACGGCATGGCACGGGGAGCAGACCTCCTGGAAGAACGTCTCTCCCACCCCTTTCCCTAGGGATCCCAGAGCCCTTGCCATGCACTTTTTCAAGCCCTGACGACCCCAGGAGCAGCTGGGTGAGATCCCGGCCCCACTCCATGCCGCAGCTGTGGTTTGCACGTGTGGGACAGCCAGTGTCACCCTGGCCCTGTGACATGCCCCGATGCCAGGCTCTGCTCTCCTTGCCACAACCCCCCTGATGCTGGGGGCGGTTCATGGGGTGTAAGGGAGCCGACGGAGGTGGCAGCGCATCCGTGTCCTCGGCACCCAGAGGCCAGTGGGAATTTATTCCAGGAAGGAGGCACAGAGCCCTCGGAGATGCTCTAGAGAGGTGCCACGGGTCTCCCGAGAGGCAACACAGGGTCCTACAATTTCCTCTCCCTAATATTTGTGTTTTAAACCCCACCCGCCTGCTTCACGTAATCCTCTCTTCCTCCTCCTCCAGTCCACGTTAAACCCAGCACCCGGCCTGTGTAAATACCACTGATATTTCTAGAGCCTTTCAGAACAAATACCAATAAAGAAAACAAGAGGGTGAAGATGTTGAGGGATTTCAGGGCAAAACATTGTCCCCCTCTCTTGCGAACGAGCCTGCGAGAAGCACTCGCCGGTTCGCGCCGGAGGGGAGGCAGATGCTGGGTACCTGCTCCTCGATGACGTGTGAACCGCTGATCGTTTCCTCACACTGTTAATTGCCAAACGGCGCCTGCGGAACGGCACTGCAAGCGTTGTGCCGCTCGGGATAAGCACGGGGTTATTCCTGTCTCCTAAACCCCCAGCGCAGGTTAAGGGGAAACGATTCTGGGAGTTCAGCACAATCACAGGGTAATCTGCAAACGCCGCTGAAGCCATCGCCCAGGCTTCTCCGGCAAAGCCACCGAGCAACCACCATGCCTGCACCAAACCCTTGTGCTTCCGTGTCACCGGGTGGCCCCTGGCCAGGGCTTGGCCCAGGTGGGACCTCCTGGATGGGGCTCCAGGGGTGCTCCACGCCAGAGTCTCCCTGGGGACCTGCTTTTTCCCCCGGAGCCGTCCCTGACAGCCCCACGCTCCAGTCCTGCGCTGATTTTACACTAAAACAACGAGCAAAAAGCTAACGAACAACACCAGGCCGTGAGCTGCTGGAGAGGTGCAAGCCAGCAGCTCAAGGGAGGGCCCTGCTTCGGCGTGGCTGCTCCCTGGCCACGTGCTGGCAGACCAAAGCCCCCCACGAGGAGGGGCACGGGGGTCTCAGGTGGGCGGTGAGAGGCACATCTCCCCGCTACCCCCCACAGCCTTCTCCAAGAGCACTCAAATAGGTCTTTTTTTCACCTAAAACAATTACAGCAACTAAAAATAATGCTAGAAAGGACAGTGCTCTGCCACCTCTCTGCAGCCTGGCGGTGTGAGGACGGAGGGGCAGAGGGGCGCTGGCCCAAACCTCCAAGTCAGCAGTCTAACAAGGTGGCAATCAAACCACGTCACACACGCAGCCGCCACCGCCCTGACAGCGCCTCGGGAGGAGCTGTGCGTGGCACAGCAGCCCCTTGCTCCAGCCCGCCCAGCCCTAGCAGCAGGGATGCAGTAGAGGGGCCGCAGCCTGTTCTCCCCCTATAGCTTTCCCATAAGACCACCCGAGCTGACTAATCCTTCTCCTGCAGGTCTGTTGTCCTCCGCAGGATTGTTCACTGGTGTCTGGTAAGGGTCACCCTGCAGATCGCACGCCCTGGGGACGCTGCAGCTCCTCGGGGCGATGTTGCAGGGAGCTCCCGTGGCACCGCACTGATTTAGGTCCACCTCAGCCCTCCGGCTGCGGGTTTCATTTCTGCAGTCAGGTGACCGCTGCGGGTTTCATTTCTGAAACAGGTGACCGCTGCAGTCAGGAAAACTCTTTCAAGATTTAATTGGCTCGGGACGAGCCAAATCCTGCAGCAGTTTGCCTTCCAGGCAACGAGGAGGAACTCTGAGGGCGGTGGGGAAGACAAGCTGGATCCCAAGCCGGCAGCTGCCCGTCTCCCAGCTACCGGCCGGGGCTGGGCAGGGCCAGCACCCCAGCCCACAGTGTGCCAATGTGGGGACAAGCCAGGTGCCGGGGATCTGAGCCTGCTCTGACCCGTGGGCAATTCAGCAGGTGGGAGAGCAAGCGGGAGCCGGCGTGCCCACCAGCGCTGGCCGCTCTGCCCACGAGCCGGTCTGTCCTCCGCCATCAGCACTTAGAACGGGCAGGGAATGTTTAGGGAGTTCTCCATGTCCCTGAACCATTAAGCACACATAAATAGCAACAGATTTTGCTTATAGTTGCACCTGGCAGCGTGTCACACAGTTCCTGCAGCTCCCACCGTGCCCACAGCCTCGTGCCCACATTAAGGCTGGGTGGCAGCAGGGGATGAGCAGGGGGACACAGCGCGCTCCCACCGCAGCATCGCCCCTGCCAAGCCGGCCCGTGTCAGGAGGAGCGGGATGGGACCAGCCGATGGCCATGCCTGGGGACGGGTCCGTGCCAGTCAGATTGTCCCTGCTGGTGCCTGGGGCTGGAGGGCCCAGCCAGGCGAGGGCTCAGCCCAAGGTCTCCCAGCCCTGCCAGGGGCACAGCAGCCTTCTCGGGCAGCGGCTGTGGAACAAGGCAAAGAAGGTGTTTGTGCAACAGCTGCCACTGAACAGTGTGAGGGCCACAGCCAGCACCAGCCTCCCAGAGGAACCGGATGAATTGCTGGGTGCAATTCCTTCCTGCAATCACAGCCACGCCTGGCTCTGGGCACCACGACGAATGCCAGCAGCGGCTGGTAGGGGCCGAACCCTTTATTGCCACTGGGCTAGAGCTGTCCCAGTCATACGCGTCATGATGATCCTTCCCCAGTCCCCCAGAAGAGGAAAATATTCATGGTTAGCCCCAGCCACTACGGGCTGTCGGATGGAGCCAGGGCCGGTCCGGTGGGGACCATGCCCCTCCTGCATCGCCACGCCAGCCCCCTTGCATCCTCCCCAGCGGCGGAGGCCGTATGCATTACCAAAGACAGGTGGAAACAGTCATCATAATCTGCCTTGGCATCTTTTTTTTTTAAAAGCAATTTCCTCCCTCTGCCTCTCTGACAGAGCTGGGAAAATACTTAAGTGACCCGTCAACAGTTTTTTCATCTCCCTGAGAAGATGTTTTATCTGATCACGCCTCACCGGCTATTCTTCTTTACACGGCATCTCCCGCCTGCTCCCGCTCCTTCGACGCTGCCTCGAACGAGATGTGGCTGCCTCTCCCCTCCGCTGCACCCAGGCACGCAGGGATGCCAGCACGGGATGGGATGGCAGCACCTGCACCAAACCATCGCACCCACGGGACCACCACGGGTGGCCCGGCCGTCTCGCGAAGCGGGGGGCGAGCGGATCCCCCTTGAGCCCCGTCCTCAGCTTTTAAGAGGGAACGGCACCAACATGGGGTTTTTGTGAATGATTTTCTTGTTCTGCTTTTCGGCCAGAACGGCTCTACAGCAAGGTTGGTGCTTTAACACAGTAATTCTCCAAGCATAATGAAAGCTGACATTATATCAAACGCAATAAAGACTCTCAGTTGATGGAGATCATTCCTGAACACACAAACCCATTAAACTGAAAAAAAAAATATCAATTCTACACACTCGCCAGCCAAAAGAAAATGTGATTTGTTATCTAAAAGGGGGTTATAAACACAGCTTCAATGCACTTTCTGTGCTGTAATGAAAACTGGGTTTGAAATGGCAAGACGACTGCAAATTAGAGTATTTGATTTTATTTTCTAACTTTTTAGGTAAACCTTCTACAAGGGCAAGTACAAGGTTACGGTGACAATCTTTCTGTTCTCGCCCGATAAGTAGGATCTGTAATTAAAGGAGGAGAAAAATGAAAGGGGGGTAAGGAGCTGGCGTTCGCCCTTCTGACGCCGCTTTGAGCACAAAGCCCCGCATCGTGGCGGCAGACCCGCGGGACCGGCGGCCGGCGTCCCTGTGCGGTGTGACACCGCCCCGCTCCCACCGCAGACACGCTGGACGGAGCGGGGCCCCGCGCCCGAGGGATGCCGCATGCAGGGCTGCATGGCCACGGAGGGGCACCCAGCCGTGCCACCGCGTCCCCCCGCTTTATCCCGCACCTCTCCTGGGCAGCCGGAGCGAAATCTCTGTTATTGCTCCTGTCCTTCCCCATTTGGCAAACAGTGATGCCGTTTTTCCCAGAGTTTCGTTTCTGATGGAGCTTGAAATTATCTGGGCTTTGTTATTTGCTTGCGTGTTTGCAGACAGAGGTTGTGGATGGGGGCAGCGGCGTGGGGCTGCCTGCGCTCCCTCTGCCATCTCCGCATTGCCACCGCACCTCAAAACCACCCGTGCTGCGCCCAGCAGCTAAACCCCATCCCCAGCAGCTCCTACATCTGCAGCTCAAGGTACAGCAATTCCTGTTTGTCCAAGGAGGAAGGGCCTGCTGGGCTCTGACCCTTCAAATGCCCCTTTCCTCCTCCGAAAGGTGGGCAGAGGTGGGAGGCAGGGGGCAGTAGGCGGAGGAAGGGGGAAGCTTCCCAGTGTAGCGATGGAAAACGCAGTGAGGAAGAAGAACTGGGAGAAAAACAACAGTAATAAACATTTTATGAAGCAGAAAATGGCTTATAAAGAAGTCAACTTTTAAAGGCGATTTATATAATCCTGCCAAGTGCATATAAACGCAGGGATGGCTCTGTGCAGCGTCACAGTGTCCCTTAAAGGGACAAATAGCTCTGGCCACCCCAGCAGACCGACACGCAGTGATGACGATGCCCTGGAACGCATTTCACGGCTGGTGGCACAGACCACGCCTTTGATGGCATCCCCCGGGTCAGCACGGCCCCTGCTCCCATGCACCGCAGGGCTGCGGGACACCTGAGCCCCTGCTGATGGGGCTGGGAGGGGGCTGAAGGTCTGGAACAGAACCTGAGGCACTGGAAAACCCTGGAGAAAAGTGGAGCATGCGGGTGGACAGGAGCTGGGAGAACACAGAGCTGGCTGGGATGGGCAGCTTGTCAGTGAGGACGGATACAAAGGGTGGCAGCAAAAAACTCAAGAGGACCTTCCAGCGTTTTTATAGGTACCTTCTGCAGGTGTCTCGCCTGAGCAGGGTGGCAAACAGAGGATGGAAACCCGGTAAAGAGCACCGCGGTGTGGGCTGCAGTCCTGGCACCTCCATCTGCCTGCTGGGGACAGCCTGTGTGTGGGCTCAGCACCGCTGCCACGGCTGGGGGATGCGGCTGGGGACATGCAGAGCAGGACAGCCCTGACGTGCCTCGAGGGACAGACCCCCATGGTTCTGTGCAGAGCGGAGCCAGCCTGTCCCGGTGGACCCCCTGCAGAACCCTGGTTGCCAGCCCGGAGGCCAGAAGCTTCTCACTGGGAAAACTGGTTGGCCAGGCCACTGCCGACTGGGAGCTTTTTGTGGTCTGTTCTCGTACCAGTGCCAGGCGGTTGCAGTACCCTGTGGTGGGAGCCCGCCCCATGGCAACGGGACCCCACTCTTGCCTTGCCAGGGCTCCACTGGCCTTCGCCGGTGGGTGAATGTGCATCCCTGGGACCCCCGTTGTGCCGGCAGGGAAGGGCACGGCCTCTCCCTGCCCCAAATCACCGAGGGGGATACAACAGCCCTGCACTGCAGCCTGCCCTGCCGTCCTGTCATCCCTGCCCACTGTGCCACCCCGTGCCACCCAGCTCCGGGGTGAAACGAGACAAAGGGACAACATGAGGTGTGCCCTGGTGCCATTGCATGGGCGACCTCAGGGCTAAGGCTGCTTTCGGCCAAGAAAAGTGCTCCAGTGTGCAGGGGAGCTCTGGGGACATGTGGGGACACGGCCCCAGCTTGGCCCGGCTGGGAGACATGGGGGGCCCAAGGGTGGGCGAGGACAAGGAGAGGCGATGGAGCAGGACAGTGCAGGGCGAGGGGAGAATTTTGGGAAGGGGGGAGCACTTTGCAAAGCCCCCCGAGGTGGGAGGCTGAACTCAGCCCCTTTGGGAAGGCCAGCACGGCCCGTGTGCGGCTGGGAAAGGCAAAAAAATGGGGAGAAAAGAGAACCTTTCCCCACAGAGATGGGTCGTGAGTGATGGCTGGTAGCAGCCTCCCAGCCACGCGGGCTCCTGCTCCTGTTTCATTTTCCCCCCGACTTCCACACCAGCCCAGCTGCAGCGAGGTTTAACGGGGCTGCCATTAGCGCTAACACGGTGCAAACACTCGGCATCTGCCGGCGTGTCTTCGATGGCAATGCAAAGATAACCGCGCTCCCCGCGGCCCGTCACCGCTCCGGCACGAGGGTAGGACGTGTCGCACGGGGAGAGGAGGGGAGAGCTGCGGGCAGAGGGAACAAGCCGCTCACTGGGAAGGGAGGAGAGGAGGAGATGGGGACGCTGCGCTGCCACCTGCCATGCCCGCTGCCTGTGCCAGCACGGGCAACAAGCTGGGCGCAGCAGCAGAGCTGGTGTCACTGGTGCTGGCACGTGGGTCTGACTGATTTATGGATGAGGGACAGCAAAAGGAGGTTCAATGCCAGCAGCGAGAGCCATTTACGCAGCCCTTCTGTCCCTCTGCTCTGCCCGGGAACCAGGGCTGAGGCAGGCAGGGCTGGCACTGGCACAGGCAGGGCTGGCACAGGCAGGGCTGGCACTGGCACAGGCAGGGCTGAGGCAGGCAGGGCTGGCACCGGCACAGGCAGGGCTGAGGCAGGCAGGGCTGGCACCGGCACAGGCAGGGCTGGCACTGGCACAGGCAGGGCTGAGGCAGGCAGAGCTGGCACCGGCACAGGCAGGGCTGGCACAGGCAGGGCTGGCGCAGGCAGGGCTGGCACTGGCGCAGGCAGGGCTGGCGCAGGCAGGGCTGAGGCAGGGCTACCTGCTTCGGGGGAGCAGACGCTCAGCACTCCGGGTGCTGTGCGCAGAGCTGGGCCAGTCCATCAAGTGTCCCAGCCAGGTCTGGGCTGTCCTGATAAAGCTGCGGCGAGCTCTGCGGTGACGCATCGCTGCACATTGTTTCTGGGTGACTCGCTCCTAATTACCTTGATTAAGTGGTTGCAAACAGTGCTATTAAAAATATTTTTTTCTACGAAAGTGGATTTCTGAAAGGTTTGTGCCGTGAATGGCAAAATGAGCCACGAGCTCCCCAGTGCTAGAGCCGTTCCCGTCACGTTTTGTACCCTTCGCAGCGCAAGGCAGCCGGGTCTGGATGGTGAGGGAGCTCCCCAGGCTGCGGAGGGGACCAGGAGCCCCCGCAGCACAGCAGCTGCCTGTCCCTGTAGCCCAGGGGATGAGCAGAAGCACTGAGGACTGCTGCAAAACGCAGGGACCTTGCTCCAGCTCTGCCCGCTCTGCCCGTGCCCTGGCCACAGGGCATCCATCCGCGGGCACCAGCCCAGCACACGGTGCCTGGGGCCACCACGATGCCACCCGGGTGCTCAAGGCCAAGCTTCAGGTGCTGCTCAGGGATCAGCCGCCCTGGGGCTCCTGACCCCAGAGGACACGCAGATCAGGCCAGCACTAGGGATGGAGGTAAGAGCCCATGGGAGATGCCCGTGGCCCTCCCGGCACTGCTCCCGGCTTCCCTCAGGAGCCCTGAGCCCACAGCTGAGGTGCTGGTGAGGCACTGGTGTTGGCATCAGCTTGTGCCCACACCAAACCTCGTTGTCCTCTTAACGTGCCCTCCACCAGCCTCCTGGAAAGAGGTGACAGTAATTCGGCAGCACTCTCATGCAGAGGGGTCTTAGACACCACGGGTGCCAATGACAGCTGGCTGTGGGGCGGGAGGGCCAGCGGGGACACCTCACCTCTCCTTAGCAAGGCTGCTTCTGCTCATGAAAGGAAGGTCCCTGAAAGCTCAGCCCCCCCGGGTGCCTATGGACAGAGCTCCTGCTGGGACGAGAACTGGTCACGAGTACACCCGCCACGCCGGCCACATGGTGAACGGAAGCCAAGCAGCTCGACACCTTGCCTTCTCTTCTGCTCCTCCTGCCTCCTCCTCTCCACGTCAAACCCTGGTGACCACCGCCAATGGCAGGAGGGTCTGCATGAGTGGGATGTCCTCCAGGTCCTCCTCTCCTCTCCTCCCTGAGTGGATCACGGTGGCAGACAGAGAAACACCCCCAAAACCCACCACCAAGGCCCGGCAGTGGGGCTGTCCCCAGGCTGTCCCCTCGGGGACTGCAGGGGCTTCCCTGGGGCTGGGTAGGATCCGGCCTGGCCCAGAGGAAGGTGCTGGGTGGCTCAGGAGTATTTTTTATTGTAGACTGTTTGCACTGGAAGGAAAACAATCTTTCCTTCCTTTTGCGTTACGGCTATAATTTGAGAGCATTTCCAGGCAGAACCCTTCAGGTTCCCGCTGAGCGCTATCACCGCCACAATTACAAAGTCAAATGCAATCATTAAACCCGCATCTTCCCTCTCCAGGCCCAGACTGCTCCTTCCCCAGAAACAGCCATCACAACCACTGGCAGGTGCCATGGACGAACCACCGCTGCTGTCACCCCATGCGAGACCCCGCTCGGCACCAAACCTGCCGGCGATGGCTGTGGTGGGGGTAAGAGTCTCCCCAGCCCCCAAACCCTCAGCGCTGAGCTGCCAGCTCGACCTTCACCTCCTGCCTTCTCCTTACAGCATGTGCAGGCGGAGGCGAGGCTGGAAATGAGCTCAAAATTGCTTCATTTGCTCTCGTTAGCGCGGGCAGGCGGCGGTGCCGGGGCTGCCGGCATGCTGAGCACCACGGCACGGCCAGCAGTAACTTGCCAGGGAGCCAAGAGCGTGGGTGAGGAGGGAAGGAGGAGCCGAGCGATGGGAGCAGGATGGGGCGAGGAGCTGATTCCTGTGCCAGGAGCCATCCCCGAGCCCGGTGCCTCCATGGAGCTCAGTGTCCAGGAGCAAAAGGGGTGAGAGCGGTCAGGGCGCGCAGAGCCTTACCCGGATGTTGTCCTGCCAGTGATGAGCCTTCTGGAACTTCTCTGCCGCGTTGGCGAGTCTCTGCAAAGCAAGAGGGAGAGGAGAAGTGAGCCTGGGGAAAGCGAGAGGAGCTGGGCATGGCCCACGCCAACCCGGGACCGTGGGTGCTGCCCCAGCACCCACCATCCCTCCGTTTTGGGGACGCCCAAACCTCTCTGCCACGCAGGTAGGGTATGGGGCAAGCATGTGGGCAGCGATGCCTGGAGAAGGATGTCCCAGGTACGGACAGCCAGTGTTTCTCTGCTTGCTCCCTCCCTTCCCGGAGCAAGCCAGTGTCTCCAGAAGGATTGCTGCCACTTGACCTCAACCAGGGCTGAGCCATCGCAGCTTGGTGGCTGCTGGCGTTACTGCCAGAGCCGGGCTGGCTCTCGACTGAGAGGAACCAGCCACGAGCCGCAGCAGCTCTGCCTGCAAGTGCTGCCTGCAGCAGGAGGCTCCAGGGCTGAGCTGCCCGGCCAGCTCCCACCCAGGGCTGCGGCAAGCACAACCTCCTCCCACAACCTCTCCCACTACAGCGCATAAGGCTCCAAAGGGGACACGAGGCTCCAAAGGGGACACAAGGCTCCCGGGGAACACACGCTGCAGAGGGCTCTGCTCCAGCCCGGCAGCACCCAGCCCCAGCAGCGTGGCAGGAGCAGGGCACGACAGTGGGTGCTGTATTAAGGGGAGCACAGCAAAGCACAGGTACTCAAAAGCAAGGTGATGAGTGGTGACAGACATCATAAACCCGGCCCTCCCCAGCCGGAGGACGCAGCTTGTTCTTATCAGATGCGAGGAAACGCGTATCCGTCACCACATAATCTCAGCATGCGCTGGTCGAAACTTCTCCTGTTTAATCTTTTCTCTTTTTTTAATCTTGATTTCCAAACCCAAGTGCTTGCTTTCAACGGCCAGCACGCAAGGGGAAGATCAGCTATCAGCTGAGCATTGAAGCAAAATACCTACGGCTCTGGTGGCGGAGAGAAGACAGCGGGAGACAACGCGTGGCTGCGCAGAAAAGCCAAATAATGTTATTTTTGAGGGAAGTTTTGCGGGGGGCTTGTCTGTGTGCAGCCACAGCCCTGCCTCCCTGGAGCCACCTGGAAAAGCTGCAGCCCCAATTCTGCACCTCATTCCCCCAGGGCTTTGTGCTCTGTTTATATATCGAGATGGCTGATTAAAGGCGAGCATTTATTCCGAGTCGCGTTTAAGGCAGCGGTGATGAAATATGCATTTTTCTGTACTTGATGAGAGCGTGTTTGTTTATTACGGGCTGGGGTAAGATTTATGGACATCTTTAACTATTCATCGCCCTGTGCAATGTGCCTGGAGGGCTGCAAATGGTGCAGTAAGGGACGGCTACACCCAGGAACGACACTTCGATGGAAGATATTTTTCCTCTGGAAAATGTCAATTCGTCAAAGTCGATTTGGACACAACTCCAATTTTTCTAAAAAAACAAATCCAGATGTTCTTGTTTGATAAATAGCACGTTGCAGGGCCGGGGGAGCCTGCGGTGGGATGGCACAGCCGTAGCATGGTGCTGTGCCATCCCAGCTGCGGGCGGACACCCCCCCGGGAGCAGTGCCCCAGAGCCTCCCAGCTCCTGCTTCTGCAGCATTTTCCTCGCTGAAGACATTTTGATGACATGATTGAGATGGGGACCAGCAGGAGAGAGGGACCGAGCGGGCAGCCAGCCATCCCCCCTCTGCAACAGGGGATCCTCTGCCCATCTCTGTCCCTGCTGGGGGACATGCTTGGAGCGGTGCCGTGTTGGGGGGCTCTCATGGGAGCAGCCCCATCCCATCCCTGGCTAGTGCTAGAGGGGAGCCCCGGCCAGCCCCTTCCCAGAGACGGGCTGCTGGTGTGAATGGGATGGGCGATCACTGGGTCTGGGATCCTCCAAAACCGTGGCAATGAGGACGGGGCTCCCGAGGGGACTATTTGGGACAGCTTTGCATACAAGCAGGACCTGGAGTTGTGTGTTAGGGCCAGGAAGGTGCTGCTGCTCCAGCAAATACCCCTGGCCACATCTCCCCAGGGAAGGCGATGGGTCTGCCTGGAGCCACACACTGCTGCAGGACGTCCCCATTAATGCCAAATGAGTTCATCATGAATAACGTTACCGTGATCAATACAGGTCAAGGATTATTTCTAATCCTTAATAATGATTAAACCATTATTTTTCAAGTGTTACAGATCAATCAGTCCATCTCACGGTGCGCTGCGTGCAGGGACTGCGAGATGCCCAGGCTGCAGGCAGGTACCAGGGAGCTGGGCAGGGGTCCCGTGCCTGTGCACGGCAGCCACCGAAATCTCCTGGGGGCTTCAGACCTGGCGTTGTCAACTGGGGGGTTCCAACAGCAAGAAAAATGAGAGGAATTGCCAGAAATAAAGCATGGGTGTGAAATACCTGCAGATTTCCAGCAGGCTCTGCTGCAGGGACCGCCCTGGCCGTGGCACTTTAAGGAGCGCGGTTCTTTCCCCAGAAGTCACCGAGGGCTGAGGACAGGAGATTTAGAGGCTGAAAACACCAAATTGAAACGACTCTGCAGGTCATAAAAGGCCAGCAGGAGATTTGCAAGGGATTGGTGCCTGGCGATCCCGCCGGCGGGGCTCTGCGAGGGGGAAGGTGGTGTGGGGGCTTTATGGCACCCTGGCCCCTTTGGTATTCCGCACGGCGCTGCTCTCCGCCTCGCTGCTCACTGGGCAGGCCCTTCAGGAGCTCCCTGCTCAGCCCACCGGCTCGCCCAGGATTCAGGGGCCTCGGGGACAGCACAGACTCGGGACGGGCGGGCGGTGGTGGAGGTGGCATGGCTGGGTGCGCACCCTCCCTCCTGAAAGCCATGCAGGAAAGGAGAGGGGGGACGAGGTGGGTGACCTGCCGCCTGCCTAGAGGGTGGCACTTCCCAACGCACGGCTGCGGTGTTCCCCCCGCTTTGCTCCAGGACATCGCTTCTCAGCCCCCATGGCCCACAGGCTCACCCGCCCGGCCCCGAGCACAGCTCACCCACGCGCACTCGCCCACGGCAGCACCTTTCGGGGGGCACTCGGTAAGATGCCCCAGAGCTGCTGGGAGCGAGGCGGTGGGAAACACTCTGAGCGCCGGCGCTGGCGCAGGCAGGGACCGCAGCCTCCTCTCGAGGAGGAGGGGACCATCCCTGCTGTCGGCATCCCCACTGCTTGAGGGGCCAGCGCGCAGGGGGACTGTCCCTGATGCAGCAAGCACCCAAGGGTGCTGCCCATCTCCTCCTGATCGCCCCTTCTCCCCCATTGCACCTGGGGCTCTCCTGCATTGCTCCGATTTCTTTGCACAGTGGCTTTCCAAGGGAAACTGGTCCAGCACTTTGCTAAATCTCTCTTCCCAGCCCCGGCATGGCAATAAGTATGCCCTGGCTGTTCCTGCCTCAGTCACATCAGTGGGTTTAACTTGGGAGGCAGCGGAGCAGAGACCAGAGCGGCACAGGGAGACCAAAGGCCAAGGTCGGATTTATGAAACAGGATTACAGCAAACACCCTGCAAGAGGAGACCGAGCAGCCCTGCGTGACGGCAGCAACGCTGCCACCGTGTCCCAACTGTCCCCAGGAAAATAAAGTGCCCCAGGCCTGTGCTGATGCTGGGGGATGCTCCTCGGGGAGGCCGGGATGCTCTCCTGGGATGCTCTCCTGGGATGCTGCTTTCCCCGGCTTCTCCCCACAGCCGGTAAGGAAGGGCCTGGCGATGGCCCGGCACGTGGTAGCTGCACGAGCCCAGGGATATTTGCTCTGAGGGAGAGTAGCTCCTGCTAAGCCTTCATTTAACTCTCCTCTGCCAAGCCCTTATCACCCTCATCTCGGTGCCTTCTGAAGTGTATTAACCTCCCCGTGCCTGAGCACACAGCTGGAAGGAGAGATCTTTGCTGGAGATTAGAACAGCCATGTGGTACCGTGCCAGAGAGGGCCATGCAGCACCTTATCAGCCCAGCCCTGCTCCCAAAGCCAGAAAACACAGGTGAAAGGTTAAGATGAGAAGTTAACAAAAAACCACACACAAACACATGTGACGAAGCCAAGCAACCCAAACCCTGGGCAGGAACACCCCCTGGGACCTCGTTTTGCATCTCTTCCTCCTCCATGATGGAGGAAGGAGGATGGCTCAAGCCCTCTCCTCTGGCACCAACATCCCCCATGGATGGGGCACCCCAAAACCTCACCTGCACTGCGGAGCACTTGGAAAGGCAAAAGCCGATTCCACATGCTTCGTGTTCCTCCATCCTGATCTGCCTGCGTGCATCAGGGCAGCGGGCACCTTCTCGCTGTGCCACAGTCCCACCTCCTGCCACCAGCTCTGCCCCAGCTCTCGTCTCCAGCCTGTCCTCTCCCCGTTCACCGAACTCGCCGCACGCGCACCCCTAAGCAAACCCTACCAGCACAGCGCACACCGCCATCAAAAAACCATCAACCAGCCACAAAAGATGACAACCCCTTATGTACACACAGGGAATATAAATCTTGAGTAAAGACCGTAAAGCAGCAAAGCATCTCATCCTGTAATGATCGCCCAGACAGCTGATCCCAGGGCTCTTATTACCCCCACAGCCGCCATCCGAAATCCAGCCGGCGGTGGGCTCAGCCACGGCTGGGTATTGATCGAGGAGGCAGCTTCAAACACGCTGCGGCGGTTTTCTTTCAGAGCACTAACTTGTTTGTCAATAACTCCCTTGGCCGCGCGGAGGGAAAGGGCTGGCCGGAGCCCATCTCTCCTCCTCTGGCACCCGGATCCAGCCCGTCCCTGGGGGAAGGATGGAGCTGGGGCCGGTGCTGGCTGCTAATGCTCTCCTGCCCACGGGAGGAGAAATAAAGCCCCAGTGAATAGCAAAGAGCAGGCAGTAAATCCTCCAGGGGCTTTCAGAGCCTGGCGTTGTACCAGCTGGTGCTTGCTGCTGGGAGCTGGCAGGGTGGTGAGGGGTCACCGCAGAACCAGCCCTGCCAGCAGCGAGGGTTACAGGCACAAACCTGGAGCAAAACCAGAGCAAGACCCCATGCAGGGCAGCGGCACGGCCAGCACCCGGCCCGGGGACCCTGGGACGAGCCCCAGAGCCACAACTTTCATCATTTCACTGACCATCCCAGTGACTCAGGGCTCTGCAGGCCAGCAGCACATGGCTCTTGTTCCCCTGCCAGCGTCCCTCTCTGCTCCTTCTCCTCCAGAGCCCCAATTTTTACCGGTAAGAAACACCATCACCCATCATAACAACCACAGGGAGGGGAGGAGTGAAACATCCCAGGCGGAGCGGTACCCATGTGCTTGCAGAGAGGCGGGGAGTAAAGGGAGAGCATCACTGCCTGGGGCATTTCTCCTACCCCAAAGTATCGCTCAGGCCTCCAGAAGAGCTTAAATTCTTGCAAAGGGAAAAGCCCCAAGGGCAAAAGGACAGGGCAGCTCACCAGGCAACCTGCGGCAGCTCGGCCTTGGAGAAAAGCCCCTCTCCGTTACCCTCTCCCGGTGTTTCTGCACTCCACGTGGGCTGACATTTGCTCTCTGAAACCGCAAGCAGAGAGCAGCTCTGCCCCTGCTCCCCAGAAGGGGACGAGGAGGGCGGGGGGGCTGTGCCCTGTGTCCCCACGGGGACGCCCACCCCTGGGCACCAGTATAGCAAAGCCTCAGCTCAGCTGCTCAGACCCTCCCTGCCTCCTGTTTTCACCAGTATGACACCAAATAACCTGGGGGAGAAAGGGCGAACACGAGGGTACAGGATCTGTTCCCACCTCCACTGGCAGTGAGACAGACATGGGATGCAGGACGGACAGACAGGGCCAGGCACAGTCAGGTGCAGGCAGGTACAGGCAGGTACAGGCAGGCGCAGGCAGGTACAGGCAGGCGCAGGCAGGTACAGGCAGGCTTGGCCCCTCTCACCACCCACTTCCCCCGCACGGAGCCATCAGAGGGGGCTCAGCCGCACCGGCATCGCTGCTTCCTGCATCCCCCTGCCTTTCGCCCTGGACATATGGCAATAAACCCCTCTCCTGCGTTAGACGTGCCTTTACACCGCACTGCTAAATGCCACCGGGCTTAAGCCTCGCTGGAACGTGCTTCTGCCCGGCTCTGGGGTGCAGCCAAGCCAGGCACACCCACCTCCTCTGTTCAGGACCTGAGAAAAAGCACTTTCCTCCATCCCCTTTGCCACGCTGTTTGCAGCCCCGATACCTCTCTGCACCTTTTACAGCTGATGGAGAAGAAAGCAGGGACCTCTGCTCCAAGATCCCAGCATTCAGCCAGAGGAAGAGCTGAGCAGGAGGCTTCAGCTGCCCCGTGGCCACAGGGCTGGCCACGCTGCCCTTGCGCAGGGCCACCGGGGCTGCCCCTGGCCAGCGGTGCGGGATGGGAACGCTGCTCCCAATGGCCACGCTCTGCCGGGCAGCTTGAAAAAGGCAGAGGGTGAGAAACTAGAGGGCATTCCCCAGCAGGTCCAGTCCAAACTAGGGCAAACACCACAAGCCCCTGAGCTAGGATAGATGCTAATGCAGGATGTGCTCAGCCGGGCCAGTGCTCTGACAGCCGGCACTTGCTGTCCCTCAGCCGCAGGAGCAACCTCCTCGGGTCTCAGCCTGATCCAAGCTCTTCCCTGGGGCTAGCAGGAGATGAAGTCACTGCAGCAAGCTGCCACTGGGACCCTCACGGTCATTTCATCACTGTTCTCAAGAGGAAGAGGACTCAGGATCAGGCACCCTTTTCGCCTAAAATTTAGGGAGTGTTTGATGGTGAGAAGAAAACGAAGGATGTAAATGGCTTTTCAAAGGCTGTCCTGGGCGATAAACCCAAGCCCAGCAGCTTTAAATCGTGCTCATTTCACACTCCTCACTCTCTTCTGGAGCATGAGCTCAGGAGATGAGCAGGGCAGGGAAAGCCCAGTCTGCTCCTTAGGGAAGTTTCTACCACTTCTACGGCAGCTAGACAGGTCTAACTATTTAGTTGCCTAAACAAACCCCTGGCTGGCAAGGAAGAAAGGCTCTCTTGGGATGAAGCTGGACTATTGCCAGCCAGCTCCTGGGAGATGCCGAAGGGCTGGGGCATGTCAGCAGCAACCCAGAGGGGTGATGGATACAAACCATCCCATAAAGTGGCTCCGGTGCTGTTCGTCGGCTGCGGGTGGGACAGACGTGTCCCAGCAGTGCCAGGGCTGCCCAGCTTCAGGGCTGCCCACCCCAGCCTGAGCCCCCGGGCAACTGCAGCACCGCTGCTAATGGAAGGGCTGCCAGCCACACACACCAAAGCTTAAAGCCTGGCAAGCGCCGCTACCCATGGCTCTCATTATCAGCTGCCTTGGGGACAGCAAACACTAGGGTCCTGCTGTGCGCTCAGTGGCACTGGCACGGTGGGGATGGGGTGGGTGAGGTACTGGGCACAAGCATGGCATCCTGGCATGGCACAGCGGGTCTGCCGGAGCTCTGCCATGACGGGAAGGGCTTGGGGACGCTCTCCTGTGGTTCTCGTCTGCTGAGCGACGAGCAGCTCGCTGGCTGCACAATAAGGCTTCAGACGACCAGAAATAATTCAGGTCGAGACACATTTGCTAGAAGGTCAGGCCTGGGGAAACACGATGGCAGGAGGTTCACCGAGCTGGGGAGGAGGAGACGGTGCTGCCCCGGGCTCCTTCCCTCCCCTTTCCCTGCTGGCTCTCAGCTTCTGTGGTGTCAGGAGGGTCAGCAAACATGTTGGTCAGCAAACAAGTTAGTCAGCATCTCAGCCCACTGCTCCAGCCCCGTCTCCTCCCACCTTCACTCCAATGGCACTCCCTAAACCACATTCAAATCATCTGCAGAGCTCCAGCTATGATCATCAAGTAGCACTTGTCATAGTTCAAAATCCATTACAACATCCACGAGGCATTTCAGCAGCAATTATAAGAGATAGTTTCACTTAAAAATCAATTTTACGTAGAGCTCGGGGGAAGAGTTTTTTTAAAAAATAAAAAAAAAAAAGGAAGTGCTACGGCTTGCCACTTGGGCAGGAGAAGGAGGAATTTGCCCAGCCAGGTCTTACCAGTCAGAGTCTCCAAAGAAAAATTAAAAAAAAAATCCTTCCTTATCCTTATTTTGGAAAAATAAGTCCCATGTTAAGATGACAAGAAGTTCAAGGAGTGGCTCCCCGTCCCTTGTTGGTGCTCCACATGGTACCAAGAACAGAGAAGCTCCCATGAGACGCAGAAGGGCATCCCTGGGACCCCAAGTGCAGCCAGCCATCACGCCTGCATCCCGGCAGTCCCCCGGCTCCCCGCTCCCTGGGGATGAGGCCTTTTGTGCCTTTGAAATCTTCCCCTTTAGCTCTTTGCCCTTCACTCAAGTGGAGGCTATTAGAAAGTTTGCAATGGAAACCACTTACAATCGATTTATTTTAAGGCATCACCTCTTGCTGCGTTGCGATGTGATGTGCGAGCTTTAAAAAGCACCTCGTTTATTATCTGCTGCCGCGTGGGGATTTCTATACGGCACATCATGGTGCGGCAAGAGCTCCTCCGCTATTAAGTTTTTATGGCAAGGCAGATTTTCAGCGCGCAGAAATCTCTCCAGAACACACCAAAATGTCACCACCCTGCGTCCCCAGCAAGCCTCAAGAGGAGCCTCCACAATTTCCCAGCTTGAAACCCTCTGGAGATATGTGTCCTGTCTTCCTCGTGTCCCCCAACCCCACCAGCAATCCTCCCACAGCCTGAGAGGAGCTGGGCACGCTGATCAGTAACTCGGACCCCTGCTACCACCGCAATAGAAACACAACCGGGGCAGTTTAAATCACGAGTTTAAAACACTGAAGAAAAGCAATTGCAATGCAAAAAAATCCTGTAAAGAGCTTTTTAGTTGTGTTTGGCTCTAAAAAAGCCACCATAGCTAGAACCAGCTTGGCTCAAACTCAGAAAAATGGCAACCAAGCCCTAGCAGCTCCAGGCGCCGGGGGAAGTTTCAAGGTGGTGGAAGCGAGCAAGCTCAGCTTGCTCTGAGCTCTTCCCAAAGCAACAATCACAGTGACCCCAACACTCATCCATCTACCCCCGGCATTTCCATGGAGCAAGGGGTAGCCTCCCAGCTGCCAGGAGCAGATGGGTCTTTGGGACGCATTTCCATCCCTTTGGGACACCCACTTCCACTTTTTCTGCGTTCTTGCTGTCCTCTTCTGCCATGGGGACAATGCTGACAGCACCCAGCTGGAGCACCCAGCAAGGTCCAGGGCTTTGCCAGCACCCACGGCTAGCACCGAGCGCAGCCCTGCCCCGGGAGCAAGAGAGGTTGTGCCACAGCAGAGGAGGGAATGGCAAACAAGGAGGAGGAGATGAGATTGAGCAAAGAAAACGCACTATCGGAGGGGTGAAAAGTGCACTTGAAGACCTGAGAGGAAACTACAATGAGTGAAGCCTCTCGAGGAGGACCCGTGGCTTTGGACGCTGCAAACAGGAGTGGAGGGAGCAGCAGGACATGAAGCAGAGCCTGGGGAGGGGCTGGGCGGCCTCTCGGGGCTCGTCCATCACCGCAGTTTCACAACAATTACACATAGAGGTGGCCTGACAGTCTATCAAGCAAATTATATGCTTCATTTTGAAAGTCCATCATTATGAATTTACACAATAGAAATGTAAGTAAAAGCTTCTGGAGTTTGACTTAGCCCCTGAGCACCAGTGATGCTGGCATTGCCACCATGCCAGGAACACTCACACCCAGCACGGAAACCCAATGAACTGCCCGGGGATGTAACACACAAATCTCACGCCATTTCCCCATCCTGGCCTTGTTTTGCCAGGGCAGTCATTCCCCTTTCCCGTCCGAGGCAGGAGGGTCGGCTGAGCGGCCCTTTGGACTGATGGGATCATTCACACTTTTCACCTGGTGTCCAGGTTTTAGAAAGGACCATTCACTCCTTTTTGAGATCAAGATGCTCGCTCACCCTCTCTCGGCTCTTCAGCCTCTTGCTCTTCAGCAAAGCTCAACACTCAAGCTCTTCAGGCTTCGTTGCTCTTTGGCAAGATGTCCCAACGTGCTTTCTCACTCCTCCGCCTCCTTGTTCAAAGCCCCACATCCTCACGCAGTGTTTCCCTTCAGCCCTTGCCCCTGTGTTGACACTTACAGAGGCCACGACAAGTCCAGGCTGCTGGACAGCTGCTGTGCTGGTGGAGCAGGGTTGTTGTTGTTTTGGTTTTGCCTGCTGTTCACCTGTTCTCTCTTGTTTGGAGCCTAACATTTAAGTGTTGTTAAACTCTGCATTTTACAGCACAGCAAGCCCAACTCCTGACACAGCTTCCTCGGTGTTAGAATAAGGTGAAGGAACCAAACAGCAGCAAACAACCATCATGGATGCAAAGGGGTCTGGTGCCCACCCTTGCATCCAAGACTCAGCTCAACCCCTGGCAGGAGATGTGTCACTTGCCTTCACCCCGCATCGCTCTGTTTTCTGCCTTCCACAGATGTTTCTTTAATATAATTTTCCCAATGAGCTTCAATACAGATCCACTCCTGGCTCCATTATTGTCTTTTCATTTCTTTCTTTCCTTCTCTTGGCCCTTTTGTAAGGAGAGCACGCTCGCCTCTCACTGCAAATCAGGCATGTAGCTCCTGCCCAGCAGACGTGGTGCCCAGAAAGCGTCGGTACTAATAAAGCCCCCTCTAACAAGAGCTCAGCTCCCCCTCCCTCCCTTTGGCAAACGTGACTGACTTCCATTCTCATGGTGAATAAAGAGCCCCCCAAGCCAAGGAGAGGGACTCCAAGCGCATTCACTCACCACCGTGCCCATGGCCCAGGCTTCGTCTTTATCCATTTTGTCTGCGATGTGCCCTCGCTGCAGACCAGCCCCCCGCGGAGCCTCTCCCTTCCCTGGGGCACAAGATTTCTGGCTGTGCCAGCCCCTGGCTTTCTGGAGTGAGGAGACCCTACAGCCCTCCCTTGGGGTCTGCGTTTGTCGGAGGAAATCACTTCCAGCCCAGGTTTTCCCTACAGCAACGCTGGCCTGATCCCGCAGCTCCCCAAGGGCAGCAGCACTGCTGGGGAGTATGCAACATCCTTCCCCCATCCCACTCCAGGAGCACGTTTCAGCATTACTGTTAAACCAAAACTCATGGCGACTTGACACTTTTTGTTTAAAGACCAAGGTGGGGGAGGAGAAGGCACGGAAGAGCTCCCGTAAGGGAAAAGCCATCAACTGGAACAAGATTTCAACAACTACACGTTTCTTGACCTTTTCCGCAGTCATACCTTTAATGTTTCACAGATGGACTTGATCAAAAGAAAAAATTAATAAAATAGATTTCATTTTTAAAAAAAGGTCAGGACATGTGTTACAGGGAAAAACTCATTTAGGTCCCTGCCTGACGCCTCGTGGATGCTGAAGAGCCCTCCCCTGCCTCTCACTCAGGGCACTCCAGCCCAGGCATCCATCTCCCTGCCTTGATTTTCAACGCATTTGGGGTTTGCTCTCTTCTGGACTTCTCCTTCCCCTGCCAGACATGGAGTCGGGAACCATAAGCACTTGGAGATGCTGACAAACGCTTGAGAGCCACAACCATCTGGTGGAATCACAGAATCAATCAGGTTGGAAGAGACCTCTGGGATCATCGAGTCCAACCTTTGACCTGACACCATTGTGTCAACTAGACCATGGCACCAAGTGCCACATCCAGTCTTTTCTTAAACACCTCCAGGGATGGTGACTCCAGCCCGTTCCAATGACCAATAACCCTTTCTGTGAAGAAATTTTTCCTAATGTCCTACCTAAACCTCCCCTGGTGCAGCTTGAGGCTATGTCCTCTAGTCCTGTTGCTAGTTGCCTGGGAGAAGAGGCCAACCCCTACGTTGCTACAACCTCCTTTCAGGTAGTTGTAGAGAGCAATAAGGATGTTGCACATCTAACCTGAAGAGGCAGCCGGTGAGCTCAAACGGGGAGAAGATGCTTGTCCAGGATCCAGCACTGCTCTTCCACCTGCTGTTGCTCAACCTGAGGCCCAAGCTCCTCCCCAAACGCACAGGTAGATTTTGGGGCTGTTGTGATGCCCAAGCCACGCACTCCACAACCACCACCATCTGCACGCTCTTGCTCACCATGACGGCCATTCTCATGGCTCTTGCACCCACCCCATGGACACCACTCCTGCCCGTGGACGCCAACATAAATCCCACCTGCTCTGTTTGATGTTGGGCTCGTCAAGAGCAAGCAAAGCCAAATAAATCGCCCAAGCACAGAGTCAATTCCTGCTGATCAAGATGTCTTAAAAAAGAAATCCTATTTAACAGCAGCTCCTTCCCGGCTGGCCCAGTGGCCTGTTCCCGGAGGCTCAGAAACAAAAGCAGCCTGGATGACGGCGATGGACATTTGTATTATTAAGCCCGCTCTGCAATTAGAGCAGACTTCTGTCTAACTTCTGCCTCTTTTCACCATTCCCTGATTTTTTTTTATTCACTAAGAACAAAATACAATTCATCAAAGTTTGCAAAAAAATATACGAATTACTGCGATAACATCATACTAAGTTATTAAGTGGTGACAATGGGGGACAATTACAGTATATAGTCCATTATAGAGCACTGCCGTCGGGATGAATCAAAGTGAAGCACACAGTGAATGGCGAGGAGCTTATTAACGGGAACATTAGTGCGCCAGAACATAATACCTGCCATTCAGCCCGGGAGTTATCGCTGCGCCGGTGGGGACTGGGGAGGAAAGGTGTGGAAAGAGCTGGCAGCTTCACTGCACAGCTCAAGGCACCAGCCCCGTGCTGGGGACACTGCGCATCCATCTGCAGCGCTCGAACAGGGAAAAAGGGCGAAACCTCAACCCTGGGCCTCCACCACGCAGCATCTCCCTCCAATTCCACTTCTGGAAGGCCCTAAAGATCTTTGTAATGGCTCAGCCAAGCACAAGCGGACAAGGATTTCCCCCAGCTTCCACCAGCATCTGTGCTCACCAGCACCCCAGAGGGCACCTCACCCCGCCTGTTGGGCACGGGCTGCCCAAAACAGGCACACTCGTACCCGTTGCTCCCCCAATGTCACAGCAAGGCTTTGCAGGTTTGGGGTTTTTTCATTGTGAGGTCTCCTCCTGCCCGAGCAGCGCCTGTCCCATGGCAGCGGGGTGGCAGCAAAGCCTTTTTGGCCCCGGTTTGCGTAGCAGCAGCTCGCACGCAGGATGCCACGCTGCGGCCACAGCAGCCCTGCAGCGCGCTGCCCTGCCCGCTCTCATGCCCACCGAGCAGTAATGTCTTTTTTACTTTTAATTTTGAAAGCCCAGCAGAAAATTCAGAAAAGGGTGGCCAGACGTAACGGCTCAGTGTGTCTGTGAGACTAGCAAAAAGAGGGGCTGAGCAGCCTGCAGCACGTCCCCGGCACTGGCAGGAAAGCCGTGGCAGGCAGCAGGCGCTGCTGGAGCAGGGCAGGCAGCACAGGCAGCTGACGGGCAGCAGACAAGCCTCATCCAAGTGCTCTGCCCGGCTCTGAACGGGTGACAGCTAATGCAGGGCAGCAAACACCACCGCCCCAGCACAGGGTGCCCTGCTGGGACCCCCTGCAGCACAGCTGGAAGAGCTGAAGGATAACCCCTGGATACAGCCTACATGACAAATACACATTTTTTAGAAGACTTTGGGTGGGAGGAGCACAAAACCTGGCCCAGTTCCTGTGCTGTCATCTCGGTGATCCCACCAGAGCATGTCACGTGGATAGTGGGGTCATGGCTCTGGCTGAAACACCCCCGGTGTGATGATCGCTCTCAGCCGGCTGCTCAGCATCGGGTTTGGATGTCCCGGTCCCACTCGTTGGCGTTGGGCACATCCTGGACTCCCTTTCGCCGCCACCTGAGGCTGCCCCTGGCCTGCAGCCGCAGGCGAAGTGGGCCATGACACTGGAGATGCATAAACTAATCTATGTGGGAAGATCACAGAATCACAGACTGGTTGGGGTTGGAAGGGACCTCTGGAGATCATCCAGTGCAACCCCCTGCCAAAGCAGGTTCCCCTAGAGCACGTTGCACAGGGTCGCATCCCTGTGATTCTGTTTGCTGGGAAGGGAAGCAAGACAGGAAGCTGTGTGCCGGCTTCCAGAGCAGAGCAGCACAATTCCTAGGTCTGGCTCTGCGCAAGGACTAACCCATGGGAAGGGCTGGTTTTGTGCTCTTCCTCCCAGGCTCGGCAGCCCTCTTGAAGCCATCACACCTGGTTATAGTTCGGGTAGGTCCCATCCCTTCCCTCTCTGCTGGCCTTAATTTCTTGCCAGCGGTGAAACCCTCCTCTTCTTCGCTGGAGCCAGTGCTGGGTTCCCTGCTGCTCCAGCAGCTCTGGCTCACTCCTTCGAAGATGTTATTTTTACACTTCTCTTAAAATACAACACTAAGAGAGGCTTCTTGACTATATTAACATTAGGAATCTAATCAGCAATCAGACAGCTCATAATTTTCTGATTAGCTCTGATTATACTCAATCTTCAGGAATGGAAAAAAAAAGAGGAAAGAGAAAGAAAAAAAGAAGGAAAAATATAAAAATACACTCAGTTTTCCCATCCCGATTCCCTTGATGAGGCACAGAGCCATGGCAGCAGCAGCTCTGCTGTTCCCAGCTAAGCAGGACAGTGCCATGGTGACCTGCTAAGCCAGCGTTGCTCAATAACCTGGTGCCATTGTGCTGCTGATCTTCATCCTTCTGGGCTTGGCTGGGATGTTGTCCCAGAAAGGAGCTGCCCAGGGAATGAAGAAGACATCAAGGGTGCCTGAGCCGCTGACAAACCCGGAGGAGTGTTGTAAGCTCTGCTCTTGGGCCTAACATCTCAGATAATATGCTAAAAATCAGGTTAGAAGGATGCCATGGAGGAAGATGATGTGTGTGTATCCAGCTGGCTTCAGCCTGGCAGGAGGAGCCTCTCTAGGCGATGAGGAGGAGGAGGAGGAGGAGGAGGAGGAGGCTGAAGAATGCTGCGACGTGAGGTCATGGCTGCACAGCAGCTGGGTAGGGGACAAGTGCTTCGTGGAAGCCCAAAGGGAAAGATCCCAAGGACTGAGGCTTGACAGAAGTTGGGAGGCAAACAAGCAAATGTTGGGGCTGGGCAGGCAGGTGATGCTAGTGGGCAGCCTGGGGAAGACTCATGCTTGGCCTGCCTCCACCCACACCAAGGGACCTCAGAGGACAACTCTCTTGCTGGGCTTTTGTGAAGGAGGAGAAGGGGATGCGCTGGTGCTGAGCCTCACAGCTGCAGCCGGGAGGAAGGAAACTGAGGAACAAGCCAGAAGAAGAAGATATGAAGAAACCCCTCTAACAGAGCTAATCAGTCACGCGCTCTCTGCGTAGGAGATTCACTCCTGACTGCAGCAAGCGATCAGCTGGTGCTGTGAAGCATGAGATTTAATTATTTGTATCATGGCCGTGGCCTGCATAACTACAAATGATATTAATGGTCATAAAATTGTCCAGCTGGCTCTTCAAACCCACCGCCGCACTGACTCGCTGCCTTGCAGGGACCATCCGCACCGTGGCACAACCGCCAGCAAACCCCATCCACTGAGCACCGCAGCGGGCAGACGCCATCTGGAAGGGCCACCCCACATCCCCCCAGCGTCGCTGAGCACTGAGCGTGTGCTTTGTGTCTTGAAGACAGCCTTGACAACGAGAGGTGTTCCGCCACAGCCCTGTCTGGCCACACGTTTGCATTGGCTTAGCTGAACCTCTGAAGAGCCTCGTGCCTGCTCGCAGGCTGGGCAGCCGCTTTGCTGGGGAGGAGAGGGCAGCCCCAGCTCCCTCCACGCTGCTTGCTTTTGCTCCAGGCTGCAGAACTGCCCAGTGAAAGCACTGCTCCTCACCCCGGTCAAAGCAAACTGGGTTAGCAAAGATCTACGCTAAGCTATGAACCTGCTAGAGAAGAGGATAGGATAGGATGGGATGGGATGGGATGGGATGGGATAGGATGGGATAGGATGGGATGGGATGGGGTAGGGGAGAAGAGGAGAGGAGAGGAGAGGAGAGGAGAGGAGAGGAGAGGAGAGGAGAGGAGAGGAGAGAGAAGAGAAAGAGAAAAGAGTTGAGTTCAGGTGGAAGGGACCTACAATGATCATCTAGTCCAACTGCAAGACCAAGTAGATGCCAGCCTAGCTTGAACCCCAACTAACAGCCCAGGCAGAATTCAACCATAAAAGCAAATGGCCCAGGTGAGAGCCGAAGAACGATGACGCTGTGCCCCCAGCAGCCTGACACCACTGTCCTGTAGACCTCCTTGGCTGAGGTCCCTGGTCACTTTTACACCAACTTCGAAGAAAACACCTTGAAATCCCTACTTGAACTAAACCGTGGTGAAGGAAAAGGCACAAACACCCCAAGGCTTGGCTCTTCCAACCCCCTTCACGGCAGCATCCCAAGTGGGCAGCGGGGTTGCCCCATCTCCTCCCAGCCCAGCAAAGCTGCATTTGCAGGTGAGACCCAGGAGGAGGTTGTGCCTGCGCTGCAGATAACAACGAGGCACGTTGACCCTTTTCATCTGCTGGGGCTTCAGCCCTGACGCTGCTGTCTCCCATAGCAGACGCAGCCCTCAGCACCCACACGCACCCAACAGGGCTCTCTCATTTGGTGCATGCACAAAAAGGCTCCCGAGTCCACGTGGACAAGATCTCCCCCCTCCCCAGGGAAGTCTCCTCCTCACACTCCACGCCTGCCACCGCACCACACAGCCCTCTCTGGTAAGGCGGCGCCGGAGCTGTAATTAGTTTGAGGTGACCCCTGGAAAAAAAAAAAAAAGTTCAAGTTTAAAAAGAAAATCTCTGTGGTTAATGCTATGCAAATTGCCAGCGAGGCAATCAGGCTGACTTTAAACACTGGCCCCCGTCAGAAGGGCTCACAAGACAGCCTTATTGTCTCGCTATCAATTTGCATCTCATTACCCACAATGCGCCGCTGGTCGGAGGTAACCTTCTGGGGAACACGCCGCCGTGGCAGCGGGAGCCTGGGGACAGCATGGTTACTCCTGTTCACAAGGCTTTCGTGTGGCCCAGCACCCAAAATGCGCTGGTTGAGAGGCCAGGTCGCTGCCAGCCCTGCCCGCCGCTCGGCCGGCAGCACCCTCAGCTCGTGTCCCTTGGACCTGGCATCTTCTGCCACCTCCTCCCAGGGCCCCTGACTGCGTCGGCTGTCCCACGGGCACTCACACACCGCAGGTCCTTCCCGCCGGGCTCACCGGCTCAGCGGTCCTCAGGGGCTGCACGGTAGCAGCCTGCCTCTGCCTGGCCGCTCGAGACGTTTCTGAGAGTCTTTGCCCGCTTCTTCATGGCTCTGCCAAACCCTCACCACCTTGGGGAGACGGTACTAACATAGTGTTTTTCTATAGGGAGGAAACCTCTTGCATCCTTGTCCTCAGCCTGCCCCCGCTTCTGCAGCCACCCCAGCCCCCACAGCAGTCTCCCACACCAGCTGCCTCTGCCCCCTTCTCCATCCTCACCAACCTGGGGTCAGCAAACCAAGTGCTCAGCAATCATCTCACCCACACGCATCCCTGACCCCCTGACCGAAATGCCCTTGGGCCGCTGCCACAGGGAGGCTGCTAGGCCCCATCCCGCGTTACTCAGCTGTACCCCACTGCCATGTGCAACATGGAACATGGACCTTCTGCTCCCCAGGGCAGGAGCAAGCTACGTGACTTCATGCAACGTGATTCATCCAGCTCAACCAGCGAGCACGGGGATCCTACCTCCAGGATGCTCACCCCGCGCACCCGCTCTCCACCACCTCTGCCTCGCTCCGGTGCCTCTGCACTGGGGCGGCTGCAGTCAGGCCAGGGACAGTACAGTCAAAGTGCTGACACAGTACGACCCCTCCTGCCCCACCAGACCTGCCTGCAGCCATGCCCACCTTCTGCTCTGCCAGACCTGCCTGCAGCCATGCCCACCTCCCTCCAGCACCCAGGAGCTCAGCTTGGCCAAGAAGACCTCCCTCGATGGCCCTGTGCTCCCTGCAGTGGTAGCCCAGGTGCTGCTTGCTCCCTTTTCCTTCTCCCCATGAACTCTGTAGCATGAGACCTCCTCAGTGAATCTGTTTTGGTTGGAAAGAACCTTTAAGATCATCGAGTCCAACCATTAACCTAACACTATCAAGCTCACCACTAAACCATGTCCCTAAGACCCCATCTACTCGTCTTTTAATAACCTCCAGGGATGGTGACTCCACCACTTCCCTGGGCAGCCTGTTCCACTGCTTGACAACCCTTTCCGTGAAGAAATTTTTCCAATCTAAACCTCCCCTGGCGCAACTTGAGGCTATTTCCTCTTGTCCTATCGCTTGTTACCTGGGAGAAGAGACTAACACCCTCCTCACTACAGCCTCCTTTCAGGTACTTGTAGACAGTGATAAGGTCTCCCCTCAGCCTCCTTTTCTCCAGACTAAATACCCTCAGTTCCCTCAGCCGCTCCTCATCACACTTGTGCTCCAGACCCTTCACCAGCTTTGTTGCCCTTCTCTGGACTCTCTCCAGCACCTCAATGTCTTTCTCGTAGTGAGGGGCCCAAAACTGAACACAGCATTCGAGGTGCGGCCTCACCAGTGCCGAGAACAGGGGGAGAGTGGCAGAGCGTTTCTGCTTCGCTTTTCGGAGCCGCCCGTGCCGCCCGTGCCACCCGGCTCCCCACCGAAGCTGTGTGGCACCGCCGCGTTGCTAAGTGCTGGCGGGGCCCTGCGCCAACGCACGGGTGCCACCTCCGCCACCCAGGCCAGAGGTGCCAAGGCAACAAAGGGACTTTTAGTAGGCGAGAGCGCACCACTGCGAGGAAGAAAACCCGACCGTTTAAAACCCGTCTGAATAATGGCGCTGCCTCCCCACTGCTCCAATCAGCCGCAGCACTTTGTTATTATGATAACTAAATACAGAAGATTTTAACAGCTGGAAATGCAGCAACAATATTTAAAAGAGTTTTAAAAATTGTTGGCATTTTATTCAATAATGGTAATGGGCTGGGTTTTTTGTTGTTATTTTAAAGGCACAAGGTTCCCTACTCTGTTGGTTTTGCACGGTACCATCAGGCTGCAAAGCCGGCTCTCGCCTGGTGATGGCAGGGAATAACACCGAGACACTTAACACCGAGACACAGGGCTGCTGGAGGGAGCCAGCAGCTGATGGAGGCATGAAGATCACAGCTTGCTGCTCCGACACTCTGCTTGGTCCCGCACTTCGCTGGCTGGGTGGAATCTAAAGGTGCAACACCCAAATGTGCAAAATCCAAAGATGCAAAACCCCAGGATGCAAAACCCGAAGGTGATGCACGGGAGCAGCAGGAACCCGACAGCAGTAACGGCAGCAGCCCCGGCCAGAGGTGCCAGCTCCGTGCCCGCTGAAGCCACGGGCAGGACTGGAGCAGCTGCCGCCGTCATCAGCTCACACCCGCAGAGCCCTTTCGCCCTGGGAGTAAAGGAAAATGCTCGGTTCTCTCCGACACCACGTTGGTAACAGCCGGGAAGCGTCTCCTCTTTAGAGGAACCACAATGCTGGAGAAGGGGGTTTGGAAATGTGCCGGGATCAAAAGAAACCTCCAGAGCTTGGGCGCGAGGCCGAAGGGCCCCGGCATCACTTGCCCGCACAGACCTGAAGACGGTGATGGCCCCTCTCTGGGTTTTTTAACTGTGTGTGAGCACAGCCCCTGCTGGTGTTCCGGCCGTGGTGGCGGGTTTTATGAACCGTCTGGATGCACCCTATCGAGGCAGTGATGGCTGGTGGGACACGCAGCTCCCAGTGCCCCTGCAAAGGGACGGGACCCTCTCTCCCCCCTCACAGGCCAGCAGAGCACGGGGTCCGAGGGCGGCTCATCCTACAAGGCATCCCGTAATCTTGCAAAATGTACCATAATCCATTTGTAGTGTATCAGCAAGTAATTGAGAGAATAGTACCAGTGGCAGCGTAAATAAAAAGAGACATTTCACGACAGAGTACTTTGAGTTGTGGGGTTTTTTTTCTCATTGTGCTGTGCCAGTTCACGAGACACAGCTGGCAGCAGCTCTCCCAGTCATCACTGAATCGCGCCAGCATCCAGCCCCGAGACCCGACATCCTCATGCGGCTTCGAGTGGCCGCAACACGGAGCCCAAGCAGAGAGCTGCCCGCTAACGTGACATTGGGGAACACGCCTTGTGCCAAGGCCCTGTCGCTCTGGGACTTGCACCCCAGAACTGGCGGCTGACGGGGATGCCCTGGAGAGCCCGGGCAACAGATCTGCTGCAGCTCCTCCACAAGCCGAACCAGACCGTCGCCCACAGCAGTGGCAGGCTCTGGTCCGGAGGGGAGAGCATACCACGAGGTCCCAGGAGCAGCAGGGGATGGAGACAAGGCTCCCAAGCACCCCTTTTCCAGCTCTGCGCTTGCTCTAGGAGTTATTGACCCCACCAGCACACCCAGCCCCGCTTGTGCCCTCACCTACACAGCTACAGCACAGTCATGGCTACACCAGGTCCCCGCACCCGCCAGCGCCCAGGGACCTCCTGGGGACAGCGCAAGCAGACGAGCGGTCCAAGCACACAGCACACTGACATGTGGCGAGCCAACCATCACCTGCCAAGGGGAACCCAGCGCCAGCAGTACAAGCCAGGCCCTGGGCTGTAGGACCTCTAGCAGCCACCCCACCCCAGACCCATCAGGTGAAGCTCCACAGCAGAGGGCCCGGCCCCTGCCCCACCCAAGACCCTTTGCCTGAAAACTATCAAATCACCACGGAGCTCATTGTTGCAGTGCTTGGTGCCACTTCAGAGGTCTGTTTGCCCTACTAGCACTTAAATAAATAAACAAGGGTTTGGAAGCACCAGCAAAACCCAGGCAAGGAGAGCAGCCCCTTCCGCCACCCTGGTTTTGGGGCCGTCAGCTGGACGGCTCTGGGCTCCCGGGTGCTCTGGGACCCCCAGCCAGCGAGGAGGGGCTGCAGCATCACCTGGGGTTTATCTGGGGGAGACAGGATGACCAGGAACCATGGGGAGGGGACAGAGAGATGAAATTGCAAGGAGTGGGGGGACAAAAGGAGGGACTGGGGTGGGGAGCAGAAGAAATGGCAGAGGGAAGCAGGGAGGAGGAGCTGGAGCTGCCGGGGAGGACAGTGCTATTCCGATGCTTCATTCGGAGGCCCCGGTGCCCTTCACCCTGATGTCTATCTATTCAGCAAGTGTCCCCATGATCTGGTAATTATCTTTCACTTACAAAAGAGCATCTCTGTGTCACAAATGCTCCCCTCTCCGGCTCTGCCACAGATCAATATCTCCTCAAGGCCTTCGCCATTGTTTGGGGAATGGAATTGATTTCTCTGAGGAGTGAGGGGAGGAAAAATATATAAATAAGTGCTGTGGAGATGTGTCCCTGCTGAAGGCTGAGCTGGGTAAGCGGCGAAGCAAAAGGGAAGCGTACGGATCCCACTGACCATCGCATGTCCTATTGCTGTCCCTGCTGAACTGGCTTCAGGGGATGCTCGGTTGTTTAGCAGTCAGTGCACGAGAACCTGAAGTGCTGGAGCCAGAAGAAATCTCTAGCTCAAGATATCAAAGATTTTACAGCAGGATAAGAAATGTGGAGGTGCTGATTCAACACCATCCATAAGGACATGTGCGTGTCCCACTTCAGGGTTGAAGCACATGGTTGGGCAGTCGCTGTGACGCTGGTGGGCCCTGGAGAGGAGCCTCGGAGACCTCCTTGGCTTAGATGGCAGCACCTCGGTGTGACCAGCACAGCACCGACACTGAAATCCAGAGAGATGCAAGAGCCAGCGAGCCATGCCGCTGCTGGGCTGCCGTCAGCGTGACCGCAGCAAGCCCAGGCTAATCCCGGCAGCGCCAACCATACACCCTTCATGCTCCTCTCACCTGGCTAGAAGATGACCTTCAAAATCGTGAGATATAGGATAAATACAATTTGATCTTGTGCTTCAGTCCGGGTCTCTAAACCTTTGGGATCCCTAAGCTGAGCTCCCTAGTGCATCACACGGCTGCTGCAGTCAGGGGCTTCAGAGCGATGGGAACGGCATGGGGTAGAGGTAAAACCGCTCCCCCAGCTCATGCTACGCATCAGCAGATGGAAACTGCAGCAAAGAGGATGAACACAAGGGAAAATACCAAAGGGTCTAAAAATTAAGCAGGTGTGCAGGAGGAGAGGGGCTTCGTTACTGCCTCCTCCCCACCAACAGCAACCTTTTGTGTATTTGAAGGCTGTTATCATGTTTTACCTCAGTCTTCTCCACAAAAAAAACAATCTCTTCTTGTAACATCTGCAAATGGGCCCTTGCTTTCTAATCCTCTTTTCTGTCCTCCTGTCTTTTATTTTGCATCTCTCTCAAAGCACATCGCCAGGCACTGGACCCCAAGCCAGCACCAGCCAAGGTCCAGCCGGAGCTGAGGAGGGAGCCAGGGTTACGCCACCTCATTTGTACAAGGCACTATGAGATCGGTATTTGTCTTCCCTGCAGCACCTTGGCAGGTTTGAGCCATGCCAGTGTAGTAGAACCACTGCCATCCGTTTCAACCTTTCATCATGTCCTAATTTTTTTGGGAGGAAAGGGAAAAAAAAAAAAAAACAAGTGCAGGGCAAGGTGGGGATTTGACTTGAGGAAACCTGTGGCCAAGCCTTTCTTCCCAGGACCTCTAAAAGTGCGTTACTGTTCAGCTGCTGAGGCCTCCGCACCTCCTGAAAAGCAAACGCATCTCAACGCACGCTCTTCCTTGCAACAGATCTCAGCTGAGCCTGGTCAGTCTGGAGAAGGAGAAATGAAAGAGGATGGGAAGGCATGAGGTGAAGGAGAAGGATGTCTTCCAATGCACAGGCACCAAAGTGCTGGCTGTAGGAGGGAACAGCGGAGCATCCGAAGTGGGAATACGTGTGCAGTGGGAAGATGGCAACCCTTTACGGAGGCGAAAAACATCAGATGGGACTAGATACACACGCCAGTAGCTTCGGAAGGAGTCAGCTCATTCAAGGAATTCAACAGCACATCGACAGATGAAATTCAGGGCGAGCACATCCAGGGTACCGCTTTTGGGGAACAACAATTAAAGCCTGTCACGCATGCTGATGCAGCTCCAAATTAACCCCAACCATTCGAGGAAGAGACGGAGGCACTCCGGAGCACAACCACCTCAGTGCAAGCGACGGTCCAGAGATGCTAGTTTGTGCTCAGAAGCAAGCGGTAAATAAAACTGTCATATTAGCAAGCGGGTCTATAAATCAGTGGGTCCCTCATCTGTGACACCACGCGTGGTTCTGCTGCGCAGAGCAGGGGGAAGAGGCAGATGCGGGGCAGGGAAGAGCAATGCGGCTGCTGGGAGCACAGGAGGAACCTGAAAACGTTCAGGGCATTTGATTCACTTAAAGGAAGAAATGGATTTCAAAGGACACAGAGGTATAAACCCCCATGTAAGACAGAAGGTACCTCTGAGCTTGACTATTCAAACATTCAGATCTGACGACAAGAAACAGAGTTCCCCGTGGAACTCAATGCCTCAAGATGCTGGGGACATGGTACTTTTTTTAAGGAAAAAAAATCAGATTAATCAGAGTATCATCAGTTATGCCAGCTGACATCAAAGTAGAGAGGAATGTAAGTGCTATCACTTCGGGATTTATACCTCCCAAGTAACTGCTTAGGATTAGAAAGAAATTTCAATAATCTGCCAGCTAAGTACGCATTGCGAGAGCCATAATCCTGCTCTGCCAACATCTGCTACCAGCTACTAATGGAGATGGTAATAAGCCAGGTGGATCACAAACCTGACCTGATCCGATTGCTACCTTACAAACTGGAACACAAGGGTGTTATCATTCCTCCCGGGGTAACCTGTCGTCAACCAGGACCGCATCGAGGGGAAGCTGGAGGAGCAGGGCGCGGAGATGCCTTCTCCTGGAGCTCACCACCCGCAGGAAGGCAGATCCTTCAGCAGCAAGTTTATTGACTTTTATATAATTTGTTGTAAACATTTCTGGTTGCTTCCTAAAATGGAGCATTTCCCCAGCAGACAACGTACGTACAAAGCTACAGGAGGATGAGAGCTCCAGTGTGTGCAGTCCCTCTGGGGTAGGTCTATGGTTTGAGCTGGTGCTTGATGTAGCATCAAACCCAGGCAGGCAGAATCAGCTCACGCCTTAGCCAAACCGTACCTTGCCAGCGCTCCCATTGGTTTTCCCTTTCTGTTCTGCTTTTTTCAAATGCGTGGCATGCTGAGGGGAAGGTGACCCATTTGCCATGTAAGATTGAACATGAGTATACAGGAAGATGCTGCCCGCTCCCCCTCTTGTTCAAAAATGCAATCTGAGGACTGGGACACGTTCAAGGCAGGACGTGGGATGGAGTACACTGCCTATGCCCAAACGGCTCCAAGCACCATCAGGGAGGGCTGCCTGGAGAGAGAAGGTACGGAAATAACAGCGAGAAGAAGCAACATGCACACAGGGAGGAGGTGGGGGGAGAGAATTATAACACCAAGGCATCCAATTTAACTGATTTCCTCCAACAAACTCGGAGGGAAAGGTTAGCTCTGGTATTAGAGCTATGGGAAAAATGTCAAGAGGTTTTCAGAGAAAAGTGAATAACATTTTTATTCCCCGTCTTCTCCCCATAAAGTAAAACCAGGCAAAACAGGAGTGGAGAGAAGGACCCAGCTGGTTCCAGCCCCTGCTCTGCACGTGCAGAATCAGCACGAAACACACAGGAAAGAAAAAAACCATCACAGTATAATTTCCTTCCAAAGTCACTACAGTTTTGGATACAACAGCCATAAAAACAGTCTTTCCTGAATCTCTTACTGGCTCACCTAACCCCAGCAGCTGCTCTGGAGGCAATGCCCCAACACCTCGGTCCCTGTCTCCGTCCCGGAGGCCAGGCACACCCTGGCCCTGTCTCCCAGCTCCCCGCCGAGCTGAGACAGCTTCAGGGCACACTCGTCCCTGCAGGATGTGACACCGCAGGTCACAGGTGCCAGAGCCTTCTGTGAGGCTGCTCCCTGGGGACCAAGTCTCGCTGGCTGGACCAGTGGTGCCAACCCCGCCAGCCGGGCAGGCTGCATCCCTGCCAAGGTCACCTGCGTGACTTCTGCTGGGCTGCCGATGATCCTGGCCAGTACAGCAAACCCCGAGCCGCTCTCCACAAGCTGCTGGCTGCCTCCGGGAGGGAGGCTGAGGGGTGACCAGAAACGTCCCGTGTCCATCACCTCTACTGCCGAGTGCCTTCACATAAAGCCTGACTGGCGACGGCCTCTCTCAGCTCTGCTTTTTGTTTTTACAGGCACTAAAATGCAATTTTAGGAGAGGAGAAGCACGAAAGCCCCTCCTCCAAACTTGTCTCCAGAGGAGCAGGACGCAGCCCCGAGTCCCACCAGGTACCGGTGCAGTGACCCGCTCCCCGGGCACACCTCCTCCAAGCTCGGTGGAGCCATCTTCCCTGGCAGAAGAGGAGCATGAGCCATCACAACAGCATCTGACGCAAGGGTGCTGGTGTCAGTGGGAACACATTTGTCCCGTAGCATAAAAAGACCAAGCAGATGGTAGGAATCACCTTAAAAGCCCCTGCAGAAAAGAAATGCCCTGGAAACATGAAGCACTGCTCGAGGCAGAGCACCCGTGGGGGTCAGCTCTGCGTGGAGAAATGTGAAGGGGAGCCCAGTCACCTCCCTGTGCTCCAGTGAGCAGCGGGACCCCAACGCTGGCACCACTCCCGGCTCCCCATCACCCTCCTGAGATACCAGCATCCCTCTCGTTAGCTTCTGGTGGCCATTCATGGCCGACTGCTGAAAGGTGACGTGCACAAAGCATTTGCCAGGGGCCCCTCGTGTCCTGTCCATGGCTTCCCCCACCTTCGGGAGAGGGGTGAGCCCTCCCTTTGCAGCACGTGTTTCTCTTAATAGAAATTAATCCCCTATTGATTCCCAGCTTAAGTGGAGCTGAGCCCCTCATCCTCACCTGGTGCAACCACCGAGCTCACACACTGAACGCAGTGCAGGTGACAAGGGCCGGTGCAGAGCTGACACAGCTGGGGATGCGCAGCTGGGGAAAGGGCAGCTGCTCCCAGCAGAGACACCCCAAGCCATGCAGTGCTGGAGCTGTTCGCCCCAGCCTAACCAGGGGGATCGGATGGCTAAAGGAACCCCCTCGGTATGCACCCGACCCAAAGGCACCAGGTCCTTTCCCCCACTTGAAAATAATCATCATAAAAAGGAGGAATGCTCAGCAGTGCAGAGCAACTGTGCAGCAAAACACATGCCCAGGGCAGGTGCCTCCTCTGGAAGCTCTGGTCCCCAACAAGACAACTCCCTGGAGCCCCTCCTGCGGCTGAGCTCGCTGGGAAGGTGCTGCCATCAGCCCGACGCTGCATTTCAGCCGCACGCCCAAGGGACTGTCACCACAAGCGTGGTCTGGATCGCCAGAGCAGAGGTCTGGAGTGAGGAGCCCTGGGAGCTCCTAGCAGCTCAGCCCTGGGGACTCCAAGCACAGCTTCTTCCCACTGACACCTACCCATGTACCAGCTGCTCAGCTATTTGTCATCTCAAAAAGAAATGCTCCCGTGGGTATTCCCACCACCGGAGCCGACCTGGAGGGCGATAAGGCAAAGGACGTCAGAGAGTGGCCGGCGCTGCCGTCCCTGCCCTGCCTGTCACAGCCCGGCAGCATCAAGGACAGTGTCAGAGTCTCGTCATGTGTTTCACTGGCCACGAGCAGCGGAGAGAGAGCATTGCTATGGGAACGGGATATCGGAGCTGACTGAAGGTGGCCTTTGCAGGCTCCTTGGAGGACGGGGACGCGGTGCTGCCTCCCATTTTAGGAGGCCGTTGTTCAAAGCTGTGCTGGAAAACATGCTGGGAAGGGGACTGAGCTCCAGCCCCATCTGGCAGCAGGTCTCACAGGCACCGCTGGGGCAAGGGACACACACCAGACACTGGCAATGCTCAGGGCAAGGCACCCTGCCCGCTCAGAGCCATCATCACCTCCATCCACTGATGCTGGGTACCTGTCACATGAGCCCCGCGCTGACTCTGTCTCCTGCTTGGAGCTCAACACCGCTTCTCCTGGCCTTGGCAGAAAGGGGGGAAAAGGCAAAGAAGGAAAAGAAAGAGCTCAGTGAATGGGGACAGTGAAAGATGGAGCTATGCAGAGCCCAAACCATGGGGCAGGGAAAGGCAGAAGCAGGAACCAGCAGAAGTTAACGTAAGATGGTGTCCTGTCTTTGGGAGCCTTTCTGCTTCAGACAGCCCAGGCTGCAGCGTGTCAACCAGAACATTTCACTTAACATTTCCCTCTCCATAAAGCTCGGAAAACCACAGTATTATTTCAGAAGTATCACAAAAGACTACTGTGGCTTTTTCTTGCCTTATTCTGCCCTCCTTCCTTTTAATGGTGAAATCCGTGCTTTTTGGAAGACAAAAACATCTGATAAGACATGCCCCTCAGACAGGTACAAAAATCCTGCAGATAAACTAGAAATATCCAGCGACAGGCTGCTGTGACAACGGACTGACGTCAGGGACCCACGGGATGCTCTGGCTGGCTCCACCGGTGAGACCCCAATCATACCAGCAGGCTTCTGGCTTGGGCCAAGACAACGCAATTGCTTTTTAATTTGCAAACTGTGCATATTTTCCTGACGATGTTTACGCCGAGCTACAGATCGGTGCTCTGTCGCTGCCCGGATAATTGCCCAGAGTTAGCTCCTGTTAGGGTACTTTAACCTTGCTGCTTATAATCAGCAGCACAATGGTTTGAAGTCCAACTCGGAAGCACTTGAGGGTAATAAGCTGGGAGAGGGGAGGAGGTGGGCTACGCTATACTGTTATGGCTCTGCAAAGGTTTCTGTTTTTTTTCTTGTTATCCTAATGACCCTTTTATAGAGCGCGCCGCTGGCAAAGCCCTCTGCTGAGGCAGCCGGTTCTGGGTAGGCACAAGACAATTTGCAAAAGCAATAAACTGACATTCAGCTGAAAAGGCCTGCTGGAAAGATGAGCCATCAGCAAATCCCCCTAACATGCATGGCCTTAAAGACACACCAGGTTTATATTGCAGTGAAAAAACAAAATAAACCAACCCCCCAAACCAAGCAGGCAGCGTTAGGGCAGAGCCCCGGCCGCAGCGGCACGCTGCAGGGGCAGCCGCCGGCTCTGCTCTTGGGTGGCTGGAGGCACGGTGGCCCGGGAGGTGCCTCGGGGTCACCGACCACAGACACTCACTTTGTGGGAGCCTCTTTGGAAACTGCTAATGAACCTGCCTGAAGACAGGTTGGCTGATTGCCTCTGCGTCCCCTAGTAGGGTGATTTTCCAGACTCAGCTTCCTTTGGTGGTTAGAAACCTCCAGGTTTCCAGCCCAGAGCTATCCACTGGACATTGCCCATTTATCCCGGGGCCGATGCTGTACGTGAGCTTAAATAACCACTGTCCCTCTGCACATTTACCCCCTCGCTGTATTTACAAGCACCACTGTATTTCCCCCAGCCCTTGGGCTCAGACTCCTGCTCGCAGGCAGACGCCCCAGATGAAGTGGGAACAGGTCCTCCTGTGAGCCCCCACCTCTCCCCTCCCTGGAAGCTGCCACCCCGTCGCAGGGATGGCTAAAGAGGACGGGTAGCTGCTCCCAGGCTGCTGGGGTTCCCAGGGCAGCACACTACACACACGGCTGCTGGTCACGCTTACACCATAAACCGCAGTTCAGCAGAGCCCCGTGGGATGGCATTTTGACCCCCATCTCACCATGTGGGGCTCCCCAACGAGCTCCTCTAGATCTCATGTGCTTTTTCCATGAGCACATCATGTCAGCGGTTCATGGTCACTACAACCAACAATCACAGCTCAGACTTTCTAGTCGGCCAATCCCCCATTTGCAGAAGCAGCTCCCATGCTCCCCCGAGCGCTGTGTGACCCTTCTGTATTGTGTCACCCTTCCATCCCAGCCTCCTTGCGTTTGCCCAGTCCTCAAAGTCGTGGGGCTCCTTGGTGACAGCCTGAGCCTCCTCTACCCGCATGATACATGTGGCACCCCAATAGATGTGACTAGCACATCCCCTTTTCTGTCCAGGCCATTAATCAAAAATAAGATTAATTTTGAGGCTTGGGAACAGCGCCAGTAACATCCTTCAACCTTCATAGTTACACGCATCCCGGTCCTTTCTGTAAAGACCTCATTGGTTTCAGAGTAGGCAAGCACAAAATTTAGCTTTGAAGGGTCTCTGGCTAGCCAAGGACACAGGCTCCAAAGAATAAGTCATCAGCTGAGGTGTAAAGAAGAACAAAATTTATTGCATTCAGAGCCAGGCTGGCCGGAGAAATCAAGCCTGAGAAAATAGAGACATATTACCAGGGCAAAGCCTACCGCCGAGTCTTAAGCCTATACTTTTGCAGACGGCTAATCCTGCTAACGTTAAAACAGGAGCTGAGGGTTTTTTAATGGCAGAGCTATTTATGGAGAGCTCATCTAGCTCTTCATCATCTCCCTAAGATCCTGGTGGAGGGAAGAGCCTCATAACTCAGAGGCCAGCTGGACAAGAAAGGCAAACAGATGTCAGTGTGAGCAGGGAGGAGACACGGGGAGGATGTGGTGGCCCATCTGGTAGCCCCGCTGATGGCCCCACTCAGAGCGAGCACTTAACAGCATCAGGAATACCTCGTACCGCATCCACCACGCTTCCCCCCAGGAATTCCTTCCACTAATTGCAGACCTTCAGAGGCACCCAGCCAAGCCAGGCAACGAGCACCGGGCCACCCTTCAGCTGGAAATCCTCCCCGCCTTTGCAGCGTGGCACCCACCTCTGCTGCCGGGACGGGGACCAGTGGCCCAGCTGTGCCCGTGCCCAGCAGCCGCGGGAGACTGGTCGTTAATCGGGCAGGGAGCAGAGGCGAGGAGCTGGAGAGCAGGTGGAGAGAGGGGGAGCAGCAGCTTGCTGCTCGCTGGAGTCCTGGCAGCCCTGCTCAGCGCTTTGTCAACGCTCCCTCTGCTTAATCTTCTTTTCAGAAGAGCATCTTGTTTAAATGGGATGATTCTTATTAAGATCATTAACTCCTCCAGCGAGAGTTGACCTGACCTCCCGTCACCCGACTCTCTGCAGCCCCCTTCTGCCAGGTCCACGTTCCCCTTCGTCCCCCAACACCCTGTCCTTCTCACGTGCTCCATCACCTCTGACTCAAAGCTGCCCAAGTCCCTGGGTTACCTAGCTCCATCCCCACCCTCCACAGGGACCTGCCGCCCATTTAAATCCCTTTTTGCACTCCCCACTTCTTCCTCTCACTTTCTCCTGTCCATCACCCTCCCAGGGTGCCACCCTGCCAGGCAGGAGGGAGGTCCCACCCCACGGAGGATGAGCAGGGACAGATGTAAGACGTGGGTACCACTGGTGCGGTCAGGAGGACGCAGCTCAGATGCCCCATTTCTCCCTACCATCCTTCAGCCTGTCTCCCCCCATCCTTCAGCCACCCAACTGCCCAGCAGACCCCAGCTCCCCAGCCTGCTGCCTTCCCACCTCCCTGCAAGTTCTTTGCCGTCGCCCCCTAAAAGCACTCTGCTACTGAAGAAAGTCCATCGCATCCCAGCCCAGGTAAGCAAGGGGGTTTGCTGCTCCCGCTGCTGTCCAGCTACGAGTAAAGTCTTAATTTTCATCACCAGCCGCAAGAAAAGAGAGAAACCAAATCCCTTCTCACACTAGGACACTCGCACTCTCTCTCCCCACCCACTTCTCAAAATAAGGGCATCTTGCTGGAGCAAAAACTTCAGGGGATGAGGAGGGTTGAGATTTTTTTTACGTTTCACATCCCTTTTATTTAAAAAACGCTTTATGCAGCTGTCAGAAACCAAAATGAGAATTTTGTATTTTTTTTAGCAGTCTTTGAAATAAGGATGCTATGTAGGATCAATTTTTTATGGCAGTAAAGGGGGAAAATAGCAGCAATTTTCTCTTTTGAACATGGCCTATTTAATGGCATGGCTGTCACAGTGCAGCTTTATCCAGAGAGAGGGAGAGAAAGCCACAAAATGGTACTGTGGTCAATCAAAGACTTCTACACTACAATCTGCCTCTCCATCGCTCCTACAGCCAGCTGAGATTTCCATCACTTCCCCTTTTAGCCTTTCTTCCCGTCTCTGCACTCTCCGCAGCCCTGCCAGAAGTTAAAATAAAGCACTAAGTGCTCAGGTCCAGCGGCCCCTCCGCGGAAAAGGCCGGGCCCAGCCCCTCCTCAGGAATCACACCCGATGCAGCACGCAGGGAGCCGGGGAGATGCTGCTGCTCCAGCGGTGTTTCAGTCCCCGTGATGCCACGCGAGCAAGAAAATCCATTCCGTGACAGTGCTAACGAACCCACACCAGCTGTGCTTAACCCCACAGCGCATCTGGGTACGGGGCAGACATCGCTGCCCTCCCTCCCTGTGAGGGCAGAGCAGGGGGCTCAGCTCGCAGCAGCCCTCCCGTGGGAGCTGCGACCCGTGCAGCCTTATTCCCCGCGCCCGTCGCTGAGCTCTGTGCAGCGGCATGGACCTGCTGCCTTTTCCCTGCCTCTCCTGGCCCTTTCTTTACTGCAAGCAGCCTTGATGATGCCTGCTGCCCTCCCCAGCATGGCTCTGCTGGGACAAAGAGGGACACGAGCCCTGGGCAGACACAGACATTTCAAACCCTGTCCCCGGAGATGCTGCCAGCAGCACCCACCTCCAAGTATCTGCTGTAACAGGCAGCTCCGCTCCATCCCTCCGCCTCCTCCTGGGACCCTGCCGCAGGTGAGCTGACATCCCTGCCACGTCTGCCCATGGAGCAGGGACCTCGGTCCCCGTCCCCTGCGAGCCAGGCAGGAGGGAGGTTCCACCCCACAAAGGCTGATCAGGGACACCAGACGTGGGGACCACTTGCGTGGTGAGGACATCACCCTCCCACGGATACAAGCCTGTCCCAGCTGGCCCCAGGGAAGGTCTGGGGAGGAGGTGACACACACACACTGGTGCTGCCGGCAAAAGAAACTGCCCCAGGGAGTTTGGGGTGAGCCAGCGGGCGCAGGAGCCCTGCCTACACCACAACACCCAGCACTGCTCAGACACCAGCAGTGGGGAGGCTACAGGGAGCAGAGCTGGGGAAGCCTGGCTGGACACAGCAGTGTGCCAGCAGCTCGGCTCGTCCTTCATCCCCTGCAGCTGCAGACGGAGCCAGGGCAGGGGACAAAGGACGAAGCCCCCTGCAGAAAGCCCTGCCAGGTCCTGGCCTCTTTGACACCCTCCTGCATGACCCTCAGCAGCACGCAAGGCAAACAGGGCTGCAAGGCTGGCCTGGCTCTGGGCATCTCCTGCCAGCAGCCTGCCCGCGGGCTGGGTACCCGGCAGGGCTCACGGGCTGCAGCCGTGCCTCCCTCTGCCACGGATGGACAGAGGGCACGGACATGTGGCACGCACCGGGAGGAGCAGCCTGACCCCAGGCACCGCATACGCCTGGAGCGAGAGCATCTGCTGCCCCCAGCCAGAGCATCTCCTGCCCCAGCCTGAGCATCTCCTGCCCCAGTCAGAGCAGGTCCTGCCCCCAGTCAGAGCATCTCCTGCCCGCAGCAGGGCCAGGCACCAGCACCCCACAGAGCACCAATGGTTGGGGCTCCAGGACCAGGGCAGGAGGAGACTGGCAGAGAACAAATTTATTTCAAGCTCTGTCAGCTTGTTTAGGTCTCATTTTTAAGAGGCTTTTTTTTTTGCAAACAATCTTACACAAAACCTTATGTGGACTAAAATACGTGCAGGATTGCATTTCTTCTCAATTTCACTTCAAATCACAACGCGTTTCAGCCCCGTCCCACGCAGAGGCCCAGGCAGAGGCGTGCCTGGCTCCAGCGGGCACCCAGGAGTACCCAGCCAGGATCCAACCCAGTGAAGCCCAGGCACAAAGCGTGTTGGGAAGGAGCAGCGATGCCCCTTGTTTTGATTATTTCAGCCTTAATTAGACACACATTGGAGGCTTGGAGCCAAGTTTCAGATTCTGGCTTCCCTGAGGCTCGGGAGCGCTGGGGTCTGGGGTTTGGGGTTTGGTTTCAGAGCCAGAACCGGTTTAATTCTCATCATTAACAACACGGGGAGGGACTTTACCCTGGCCTGGACTAATCCCTGCAGTAATTAGCTGCGAACAGGGAAGATGCACAAACCTCTGACTTTGAACACGACTGACCTTCAAATGTCAAAAAACTCCACGTCCCATGTTCTGCTCTTGACGTTGGGGCTGGGTTGGATGCAGGGACGTTGGGACAGCCAGGTCCTCCCAGGGACCCCAGCCATGCACAGCCATGGTGGTGACTTCCACCAAGCCTCGCCAAGCCCCAGGCAACGACACTGCCACGCACAGCAAGGGAGGTCTGTGCTTTTTGTATCGGTCACCATCAGCTTCGTTTGACCCACAGGGGCATCCAGCACAGAGGGGTAAAGTTATTTGCCTGAGCCCAGACAGCGGGTCAAAGGAAAAATTAAGAGACCGTAGCTAGACCCCACTTGATACACAAATCCCAGACCCAGAACAGGCAGCGCATTGTGGTAAGGGTTGAAAAAAATAAAAATACCAGAGAGGGAAGCAAGGGGACAAGGGGAAAAGTCCCTGTGGGAAGGCAAAGCACGGTCTGAAGGGTGGATGCAGCCCAGTTCCTTGCAGGCACTTCCACTGAAGCTCCGAGACAGGGACGGGGAAGTGATGAAGCTCCGGCTGAGAAGCAGGATTGGGGGAGCACAGCCCACGTAACCGCGCTTGTGGACAAAGGCCATCTGGGGCTAGCGCAGGGCTGGGCACTCGGCGCTGCCCACTCTCCCCGGCTCGGGCGCGGTGCAGCCCGCTGCCCTCCTGCCCCCCGGGCAGCCTCTGCCGCCCCGTGCTCTCCGCAGGGACCCGAATCCCGCCGGCAGCGCAGGGACCCGAATCCCGCCGGCAGTGCAGGGAGCGCGGCTGCAGAGTGACCTGAGGCGGCTGCATGCCTTGCTCTGCCCTTGCCGCGCTCTGTTCTGCAGAAGGCTGCTCCGTCTCCAAGGGCACAGGAAGGACGCGGGGGCTGCTGGGCTCTCGCCGCGCAGCACAGAGGGTGTGAGGGTGCCAGGGCAGCCGCAGAGCAAGGGGCTGCTCCTGGGAGAGGCTCCAGGAGCGGGTGGGCAAGCAAGGCTCCAGAATCACACGTGCTCCCCGGGTGCAACCCCTGCTGCTGCCCGCACTGACCTGCGAGACCCCTGGGCACAGCTCCCACCCCAGGAGTGGCCGTGCAGCCCTGGGCCTCAGTTTCCCCACGCTGGGGCACATCAGGCACTGCAGATAGCAAAGCTGAGGGTCCCACCAGCGCTCGGTACCCTCCAAACGAAGGGCAAAGAGGCAGCTCTGACGCAGGGAGGAGCACAACCCGGTGACGTCTCTGCCAGGGGAAGGCGCACAGCAAGCTGCTGCTGCTGCTCTCGGAGCTGCTCACACAGCTTCCCCGCTCACATCCCCACCCAAACCAGCCCCGAGCAGCTCTGGGGCTGGCAGAGCAGACCCCCAGCGCTGGCGGAGGCACGCGGGTGCCGGAGCGGTCTCGCCCCAGCCCGCCATGCTGGTGTTTGCCAAGCACTGTTTGCAGAGGCAAGCGCTCCCCTCCGCCTGCCGCCCCGCTCCATGAGGATGGGCTGGCAAATAATTTATGTTCACTGGCTCGTGGCTCCTGTTAACTGCTTTTGTGCATCTTAAACCTTCCCCCCAGCACCAGCCGGAACATGTGGGGAGAAGCGAAGGGAAGCAGCCCTCTCCCAGATTTACTGCCACGACCTGAAGCACCGCGGCTACACCAACAGCTCGGGCGTGTGCCAGGCTGGCTGCTGTGAGATGAGTAGGGCACACGGGGCAGGGGGAGAGCAGCATGATGGGTAGCAGGGCTGGAGCAAACCCAGCCCTGGGGATGGGCAGCCAGGCTGCAGGAGGTCGTGCTGCAGCCCTGTGACACCACAAGCTGCTGGCACCAGGGTCACAACTGGGAGGGCACCCATGCGCAGCAGTGCCTAGAGAGCCCCGAGATATCCCCAACGTATCGCGGTACAGTGTGGCTGAGGACCACGAGCCTGTTTCGAGTGCCAGGGCAGCCAAAACCCACACAAGAGGAAACGCTGCCAGGCACCTTTCACACCAGTTGCCGGGCTTTGCCCCATGGGCTAAATGCCCCGCACATCGGGAGCATCCGACGGGTGCCGCACATACACCAGTGCTCTTGCCAGCCCTGCATGCTCTGCCCACAGCCGGTGCCCCCAGGAACGATGGACAGCAGGGCAGGGATGGGTGCTGGCACGGGGGGACTCCTCCCCTCCAAACACCCCCCGCCCCAGGGATGGGAGCCAGTAACAGCCCCGCAGGCAAACCTTGTGGGACCCTGCCAGGACGCGGTGCCGAGGCCAGGCTGGCGGCCGCGGTCAGAAGCCATTAGCAGGAAGGCAACGGTGCCCATCACCCCGCGCCCCGGGTGCTGGCGTCACCTGCTACTGCTGACAGCCGCATCCTGCTCTTCCCACAGCACCGAGCCTTCGAAGCAATTAGTAATTCTGAACTACAAAACATTGTCCTGGTGGGATAATAAACCCCAACATCTGTCAGAAGAGCTAGCGCCTATCAAATTGCCAAGAGAAACGTTTTTCTTCTCATTCAATTCACAGCTAAATTGAAAACAACCCCAGAAAGTATCCAGTGGCAGCAGCTCACCATCCATCTCTGCGAGCGCGCAAGCTGTTCGCCATTGCGGGAAAAGCATCCTGGCCACGCAGTGATCACTCACTCAAATTAACAAATCATTTTATTTAGATATGAAAAGAAGCTGTAATTGACTGATGGTATGCTCCCATATGGCACCATGCACTGGAGAAGCAGTAACAAAAATCAATGCAATCACCCCCTTGGAGCATGCACTTGTTGCAGCTCCGGGAGCGGAAGGAGCCGGGGGGAGCAGCTGGGGGACCCTGGGCTCTTGATGCGGGGGCCACGTGTGCCTGGCCCCCTCTGCATTGAAACCACTGCCGAAGTGCGGAGGAAGGTGATGGTGTCCTGCCCTTCCAGACCCAGGAGCAAGGATCACCCAGGATGAGCTGCAGCACCATAGGGGGGACCCTCAATATAGAACAGCACCAAGAGAAGAAAAAAGGCACCCTTGTTTTATAGATGGGGAAGGCGACACTCGTGCGTGGCAATCAAGCGGGTCTACAGCATCTCTGCAGGTCCCGCTCCGGCAGGGATTGGCATGGGATGGTCCCTGCCATGTTCTCTCAGACTAAGGATGGAGCAGGCAGCTTGCCTGAGCATTGGTGGTCTCACCGGGTCCATGCAGGGCCATGCTGGATGGGAAGGGGTCACAGCCCCTTAATCCTGACTATGGGGCACTTCAACACACGATGTAGAAATTGAGGTGGGGGACAACAAGCTGCCCCCTGCTCTAACACCAAACCTTCCTCTGACAGTGCCCTGGGAGTTCTCTGCTTGACCAGGCAATGGAGGGGAACATCCCAGCGCCATGCACAGAGCTGGACAGCACTCCCACTTTATCTGAACGAATTCAGAGCTCCAATACAAAAGGCCACATTAGGGGGAGTCAGAACAACTTGGTCTCGGGGATGCGTACTGAAAACAGCAGTCAGGGCGTTCCCAGCACCGCGTTCCCTAGCCCGCTTCCCACCGCACCGGGAAACACCACCTGCACACCAAGGAGTGAAACGGGGAGGCAGGGTGCTCTGAACAGCCCTCCCCGGGGAAGCACCCTGAGGAAAGCCCAGCATCCTGGCGAGCTGCAGGGTGGCTGCTGCTGGCCCGCTGGGGATGGACACCCCAGAGCAGCGTGTGCTGGGGCGTCCGTGTGTGGGATGGGACAGACGGCCCCAGTGCTGCCAACAAGCCCAGCCATGGCCAGACTGGCCTTTTGTCAAGAGCAAAACCAAACCTCAGTGCTTCATCAGTGACATTTGCTTGTAAGGGCTGTTAGATTTGAACGCTCCACTCAATGGCCAGAGACAAAGCAAAGACCTGCTCTCTCTGCCGCACCTGGTAAGATGTGGAAAAGCTGCTTCTCTTCAAAACTGCTGCCCAGGATCCACTCCCCACCTACACACATCAACCCTTGTGGCACGCCGCAGCCCCCAAGGCTCTCCGCTCCCTCGGGCATCAGCTGTATTCGCAGTGCAGGGAACAAAGAGCTGCCAAAACCCAAACCACAAGTGGCGATGCTGTAATGATCCCTGCGGGACTCTGCAGGCCAAGGGGCACCTCACCTTCCTGCTCCGCAACACACCGAAAGCCACAAATACCTTTAAAGCTGCTCAAACTTAACGCAGTGCTCACATACAGACTCCTCCAAACTGACCTGAGAGATGGTTTGCTGGCAATATGTCTGAATTAGAAATAACCAGCAAAGAGAAGCTGATTGAGAGCCGTCCACCTTTATTCATATTGTCAGCAAGTTTTGCCAACCATGTACAATGCCGGGTGAGATTTCTCTCCTTCCCCAAAATGTCAAAATCGTTCTGACTGCGCCGTCGGAAGCATTTCATCAACGGAGGAGAGCTGCCTTCGGTGCTGGCCAGCCCCGGGATGGCAGCGGGTAGCACAGCCTGGCCTGACCCTGCAGCCACGCAGCACCGGGGGTAGCGATGGGCAGAGTGGGCAGGAGATGCTCGCTGCATCCCTCTCCCTCCGTGTGATCCACAGGGACGGCTGGTTTCCAAACGGAGGAAGGACATAAGAAGGGGAATCCTTTCTGACTCTCTGGAGCAGAGGGAGGGGAAAAGTCATAGGGCAGCGAGGCCAGAAAGGTTTGTAACCCAGGGGGTATCTCTGGGCAGGAGGCATCACTCGAGGAGCTGTGAGGTGGAAATGAGATTTTGACTGATGGTGAAAACCACCCCAGACTCTCATTCACATGGGCGACGGGGGAGCGGGGAGAGGTGCGAGGGGGTGAGCGCTTGGGGTTGGCTCAGTTTCCTCCCTTGAAATCCAGATAAGTTCAAGGGAGCATGTGGTGTATAAAGCAAATGGGACGGGGACACGTAGCCGAGTTGCCCTCCTGATGCCCTGTGCGCTTGGCTCTCGCACAGCCCCTTCCCCAAGCCCGTCTCCATCGCCCCCCAGCCATCGCAGTGCCTGCAGGCAGCAGGCAGGGATATGACACGGCTTGCAGATCGCTTTAGGCTCAGCAGGTCCGACTGACCTCGTGGCCAAAGCCTTGCTCAGGCTGGTGGCGGTCTCGAGAGCGTCCCTGCGCTGCAGGACCTGGCATGGCTGGCACCCGGCGTTCCTGTCACGTTAAATAAGCGCTGGGGCAAGGCTGCAGTTTTGCAAGGGCTGCTCCTCCTGAGAGGCCATGAAACCGCAGGGAAGCTGCTCGCCCTCAGCGTGGCAGGGCGCCTCAGGGAGCCGGGTGACATTCTGAGACCTTTGCAGTAAATAAATGGGGCAGCGAGATGATTTCCTGGAAATCATCCTGCATTTCCTCGCCTCTCCTCCTCCAGCTCTGCCACCGCCGGGGCAGCTGTTTCAGAGGGCTGGGAGCCTCCAGCAACACCAACCCCGAGAGTCTCGCCCGGAGCGAGCTGCCAGGAGGAGGTTTCTGCGAGGTTCCCCCAGCAGCAGGAGCAGGTTCAGCACAGCCGCACCTCCCCTCAGCTGACCCAGCTCACAGCAGGCCAGAGAGGCCAAAGGGAGAATAACCAAAAGCAAAACTCCCAGCAGACCATCCTGCAGGAGACCAGCATGATCTCCAACACGGACACATCGCCACCAGGCCCATCGGGGCGGTGGTCTCCAGCTCAAAGAGAAGGTAGGGGCGCGAGGCAGGAATTACTGGGTGAAATTCCCTGGCCCCTGTCAGGCAGGAGGTCAGAGCTGATGGCTGCAACTGTCCCTCCTGGCCTTCGTGTCTACGAACCTCGGAGAACTGGGAAAGAGGGAGAAGCTGTTCCCCAGGCGCCGCTCCTCAAGGTTAAAGAGGGGCGGAGGGATGCTGAGCAGAGGATGGAGACAGCTTGAGCACGCCGAGGGAGCTGTCAGACAGCTTTTATGGCCGGTTTATGGGCCAGCAGGGCATGGCAGTACGGAGAGGAAAAGAAACCATAAAGAACACACAGAGCCTTGTCCAGCCCCAGCATTTCTGAGGGTTCGGAGCGCAGCTGTGAGCACAGCCCCACGGATAACCCGCAGCCCCAGTCCCGGGTTCGCTCCGGGATGCTCTGACCACGCTTCAGCATTACAGCTGTATCTCTCCAATGCTTGCTCACGAGAAACCCTGGAGATTAATGACCAGAAGAAGGAGTCTATCTGGGAGATAAAAGCATTATGTTAAAAGCATGACAGCAATTACGTTAGTATTAGTCACAAAACACTGTGCACTTGGAGGGATTTTAAGTTGCCCTCCTTGTTTATTTGCTTTGCTTTCCCCCTCCCTGCACAGCCTCTGTCTGCCTGTGCTCCCTGGAACGGCAGCAGCGACAACCTGGCCGAGCACTGAGCGGGATGTCAAGGTCAAGGAACACCAACAGAAGATGCTAACACGGCATTTCTCATTCCCCACCTCTCCCAGTCACTATCCAGCCCCTTCATGTGAAGGTACAGCCCAACACACCTTCGTGAAGGCAGGAAAACAGGAACACGAACGACCTTTTTGCCCTGAGATGCAGCCCATGCCTTCCAGCCTTACGGGGATGCTGGGTGCCACACCGGTGACATGCAGAGCTCCCATTTCCACCTCACAGCTCCTCGAGTGACTCCTGCCCAGACATACCCCCTGGGAGCTTGACTCTCTCCACAACCCCCACCCTCCTGTGATTGTAACCCTCACACCTGTCCCGTACCAGGATTTTAGGGCCACCAGCCATCCTCACCGCAGTCTTAAAGGTCCTTTCCAACCAAAACCATTCTACAATTCCGTGATGCCACACTGCTGTGCCAGCCCTGCCTTGGCCGCGCTCAGCTCCCCAGTGCTTGGCTCCTCTGTGCTGCAGGCTACCGGCCCGCTGCTCCATTAGTGCAACCCACGCAAACATCCCCACAGAGCAGGGGGAAGCCACCCAGACAAGAGATGAGCCAGTTTGAATCAGTCCGGTACCACCCCCACAACTACAGCCACCAGGGATGCCCAGGGAAGGTCATATGGTCACGCAAGCACCCACTGATGCTCCCGCATCCTCCTGACCTCCAGCATCCCGCGGTGCAGAGATTTAGCTCATCACTGGCAGTGCCAGCAACACTCACAATGCTATTTTCCTCTTACAGATTTGTCTAATTACTTCTGGAAGCTTTCTGAACTCATCTGGCAGCCAGTTCCACCGCTCTCCTTCCTCCTGCCATACAGGAGCCATCATCTGTTTGCTCTGCTCCTGCCATCTATTAATTTAATTTGATGCCCCAACATCTGATTAGCAGAAACAAAGAAAAGTCGTTTCCTACTGACCTCGCAGTGCCCACCCGTGCCTGTGCAGCCCCGGGCCGCACTCCCCTGGCCACCCCTCCGCAGCTTTCAAGCATCCCTTATGTTGCCACACCTCGTATGGATGTCCATCGCCCTTGTCACCCCGCTCTCTCCCTCTGTGGCTCCCCTCTCCTCCTTGCAGCAGGGAATCAGAGCTGGACACAGTATTTATTTCCCATGCAGACACACGGTAGATTTATGCAACAGTCCATAACTGTGTTCTGTGTTTTGTTTTCTCTTTGTTTCCTAAAAATTCATTACATTCAATCTGCTTTTTTGACTGCTTCAGAGCACTGAGTCGATATTTTCACGGAAGTGTTTATCCTACCTCCAAGACACGGCTCCTCACCAGCAACAGCCAGGTCAGAGCCTGGCACTGTGCTTATGGATGTTTCTCCTCCTGTGCGTCACTCGGACTTCAATGACACTGGATTTCATCTGCTGTTTTACCAGGCAGCCGCTCGCTACCTGATGTCCTTTGCAACTCTTTGCACTTGACTCATTTTCACCACCCAGGACAAGCCAGAAGCACCAGGCACCTTTGGCAGGTTGTCCTCAGCCTCCTTCCCCACACTGTACACAAAGACACTGAACAGCACTGATCCTACAGGATCTCAACAGCACCGAGAAAACTCACTCCATACCTTTTAATCTCTCATTTACCCAACTATCCATCCTCCCTCTTATTCCAAAGCAGGTGAATTCTTTAAAATCCTGTGCTGAGTACCATACCACAGTGCTCTCAACAACCCAAGCAGGAACATGGCACTCAGAGTATCCATCTCCCCCTGCTTACAAATGCTGTGCAAACCCCTCCTCGCCGTACCCCACTTGCACATATGTCTGCACGTGCCCCACATTGCGGGTGGGGACATCGCTTCCCTGGTGTCCCCAACCCTGGTCCAAAGACACCTCCAGCACAGACGCAGAAAATTCACAACAGAAAGGAAGGGCGAACGACCCAGAGTCTCCAATAATGAGGTTTTGGGGTGCTGCCACCATGCTGCAAGCGTGAGCCCCCCCCAATCCTGCAAACAACCCCAGCTGAGAGCAAGAGGGGTGAGACAGCGATGAAGCGGGGGCACCCACCAGCCCATCCCCGCTCTGCGGCAGGGAGGGACTGCTGGCGCGAGGATTTGCTGTCCACATGTTTGCTCGTTGTTAGTGATCTCCAAGGTGATGGTGACTTTAAGTGAAAGCAGCCATCAGGTCTCGTTGCAGACGCAGATGTCAGGGCAGAGAGCAGGTACTCCGTGGGAGTCGGCCCCTAATGCCTGCGAACAAGCTGGCGGGCCCATTTTGCTGCTCGCTCTTCTATGCCAGCTAATTACCAGATTGTCAGGGACACTGATGCATACTCCACTCACGGTAATTCAATTGTCCTCTCTGCTCCCTGCGCCTTATCAATACACACACAGCTACACTGCCCTGAAAGCTCACAGAGGTGCAAAGAGCTGCCTACAGGAGATGGATTTTGCTCCTGGCGTGCCATGCAGGCAAATAGCACAGCCGAAGAGCCGCCATTGGTGGGAGCCATTGGGGAGCTCTGCTTGTGTTTTGGGGGGCTGTTGCAGGCACACAAGACAAGATGGGGAAATGCACTTCAGGGAGAACAGAGGGAGCAGGCAGAAAGCCGAAGGCAAGCAGCAGAAGGCCTTGGCGAGGGGGTATTTTGAAGCAGAGAAGTTAATTTGTAAACACACAAGAGAAAAAAATGCCTTTGTAGCAGCCCAACAGGAGAGTGACTGAGGATGACTTAGAGACCTGGGAGAAAGATGGGAAGGGCACAGGGTGGGGGAAACATCAAACACAGGCAGGTCAGGCAGGCAAAATGGGGCATGGGCAAGCAGGCAGTGCCTGAAGATAAACTGCAGGAAGAGAAGGTGGTGGTGAAAATCATCTGTGACCAGAGGCTGTGACCATGTTGTAGAGAGGGAAGGAGGAGGCAGAAACAACAGAAATATGGAGAGGAGCGAGAAAAACAACAACAAACCCGATGGCACGGGCATTGGAGAAGGTATGGCAAGCTGCCGGAGAGGCAGCACGGAGAGAGGAGGCTTAAGAGGCAGAGGGGTGATCATTTGTGGATGGAGAGACTCACCCTTGCGTGCCCGGAGCAGCAACCATCTCCCATAGTCCCCTGGGGAACAGGTGGTGGCCCACGCAGTGCCAGGTGACACGTGCCCAAGGGGTCCGGTGCTCGGTGCCCTCCATGTGCTGGAGGAGACGCGGGGCTCAGCCGCATGGCACTGCAAACCGAGCACTTGCAGCATCTCACCTGCTTCCCAGCCACCCATTTGGCCAAGTCCCAGAACTTTATCACTGCAAAGATGATCAAGGTGTGCTATAAAGACACCTCTCCATAAAGCCACGTGTCAGGCACACATCACTCGCACCTGCAAAGCCTGGTGTGAAAGTCTTTAGCGGGCACTCAAGGTACTACCACGTCATTAGAGAGATCGCTGCTACCTCAAAATTGCCCTTAGCCCCCGAGGTGCAGCACGAGGTCAGGGTCAGCACATTAATGTCACTGAAGTTCAGAGCTCAGCATGATAAATCAACACAGCTGATGTGTTTTCAGGGCGACACTTGGGCTACAGGAAGATTTCCCAACCCCTCGCTAAGGAGCTCAGTATTTTTAAAGTGCACAGCCACTCGTCTTAGCGTCATGGTTTGCAGCATGCCAAGTGCATCCCATAAGAACATAAAACCAGAGCTGCTCGTTTTGCATAATTCTTCCCAGAACTCAAACGCCTGGAAAGTCTTTACATGAAATACGTATGAAACAGGAGCAAAAAGTCACCTAAGAAACATTTTTAATTTATGAACTGTCAGACAAAAATGTCTCAGAATTAAAAGATAAGGGGGTTTAGAAGATAAAGGGCTCTGCATCTGACACCCTCCGCAGCCCAGGAGTATCCATGTGATTCCTTTCTGAAATACAGATTTTCCCACTGCGCCAGAATGCGGGAGCGATGGGTTGGGAGGCACAGACAGATGTGCTCCAGAGCCAGAAGACAGATGTGCTCCCAGACAGAAGTATGGCAGGAGTTTACAACTGCGGTACTTATTTAAAAGGCAGCAATGCATTATCCCTCGAGGGGAAAAAGAATTTATACAGTTTAAGAAAAGAAAACAGGATGATTAATTAAACTTGCTATTTCTAGAAAGGACCTGCCAAAGCAGACGCGCTCCGGTCCTTCCCTGGGGATGGTTTACAAAAACAGAGCCCTGTGGCTCTTCGTTCCCCAAAGCTCTGTGTTATTACCAGTGAAGACAACGGCTGTATGTTCACTTTTTAATTTCATGTTGTTGATTAGCGGGTGGCTCCGCGTGGAAGGGCCCTGTGCCATCTTACAGAGACAACCGCCCAGAGGGGCTCTGGGTCCTGGGCTGCCGCTGCCCTGGGTCAGCAGCCACCTTCATTTCAATGGAGAGCAGCAAAGGACTTCTCGGTTCCAGTACAAGAGAAGCTCTTGCAGAGCAGAAGTTTGAAAGCTGTTTCAGGGAGGATCAATCCCCTGCTGGGGCTGAGTGGGTGAAGGCAGCACTGGCTGGCACCAGCCCCTGCGCCGGGGAGGAAGGTCAGCGTGGAACAGTTCTGCTCTCCATCCTCACTGTGGAGCCGTATGAGGAAACAGCATCAGAGCTTACATGGGTAGCAACCACGGTGGGAACAAAACTACCAAGCTGAAAACGTATTAAAAACCCCCAAACAAGTAAAAAACCCCAGCAGACATATTTCCTGCTTGAGGCCACCCTTCCTGGCCTCCTGCGGTGACAGGAACGTGGTCCTTCGGAGGTGGCACATGTGGCAGCAGTTACAAACCGATACTGTACAAATTGTCACTTAAGTGGGATTACTGCTGCCTCCTCCAGCAGCTTCTTCGCTCCCCTCTCTTCCTCACCCTCCCTCCGCTCCAAAAGTGTGGGGGGAGAGAATGACAGATGCAATATTTTACAAAATGAGATAATTATATAGCAGCCACATGGGGAGATTAGATTAGCAAGAGATTTCAATGCAAGGATATTTAATAAGAATGAGACGCAGGTACACGGAAACACAGACAGCAAAAGGTCATCATCATCATCATCATCACCGCACTGAGATTATGAAACAAAACGCTTATGACCTACACAGGCTTTGATGCTCGCTGCAGTAATTCTATTGTTATTGCAAAACAAATAGGATTACTCTGAGCAGGAGATGTGTAGCTGCACACAGCCAAGAAGAATTAAAAAATAACACTACAGTGACTTCAGCAAAGTAACGCAGGGTAGAAACTCCATCCTATTTCCAGCCCACCCTGCTGCCCCTAAGATTCGCATGCTGCGTTCCCATGCCAAATATCACGGGAACAGCCAAGAGCTTGGGACCGAAGCCTTGTTTGTTGGTAGTAAAGCAGCGTGACCCCTTGCTGGAGCAGGACGAGAGGGCTCGCGCCCACATGAGCGCTGCCCAACCTCTGCCAGTGCACCCTGCTTTCTGCCCTGGGCCAGAGCATCCCCACGAGGACACATGCTCTGCCACCAAGGCAGCGAGTCCTCGCATAGGCAAGGCCTTAATTTGTCAATGTCTCAGCCTTTGTTACACTAATGTAAATCCATCTTTATGGATTACCATCTTACGTCTGTTGAAATATTCCCTCCATGTTATCTTAAGCGCAAGGGGGGAGGAGGGAGGGGGCCGGACGAGTCCCTCGCGGCAGCGTGGCGGAGCTGACATGACAGCCGAACCGCTCAGAGGGATCTGATACAGACACACAGATAGATCACACAGATGAAGCGATAATTTCACAGCGATTAAGCCACACTCTGTAGGAGCCTTCATTAAAGTCTGCTGGGGAGAAGAAGCAAGCCCTCTTTATTTTTTTATTTTTTTCTTAAGACAGCAGATATTAACTCTCCGAGCACGTTCCCAGGTTTGTTTTAAAGAGGGACCTTCCCCACAGGACCATCTCAGAGCCTTTGCCAGTCTCTGGCTGTTGTCAAACTGTGAGCCCTCGGTCTGCCACAGATGCTGAGCTGTGATCTGGGTAAGTCTGCAAGGGCACAGCCTTGCCAAGAAGTCGGGTACGGCTCCACAAAGCATCCCCTCGGAGCCACAGGCACAGAGAGGAGAGAGCAGCCTGGCCCAAGATGCTGAATCTCGGACCAAGATGCTGAACCTCACACTGAGATGCAGATGCAGGACTCGGACCAGCTGATCCCGTTCTCTCTGCCATGGGTCCCCAGCCATGAAACCTAATTATTTGCTTCCAGCTAGAAGTTTTACTTTTGCTGTCCACACTGTACTGTCCTGGACATAAAAGACTAATTCTTGGGAGCTGCTTAAAACCAGGCAGAAATCACCCTCCTGCGCGATGCTGCTGCTCGCCAGTGCTGTCTCAGCAAGCTTCACCCAGGGGAAAATGTCATTGTTTGATTGACACCACAGAAACACCCATTGCAACATGTTTTAAACAAAAAACATCTGCACTTACTTGTACAGCACAAGTCAGAGAGGCAAGTCCCCCTCCCCTCGGCGAGCACAGAGAGCAGGGCTGGCCCTGCCACCGGGGCACCCGCACCCGGGTACCTTGGCACAGCAGCAAACACAGCTGCAGGGACAGCCCTCAGCTCAAAGCTCGCACACCAGCTCACTCCTTGGGCAACAAGCTTGTCCTGATGAACTCAATAGCTCCTCACAGGACTGAAGAAACAGCTCTGTGCCATGCCCCAGGGAGGTGGAGCTGGGCAAGCTGGGCATGGCGATGGCTACTGCCTTGCTCGTGTTCATGGGGAAGGAGGATAAATCCTCCTCTGGAGGGACAGATACAAGTGACAGTGGCCCTGCTGCCTGGGAGGAGATGGCTAGGTCAGAGCTGACCCCAGAGATCAGGTAGCTCGATGTGCTCCCAGAGGCAGGACGGTGGTGCACACACCTTGGTCCCACCACAGCGCCAGGGGCTTGGGCTTCCCCCCTTCCCCGTCCGGGGACGAGTGGTCCAGTGCTGAGTGCATCCCCCTGGCACGGCTGCAGAAAGCAGGCTGGCACTCAGCCCTTGAGATCGAACTCATCTTCCCTGTCCCAGGGCAGGGACAGACACGTTTCACGTGCAGGCATTGGCTCATCCTTCAGCGTGGCTGGCAGCAAGAAAGCCCCCAGGGCGGGCAGGGAGCTCCGAGCAGGCAGGGTGAATACGAGAGCTTGCAATTACATCTTAAGAAATCAGAGACCCAAAATACAGAGACACGCTTAAATGCAGGCACGTTCATCTTCTACAAGACAAATTGCTTTCAATAAACTGGAATTATTTCTCTTGGGCTTTTTAAAGACTTCTCAAACGTATTAGGACAGCCAGGAGCACAGATGAACTATTTAGCTTCCTTGATAGGAAAATATTCTCTTCACACAGCTGGTATGACTTACGAGAAACCCAATGGGGAAATCTGTGCCGTCTTTACACGGAGACGCGTAGAAATGATTAATCTGAAGTTAACTATGATTTATCATCCCATCCCAGGCAAAAGGCCCCAAACCTAGATAACACCACCATGTCCAAAGCTAATCCACGGAATGAAACAGCCTCCAAAAAACAACCGCACCTTCACAAGCTCTGCCTGTCGCTGAGTACCAAATCCTGGCAGGATGGTGTCCTAACTAAAACGATGGGACTTGGGAGTCCAGGAGATAATTCACTGCTCTGCTCCTGTCCTCCTGGGTGACCTGGGTGATGCATCTAATCCCCCGGGACATTGTTCCCCTCCTGCGATACGGGGAAAGCAACCCTCCTCTCTCCCAGGGCTCCTGGGCCCTCTCTACTGCAGGATCTGCGTCTACATAACTCATGTCAGATGGGGCTTTGTATTTGACACCTCTTCACAACTTTAGGGCTACACTTTGAAATTTCATCATTATTTTCTTTTCAAGTTGTGTAAAAAGGCTGAAATTTGGGATTTGGGTGGTTTCATCTGAACATCTCAGTAAGCCATTAAAAAACCAAACCCAAAATAAACCCGAGGCACAGCAATAGTTTAGCCAGTGTTTTTGGAGAGGTTATATCACAGTGTGATCTGGATCACTTTTTTAGCTATGGCAGAGGAGTGGATGAGGCTGGAGGACAGACACCTTCCTCTGGCAGCAGAGACGGACAGACGGATGCACCGCGATGTGGGTGCAGCCGCGCTGGCTCCTGGTCCCCCTGCTCCGGCCAGCGTTCCAGTTCCAGTCACATGGATTTGTCACACTCTGCCAGTACTAAAATAGACGAGGAGGATGTGGGGCTGCGGGGTGACAAATGTGCAGTCGGCACGCCAAGATTGCGGTGGGTCACCGTTCTGTTTAAGCTCAACACAATTATTTTAATTATTACCTGGATCTCAATTTCAATTGGCCACCTAAGGGCAGGTATTTATCTGCACACAGTGACGCAGGAGAGCATTTCTGTGGGCACGTGCAAGAGCTAACGTATACTCTTCCCCATACCAGAGATGTCAGCTTTCCTGTGGCTGAAGAAGGAGCTGGGAGGTTTCCTGTGGGCCACCAGCACCTCCTCCCACCTCACCAGGCACCTCGGGCTGGAGCCATGAGGTCCAGGGTAAAGGTTTAACCCAAGTTCCTCTAATAAACAAACCAACTTCCCCAAATCCAGCAGCAAGAACTAATTACAGCCTGTCCTCTACAAGAGGACAGCAAAAGCCCCCGTAGCTTAAAACGCTGAGGATTGTCCCTCACAGCCTCCCGAAGGGGAAGAGGTTGACAAGCGCAGGATCGTACCAACAGTTGTGGCAAAGCATTCGCCTGTTTGCATGAGCGCTTTGACACTTACCAGACGAACACCAGCCAGCAATAGGATCAAAAATGCTAAGGCTTGCAAAACGTAGGGCGCTTTGAAGAGCGGGTATCAGAGCAGCTTCCACCACCCCGACACCGCCTCGGGCTCTTCAAATCCGTTCCTCCCTACAATTGTGTTGAAGTACTAGTTTATCTCCCTTGTTAAGTAACCTGTATCAAAACCATCAGAGGAATATTTTTTTGATGTTTCTGGTGACCCAGTTCAAAGTAACAATGTGAAATTTATTCGTCCGAGCTGGGCACATGATGCGGGAAGGCGACGCTTCTCATCTGCATAGGGACCTATAAATATCCTTATGCAAACCGCGGCCAGGCTCTCGTTAATGCCAACACGACCTGAAAATAATGTTAAATACCGAAGGGAAAGGGAAATTCAATTACTCTCACTTGATGCAGAGCAGGAGAGTGCCCTTTAGCAGTGTAGCAGTTTATGAACTGCAAGCAGTGGAGAGGTGATGGGGACAGTGGAGGGACTGCATCTCACAGAGCTGGGACTGGGCACCCAAGGGGTCAGCGTGCCACAGGGTTTGCTTGGGTTTAATCCTGCGTAGGTATTATAATCATCGCCAGCTTTTGAAGACAGAGAACCTAAGAGTGATCCCACACCACTGTCCCCAGCTCACCTGCAGGCTCTGCTCCTCTCGCTAGGCTGTGAGCTGTGTTTGGAGCCCCACCGCCACCTGCAGATCCCCCCTGGTTAACGGGAGCTGGGAGCGTGCAGCCAGGAGGGACCACACTCGCGAATGATTCCCTGTCAGGAACAGCAGGTGTGCTCTAACCCTCCCCAACACCCCTCCGAGGGCTCACAGGGTGGAATTACAGCCACCCCCCAACTGTCAGCGGTGCCAAATAGCCATCAGAGCTGAGGTGAGCGCCGCGCTCCCACCCCTCTGGAGCAGGCTGGGGCCGGGGCTGCCTGTCCCACCGGTGCTATTACGAAGATCAGAAACCGGGATCTAACCGAAAGCACGGCGATGCCAACCCCTGCCCAAGGCGGTCCCTGCGCTAGGAGAAGCAAGCCAGGCTTGCAGGCTGAGCCCCACGTGCACGTACCCGAGGACACCACCACAGCAGCACTCCGCTGTTGGACAGAGAAGCTATCTCCAAGGATTTCTAGGACCTCTGAAGCCAGCATCGCTCAGACCCTCCCTGCACCCCCAGCACTGCTGGGGATAGGCTGCACCACCCCATAACCCACGCGGTCCCTTGAGCTCTGTAGGTGCTTCTGAACAAGAGCTGAACCCTGGTGCTACTCAAAGCAAAGGGGATCTACAACAGAGTAGGACCAGAGCTCTCCATTTCAGCAGCTGGAGCTCGCCATTAGCCAGGGCTCAGTGTTCACGCTGGGCTGGCCCATGGATGAGCGATATGGGAGCCCAGCACTTCCCCTCTCAGGTCCACAGCCACCAACAAGGCTCTTCAGTAGCAGGTCCAGCTCAGAGCATCCCAAAAGCTCAGTAACTGGGATCAAATCCATGCACTGCACCCACCAACCTCCACGAGCAGTGGAGGAACAGGCCCCCCCCCAGCCTTTATCACAGACCACATCTGATATCCTCTCCCCTTGCAAGCAGTCCTACTCAATTCAGGGGAATAAGTCAAAGGTACTGTCCCTTCATCCTCCCTTCAAGACAGCTTTGTTTGCTTTTCAAGGCAGATATTATACAGTGGCACAATACAATCAGGCAAAGCAGCGGAGGAACGGCACCAGAGCTGTAACCGCTCCCGATAAGAGACGAGCGTGCAGCGCAGCGAACGTCTCCTTCCCATTAAACCTTTCTGAATGACTCTCATCTCCAATCTTGATGCACCCTATGGAAAAATATGATAGGTTGTTCCTCATCTCTCTAGTGTACTTTAAATAGATGACGCTCCAGATGGTATTGACATTGCTAAACAAATTGTGAAACCCACATGCCAAAAATACTGTGGGTAAACATACTAAACCACCCTGTGCAACAAAAGAGACTAAAAGAACTGCAATCATCATCAACTTCAAATGCTACTCACATCGCGGAACAGGGACCGGGCTTCAATTTTTGTTACTTTTAACAAAAATAAGATCGTACAATACTAATCAGGGATGAGGCTTGTAACATGCTGCAGACAGGGTCCGGGGGAAGAGCCACCAGCTGCAGAGCCTTCCACCTGTACGTCGAGGGGATGGGTGCAGCTCAGGTCAGCGAGGACAACGTCAGCGACACTCGCCGTGCTTTGTGCCAGGCTAAAAAGCTGGTGAGAGTCAGTACAGCTCTTAGCCAAAAAAAAAAAAAACCCCAAACAAACCCACTCATCAATGCGACTTTCTTGCCCCACTGATGCTCTCAGCGTGGGAACATGGGGTGGCACGGAGAGAAATGGGCTGCAGGGAGACTCGGTGCAGAACACCGCAGTCCTCCCCAACACCGTTTCCCTTGCGAAAGCAGATCTTGTTAAGAAATATGGTCAACTTTAGCATAAAAGAAGGAAATTGAGTTTCAAACCAGAACAGCTGCTTGTAGTTAACTCAAGAAAGAGCCACAGTACGCTCTTTGTGCTGTTAATGCTTGCACTAAAACCCTACTCGGAGTACAAATGGCATTTGGAAAATTATTGGGAAGAACAGCACTTAGCAAAATCCTTGGGGAAGTACCTCTGCAAAACCCTCTCCGACGGCGTTCAGGCAGACAGGCACACCGGCAGCCCTCTCTCTCGGCGTTTCCAGGCACAGGTAGCGCAAATAAGGCTTTGGGCAAAAACCGGTTGCCACAAAATCCCTTCTCTAGCAGGGGATCAGGGCTCGTTCTCGCACGAAGAACAACTCTGACCTCGGGAGCAGCTGCTAGTAAGCAGCTGAGCCTTTCAGGAATGAGCTCAGCTGTGCGAGCGTGCGGCAAGCGGCACGCACAGCCGTGTGTGCACGCAGGGCTGAGCGCAGGAGGCGAAGGCTGCGCGGCCGCCCTCGGAGCACCCCCCAGCATGGCTCTCCAGCACGATCCTCAGCAGAGTCTCACTAACACAGAAGTAAAAAAAAAGGTAACGAAGAAATGTTGCCACGCTTCACCCTGATTCTTCCCCCAAAAGCACTGGTGACTCCGAAGTGAGCAATAGTGTGCGTGCCACAGTCACAAAAATAAAGCACCGGATAGAAAAACACCCATTTAATAATGAAAGCTGGGTGGGGACCAAGAAATCTTTGTAAAAAATCAAAGCAAAGTGCTGAGGAGCAAAGGGACTGAGGGCTGCTGGGAGGAAACCTGTCGATGGGTACAGTCGATTTGTGCTGCTGGGATGCCAAGGTCGACGCGCGCTCCCTGCTTCCCTGGGAAGCTGCATTGCTGCTCCCCGACACCGCCCGAGCCAGCCCCGTCATGGGGAGGGGGACACTCCGCCTTCTGATTACAGTACACATGGAAACAGGGAGGATAAGAGGCTACAACTGCACCATCTTCACATCGCTAGTGAAGATCTGCATTTTAAGGGGCTGCTCCCAGCCTTCGCACCAGCAGTGGCAGCCCACCGAGGGCACTGGGATTTATGCCGCACATTGTAGCGTGGCACAGCTGCCATTTATTATTATTATTACTATTAATTTGTTTTACCATAGCTGCAGAGAGAAGCGTGGAGGAGCTTCTGGAGCAGTTGCCTCGCTGTGGGTTGCAGGAGGACAGCCCAGGGCTGTTGGTACCCTCCTGCCATGCTGCGCTCGGGGGACATTCAGGGGGCTGCTGGGCTTCCCCAGCAATGGGGACAAGTCGAACCTGGCAGCAGCTCCCTCCCAAAACACTGCTGCTGCTCCTTCCCCTCCTGAGAGCCAGCTGCTGCCTCAGACAGACGTCACTGCATCACTCATGCTTGAGTCATGGAGACCAGCACGATTAATGACAGTTTGTATTTCACTTTTATAAACCACAGTTTCTCCCCTTCAGGAAGAGGCCAGCGGGGTTTGGGGCTTTGCACAGGCTGGTGTCCCCCCGACCCCAGTGCAGTGTTGTAGGGCTGGTGCAGTGGGGTGCAGCTCTCCGGGGACCCCCAGAAAGCATGGAGGAGAGCTGCAGAGGCCACGTCTCATCACCCCGTCACACAGCACCAGAGCTCTGGTCTCGCGAGCTTCTGGCCATGCCTATGAACTCCTGATGAAAGCTCCCTTCTGAACTGCAGCCAAGATGTCTCTGTCCCCAAGGTGGGTTACACACAGTTTATGAATCCAGCTGGTCTTTTATCCCACACTGACAGTTAACAGCGATACATACAGCCCCCACGATTTCCTCCCCTTTGCCTTTCTGCTCTTCTCTGTGCCCTTACCGCACAAAGTCAGGATGAAAGAGGGATGCTCTTTAACCGGCATCCCTGAATCTCAGCATCACGCTGAAAGAGCCCTCGGTAACCAGCATGACAGCACGCTCCTACTCCGTCACTCCTAATTTAAACGCTCTGGATTGCGGTCATTTCCATCTCTGAAACACCAACAGGCAAACGTGCTGTAACTGAGGGCAGACCACACGCTGTGTGCTCCCACGCCAGAGGGTTCGCTCCGAGGGGAAGGGAGAGTACAAGAGTGAAACCAGACATGGGGGATGCCCTTGGGAAAAGGCTCGTTAGCCGGCACATTTGGAACAAGGTGGTGTTTAACAGACACCCACCGGGCTCTGGGGGGTCAATCAGCTTCTTGCCAGGCAACAAGGCTGAGCGCATTAAGGAAAGCAGCACTTGGAGGTATTCTGTGACTGCAGTGAGAGCCTGGATGCTTCAATCACAGCAGCTGGGCAGCAGCTGGCCTTGGCTGAACACGAGAGCAAGAGGGGGAACAGAAAATGCAATTTGTGGAAAGCAACAGCGTGATGACCTTGAGGTGCACAGAAAAGGTGTGGAAAGAAGAAGGAGACACAGAGCTGGGCCAGGACCTTTCTGACCACACGCTCTAACCATGTTTTTCCTTTTCCCTCGCACCAATGGCACCATATCTTTGGGTACAAGGGGAGGCAGGGACAGCATGGGGACATCAGATTGGGTTCTTCTCTCCCAAAGCAGCAGGGAGCATCGATGTTCCCAGGGAAGCCTAGCCGCAGCAAGCCCAGTCTGCAGTCTGGAGGCTGCATCTAGCACAGGGAAGGTCTGCTCTGAGATACCTCCTGCAGCCCTGAGCTCCAGATCTGCCCCAGGAGACCCACTGGCCTCCAGCAACAGCTCCTCTTTGCTCCCACACCTGGATCCGTGGACACCCGTGATCCACGGCCGCCCACCCTCCCTCTAACCCGACTACACTTTCGGCCTGAGCCACAGCACCTCTGCAGCCAGCGCTGTGCCGTGCAGGTAAAAATCACCACCAAAACCACTTCCCATCATCAGTCTGAGATCTGCTCCCTTCCCTTTTCGCTGCCCAAGCCTTTGCTCTTGTAGGAAATTAAATTCTCATTTAAAAAAAAATTAAATTCTCATTAAAAAATCAAATTCTCACCCTGCCATTTCCCGTACCCCCGTGTCCGTACGGCTCAGCTCATCCAGCAGCAGGTCTCAGCCCTGGCTTGCTCACCCGTTCCCATCAGCACTGCTTGTGTTGTCCTGCCACACTCCTGCCCTTGGGCTGCCCATTTCCAGCCCTGCCCTGCCTGGGGGGCAGAAGGCTTAAAGAAGGGACTGGCTTTTAAAAAACGGGGCTATCCAAGGAATGAATAACCAAAGTGAGAAGGCAGTAAGAGCGAGGAGAGACAGACTCTGTTTGGGACAGAAGAAGAGGATTTCTCTTCCTCTCCTGGTTGTGTGGTTCACAGCCAGCTAGGAGAGTCCTAAAGCCTTAAAGTAAAACAAAATAAAATAAATATTTTCAGTCTCTCTGTTGTTCACTCAGGTGCAAGGCCAAGATTTTTCTAGAGACTTTTGGGCAACTGAGCAGTTCAAGACCTGGATTCATGTGCCCAGCAGAGCTCTACTTCAGTCTGAGAACCTTGACACTTGCAGCATCTCCCACTGAATCGCCGAACAGCTGAGGTATCAAAATCACCACCAACTCCTAAATATTCCCAAATACCTGCTCCCCTTACAGGCAGCAACTGGTCAGGCAGCTGCCGGCTGCGAGGATGGGGAAGCACCCTCCAAACGAAAGCATCCTGGCACATGCATGGTTTGGATGAGTGGGCGAGCAGCTTGCTTCGCTCTCGCGGCTCGCTGTCCGGCAGAAACGCTGGCTCCTGCCTTCCCCGGAGCCAGGTCCCACCTTGTCCCTGGAGCCAGGTCCTCCTGAGGCCGCCCACCCCGCAGTGAGTTCCCACCCCGCGCGGTGCCGGGGACACCAGGCTCCCCGCAGGCAGCTGAGACAGAACGGGTAGCGCTATAAAAAGCCCGAGATTCCCATTATTTCCTCTTCCACGACAGCTCCTCCCGCGAAGCGCTGGCTGGGGTTCAGGAATCTGTCACGGCAAACAGCGGGCTGGAAATAAGTTTCCTAATTGCCGTATGTTACGAGATAGACACGTAACCAGCGTGTGAGGTTTTGGCTGTAGGAGGTTTCCTCCCGGCCCATCTGAGCTGGTGGCATCCCTTCTCCCTCCCTGGGGCAGGGGTGGGGACATCGCTCTGCAGAGCAACAACCCCTTGGCCATAAAATGACCTGAAAATCTCAACTTCCACTTTACCAGGAAAGAACATTTCTAACACTCACAGTTGTGGCACGAAGCTTTAAAATACAACTCCTGCAACTTCAGAATTCAGTGAGGTGGGGCCAGGTTACCTCCAGAAAGTTGACAGGTTTCATTTGCCATTGTTGTGAGACTGTGTCATGGTCAGCGAGACCTGGCTAAGCTGAGCACAGCAGGCCAGGCGATTACTGCAGGCAGCTTTCCAGCAGGAGAAGTGGTGACGCCAGCCCACTCACCTCATCTCGGCCAAATTACGGGCAAATCTTGACAGCCCACCTACCCACAGGTACTCACGGCAACCCAGGGACCTCCAAACTCGTTGCTCCATCTCCCCTTTACAGACAGGGAATGGAGGGACCGAACCATTTGCATGTGATTTGTTCAAGGTCACGGGGCTGTTGCACACCCAGGACATGCAGACGTGTGTCCCAGGACAGGACGTCACCCACAGGGCCACCTCCTCCTGTCCTGTCCCCTGCAGTGCGGGTGGACGGTGGCTCAGCCCCACTGCTGAGAGTCTCCCACGGAGGGAGGGACGGGGCAGGATGGGCCATGCAGGGCATAGGCTGCTAACGCAAAGAGACCATTTTTCTAAAACAAATTGGTTTTCAACAGAACAGAACATCATTCAAAATAAGCAAATAAAAGCAGCAGCAGCTGGTTTAATGAAATATATAGTGACTTATTTTCAGATTAGATATAGATGCCAAGCTTGGATATGAATGCTGAGCGCGATGCCCTGCAATTACCGCAGCCAGCCTCGGAGAGAGGTCTCCGCCGGGCAGCGACTGCCTGGTGTGGACCAGCGGTCCGTCAGCCTACAGCAAATCTGAAGAGACAGCCATGTTTTTGTTTTTATTTTTAAGATGCTAAAAAATTTCACCCTTTCCAATCCTGCTCATGGTTTGAGGCTTCATACAGTGCTGGAGAGAGGGAGCACAGCACCCAGTGACGGGTCCCACCTCCGCTTGACCCATCCCGTCGCACTCACGTACATCTCCCACGCTCACATCGGGGTTTGGGGCTCGGCAGCCTCCTGGCTCTGCTGAGCCCGATGGCTTGGGCAGCACGTGAGCACCTTGCCGCCCTCCCCGGATCCCCTCCCCACCCCAAGCCACGCTTTTTCTCCCAGAGCAAGGACGAGGAGGAGCGCAGGTCTGCCCGCCTCCCTCTGCAGCACACCGCACTCAGCAACAGTTGTAATGAAAAGGAAAGCACAGGACCTGCGAGGTGGGTGGGGGGACAGGGAAATCCCCCCGTCAGGGGAGAGGGGCCAGAGTCATCAGCACCTGCCTGTCCCCAGCAGCTCACTCAGGCTCATCTCATGCACCCACCAACTCAGAAGCAGGATAAGAAATAAAACACAAATAATGAATTTACGGCCCCGTAAAGGGCCGTCTCACATGAAGCAGAGCCCCTGGGGAAAGGGAAGGCTGACACCTCCAGCAGCCCCAAAGGCAGCCAAGGATGTCCCCGCTGCCCCAGCAAGGCTGTGCCAGGCGCAGACAGAGTGGGGCTGGGGAGGCAGAGCCGAGCTCAGGGCACGCCCCCTGCACTGTGACCCTCCTGTCACTCCTCATCATCATCGCGTTGCTGGACTCTGGGAATAAACCACAGCAGATAAACTTTTCAGCATGTAAACAGCAGAGCAAGAGGAGCTTGGGGCGAGAGGGCACGGCAGCCCCTGATCTGCCAGCCTCCCCAGGGAGCCCGGGGAACCGAGGACATGCCACTAGGGGTTAGCAGAAGGGATGCTCGCAGACAGACATCCCCCCCCCGTCCCACCCACGAGCAAGGGAGAGGCGATCGGAGGCAATTCACATCCCAGCACCACTCGTCCAGCTCTGGAGCACCAACCGAACGGGACCACACTTCACCAGGACAACGAATCCCCGAAGAGTGGAAAGCCACAAAAGAAAAACGAGGAACGCAGTGAAAGAATCTGAGCCGATACAAATAAGATGCTCTAGAAGGCAGCAAAGCAAATAGCATCCATTGTTTGTGCAGCAAGCTGGAATAATAACATTTGCTCGCCCAGCCTCACACGTCGCCCCGCTCACTATTGTACCTCCGCACAGCTCCGGCGAGGCACGGAGGCAGGCTGCTATTGTAACTGGAGTGGGCTCAATGCTATTCACAAAACTCAGCAAATTGGGGCTATTTTGGGATTTACTCGGCATTTGCAAACAACTCCAGTCAGTATTTGAAAACATGCACCGAGTATCACAAGCCAACAGAAATGACAGCCCATGGGCCGTTATCCAAGGAGCATCCGATAGCGCCGGACTGCCTTGGAGCTTCCGAACCAGCCGCACAACCACAGTGCCTACGGTCACCGCACACACGGGAGCAAGGCTTTCAGGTCAGAGTCGTTGGTTCAAAGCCATTAAAAAGCTCCAGTATGGCACAAGGGAACCTCAGCCCTCCTGACTGTGAAAATACAGAATCACAGAATCGTTTTGGTTGGGAAGGACCTTTAAGATCATCGAGTCCAACGATTAACCTAACACCAGCAAGTCCACCAGTAAACCATATCCCTAAGCACCACATCTATACATCTATATGACCCCTTCCATGTAATAGCTGGGCCGCTGCACCGTTCCCTCTGTCCCCCTCCTGGGATGCACAGAGCCTGGGCACTGAGCTCCCACGCTCTGGATCCATATCCTGCCTCAGACACGCTACACCTCAGTTCCCCCTTCTGTAAAAACATGATTATATCGATCTGGCCAGTACTACATGCTCCACAAATGAGTTAGGGCCCGACTGAAAGCCCAGAAGGTCCACAGGACACCTTCGCCTTGACTTTGGTGGGCTTTGAGGCAGGTGCCGAAGCGTGGCGGCAGTGCCGGGACAGAGACAGGGCTCCCAGCGATGGAGCCTGCCTGCAGGCGCTGGTGCTCCGGAGGAATATTCAGCTGTTTCCCCACCCCTTTTCGTTTAAAGGGGGCGGCTTTAATAGGCTAGTTCTGGTATTTCTGGAAGGAAGAATGTCTGTAAAGGCCACCTGTGATGAAACGTTGGAACAAGATGGGAGAAAAGCCAGAAAATACACTGGGAGAAACAACCCTGCACCAGTCTCCTGAGGAAGGGCTTGGCAAGCACCACGTCCCTCCAAGACACCGCCGTGCCCAACAGCTGCACCCCAAGGGCCAGGGCATCCCCCTGCAGCCCTGTGGGCCCCTGCCTAACCTGCTGCCCCTCGCGTTGTTCTGGCAGCGGGGCTTTCCTGAGCAAACGCAGGAATCCGAACTGACTTCTGCTGTGACCGGGCTGCTCTTCTGAGGACCGCGAGGAGCAAAGCCGACATCCAAATCCTGTGCGATTCTGTCGACAGCAGAGTGCTAACAAGAACTTTCCAGGGCAAACAACAGTTCATCGAAGCTGTTATCTGCTCCGCTGAAGAACAAGGGCTGAACCAGTTCCTTCAGTGTTCTCGGGACGCTGCTGATCCCGGGAAAGCCATGCAGACAGCAGCTGCTGGGACCACAGCAGTGGGATTCACTTGGAGCAGGAAGAAATCTCCCCACAGAAAGCTGCACCGGGGAGAGCCCCAGCTGAGCACCCACTGCAAAACACCCACACCAGGGGTGCCAGGGCAGGTGCTGTTCTTAAAAGGGAACTTGTGGCCTGGGGGATAACCAGAGAGCAAGCTCCCAGGCCAGCACAACAGCGGCAAGGGCTGTTTCGGTCCCTCGCTGCCCTCCAATGCACCACCACAAGAGATGTACCGTGGCGAGGAGCAAACAGAGGGGGCCAGGCACTCTCCTGGGGAAGGGCCCAACACCTAACTCAGCTGCTAACGCTGAAACGTCGCTCCTCAAGAGAGCACAGCCAAAAGGGAGATGCACACAGCGCGCGTGCGTGCAGCAAAGGACGCTGTGTTGAAGGAGAAATTAATAAGCCCCTGTTCTGAGTGCACAAGGCACAGGGCAGACTCGCCCAGGACTGGTGTCGCCAGCCGTTCTGTTCACTCAGCTGCTGCCCTCTGCAAAGCTGGTGGCTGCAGAGTGACACTGCCTGCCTGATCTGGAGAGAACAACACAACTGTTAAGCCGTGTGGCAGCACATGCAGAGGGAGAGTAAGACGGGAGAGGGACTCGGAGCTGGCATCGCCAGCGAGGCTGCTCTGCCTGGCAAACCCATCAGCGAAATGCATCAGCTGGAAGAGATGAGAGATTAAAACCGTCACCTGGAGCACAGCACCTCCTAAATACCCTTTCAGGTCACAATCCAAGGAGCTGCCTGACAAGTCAAGTCAAACCTGCAAAATGGAAGTGCCTCAGAAGGGTAAACCTGTCACTTTGGCACGCTCTACCTGCAGATCCACATTTGTTCACAGATACGAGAAGGCTTCTCCAAGGCGTGCCAGGGCTGTCACCACCAGCCAGCCTGCAGGGCTATCAGAAGACCGCTCAGGGCAGCTGTGGAGGCCATGCAGACCTCGGAGCTATTTTGAGTCCAACCACTGACCCCAGCTTCTACAAGGCTCGGAGATGGACCCGGCTGCATGTCACTCCTCTGCCATCATGGTCAGCATCTTGTGGACGGGTACAACCTGGTTTTGTCAGAGCATACCTGCTCCTCTGTGCCTTCCCACCAGAGAGGACCACTGATTTCTCATACCCTGCCAAGTCCATCAAACCCCTGCAGGGTCCGTCCCGGCATTTCAGCATCACACACGAGTCTGCGCAGTGCTCCGGCCGACCCAGCACCCCTTCGACAGCCCGCGCTCCCTCGGTGACAGCCTAAATACTCCCCCAGCAGCAGTGAGGGTACAGCCCCAAGCACACACAACACACCTTGTTTTGCACGGTTGCACAAGCGCCCACCCTCACCCCGCGCTGGGCACACACCCAACGCCGTGAGCTGATGGGGCGCCAGTCGGATGGAGTAAAACCTCCACACACACCATCCATCAGCTGGAGGGGCTCCCAGCCACCAAATGGCCGTGCAATTAGCAGGCACGAGGCTGGAATTGCTGATTGATTCCAGGGCACCCAGAGGTCTGATAGATGGAGCACAGAAACGCTATTTAAAACAGGAGGAACAGACCGGCGCCAGCAGAATAAATGCTGGAATTAGGAAAGAAACTGTTTTCCTTGCTGTGCTCTTTGAAGGACAAATGGTAGAGTGACTCCGAAACCACGATATTGCAGTGCAGAGACCATGGAAAGTAGCTTAGGTTAAGCAATGCTCACAGCTTGGAAATTTATTGTCCTTTCCAGGTATTTCCAAGGCCCTTCACAGCAGGGCTGGAAATTTTCACAGTATTTATCCTCACAGTAGAGGACAGGGGAGAGCTTTATCCTCCAGGGCCCCTTTATATATTTAGAAACATGTCCAAGTTTGCGTGGGAGGCAGCAGCAGAGCCAGGACCCAACCCACAGCTCCCCAGCACAGCGCTGTGACCGAGGGCCAGGCAGTCCCCATTTAATGGGGTTATCTCCACTCTCTGCTTAATGGGTTTATTCCCCCGTTATCCCTACAGCCATGACTTTACCTCCATCAGCTCTGAGTGATGTGCCGATTCTCAAACCACAGCCAGTGCCGTGAAATTGCCACCGATGGCACGTGAACAGCTTCCACTCTCTCAGTGGTCAGCAACAGAGGAGCATCTGCAGCGTCCTCAGGTTCAAAAGAGCTCCCAGACACTATCATACAATCAATCAACCCAATGAACAACTCACTGAACTGCAGCAAGGGCATTATCCATGGAACAGCACATTGCAAATCTCATAAATCACTGCATAACGACAGGGGAAGAGGGGCTGGGACCTGCACCACTTAATACTAAGCAGGTAGGAGCTGCTCTCAGGGAGGTTTTCCCTTTGCAGGCTGCCCCGGGGTTGGACCTGCCCCAGCGGAGCAGCACAGGCAGCGCAGAACACCCACCAGGAACATTTGCCGTTGCTGGTTTCACCTTTGGGGTGCAGGGAGCTCACTGCAGCCGACGGGATGCAGCTTCCATTCTCAGATGTGTTTCCCAGCACGGAACTACCCTGGGCCCAGGGCCTACAGGCAGGTCCAGGGGGTAACCAGCATCCTTTCAGCAGCCAGAGGTTGTGCAAAACAGGCGTGAAAGCAATAGCGAGGGAGCAAAAGACAAAACAAGCCCTGCGGCACACGTCACATCGTTCTCCTTGCTCCATGGCCAGACGCAGTGCTGGAGTACGACTGACGCAGCTGCAGAGCTTGCTCCTTACCGCAGCCATGGTCACCAAAAGGTGGAGGTCTCTGGACACCATGCCTGGACCAGATGCAAGTCACTAACTTGCATCTCAAAAGCCTTTGGGTTTCCAGCTGGCCATCACCAGTATCTAGCAGCATGGAGTATCTCAATGCACATCAGAGGCTCTCTGTTCACCAAGAGACTCTTTTTTTCTCCTCTGGCCCTGCAACAGCAGCTCTCCACCTCACCTGTGCAGCTTCCAGAGGGCACACTGCTAACGTGTCCCCAGCGCTCTGGTTTAGAGATTTGCCACAACTTTGAGTGGAGAACGATTTGTTTTTACTCATTTACCTGGAAATTGCATTTAACTTGGGCAAATTAAGACAGAACAGAAAAACCCTGATGGAATTACAGAAAGAAAAAAACACATTTAGGGTGGTTATAAAGGTACCGGTGAAGGAATGAAAGATAACCATGCTTCACCTCCTGTGGTGAAATCTGCCTCTCCATCTACTACACTGACTTGCACTTATCTCCTGTCCTAAGTCCTTTAAGGGCCCTGGAGAGATTGACTCTCTCTTCCCCAAAATCGTTTCCCTTTTATCTCCACCCAGGACATAGTGTGGCCCTACATTACAAGCAGCATGGCTTCACTTCCTTAGAGATGCAAACACATGTTTGTTGGAGCAGATGCCACCTCCTTGGTCCACCACTAACTGACTCCTTGTTTTAATAAGCAGTGAAATTCTCTTCATCCCTCCTCAGCTGTCTGTGGACACGGGGATGCTCAAAAGCTGCTGAGGAGGGATGGTCCTGTTCTCTCCCCCTCTTCTGCTGACCTCCTCCATGTGCTGACTCCTCCGAGAAACGATCCAGTATGCTTGGCTGGAAGAAAACTGTCCAAGCAAGACAAATCAAGGGGCATCTCTGTTCGGCTGGTGAGTCCAGGCAGCTCAGGGAAGGGTCCACCAGTGCGAGGAGGGCTCAGAGTAGCTAGCCAGTAGCTAGTGCTTACGGGCAAGTACCAGCGGGTTTAGCTGTTTGCAAAACCACAGCCTTGGTGCACACAGACAATGAACGTCTCTGTGAGGTGAGCGGAGGTAAATGATGAGCATATGCAACTCATCGCTGGCTGCTGGCTGAGGCCAGACAGAGGTAATAAAGCGCCTGGGATGACTGACCCGCCACCTAGCTGTGCTCAGCATACGAAAAGCCCAGCTGCCTCCTCCCTGGCTGCACAACCAGCACTGCCCGAGGCTGTGCTTGAGGCACGCAACGCGCAAGGGGCAGAAGAGCCACCCAAACAGCCATGGAAAGCCCCTGGCCTGGGGACCAACTGCTCTGCACTCAGACACGTAGCACGGGGCAGCAATGTGGCCCCACGTATACAGCTCCCAGCTGTCCATCAGCCATGCCCAGCAGAAGGCTTCTAAAGCTTGCCAGAGCCCAGCTCCCCAGTGGGGATGTTCAGTGCTCCGATTCAGCTCCAGCGTGTCAGGTGCTGCGTGGGCAGGGAGACAGACTCAGCGCAAGGAAAACCCACGTTCAGAGGGGGGCAATGCTGAGGGATGCCTGCCGGGAGGGAAACGCTGAGCGCACACACATGGGGCTGGGGGAGAGGTAAGAGCCATCCCTGCTCCATCTCCATCCAAGCTCTCCAGGGAGACCCAAACAACAAGGGCACATTGGCTTTGCACTCCTTGACCAGGAAGAGTTTCCATGCCCAAAGGCAGGCAGGATGGTTTGAGAGAGAAAGCTGCAAATGGATGAACTGCTGGAAGAAAAGAGGCTGCAGAGTGACAAAGTAGGGCAGAGCTGAAGATCTGGGGAGAGCGTCGAGATGAGGCTGCCCCTGGCTCTGCACCCTGGCCCTGGACTTCCCCCGCATGGCTGCGACATCCCTCTTTCTTCTACCATCCTCCTGCAGCTCCCCCTCAAATGTGTGCAGGTCTAAAAGAAAAGCCCCACGGGCCTCCTTTGGAGGAGAAGCTGATGATGCCCAGCACTTCCCAAACTCCTGCAGCTCCAGCAGGTTTCAGCCTTTTGCTCTACAAATCACTGCCTTTTAGGGTTACCGATCCAGCCCTCCCTGATGCAGCACGGGAGGCCCTCTTGAGCCGCCCGGCCCCGGCTCTGCCTCCCCACAGCCAGCCAAAAGCTGCAGCAGCAGCCGTGCTGCCGCCATCCCTCTCCCTGCAGCGCCCGCCTCCTCCTCTGCTCTCCCTGCAAAGGCTTGCTCTAAAAAGAACAATACTTGAGGGTAATCGCCTGCCTCCAGACATAAGTGAGCGCTCTTCTGAGCGCCCTACTTAGCAGGCAATGCCCCTTGCACGCACTCAAGCAGTTACATTTGTTTTTACCGCGTGGAACACAAATTTATTCAATGTAAATTTGACCTTTTAGCCAAAAAAAAAGGAGACACAAATCATGGGTTCGCTCACTCTCCGCTGCCCAGCTGAGCAAATGTTTAACTGACAAACCCCCTTGCCCATGCTGCCTCCTCCCTGCCCGCTGCATGGTGCTGGGGAGGCTGGAGCTGTGCCAGGCCTGGCTGCGGGGAGAGGAGGGGACCCGAGCCCTGCACGTGCAGGGGCAGCGCGGGCACTTGTGCTCCCTGCTGGGGCACTCACACGGGCCAACAACCCCACCTCTTTGCCTTCTGTTCCAGCGCAGGAAGCCAGTCAGTGGAGGGAGGCACTGAGGGCTGACGCTGGGGACCCTGACAGTACGCAGCACGAGGGGTTAGACGTAGGAAAAAAGACACTTATTATTAAGGACACTTCCTTCCATAAGAGAATACACTCCACACATGCAAGTACATTTGTTTTCAAAGAGGGTGTAGGAAACCCTTCCAGCACTGCTCAGCCCTCAGGCTCGCAAACCCTCAGCCTCCTCTTCTGCAGCACCGTACCTGGATGAAGCAGAGCCTGGGTGGGAGGGCAGAGAAGCCTGGGCATGCACAGGCACTTGTTTTAGAAGCAGGAAGGCAGAGCTAACGAATGCCAGGTTGAGCTGTGGAGGGGCTGGTTTCGGACACGAGACACAAGCCTGTTGTTCTGGTCCAGCCGCCCAGGAGGCAGCCGACTCAGAGGACTCCAGGTCTTCACTCCAGGCATCGAGTTTCCAGTCCCAGCTCCGCCAGGAGCTGCCTCTGGCAGATTCTTAGTTATTCTTCTGCATCCACACCCAAATCAACTTCCCGATCTCCAGGGTGGCACCCTGGACTCGAACGTTCAGGAAAAAAATAACAAGCAGCCAAGGAGCTGTCAAAGCCTACGAGCTGTTGGCTCATGACTCTCCCATTGCACAGAGCAGAGAGGGATGGGGGTGATGCGTGGGCAGCAAGGTGGCTTACCGTCACCCCTTGCATCAATCACAATGCCGGGATGCCGCCGCTCAGCCATGTCTTGCGCTCAGACCTAAGCACACTAACTTCTCCTCACCAGCCGCTGTTCCTCACTGTCCTTCGCAGAGCACCTGATGGCGTTAAGCATCCAGATGCTCTTTTCTCTCTCAGTTTAGCTCTTTTCCTGGGTTGGCATCCATCTGAACCCTGCCCAAATGGCAGAGCTGCCTCACCATTAACTGTCTGTCACCGAGCATCTCCTCGCTCCCAGAGCCAGCTGCACGATGGCGCTTCACTGTGAGCTCAGCCATGCGCAGACACCAGGCCCCTCCCAAGTCAAGCTGCCGATGGACATCGGGCTTCGCTTGTTTATAGCTCAACTGCAGATTTAGGACTACTGAGCTAGTCGTTAGCTGCTCAGCCTTTCCACACCCATCTGTATTTTGACATTACAAAGCGTGTTTAACTCCATGAATACTCCCAGAATATTCCTGCTGATGATTCTCCCCTCCTGCCTGCCCGTGATGGACCCTCACACTGCAGCAGCATTTTCCAGCTGTTTTTTTTTTTTTTTTTATTTATAGACTCCTACCAGTTTTCCAGCTGAGCTCTATGTTCCAGGCAGGGAGTTTAAACCTAATAATACAAGGCTCCCTTTTCTCAGTTGTCTTCTGTAGATGCCCAGACCCCTGCCAAAAGCCTTCAGCCCACCTTCCAGGGCAGTCAGTCTCACTGCAAACGGTGCAAGGGCACTGGGGATGTTTGCCTGGTGCTCAGGGAGTCCCCAAAGGGCTGGAGCTCAGCGGTACTAAAGGCTACAGGAGCCCAAATTAAAACAGCCCAGTGTGGGCAGGCAAACCTGACAGCGTTTTACCTCACCGCGTGCCTCTTCACGCCACACAGCGATGCATGTGTACATGCAACATGGCTTCCACCCCGAGCCACGTGCTCTTCAGGATAGACACCTTGGTGGAAATAACTGCTCTCATTTGTCCTCTTATCCTGCAATGGCAGAATGTGGGCTTGCCTTAACAAGTGTTATCAAAATAATCCCACACATAATAGCTGAAAGCATTATTAAGGGATATTTTTCAAATCTCAATTAGAAACAAACTATTCTCTAGTCTCAATTTTGCTTTAGTCTCAGATCGGCAGGGATGTGGCATTTTAATTTCTATAAAAGAAAGGACAAATCTCAAAATAAAGAGAAAGGGAAAAGGCAGACATGCTGAAAAACAAGAGGACAAAAGGAAGAAAATCCGGCACAACAGCCCTAAACAGAACTAGCAGAGCACAAGGAGAAAAAAAAAAACAGCACCAACCATTTTTCTTGGTAATTTACTTAAGAGATTGAGAGCACAGCCCTGAAACTGCAACAACCACGCTTTCTCAGACGACAAGGAAACCTCTGGGTGCAGCTGCCTGGAGACAAGCAAACACCGCCCGTGCTGCTCGCCCGCCGTACTGGTACTGCAGCGGCTTCGTGCTGGGACAGCACCCAGAGCTCTCCAGAGGAGAGACCCCGCTGTGCCAGGCAAGTGCCCACACACACGTGGGTGGTAGAAGAGAGCTCCCAACCCAGAGACCTCACCAGCCTCACCAGACAGAGGCAGGCCTGGGACTCCCATCCACTGGGGACATCACTGGGCAAGAGTAAAGCTGGAATTCTGCACACCAAACATCCCACTTCTGGGGAAGGAGTCTGCCCTCATCCTACTTCCTCTCTCAACACACATTTTTGAGTTCAATGGATGAATTGCGTTAAGCTGACAACTTTAAATTCACCAGCAGCCACCAGAGGCAGATGGAAGACGGGACACAGAGTTACGGCTCCCACTCCGTCCCTTCCTTCTCCACAGCGGCCTGCACATCAGGGGACCCCAGACCCCGATGGGACTTTACATGCAATAGTCTCAGCACCATGGAAGAGAAATGACAAACCCGCTCCCTGCTTTCATAAATGCAAGTTAGTGATTTAAAAGCCATGCCCTCACTTAAACCTTTCTGAGCGAACACAGCTCCGATGAAGAAGTGCCAGAGCGGGAAAGCAGGAGGCTCTGTCCATGCCACGTGCAGCACAGCACGCAGCGATCCCACGGGGCACCCCTGTACCACCGCGGGATTGCAGGGGAGGGGGATAACGGGGTGCCCTCATCTCCCTCCTGATGGGTGCCAGGCACTGCCAGCCCGCCAGTGTCGTAACCTAGAGGGGAAATAAGTTATTTTACTTGACATCTAGATTTTGTGGCCACTGACTGCTAGGCTAGGAGCCAAGGCAATCATTTTAGGGGTGCAGAAATTGCCTCCCAGGTGAGGAGCACTACACTGAAAAAAACATGTGGAGGGATGCAAAGAAGTATGGTCACTGCCTCTGAGACAGTTCACAGCAGCAGGAGTGTTTTTATCCTGCCTGACCATGATCAGAGCACACGGCACGCTCTTATTAGGGGGGCAAGAAATCTGTCCTGGCAAAGGCCAAGCACAGGGTCTCTGGGACATACCACTCGGGAGCACTTCAGGCATTAGGCTGGCAGATTACTTCATTTTCTTTAGAGGCTGGCAAAAGACCTGCTTCCATCTCCATTGCACCCAACAGGAACGTCAGATGGTTAATATTGGTGAAGACTGGTGGAATCTGGTAGCATGGAATTGAATTGTGCGACGTTAGCAACTTTTGGGGTGGATTTACTAAGATGCAAAACACGTTTTTGGCATTAAAGCCTCGCCCCTTTCAGAGACCTCTGAGCTTCGGTGCTTGCAAAGAGGCACTCAGCATTGTGGCTCTGAGATGCTCCCAAGAGGCTGGTGTTTGAAAAGCTGATGTGTAGAACTCTCTGGGTTCTCCCAAAATCTACAGGGTTGTTTCCCCTTCTCTCTGTCTGCCTCTGATGACAGATTATTATACCTCACACAGCACTTTGTGATGTTTGGGTGATTTGAACATAATCAGGCTTAAATGCAGGCAATCAAAGAGAATATGCATTTCATAGACACATTGATTTCCACACACTGACTACCAAATTGGCACAACTTACTACTTTTATCCCAAAAGATGGAAATGGAGGGGTCAAGATTTTTTTAATAGACAGAATGGGTAAAACACATGAAAAACTACTGCCTGTTTAAGAAACTGTTTCATTTTTAAAGGAAAAGGCTTAGGAAGCAATAATGAAGTGTAGGGAGAGAACAAGTGCTGAAGATGTGCACGCACATCTCTTATGCCTAAAATTCCTATCAGAGTGGTGGGCTTATTCTCATCTGTTCATCTTCCCATTAGTGATTAAAAAAATACATATTTTGTATCCAAACCGGTAATACAGTTGAAAAGGCGGAGCAGCTATTGGGCTCAGTTACTAAGGCAGGTATAATAAAAGACACTTCTCCCTTCTCCCTACCAATCATACGTCATAGATACAAAGCAGTTCAGAGCTCAGTAAAGTAGGAGATACTTGCCCGGGAGGTTCTCTAGAGAGAGTTACTGCCAGGTGGTCTCAGTCTGTGGTGTGCTTGTAAAGCATGAACGGGAAAGTTTTAACACATCTTTCATGAAAAGCAGAGATTGCTGTAGTGGAAGCGGCCTGAAGTCCCATCAACTTTCGCATCCTGCAGATGGTCTAGAGAAAGACTCAACTCTCATCTTCTCAGCCTGAAAGACTGCAACTACATATCTTACAAAATCCATCTGCAAGAAGGGAAATAATTTTCCTGGCCTCACTAACTATTGCCTTAAATCTTCCCAAAGCAAGAAACAGAACAGCCATGGTCATTTATCTTCTCCTCAGCTCAATTTACAGATATTCACATTGATCTTGAAAGCCTCCATCACTCAAGTAAACCCACTGTTACAACAGCAACACTACACGAGCGAGGATTATCACAACTGCACAATCGGAGCTACTGTTCTTATTCATAACAAGCTTCCCTTCTTTTTATCTTGCTAAATTTATTCCTCTGACAGCATCTTCGAGCAACAAGTTCTACCAGTCAGCTACAAACTGTATTAAAATGTGTTTCCTTTAACTTGTAGTAGACCTGTTGCCTTTTAATTATACCAGGAGCCCTCTGCTTTTGCTTTTGGGGCAGGGCCTAACAGGACCAGGCAAATGGTCTCTTTCAGTACATTAATGGTTCTACCTTATTGTCTCTTTGATTTTCAGAACTCAATAATCTTAATCTGTTTCATCTACATTTTAAAACTGGAAGAGTGATCTGGGGCATTAGTCTAATTTCAAGCCTTACTAAAACAGTGGAACAAACATTAAGAGCAAAGCCTAAAAGGATAATGGAATTGAGCAATGAGCACCAATATAATGAGACAAACTTGATTGCTTTATTTTATGAAATTACAAAATCGTTGATCAGAGGAAAGAGGTAGACGCCACGTTTGGTTTTTCGTGGATCTTTGATACAGCACCTCAAAACCCTTGTTCTCAAGAATAAATTACTGTTGTTTTCAGTAAGAGTGCTGTTACTTTCGCTGAAGGACTAGAAAAAGAACACTGGGTCACTGTCTAGAGCAGAATCCTATTAATCAGCCCTTTATAAATAATTAGCAGAGGTTATGAGCATGCCATGGAAATGAGCAGTATGTGTTACACATGGTTAGCAATACCGCAGCAGACTAAGTTCCAGACGATAGTAAGATACGGCTGTGGGTGACCCACTGACCCCTCCTGCTGTGAGACACCAATGAATCATTCATCCTCCTGTTGTAAACAAAACCACAATACAAAAATGCACCCAGGCAAGGGACCGAATCAGAGTGGGATGCGATGACTGCATTCCTGTGATGAGCCATCACTTCCCCATGACTTGACTGGGAAGAGAGGGAGGTGGTGAACCCGCTGCCCGTGAGACCAGTGTTTCCAACACACAAGTTACTTGGCACATCAAAAAGGCTGAAGTTGTAGAAAAAAAGAAAATCTTAATTTGAAATTTGCCTAAGTAGGTAACCGTAGATGGAAAAGGGCTATCTAATGGGCCTCACTGCGCTTTAATGCTTACAGCGATTGAGGAGAGAATGTAGAAACTAATTAGGAGATTACAATAAGGAAAGGCAGCAAAAAGCCCACTTCAGCTGCAGACTGAATGTGCAGAGGAACCCCATTAAGGAACAGAAAAATCACTTTTTACCATGGATCAGGTGTGGTGGCTCCTGATATGTTCCAGATTCTGCACAATTCAATTTTACAACTTTTTTTTTTTTTTTGAGTACTCTTCTTCTCTACAGCAATGGCTCTGGATTCAGCAAAGCAGTAGAGGAAATCTTAAATAAACCTCCATGCCTAAAGAGCAGACACCCGGCCGCAGTCCACTGGGGAAAATACTCTGAGTCCATTGGATGCCCCACCTGAAAGCCCAGGTGAACCCCACGCTGATGTGACTCCTATGTCCTGGAGGCATCTGTCGAATTTACTGGAAAAATCAGCCGGATTGATTCCTTCACTTCTCTGACATGTTGTTCTACACACGTTACTGTCATCAGTTTGGCAGTCCTCGTGCTCCTGTTCAGGTTCCCTGCTCTCCCTGTTTTGGCCGCTCTGCTGAGTGCGGTTCAGCACAGTGTAGTTTTACCACTCTAACTCCCTTGTTACCACCAGCCTCCTCAGAAACAGCACCTTGACTGCAGTCAACATAGCCCCCCCTGCCAGCGTCGATCGGTGCCCTCTGCGCTCCAGCTGAATGGCTGGGTTATTTCCTACAGCAGTGAAAAAAGCCACTTTAACAAATCATGTATTATTTTAGCTCTGGCACATGAAATCCGCACGAGACTTATAAAGTAAGTCGAGACGTGCTGTTCTTCTGATGACCTCAACAAAGTCATCTGTAAGACTCCCTCCTCCAGCTTGGCTTGGTTGGAAGCCAGGAGCGGGTGTCCTACATACGGCACGCAGCTTGTCTTCTTCCACTCCTGCACCACCACCAACCCTCCTTCCTCAGTTCAGAACATGAAAGCCCACTTTAGCGTTCTCAGACAAAAAGACCATCATATGTCCAAGTCTTGGTTCCCATTCAGATGGGGCCACAAGTACTGGCACCGGACTGGGTCCAGTTGAGTTTTGAGTACCCACAAGGATGGAGTCTCCACTACTTATCCAGGCAACTTGTTCCAGTGTTCAACCACCCAACACCCAACACTAGGCAATGGGAGTGCTCAAGCACAGTTATACCATCTACCCTGGTGACAAGTGAGCACCAGAGCAGGCAGGAGGGTCTCTCCATAGCACCAGCACCAGGGAGGAGTGCCCTCTGCTTGCCTGGCCTAAGTCCAACTCCCTGTTGCAATCCAGGGCCAAAAGGTTGGGCTTGAAGCTATTTGCATAATATTTTTTTCCTGAATGAAAGGGGGCTGAGAAGTTGTCTCTTTGGAGCAGGAACACTGAAATAAGATAGGGTGTCACCTAAAACACAGGCTCTGTGAGCAGGACATGCCAAAAACAGAAGTATGTGGGCAGAGGGTTAAGCTGACTGTTGATTCAAAACCGTGTGTTTAATGGAGTAAAGGAGCCAAAGAACAAAGGAAGAAAGAGGCACCAAGCAAGAGATCACCCGATGGAAGGTCTCCAGACAGAAGAACAGGTAGGCTTTGGTTCAGGGGCTCTAACTGCTCCTGCAGCTGCTGGAAGGGCAATATAGCAGGGTGCAAGCAGTTCAACACGTCTCTAGAGTACGCTGAAACCAAACTGGTTTTGGAGGTGGACAGGGATAGGATATGAAGCAGCAGACACATCATGGCAAATTCTAAAAGAATCACGTAAGGTTGGGAGCTTCACCCTTGGAGATCTTCAAAACCTGACAGACAAGTCCCTGACCAACACATCTAACCATCCCTGCTTTGTGCAGGGGGTTAGACCAGAATCCTGCTATATTGCCCAGAATTTTGACAACAGCTTTCCAAGCACTGTTCTAGCAAGAATTTCATGCAACTGTGAGCAAAGACGTTGTATCAGCAAAACCAGCCTTGGTGTGCCATCTCAGAAGCGATGAGTGCATCACTAGCTCCATCATTAGTTCCTCCTCCTAATGAGGCAACCCACAAGCATCAAAGTATTAGCTAAGCAGCTAGACCAGAGCAGCAGCAGCACAAAGGAGGTTCAGGTCCAGACTGCCAGAAGGTTTGCCTGTGGAGCTGCTCCGCAACACCGAGTTGCTCTTGTCCCAACCATCAGTCACAGCAGAAAGCAGAAGGCATGAGGAAAGGACTGCAGGGACAAACTCCCAGCTCACAAGCTGTTTCAAGCAGCGCAGCAAAATTTGGTTTGTTCTGGTTTTCACCATTGTTCCTCTTTTCCATGAGATGCAGGAGAAGCTGCTAACCTGCCACCGACCAGCTGAGGAACCCTATGTAAAGAACAGATTCACACACCAGGTCCTGAACTCCCACAAGAAACACAGCGAGGCGCTTTGCAAGAGGGAGTTGGATTCAGGACATAAAAGCCTTCCAGGTCCACAGCAGAGACAACACACTGAGGACTCAGGACACTGTACAAAATGTCTATATCCTAACAGAGGAGAGGGTCCTCTTGGTGTGGTTCCTGCCAGTGAAATTAATTTTCTTAGGAGCCTGCAAATGTTTTTTCTTGCTAGGAAGGCACTGATGTCCCTGGAGGTTAATTCTTACACTATCTGTCCTCACCAGGAAGAGAGAGAAGAAATAACCAGAAAATAAAGCAGAATGTGAGATTACCATTTCTTCTGCAGCCCAAGTGGGAGTGGAGACCAGTGATCCACGCAGTGAAAGAGCTCGTGTCTCTCTCACGGTCGTGCTCCCCTCTTTCCCTCCCAATGTAAACTGACGCTGCGGCGTGATGAGAGCTGCCACTTTTCCATTTCACCTCAGCACTATGGATTAGGCAAATTAGCCAGCAGCTTTCTGCAATACCACAGCCAATCAGTCCCAGCTCCCCACCTCGTTGGTCACAGCCATCAGGAGCAAGTCTCATCCAGGAGAAGGCCTGCAGGTTTTGGATAGCTGGAGGGACTCAAAAGCGAGCGCCTTGCAGTTATTACGTCTTCCAAAGGAAAGGGTATGGCTGAAATTCTGCCACAAAAGATTCATCATACATTTAAGATGTTGGCTGGCTGGGACAGAGCTACCCCAGCGGGATGCTCGATCCACACCCAGGCAGGAGAACGTGGCTTGGCCAGACCCTAACAGGGTGCCTGGCTATTTCCCTAATTTCTCCAGGAAACCTTGCAGCAGGAGCTGTAAGACCGCTCTGTGGGCAAGGCAGGATGGACCAGGAGGCCATGCACTCATTGGAGACTGTGTAACTGCTCCCATAGGCTGAACTTGAGCAGATCGCTAGAGGAAGACCACTTCCCAAGAGTCCTTGTTACAGAGGATCTACAGAGTCGAAAGATGACTTCCTGTGGAGACCAGGAGGCCACGGACTCTACAGAGTTCACTGCCTCTTATCCCCCTTATTCCTTGTTTTCCACTCATCCCTATATAAAAACATCCAACAGTAAAGGAGCTGTTCAGAGAAGAAGACAAACCTCACCAATGCATTTAGGTACTGACCTTAAATCAAGTCTCACAGATCTTAGTAGCTTTGATTCCTGAAAAAATTTCCTTAATGGAAAGACAGCACCATTGCAACCAGGAGCTCACGAAAAGATGAGTAAGCACACAATGTACATGTCTTGCAGCCTCAAGGTCACCTTCACCTTCTCACCATCACACCAGGCACATCACCCCAACCACCTGCACTCACCTTCCAGACATCACAGCCAAGTCACTGCCCAGGGCTTACTCCCCCCATCTGTAAAATGAGGACAATGACAGCAACCTCTGTAAGAGCAACTGATTTCCTGGGCAGCCTGCTCCAGCTCACCCTGCTTTGAGCAGGGGCTCAACTCGATGATCTCCAGAGGTCTCTGTCAACCTCAATGACTTGGTGATTGACTTGCACTGCTGCTCTGGGTTGTGGCTCCCCAACCATATGTCACCTGGGATTCACAGGTACTACGTCACACGCCTGTCCTGCCTGTAGTGCCTGTTGGGAACTGAGCACACAGGACACAGCTGACTCCTCCAGCCTTGTCCGTACAGAGCCACCAAAAATACAGTGTCACTCGGAACCAAGCTGCAATGCACTTACCTGCTAAACCCTGCAGGCACTGCCATCATTTTCAGCCCAAGATTGAAGCAGTAGACTCTATCTAATTTGCCTTCATTGAGGATGAATTTTAGATAAAATTCAAACTGATTAATGAAGAGGAGGTTAAGCACTTCCAATCAGGGTGGTGAGAAAGGTGCTAGAACAGTAAAATTGAACCCAAGATTGTCTGTCTCTCGACACTTTTTAAAGGTGGATAAGCTGGGAGGACTCCTCTAAGCTGCTTCCCCACATCCCTATTACTGTGGATGGATGAGACCAGCTGACAGTCCATGGCACACTGGGGTTCCACCATAAATGAGGTGTCACAGCACACTTCCCTACGGGACATGAAACACTAAAACCCACGTATCATCAATAATGCAGAGCAAGGGGTTCCTTTCAAATCATTTCCATTTATATTTCCATTCTGAAAATTTCACATTCCTACCAGCCAGCTGCCAGGACTGTAAACAGCAACAGTACTGCATGATGGGAAATTGACAGCCATGGCTGGGTTTTATCTTGATTGCTGCCCTGAAACACCTCACAGCAGCCATATTTTGCAAACCTTGGCGAAAGTGGGCTTTACCAGAAGAGGAGAGCTGCCTGGCGGGATCTGGCAGCTGGTGGGTGAGCAGAGTTGGGCTTGCTAACTGGTCTCACCAAACGCATCTGGGTAAGGCAGCACTGTTGTCCCTACAACAAGCTCTGCTGCTCTAGAGACTTGAAGGCCTGCTGGAAACATTCATGACACCGTGCCATTGGATGCACTGCGGGCATAATTTTCTGCACAATGAAGAGCAGGAAGCCCAAGGCTGAGCTGGTGACCAAGCACATGCAAGTAGCAAGGTGTTCATCTCCATGCTATGCTATCGCTGTGCACCAGGTCCCTCCCTTGGACACATGCTGCCCACCTCTCAGAAGCTGTGACAGCACAGTCCTCTGCCCTTTCCAGAGCATGGGGAGGATGGGAATCAACAATGGTCCCTAGAAGACCTGCCCTCCTGCCCACCCACGCTGGGGAGCAGTGAAGGCATGTTTCTTCCCAGCAGCTCTTCTGCACTTCCAGTAGATCAGGACACAACAGTATTCGACATGTCTGGGGTGACTCCAGCTCTCTGTGGAGATTAGAGCGCCTCTGCATTAACTCTAGAGAAGATCCACTTCTCTGTTTCTCCTCTGGGACATTCAACAACCGTACTTGCATAGCAGAGCAGCCTCAGCCTTTCCAGTCATTGCTCTGACACCACTTGGCTCACCCAACAGTACTGAAGACAGACCAAGTGCCTGGAATCGAGCCAAAATCTTCCCATCGCCATCAGCTTCACCCTGCTCCGAGCTCTGGATGAATTTACAACCCAGAACTCCAATAGGTTCTCTCTTGCCAAATCTTCTGCAAACAGCCAGAGCTTCAGACACTCCCAAGATTTATGGTACGATAGCTTAACGTAGCAATCTTGGGGGGAAAAAAGAGGAAAGAAAGACAGGAAGAAGGCATTTATGGAAGGAGCAAGGAGGAAAAACTTTCAGTAAAGACAGACATCTACTATACAATGGCAAAGATGACAGTTCCTGACAATAATCAGAGGATGGAGAAATGCCATTATCAATGAACATGATGTATGCAAATATACTGTCCTACAGCAGAAAGCTAGTGAACTTCTGTCTGTACCCTGTTCCTTCAACTCCTATTAAAACTTTAACGGCAGCAAACTGTAGTCCTTCTCAAAATTCTGTCTCTGCCTCTCTGCCCCAGACAAGGCCTTAACGATAGGAACAGCACAACATAGATTTTGATACATTATACAGTATTTCTAATCCTCACGTCCATGATGAGCATGCACAAGTGAAGGAGGTGATGGTCTTTATTATGGAGGACCCAGAGGAATTTCAAAGCCTAAAAGAAATTTACCCCTGGATGGATCTCCAAGAAGCACTCACACCACATAACTATCCTCTTTGTGAGGAGATTCTCAGACTAAGACACTTCTATATTATCTCTAATCCATGCAAGTAGTCCTAATTCCCCATCTGTGTCCTGACACAAGCCACAGAACCAAACATCTGCATCCATAGACAAGCAGCAGCAGAAGACTTCTACTGGATGTTTTAGCAGAACCTCAATCCATTGGGCTTCATGAAGCATCTTCTCAAACATTTAAAACAAAGAAATTTAGAGTCCTAAGGGAAACAGCAAAGCCAGCAAACCACAACATGATTAGTCTGAAGCCAGCCATGTGGTGAAACATAGATAAACACACGGGATATCTTCCAGCTCAGATCAACTGTACCTACCAGTTTGTAGGCACATCTATATGACAACACACATGGCAACAACAGAGACCGGGAGGTTGCATGCAACAGATCAGTGAGGGACAGCAAATGATGGGCCGGGGTTATCTTCATGCACCCAAATTTCTCCACAAAATTACACAGTTGTCAAGTGTGTCCTAGAGGGAGCAAGGGGCAGCAGGAGGAGCTGAGGCTCATCTTCCTCAACACATGGCTCAGGGCTCATGTTGCTGTACCAAACTCAATTTCATCCTTCAACGTTTCCAAATAATAGCTGTGACTCCTGCACCTAGAAGACACACAGATTTTGAGTGTCCCTCAACCTGGCCAAGTCACTGAAGTTTTTTTTCAAATCGCGTCCAGGTTTGCACTTGGCAAAGAGGCAGAACTGAAGCAGAAATGATGCACCTTAACTCAAGACCAGGCAGAGCTGATGTGGATCTTGCCCAACATCCCCTGACTGCTCTGGTGCTGGATCAAGAAGCCTGTGTCCTCTTTGTTAAGAGATAAAATAAAGCAAAATTGCTGTCCTAAATATTACTAAAGCACTGTCTGGCATGTTTAATAAACCTTTCCATTTGGGTAAATTAGCACTCATCTGGACAAGTGCTGAAGTGCTGTTACTTGAAAAAAAAATTCAATGCTCAGAGTCTAATTTAAATAATTATCAGCATATTTCTGCTCTGACTGTTTTGCTGAAATTACCAGGAGACTTGATGCAGTCTGAGTGTAAGTGCCTTTTGTCTGCATGTAATTTATTGACCCCATTTCTGTCAAGTTTTTGGCTCACTCATTGCCATGCTGGAGCACTTCAAACCATAACCAAAAGGACTTTAGGTCCAGACACAGTAAAATCAGTAACAACCGATTTACTTTTATAGATCTTGAAAGGGATCTTGATAAGTTACCTCCTCACATTCTCCACATGAGCTAAATCTCAGATCTGTGATAATCTTCTGCTCTTCCCTTAGGTGGCTGTCTGGGGACCACTGGAATCTATGGGGAAGACCAACACACCATCTCTGCAAGTCAAACCAGGCTTCAGGCAACAAACCTGTGCAGTACTGGGATGTAGGCTGAAATATTTTAGTAAATCCTCCAAAAACCAGAGTGTGGATATCAGGTCTTCAGCACCAAGCACTTCACCCTACAGACCTACTGCCATCCCACCGCCATGCTCTGTAAGGGACGCAGTCTGCAGTTCCAAGCAGCTATGAGCTTGGGTCCCAGGGACAGAACAGCCCTGGGGACACAGCACTGACCTACAGCCATGCTCGTAGCAGGAGGCCTTGGTACCCAGCACACCGGCTGCAGGATTTTATTTCTAGCAAGGAAAACAGGGAGAAAACTCTTGAAATCTTTTTCTCCATTTTTTGGTTGAAAAACAGCACTGATATTTTTGCCTTTTCTTCTGCCCTACCTCCAAGACTTTCAGCAGAAACTATCACAAGATGCCTCGGTTACTCGAGATGCCCCCTTCCCTGGGAGCAGCTCCGACCAAGCCGCCAGCGCCGCTGGTCCAGAGTGCAGATCCATCCCGCACAGAGAGCTGCACAGCCCTGGGCGCGGGATGCTGCTGCGAGGGAGGGGGCAAGGTCTGCCCTGAGGAGATAAAGGTGATGCTCTCGCCTCGCTCCCTGCTTCCCAGGCTGCATATGCATTCAGCGAGCGCTCCTGCCATCTGCACCTTATGGCTGCCGTGACGAGGCAAGCTTCCCCCCAGGGCACGTTCCGCAAGCCTCGCATCCGCTAGCTCATCAATCCTTGGCTCTCATCAAAAGGCAAACTTATAAACAGGCCCAGACGCTTCTCGCAGGTTTAATGGAGGCAGCTAAGGAGCTGTGATCATTCGATGTTTTCCAATGATAGTGGTGATGCCTGAGGCCAGCAATAATATTACCATGAAATAAATCTGCAGTAATATAATTAGCAGGGATGCTATTATGGCGCAGGTTTTAGGGATGCTCAGCACAGAGGGAGCAAAGTAGCTACTCAGAACGGGACCTTGCAGAGGTTCTGGGTTTGAGTAGGGGCTGGAGACGAGAGAGAAAAACACCAATATCAAGGCAGTGGAGACTACCTGCATGAGTCTGTATGAAGAATAAACCTGGTTCTTTAGAGGCCAGAGGTTATTGTAAACACGGCTCTGTGCAAGTCTAAGGGTTAAATCCAGCTGACTTTCTTCTCGCCACTCCAGATACTGAGTGACTTTCAAATATTTGTGCAACATTCAAAAAAGCCAAGTTCTGACCAAACCCACAAGCTGGTTTGGAAGCAGGAGGTTTGCTGCATCCAAACATCCCTCCCCAGTCGCAGATCGCTCTTCTGTTTGCACCTCCGCACCACGCTCGCTCTGCGCAGCGCAGGGGGCTGCAGCGCTCGGATAGCGCTTGCAAAGCAACTGCTTCTTCCAGCATCTGGTCTGTGAGGTGCTTTGTGGCTATCTAAACTAGGGTGGTAGATGGAGCAGGTAGATGTGAAACAACTCTGAAGTCCAAGAGAGGTGGGAGAAGGAGATGCTGTTTTCTCTGGCGTGCTGCATCAAACGAACAGCTGAGGCAATGGAGAACAACTTTTTTACTGATCATATCAAAGGCAGACAAATATCACTAGGTAAAACTGGGAGGAAAAGATGGAAGGGGTTGGGTTAGAAAAAGGGATGCTACTGGTATCTGAAAGGAAGAGCTAAGAAAAGAGTTGGCACCTACCCAGTATTTTCTTTTGCTTGCAGACTTAGCACTAAAGTAAGAGCTCAGACAAAGGATATAACCAGAGCAAAGTGTTTAAGGAGCAATGCTCATGGGGGAGAGGAAGGGAAAGAAGAAAGTCAACATGTGCCACCATCGATCCTCAGTTTTGACATGAAATCCTTACGGCAGTGGTTTTAAAGCCACACTCAGCGAACAGGGTGTTCGCCAGGACTCCCAGCTGGGACAGACACCCTTCCAGGGACAAACTCGTGAGCTGGAGCTTCTGTGCCAATATCCACATGGCACGCCATTGCTTGGTTATAAAAGGGGATGTGCTAGGGGAGAGTTTGCACTGAAATCAAGAAATTGTCCTTCAGCTCAGCTGGGCAGGAGATGCCCTGGAGGAAAAACCCGAAGCGGGCAGTCTGCCCTCAGCTAAGGCTCAAAGACTCTTCATAGTTTTTAAGTGTGTTTCCAAATCTGCAGTCAAACCTACACCTTCCCTCTTTTTTGCTACAATAAACTTTATCTTAGAATGTAATCTAGTAATAAAAATGGTTTTAAAGTGATCTGACAAGCACTAGAAACCCCATTTCTTTCAGAGTGACAACTCTATTTACAGCAGCACATACATATGCTCTGTTTTATATTCCACACGCCCTCCAGGCCCTCAAGATTTGGGATATATCCTTTCCATCCACTTCCAAGAATCAATTTCAGCCATGAAAAGAAGTTCCTCAGAAGGTAGGAAGAAAGATTGCTTCTAATGTTGGGGTCTCTGTACATCTCCCAGGACAGGGGTGCGGAGGGACGAGCAGCCTACCTCTCCATTTCACAGCTGTCCTGCTGCACCTGAGCAACCCTCCCGACTCCAGCGGCCACCGTTCAGCAAGCTCCACACGCCAAGCCTGAACGGGCCAGAGCTCTGCTTTGGCTTAGGGGAAGTGCAAAACAGCTGGGCAGCACCATGCAGGGAGAAGATTTAAGGATGCATTCAATTCTTACTCTTCCAGAAGGGCGCTTTTCACATTTTCTGCTAAAAGATTTCACGTTCAATCCCGAACTGGCCAGAGAACAATAGTGCCAAACCCAAGCAGAGCAGAGAGAAGGAGCTTTGTGCTCTAGGGAGATGTTATTGTAGCAACCATGCGTGAAGGGCACCTTGTAGCTAAACGTCCCAGAACTTAATTAGCAAGAAGGGCTCTTGTTCCCGGGTGTATCGAAGACAAAGTATGATCTCTCCAGGCCTCAGTTTCCCCATGCGTAAAGCTGGGGCTGCCAAATATATCTGTCCTAAGGGAATTAATCACTGGCTGTACTGTGCATGGGAAGCCAAACTACCACCACCTTGAAGCTTGTTATCTGCTTCCATGCTCATCCAAGGGCCCGGTTTGCTCGCCCCTCTTCCCCATCATGGTTTCCCACCACCCCCCAATGCTGCAAAGCTCAACATCTTCTCCCATAATCTTATCTGACTTCCTCAATTACAGGCATATCAGTGGAGACTTCTTCTTTTGTGCGAGCGGAGAGCAAGGCACGGTTAAGATTAGCAATAGGAACGGCACAGACGGGCGCTTTCTCCCTATATAATTACGTGATATAAAAGCTGTGCCATCTACTGGCGCGCACCATGAAACACTGCTCCCAGCACAGCTCCAGTAAAGCTGTTGTCGCCACAGCAGCTCTTTGTGTAGAGCTCAGGTGGGATTTCAACTCGCACCTCTTACAAGTAGCAGCACACAAAAGGCAAACACAGGACGGCCAAAGACGACCGTGCATTTCGCAGCGTTGAAGCCAGGTGACCAGCCACAGACACGCAGCACTGCCAGCACTCATGGGAGCCCTGGGCTAGCATCCCAGTCTGGAAGGGTTGTTCAGTCCCAGCCCGTATAATCCCCCACTTGTTAAGGAATTACCAGCTTTACGTAAAGGAATTTTTTTTTTTTAATTTTCATGCCTGCACAAAAAAACCTGCCACCATTTAAAATGAACTTTAATTCCCATTATTATGCTTAAAGTTTTGGGAAGACATTTTGTCAGGCACAAATACCGACCTACAGCCAGCAGCCCTGCACAGCAAACTAGAGTTGCCACTTCCATCCAGCCTGGAAGGGGACTTCCAACAGCCTTTACCACCACGCTCTTTGGCCACTTCCAGGGAGGTGGCACATCTGAAACAGCAGAGGAGGGACAGAAGGCATGGACGGAAAGCAGAAACACCAGCCCAGAACACAGGTGACTCTGGCAGGCGCTGGCAAGCAGAGACACGCAAAGCCCAGGCTGGGTTACGGATGAGCTCCCCTGCCCTTGCAGGGGCTGCTGCAGCCCAGCTCCGTGCCCGCTGCCAGCTCCCCCAGCTAACCCAGTTCCAGCCCCGCACGTTCCAGTTCAGCCAGCTGCTCCACACCACCACCAGGCAGGCAGGCAGGCGCGTGGTTAAATATTTTTGTTCGCATCTGTTTCATCTTGCTTTCTCTTCAGATCGTGCCTGTGAACGCTGACAGATTTCTCATCACATGGCTGTATTAAGCTGCTTTTTAATTGCATTTTGAGGGACCCAAAGGCCAGCAGGCAGAGGGGCACTTCATGTTTCCAAGGAATGATGTTTTTATTATAGTGGCAGGAAAGGTTTTCATTAATCCCCTGCAAGCAGACAGCTTCCATGCAGCATGCTGGCTGCAGGAACGGCTGCTCCAGAGGACCAGGACGATTTGAGCACTGTCTGCTGGAATACCACGGGCTCCCAACAACTCCTCTTTAAAGAGCAGATCACAGGCTTTGGCACTAAACTTGCATTAAATTGATACAATCTCTTTAATGTTATCTCCGGCTCTTTATCACAATTGTATGTGCAATTTACATTCTTGTCACCCTTTTTTTTTATTAAGATTTGCTAGATCCTTATCACAGATATTTTACGCATTGTTGTAGTGTCACTCAAACATTTAATGGACGTCAGCTGCTCTGGAAATATATAACAGCTCCTTGCTATGGGATAGGGCTGGATGCTGACGGGTTTCAGGCTCATGTCGTTAAAGCTACAGCAGACGCAAAGCAAAGCTCCGTGGAACAGAAAGCACGGTCCCTGCCAGATACCACGCTACCAGAGAGCATGCTCGCGTGCCGGCTCGCGTATAACAGCACAGCACCCCTTGCCCAGAGCCAAGCTCAATGTTTACTACGCGAGCCATCTTCACGCTAGCCTCCTGCTCCTCACCTGCAGCTATCCCTGGCTAGTCATAGTCACAGGACTCCCGTGCAGAGACCTACCGAGGTGAACTGTGTCAAAGCTGGTTTGCGTTTCGCGGGCTGCAGAAACGAGACTTGTCAAATCCACTTTCTTTAGGAAAAGAAGGTGGGATTTGAAGAGAGCTTTTGAGACAAAAAAGCTTTATGCAAGTCCATTAACCTGCAGGACCAAGCCTCCACCCCCTCAATCATTAGTCTTTAACTTCGCTACTTGTCTATAAACAGAGCTATACAAATAATTGATTTTTAGTTCAACTAGGGGATGAAACCCTTAAAAAAAAATCCTCATTCTACCTGAATTGAATTTAAAATGATTCAGTTTTTCTTCTGAGGTCCGTTATTCCCATTCAATATAAGAGCCTTCCACACCAATGATGCATTTCAAACATTCAGGGGAAAAAACCATGAAACGAGAATAAATTGGTGGGAGCCTGTTTTGCCCAAGATCTCGGGCTTCAGAGAGATCTTCAAGGATGTACAGCAGCACAGAGGGCAGGGGCCAAACTCCCAGGGACGGAGAGCAGATCCATAAGCGCAGAGGTACACACTCCCTGCAAAACTACAGGCAACGCCGGGGAGATAAAACTGCTGCCCTCGCCCTCTCCCACCATGCACAGATTACAAAGCCGTAGGGCAGGGCGCAGAAGCGACTCTAGCTACCAAACTGCCAGGGAAACGCATTTTCTCACGCCAAAACTAACCAAGGAAATTCAAATAAATCCCTTTTTCAGTGACACGGTTTCTTTTATTTTGCTGTCATTGCATGATTGCATGTTTAAAGGTTGTTTTATAAAGAATTAAATGGCAATTCTCTTCCCTAGCACCAATTCCCTCAGAGCCCCCCTCCTCTATAGCATCACTCACCATTTTAGTATCTATCTCCATCTATACAGATAGACCAGTAAGTCTTACTCATCACCTTTTACCTTTTCAACGATCGCCAAACGCATCCCCTTAGTGATGGCATAAGGCAGTCCTGAGAGGCCTCGGGAGCTCGAGAGGGTAAGGACCAAGCTGATGGATCTGAGCTTTGAGACAGCCAAGAACTACAACTGCCGCAAATCCCTTGACAACGCTAATGGCTTTAGTTACCTCCATCTCTGCTAAGAGCACTGCTCCTGCACTGCAGAAACCAGGAAAAACTGAAAAACAACATGCAAACTGCTGTCAAATACACAACACAGTTTTAGGAAGGGAAGTAAAACACCCTTTAAGGACTATTTCATCCTTTTCTTCACTTGGTCTCAGAGGTCTCTGGGTTCCTCACACTGTGCTCCTCCAGAGCACAGAAAGACAAGGCATGCACAACGATTAAACCCTCAAAGGAAGGTTAGCTCCCATTACAGGGAGTTCATAGTCTTCCTCCCCGTGCATGCAAACCAGCCTGGCAGCGCTCACAGAGCGGGCGCGAGGGCAAGCTTTGCTCAGGCTAAAAGCCCAGCCAAAGCTCCCAGCGCTGCTGCGTGACCTGAGAACACGCACCTCAGCCCTGGACACAACGCAGGGGCTGGTGACACGCTGCAGCTCCCCTCGACATGCCTGTCTCAGGGGTGAGTGCAGCACACAGCGCCTGCCAAGGGGAAGATGCTTTGGGGCAGGGAGGAATCCATAACCCTACAATAAATCCCTGGGCAAAGGCACCAGGTACAGAGCTAAGTGGTACGGACCTGGAGCGTGAGAACCAGCATAAGCTCACCTCCTGGCTGATAGCTGGCTGCCAGGGTAAGGGACCAGAGCAATATTTCAGTTTTTGGGAAGGGGAAAGTCAGGAAACTATGTATTTGCACAGGAAAAGTAAGAAAACTCCACTCCGGGTTGGAGAGCTATACTAAAGACATCAGCTTGTTTGCAGAACTGGTTTTGCCTCTGCTTTTGCTCCAGGCCCTGGTAGGGCATCCCAAAAAACCCCAAAGAAGTCTCTTCTCTGAACTGCAAACATCCAAACATCTTAAAGCAAATACCCAGAAACAAAGCCTTAATCTGCCAAGGGCAAGAGAGGACAAAGGTTTCTTCATCTGTTCTTTGCCAGCAGCCACACAAGCCCGTGGTGCCTGAAGGCTGACAGCACGCGTACAGGGCTAGAGACCCGAGATGGAGACGTACTGAATATTTTAACAGGTCAGGACCGTTGCTTATCACTCCCCCACCCCTGACTCCAGACGCATTTGCAATACTGAGCCTGTACCTTGCAGGGGTGCCCCCAAACAGGATGGTCCCAGGAGCGGTGCCAGGGGAGGCAGGAGCCCCTGCGCCCTCAGGGCCGCCAAGCGCACCAAGCAGCTCACCAAGACGTAAAGCCCGCCAGGCTGGGCTGCTGCCAAGCGTTCATGGGAGAAGAAAGGGAAACGTTCAACATAATCTGCATGAAAGTGCAGGAAGCCCTAAATCACGTTAGTGCTATTAAGAAAGCTGGTTACATCGCTCAGCAAACCGGCCCAATACAGTTTTGATAGACTTGTTACAATCATCTGATTGTCCCTGATTAGATTAGACAATAAAGCCCCATCCTGGTGTGCGGGCATTGTTCGGCTCCCCTCTGCAATCTGTAAATTAGAATTCCAGACCTGGGAGATTGGATTCAAATTGGATTACTGGAGCAGGTCCAGCGCAAGAACAATCGTGAGGCAGGAGAAGACACACACACACATACACGAATAAATAAATAAATAAACACATGGGGACAGTCAGCCAGGATTTGATCAGGAACAAATTAAAAATAGAATTAAAAACAAAAGCCACCAACCAGCAATTAGCAAAGAAGCGGGAAGAGGGATGGATTTGTCCCTATGAATTAACAAAGCGCAGAGGTCATACCTTTGTTTTGCACTTCTGCGTGCACAAGGTTGATGTTCGCTGTGGTCCTTCCTCCACGAATGCAAGAGCTCCTGCCCGTGGCCGTGCGGCTGGAACAGGGCGGGTGTGCACGGGGCAATGAAGCCCCACATCCCACCAAAACCACAGGCTGTATCTGAGCTCACCTGAACTATGTTTATTCCCTCCTTCCTCCCCCATTTTGCTGCCCAGGTGACACAGGTAACATGTCCCTTAGCTTGGACATTGGTCTGGGACCCAGCAGGCCAGCGTGTGACCACTGGTGGCCTTCTGGCATGCCCAGAAGTCCCCCATCAGGTAAAATGCAGGGCTGTATCACACTGCAGCAGGAATACCCACCCGGGCCGTGTGTGCAGCACCACATGCTGCCACCCAACCCGAGCCCCTGATGCCCTGCAGCGCAGGAGGGTCTCTCTCTTGTCCTGGAACCCCACAGGTTAAACATGCCAACAACTTGGCCAACGAGTGCCTGGAAGAGCTTGCTTCAGACAGCTCAGCAGGGCAGCGGGACCTTGTGCTGCCAGCAGCAGAGGAGAAATCCAGTTCAGCGCCAGGGCTGCTTCAGCTGAATGCTGACCCCCTTTGCTGCCTGCCCTGAGACCACATGCCACCAAGACCAGAGGACATCAACACCCCCAACAGCGAAGAAGGGAAGAGAAAGCCACCATGCTCGCACTGCCGCTTTCCTACCAGCCCACACCGTGACAGAGGTCAGTGCCTCTGCCACCGAGAGACGAGGGAGTGGGGAGATGCTCTGAACTGGGCTGAGAGATGCTTTGCTGCATGCCAATTTTTGCAGCTCTTTAGACAAGTGAAACCTTTCGTTGCCCCTGTCAGGGAGCAGAAGAGCTGATAAAGACTCTGTTCACCACATACCTGCAAGGGAAATCTCAGGGCTATCAGAATTGTTAAACAGATAAACCTGTCCAATTAAATCCCCTCTGCACTCTTGATATACGCTTGTGCCAGACGTAAATGGAGCTTGGAACTTGTCCCAGCTGAACAGTAATGCACCGAGTGTTCAACCGGGACTAAAAGCACAACTGGCCTGAGCTCCTACCTCCCACGATGCCGCCGCTGACCAGCTCTCGCCCCCGAGAAGCTGGCTTGGGAAGTACTTCGTGGTAATGCACCGAACTCCCACCTCGCCCTCCATCAGAGTATCCTAAAGCATGGCCAAGTACTAACTGCACCATCACATCAGAAGGAACATGCAAGAAAAAAATGCCAGTAAGTGGGAACACCCAAAACTGAGGGCGGGGGTTGGAAATTGGAGACAAAACTGAGGAAATTGCTTAAGTAATTTCAGTAAGAAAACCCAAGCCTTACTCATCTCCAGATCAACCATCTTCATCATGCAACAAATCCCAGCTCTTCCAGCCACCTTCCCTTAGGATCCAAGGCAAAGGAACATGGGAACACCACAAACTCTTAGAGCCATGTTCATCCGAGCTTTGTAGCCACAAGAAACCCAGCCAGACATCCCTGCAGGATGCTTTCAAAACACAGAAAATCCCCAGTCTTGTCCTTTGTATTCATTTTTCTGCCAAAAGAAAATGCCTAATGCCAAGTGTAGGTTTTCCCACTCTTATTACAGGAAAATCTGAAAGTCTTCAGTGAAATATATTGTGAGCTCCTCCACCTTAGCTGAAGGAACAGGAGCCTTGAACCCTCCTACCAAATCCCTCCTTTCCCCCAAATGCTCGTCCCACACTGGAGCTAAATACGTAGCAACAAAAATATGCAGTTAAATTCCACAACAACAGAAAAAACAAACACCACAAACTTTTCTCTTAACTACTGGTAAGTGCTGTTATTTCTCTCATCACCAGTCATGCGAGGTGCACCGAACCTACTACATACACACTCATATATGTAACATACACACATATATATGTCACAGACATACTATAAATTCTGAGACATGAAATGCCACTTTGCTGCACGTCTGCTCAATGCGTCGTATTCGACACTTACTGCACACAGCTAAGGTCCATCAGAAATATAATGAACTTCATCTTAGGCCAAAAGATTTTGCTAGTGATGTACAATATGCAAAACTAAAACAGCTCTTTGGAAAAAATACCGACCCAACCATGCCACCAGCATCTCATGGGGGTAATGCCAGAGCCCGCAGACACTCGTACCGTGTTTCATGGATAGGGAGGTCTCTTTTTAGAGATGGGGGAAGGCCACCAGCACAGACAGCAGTCGTTAGGCTGGTCATGGTGTGTAAATAGCTCACTTCAGGGCATAACCCACTCAGTAAACTGTGGGATGTGCCGCTCACAGGAGGCAAAGCAAATTGTCTGTGGTTAAATATGTGAAGGATGAAGCAGTCGGCATCCAAAAGCAGCCTTCGCAAGAGCTGTATAAAAAGCAGAAACAAGCCTAAAACATACCCTAGGATCTAAAATTCCCATCTCTCAGCCTCCTCCTCCATCCAATTACAACTCCCTTCTCCTCCAGTCTGCGAAGCTTCAGGAAAGGACAGACTCGGAGGCATGGCTGATGCACTTCACCTAGTGCTATAAAAGAAACAGATCTGGGGTGTCCGTAGAGCGGGGTGAGTACCCTCCTAGGTCCTGCACCACAAGCAATGACCTCCTCTTGTTCCCCCCCCCCCATTTTACTGCAGAGATGCTTTTGTGGCAATAGAAGAATTTCCTGAGGCATCGGGCTTGTGGAGCAAAAATGATGCAGTAACCCCTCAGCTGCTTGCACCAACGCTTTCCAAAGCCCTTCATCACCCCAGCAGGCCCCCGCCACCCTCTCGCTTTGATCCATGCTGTTTGGCATCGCCAGCACAAGTGAGGAAGCAGGCCTGGGCTGCCGACAGCTCCTTGGTGGCCACAAGCAGCAGACAGGGCTGGGGCATCCAGGGACACGGCGTGGCAGGAAGAAGCAGCCCGGGTCTGCAGGCAGAGGACCAAGCGGGAACAGCAAACAGCACAGGGAAGGGAAGAAGACATGTCCTTGTGTTCTGGGCACATGGAGAAGGCAAGGGGCTGGATTTGATGGCAAGGGAGGCTCTTTCCAGTGCCTTTTATCTTTGCTGCTTCCTTTCCTTTCTACAGAGAACTGGCTCACCTTCACCAACCTCACCAAACACAGCCACTGAGGCTTTAGAGGAAGGGAAGGTCTCACCACTATGGGTGAAATGGGGAATCCTAGACAGGCTACACCAAGAGAAGAAAAGAAAGGGGAAGAGAGAAAAATGCCCCTCAGCTTTGGAAATCCAGAGCCAGCAGCCGCCCCGTGCCCACCCCCAGGTGATGGCTTTGCCCCGGCTTGCTCAGTGCTCCACCAGCAGCAAACTCCAACAGCTGATCTCCTAAACAAGCTCACCAAAGAAGCCCTAGCCTGTAGGTACACATCTCTCTGGACACACACAAAGGCAAGGAGGGGTCCAAACACACCGAGAGATCAAAGAAGAGATGGGAAATTTAAGTTAAAAACAAAATTGGCAAAAGAATGTATTTGGCAAACAACAACCTGTTGAATTCTAGTCTCAGACGATGTCGATCCACAAGCCAGCCAGCTATGATTCCCAGCACAAGGGAAACACAACAGGGATTTGTAATCATTTGGCAACCTGCCACCTCGTTCCTTTCCGCACATGAAGGAAGATGTCTTTCTTAGCCCTAACAAGGGCACGCTCATGAGCGTGGACAAGAGCAGCCCCTTAAACTTCTACCCAGTTGGGAAGATACCTACTGTTTCCTTACACCTCACCTGTAGCGAGATCCGTAGAACTTCCCCACAACGCAATACGCTGCGTACATTTAATGTCGTCTCCTTCAGGAGTTACTCCACCTTAGCAATATCTTTTACTTCCATTTCAAAGGAGAGTAGCTGTACTTTTGGTATTGAAGACCATCTCTTCTACCTCTCCTCCTGCTAAAAGCTGGCAATAAAAGGCAGCTGGAGCTATCGAGCCCAAAGGAGACTGTGAGGGTAGGCTTGAAGCCATGAAATCATCATGGAGAAAGGACACTGGAGGATGCTGGGGAAAAGGGCAAATCCACGACAAATAGAGGCCAGCTGTGTGGGACATGGGGTAAAAGTCCCCCAGGACCCAGCTGTAGATGCTCTGCTCTAGTGCCACCTGGAACAGGTGGGGATTGCAAAAAGATCTTCCTAGGAATTTTTCTGTGCCATGATGAGACTGTCACCAGATATGATGGTCTGGAACAAAAAGGGAGCGACAGCATCCAAATAACCAGTCCCTTCTAGATGACTGTTATTTTAGGAAGAAATTACCCTCTTTGCTACACACCCCTGGCTCCAGCACTCCTCCAAAAAGCACGTGGGAAATCAGAGTGTCCTGCTAGTGCCAGACCTGTGCCACGGTGCAGCACCATGGCTGTCAGGGCCAGATGGACGAGTTTGGTTTCCTTGTGCTTGATTTCTGCTGCTTAGAAATGCAACACACAAGGTAAGAAACTATGTATTATTGATAAGTGCTCTGCACACAGTTTAACTTTAATAAAGAGGCATTAATATTTTCACTTTGAAAAAGGGGAAAATAGGCTCTTTGATGGCTGGACTGAATCACCACCTAATCAGAATGGCACTCGAAGCGTATGCCCATCGAGTGTGCCCAAAGGCTAGCTAGCACCTTCCTACAAAGTCTCACCAAAGCACAGGCAATATCCCTCCTCTCTCCTGCAGCAAAGGAGACAGGGAGGCATCTTTTCAGTAGAGTGAGTACGAGTGACGTGGCAATTCATACAAGGAGAGGATCCATTTCTCCCTCCTCACCTGCCCTCGCTGACACATGGAGTCCCACCTGACTCAGACGCTGAAAAACACATTTCAAGAAGTCATCATCACTCTCGTGAGTCATGAGAGAAGGGGAGGAAATGACTCCAGGAGAGATGATTCAACTAAGGGGAGAGTTGAGACAGAAGAAAACACAGGCTGGAGAGTTGAAGAAGCTGTGGGAGCCCCGCTGCTTTGAAGGAGCTTAGCACAACGTGGAAGAAATTCAGAAGATCCAATTTCTCCTCCTCTCATCAACTTCCCCATTTCCAGATTTTGCTGTCAGTACCACCAATCCAAGATGCCAAGAATTTACATGCAAGCTGGATGTAAGAGACTGCTTCATCCGGCGACCGCGCTCTGAAGGAGCCCTCTTGAAGGGACTAATTCAGTCAACGGATCATTGTTTCCACTACAATAAACCAGCACCAAGTGCTCATTATCTAACCAGTGCTGCCAGAATCATTCCTCTGCATCGGGTCTGGCATCAGGCAAAGCCTTAACAGCGCACCAACCACTCCTGCCCAAAAAAACAACAAAAAGGAAGTCAAATTGGAAGATGAACAACTGACCTAGCACCAGAAGGTGCACAAACTCTCGAAAGCCTGTGTGAGTCAGAGCAAAGGGTAAGACAAAACACACTGACTGATCAGCTGAAATTCAAATGGCACCGTGGAAACCACCCAGCACAGTCTTGCCGTCTAACCCAGCGTTACTGCCCTGCGCATCCCACGGGAGCCACGCGTTGTCCAGGTGCATATCAAGTGTGCAATTAACTTCTGTCACCCATGTCTTCCTCCAGCATCTACAGATGGACCGCATCTTTGGAATGTTTGATAGATGATATATGCTTATGCATGCACACAAACTATGCAAACAGAGGGACGTAAGCTCATGTTAAGAAAAGAACCGGTATCCCTGTTCTTCACTTCTGCAAACCCAAATGCAGTGGTGACAATGTCCACCTCTTTAGTCCCACTTCAGCTCCTTCCATTCAAGCTAAAACACTTGGTGTGATTCCCAAGTAGGCTTGATCTTTACCTCCCAAACTCAAGAACTGAACACACAACAATCTTCTTCACCCATATCCCTACCGTTACCGTATTTGTCAGTTACTGTGGACAACCCCATGCCACCCTGTCAGTCAAGCCGGTCTTCAACCACACTTGACTCAGATCCTATCAGGTCTTGAAACTCCCCTAGCCTACATGGGTGTCTTGTGATTCCTTCTGCATGCCTTGTCTGAGCTACTTCTTACCCAGCTATGGAGACATGTCACTTCCAAACTCTCACTGCCTTAGTTACACCTCAGTTATTGCAACACCTTTTCCCTCACCATGGTACTTTTTCCTGTGCTCCCATTCCTGCCAATCAGGTTGAAGGGTGACCAAGTCTTTTTGGCCATAGTCCCTATGCGGACACAACAGCTGTGCTACCTGCTCTGAGCCTTCCCCTTGTCTACTGCCCCACAAAAGCACTTCTAGTTAATCAAGCTGCAAGGCATGCCCAGTTGGCCGTACTGCCAGATGTCCATTACACAACTTCACCCTGCTCACTACAGTCAGGTATGTGAGAGGATGCTACAGCTCCTGGAAGTGACACTCTTACATAGCTCCCATACCCCTCTGCAGCAGAGAGGGTGTCTCCATCTCTCCAGGGAGGCAATTACTTGTCTCTGCCCCGGAAGCAGAGAACACTGTAGCAGAACACGGCCTTGCTGCCACCTCGTTACAGCCACCGCTGAGTTTTACTCACTCCACTACAGATAAAATGAATTCATTTTAAAAGGAGTGCTACAAAATAGGACGATAATTGGAAACGTACGCAGGCACCCACGAGGGCAACTCACACACGCAGTCAAGCACAGGATTCAAGTGCCAGGCACCAGCATGAACATTTCAGTGCATCCTCTCCTAAACAGGAAAAAACCCTGACTTGTCTGAAACACTTCCACGAGCTATTGCAGGGACACCGCAGCACCTTTGCTCCTGTTCACCACACCCCCAGTTAAATGATTTGGTTAAATTTGCTGCCAGGCTTTTGCTGTCACTTGTATTCTTATGGCAGCACCTTCAGGTGTTCGCATGACAGAGGGAGGAGATAAAAAGCAGGAAGATACCTATAGCAGATCCTCACATGATACGTCCTCACCTCACACCCCAGACATACTCCATATGAACCTGTGCAACTGCAGGATGCAGTTCCCAGAAAAGGCCACACAACCACAGAAATTACTTTGAAGCTGAGATCATAACACTATGCCAGCATCAACCCGCTGCTTTAAACTCAACATATCGGACAAAGGATCAGCACACAGGCCAGTCATCTTACCTTTAAAGCACGGACTTTCTTGGCCAAGAGGCTCTCGATGTCTCCTGCGACCTTCTCCACCAGTTTCCTGGGTACATTCTCCTTAACTTCAAACAGGTTTCTGTTCTCATTGTAGATCTAAGAAGGGAAACGAGAAAGAGAGACAGTCAATATTAGAGAGAAGTACAGCAGTCTTCCCACAGAAAAGCTGATCCAGAGGGTTCCTTAGATGCGGAGCCTGGCAGCACGGGTGCAGGCAGGGCAGCCTGGGCACAGGCAGCAGTGGGTACCAGGGATGGGAGCAAGGGGATCACATGGAGTAGGAGAAAACCTCATCTCTAAGCAAGCCGTAGTAAAGTGGCACCCTCAGGAAAGCAGGATTTCTACAACTAGTCCAGAACTCAGCCAGGCTATGGTGGGGAGGGTGGGGAGAGGCACAGATCTATACTGAGATTATCCTGAAGGCCAGATGCAATTACCTGGATTTAAGTGTTTGCACCCAAAGTGTGCAGCTGTGACCTGTAGGCCTGCCCTTCCAAGCCACATCACACAACTGCAGAGGACAATGCCAGCGCCAAGGGACGTGCTGTGGCATCAGCACTGCCCCAACAAGAGGGCTCAGTCCCTCCACAAGACTTCGTAACCACCAACCCCTCAGTTACCTCCTCAGGTCATTTTCTGACTTGTTAACTTGGCCCGTCTGCAAACTTAGGTGCAACCAACACAAGGTAGAAGAGAAGAGGTTTTTACAGTCATCTGAGATTAGGAAAAAAAATATCCTCATGCCTTATCTTTTCTTAAGTAAGATACATGAAGAAAACCACACAGCAAACAGGATTCTGCTTCTCTCTGAATCCTTGGGCTACTTGCAAATACCTGCAATTGCAGACATGAAGACATCTGGCAGCAGAAAACCCTCCAAGGAGAGCCAGACCTCCCCAAGGAGGTAGCTGACTCCATGTTTAACTGCGATTTCCATGCTAAGCATGTCTGGCACTACCCGAGCTTGCATGATCCTTGGGAGCTGAATCATTGCTTCCCACAGGACAAAAAAAACCCCTCTTTGCTGGAGCTTCATCAGAGGTGAAATGCTCTGTGTGCAACTGCCGGTTTGTTGCAGACCTGACCATTGCAACGAAGGAAGAGACCAGGTGGAGCAGAAACCATTTCTCACGACACATCTGCCTGCCTCTGCCCTGATCTGCCCTGGGTCTCGGAGCAGCACCCACACACAGACAGTGAACAACCAGCTTCCACAAGACAAACACGCACCCCAGAAAGCCCCACATTTTGCCCTGTGCTGGCAGCATGAAGGCAGGACTAAGGAGAGGCTTGGCTAGAGACACCCTCAGGCTGATACCACCACAACTGTTTCTCTTGGCAGAGCCAGCAAAAATAAAGGTACGGGCAGGCAGGTGCCCAGGGCCTGGAGAGCAGCATGTCACACAGCTCAAGAACAGGATGAGACCCTCCTGGTATGTTGGGAAACTACTTACTGCACCCTTTTTTCTTTTCCAGATGTTAATGAGCTGGAGCAAGAAGTGACTCCACTCCCTGAAAGGCAGCTGGTGATGAACTGAAGAGCCTGAGCAGAGACCCCCACCCCCCTGCAGCCTCCCCTTTCCTTTTGTGGTTAAACAAAGCCGTTTCTGAGGTTGAAGCCACAGGAGTTCACTCGGTCACTACATGAAAGGCTGCTCTTTTGGCTTTGCACAGTCCCTCCAGACCCATGGGGTTAATCTTCAGGGTTCAACTTTGCTTTCTGCAGCTCTCGCTGGGGTCTCTGCTCTGCCCGAGCTCCTCCTTTCTTCCATGCCACAAGGAAATTCCTGACAGCACTCCGCTCCCAGCAGCCTTGTGTCCACATACACCATTACTCCATCCTAGGCAACTGTTTTTTTGTTTTGTTTTGTTTTGTTTTTTTTTCCCCCCAAAAAAAGCCCCAAGGGACTCAGGTAACCTGTCCTGGATGCCAGGATGGTAACTCACCCCGCCTCTATCAGTGGGGTGGCACACAAAAGGCTCAGACCTGCTCATTTCTGAAGTTTCTGGAGAAAAGAGCATTTCTGTGAATTTTCCTGGTTACTGACCTGCAAGAGCACGGCCCATGAGCCAAGAGCAGAGACGCAGCAAGGCAAACGCCTGCGGTCCTCATCCCACTCCTCAGTCCCTAAGAAACACATGGGACGTGGCTCCAGCGCCCTCCCCCAGGCTCTGCTCTCGCAGGCTCCAGACCTGCCAGTCTCCAAGGAAGGCGAACTCCAAGCATTAAGTTTTCAGCCAACCTGATTCCAAGGGCTTCACCCAAATCATTTTGGTCCCCAAACCACCCATACTTCACATCAATTTGGCAGCTCCTGCCTTATTATAGGTGATCATTATGTGAGCGCAGGGACTACAAAGAGGATGCTTTAGTAAGAGAACATGTTTTAGAGGCATCCTCAGACTCCAGAAGAAATGATTTCTATGTGATATTCACACCAGAGCTCCATCACACCCCGAGCTTCAGACTGAAAAGCACGTATTGCCAATAGCAAAACTTTCCCTGCTAGAGAAAAATGCCCCACACCAGCACAGAAAGGGTTAAAGCAAGGAAAGCTTGACACAAAGCAATATTCTCTCACACTCTTCCCTTTGGTAAGTACCAGCATAACAAAATAATGTGTTTGGAAGGCACGTGCTACCTCCAGCTGAGCAGCAGCAATTAGGAAAGCAGAGGAGCAATCTTCAAGGAGAAAGCTTTGGGTAAGGAGGGCGTCCTGACATTAGTATTTTCCTATTATGAAACAGAAAATTGGCTCCTATTGGTTATGGCCAGAAACGGTGCCTGTCCGCAAGGGAGGAAAAAAACACAAAAAGAAACCAGGAGATGTTCCTCCAGCCCTCTCTGCAGCTGCAGAGCTCCGCAGTCTTCTCAGCTGAACAGTTCATCGGCGTTAATTAGAACAATCCAGCATGAATTAACAGTGACCATAGGAGCACAAGAACGTACCAGACAGGCAGGGGAATGAATGGTAGTGCTCCACGCAATTAAGATAGCTCTGTGCTCTCCATTGTAGCATTTTGCTTCGGGTTGTGCAGAACTTGGCTGGGTTTTACTTATCTAAAGTGACATTTCCCATATTGGGTTTTTCCTTGAGCTGAATTGAAGGGCGAATTTTGTGGCCAAAGACATCCCAAATGTTCCTCAGCGATGGGAAAAGCCTTTAGTTTTGTCCAGATTAGAAAGCCACTCTCATTTAAATTCTCCTGTGATCCAGTGCTCTGGGACCTGGGTTTGAAATTTGCAATAGCAGTGACCTCGGAGTCAAGAAACCACTGCTTCTGATTCCATGTAGGTACACTCACACACAGCCATACCAGCACCCTCGGGGAGAAGGGGGGTGCACGTTGCACGCTCTTGGTAGACCGGGTTTTACTTTGCAATCCTTTCGTGAACACACCCCATCCCCTCACAGTCTGCACAGACCCCCCGACAGGCAGGAGAGGGGCTGCACAGGACCCCTGAATTACCTACGGAGGTATTAGCCCTCGGGCAGCACAGAGGAGGAAACTGCTGTATTCAGGGGATGGGGATCAAGATCAAATTATAAACTGCAAATCTCAAAAGGTCTGGGAAGGGCTGAAGGTGGATGCAGTAGCCAGAAGAACCAGGTATGGCAGTGGAAAGAAGAGTCCAGCAGTGGATGCTGAGAGTGAACTACTAAATGGCAAGAGTGTGTGTGTGGGAATATTAACACAGGCAAACCAACAGAAAGTACTGAGTTGAAATAAAAAAAAAAAAATTTATAATGGTGGCGGGTGGGGGGAGAAAAATCAAACAGCTCAAGACAACCTGCAACATGGAAGATTTCATCCCAAATACTTCTAAGCATAGTGCAATTCTAAACAGCTGAGAAGATGATCTAAACCAGCACAGAAGTGCTAAGTAGCCTTGCTAAAAAGCAGAGCTGGTAACACAACCAATTGCCAGTACATGTTCACAGCAGCAACTGTATAACGGAAGAGGCAGATCTGACATTGCCTCAGAACATCCCTTCTCTAAATTCACTTAGTTGCCTTGCTCTTAATGCACAACAAATGGTGCTCATCTCTGCTATTAATTCCCTCGGTGCCTATATATCCAGGGAACTGTCAGGGTTCAGAGAAAGCATTTCCCTCTCCCCAGTTCCCCATGAGTGCACCCAGCACCTTCACACTGGGCAGCCCAAGAAGGAACAGAAAAGGGCGCAGAAATACTCCCACGAGTGCAGAAATCGCCACTCCATGAGCTGCCACAAGAGGACCCAACGCCTTCCCATGGGTCAAGGCAGTTGATCATAAAACATGAAGCAAAATAAACTCCGGGGGAGCTTCCAGTATAGCACCATTAGCACGTGTGCCTTAGGGCACCACTAGAAAGTAAAAATTGTCTCCTCAGCCCCAGCCTCGCTGTTTCCCGCAGGTGCTGGCCTCCCCTGCGCAGCAGCAGGGCCAGTCTCCAGCGTCCTTGCCCAGGGCAAGAGGGAGGACACTGACGGGAGGGCTGGGATGGTGGGGTACATGTGACCCTTCTCCGTCCCTCTCCCCCCAGCTCCATTTCACGTCCCCCAAGATGGAGTTATCGGAGGGGCAGCACTCTGCTGCGGTTGCACAGCATCATCTCCATGCCAAGGCACCCCTCTACCCCACTTAAAAACAAAAACAACCACCAAAAAGCTGAACCCTCACACGGCAGCTGGTAACCCCAGCAGCTCTCGGCCCCATCGTGCCAGAATACAGGCTGTACCCACAGCTCAAACCCCAGCCAGGGTTTCCTTGGGGCCAAGCCCTGCAGCCCCGCCGGGAGAGGCTGCAGCACACCAGCTCCTGCTGCAAAGGCATCTGGTCTGGGCAACCGTCATCTTCCAGAAACTATTTTTTTCCTTGCCCCGTATGACTCCAACACACCTGGTTTGGACAGCTGCAGTCCAAACACCAGCGTTTAATCACAGTGCAAACCTGGCGTGTTTGCAAAAGAGCGAAGTATTACGCAGAGCACCAGAGCGGGCTGCCTCCCTGCTCCCAGGGCACCGCGCCCCAAAGCAGGGTGCTCCCGGCGAGGGAGGCCGCAGACCGAACCGCACCTCTGCAGGCACGACAGCCACGCACACCTGAGAGAACCCCTCACGCCCCAGCAACGGGCCTGTGCCACGTCATGCCCTACAAAGGCCACACACCAGGAAAAGAAAAGGTTTTTCCCGTCTGGCATTATTATGGGTTGCAGGGAAGATCTCTGTTCAGGGGGATACTTCAAGCTCCCGCAGCCAGGTCTGGGCTGATGAGCTTCGTACAGTGGCCCAGATATGGTCTGTGCAAAGGGAATTAGCTGGTACAACAACTACGGCAGCAGGGCACCTGCCCTCGGAGGCGTTGCTTGCTCAGACGCTCATCTAGTGCTTCTCCTGGACCTTCAGGACCTGTTGGTCTCCACCAGACAAGCAGCAGTCTGGCCCATTTTGAGTCTCATCCCACCTACGGTGGGGTCCTGCCATTTCCCCATGGCTCAGGGTATCACTGAAGAGGAACAGAGGGAACCCTCGAGCAGACTTGCTTGTGATGTGAGTACAGAGAGCAGACCCCTCTGACAAAGAGGGGCCTAGAGAAGAATTGCCCAGTAACATAAACGACTGGCCAGAGCACCGTGAGATGGTCCAGGCCAAGCAAGGAGCACTGTGGCTGGGTAACGGGGAGGAAAAGGAGCGCAAAACCCCAGAGATCCTGCTGGAAGATGGAGACTGCTCAGCGCCATGGGCAGAGAGCAGAGACAGCACAATTCCCATCTCGCCCCTCGTCCCTGCTTGCACCTACTGCTGTTAAATTTCATCGTCTGGTGCTTATAGCTCTTGCAATGATGGCAGTCATTGTGGTGTCTGTATTACATTAGGAGGATGTCAGCCTCAGCGCAGCGTCAAGGACAATCAAGCAGGCAGTGGTGAGAGAGACGGCGGCCGCGCTCACAGCCCGCCAGGACGGTCGGTGCTGCCTGTACCACGTTGTGCAGAGCAGATCACACACCGCTGCAGGGACGAGGGGGACGGGAAGGGTATGGGATGGCCTTCTGGTGAAGCAGCCACCAGCCAGGAAGGTGCTAGGTCTTGGTTTTCCCTGTCAAGGAGTCAGCAGGGGGGGAAGGCAAAGGGAAGCAGCCACAGGTGAGCAGTGGTGCTGCCGTCCAGCACGGGCTTTGCAAATCCCAGAGCCGATACCACAGATGTCACCAGCCCTGAGGATGTGGTTCCTTGAGCACAGCCCCAAGCCCAGCACCCACCGTGCTGACCCCTTGGGAGCAGTGCGGGCAGCTGGCTCCCATGGAGCCTGGCCTGCCCCTTGCCACAACCTCTGCCGTGTCCTCAGCGAGAGCCGCTGCTCCTGCAGCCTGCGGCTGTGCTCGAGCGCGCAGGAGGCAAACAGCTTGACATTTGCTAACCCCATCTCCCCTCCTCGTGCAGTGCCACTTCCCTGCTGCGCTCCTTCCCTCCACCCACACCTAATAAAAAGCAAGCACCCTCCAAGCAGCTCTTCACAGCTCTCCTGCAGAAGCAGGACAGGGAAACACACAGTTTAGCTGCTCCTCAGGGACGGTCAGCTATAATTTAAGCAAACAAACCACAGAACTAAGGTCTCCTTCCTTCACTAAAGAGCCTGCTGAAAGGCAGGAGTACCACAGAGGACACGGGGGACGAGCGGAAGGCAGCCTGCTCCACCAGGGATGGAGAGATGGAGCTGCTCCAGCACTCCCCATCCTGCCCCAGCACCCACATCTCCCATCCTCTGTGGCACTGGCTGGACTTTGGCTCGCTCAACCCAGGATCACGAGCCTCTGCGGCTGAGCCTTCAGGCCTGCCAGCCCCGAAGCAGACCTGAGACTGCTACACATAATTTAGCAACTAGACAGGGATAAAGGGCTATGCACGGTTAGCCTGGATTATAGAAAACCTCTCCCGGCCTGGAAAGCTGCTTTTAGTCTTCAGCAGCCCAAACCCTTGTACGGGGAGCTCTCAGAGCCACAGACCTGCCTGGGTGTCTGCAGAGAGTGAATCTTCTGCAAGGTAATTCAGTACCACACAACTTCAAACTCAGTCTTCTCCTTTCAGATAAAGTACTGTAAAAATAAATCACTGCAGAGTTGAAAATGTAAGGTCTCAGCCAGGATGGAAGCCCTGCCCAGGCATGCCTCTGCACACCCACAGCCACTTGGATGGCGTGGGTCTTGCTGCCAGGACAGGGCACGAGCCCACCAGACCCTGCTACGCTGATGAATGAGGGGGAGAGAACAGCTACAGCATCTCGCACAAATGCCCAAATGCATTCACAGATCACATGATCTCTAAAAATACACACTTGTACAGTAAAACGGAAACAAAACCAAAAACCCAACCTGATCCTTGGCTCTGGCTGCTCTCTTGGTTATATGGGACATAACACGGTATTTTTAAAAGGTACCTCAACTGCTTTCCTTCAGGATATATGCAGAAGAGTTTAACCAGTCTGATTAAGCCACGTCTACACAGAACAGCTGTACTTCAGATCAGCGTCATTACAATTGCACCTAGAACGCCCTAGCTCCATCCCAGGAGGGATGCTGTCACAGATAAAGATGTACTATTCTGCTATATTTCAGCTTTACACTATTTCTATCAGAACCAGCCCTTCTGCACGATGAATCATACTGGGTTTACCCCAGTGTCCCTAACAGAAGGAAATTATGCTGTACCAAAGCAATGGATAGGTCAGATCAAAAGCTGCATTGATATAGTAGTGCAAATCTTTCCATGTGAAGCTCTTCCAGAAATACACGCTCGATTTATATCTGTTCAACGGAACTCAATTTCCCACTGGTTTACCTACAAGCAAGGATTAAAATCAGTTTTGGGATGGATCGTCAGTTTAACCAGAAGAGGCTGAAGTGCTCTCTCCGGCCAACAGGCACACGCTCTGCTGAAGCACCACGCTGGACCCACCAGGACAAGTGCAGGGGTCAGGAGGAAGGGGACACCAAAGGAAGGTTTGGAGGAGAGGTGGAATGGAGCAGGAAGCCCAAGTAGGGAGAGAGGGAGGGTTTGTGCTGGGACTGATGGCTTCAGAGAGCACGTGAATGAGATGAACAGGAGAAGAAGATGAAGGTGGTTAGAGAAGGATAAAGCACAAAACTTCTCTGCTTCTCAGATGACCCCTGGACTCTGTGGCTGCAGTTCTGCCTTTCTCACAGTTGCTGGACAGTTCAAAACTTTGTTTTCCTTCATTGTGCTGCTTCTCTTCCAAGGCTAAATGTTTAGGACACTGAAATCACAAAAGCTAATGCAGACCCAAAACGGGATCTCACCGGACTCAGTTTCCCCGGCAGCAAGGAGGGTGAAGTGGGACCACCACTGCAATGAGAGCAGATGGGAAGCATTTCACCCCGGCACAGCGGCGGTGCCCGGGGCAGGGCTGCTGCAGCCAGGCAAAGGCTGCTCCCCGTTCCCCGCAGGCCCAGCCCAGGCATGCACAGCTCCCTCGCTTGCTCTGCAGTGAGCGATGCAAGACTCTCGGATTCTCAGAGACTCGACTTTAAATAAACAACCAGGCCTCCTTCCCAAAACAGCTTTCTCTTCTGTGCCAGAAAGACTGCAGCTTCTTGTAGGAAGGGCTGTGGAAAAAGGCTCTGCAGCTGCTAAAACGAAAGCTCCCAGACAGATATTTGCAGGCTTTCCTTCTAACTACACAAGAAAAAGAGTAACAATTACCTCGCACTGCCTTTTATTCTTATTGATGGCTACCACTGGCCAAATACAGCTCTGAGCTGCAGCGATGCAAATTTGGGATAACCCCATTGACACGGAATTAAACTAAATCTCCTATTAGAGCTAGAGCGATTGAAATCTAGGCCAGCATAAGTCAGCACTGTCAACAGTTACCCCTACAGTTTTCTGCAGAGTAATGATCTATTTTAAAGGAACTGAACTTTTAGAAATAGCAATTTTGCAATTCTCTTGATGTACCTTCTGATGCAGGTTTTGGGGCTTTCTCTCATCTTCAGGGATTCACGTTTACAAGCTTTTCTCCCTAATCTCAAGCACTGGAAGCATTTCTGTAATTGCACAGACTCGTTGGAAGCAAGGCTGGAAGAGACCCACTTGTCCAACCCTTCCCTATGGCTCATGCAGGATCTACCTAACCTGTGCCGTTCAAAAGCCCTGCTCTTGCCCACCGGTGGTGGGGTGCCCAGGCTTCCATGGCTGATGTCCTCCAGCGTTTTCCTAGCCAGCCTGCTAGAAAGTCATTACCTATGTCTAATATAAAGTCCTCTGTTGTGGCACAGGCTCATAAAGCTTCTCCTTGTCCCCACAGGATATGGAGAACACACTTGTAGACAGCTTTCTTCCATGCATTTCCAGACTCATCCTTTCTCCTGCTAGTGCTTCCCACTCCCTGAGCCAGTGGGGTCCAGAAACTGAGACTTTAACAAAACTACACCACATACCTGGAGATTTTAAATAAAGAGGTGACCCTCTGCAAAGTCCTATCAGCTGAGGTTTTCCACTTAGTCCCACCTCCACAGCCCCACCAGAAAGACTCCAGCAGTAGCACCAAACCCTCCAGCTGAGAAACCCAGCCCAGGTTTTAGTTTTCAGCACAGCCTTGTAGGGGCACACGGACAGAGTGTGCACCCACAGAGATCCCACGGGATGTCTCTTCTGAAGGCAACCTCCAGAGATCCAACATCCGAATGGAGACTCCACTAAAAGATTCAGAAAATTCTGCAGCATCACAGAGAACAAGGCTGGGAGGGATCTCATCACCTCAGGTAGTCCCAGCCCGCTCAGGTATCTCCAACAGAAGGTAGTATCACAGATGTGTCCTTTCTAATGTAACTATCACAGTTATCTCATTCCTAACGTGCTCCTCTGACCTGTTCTTAGAGACATCCAGCAACGGAGATTCCTGTGCTTCACAAGACAAAATGCTCCAGTACTTCACAATCCTACTTGAAAACTTTTTATGATGCCTAAACTGAAAATCCCTTGCTGCAATTTAAAACCATGTTCTTGGTGGAAAGATGCAGAGTTAATGAAGAACAGGGACTTCTGCCTCATGCTGCTGTGTCCCGTTATATATCTGAAGACTTGTCCTACTTCAGTTTCTACTCCAGGCTAAAAAACTCAAATTAATTTGTTCTTTCCCCAAAAGTTAATGCTTTTCATATCCAAGTGTCTTGTGTTCAAACTACAATTAAGGTGACAATTAGGACATGCTGTTGGTAGAGCCTTCACCAGGGTGCTATTCAAAACAGTCCCCAAAATATCCAGGCATCGGTCAAAGCTGGGCACTTCTGATCAGATGCCCAAAACCAAAACTTTGGGGGAAACAAAAATCAGATCAGGAGTGAGGTGGAGGGAAAAAACAGAGCAAAAATGAAGCCCAAGTCTTGAGCGTAACAAGGCACACATTTTTTGATGGAAGGGCAGAGAGACAGTAGAAGAGTGCTCAGACAGGAACTGCAAGAGGAGATTTGAGGGATTCTGAGATCCCTGGTCCTGATTTGATTGCTGACGAGAGCAGGGCAGTGAGCGGCTGCAGCCTGCTGTGGAACAAGAGAGCAGGAGGTAAAGATCAGCAGTGATGTGCAACGGCAAAACTGCAGCAATGGGGGGCTTCAACGGCATCCATCTGTGCTGTGTCCCACCCTTTTCTGTTCCTCCACCTTCCTCATCTTCACAACCTCCAAAACATGTGATTATGCTAATGAAAAACTGCAGTCGTCAGTCAGATGTGCCTGCTAACCCAGCCTGCTGCTGCAGCCCCCCACCCCAGGCTATTTCCGCACAGGATTTGCTAGCACGCAGCCTCCCAGTGCCACGCAGGTGCAGCCGGCACATCCCAGCCCTGACAGCCTGCTCAGGAGCCCTTCAAATTAAAGAGAAAATACAGTGGGGACCTCTTAGCAGAGCAGTAAATCACCCTCCCCCCTGCACCAGCCGCCTTCTCAATCAGCTGCTCATTTAGCTGTGGCTGTGACAAACAAGCAAGGCACAGGGCTGCCCACCGTCATCGTGGGAAGGACCACACATGGACTCCTCCTCGGTGAGGAGCAGGGGGTAAGGGTCCCATGGATCCACCCTTCACAGACCCCAGGAGGTTTCCAACATGCAGGCGCTCACTCGCGGGGCTGCAGGCAGAAGTTGTTCCCTACTGCACTATCTCCTGCCAGCCTCCCTCCCTCCCTCCCAAACTAGCCACTACTTGCTTGATCAGCATCTTTGGTGGTTAACAATGGCAAATTCTCCTCCATCAGCCCCGAATGGTGCAGCAGGGACTCACGGGCTCTCCCTGCCGTCAGCCAAAGCAGGTCAGCTTCAGCTCTTGGAAGGGTGGTCCTCAACACGAAAGAAGGACAGAAAACACTCACCCTTTGCTAGGTATGGCTGATCCGTACGACTAGTGTAGGTGACTTACTCACTAGGAGATGCGTTGCAGGCTTGGGACAGAGAACGAAGGGTAGCCTGTTTGTTTTCCAGGCCAATCCAGACAAACAGGCTTTGCAGAAGCAGGGATATACGGGCTGTGAGTTTCTGTTCTCCATATGGCCGAAGAGGAAACAGCAGGATGGGCTGCAACCCTAGCATCACCCCTAGCAGCCAAACTCTGCCTGTGTACACTGCTAAGACCGCAGGAGGGCTGTCCCACAGACGGTGAAGAACTTGGTTCCCAGGTCCCCACTGCACCCCAGGAATAGCAGGGTGCAGGGAAGGACCCACAGTGTGAACGCCAGACCAGCCTGAAGGACTCACTCTGATCTACCCAAACACCATCACACAAACCTGCGCACACGCTTGCACCCCCACTTGCCTTGTCCTCTCCTTTGTCAGTTCTTTCCCGATATTTGGGGGCTCCAGTCCCTGCCGTCCCAGCCCTTTCCCCCCGCACACAGGCCCATGCCCACAAACACGCCGCCGAGCTCAGCCCCGCCTGTTCTCACAGGAACTGCTCCCCACACAGCCCTGCCTGGGCACTCCGCTGCCGACACAAAGCGCTGTTTCAGCTCCACACCTGCACTCTCCCCACAACAGCGTGCGATCTTAATTAGGCTTTAGGCCCAGGCAGGGAGCAATTGTCTGGCACTTACAGCTGCAAGAGAGCACTCGGTCTGTATTCCCCCTATGCCACGCACACAGTACTGATCTACTGAATGGTCTCACTGACCTCCCACTTTGAAAGAATTTATCGTTAATTTTTGCGAAGTGCTGTGGAAGCCTTAGAGGAAAGGCAGCACATGAACCGAGTATTAATATTCCACCAGCAGCCTCTAGGAACTGACCGGTGCATTAAAGCTACAAGAAGCAGAAACAAAACTCTTGTACGGCTCAAGCCAGAGCCCCAAAGCACTGGCAGATTTTTTTCATTACTTCCATTAGCATTGGGGGACACGTATGTGGCCTGTCATTACACATCCAGAGCAATGGCCCTGCCACTTGGATCTAAGATAACGTAACCAGGGGAGAGCAGGACTGGCAATGGATTCAGATCTACTCGGTGTAAGAAAAGGTTGCATCAGGCACCGTGTACAGTGGAGTATTAATCTCCTGCTGTTCCAGCATAAAGTTAATCAGGGACAGAAATTAATCCCTCCTGACAGCATGTTGCCAATTTCTGATTTCATCCCCATTTGCTTGTAGCTTATCATCAAGGGAATGGGAAGCTCGTAGCATGGACAAGCCTGCCACATGCCTCCTCCTTTGGTAAAGGCTCGCGCACACCTGCCACGGCTTCACGTAAACTCAAATCAACACATCCGTGCTCTGTGTGCATGCAGGTACCCTCATATCCCTACAGATTCCCACGCCGTTACACAGGTAGACACAGCGAAAAGTTATGCATACGCTTAAGGCAAATATATGCCCAACCATCAGCTTTACTCCAAGACAGTGGGAGGGAGGGGGGGAAACAAGAACAAGAAGAAAGAAATCCTCTCCCCAGAGGGACAGTGCCAGAAGGGCAAAGTGGCATTTACAAATCATAAGCATTTTCCTTCCCCACTCTGTGCTCCTTTGCCCAGAATGTTAATCAGCATTACTCTAAACAGCAGCGGTAAAAGCTGAAACCCAAGCGGCTTCAGTTGCTTTAAAGGAAACCTGGTTGGGAATTCTTTCAGAGGAGACATTTAAACTGAAATGGCGAGACGTCTGATGGTGATGCAGCAGGTGCTTTTTAATGCCACCTCATAACTTTCCTCCTAAAACAAAAGAGCAAGTTCTAAAGAGGAAACCATAATTTCCCAGGGCCGTAGGATCCTGCCTTGTGTTCCAAATGTTAGTGTTATTCTGCAGCTTCTTCTCCCAAGCCCAGTGGATGATGGCTTGAGCCCCATAGCATGGCAGCAGCACCCTGAAGCATGTCACTGCGCTCCAGGCTGGGCAACCTCGAAGGCTGCTTTGCAGTGCAGTTGAGCTGATCACGTAACAGAAAAGCAGGTTTGCAATTATATTCATAAATAATAGCACTGACTTGGTTTTGTATCATAAATAAAACTCAGATGACTATATAGACCACATATATCTCTGTGTGTCTGGACGATCAATATACATCTTAAAGTATCACCAAATTTTAGCCACAAAAATTGTAGTAGGAAACATGCTTCACAATTTGCTTCTCCTTTTAGTGCCGCTCCCCTTCCTACCATTTGTAAGTCTCCTCATCCAACTTATCAAAACTACTGTCATCATCAGAAAAATCCTCTGCCTCAAGCGATCGATGCTGCGTTCCCAGCACACCCAGTGCCGTAGCTTACATGGCCAGGAGGAACCTGTAGCTGATCTCCTGAATAACACAGGCGACAGGGCTGCTGGAATTAATTCCTGCTGAAATGAGCAACTCAACAACATCCCACGGACCAAAACAATCAGTCTTAGACATGTGGACAGCAGTTCTCAGTACCAAACCCATGCACAGCTCCACGCCCGAGCTAGGCGCCCAGACTCTGTGGTGATGGGCTCATCCTGAACACCTGGACAAACAGGCAGCAAAAGTGCCATCATCTCAAAGGGGTCCCAATACAACCCCGTACCAAAACCAAAACCACAACAAACCAGCACAGTCTCCTCTTTGCAAGCAGAGCGCACAGGGCACAGGAGCATCCTCCGCCAGGCATTGCGGGAGCATTCAGCCCCATTGCCTTAGAAACTGAAGAGCTGTTGTTGTGTAAGTGCAAGAGAAACTCGGGGCGGGGGGGAAGAAGCAGAGTCTCGGCCATAAAACCATTAGGCAAGCTAAAGCCCGCTCCCAGCCCCTTGCTGAGCTCACAGGAGAACTGCTCTCCTCTCTCCCTCCGACAAACCCAGCTGCAGATCACAGGCCTCCGCATCACCAGCCCCTGCAACCCAGCCCCCCGACTCAGGTAACGGGCAAATCCAGGGCGAAACGGGTATTTCTCACGTCTCCCGCTAGCATGGGGTTCTGCCCTCCTTCCGCCTTGTTTTTCAGGTCTGCTATCAGACTGAGGAATTTCACAAGTAAGTGGTTTCGCACGGGGCTTACTCAATAGGACATAATTGACTCTTGTTGCAAAGAATTAAGTGCTCTCAATAGAGATGTCCATTTTTAATGCCTTTTTTATTCTTACTAATGAATTAAGCCAAGATAACACCAAGTAGTTCCCAGATGAGACTGATTGTCAAGCGGATGAGGATTTTATCGACAGATTTTTCTTTCCCCTTTATTTATGCTCAACTCAAAAAAAATCATAATAAAAAAAGATACAAGCAGCCAGAAATGCCTTTTCCCCCTTGAAAAAGCATAGAGTAATCTCTCCAGGAGACACCTTTCCCAGCTATATTAGTTATTACTGCCTCTGCATGGTTTCTAGTTATGCGTGCACTGGAAGAAAGAGGGGAAAAAAATGCCCGAGTTCACAAAACTCCTTTATCTCAACCTCAGGATACTCCAGTGAAGATTTTGAATGAAATGACCCATAAAGTGATTAACAGTTTATTAACTTGAATGGCAAGTCATAACATCACCACAGAAAAGCAACACGGTATTTCTAGACATGCTGGGGAGTTTGCTCATGGACACTAATGTTCTCACTGTTTCTCTTTTTTCCCCCCTCCTTTTTTAAAGGCATGCTTCCATTTTGTCCTGCTCTTCTCACTTCCCCACAAGCCCACTACCCTTCCAATGCATGGACCGGTATCCAACCCTGCCACAGACATTGCTTCCTGAAGATCACTCCTCCCAATTGCAGAAAACACGTGCTCTCTAATCTCCACTTGCTCCAAAAATCCCTCACGTGCAGCCTGGAAATGTCAAGCGCCGTGGCTCCTATCATCTGTTCGTGAGATTTCAAATGCTTTTTCAGATCTTCCTGTGCCCTGCTACTCAAGGTCCCTCTTGTCTTTGCACTTTGCTCATGGTGCAGAAAGGGGTCCACCACCCTTCACCCCTTTTCCAAGCAGCTCAGGACTCCCAGAGGAAGGAGACCACAGTTCCTACTGGGAAGACCATCCTGGTTATGCAGGACCTCCAGTCTGCATCTCCAGTTGCAGTTCCCCACACGAGATGGGGACCCGATTTACAGAGCTGGTTTGCAGCCTGTATGACTGTCTGACCAGGCTCATCTCACTTTCTGGAGAAAGGGAGAAGGGCAGGGAACGAGGAGTGCCCCTGAAGCAATTCATATGCAGAAGTTCTGGAGCAGGTAGGAAAAGGACAGGACAAGGCACAGCAGAAGAAACCACATCTGGGAAGCTGGGCTGCTCTGCTCAGGAATTCAGCACAGTCTGCACGGCTGGGCTGGGCAGATGCTGGGGTTGAGCCGAGGAGTTTCGCATAGCAGATGGTCAAGGAGCTGTGATTTGCAGGTAATCTAATAATCGAGTGGTCATATCAGTGAGGATATGAGCCACGGGGTCACGAGGGGCTCGCACACTTCCCCTGTTTCTGTAGAAGTCATTGGGCAGCACAAAGCAAGGACATTAACTGTTCAGCTCTCGGCTACAGCCAGCAGCAGCTTCCTTCACAACAACACCACTGCAGGGCACAACCAGAGGCCGAAGCTGCGCTGGCACTCACCGTTACCCCAGCCTCCACAGGCGGACAACCAAGACAACATGCAACTGCCTCTGCCACGGGGGCGGTCACCTCCTCCCCTTCCCACAGCCCTGGCGCTGACACAAGCGATGGCGCAGCTCTGCAGCAAGTCTGCTCAAGTCACTGATCCCAATAAACTCACCCTATCAAAATTCCCAGCTGGGAACAAACCATATCAAACTCCAAGCACGTTATACCAGCTTGAACCCCTTGGTTGACTTCTTCACCCTATGTCACTACACCAGATACAGGAGACCTGCGGTACCAGCAAGGGAGGAGGAGACAGGAAAATCCCAGGACAAAGCCCTTCAGTGAAAATCAAAAAATACATTTCTAGAAGTGATGAAATGCCAGCACTCACTCTCTACAGGACCCAACAACAAAAAAACCCTGTTCAGATACTTTTTTTTAACTGTCACGAAATGATGTAATGCATATAGTGTAATTATGCTTAAGTGCTTTCCATGTTAAATGTCATTTCAGTTATCACTTTTTAAATGCAATTTTTATTGAGTGCACAATAATAATTTAGCAAGTAAACAGGCAAGTTACAAGAAAAGAGTGGAAGTGCAGGGAGAGGTGGGAAAGCCTCAAGTGTGACAATGAAATGCACTAGGTTACATGGAGCTGTTACTTCTGAAAGCTTGGAAAGAATTATGAAAAAGCCATAAATTACAAGGTTGCAAAATGCAATAAATTACAGCCTCTACAAAAGGCAGATAATGGAAATGAGAAAGGATAGAGGGAAGGGGGAGGAATCTACATAATTTGTCACCACTGACCCCAGACATCTGTACAGCCTGCAAAGAGCACTGAAAATATTTGGGTGTCTCCTCACAAACAGCAGCCCTCAGAGGCCCGCGGGGGGTCAGCTTTAGGGACCCTTCCCCTCTATCGGCACAAACACAGGAGTCTTCCCCATGGCAGATGCATTCTCCTCCAAACATGCAGTCTTCCCTGCAAACATACCTTGGGGAAACCAGGGGAACTGCAAGCAGAAGAGCAACAGTGCCGCGCTTCGTAGAAGCTAAAGCCCATCAGTCTGCCAAGCCAACGGGAACGGGGTGCAGGCAAGTGCTGATACGCTCAGCAGGGAGAGGTACGAATGCACTTAATCCAGCATTAAACACAGGCTTTCAAATATGGCCCTTACTCCTCTCCCTTTCCCTTTGCAGAAAAGGTCCTGGGGGCCTTGGTGGACACCAAGTTGACATGAGGCAGCAATGTGCCCTTGCAGCCAAACAAGCCAACGGTACCCAGGTCTGCCTTAGGAAGAACCAGCAAGTCGAGGGAGGTGATCCTTCCCCTTCACTCAGCACTGGTGAGGCCACCCCTGGCATGCTGGGTTCAGTTCTGGGGCCCCCAGTGCAGGGGAGATACAGAACTACTGGAGACAGCCCAGAAAAGGGCCACTACAAGGGTTAAGGGACTGGAGCATCTCACATATAAGGAAAGGCTGAGAGAGCTGGGACTGCTCAGCCTGGAGACGAGAAGGCTGAGGGGGATCTTATCAGTGTCTATAAATACCTGAAGGGAGGGTGTAAAGAAGACAGAGCCAGGCTCTTTTCAGTGGTGCCCAGTGACAGGGCAAGAAGCAATGGACACAAACTGAAACACAACAGGGTCCATCAGACCATAAGGAAATGCTATTTTTTTTCTCTTCCCACTCTGAGGGTGACCAAGTACTGGAACAGGTTGCCCAGAGAGGTTGTGGCATCTCCCTCCTTGGAGATATTCAAAAGCTGTCTGGACATGGTCCTGAGCGACCCGCTCTGAGTGACCCTGCTTGAGCAAGGGTGTTGGACCAGATGACCTCCTGAGGTCCCTGCCAGCCTCAACCATTCTGCAATCTGTGATTCAACCACCTTCCCAAATCCATACAATTGACCCCAGCTTTAGCACAAGAGGGTGAAACTTTTACTGCCATTATGGTTCAGCAGCTACGTGTAGCCTAAGATGGCAGCAAAGACAGACAACCTTCTGCGCAGCAACCAGGAGTCGGCAGCCAGGAGACAGCCCCCTGCTATGAGAAAACATTCACATGAGAAATGCTCTTCAGCAGCAACGTGTGCCGGCAATGCCAAAGCCATTTGGAGGAAGACAACAAGCCACTTCTCGGAAGTGGGGGGCAAGCGCAGGCGAGATGGTGCCAGGTGGCACAGGTCCCTATCGATTTCACAGCCAGCTGGGTCCCCGGGAATCAGTGCCCTCGGGGTTCCAGGATTTTCAAAACAAAGCCACCGACAGAAAGGAAAAACCCACTAGAGTAAAACCTACAAACAAAATGAAGGCAGCCAAGTTCTGAGAGTGGAGATGAGCAGGATCTTAATCTCTGGAAAATTAAATCAGAAGAAAATGGAACAGGCACAGATTTCGGCTGACAGAGAACATCCTCCTCTCAGGAGCGTGCGTGCCAGGTGTATTTGATTAAAACTTTTCAGGATGGAGAGATATGGATGAGAAGGGAGAGTTTTCATTACTAAAGTGGGAGTGAGGAGGAGGAGGAGGTGGCCTATAGTTGCTACAGGACCATTTTTACTGCTACTGATAGCAAATAGTGCAGGTGGATGGGAGTTTTACAGGTCATTTCACTCCCTGGGGATGGAATATTTTTGCAGGAACTAGATGCAGGCTTCCTGGTGTCCATCTGAGCTCCGGGCTGACACTGCAAGCTCTGAAATAGTCTGGCAGTTGCTTTTACTGCGTCCAGACCTCAGGGAAGAGAAATCCAGCCTCGGTGCTTTGAGGGGTGGACTGGCAGCCTAAGATGAGTTTTTACTACTGCAGTGGCATGCCCTGGACATTCCTCAGCCAACGCCGAAGGGCCAGGACAGGCTGGACATTGCCAATGGCTCCTCAAGGGCCTTCTTGAAATGAGTTTGGCAGGGCTCAGCTTAACTCCCAATCTGTCCACTCTTTTCTCTCTGTCTAATCCAAGTCCCACCTTCCGAACGCCCCCAGAAGAAATGCCTGGGCAGAATCATGAGCATCAGCTGAGGGAAGAAACAAGCTTCTCAGCCCATGCAGGCAGATGAGCAGAGGGAAGGGGAAGCCTGCCTCGCTTGTGCTCCTGCCTCCTATACAGGAAAAGGGGCTGAAGAAACTCGGGCAGCAGAGCCAGCTGTGACAGGCAGGTCATGCCAAGGCAAGGCAGCGGGGCACAGGCAGGCACTGCAGAGCTGGCAGCGAGCACTGCAGCCCCGGCCCCTGCCAGCACTGGTAAACCAGGCAGCAAGTCTCCTCTGAGCGAGGGCTGAGATCTCTCTGCATCCCCTCCACCCCGCGCTCCCCGAGGGGCCCTGCCTCCTGTGCTGATGGGCTCGGGCACAAGGCACTAATCAGGGCACAGTGCAAGCAGGGACCGTCGGGCCCTGGGCTCCAGCACTTTTTTCCCAGCAGGAGCCAAGTGCCAGCACTTCCCCTGAATTAAAAAAAAAAAAAAAATAGTGTCTCTGTTCCAGATAAACTGGGGAGAAAAGGCTTCAAAGGTTTCCAAAAAAATGAAGCAGAAGGTTGAAGGGAATGCAGTTTCCAAGGGAGGAACGGTTAACCCCAGGGTCTAAGTGGTCCTGCCACCCTCTCCTCCATGCTCTGCTCCCTGGCCTCAAATGGCACTGCGGCACCAGAACGACCATCAGCCCGCACCAGCTCCTCTGCCCACACCAGCTCCTCTGCTTGCAGGTCCCCAGTTCAGCCCCATCCCAGGAGCTCTCCGCCATCCACATCCCTCCTCCTGCCATGCCACGGGCACTCTGCTCCTCTTTCCCAGCTCTCCCTCGGCCCCACTTCCAGAGGAGACCAGCTAACAAGGACAGTGCTTTTAGAGCCCCCTGAGCTTGTTGAGTTCATCAGCTCTGTGATGCCAAGTGGAACAGAGTCACTGAACTTTACTAGAGACGCCCAGAGGTGCTGCCAGCCCTGGCAGCTCACGCCAGCCTCTCCTGCAGACAGTCTCTCTGTTGACGCTGGCGGCCACCAGTTCAGGATGCTCCTCTGCTCACAAGTCACTGTCCCCCACGCACAGGGAAGTGGCAGAAGGAACCCACCCACCAGTGACTGCCTTGAGGCAAGCGGGAACCAACATGCAAGCCAGGATCCTTCCAACAAGATCACTGTCCAAACCCTCTCCAGGCCCTTCAAGCCCCCACATCTCCATGCTGTCCTTGCCTTCACCCTCATGCGCTAAGCAACATGAAATATTCTGCAATTCTCCTCACGGCAATCGATTCCAATGCTGCTGAAGAGACACTGGTTTCTCCCACACCTAACGGGCCAGGATAAAGCAAAGCCTGTCCTTATGCTCCTTTTTATCCTGCCCTGCTCTGCCTCCACAGCACAAAGACCCCTCTCTGCACATGGCCAGAAGACTGTAACCCTGTTGGAAAAGCCTGCTCTGTAACCCCTCAGCCTCTAGTCCATATGGACAATGGCTACAAAAGCCACTGACCATCTCATTTCAGGATTCTGCCAGCAGCTATAATGTGGAAATGAGGGAGGCTGGTCTCTGTCGCAGCTCTGAAGTCCTTTGGTCAGGCCCACCCAACCGACTTAGCTGACAGCACCCCATTGGCCTTACCCAAAGCACTCTGGCACCCACAAGGACAGGTTTCCGAGGGTTTGGTACCCGGGATAGGTTTTTTACAAGGTTTCCACATGGGTGATGAATGCTAAACAAGGGCTTGGGCACAGGAAGCTGGAAAACTCATCACATGCCCAGTAACACTAAATCTAGTCCAAGCCTCTTCATGCCTCTGACCACAACTCATTCCCGCAGTGCTATACCAGCTAGAAACGGTGGCCTTTTGGTCTTCTTGGTCACCCTTCAGAGCTGCTAAATTCCTCTCCCATCTCTCTCCTTTCCCACCCTTGTCCAGCTCTCCCCAAAACATCAAGGAGACAGAATCATCCTACCAGCTGTTGATTTTAAGAGACAGTGAGTGATGGCCCAAAAGCAAAATGGAGGGCACAGAGCAGGAAAGCAGGAGAGTTTGAGTTAGACCAAATAAGGGGTGCACACCTCCAAACAGCTCCTTCCTGGGACAGGTCGCCCTCGAGCAGCGGCTGTCACCTCTTAGCGTTTCAGAAACAGGGGTTATAGATCAGGGCTGCTCAATGTCCCCATGCAAGTGAGCAAAAATCAATGACGAGCCATTCGAGCCCTTGAGATAATCCTATCTAATCAAACAGACCCAGAGAAAACAGCATCTTACGGGCCATAAAACACCAGAGGCTTATTCCCCTCATAAATACTGAGCTGACACCACCACTGCAACAGCCCCTTTGGCTCTTCGTTTCTCCTCTCCCATCCTTCCACTTGAACGCTCGGCTGCTGACAGCTCCTAATGACTTGGACTCCGATGCGGTCCCTGACTGCCTAATCAGAGTTACATTAATGAATTGGTTATCTCATCCAGCCTGACCCCAAAACATCCTCAGCAGAGCAGGGCCCATGCTCAGCACACCAGGGAAACGGGTACTTTGGGCAGCAGCCCTTGGCTGGTGGGGTACAAAACAAGCCTTAGGCAGCCTGGGGGAAATCCTGGCCCTGCTCGAGCCCACAGCAGAGCTCCTTTCACAGTACACAGGCTGATACTTCATTCTCTTTTCAACCTTTAGGGTCATAACAGTGGTCTGTACCCTGTCCCTACCCCTTCTCCCACCAAACCTTCCTCTCCAAGAGCTATCAGGAGTTACTCCAGGCACAGGACCATAACAAGGCAGTCTTCTCACACCTTCTAGTGTAGGTTGAGGACAAAGCACACATAAGCCTTGCGAATATGACAAGCATCAGATGGAGCTTTAGCTGGACCCCTCATAGCACAGAATACTTGGCACTTTTCCTCCAATACTGGGTCTTTGATTGCTGTCCCAATTACTGCCTTAAAACTGTGTGCGAAGGTACCTCCTAGCAAGTCCTGAATGCTTGGCAATGCACACCCAAAGGTGACCAGTGACATGTTCCGACAGGGGAGATGGCCTGACACTTCCCTGCCTGCTGCCATCCAATGTAACTGAGGTCACCTGCCAGTACCTGCAACACAGATGTTGCAAATAATAGGAAGCTGCTGAGTTCCAGGACGTTTCTGCAGACAACCTTGCCAAGGAAGGTGACGTGTCCTAAAGCTGAAGGAAATGTTGATGATCCTCCCACCCGTGAACGGAGAAGTTCCTCACCAGAAACTTGGCAGCTCAGGTGAAGACAGCTACCTCAGGAGCTGCCTGAAAGCAATCCTTCCCCTGTTTTGAAGGAGGACTACTGGTGGGACTGTACCCATGTGGACCTTTCTGGGACACTACCCTGTCTGGAACAGCCCTTGTGTAGGGTTAAGTCTTGTTCCCTGCACAACTGGCTTCGCTGTCTACAAATTCCCAGGAGCCTCCCAGTGCGCCCAGTCTTTCCCATGAGGAAAGCTCTCCCTACTAAGGACAAATCCATCTGCTTCCTGGAAAAGCAGGATGCAGCACGCAGCTGGGAGAGGTGTTTGGGATCTTCTCCCTCCTCCTCCTGCAGTGCAATGGAGCCTGCCACCGCTCCCCCAGCACCGCACACCTCCCCGGCACCCCTTGTGCCGCAGGGGGTGCAGCAGAGCCCTTTCCCCCTCTCTTCCCTCTCCTCAGACAGGGCAAGGAGGGTGGGAATTGCGAAGCCAAGGGGAGAAACAAAACAACAAAGCACCGTACAATCTGCATATTTCACCATTTGGCGGAGAGGATTTTTTAATCATTTAATAGTTTTAATCCTTTATCAGATGCTCATCTAAGAGGATTTTGCCGCACATACAAGATTTGGTACAGATTCATTTGCAGTAAATATACTCATTTAGCAAGTTTATTTCCCGCCTGGGCATTGAGTGGGGCAAGTTGGCTGCTATTTGACAAAGGTGGCAAGACCTTGCTGGAACTCCTCCATGCTGTATTTCTCCTGATTTTTGCACGCCAGCATCTCAGGTACTGGAGAAAAATTACGTTGGTCATCCCCCTGACTCATGGTCCTGGAGACAGCAGGGCACACCTTCGACCAGCACCCAGTCCTGTGCCCCAGGTATGAGGGTATCTTCTCCTGCTGATGTGCAGATGCTCACCCTGCCTTACTGACTCAGTACTATTGGACACTTGATGGATAATTCTACACCAGTAACTAAACAGGACTGTGGCAAGGCTGCAGCACCGCCCCACTGCCATCCACACTGGAGCAGAGAGTCACGGCCCAGACCCACCAACCCTCTCCCCAACATATTTTGGGAAAGAGACAGCCCAGGTGAGATTACTTTGTTTTGGGGAGGGAGAGAGGTCAGCCATGAGGACACGAACCATGTCATGCCACTTGTCCTCAGAGCCAGAGAATGGGCACTGGCTTATTTTACTTCTTAGGACAATGTCTAATGAAAACCCACAAGTTTGAGGCAGCAGAGAATGCACGCTGAGAGGGCAGGCTGCTGCAGCTCAAACAAGTCAGCCTGCAACCCAGGGGGACCTGGGTTTTGTTCAGTCCTACAGCATTACTGACCTAACCACCTCCTCTGCTGCCACGTGGCTGATGGTCTGTCGAGGCCAGCTGAGCAGAGCCCTGCTCGCAGGGCCGGCCGACAGCAACACGCCTTGTGAAGGGCTGCAATATGTCATTGCGTCTGCAAGGGATGCCCAGGAACACAGCTGAGGCACGGCTGCCCCACCAGAAACACTCCCCGAGTCCCTCTAGCTGGCCTCTTGTAGGATACAAGCCATCCCCTGCCCCATGGCATACACCCTATGCATGGAAGTGAGGATTAGCACACACAAAAAGATCCTTTAGTCCATGGACTCTTAAGTGTTTGTATGACCAAGGTTGCATCAGATGTGTGCTCCAGCAGGCTGTACTTAGCAGAAAGGCATCAAACACATGGCCTCAAAGGGCAAGAGAGATCACAAATGAAACCCCCAAGGGCTCCCAAAGGAGATGCACCCACCAGCCTTGTTTCCTCAGCAAGAAAAGCAAAGGTGACAGAAGTGAAGCTTGCCAAACAGTTTCACCTTTCCTTAAAGCAACACCAGTCATGAACAGCAAGAAGCAGCTATCTTGGGTGTAAATCTGACAGGAGTGGTTCTGGAGGCCACCTGAGACACGGGATGTCAGCAGTGAGTACCGCCTTACTTGCTACCTGCCAGCATCAGCACACACCAGAGACTGTTAATCTGTTTTCCCAAAGACAAAAGAAAACACAGCTGTAACTGAAACGTTCTCTCTTGTCCACAAAATCTGCTGTGACAGTAGCTGCCCAGTAACACCTGCATTCACTGCAGCCCAACACCAGAGAGCAAACCATGCAGCTGAAATCTCCCGTTCTCAAGCTATTTTGTGGGGACGAAATGGGAACAAACACTACAGTGAATTTACACCGTAGTGAGGCTCTCTAAATCTACAGGCAGCCAGAAGATATCATCTGTATCACAAGACCTACGTGCGCTGTATGCACGCAAGGCAACTGTTGAGGTGCAGCAAAGGTTTTCCAACTTGAATACAACTCATAGGATACAATGATACTTCTTTAGATGGCTTAAAGCTACAGCAAGAGCCTGTTGCAGGGCTGATCATTTCTCACGTTGCTCTTGCGCTTCCATTTCTTTGTGTGTTTGCTTTCGGCCAAATACTTATAAATACCCCAGAGGAACTGAAGCTGGATCCCCCAAATGCCAACTCCATGAATTAACCAATGGGTCACTCCACTGTCAGCCTCTCTCCTCTCTTCTCACAACTTTTGATCTTCATCTAGAGAATGGAAGGAAAGTTCTCCCTTCCCCACGGCTGTCAGGGAATGCATAAGCCCCTCTTACTCATCTTTAAGGTCAGCAAAAGGGCCCCTGCAAAAGGAAAGGGCACACAGTCTTTCCCTGACACTTTATACCCTCTCAGGGCACAAACCGAGAGCCACGCTTCTATGTTCACAGACCAGGGAAGAGGACAAGCAGCATCAATGCCAGCACAATGCTGTTTTTTTTGCGTTGTAACATCTTACCACCTGAGCATCTCAGCCAAACAAGGGGTAAGAGCTGGGGGGCGCAGGGGCTGTCCTCAGCCTCCGTGGAGCTGCCAACAAACCAAGTCATGCTGATGCATTGGCTTTTGGATGGACGTTTTAATCAAAACACAGAAGTGATCTTGGCTGGATTTACGCCAGGACCTTACATCTAGCAAGCTACCTTCCTTCCTCTGGGGCACCACTGATGCAATCCCAGATGCAGTCAGCTTTTTAGAGAAAAGCAGCTTTTTGGCTCCCCAGTATGTAACTCCTGCTCTAAGCACTGTGGGGCAGAAAGCACACCTCCCTGGGCAAGCAGAGCGCACCACGTGTGCTGCAGCCAGGCATAAATTCTACTGGAGCATAAATAAGTCATAAAAATATTGTGCCCAGTTCAAGCCATGGTTAATTCAAACAAGCCCACCAGTTTTTGACAGCTCAGTTTGAATGCTCTGGTGCTTGAAATGCAAAATACAACATAGTCCCTTACCCTGTGTCTGCAGAGAATTATATCTTGGTTTTTGTAGTTTATTCAACAAATCCAATAGACTGATCCTATCCTATTCCCTCTGCCTTTAAGACAATCCAAGAATCTATTTACTTTCCTCTTTCCACATGGATAGCAGCAGTGATAGGTGCTTAGGGAGAGAGAGTGCCCACTAACATTTATTTACGGTCCAGCAGTGGCTGCAGTGTGCTGAGAGCTGCCTGTGTGCACAGTGAGATACACTCCTTGCCCCACATCCTTACAGTTCACAATATTTCCTTAAGCTTTATCTTTGGGATAACAAGGGCCTAAGAAAAGATTTCCTGTGGTAAATTGCCTTCTGCACCTTCTCAGAGTACCCTGGGTTAGCCCCTTCCAAAGCCCAGGCACCAACCTAGACCGGTGCAACCCAATTTTGGCAATTGCTATGCCCCATTTTGTGGATGGTGAATCTAAAGTATGAAAAGGTGAAGGGCTTCAGTGCTGATGAGCAAAGCAAGCCTTTAGCCTTTAAAGCACACTTTCTTCTACAAGCACATGGCCAACAATGTTTTGGGTCTCAAGATCTGCATCTGGCAGCATCCAGGAAGAAGCTGCCCCGGGAACTCATTGGGAACCACAAGCAAGGCAACATTCTGCTTTTTCACTGCCCAGCTTCGAACCACTCAAAGGGCCAAACAACCCTCAACAATCAGGATGTCTTTAATCCACAGACAGATCCAGACCAAAATTTAGCAAACAGCTGCTGTTCGGGGCGATGGACGGACCAAGCCCCAGCCCTGGATGCAGTCCTGCTCACATTTCTGCAGGTCCAGAAAGCCGATCAAAAGCGGCAGTTCAGGGCTTTTACCTCTCTGCGTAGATATATCTGATGCATTCAGGTAGCAACGTGTACGTGCCTCCTCCAGGGAATTTATTTTCCCCCATTTGCCAAGATAAACAGCATACCAAGCATGACGGGGGGAGGAGACAAGGCTGATTTAAGTGATTTCACTTTGCAATTTTCTGTGTTCTTTTTAAGTCGCTTATCCATTTCAGTGCTCAATATTCGTCTCTTTCCCTAATTAGAAAATCGCTAATCTGCTCTGAAAAATGTAAAAGTGAGTCTTGCTTACGTGCATTGCTTGGAATATGTAAGCGTGTTGGGTTTTGTGTTGCTTTCAAGCTTTTTTTAAAAAGCTTCTGGTGTCTCCAGCTGGCATCACTTGCTCCTGTTGATCGCTCCCCCAGTCCACATTCAACCCCTCCGTGCACAGCAGTGCCACACATACCTAGCGCCTCCAAGAAATTATTCCTGCTCTATTCCCAGAACACACGTTAAATCTTTGGCACCCCTTTAAGTAACATTCTCATCCCCTTCTCTGCCTAGGAGACACCTCCCAGCCAGGACTGCCTTTCCATACCATATCCCAAACACCAGCAGCCCAGAAACCCTGGGCAGGGACAAGGGAGAGCTGTGAAGGCAGAAGTTCAAGAAAAGCAAATTTTCAAGACCAGCCAATTGCTAAGGGTTCAACAGCAGCACTGAATTAGCCCAATGTTACACCCACAAGACCACGTCTGGTGACAGGGAGCAGTGAGAGGGGGGCTGCTCTGCATAGGGGACAGGCCAGGAACCGTGGGTGACCACAGGGCAGCCCTCACCAGCCCTGCACAGTGCCACCAAGTCTGAGCAGGGCTGGGTGGTGACAGGTCCCATGGACAGCCCCAGGCAAGACAATGTGACAAGTCAGGGCCAGGGCCCACACACAGAGCTCAGTTAAGAGCAAGAAGAGAGAGAGACAGAGACAGAACTGTAGAGGCTACCTGCAATGTAGGTCCAAAGCCCATCCAGGAGAGGGGGTTAGAGGCCAAGCTACCTGCAGTGTCACTCCAAGGTCCATCCAGGAGACCCATCCAGAGGCAGGGGTGCAGCGAGGACCTGCAATGTGGGTCTGGGGTCCACCCAGGGAGCCAGCACAGCAGGGACCAGCACTGGGGACAGGCACACCTCCAACATGGCTCAGGAAAACATGGGGACCTGAGCTCAAATGAAGCTCCTGAGGCTGGGGCAGTGGGTGTGGGGCCCAGGTGAGGCTGGTTAAGTCAATTAAGGCCCATTAGCACAGCTACTAATCATCCACCACTTCCCCACCCTGTGTGCTGCTGCTGGAGATCCCAGCCTGGGTAAGCAGCAGTGGACAGATGGATAATTCAGTCTAGTGTAGGATGGACAGCAAACCAGACCGAGCAGCTCCCAGCTCAGCACTGCCTCGTGCATCAGGAATTCAACGCCTGCTCTGACATCTAAAGCCAGCTGTCCTGACGGTCAGCAGCTGGTGGCCTTAGACAGCAGTGTCTAGCCTGGGTGATTCATCACTCCCCTTTCGTGGAAGAAATCCCATTAAGCAGGTACCAGCGTAAGCCCAGAGGGAGAGGGGCTGGTCACGAACAGCTCACCCTGGTCAGGCTCCTCTGCGACACGTGAGCGCACCAGCAGAACGGGACTGCTCCTCCCGGGCAGACCTGGCAGCACCCCACCAGAGCGCATAACCCCTACACAAATCCACTACACCACTCAGCCAGCAGCTGACATTGTACGAAGAAGAAAACAACCACCCACACACTGCAAAACCAGCTATTGGGGGAAAAAGAAACCGGGAGCAGCTGGCGTGCAGTGCCCCAAGCCCCACCTCCGACAAGGCACCTACCACCTCAGAGGAGCACCCCAGACACCTCCTGGCTAGCAGGGCACTACAAACATTGCCCGTTTTAAGGGCCGTCATCCTTTTTTTCCCCCCCCATCTTTGTTATTTTAGGGACTTAATTTTTAATCCCTAGCTCGCCAAGACAAGAAAGATCTCTTGCTTATGTATCTACACAGCACAGAAGTAGAATTAAAGACAGGCAGGTGCCATCCTGGCCAAGACACCTGCATGCTGCTCAGCAAAGACACTCTACTCCTCACCCTTTGCACCACTTTCCCAAGTGTTATTGCCGTGGTCTCTCACACTTGGGTACCTGCACATTAGCATGAGCCACTGCTTGCCCTGCTCCAGCGTCCTGCTGTCAGCAGCAGCTCTTACACTGCACTTCTTCAGCTTTTTAAAATCAACTTCTTGGTGCTCTTGTACCCAAACCCTGCCCCATGCTGCAAGAGCCATCCTGGTGCCCTCGCTCACACCTTTCTCCTTCGGGTTGGACCAAGGGCAGCGTTGCATCGTCTTGCTGTTTTGGGAAGAGCTCTGTCCGCAGCTACGATGTGACCATCGCTGAATGTCCATAGCCACCTGCTAAAGCCATGCCCAGTGCCACAGACCCAACACCCATCGTCTCATTGCAGACACGTGCTGGCTACGTCTGTCCCACAGGAACAGCACCAAAGCAAGAGGAAGAAGTTGTGCAGATATAACTAGCAATAGCACATCTAAATAACTCAGAGCCCTCACATAACACCATTTTCCAGGGGTGCTATTTGCTCACAAGCTTTTTACAGCCAACTGCTTTGCTGGGAAGAAGAGTACAGCTTAAATGGCATTATATAGTCACCCATCCTGCCTTTGTTCCCAAAGGATCTCCAGCAACATTTTAGGGACAAGACTGGGAAAGTGAATCCAAGGCCAACACACACAGCTACCTGGACAGTTTTCCACGAATCCTCTCCTGCCCAGAGCGCTCGCAGAAGAGGAAGGGAACGCAGCTGCTATCATAAACCTTTCCAGCCAAACCGCCCCGCTTCATTATAGTTTGTCACCTACTCAGGGAAATCACTTGTCACAAAAATTTTCTTTTCCACTTAATGACTTCAAACTCAATTTGAGGATTGGCTCAGCGGACTACAGCTGAGGTGCCTTTCAACTGGCGTGTGCGCTCTCCCTGGTGACGAGCCGAGGGCTGGCTGGATGGCGAGGGCATCTTTCGCTCGGGATGCAGAGCTGGCATAAGCCTGGCGTAATTAAAGGCCTGACTCAGCACAGCACACCAACCCTACTGATTGTAAGCCCACACTCACTGTTTAATATGGATGAAATTTGTTGCACTGGGGCTGATGAGACCCTGACCTAAGCGAGGCTAGGTCAGGAACTGGGGGTCATGACAAGTGATCTGGAGAGCAAGGCAGAGGCTGAGGCTGCTCCGCTTGGCCACACTCAAAGCATTTATACAACGAAGTGCGAGGTCTGTTGGTGGGGGGGCCTCAGTGTATTAGGTGAAGTTAAACACACATCTTGTTACTTTAGTGGTCCAACAACAGCAATCACACTCCTTCTAAAAGCAGAATATATTAAACAGGCAACTAACGGATCAGCTTGAGAATCCTCCCACCCAGGCGCTGCCTTCTCTATGGCTGGGACAGCCACCCCGTCTGGCACCATCCCACTCCTGCAGGTCCTTGGCAGGATGGATGGAGCATGGGGCTGGTCCTAAAATCCACGTGCTGCCCTTCTCAGGGGCGAGGCCCCAGCTGGGTGCTCCCAGGTAGCAGACTGAGGTTACCCCCCCGCTCTATATGCACATGTTGTCAGCAGAGAGCAGCTCAAATCAGCACATTAGCAGAACTGCCAAGAACTGAAAGCCCAATGCAACCAGCTAAACGCTTGAGATTTGCTCCAGCGGCTGCTGGAGTAAACCCTGCAGAAGCCACAGATAACAACAGCATGTCATCTCAACAACAAAGACCATGCCTACAGCTGGTGGTCCTGCCCCGCACCAACACCGACCCAAACACAACGGCAGTGCTAGGCAAAAGCATCAGCCCAGCTCCTGAGAACAACCCCATACTGCAAACAAGCTAAAAAGGTGCTGCATTCATGGAGGTGATAGCACCAAATCTTGCTCCAGGGTCTGCTGCTCCTCAGCGATCTCATCCCTGCGTCGTTCCCCTCCGCACGACACAGAGCTGTCCCCGATGCTGGGGAGCACCTTGGAGCACTGCTTTGCCTCTTGTACCCACCCTCAGAGGTGGTCTCCAGGAACCAGACCACCATGCATCCTCCTGCTCATCTCCACCCCCTGCCCAGAAACCCAGTGAAGATTTAAGAGAAAAGGGCATTTTAAGAACACTTCATCATCGAGTTAAAAATACTTCCTTCAGCCGACTGCAAGGCAAGCAGAGGGGACAGTGTTTACTGCAACGTACGGCTGCAAATTGAGATTCCTGTTTTAGAGGAAGATCTGGTGGTTTCGACATGTTCTTTAAACCCCTGTAATAGAGACTGATTTCAGCTCCTCTCTTCACAATGGGTCTTTAACTTACTGGTAACCCCACTACATTAGTTACACAAGCAACCAGTTCCCTTCTAATTGGTTTATAAGACAGCAGGTCTTCCTTTTTAATGGCTGATTAATTGCCTCACTGCCCAATGCAAGGCTGTGATTCACTTGTCTCTGCAGAGATTTAGCAGGGAAGCCTGAGGCTTCCGTGTAAAGGAAGGGATTGACACTGGAAAAAAGAGTTGACTTGTGATCCAGCCAAAACTAAACCAGCCAGCAGCCTCTCATGGTAACCTTCCCACCACCTCCACCATGGAGAAGTTAGGGGAACTCCCATGGAGAAGTTAGGGGAACTCCCATTTTTAAGGCAAAATTCAATGTTCATCAGGGAGATAGGGCTCATTTAGTTTTTAATTTTTCATTTACCTCCAGGTTAAATCCAGGCAGGGAGCCTGATGTCAAAATGAATTGAAACAATTGTTTTAACACCATCCAGCTCCCTTCACAGAACTCTTCCGTCTCCCCACCCATGGCCAAGAGAGGGACCAAACTGGACAAGAATAGGGAGATTAAATAGAAACAAAAGTCGGGGTCAGCACCAGGCTGGGCTAACGCGGGCACAGCTTTCTGTTGTTGCCATCTTGCTGTTTGTTGTCTGCCATCCTTTTAAGGTGGCTGCAGCTTGCAGCCGGTGCAATCCTAATTCTGTAAGGGTTTGGGTTTTTTCCCCTCCCTCCCTTCCTTTTTTCACATTGCCAGCAATTGATTTCATTTAACATTTTCATTCCTCTGCCCGCTGTAAATAATCACTTGGCAGTTGAATTTCTCAAGTAGAACAGGCAGCGGCTGCTTACTCTCTTCCTGGCAGCTGGGGGGGAAATCTGGCAAGCACTAAAGCAAGAAGCTGTTTCAAGTAGCTTTGAAATGTGCAGGAGATTACACGGGTAGTACTTGGAGTGGAAGAAGTCACAATATGGAAAGGCCAAGAACTTACTTTTGAGATGCCTAGTGAACTTGGTGGCTAAGAGACTAAATTCACAGGTTAGAGATGAGTATTTCACTCCCAGTTCATGGCCCTACATAGCCACGGATGCCAGCAGAGAAGGGTACCAGGCTGCTGCAGCTGGTTGTTGCCTGTAATCTGGCAGCACATTACTGCACTTAATCCAGCACACAAGTTGCAACCCAAGGAGAAGACAACCCAACCTGCCACCTCCACGTGCTCTGCAAACCACACGTGCTCACCGCCATGCTCATCAGCAGGCTGAGATACCGCATCGGTGCTTGTCACACCAGTCCTGCCTTCCTCCTGGGGGCCCAGCACTGGGAGCGTTGGTGCTGGTTTCCCATAAAGTTCAGCCACACAAGATACCTGTGACCTGCAACAACCTCCCTGCTGTACTGGTACTCTGTCCTCTCCCGCTGGCTGGGCAAAGCATCTCCACCCTGCCAGGAGATCTTAGACCTGAGATGCAAAGAACTCCACATTACCACCCAGTTTAGCAGGCACAAATTTCTGTTCTGGCTCATAATCCCCAGAAATCCCTGACCTCACTAGAGTCGGACAAACTTAGGGCCAGAGCAAACTCCACTGTCAGTCAGCCTTCGCATCGGAGTGATAGAGGAGTCATAGAATCAATGACAAGTGGCATCAGATGAACTCCCTGGGTTCATCTTAGTCATGCCAGCACAGTATCCATGTAACTCCTTTGGGCTTCAAATGGTTTACTTGTGTTTTATGTGAGCCTACGGAAGGAGAGGAGGGGGAGAGGAGAGCTGCTGTCCCACAACTGCCAGGATGCCCCCAAACCCAGGAGCCCCCCCGTACAAGGCTTTGCTGCCATCCAAGAGAGGCTGAGCCGAGCACTCCACAGACACATCAACCAAGCAAGGGAACGGGTATTTACTGCCCTGAACGCCTGTGTGCATAGCTAAGCGAGCACAAAGTATTAATAATGATTAATTTGTAAGCGCTGCTTTTTAGCTTTTGTTCAGAAGAAGTCAGCATATTCTGAGCAGAGCCATTAACAATACCAACAAGCAGAGCTCGTACCACAGGCTACGTGGCCTAATTCCACCCTGCTTTTCTGATGCTGCAAAAAAGCTGCAGTAAAAGACATGGGCAGTGACAGGATCTTGGCACACACCGGCCCCCACCTCAAATCTCAACCCTGAAACGCTCCACAGCAAGAGCTGCTTGCTCCTCCTCAGCTCCCTGCCCCTCCAACCCATGCTGGGAACCACAGCGAACGTCTTTGAAAATGCCCCCGCCGAACCCGCAGAGGCAGAGCAGAGCAGGGATGACAAAATCGGAGCTGGCAGCTCTGCAGAGCAAAGCCCAACAGTAGGTTCACCTTTCCCTTCCCCTCTCCAGCCCACCATGAGTGGGAGGGCTCGACGAGGAGGATGGTGCAGCCAAGTGAACGCCAGGCAGCCGGGGAGCAAAGGAGGGCAGGAGGGGAAGGCAGGAGACAGAGGTGGGCAGCAGCTGCATTGTTAACACCGCGACGCAGCTGCTTTCCTTGCTCCGAAAAAGCACTCACGAAGGGCACGGGCACACAACGTACGCAAGCAGAGGCTGTTCAGGAGTCCCTTGAGGGGCAGATTCAGTCTAATCCACAGCTACGCAGCAGGATAAAACACTTGCTCCCCTCTCAAAAATACACTGGGGACACCAAGGGGTACAGAAGGAAATCTGCCACTGTCCTGGCCAGGCGCCGGACGGCGGCTCAGCCCTCGATGTCTGCCTGCCGCAGGGCAGGAGGGCTGGTGTCACCCTCTCACTGCCGCCATCCACACCTGCCTGCACAAGGGTAAGGATGAAAAAGGCAACCTCCATCCCACCACAATTCAGAGCCCACTGTGCTACACGGGAGGACAGGCAGGGCTAATCCCCGTCTCACAGTCTGCAATGCTGAGTACATTAGAGGCTGTTTTTCTATTCTTTTTTATTATATTTATTTTAGCATCTATGCTTCACCCCTTCTTTTCCCCCAGCAGACAAACAGCGGAGTAGAGCAAGCATGGATAATTCTCATTCCATTTTATTTTATTTCTCTGTGGCGTTCCTCTGTTTGCTTTGGAGAGGAGGGGGTTGTTGGAGCATGTGTATTGCTTTGCAATTACAAATTAGCTTTTTAAATGAAGTGTGCTGCAAGAGGCCTGATATGCCACGTGCGAGCACGCTACTCAGCCTCCGATGAGAAATGAAAGTAGAAAAAAAACCCACCCTATGAACAACTGCCTTGCTGCTGCTCACAGAGCCTGGCCTGAGCGGGGAGCTCTGCGCAAGTGCCCATGCAGGGCAAGGAGTGGTCACAGTCACGGGCTCCTCCTGGGACTCTGGTTCCCACAGCCAGCAAGGAAGATTTTTTCACAGATTAAATGGAAGCACTTGACAGCAGGAACCAGGTCAAAGCACAGCTCTGCTCTGCTCAGGCTTCAGGGAGGCTCTGAGCAGAGGGCAGGAGGCAGGGAAGCAGCATCCTCCTCTCCCATCAAGTGGGGCCAGCTTTCCCTGGACCTCCAAATCAAGACTCCCAGCCAGCAGCACTCTGTGCAGGGGAGCTCCTGTAGAGCTGAATTTTACATGCACCAGAGTACAAAGGTTGGATACTGACAAGACTTGCCATTTCCCATCTCTCTTCCATGAAAATCCTCCACAGCTGTACCAGCAAAGCCAGGTCCCACACACATCTCACGGGTTTTGGCACTGTAGGTCACCACCACACTGAGAATTTGTAGGTCTGCTCTGGATCTGACCCCTGTGAGGCAGCTGCTGATGGGAAACACACCTCCAAGAGCAGTTCTGCAAAGGCGATTCGATATGCTTTCAGTCTGCCCACAGATTCAGAGAACCAGTAATTGCGTGTGAAGACTGGAACCACCTTTTCCCCAATGTCTGTTATTAGCAAGCTGAGCGAGTACTTTATTGTTAACAAATATTCAAATGCAGATGTGTGGTAGCCATGTCCCAGCCTCTCTTTCCTCACCTACAATTGTTGCAGGAGCTAGTCAAACGAGCATACAAGTCTTCAGCGAACGCTATCAGATATTCAGCACAAAAGGAAAAGTTGACAAATGATCAAATGCAGTTGCATCTACAGCCTGCTGCTCACAGACAACTGACAACTAGAACACAAATGGTGACATTCCCTCTGAATTAAAAGGCAGCCTGAGAGCAGCCATTCAGCTCAAGAGCTGTAATAAAAAAACATACCCCCAAAACCCAACAAAACTAAAAAACCCTTGTTTGTTACTCCTCAGGGCTGGGTGAACACAGAGAGCTTGCTCAGATCTCCACTGTGAACCTTTCAGTACCACTTTGGGGTTTCCCTACAGCTGATGCTTTTTAGATACATGTAGGCTTTTATAGTTTATTTTGGTTTAGGATGTGGGCAAGAATCTACTTGAAGCATCTTACAAAGAGTTCCCAAGCCCTCCTTCCCAGGTGCTGAGCACTTTGTCCTGTCCTTTCCCCTTTCATTTCACTGGTCTCTGCCCAACTCATCCAACCATTGAGGAACATATTCTGTAGCATTAACCCACCATCCGTGGCTTTGTGCTGCTGATGTGCTCTCCTCCATCCCTCACCTGTGAAGGACTTTGTCTGCCCAGAGCAGCAAGGACTGGTATTTTCCACTGCACTCTCATCTTCTGCCCAGCAGAGTTGGGTGCATTTTTAAGGCCTCTGTCAACCACCCCCTGTCCTTTTTACTGCTGCCAAACTTCTTCTTAGAGCTACTAAATCACAAACCTGTAAACATCTAGACATCCTGATCTGTGTTTAAGAAAATAAAACTCACGTTTTATAAAATACTGGCAGAGTTCTTCCCTCTGTCCTTCATTAAGCCTTTTTGTTTCACATGACATGTCCCCCATGCAGACTGTAACAGCAGCAGCAGCAATGTAGGAAGAATAAAAAGCTACCTCAAGATTCATAGCATATTAAAATTAACAGCCACTGCAGTCAAACACTGTATCTCTCTCCAATCTCATTACGAATGGCTTGTAACAAAACAGGATCCACTTCACAGTGTTTCATAGAAAGATCCACAAGGAAATACAGAAAAGACAAATATACATCAGAGTTTTCTTGAGCAAAGACCAAGAACATGAGGGGAAGGAGAGGAGCCAGATGGCCAGGGAGATGCTAGCCGTGCACTGCTTTTGTGCACGGAGCAGCCCGCACCCCGCTCACCGCCTCTGCCTCCGAGAGCACTGCTCGGTCACAAGGGCAACGCGTGGGGTGCTCAGGTCTGGGCTTTCTACTCCGAATCCAAGAACAAACTAGTGAAAAATAAAGGCAAAATACATGAAGACACTCTAAGCCTGGAGCAAACCAAGCAGGCCACGGGCTCTCATCTTCGCCAAGCAGTCACGCAAGCGGTGCCCTAGTTTGTCCTGTTCAACTGTGGTTAATTGAGCTCCTGAGGGTTTCTTGACCTCGTTTCCCAGGACACAACCCACAGCTCTGCTCTTCCTGGGCACCTCACTTCAACGAGCCCCCAGCAACCCCTCTGCACGTGGAACATGTGCCCGCCAACCTCAGCTTCCCACATTGCACAGCCAGCCGCGCTAATCCCATCAGCCAAAAAGACAACTTATTTTCATGAAACGCAGTAAAAGGCAGAGCTAGGGAGGCTGCAGAGCAAGGCACCCTGGAGAAGAGCCACAGACATGGGGGGTACCCCGCCTCAAAGCCCCCCTGCCCTGTGCCTATAAGCAGTTCCCTACCATGCTCTCCTTCCCACCCAAGTGCAATCTTTCACCCCAGCAAGTTGCAGTCACCACCTTTTCTTTGGTAGCGACTCCTTTGAGAAAGGAAGGGTGGTTTCTGCCTCAAAGCACACCCAGCTGGCTCGTCCCATCCATTCAGGCCAATTGAATTCGCTAGACATTCAGCAGCCCAATGTTTCTTGGAGAAAAAGTGGTGCTGTCAAGAATTGCAACAAGGGAAATTGCTCTGGTAGAAAAACCTGGCAGCACATGTAGCCTGGGAGCCCTCAAAGCCAGGCTGAGAGTATGAGGGAGCTAACTGGGAAACTGGTGAGCTCTGGGAAAAAGTGTTCACCCTCATTTTGCCACTGGAAATCCCTTCCAACAGGAAACCTGTTAGCAAGAGCTCCCTGGGACTCTGCTCACAGGAGGATGGAAACTGGGGGAACAGATACAAGGGGAAGCACAGGGTATGTGGCTCAATCTGTTCCCAAAAAACCTTTTGCAAAGCCAGTTACAACCATGCGCTAAAGGTAAAGACTTCATCCATGCAGAGCCGGACTGAGGACACCAGCTCCCTGGACAGCCCCTTCATCTCACCTGACCTCTGCAGGCAGATGCACCCAAGGGAACAGCCAGACATATGTTATTTCTCATGGTCATTCCCAAAAAATCACCATCCCCTTTAATCCTTGGCAGCCATGTCTCCACCCTGCAGCCAGTTTCCTTGAGAAACATATGGAGCTCAACACCTCCAGTGCAGCCTCCAGCATCATCAAGTGCTCCATGCACACAGAGGGCACAGACAGAAGCAGCATTCATCAGGCTGGCAGACACAGCGTCATTTCGCTGGGTAGCTGGATGTGGTTGACTTGGATTCGCTCTCTCCCAGGAAATGATTGTGATTGTCAGAGGAGATTGGTATATGATTATTAATAACACCACCGCAAGGAAAAATAGAAGGCAATCAGCTGAGCGGGGCCGGGAGAGGAAGCGGGGAGGGTTTGCAGCGCTAGCGCTGGATTCTGCTCGAGGCCCGGCAGGCTGCAAGTACCTTGCCACATGTGTTAGGCTGTAACGCAACTTCATTTTGCTTTTCCAATGAACAAATTCCCCAGAGGCCATGCAGAGCAAGTTAATAAACAACAGCAGAAGCAGCCAGGAATAAAGTAGCGCAGGCAACGGAGATGGGGTTTGAACAGGTGATGTGCAGAAAGCAAGTAACAGAAAGTGAGAACTGGTGGAAGTTGCGCAAGAGAAGTGTCCTTACACCAAAATTGGACATAAGAGAGCACATGAGATGGTCCAAAGGAGCTCAAAGCTAGATTTCAGGGCACCATCCATTGCTTGCATAAAAAGAAAACACACATGTAGTCTCCTCAGGCCTCTAAAAGCCAGAAGGGCTATGTTTTTAGAGGGACTGCAAGGGTTTCTAGCACAGGAGACAATGCATGCTTCACGGTTATGAGAGTAAAGACAGGAGCCAGAGGTGCTTTGGCTTTTCTGCTCGCTCGGGCACACAGGCACAGGGCCCTGGGCGGCTCTGCAGCCTCCGGCTTGCAGCCACTCACTCAAAGCCACTCACTGCCAGCTTATCTCCAGAAGGCACGGACAGGTCTCTCCCTTCGGGCTATCGCAGCAGCACACCAGCCTGTAACACACTCACCTCTGCACCTTCCCTCGGCTCCAAAACCATCCTCATCCTGCATATGGAGGTCCCAGATTAAATCACTTGCCCAAGATCAGACGGGAGGCTTAGAGCAAAGGCGGCAATGCACAGCACGCGCCGAGTCTCAGCTCAATGCCTTCACCCCAAGAACATCCCCCCACATGCCCTCTTTTCCCAGCTAATCACCCCCGGCACTAGACATCGGCCCTAGAAGTTCAATTTTATGCTGTATTTGAGAGCGAACAAATGCTGTTCCGATAACAGCAAACGAGCTCAAGACAATGCAAATTAAACCCTTGTCTGAATGGATGTGAACCTCTCCCCTCCGATCCTCTTGCAGTGGAGGGATGGCTGCAAGGGAGGAGGAAGAGGAGGAGGAGGAAGGCAGCTCACTCTGCACTGCCTTACAGCTCCCCCGGGGAAGGGAGGCAGGCTGCCAGGCGGGGGGGCGCAGGTCTTCAGCCTGTAACTGTGCAAACACTAATGCTGCAAAAGCTAATTTTACAGAGTTCCACTCTGCGGACTCCTCTTTGTCCCAGGATTCCTCAGCCTGGGAGATTAGCAGTTAGAGATGGAGAAAAAGAAGTTATTTTAAAATTCAGCATAAACTTGCTCAGACTCAATGAGCAAGTTGGTTTGGGAGGGTGGGGATGGGCGCGGGAGGGAAGGCTCAAATAAATGAGAAGTAATTGAAAGACTAGGAAGAAGAAAGAGCATATCTGCCACCCTAGAAAGCTCAATATTCGCTTTCATTTTTATTCTTGTCTTCATGCCTCTTTGCAGCTTACTTTCTATCCTTTCCAAGCTTTCCCTGACCTCCAAACAATATTCCTGTCTCTGGCTGTGTTTAACTCCCTATCCACCAACATCCAACCATACTGGATATTTGCTACCATGCCACAGGCTCTCCCATAGTTCTCTTGAGCCCGTCGCTGGGATGAGGCTATCCAGCCTGCTCCAGAAATCCCTGCAGTGAGCACATCATCTTCTGCACGTTCCTCCAATCCCCACCTCCAACCCCATCTGTATCTATTTGGACCTCACAGACACTACTTCCTCACATTTCCATCTCCGGTGTATTTATCCTCGCAGCACATTGGAAAGGGATGGAGGGAACTGCTGTGGGAACAAGCGGGTGGAAGCAAGATTACAAGTTAAAAACCACAGCTCCCTGGAGGAAGCCAGGTGTGGTGACCCATGCCTGAGCTCTCCAGACACAACAGCAAAACCTGAGGACTATGGCACACTTGGGAGCTTGAATCCTCCTCGCAAATGTGCAACGCAAGCGGCGACAGCAGCTCACACCCATCCAGCCTGCATGAGCAAGGCTGCACCTGCACATGTACCTACTTGCAGCAAGGGAAAGACAACAGAGAAATGGCTTCAGCAGGAGTTCATTACACTTGTTTATCTTCATTTTGCCTGTAACAGATGAACTGCGTAATGGCTTTGGCTTTCCTGGATGCCACAAACCCAGAAACATCCCAATGAAAAATAAATGTATTTACAGGGAGACGTCAAAACAGCCCAAGACAAGTCAAAGTAATGTGCCTGCGTTGGGAAGGAGCGCTTATATTTCATCGCCCCTCCATGGCCTTCAAGCAGATCACGCAGCAGAGAGAGATAAATATTTTAAATAGCAACACCTCAGCGATGCACGGTTGTGCAAGACAGGGAATAATTAGAAAATAAATTACTTTTTTTTAGCACGGTAATTCCAAACGTTGAATGAATTAGATTACTTGACAAAATCCAGACCTCTTTCAATATCGAGGGTCCTATCCAAGAAGATACAAGGAACGTGGCTTTCAAAAAGAAGCCAAAACACAAATAAATGCAGCTTAGAGAAAGTGTTTAAGATCTGCCTGGCAACCTCCATAAATCTAAAAGATAGAAGGTTTCTTCTGGCCTCACACCAACAGTTTGGTCTAAAAATAGGTTAATCTTCCCGAGAGCAAAGGAGCCATCATCAACACAACACACTGAGGGCACGCACGTACCCCCACAGCCACACGCCGCTGCCCCGGGCAGGCACAGTCACACGGCTGCACAAAGGCTGTTGAACTTATTAATTAATAGCCAAATGCCCTTCCTTAAGTTCACGGTGCCGCCAGCCGATCTGCTGCACGGAGCAAGGAGAGCTGTTGTGATTACTTGGAACAATCCTTGCTTCGTTTTTTGGAAGACCATTTGCGTAGATGCAAATGTGTTTTCCCCCCATCCTGATTAATTATACAAATGTGTGGCTATACAGGTTGCGATGAATATGCACACACGCCCTGTATTGTGGTGCTGACAGAGCGTATTACTGATTTGGGGAAAATAGTGAGATTTTCACTTGTTCCGGTAAAGAGGATTATATAATCTCTCCTCCCTTGTCCCCTCGCTCTTTGTCTGATTTCTCATTTAACTTGTTGGATGGTTTTATACCTGACTTACACAGATATATTGAGACAGTCATTTATAAACTTCTGAAAACCATGGCTAGGATGCTTCTAGAGAAAAGCCATTCCAATTCAGGAAGACAGTGCATTAGTCTGTGCAGGGTTGTGTCTTCTCAGTGTCACCGTGTGGGCTTTGCAAACACAAACCTACCTCCCGTACAGGCACACACAGCAGACACTGCTGGTTAATTCAAGTTAATTGTTTAAAGACCTGCTAAAAAACCTATAAAGCCAAGGGCGATTTTGCCCTCCAGCAGCTTTCAGTTACAATAAATATATGTTAAGACAGAGCTAAGTGGGAAGAGTACTTAGCAATTTAAACAGGAGAAAACCCCTACAAATCCTAAGGAGTTGTCATTAGTCCCCCCAAAAAGCATTATAAAGCAGAGCAGGCATATCAGTAATTTTAGATGAAATATTTAAAAGCAACTGTGCAAGAACATGCAGGATGGAATCAGGAAATTTGATGTTTTAACACTAGACTGGAAAGCAAAGCTAGCAGTATCTGCAACTTGAAATGCACAACGAAACCATCCAAAAATTAAAAATTGTGTGGTAGTTCTGCAATGGGAGATTTTTTTTTTTAATATATTATGTTTTGAAATATGTTACTTAATTCGTGTACTTAAACCTTAGTCATGTTTGTTATGCTTTTGCTTAATACTATTAAAAGAAGAAGGGAGAGGAGGAACTTTCAGTATGAAGATAACAACGAAATAATCACAGTTAATTTAAAAAAAAAAAAAAAATCAAGCTCTTACATGATTCATTGAATTCTCACAAGCGTAGACAAATGGTACTAGTTTGTGAGAGGGCAGAACTGAGATTTCTTTTGTTTTTATCCAGGTACTCCTTAGCCTAACAGAATCATACATTATAACAGACGTTATTAATTGTGCAAATCCTGCATTTAGAACCGACCGTTGGAATTGCAATGCTCCATTCAGGTAGCACTGATGTGCCCTCAGAAACATCACTCACCTTAGCACCGTATTTCCCTGAAGAATATCCTTTGTTTTCAAAATTATTTAAAAAAAAAGTAATCAAGTAGCCCAAGGAGGAATTTGCAATGCAATATTTGTTAGCACTTTGAAGTTAAGCATCAATCTCAAACCATTTTAAAAATGCTTTTAAAGGCAAAGCTACTAACACATAAAAGCTGGGGGAAGTAACAGCAGCATAAAAGCTGAATTTGCAGCTGTTTGGTACCACTAGAGCAGCTGAAGTGAACTCATGAATCTGGCCTTTAATTTGTAATTGATTTTATGACTTCGCAGCGAGCTCGGGAGCACAGGTCTCTATGTAGGAGTTGTCCAGGGAGAGATCAGTCCTCCAGACTCGACAGCTTTGTGTTTTCAGAGCTCCCCACTCAGCCCTTCAGCGCCCGACCACCGCCGCTGTGGGGCACAGCCTTTACACGTGGGTTTGTGGCCTGCCACCGTGTACGCAGCCATGGCACACACCTCACCCATCAGTCGTGAGTCATTAGCACAAACACACTGCACACAAGTTCCCTGAAGACTCTGGAGGCAGCACTCTGGAGGTGCTATCCTGCTGACTTAACTTCATTGTATCCGAGTAACTCGATACAACAATCTTTAATAATTTAACCAAACTATGACCTGGTTGCCTCAAATACAGCCTGTGCCAAGCTTTCAGTTACATCTATGGAAAATTTGTCTTCATTATCTTGTTGTTTTTATCAATTGGAACATAGAAAAAATAAGATAAATTCCTGAAAGGGGCTAATAATTAATAATCAATCCTGTTCAGATTGGCTTATAGATTGGCTTTCAGAAAATTCCTTCACTCATAGTTCTAAGTACTACAAACCTGGATACTATGCTGTATTTTCACATTAAAAAGACTATGAACTTAATTTTTTTGTTGTTTGTTTTAAATTAAATGCTTCTAATTTCCCATAGTTTTAGTACAAGGGATCACCACCTGTAGCTGTTGGCTAAAGCTTTTTACAGAGGGTGAAGTCAATGCTGTGCGGCTGGGAACTGTAGTGCCAAGGTTTTTATTATTTATTATGTATTTATTATTTGTATAAGTCATCACCAGCCTTCAGGCCCTGGTGCTAGACGCAGAGCGCACCAGTAAGACACAGTAAGAGAGATGGTCCTACTGACTTCTGTCAGCCATGAGAGGTTTGCCTGAGCTGGCGGCGTGCTTTGTTCAGGACACAGGGAAAGCTGGTCTGCCTCCTTTTGCTTTCAACGAGTGAGGCATAAATATAGAAGCCTTGGAAAGGTGCCTCGAGTTTGCTGCATTGCAATTGCCATAACAATTGGATTATGATCCTTATTTATCCTCATTGACAACGTAATTGAGCTTGGTTAGCTGGATCTCTTCCCTTCCTAGGGGACGACAGATGGGTGATGCAGCCCCAGGTCTCCCAGGAAGGCAGCAGAGGTCGACTCTGGCTGACACCCAGGGCCCTCCCTGGGACAGTCTGGACAATCCTGTTGCTCCACCACTTGCCGAGTCCCTCTGGCTGCAGAAATTACAGCTGTGAGCTGCTCTTCAGAAGGGGTGGCAGAACAGATGCCAGAATGATTCCCCTGCAAACCATGGATGTGACACAGGCCCATCCCAAATGCTACACCCTTCTGTTGAGCTGGAGCAAACAAAAGGTCAGAGATGAAGAGTCCTCCACGTCTCAGTTAACTGAGTGCCACGGAATTCCTCTGACCGATCTAAAAACTATCTAGATTTTCTAGACAAATGGGCAGACAGGCAGGAGAGCTCTAGATGACAAATAAAAGAAATTATCTGCCACTGGAAGCATTGGAGTTGCATGTATAATGGGTGGGGTTTTAGGGTGGCAGAAGTAGGGGAAGATTCGAACAAGAGTTCTAATATTATTCTTAGAGAAGACTTGCTCTGCCAAAGTTTAGGATGCCTCAATATTTGACGAGAACATCTTCAGGTAAATCCAAAGCATGGAAAAAATAAGCAGGAAAAAGCAATGACAAATGCAATCAAGCAGTAATAGTAGTCAAAACAAAATCCAAGAGTCTCCTCCATGAGGTGTTATTCTATTATGGTATCATCTAGATAGCAAAAGAGAAGCAAAGAAAGAGAAGTAACAAGATTCCTAAAACACCTCCAGACAACTCAAAGCATGAAGATGCCAGTTTATAACAGCCAGTGTCAGGACAGGAGAAATGAACAGCAAACACGAAGGATTCGCCAGGGAAATACTCCAGGACCAAATACAACAAGCTTGAGACTGTAGCTACCGTAGTTGGATTCCTAAGTATCTGTTAGATAACAGACATCTGAAGAGGAGCCGCCAGTGAGAATCAGAGGATACTGAGACAACCTTTGCTGTACAGCTCCTCTCCCTTCTGCTCCCAGTGCTGCAAATACCACGAGCAGGAACTGCAACTGCAATTCCAAGTACCCTCAGCTCACAGGTGCGGTGCTCAGAGGAGGACATCTGAGGGAGAAGACAAGCAAAAACCTGCTAAAAGGGAGAGACTAGGAGGAACACTACACATTTAGAGAACAGATCTGCAATAGATACATGTTATAAGACCATGGTAAAATAGATGGAAAAAAAGAAATACAGTAAATATTCTAGAGCACATACAAGCAGCCCTAGAGAAGTACCAGAACAAATACAGAGGGTGAAATTACATATAGCTAACAGAGATCCACATTAGGAATAGTATTACAAGAAAGATTACCTCCGTCAAAGCCAACCCCTGGAGACCTTCTCAGGCTAATGTTTATCCTCAACTGCTGCTCCTGAGGTCCTTATGAAATAGGGACACCTTTTATTACAGCACCAATTTCACTTCTGCTCACTCTTTCATGAGAAAAATAACTAAAACTGAAGCAGAGCACAACAACTAGAAGCAGCTTGAGCCTTAAACCCCCATTTAGAAGCTCTGGGGGGGAAAAAGATTTAAGTGAGTTCACATGTGTGATTTTTCCCAGGTTTGCTGGATCTGTATGAAAAGGGCTATAATAGCACACAAAGAAGCTGAAACTAGAAATATGCCAAAACGTACTTTTCTGTGAATTCTAGAAAAGTAGTGCAAAGCCCTGTTGTGCCCAAAATTTCTCTTTACTTTCAGTTCAGGCTAATTTCTGCCTATTGAGTGCCAAATTCAAAACATGAATTACAAAACACTCAAGAGTGTGCTTATTTTTCTTTTGGTTTCCTCTTAAAAACAACCAACAGTGCGCAATTTGTCCCTAGGTTTTTCTGTGGCGGGTGTTACTAACATTCATCCAATGTGATTTTGGAAATCCTCACTGCAAGAGGGAAGTCCATCAATGTATTTCTACACCGGGAGATGCACAGAGATCAAAGACCTACCCAGGCTCACAGAATAGACTCGAGACAGAGACAGGATCCAACCACAGATGTTCTGACCAACTACTTTCTACCTGAACCACAAAAGTCATTCCTTCCTTTTTGCCAGTAAATCAATTCAAGTTTGTGCCTTGTCTGGACTAACTGAAACTTCACAGACATACTGATCCAGAAACAAATTTTATATTTGCCATTAAATCCTAAACCAAATGCCATGCTAGGAAAAAAGGTCAAAAATCAAGTGGGATGTGTGATTCTTCCAGATGCAACGGGCTTACTTGGATAACGAACAGCCCAGAAAGCTCTACAACATTCTCACGCCATTCAAATGCTCAGATAAATGTTTCTGATCTACCTCATTATAGCAATAACAGGAAAGTCACTACGTGATTTTTCTCTTCAGCCTGTTGCAAGGGTTAAAGCTAGCCACAAAGTTTAGACTGGGATGTTGAGGGCTGTTCGGGTGACAAGTTTTTTGTTCATTTCAGATTTGGGCTTGAGCCCAAGTGTTATAGACTACAACAGCAATAGTTTATAAGTAATTGAATTTTTTCTGTATAATAGTTTCCCTTTAAAAAACAATTTTTGCTGTCTGATGAAATATGTAGACATGTGCACTAGAACTGTCTTTGGTTCCCAAAAAAAACAATAATCCAGCATGGAATATAGAATTTGCAAGTTAACAGGGACCTACACTTATTTATGGTTTTTGTTTTGTTCTTCCTTTTTTAAACCAGTCAATGAGCCATTTCTAAATGAAATAAATCTTGTTAAAGAGAAACTCATGTTGGAAAGAAAAAATTATATTCTACCCTTCTAGATTTTAGTTTGAGTGTGCTTCTCTTTTGTGCATGTCCCCCCAATTTTCCCTTGTCCATTTTCAAAAGGATTCATGCACATGCTTGCACTCTGGAAATGCTAAGAGCACATTTAAATGGAGGATGGACAGCTATTATCACCATCGATATCTACACAACCAGTAATTTTGGTAAATCCAACCTCCAGCCCCAAAGCATTGCTTTCTAATCACAGGGACCACCAAGTATTTTTATTCTGTTCAACACAGAGATGCTGAATGTCTTACCTGGAGTCTTTCTTTCTGCTGAAGCACAGCATGTAAAATAAAACAGTGGAGGACTTGGATTATCAGACCACACTGGCTAAATTCTTACTTTTCCTCCTGCTTTGTTCTGAATGTGGTCAAGTGACCGCAGGAGAGCCTGTGCGCAGAGGGCTGCAGCTGAGGCACCAGAAAGAGGTTCCTGCATGTGTGGCATTACAGCATATTGCCAGAGCAAACCAGCTGCCGGAGTGAAGAATTCAGCTTTGCCCCTACCACACGTTTGAAAGTTATTTGCAGATAGATTTTTACAGGTTTGTTTGTTATTCCAAATCATACGGTAAGCTGCTTTTGCCAGTACTTCAGCTTACCGATGTTGCAGAGTATGGTTCCTGGATGCTCGTGAACTGAGTGACAAGGCTTTGGAGGTGCCCTCTGCTGTGTCACGAAAGACCATCTCTACCAACTGGGTGAAGAAATACAACAACCAGAAGCTGACACACTTGCCAAAAAACCCAACCAACAAACCCCAAGAAAACAAAACCAAACCCCCACATGAAGCAACTGCAAATGAAGGCTGATAAGATCAACCTGTAGCTTTATTCAGACAGGGGGAGCTTGTTCAAACAAGTGCCTAGGCAAATACATTCAGTGTTAACTGTGAAAATGCTGGGGCACCACAAATTCAAGCACCTAACTTTCGCCACTTCCAGCACAGCAGTGGCACTTGGGAGAAAGCTCATAGTCAAATACAAATACAGTACCTGCAGTAAAATACATACAAAATCACCGGGAAAGTAATTGCTTTTGGTATAAATGGTTTTCTTCAAAGTTTTCTCTAGCATAGAAGTCCCTTCAAAAAGAAGAAGAATAAATTTACTGCATGTGAATTTATTCAAAGCTAGTAGACTCAGTATAATGAAATCCTCCTAAGTAAATATCTGATAAAGAAGCAAATGCTTAGCACTTGACCCCAGGAGCTGGGATTTCTTGACACGTGGCTGTAATGAAAAGCAGCAGGAACCTCAGGACTGCTGGCACAGAGGAGGCAAGCAAGGAAAATCCCAAACAGAAGAGGGCTTGACTGCTGGGAGGCGCCGAGGCAGATGGTACAGTACACGGAGCCGCGCAGGGGCCGGGACAGCCCACACCTCAGTTCCCAAGCTGACTGAAGCTACCAGTGCTACCAGGAGACGTTCTCTTTCCTCTGTGGGAGTCTCTGCAAAAGTCCCCTAACTCACAATCCATGCTGTACCCTTCCTTTGCCAAGAGCCAAGAGAGACCCTGCATGCATCTCAAATGATGATTTTTGCTGAGTTTTCCCCCAGACTTCTTTGTCCCGTTGCCCTAGATGTGAGTAGCAGCACACTTTGGTTTCCCCTACACAGTCAGATGCTCCTTGTGAGGAGAACTGTATTAGTCTGTTAAATAAGAGAGGAAAAGAAAGTGCCATTCAGCTGCCTCAAAGGACCTTCACTTCTGTGACACTTAAGCCTTGTCCAGAGCGCTGTCTCTCTGTTACCAGACACCCCACTGGCTCACGAGCTGAAGGGCCTTGGTGCCCTACGAGGCTAAGTACCCTACTCTGCCATGCAGTGGGCTCCCTTGTCCTTCAGATGAGATTCCCTCCCCCACAGACCCTCCCACATCCCAGCTTCACGGTGTATCACTGCGCATACAACAAACACCACAGGACTCCTGTTGGTTATGGGCGATGGCTGGGATGGCAAACCCTGCTCCTGTAGAAGTAACTGAGACCAACAGCCAAACCCACAGTGACCAGTTTCATGGTATGTACGATATGTCACAGAAGATGAAATGCAAAAGCTCTCTGAATTCACGTTATCTCTGCATACAGCATGTCACTTAATTGCCCAGAAAAGACTCTTGGAGAAGCATATGGGAAGTCTTCCCATGAAAAATGACACCGCTCAAAGTCTTTTCTAGCTGGAAACCACTCAACAGTATGTATCACTACTGACATCTGGGACGTAACTTCAAAGCAGTTAATTTACAATTCCAGCTAAAGCCAGTTTCCTATAGACATTGGTATCCGAAGTAGGTAATTGTTATTCCAGAAAGCAGAATCATTAGAACAGGAAAAAAGGTAAAGAAGAAACCCATGCAGTAAATCCAGAGAGCACTGCTGCCACTCCGTGCATCAACTCTGCCAGCACTCAGGGCACAGTCGCTTCCAGCGCAAACCTTCAACCACCCCTGTCCATATGAACATCCACACTCCAACCCTCCTTCCAAGTGCTGGTGCTCATTTATCTCCCTCCACGGGACCTCACATCAGACAGGTAGGATGGTGCAGTCCTACAGCATGGAAGCACCTCTCTGCCAAGGACCATGTATGTGTTTCTCCTACAGTATCCAGACCTGCCAAAGCTGCTTTTAGGGTCGCTGATGACCCCCTCTTTGGCCTCCCACATTACTGGACTCTAAGGCAATGCTTCTACAAGCTATTCTACAAGATACTGCAATGCTTCTAAAAGCTAATCATGAACAACCACCAAGACAAGCCCCTAGCTAGGTCCCAAGCCAGAAAATAAAGCCTGTGTGCGTATCTGTTGGTACAACTGCAGATCACCTTTAGCACTCAGCTCGGCTTCTCAGCTGCGCTAATTAATTGCTTAAGGAGTTCTCACCGTCTCACCATGACGCAGAGAGAGCAGCCATTCACACTCCCCCACTCGCTGCCGCAGTCACGTTACCTGCTCTGTCTCAGGGACCTACCAAGGCCGGTCTCCCATCTGTCCCTTTTACATACACCACACACCCCTGCTCCGTCTCTGCGACAACTGTAAAGAGCCAACTCACAGCAAGACTTCAGAAGCAAATGCTTCCTCTGTCCTCAGCGCTTCCCCATCTCTGTCACCCCACCAATTAGCAGGAGCTTCAATCCACCTGCAGGGTTTCTAACCGCTCTGACAGTCTTGGAGCAAGGCTGGTTTCTTACCCTGGTGTCCCACCTCTGTTTGGCACCTGCAGCTGCTGAGAACACATGCAAGGACCTTCTGCCTAAAACACAGCTTCCCCCAGATACTCATTTACTGAATTCAGAGTGCTCACCCCTGCCATACCCATATCAATCTCATGATGACAGACCACAGAAAAAAACCCTGCTAAACCCCCAAAAATCTGTTGCAATAAGGCCCCTGAAGGGGCTGAATAACTCCGTTACATCACTTTTCTGTGAATCCGTTCCCCAATCCTTTCCAACTCTTTCCAGTCCATGAGGCTAGGACCTGTGATAACCCTAATCCTACAGGATAAAAGCATATGGTTTCCCTCTACTAACACCACTCCTGGGGATGCCCACAGACAGCAAAAGATCTGCAAAAAGATTCCACAGCCCTATGAAACGGGGCACAGTCCAGAAATCACATGCCACTTTACAGGCTGATGGGTGGACACCCCACGTAAAATTAAAACCAGCTCTATTTTGGGACTGCACCTGGGCAGTAACCACCTTTTGTTTAAAACTTGCTACCCTCCTTTCCCAGACTTGCCTTCAGAGTCACATGAAGAACACTGCTGGTTATTTTTTAAACGGGAACCAACACTAATTCAAACTTGATGGTAAATTAATGATTCCCATCAGCAAGTCTGTGCAGAGCAAACCAGTGACCTCAAGCCAGTGTCCAACTGAAGGGCATCGACATCCCTGGAGGCACAGTCACAGCCAGGGCTATGCACCGTAGCACACCTTCCACATACATAGGTATCTTCTTCTGCTACCTTGAATGGTTGTAACCTGTACTGGATATCAGCATATGTTTTAGAAATGAATCATATTGCAACCAATATGTTAGGAAGACAGGCCAGACTCCTGGAAGAGTAGGGCTAGGAGATGGGTTCTGCTAGCAGAGTGCTTTCAGTTTGAGATTTGCATTGAAGTTGTTATATCTACAGCTGTGATGAAAAATCCTTCCTTAATACTGTTTTGCAACAGCAGGAGAAGCCTGATTCCTTATTGAGTTGTGTAAGCAGAGAGGCCAAGTCTAGAAGTGCCGAAAAACTGCAATTCCCTACTCTCCTTTGGGATGCTGCAGGTCAAGGTGGAAGTACAATGGCAAGTACGTTTGCCCTGACGCTGCATTTGCTCTGTGGGTAAACAGAGACTATCTACTCCCTGGGCTGTCATTCTGGCATCTTTCATGACCACTAAAATCTCTTTTCAAAGAAAAAGGAGGTTTTATTAAAAAGTTAGTGGACGATCCAAATGTCAGAGTGAAAAATCCAGAGAAAGGTTAAGGATTTTTTTATTTTTATATTTTTTTTTATACAGCTGCACTGGAGGTGAATGAACACCAGAGTGTTTTGATTTCCTGCCTGGTTTCAATAAATGTTGCTCTCCCAGGCACCCAAGGGACTGCTGTGGTTTGTCAAAACCAATTAATTTTCTTCCACAGAATGCTTCAGGCACCTCAAAATGTCGTTCAAGAGCTAGCACACATCTAAGGAGGAGGGAAAGCTAGCAATCAACTGCTGCTCAGGCTCTGCATCGGGAGCACAGCCCTCCAAACTTGCACGCACCGACAGCAGAGGCAAGGCAAGAACGAAGGCATATCACCTGGTCATGGGAGAGAGCTGAAGGCAGAGCCAAAGAGCAAATGCCACGTTATAAACCCTATGAATACAAACAAGAAGCTGCCACTTGCGAAACGTGCCAGAAATAAGTTTCCTAAGGGAGTATTCAAAGATGAAAGTTTGTCTCTCTCACTTGTATTTCCTAGGATCCATTCCTCAGGGCTAAGAGATGTCACAATGAGCCAGAAGCGACAAACCGAACAGTTGTTATTAAGGAAGATGTTTGGAAGATCAGCCTTGGATCTGGGATTCACAGGTTCCCTCCCCAGCCCTCCATCAGACTCCTTGTGCAGAGTAAGGATTTCTCTTGCCCAAGACTCAATTTACCTACTTCCAGTGGACAGACTGTAATGTTTTCCTTCTGTTCTGCATTGACATGTAACAGAAAACTGGTTTGCAAGTAATTTTAATAATCAGCCATGAAATGCCCTAGATGTAAGCACGGTGTTATCATGCTATGTTTTCTTTTTCAATGAACACCAAGACACCAAGTGTTTAAGGATACATTGGAGCTATCATTTATACTCAGAAGCAGGCATACACTGGATAGAGTCTATGAATAGTATCTTTATGTAGATACTTCATGTCAAATAGTTATCACTGGATGTAAAGTAGCCATCCTTTCCCTCCTACAAAAGGCAGGGATGGAGAAGAATGTTTTTCTTGCATGCTAGCACTCTGCAAAAGGGGCAGAAGACAAAAGACAGTCTGAATTGTAAACATTTTGTCTTGAGCACCGTAGGGTCACAGGCAAATCCCTGCTAGAGCAGGAAACAGAAACAACAGCTGATGTTCCCAGCAAGCGCTATGGTAAGGCCCAAACTACTCACAATGCCCAGGGAAACTGAGAACCAAGGCTGCTTTGAAGATCCTACATCCCTAATCTCAGGTCCAGTGTCATCCTTGCTGGACCACTGACAAAAAAAAACAGAAAAAAAAGAACTTCCAAAATTAAAAATGACAGCATGCTGAGCAGTGAAGTGAGCTTTACAGTGTAGCAAATCTTTAGAAGAACAAGGAATAAATCCACCTTTCTGTCTTTTTCTGTTCACCAACCATGGTATCTTCAATGACCTACTTGTTTTTAAGAGTAATCCAACATTTACTATTACAATCTTCTTTGCTCCTCAAGTCACATAAACCCCCTGCCGTCTCCTCCTTCTCTATTTACCTGGCCTTACAGTCACAGCAGGGAACTGAAAATCTGCTCCCTGCCTCCTAGCTACAAGCAAAGGCTTTGCTTGGGCATCCAACAGATGATAACTAATGCTACTGCTTAAACAATCCCTAGAGTGGCTCCTCTGACACATACAAACATCTAGGTCCTGCTACTCGTGCAAGACACACCACCCAGACATTTAGGGAACTGCCCTGATAGAAATAGCTGTGCCTCTCATTCACAGCGTCTCTTTGCATGGGCAAATCTCATGTTTCATTCAGACAGGATTTTTCTCAGCACTCTTACTTACTATTTAATATTTATACTATGGTCAGTGTCCAAAAAGCATGATGCTATTGGTTATGGTAGGTGCTGAACAAACACATACTAAATCTCTCTTGGATGCTTACAGGTGTGAAAGGTCAGATAGAAAAGGGAAAAAAGTCAATAAAATCTGAAGCCCAGTGAATACCTGAACCACTAGGACCAGACAAATATAAATCCCCTAAAATGAAACAGAAATCCTCCAAAAAACATCAAAACAAAGACGAGATGCTCCATTTATGTCAGTTGGCACTGATGAGCCTGAGAGCAACAGAAGGGAGAGGAGAATCCATAACCATTAGCATCACCCTTCTGCTATATTTTCTCCTTAGTCTATTCATCTTCCCTTCTTCCTTCATTCCCTCTGCATTGGATACGATCTCTCAGACTACATGAGAGGGCCTGGCTTATGCCTAAGACACAAAAGAGTGTGGGGTTTTTTTTCAAGCTCATTGTATGCAGCATCAAAGTTAGCTGCAAAGGATACAACTGTTGGAAAGCTACATAACCCCGAGGGTTACCAAAACCTGGAGTCTCCCAAGATGCAGTTCCTCCCAAAAGCAGAGACGTCTCTTTCCATAAAGCAACAGCAAACCACAGCTTTAACTACAGCACAGGTCCTCAGTCTTCGAGCAAAGCTCTCCAATATAAGTGCATCACCTGGACTTCAATGAGGAAGACAAGACTGATCTAATATCAGACTCTCTCTCCCTCCCTTACAATACTATTTTTACTCTAAATAATTAAAAGGAAATAAGTACCTATAAAACCAGCAGAATCATTGCAAGCCAACAGGTCAGCATGGCTGGGTGTTTGAAATAAGGGGCCCATTCAAGTTACTCACATGGGATGTCAAAGGCAATCTGTTGTAATGAGAAATGATAAATACGCTCACTTAACACGCAAGCTCGCAGCTGCGATTTACCAGGCTGACGCCACACTAGAACATAAAAACCACAACTGCGCCCTTGAGAAGCCATGTCCACCGTGTTCTCCCCAGCTTCCCAAGTTCTCCTGCATTTCTACATACAGAACAAAGGAAAAGTGACACATCTGATTGCTTCCTCCGTACAATAACACGGAGTATCTAATGACAGCTTCCTTCTTTAAACCTTCTAGTACAGCCCATATTCCAGCCCTGGCAGTTGGACGCTCCTCCACAGTCCAGTGTTTGGAAGTGACTGATCAGCTGCAAGAAAACCAGGATTCAGTAGTGTCCAACACCAAGCGTTTGCTTGACAAACCTACCAGGAAGAGAAATGGCAAACTCCACAGCCTGCAGCATTTCAAGTTGAGGGGGCACTTACAGCCTATAAATAATATTTAAAGTCTGAAACTATGATGGAATACGTATTTTTTATTGTTTCGTATCTTGATCAGCGATAGAGCTGCATTTTTGGTTATCATCAGCTCTGCTCACAGGAGACTGAATCCCAGGCTACATCAATTCCCCTGTGAATGTAAAGGAAAAGAACCATCTGGAGAGAATAATAAAACAATTAACTTTCCATTAAAGAATAATCTATGTATGTTTTTAAGGAGGCAAACTTTAATGTTCGCCACCTAATTATTCATCCTGCATTCTGGCAGGGTTAGTTTGGATTTTGTCTTGCTTTGTTTTTAAATGTGGTCTGAAGGTAATGATTTAACCTGGAATGGATGTGGGGACCACAGAGGCCCCTTCAGTCAGGGCCAGGACAACCTGGCTGAGGGAGGTTTCCAGAAACATCAACCAAGGTCGTAGCATTCTCATGGGTTCTCACGGCTGTGTAACGGCAACACCACCAACTGTAAGAGTTTCACTGAATATTCATGAGGATTTTACAAACGTGTTTGTTGACTGGCTTGGTACATCAGCTACGTTTTTGGACACGAAGTGCAGAGCAGCACACTCGGGAGATGCATGCACCTGAACATCAGTCTGTTGAATGCTGGGCTCATTTAAGTTGTCACTGACAGCAATATAAATCAGAAACGATGCCGCAGAACTCAATGGCAATCCCCTCTGATTTTGCTAACTTACCAGCTAGCTGCGAGTGTATTATCTTTACAAAGTAATTCTGTAAAGTGAAAAGGTTCAAAGCAAGGGCTTTAAGGACTATTACTACGCCTGTTACCCTTCTAAACACATACCCCTCTAAGGACCCGCTGGCTGTACCCATGATGGGGAACAGGCCAGCCTGCACCTCACGTCCGTTATGCAGACTTGCTCAGCTTAACCACCTGCCTCAGTTTCCCAGCGGATAACACTAATGAGCTAGTAAGTGTGCAGGCCTGCACTTCATTCCAGTTTACATAATGCTTTTCAGCCAAGGCTCTCAAACATTTGGAAAGGACTAAACAGAGTTTAAGCTAAAATTAACTGGAACATAAATATCAGAATTCAACGACTCAGATCACTCCTTTAGAAAACCTACCTGGGACTCTGGGCTTTCCAGCATGAGAACTCGCACACTAAAGAGCTGGTAAATAGTGAGATAGTGCCCAGGCAACCCTTTGCTACTATTTATGGACCAACTGATTGAGATAAGGATCTGTGATACACTGCAGGCAAGTTTATCCCCCGCTCCGCAAGCTACTAAGTTTTATGATCTGAAAAAGTCATTTAAAAAAACCCCATAAACCTGGCACACAGACTAACAAACTAGTCACACCTGAGTCCTGCTGGAAAAATCCCTGCCTCAGCTTTCAAATGTTGCAGAACATTTTAATTCACAGCTTCTGCATAAATGGAGCAAGTGCTGAGCCGAAGAGTCTAAGGCATTTTAGCCTCTCAGACTTCTAGCCTGCTCTTCCCCGACAACTGCAAGAGCCCATCTTTCTCCGCTAAATATATACACACACACACATATATATGCGCACACCCCGATCTCTCAAAGCAGGGCTCCTGCATCTGCCAACAGGCTGCACACTGCATCGGCACAATGGCTCTGGTGCAGGATCCGCACCACCCACTGGAAATGATTTAGCGAGGGGTGCTAACGTCACACACTGAGCAGCCACATACAGCTATAAATTATTCATACACATTACTCTAATTATGCAAATGTACTAAAAGCTGGAGCGTATGTTTCCCTGACATCTCCCAGTACAGATACAATATGGTCCTAGTAGAGAGAAAGAGTGAGAAGATGATGGGTGTAAGGGGGCTAACGATGGCAGACACCGGCCCGTGCAAAGGGTGACAGAGGATCTCCCTTCTCCAACCAAGCCACTGCAAGGCTAAGGACATTTAAATGCTCCTCCTCGATAATATACTGTTGGCTTTGCACTCAGTGCTGAACAGAGTGCTGAGGCTGCTGAACGGCCCAGGCAGATTAAAATAAACCCAAGCAGTTTGGAACAGGAATGTGTTTATCTGGCATCGCACACTTCCTCTTATCAAACATGAGGAGCAGGGGAGGGCACAGCGATGGTGTGCGGAAGCAGGCTGTGTGCACGCTGGTAGGAGAGGGGGAGGGAAAAGGGGGAGAGGAACAGCAAGGATCACACAGATAATGCATGAGCTTGGGAACCAAGAGCATGGAGCTCTCGGAACAAAGAGCGTGGAACCATCATCTCACCGGGATAGAGAGTCCATACTCTTGGTCAGCCCCCAGATGGGCACTAGCTGTTGGAGAACTCAATTAGGTCCTTTCTCCCTTGCAGCATTTGGAAGAAGGCAGGCATTCAGCGCTGCTGTAGCATAAGCAGCTGGCTGTGTGTGTTGCCCAAGATTTGGGCTCAAACTCCTTCTCTCAACTCCGTGGAGTGCAGTGCAGTCACTGGGCGTCACTCATCTCCCACTCTGGAGGCAGAGGCTGACTCCTCAGAAAGAAAAGGCCAGATGCACTCTGCTACGGTGTTTTGAAGCCCAAACTGTGGATGATGGTACTGGATTGAGTATCAGAAGATTAGCATCTTATTCCCAACTCTGCCATGTCTAAGGACCACATTGCTGTCCCTCTGTAAATGCCCAGTCCATCTGACAGAGCCCTTTGGAAGCAGACGTGCTCCTCAGACACTGCGTGCAGAGCGCTGTGCAGGTGGACTCTGGTTCTCTAGCGTCATTCATTTAAAATCCCATAAACACTTTCCAAATTCTCTAGCCCTACTGAATGACCAGGTGAGTGTTTCTATACCTGGAGAAAACAAAAGAGCAAATTAAACATCATGTAATACCACATCCAGCTACCCGGAAGATCTAGGCTATGTTACTATTATGCCAGTAGTTACCCAAGATCAAAAAAGTTGAACAGAAAACCTTGGCAGCTCCTTTGATAAGATTATGTCTTACCTCCTAGTGCTGGCATTAAAGAGGCTCTCTAGCTCTGTACCAGCAGTCTTGTAAGGGATGCACTCACACAGCCACGTGAAACACTTGCTACTGCAGACATCCCATCACAGGAGGAGTGCTAGTGACTGCAGTAATATGCAAGGTGGATGCCACTTCGGCTCTTCAGATCCAAGCCAAAACTCTGCTAGTATACTATTTTTTTAAATCCAAATTCCTTTTTGTGCACGGCTCAACCACAGTTCCACATCTATGGCTGCCTCAACTCAAGGATGGCCATGCTTTGAAAACAAAAGGTGACATATCAGAGAAGCAGCACTAAGCAGAAGGGACAAGCAGGCTGCAGGTGATGCTGCGAGGCAGACAAAGGCGGGGACACCTGCACAGATCCTGGTCACTCTGCCCCAAGCCCTGGCCAGCAGGATCTGTCCTTCCCTTTCACAAAAGACCAGATGAATGAACAGCAGCACTTCTGCCAGGCAGAGATGCCAAACTGGCAAAACAAAGCTGAGAAAACAGCACAAGATAACAAGCAAGAACAAAAGACAGACATGAAAATCCACTGAAGTAAAACAAGATGTTGATTACAAGGAGCAAGCCCAGCCGCTTCTGCTGTGCCACGTTCAGCAAACCCCTCGTGGGTAGCAGGCTGCATCCCAAAGGGCACAGCACCAGTCTCCCCTGTCCCCAGGCTCGTCCTCCTTTCCGTGCAGTCACACGTGCTGAGGACCAAGCACGCCTCATGCAGCAGCTCGCTGCCTGCCCAGCTCTGCCAGCAAACTGCTCACCACACCCCACCCTGGGCTCAGGTCTGGGGCCATCTGGACCTTTATGGACTGGGTGTTTCCTCACCACCGAGGCCAGCAGTATTCGTATCTTCCAGTCATAACACCAGTGAGGCGGATCCAGACACTATCTCTTGACTTCCCTCCATAGCCCAGGAAAGGGCAGGAGGGCGCAAAAGCAGTTTGCCAGACTTGAAGCTCTGTTCATCCAAACCACCAAGCAGCACAGGTTCAGCTCTGCTACCCGCCCTGCCCCTGCCAACACCTGTCCACCGAACAGGGAAAGGCTGCATCGCCACCGTGCAATGCCTCCGTGTGAGTGCTCATCCCCGCTACCGAAGCAGTCCTCAGGAAAGACAACCGAGAGAAGTGCAGAAAGGAAGACAGCGCAGAAAAGGGGGCTCAGCACTTACACCGCTTTCTTTTTCCCCATCTCGTTCTGAAGGCTTTGGCTTCCTCAGCAATTTTCAGCAAAGAAACAACCCCATCAACAGGCGGCCACAGATAAAAGGTACTGGAGGAGGAGGAGGATGACGACATGATCTGCCCAGCTAGCTGCTCACCTCAGGAGACACAGGATCAAACACAACTTAGGTAACACGCCAGAGGAGACCTGCAACCTCAGCCTGGCTATCCAGCAAGGAAGGTTTAACACAACATCCAGGGGAGCTGCTCAGTGAGGCACAAAGCCCAGCGGCACACACAGCTCTGCTGCCATCGGTTCCGCCGTGAGTGCCAGCACACTCACGAGATAGGGCTGCACCAGCATGGGAAATCTCTCTCAACCACAGAGTCTACCCTGGAGCAGGTTTTGCAACATGAAGAAACCTTCTATAGGCTGGAAACACAACACATTTCTCCACTTTTGACCAAAGTCAACAACTTTCACTTGTGCCAAAACACTGGAAGAAACAGAAATTTAGTGCAGTGTAGCAAGAAATGTCAAAACCATTTTCTTGTCCTGCAAAGTGATGAAGAGTCCACCGTAGACACAAAGAAAGTCACTAACAGAAAAAGAACAGAAGTCAGGGAGTTGGATTTTTAGTGTAATATTCCTCATTCTAGAAAAAAATTATTTAAAGGATTTCAACCTATTCAGCTAGCGTTTTAGGGTTCCACATATCATTGTGCCAGTCAGAGTTAAATTAGCAATTATTTCTGCTGTCAGTTATCTCTGGTGAGCCACAAGAGAGATGAGGACAGAGAGGAAAAGCAACATGCCCTAATCTCCGTGCGCTGGGATTTGTTTTGAGGCACACTGAGAGCAACCGGCCAGCCAACACGGTGCTGCACCACAAGCACCCAGAGGGCTGAACGCCCACTTCACTGGGCAGAGAATCAATGCAGCAAGGCCATGGTCCTCCCTACAGCCCCAAGCCCACAGTGTTCAGACATACGGGTAGCCCCACCACAGCCAGCCTGACCGACGGGGACATTTGTGGTTTAGTGTTTTCAAGGTCTGGACTTCAGGAGAGAAATGAGGTGGTGTTCTGCAGCTGAAAGGCGAGACCCTGGCGTGATGCCCCTTTGCATCTCAGAGCTTCTCACCCTCCTCTGTGATTGCTACAGGAAACACATTCCACTTGAGCAAAGAAGCATCTGAATGGTGTAAGCTTGAGTAATGTCCCCAGGGGAAGCATAAAAGATGACTGCCCATTCACCCTGCAGGAGAGGAGGGAAGCAGGGGCATTTGACATTTAGTACCCCAACTCTAGGAAACGACTGAAGAGATAAAATAAAATAAATTCTTGGGTGGGCAGCACTCCAGCGAGATAAAATATTCAGCACTGTTACGTTCCAGGACACCATATTTCTGACAATAAATTTCATGCCTCATATGCCACAACTGTTATACTATTTCAGTCAATAACCAAAGAATGGGTCCGCATCCTTTCACAGCAATCCAAGAAAAAAAATACTCATAAGTAAACCTGACAAACCTCAGAGGAGGGTATTTTTATTATTATTTACTGATCTGTCACTTTGATAGTCAGGCCTGAACTGGAAATGGAAGATCCATTTCTGGCACAGCACCACCTCCAGTGCTTACAGGTTTCATAGAACCATGAGAGCTGGCAGTGGGACCACCGCCTGCATGGCAGACCCCACCAGGTTCAGAAGGACCAGTTTTGTCTTTGATGGCACTGAAGCACTTTCTCCCCTACTTCTAACATCACTCCCTATGTACTATGTACCAGAAGCCCCCCTCTGCAGACACTTCAAATGTCCCACACTAACATGGCAACCCCAAAGAACATCAGCAAGTTTTGGCAAAAAACAGGTTCTCCTTGCCCCATTTTTCTTTATCCTTCCTGCCGCACACGGACCTATTCTTGCTTAATAATAAACCTTCCTGAGAAATCCCAGTGGGTGGGATTTGCTTCCAGATAGCTGGAGGTTTCAGCTCCCACTGCTCCTCAGGCAGTGGCTTTCCCTTCTCCCCTACACGCGCTTGCTCACTCTGTGTCAGCGTGCTCCACAGCTCTGTGGGTAAGTACTGGATTCCAACACCTGCATCCTGGTTGCAAGCCAGCATGACAATGGAGCAAGGTGAGCTACAAAGTCCAAGTCATGCCTAGGTAGTGCCCTTTACAAGAAGGGAAGCACAGACCGAGTCCCAGCCTTAAGAGTTAGTTGCCACCCTCTAAATTTTGCGTGTGGTTGCAGCAGAATATGGATTTTTTTTAATTATTTTTTTTAATCCATGTCTCAGAGTGGGTTACAGTACCACTTCATGACATTAAACAGCTCCCATACTACAACCCAGATGAACCTGCGTGCAACTGGTGGGTAAGAGGACTCCCTGTGAGCACGGCTCCGAGCTCTTCGGATGAAGCACTCTGTGCTACTTCACATCAGTGTAGCTATGCTAGTTTGCACCAGCAAGTGATGTGGTCTTCGAGTGTCATTCACTTGATACTGCATTTATGAATCAAACCTGAACTCCACATCCCAGGTTCCCCCCTGGAGATCCACAGCCAGCCTCTGCTAGTCCCTTCTGGTGTTTTTAATATGCTGCATGTTGGAATTTTCAGTACCTCATTTCTTGGCTTCAGGTGGTTTATGCATTCACCAGATACAATAATCATGCACAGCTCCCTCCCTTCACAAGAAATTTCCAAAACAGATTTCAAAAAAACCCTTCAGTCCCTCTGTAGTCAGCTGAACTGGTATTAATCCATTAAAGTGATGCACTATATTCTATCAGAAGAATTAAACAGACAAAGTGGGAAGCTCTCTTACCTGTAATTGACTGACTGGCCAATAGGAGTCAAGTGCTGGCAAATTGGAGGTGTAATTTCTATTTAATTATGGCATTAAAAAAATTACATGATATACCTATTTAACATGCAAAGGAGCAAAATCAAAGCTAATAAGAATAAATTGTGAGAGAGGACATGTACAAAACGTAGTAGCAGTCTTTTTTCTTTTTTAAAATGTGCTCTGCTACAGAGTATGCTGGCTGTTGCGCCTGTGTATTGCCTGGAAAACCGGCATCCCCGGCTCTGATTCCAAGACCCTGCCAACATGCAAAACTGCATTGCACAAATGCACGGAGACAATCAAAAATACTTGTTAAAACCAAAGCGGTGTATACGCCTCTCATGCTTCACACGAAGTTTATATCAATCCAGTTGAAGTTCAGTTGAAATGAACGCAAGCAAAGCCCAGATACACCATTCTAGAACTCAAATATGAACGTGAATGATGGATGAACTATGAAGAGTTTCGCAAGCCTTCAGTTAAACTCATTTTAAAATGCAGTTAAAAGAAAATAGTGCCATTTCTGTGTTTAGACAAGGGGTTACAATCAAAAGTGTAAAACATGAACAGTTCTGTTGAAGCCAGTACAGCACTAGTGTGAGACAGACAGTAAGAGGCCCAAAAATCATTGGCATCTGAGAAGAACATGCTACTGCCATGAGAAAACACAAATATACCCCATGCTTTTTTTCTGGGGCAACCTATTTATTATGCTAGAGAAGGCTGTTTTCTTTAGATTAACACCATAATCCTAATTTCAAATTATTCAATTTCAAAACAGCTAGTCAGCAAACAGTGTTGGGAAACAGGGTCTTACTGGGAAGAGGAAACAGGGAGGCTCTTAAAGACCCTTTGATCCACAAACCTAACAAACCACGATGAAGCCGTTCTGTGACTGCCCTAACCCAACACAGAGCACTGCTGCCAAGGAAGGAGGTCTGGCTTCTGCTGCCTGCAGTACCTGGACCCCGGTGCGAAGGCAGGGAGCAGGAGGCAGATGTCAGCATGAGTAACAGGGTTTTGTTTTGTGCACTTGGAAACAGAAGCCAAACAAGAATTACAGTTTTACCTGCAGTGTATATTTGAAAACACAGAGCTCCCAATGGCTAGTTAAATTATCCTTTGAACGTTTCCTGCTTTGTCAACAGAAGTTTACAATTAAAACACAAATTAAACTACCTTCAGTCCCTGGAGGAAAGGTTAGTTGGATTTAAGATGCATTTTGTGTGTCATATAGACAAAAAAACCCACAGGTACATGCTCAGATAGCAGTGACATGCAGCCCGAGAGACAGAGACAAAACACACTCACTCCCACATACTCGATAAATGCATCAAATTGAGCAGCAACTGTAAGCACAGCCAGCCGTGACCCTGCACATGGAGTGAGCCGAGGGGGTGACTTATTGCAAGTGTTCACACAGGTGATTTCTGCAGATGAGAACATTCATTGCCACAAGGAAGGCAGCACAGGTAAAAGACAGACAGCTTACCCCTCTGAGCTGCTGGACTCCACCAAATATCCTCATCACTCCATCAATCTCCTGCTCCAGCCTCCTGGCCCAGTACTGCATACTGCAAGAGATGGAGAGACAGAGAGAAAGAGAAAGGGAGAGAAAGAAAGAGAGAAAGTCAGAGCCCTGACACTTGGCAGATAAGCAAGGTGATTGAAAGGAGAGGGAGGAAATCGGTGCCCTCAGCTAAGTTAACTGCTCTCTGTGCAGCACCGGGTGCGGGCAGAATACCAAGAACATGCAGCTGAGAACTACAGCTGGGGCAGGTTATAAACTTCAAGACTTCAAAAAAACACAGAAAGAAAAGAGGGGGAAAAGGTACAACCAAAATTGCAAGGCACGGCTTTGGTGTTTTTTTTGCTTCTTATATAAACAGTTGCAGTAGATAATTATTTAAGCCCAGAGTGATTAGCAAGGTCGAATGCTGTGGCGTACAGAAAACAGCTTACTGCTTCAGCAGGGGTCTGTGGCAGAGAGCAAACACAGAGCCATGGCGGGACCAGCGGTGCCTGTCCTGCTGCAGCGATGGATTATTGCTGCGGCACAACGGAAGAGACCTGGGCAGAGCCAGCAGCCAGGCGCAGGGCATCGAGTGCCTGAGGGTTCAGCTGCTTTGCACCTTCAGCTAAGCCCAACCTGAGCTGGGCACCAATCTGTCCTCCATGAGCTGAGCTGCCTCCTGGGGCAGCGGAAAGGGCCAGGAGCTGCCATCTCCTTCGTCCTGATCCCTGTCCAGCAAGGGAGCTGGCTGCCAGTCCTTCCCACACGCACCACACCCTCCGATATATTCCACCGCACAGATTTCCGCTTAAAGCAATAACACCAAGTTAAATCAACAACAAAAAACCCTCTTCTAAATCCCAGAACTTGATAACTCTCCTCCTTTTAATGAGATTTCCTGACTCCAGCCGCTGGCCACGCAAATGTCAAATCTCCCCTCTGATCTGGGAAAGCAACGCCTGATTGCCTCTGCACCACCCAGCGCTGCGGCCAGCGCTTTTTCAACAGAAACATTCATCCCTCAACACTACACCAGAGAAAGGGGGGAAGGAGCACAAGGAGTAGAAGGTAAAGGCAGCAGCGTGGCGTGACGGTGGGAGGGAGCAGACCAGCTCGGGGGTTTTGCACTTTACTTGGGTTCACGGAGTGATTTCATTCTTCATGCAAAGAGACGTTCCCCAGGCAGCCCACACACGCTCCCCACCATCCGCAAAACCATGGAAGAGGTTCTCCTGGAGATCAAGGAGCAAAGAAACCCAACTAAGAAGCAAGGCCATGGAGGACTCTCAATTATACAGCATGGCCCAAAAGCTGGGCAGAAATGTTACAGCAGAAAGATGCCCGAGACGACTAGCAGCACCGAGCTGAAGCATCACTTGTGAGGGGTGGGGAGACGAAAGGAGAGAGGGAGGGACCGGCAGACGGACGTGTGTTACTCACACAGGCAAAATTCATGCCAGTTAATAACATACAGGGCTGTGGATGAAAACAAGATTTAATTGTGCACGCCAAATCTCCCCAGTTTTCCAGCACAACTCACGCTATTTCCCACGTTCCTGCAGAGGTAACGCTTGTCTCTTTTTCCCATGGGAGCCTGGCTGGGGAGGAGGGGAAAGCCAGGGAAGGAGATGGGTGAATACATCTGCAAACCCACCTTTCTGCCAAAGAAGGGAAAGCAAAGCCTTCAGTGGGACTGCCAGTGTAAAGACAATGGGTCAGAAACAGAGCTGAGTGGGGTTTGGAGTTGGGTTTTTTTTCTTTTCCTTTTTCAGTCAAACATTTTATTTGCCATCAAAGGCTTATTCAGGTTGTACAAAGTTAGCCATAAGTCTTCTGAAGTATTTTCACCAAAAATTATTTATTTTTACACAAGTAATTCATTTTAAAAAATGCCTTGAAACACCAAAACTGAATGGTTTTTAATTATTTTTCCCCTCCTCCAGTTCGTCCAGTGAACTGAAAAATCAATTATATGCTCATACTTAGTCACGGGTCCAAGAAGCCCCGCTGAGGACTTACGGAGCTAACACCTTTCCTTAACTTCCAGGTCTGTGTAAGATCCTCGATTTCAGTGACACCTGCCTGAGTCAGTTCCCTCCAGGAACACCTACACCACCAAATGAAAATTACTGTCCATCTTGAGCTGTATCCATCAACATTAACAACTGCTCGTATGCGCATAGATGTCACGTACGGCCAAGCCTTCGGAGAGGATTAGTTATAGCGGAAGACAGAGGCATCACTATCACTCTGTCGGTATATGCAAAAGAGACGCTGAGAGCTCAGCTGGGCTGGGATTTAAAATTAATTTAAATTTAGTCAGCAGATTTGTTTAAAAAAATGTTTTTAAACTTATTCCACCCCCTGCCTCCGCCCCAAGAAGTACTACTATTTTCGGGAAAAGCCATGGGATTTTTCATTCATGGGAAAGACTGCAATTTGCTTTAATTGTGCATCCTTACGATACCTGGCTCTCAACTTACGGACCAGCAGTTTCTCAGAGTCCAGGTAAGCCTTGTAGTACAAGCTTTAGATACCACTATCAAAAAAAAGAAGTGTATTACACTAACAAAAAAGGGGGAGGGGATCTTCTGCATAGCTGACACCAGGTTTCTAGATCAAAAAAAGTAATAGCAGAAGCGGCTCTTCCTTTGGTGTAGTATGGCTATATGAGAGCTTTTGCCAGTAGTAGTAAAAATTATTTTTTCCAACTAGCACATCCCTTACTCATACCACTGGCAAAACCCCTTGTGTGTACCTGACCCTTTACAATGTCCCTCTAGCCCTGGTAATGTCCACGACCAGAAGTCTTCAGAGTGGGCCATATCTGAGAATTTGGAGGTTTCATCTCACTTGCTGTGTGCTGGGTCGAAAGCTACAATTTTTTTAAAAAAACATAAACACCATTATTATTCTGTCTCGGTTGATCTGCCTCTTGTTTCTCTCCCACGGCCACTGCACTTAAAATTTTATGTAAGATGACTGTAGCAAGGATCAAGAGGGTAAAGAAACTGATAGCCCATTATGAACATGGAGATTTCTCTTTGAAGCGTGTCTCCTATGGAAGCTGTAAGCACTAAGACATGACAGTCATTGCGTTCCTGGGCCATTACTGCACGCCTCAGGTGGCGTTACAGGGCTTGAGGAGCAATAACTCCTCAAAACACGCAGCCTGGAGTGCCCTGCTGCTCTTGTGAAATGGCATTTGCAAATAAAGCATAAAGCAAACAGCTGATGCACCGACTGGGAAGCCACAAGCACGGATGTGGTGCTGCTCACAGAAAGCCACAAGACCCCTTTACACACGGGGCTCGCCATGTGTGCAATCTCCCCCTTAAACCGAGCACCACTTTAGTGTCCTCTGTAGTGAATTAATGTGGGCACGGAGAAAACCTTTGAGCTCAAGTATTTGGGATTGCACTCAGTAGCTCTGTGCCTACAGGAATCATATGCAAGGAGCCCGGCAGCCCCGCCATCCCCTGTTCCTTCTTCAGCAGTGACATGCACAGCACACCTCTGTGACCTCCCATCATCTCACCTGGCTCTGCCTTTGCTGGGGAGTCTCCACAGGACTCTTCCAACCTAACAGCTCTACAACTGTTGTATGCACAAGCATGATCACACACATTCAGGATACACATTAAAAATCTCTTGCTTTGAAAAAAATGGTTTTTGTTTCCTTTCCCTGGCATATTTTACAGCCTCCTGTGCAACACTTAACAAGGGACAGAAATGATTTTTGAAAACACAACACCATTATCACTGCCTCTCCAAAGAAACTACAAAAATGCTAATTGATTTCATTAATTTGCATATTTGATTTTCTTAAAGATGAGAGAAAGTAGGCTTAAAAAATGCAGCAGAGCTTCAAAAATATTTACTGTGACAAGCAGCACATCAGGAGACAAATCACTGCTGTCGCAGTCATGGCCAGGAAGCAAAGCATCCCGCCTGTCCCACTCCTGCTCAGTGGGCGCCCGTGCCTTGCCACTGCTCACAGCACCCCTTACTTAGGGTTAGGGCACGTTTCATGCTTTAGGTGACCCAAGCAGTTGCAGAGACTTCTGCGCATGTCCACGTTGGTTTGTGAAGCCATGCCACTGCTCCAGCTGTGTGGCTTTGGAAGAAAATGAGAATTGCCTGGAAAGGCAGGAGAAAGCTTGTCCTTGGCCCACATCGTCCCACACTTGTTGCACACAAGAGGTGGCAAACCTGGAGCCCTGAGCTTCTGTACGGACGTTTGAGACATTCACAGACAAGCCCCCAGTGCAAGGCAGGCACTGACAGCCCGTGGCCAGCACCACGAGGACACACCGCTGCAGCTCAGCCCAGGATCGCTCTGGTACATGGGACAGACCCCTCATGGGCTGCAGACACACCTCTTCATGCCTAACCTAGAAATGGGTAAGGCATGAGTCCCTGAGGCAGGCTGGGGATCAGAGCACACTGCTGTTAGAGCTGCCTCTGCAGAGCAACGTCCATGAGGTGTGGGCACCCCTCTGCAGATAACGCCTGCCTTCTCCCAGGCTCTACCTGGCAGCCCACACACTACTAATGAATAAAAGCCTCATCGCAAGCTGCCTCTCACTCAAGCACAGGGAAAGGAGAAGTAAGAGGAAAGAAAATTAGTTTTCTGCTTGAGGACACTTTTTTTTTTAAAGCAGCCTTAGGAGAGTGCTTGTTTGGCTGTGAGCAAGAGAGGATGATAAAAAAAATAGGAGACTCAGTCCTTTTCTCTCGCTGCCTTCCTGGCCCCAAAAAATAAGAGAAAGATTCACACAAACATGAAAGGACAAGAGGAAAAACTACTTGCTAAGTAGATATACTGCCCCAAAGCTTATTGCGTTCTACACGGAGAGTGTTCTGTACAAGTGTCTACACTTCACGCAGCGTGTTCAGCCAAGAATGCTTCACTCTGATTCATACGCTTTGGTTCAGTGCCCAAATATTGCTATTTAATAAGGTTATTAATTACTGTGTTGTCTAATTTTTGCTATGCAGGAACTTCTTATAATTGGCTTATTCCTTCAAGATGTTTAATCCTTTAACCATAATAGCACGTGTGACAGTGCGCACGCGTGCATGTGTGTATGCGCATGCTCATGCCACGAGTTTTCTGGCCATGAGTTTTCTGAACTTCTTCCATACCTCGGCTGTAAAACCCCACATGAGCCAATTTTTACCCATCAAGGAAAAACAAGTTGCTTTTTTTTTTTGCCCTTGAAGATACAACTTCCAGACAGCACCTGTTTCCTTCAAAATAACCAAGTAACTTACTGACGGTGCTTCCAGACATTACCAAGCCTCCTACACTGTCATTTTATGACTCCTTTTTCATTTAAAGCGTGCCCACAGGTGTTTATATAAAGGAAGGGTAGAAAAAATTTGCCTGCTGGACTAGTCTTTTCTTAATATTTGTCGAGACATTATTCACCTCTACCATCTGGTCTCCCCTATAATAAGAAGCATCTTTTGACATTATTATAGGAGGGAAGGAAGGGACAAGTGAATATTAAAACTATATCCAAGGAAGATCTTAAGAAACATGAAGGGGAAGGAACAGGCGGATAGAGTGTTCTACATTCAGCTCTATCACCAGATTACCTGTTCTCCTCAATTCAAACACTAACTTTCTGCACCTGCTTTCTCTCCATATTTTGTCCGCTTCATCTTTACAACTTTTTGCAGCAAGTGCCAAACCTCCTACCAGATCCATCCTGATCCCAGTTCGATGCCCCAACAAGTATTACAATACAGTAAAAAGGATAACCGGGGAGTTTTCTCCACCTGCAGGATAGATAGAGCTGGGCAAAAAGTGAGGGAAAAATAGTCTGACAATTATACAGAAAAATCTGTGTTTTTTCAACACTTCTTGAGCACAAATGTTCTTGTAGGTACCTGTGGGAAAATCAACAGTAACCGCCAACTTGCCACCAATGACATTTAGGGCAATAGGAAATGGTTCCTTAAATATAGTTTCTCTATCAGAAAACAGAAGCATTATCCATTTAAGGTCTAACTCCACCTAGAAACAGAACAGGTAGTAGGTGTTCAGTCAGTCATAGACATGTGGGATGGCAGGGGCTTCGGGAATTCCTCTTTCACCATTAGTTGCACTGGGACATCTAAACACCCGAACCCTCTGTGTGAAGTATTGTCTAATCTGTCCTTTAAATCCTCCGCTGAAGGTGAACCCAAGATCTCCCCACAGTACCTTTTTCCAGTTCCATTTTTCACCACATGGGGAAAAAGTTCCCTTCTTATCCACCCTAAATCTCACTTCCCTCCTTCCACTTACCCACCTACAGCAGACACTGAAAAATCCCTATGACAAGCTCCTAACTCTGGAAGATCATTATTCTGTTGCATCCTTTGCCCTTCAATTCTTCATTTTTTCTACTCCAAACTCAGTTTTTTCCAGCTTTCCCTCTTTTGCACTGTTTTCTAAACATTTCATCCTTTTTGTTACCCTGCTCTGGATTCTCTACAGTTCACCTACATCTCCAAAAGGTTCATGCCAAAAAGTGAGATCAGGTACTCCAACAGAAGTCAAACCTAGTGCTGTACGAGGAGGAGAACATCACCTCCGCAGTCTTGTCCAAGATACTACTGTACGCTGCAGAATAAATGTGCCCTTCTGCTATGACAGCACTTCATTGACTCAAAGTTTGTGATCCATGATAATTCTCAAGATCTTTCCTGCCACACTGCTACCCTGACAGATATTCTTTATTCTGTATTTGTGCATTTGATTTCTCCCTCTTAAGTGCAGCACTTTGCATTTGTTTTCACTGAATTTCATTTTGCTGATATCCGGCTCGACGTTCAATTTTTCTAGATCATTTTGAATTCTGATAATGCATTCCAAAGTACATCCAACCCCTCCTAGCTCAGTGTTGCCTGCAAATTATATAAGCATATTTCCCATTCCATTGCCTAAGTTGTTAAAGAAACTATTGAATAAAAGTAGGTCCAGGGCAGATCCTGGCAGGACCCCACTTGAAACGCCCTCCCAGTATGACAAAGAGTAACAATAACTATTCTTAGAGAGCTATGTGTCCAATCCAAATATCTTGAATTTCAAACTTTACAAAAAGCTGATCTGGAGTATTTGATATGCAAAGGAGCTGGAGGCCAAAGGATAATTCAGTGAATAATTTAAAGCCTAAGAGTAGGTTTGAGGAAAATCGCAATCTGTTGGTGGATGATTTGCCAACAGAAAGAGGAAGGAGAAGTCACTAGATGTGTTAGCTGGTACATCTGCCCAGCAGTGCTGCAAAAGGCCCCCATGCAGGCACTGCATTCTTCTCATCAAATGCCTGCACACGCCTCTCATTGATACAGCAATGAAAAGAACAAATGGCAAAGCAACCACAGTAACTATCTTCTGCAGACTGCGCTACAGAGGACAGCGCTCTCCCAAAAGGCACTTCCAGCCATGAACCCCATCATCGAGTTTCTCCCATCTTTATCAGCCTGGAGCTCATCCCCAGGCCATCATTCAGCCATCCTGTGACAGATACTTGAATGTTAAGAGTGGTATTTGGCAGGACATCTACCTGAGGATCCCCAAATACACCGATAATGTGCTGTGAGGAACTAATCCTCACAGTCTTAAGGAGTAAATCTGATCTCAGCACATTGCTACCAACTCATACTTCTGTAAGTGGAAGCAGAACTGGGCACCTCAAGATGGTACACTAGTTTGCTATTTTCATCTGGGAGACAGAACAAGTTCAGCAAGAAGTGCTCTGCCGTGCGGGGCATCTAATCAAGCCACTTACAAGCTGTATAAGCAAAACTGAATTTGGTTGCCTTACAACAGGACCAAATTAGTTATTGAATTTACATCTGAAGATCCAGCTCAACTATTCCTGCTGCTATGGGGATGGTCCTGTGAATGGTAACTTGAATGGGTGGCTCACATACTTTGACCTCTTATACAACAGTGGCAGAAGCACCAGCACGCAACTCCAGGACTGTAACACAAGCAAAATAAGTCAAAGGCAAGGGCTACCATTACTGGAGATGTACTGGTGATACCTCCAATGTGCTACCCAAAACAATTAACTGTTTTATTTGGAGCCAAAGTTAACCTAATGCCTTAGCCTCCTTGCTTTTTTGAAAGCTATGCCCTTATTTTACATCTTGAAACTGGATTTCTATGGCACACTTGGTAAAGCACATCAGGAGCAAGAGAAGCCTGCGGGTTCCACCATGTTTGCACTCTCGCTGTGCAGGATTAGAACTGGGCTCCCGATTTCAGTGCCTGTCACAAATCTGGACTTGAAACACAACAAATTAATAAATAAGTGAATAGGTGTCAGTTTTATGAAGCACGTTACCTGCATAAATTTCACCCAGTGCTGCCACTTGTCATTTCAGCATCCCTTGAGACCCCAATGGCTCATAACTCTTGCACGTCACTTTGAAACCCATGATACAGATGAAGTTTTATGATAAAACCTTCCTCCTCGCTGACTCCTGTTTCACAGACGCGATCCGAGTGTAGGCTGAAGAGATCCCATCCCCCACGGCAAAGATAAAGTTACAGAGGGTAGGTCTTAGTAAGGATTTTGCAAGCAGTATGAATTATTAAAGTCCTTTATGATATAATGACAGACATATCAGGTTATTTGTTTATTCTGTGTATAATTCATGACTCTCTTGGGAGCTAGACAGAAGTAGGATAGATTGTTGCATCATCTTGTTCATTCCAGTAAATCCTCATCACCAGATGGAAGGCTGAGCCACCCCAGAAGACAGAACATCCACACCTTGCTGGATCTGCACTTTTGGTTGGAGATGGGAGAGCTTTTTTCACAGCCTGGAGAAATAGTGAAGCTGTCACTCAAGTATATCAGGCTAGATGGCTAGAAGATGACAGCCGGGTAGTGCTTCTGTATCATGCCACCAGAACACTGTCACCTAAAGCATATGCAAACAGCTTTGAGATTAGATGCTATGAGTTGCCCCATGCTCCGGTATCATTGCTCAGCAACAGCAGGACTATCCAAGCTGATGCACGCTCCTGCAAGACTTTAGGATAGTTCACAACCACCTCCTGGCTACACAAACAGTAAGACACTGGACAAAGCAAAACAGTTGCCCTTGCTTGGCTTATTTGTGTAAAGAGTCTGGTCAAGATAAGAGACAGAGCACGACAGAGAAGCACCATGTCGTGATGGTTGGAATGGCATTTTGAATACATATATTGTAGTCATCTCTCACTTCTCTAGTGTGCTGTGTAAAAGGTGAGGGAGAGACGCCATGCCACAGCGGCAATGAGAAAATAAAGGATTGACTACAGCCCCCTACGAAGAGCTTTCCAGCACGCTCTTGTTCATGCAAGGTATTCCACCCAAGGACGCTTCTGCTGCCAGGAAGAGTCATGCTAATACAGAGTTGCAGCAAAACATAAACATGGCCAAGCTGAAAATGGCACACTGAGTAACTCTTACTAGCCACAGGACACCAGAGGACTGCTTTCTGTGTCCATCCTTCCCATTGCAGATTTCAGCTGATCAGAAACAGACTAAGCACACAGTGATTCATTGGGTCACTAACACACAAGCTGTATTAAGGAGTCTGATAGAGAACTAGTGACTAGTCAGACTTCTGCTGAATTTGTGTCTACAGCTTCTCTCCTTACCAAGAAAAGGTATCATTAACCTCTGCCACGAAGACCTCCTGCTACAAGAGCTATTTAGGGGCATCCATTGCCTTTATTCTTCAGCCTCTGACCATGTCAATCCAAGTCTCTTGGGGTTTCTGGAGTAGCCTCTCCCAGCATCATATGCAACATTCCTCAGGGGCTTTCTGGGTGTCACTGTCACTAGAAGTTTATCTAGTTAAATTCCCCATCTTGAACAACCCCTTTCCTCACCATCCCCCTACCTGAGAGATTCCTGGCTCCTAAGAGAGCGTTGCAATCACTGTTATTATAAAGCACTTAGCGATGCTCACTATTGCATCTCTCACCAGCCAAACACTCAGAACCCTGTTATTTCGTATGCAGTCGCCTTCATTTGCAGCAGCTCTTCATTGTATTACTCCCTTTCAGCAATGAAAGAAAAAAGGGGTAGGGGTGGAAAGCATTAAAAAAAATAAACAATAGTTTACAGCATTTTACGCCATTACCTCACTACTTTGTGATACACATCTAAAAGCTGTCTGCAGGACTTCTGTTGTAAGGTGGCATCCAGACATGCTCCAAGGCAGGGATAGTGGAAGCATGAAGCCCAGTTCAGTTTTGTGCCAGTGCCACTGCATCACTCAGCACTACAGCAACAGGGATGAAACCGTCAGCTTTCACAGGTCACCTCCTCTCTCCCTCTCCCCATCCAGCTGGGACAAACACTGCTCCCTCCACAGGGAAAAGCATATACATACAACCTTTCCTTTGAAAAGGATACAAGCCTATTGAAACGGAGGTCACTGAACCACACTGGAAATACTCACAAGTACTACAGGATTTGCTATAGACACTCAGGGTGTTGGTCCATCAGGCTCAGTTTCCCCATCTCCAGCCGCAGCCAGCTTATCACACCGGAGAGGATGTACCTCCTGTCCTGGAGGACCCCGCGGAAGGAGGATGCTGTGCTGGAGCACCTTTAGGAACGAGGATGCTGTGCCAAGCACCTTGGGAGTTCCCTGTGCTGCAAGTCAACACCAGTCTGCAACAAGCTGTCTCCCCTTTTAAATGGGAAGGGTCACTAGGAAATTCTACTGGAGCCTAAGCACAGGTGTGTGCTCTTCCTCGACAGATGCCTCAAGGTAATAAACCAGCAGTGCACCCACAACCTTGCTTATATCATGCAATTATCATAGTTATGGTGTATGCTCCCTCCCCTCACTATTGCAATATCATGATTAAAGCACAGACAGTGCAAAAGCCCATTAACATCATTTTGAAGGAACTGATCAACATTAAACATAATTTGGAAGGAACTGATCAACATTAAACTGTCAAATTCTCCTAATACGTCTGACAAAAATGTTTTCCATCTTTTCAGGAGGGGAGAACTGAGCTACAAAGATGAAACAGTAGTCTCAAATCCAGACAGACTTTCAGGAGTGGAGTCAGAATTGCAACTCAACCTCCTGTCGCTAAATTTGATGTTTGCCCTTGGAAGACAGCCCTCGAACATGAAAGCAGGAAACTCGCACTCCCATGGATACCTCAGAGTAGGTCTCCTCCCAGCCCTCACACACAATATGCTCACATGTAACTGAAATCTAAAAGATTACAAGATAATTCACTCTTCTGCTTTTCTAAATGACTATCAACATTAAAACCAAAAAATATCTGACATCAAAAACCCTTATGAATATAATTCCTCTGACTCTTTTCTGTAAGAGAGGAAAATCCCAGTCTCTAATGTGGTCCTCTCAATGGGGCCTGTGACATCACCAGCCCCTTTCTATTTAGAATAATGACTTCTTCCACACACCAAGAGATTTGAAATTACCTGTGAAATACATTTCCCTAGGCACAGGCTCAAGAAGCATGTAAATTACCCAGCTTAATGGCCTCTAGAATTTCTCTCCAAGACACACACATGGAGTGGGAAATGTTCAGATGATACCTCAGGTACCGTCTGAGGGGATAAACATCCAAGGGATGGTCAGGACCTACTGCTCTACAGTTCCCCCAGTAACCGGTCCCACTGGTGAGTGCTGGCCACAAGGAGACAATGAGCAGAAGAGATCCAATTCCAAATGAGTGCCTCATCAGCACAAAAATGTAATTTTAAAGAGAGTATTTCTTGGGAAAGGTGCCTGACTAAGTTACACAGCACAAGCAGCCAACGTAGGGCTTATGCAGCAGAGGACAGCCATTTAATTTGCAAAAGCCCAGTGCTGAGCGCGCTAAGCACTCGGCAGCTAGCCCTCTTGCCCTCCGCCTGACTACAGAGAACAGCACTGCCCAAGCTTTGAAGTCCAGGCATTCACCAGAGAATAGTGTCCTTCAGAGAAGCTTTTCATCCACAAGGGCAGTTCCCACTCTCCCAACACCAAAGAAAGGGAAAGATACTGTTCCTGGAGTCCAAATCCTCCTGGCCACGTTTCTGTTCTTGCAGTTGAATCTGATGTCTTGTTAGTATGTCGCAGAAGTTAACATTTATCCTGAAATGAAGAGCATGGATTCATTCAGAGGAACATAGGAGGAGGAATTACGTGATCTGGGTTGCATTTCCTGCTCCACCGCTGACATATTGGAGTCTCTGAAGCTTTAGTTTCTTCAGCAAAATGAGCAATAGGGAAGTGCAAGTGCTGTGACAAAGCGTGTGTAAAAAACCATTATAAGGAGTGGAAGATGGAGAACAGGACAAGACACTCATACGGCAAAGGGGAGGGGGCACAATCCCAAGGGTGCCATGAAAGAATTACTTGTCTCTCCAGGGAACAAGCCTGAGGCACACAAGCTTTGCTCCTGATGCTAGCCAAGACTGACAGGTTGGTCACCTTTTAATGTGTAGTGGATAGAAAGTAGGCCAGAAGATCAATCGAGGATAAGAGAACACCTGGAAGATAGGCCTGGCAATGGAGAAATGGGCCAAATTCCTCAGCGTCAATCTCCTCCAAGCAAAGGTGTAAGACAAGGTCTTTGCCGAGACTCTTTCAAAGTGAGAACCTGCCCTCATTCTCAGCCACAGGCATCTTGCTAACCCACATACTGCCAGGAGCTGTGGTATCACAGCAAGATTAACACAGGAGCAATTTTAACAAACAACAATTTCCAAGCTAATTTCCTCGCTCACAAGCATGCCACCAAGGGCTGAACTCTCTGCCTGGACTCCTCACAGCTATCTGTTCAGGATTAACCATACGTCACTGCCAGTAATGCAAGCACTCTGCTATACAGAAACTATAAGAAGATAAACACTAAACCTGAATATCATAGCAGTAGAAAAAAAAAATAGAAGAAGGAATGACATTGTAATAAATATTGTAGCCAAGCCAAATGAGGAAGCAAGGTGAGTTTCTTGTGGAAAACTAGACAAAAAAATACTATATACTTGGAATAGTCCTTGCTTTGGTCATGGGTTCTGGACTTTTGTGCAACGAACTTCACAAACCAGAACATTTGAACAAACTCCAGTTCACCCAGTACTGCAGGCTGGCTGCTCTGGTGCAGGATGAAACAGTGCTCTCACCACCAATTCCACCCAGCCCCTGAAGCACCAGGCTTGGCACATGAATCCTTCATCCAACAAGGGGCATACATTATTAAGTAGAGAAGCTGCAGGTATACGCACTACTTGTGGCCCCAGCATGGGCCTCAGGTAATGCAATAGCTGGAGCATTGCTCCCACAGCAAGTCCCTTTTCAGCTCACCAGCACCACACTGCAACCACTCTGATATTTCTCTGTAAGAAGGACAGGTACCATTTACTAAACCTTTCATTTCTGCAGCTGCTTGGTTTTCTCTGGAAGAAACTTCACACACAAGAATCCTCACGCTATCTTGTGGGATCTAATAATAAGTGAAATGGAACAAACACAGCAATGAGTAGATTTAACTAAGAATGCAAGTCAAGTATTACACAAGCTACCATGAAAACACCACATCTATTTTTCTAGCAAGTGGCAAACCTACTCTTCCACCAGCCAGCTGTGACTCCAGAGAACAGGATGGGGTCTGGCAGCCACTTCCCGATGAGAAGGCAGCCATGCGCTCAGTTGCCCAAGAGTCACCAAATAAGTGACATTTATTAAGTGGCCCTTATAAAATAAAAAAGGCTGCTTTCAGCACACATAATCACATTCTTAAACTGCACAAACCAGTAGTGCTTTCAGCACAAGGCTCCACTTGGAGTGGTGTCAAGAGAAGAAAGGCAGGAAAAGAAGGTTCCACACACCAGCACTGCCATAGGCAGTGCTCCACGCAGAGCACCGGCCTTGGGATGCAGCCTCAGCTCCGGCTTGGTAACGCTGTGCCTGCTTGAGCAAACGTGGCACCAGAAAGGCTGTCAGGACAGGGCTGTAAGCGTAGGAAAAGGCATGAGCTAGCTCAGCAGTCACAACAGTGAAGCGAGACCTCATGCCAAGATGCACCTGTCAGAGCCCTTTCGTACCTGGCTGCTCCACCCTCACGTCCAGGCAGGGAGCGCGGGGAAGCAGGGGGAAGTTGAGGGTATGAGGTTCAGCTGTGAAAGGAACGGCTTCTCTCAAAAGAGAGCCCCAGCCCCCAGCAGGAGGTAGGAGTGAGATAGAGCTGGTTCGATTTTTCTCTAAAGTAAAGACTAGATCAAAACAAATAAACATAGTGAGGAGCAAGTGACACAGAAGGGTTCAATTTAGCCTTAAGATGATGGGTAAAAAGGCGGTATTGATGTCAGAAATGCCAACACAACATTTGTGTTGCCGGGTCAAACAGGCGGGCAGGTGCTAAATGGGGTTATTTAGAAACTGATACCGAAGCATGAGCAGATAGTAGAGGTTAGATGCATTTCTTTTCTCCATCTCACAATAAAAATCACATCAGAAGCAACCACAACCACCATGATACTTAAAAGTTAAAAGACAAAGGCCTGAAAGTTGTCCCCGGCATAATCCCACAGCATCGTTACATCAGGGATTAATTTGGCCCAGGACCTAGAAAATTTTTTTGATGTTTCTCAGCTTTTAAACGTAACATAGCCGTAGCAAAGTAGAGCAGGCAAGCCTGACAACAGCAAATTCTTCTGCATCGTAACAAATCCAACATCAGGAAGAACGGCTCAGTGACGAGCAGTCCCACAGTACACAGCCAAGGAGGGGCATGAAAACATCCCTGCCTGTGCACAGAGTGGGGCCCTTTTGGGCTGATGCTCTTTTGGTGTGTGCTCTCAGAAGTGCTGTCATTCTGTGGGAGGCAAAACTATGTCAAGAGTTTGGTCACTGATTGACAATTATTAAGATTTCCCAGCAAACAAAACCAGAATAAATAAAAACCAAGAGCTGCATGAAGAAAAAAATATTGATGTTTTTCATACTCATGTAATCTACCCTCCTTCTTTGAGCAGGCAGGGGAGGAGGGGGAAGCAGAGTGCCCACGAAGCTGCGACGCATGCCTAGCTCACTATCCTGAAACTCTTTTCAGCTTGCAGGTCTTGAATAATTAAATGCTGTTTCTTCCACCTTTTTTTCCCCCTAGTACGCATGACACGCTGATGCAGAAGGTTTACTTTTACCTGGGCAACGGGCATCCCTCGCCCTGCAGAGGTCCTGGAAGCACATGAGCCCACATAATACATTATTTTTTTCCCGCCGTTGATCTCAAGAATGTGACGCTACAGTGAATGCTTAGTAGAGGCTTCTAATTTATAAGACTACCTCAGACATGAGGCAATGGTACTTTGGCTCCTCTTGGGTCTGCTGCGTTCGTTATGGAGCAATAAAAAGACATTCAACCACTCACAGCCCAGAATCTGACTCAATCTTCAACACTTGATAAAGTTGAATATCAGGCGCTTCGTTTGGCTTAAGTCTGTCTCTATCTTGGTGTCCATGTTAGGGCTGCCAAAAACCTGACTGTGAAACCCACCATACGTTAGAAAGGCAAACAAGGCACTGCATTCATGACCCTCGCTGTGTCATACTGTAGAGAAAGTGTTCATTGGCCACAATAAGAGAGATATTACTACATAAAATTTGATAGAGATGAGAATTTAAATACAAGAATATCTCTGATTCAACAGAAATTAAATCAGTGAGAGCTTTATATATTTTTGAAGCATAAGTGGCTTACACAAGGCTGGCTCTGAAAAATACTTCAAAATATGCCTCTTGTTTTCTTATTTGGAGGATGAATGTGAACTCAGACTTTGGATACTGGATTCTTCTGGACTGAAGAATATTAAGTGCTCACTGGAGAAGAAACAGACTGACAGCAAACAGACTGGCAGCTGGCAACAAGAGAAAAGTTTCAGGACCCAGCTCTCTTATGAGTTGAAAGGCATTGGTATTTATAAGGAGAATCATATCCTCATTGTCACTTCAACAGAGATGGATACAACACTCTTTCCCAATTCTTTCCACCAATTTAACAGTTTAAGGGGTAACTTTGTGCTCTGAAGGCCGAGAGGCTCGGAAGGCTGAAAGCTTGGGGGAGGCTCTATTTATCAACGAATGAGGGTACGCTGTGGCAGCTACGCCACGAACCTGCACCATGCCTGCCGCATCGCTGATTCTTAGCTCCAAAATGGTGTTCCAGCAGGGACCAAGGCAAGCTGGCACGCTGCCGCCAAGGCTCAAACTCTCATTGCCCTCGCTCTCCCTGTTGGGTAGCACCAACTTAATGCTCCTGTGGGCCACACATCTTCCAGGTTATCCTGAGCAAACCCCTCTGCTCCACAGCCACGTGCTCTGCACGCTCACAAGCCTTCCAGCCACAGAATGCCACACAGAAAAGCCTGACCAACGCTGGCTTGATCCTTCATTTGGTGGAACTCTGGCCAGTTCTGGCTTGATCCTTCATTTGGTGGAACTCAGGTAAGGAAAACTCACCAAAATGTGCATATACTTGAAAGAAACTACCCCTGCAGATAACATTCCTATGGATGGAAAGCTGCAAGCATTTTGGTCATGAGATTCTCACCCTTCTCTGTCCTTGCATCTGTACTCCCCATCCTTTCTCCCCCCACCCTCCCCTGAAGCACAAGTTGCTTTCCAACACTACACAGATTTTTGCTCCAATACACAGCATGATCTAACTAATTCACACTTCATTGCTCTGCACACCTCACCATTTGCACATGAAAACAGCAGTGTCTATCCCTCTACTTGCTGCCTGTTTCCTCCTCCTCCTCCATCCCCCACCTCCTGTACCTTCTCAGAAAAACTCTACTACTGAAGCTGCAGTGAAGAGGCTCACATTACCGGGACTCCATTGCTTTTACAAAACCTACTAGCATGTTGTGAAGCCTCATAAATAATTCAAGACAGACAACCTTTGTCAGGTAAATGAACGTGCCTTTTGTAATCCATCACTCCGGGTTTTCTATCATAGTGATACACATACTCACTGTAGGCACAATCCATATTGATTCATGAATTCCCCAAGTGTCAGTGCGGGACAGAATAGCAGAACAGTTTTGGCAGCAGCAGAACCCAAGGAAATCCAAAGTCTGCCCAGAGCTTTAGAGGACTGGTAACAGATACCCACTTGTGCAAAAGTAGCTCCAGTCTCGTCCACGCAAAGAGCACCTCCATTCCCACCGTTCGTGGACAATGAAAGGACGATCACGGTTGGGGGGGCAGGCCGGAGACTCATTCTTATTAAAGATCTCCTTTTCACTGCAAGAACTTCAGGGATTTTTGACATAAATCAGAACTAAAAATCATGCTGCATCCCATACTTCTTGGGTTTAATTCCACACACTTCAGTGGTGTTACTGCACAAAGGCACTTGGCTCATTAGAGATATGCAAACTCAACTTCTGTTTTGGCAACTGCGCCCAAGGCTTTATCATCATCAGAGCTGCTGAACTAAATGGTTTATATCCCTATTTAGCACCCAATCTGATTACTATCAGCAATTACCTCCTTTGGAGTTCTCAGCCTCAACTAGAAGCAAGAGGAGGAGGCCTCATCCTGGTTCTCCTGAAGGGCAGTCTCACATGGTCCTGGGAGAAGGTGTGCTGTACAACACCTCCTGCACCGTCCCCATCAGACTGAGAAGCAGCTTCCGAGGAGTTGGCATGGTAGGCTAATCACACGCAAGAATAATGACCTTGCGCAGCGTTAACGAATAGATACAGAAACTATAGACCGTGCAACCTTTGTCTGGCCTGACTGCCATTCAGACCCTGTGCCTCTTGCCCTGCAGCCCTTTCACCCATCACAAGCTGATCTGGCTAAAAATCCTCATCACTCAAGCACCAGTCAATGCGAGAAACACTTCGTTTTACAGAGAAAAAAAAATCTGAGTGAACATCTTTTATTTCTTATGATACTTATGACCAAGAGATAATGGCTGAGACAGAATTGGAAGGGTCGTAGGACGACTGTCAAAGTTATGAAGAAAATCCACATGCATTCTCTGAAAGATCAAATGATTCAGCCTAAAGAAAACCATGCCAATAGCTTGTTGACACAAACCAACTCTCCAGTAACAACAGTTTGTACAACCCCATTCCCCATGCAACCCAGCAATAATAAACTTGAGGATGAAGGTTGGATTACAGGAACAGCTCTAAAACAACAAAGTACTACCAACGCCCCAGAGAGGAAAAAATAATTTTGCTAACAAAACACCTTTTGCTTTCAAGAGGCTCCTAGAAAAGTAAATATCGAAACACTCAGATACCGTCCTTTCTTGCCGAATACTTCACTCAATTATTTTGCTTGGTAATGACTGTTTCTTTTATTTCATCCCACTTGAGTATTTCATTGGCTGAAAAAAGCATTGTCTGAATTGCACGGTTCATGCACATGTACAATGTTACAGTGTGCAGATGCCCCAGTACTTAAGCCCTCAAGGACCTTTCTGATGGCTTTTGAAGCCAAACACCAGGAAGCTCATTCAAGGATAAATTTTCAGGTTTCCATTTAGACCCTATGTAACCACCTTCAGCTTTTAAGGGGCTCTTGCACACATGCGTACAACACACACAAAGCTTCTTTACAAGGAAGCCTCTGAACTACGCCTGTCAACACCAAGCATGAGCCCATTTCTACCCTCAGGTCTACGTGCAGGAGCCTTATTGATTTCAGCGAGAACCCACATGCTCTCCCAAGAGAATTTAAATTAACAATTTTTCAATGTTTACAGTTGAAAAACTCAAACTCCTGAAACCACAATCTTGAAGGGGATCACTGCAGGCAGGGTACAGTGTTGAGGTGTCATGAGGACAGGTAAGAAAGCAGTAATGCCCTGCTCTGTGATGCCTGCCCCTTCCCCATGCAATACCTGAGCAGGAAGCATTCAGGAACGGTAACAGGAATGGAGAAAATTTTTTAAAATGCCAAAGACATATTGCAATGTTTTTTAAAAAAACATTTGGGCCTCTCCCTGGGGCTGTTCTTTTACCTCGGAGCAGTTCAGGGTGTCTCTGCGCAGCCCAAAGTGGATTCTGCCACTGATGCACAGCCCACATGGGGCTGTTGCAGGGACACTGGGTGTTTGTGCCTCCACTGGGTGCCAGCTCTCACAGAGGCTGCTCAGCCCTCACAGGGATGGTGACATTACCTGTCAGTCACTCATCGGGGTAGATTGCCCTCCCAGGGAGCTGTTGCTTTGCTCAGCCGAGTGTAGCAGAAGACAAGCAGGGCCATTTCCCCACTTCTTCTCTGTGCCTTTCTAGACAAGTTCCCTTCCCAAGCATCAAAACCATAACTGGAAGAGATTTTCTGACCGCACAGCAGGCGGGCAGTAGAGCAAGAGCAGGAGCTTCCTCTACATGGCATCCCACAAACCCTAAAACATCCAGTCCTAATAGAGTTATTTATTTCAAGCCCTGCTAGCCCAGATGTGCCATCACTACCAGCATCATTAACCTCATTTGGGCTGAAATGACACAAGTACAAATCAAAACCTGCTAAAAGGAAGCAATTAATTTGGTAGAGACAGTCTCAAGCCCACCTTCCAGTGGTGATGGGCACCTATTAGGCCTTATTGCTCTCAGCAGGGAGCCTTCACTGCTCACTATCTCACAGGAAACACTGGTAACACTCTCCAGCTTGCTGCCCAGAACTCCTGTCTGCATCTGACAAGTGCTAAATCTCATGCCAGAGAGGCAGGACCAGACCCTGGTGCCCAGGTGAGCGCTTTCCCCTGCAGACATCCCTTTCTCCTCTGGCTGGCTGGTCAGAGATGCCCTGCAGAGCAGCGATGAAGCCAAGCCTCACCAGCGGACGCGCAGCAATTCGGCGCACACCTGCTTCCTCACAAGAAGCAAATGGCTCACCACCCTCTAGCAGATGGCAATTTTCTTTCAAGCCCCAGTGACAAAAAGCTTTTCTGCAAAGTGAGGAGGGGGTTTGTTCCACTCCCGGGTGGCAGCACTGGCAGCCACATTCTCCAGCACTCACGTGCACAAAATCCCCAATAACGGGAGGCGACGGCAATACAGGTGCAGGACTCCTCTAATTGACCAGGCTTTCAATCATCTCATACCAAATCTCTCAGAAATTCAAGCAGAGGTTGTTACCATGCTGCCACAGGAATCCCTCTGCATCCTATTTAAAAGAAAAATTAACTGCAACCAAGAGCCTTTCTTTCCACAGCCATTAATCCCGTTGACCACACAGATGCATGTTCTTGTACGTGACCATTCCTAAAAGGAGCCCTGTCAGTCAGTGGACATCACCTAACGTGCCTGCCCCAATGGGTTTGTTCCAATCTGGGATTTTGCTTTTTAAATCTCAATGAGAAATTTCCCCTTTGGACAACTGCCTGAGCCGAGCCTTCCTTAGCTCAGCATAAGATGATTAAAACCATGCTACCCGGGAGGAGAGAGATAATGTGGAACACCAGCGATTTATCAGGGACGGAACCAAGAATCAACACACAGAACCACTGATGATAATTAATACAATTGTAACAGAAAAAAAAAAAAAAGAAAATTGTTCTTTATTTTCTTCTTCCCCTCCCTCAGGCAAAATATCCTAATCATTCAGTCTGCTGCCTGTCAGAATGAAACAGTTCCGAGGCTGCTTAAAAAAGCAGCCTCATTTTTGAGAGTCCTGTAGTGAAAGATGACTTGAGTGATTCACAGAGAAAACCTCCAAAGACAAATAAGGTTTCTAATCAATGCTCTGAATCATTCACTGTTGTTACATAGGTGCATCGTCCAAAGTAGGAGAAAATTGGCTCATAATGGCAAGAATTTAGCAGCCCGTCTCATCAGCTCAACTAAGCTTCTGACCAACAAACCTTCCAAAAAGATTTAAGTTACATCCAGCATCTTTAAAAACAAGAAGGGTGCTGACAGGGAACTACTCAGAGGGGACTGTCAATTAAAGAGTGTTGTTCAAGCTTTGCTGCAGCTCTTACTCCCATTAAATATTTCCTTCCCGAGAAGGAATCACAGCAGCCCTAGGGCAGAGCTCACAAGGCATTTCAGCCCACATGCTACAGCATTAACCTACTGCCCAGCAATTGTGCATCATCATCAAATATCCATTTGTGACTCTTCTTTTCTCTGGGTTCACAAAACAGGTCATAAGGGGAATAAAACAAGCAAGAAGATACCAGGTCAGGGTGAGGTCTTGCATCCCTTCTGTGTCTCTTCGGCTGCAGCCAGACAGCATTACTTTCCACCAGAGGCACACACAGAATTAGTGGCCTTTTCAGAACCGTTCCTTCATATATGCAAGAAATTACGTATCTTTGTCACCAGGTCCAGTTTTTACCCATCTTGCCTCTCTCAGTAGAGGATCAGGCCCACTCTGATACGAGAGCAGAGAGCTAATGAAACCTATCCCAGTAAACCCCACCGAATTATCTGGAATAAAACTGCTTTGGCTAAAAAGCTGGCACGGTTTATCAGAACAATATAGATAATAATCAGTCTGGGTGAGGGAAGGCCAATCCATTATTTACAAATTATATGCCTCTCTTAAGTACGTCTCTCCCGGTATAGGAACCTTTTATAAAACTTTCTGCAGTTAGAAAGAAAACACAGTTCCGACTCGTAAACCTGTACCCAGAAGAGATTTATTCTACGATATGATTCTGCATTCCAAATTTAAGAAGAGAAAGCAACAACTTACAACGCCTGAAAAGCTGCTGAAATATCCAAAACATCCCACAAACTTTATCTGTGCTTCACCATGTACATAATCCCCTTTACTTCTATAGAGATCTCATGGAAATAAAGATTATTCATGTGAGAGCAATGCTGGGTGAGGCCATAAGGCTGTGGTACTTGGATGGGAATTGGCACGTTCCCTTTCCTCCCCCTGTGGGTAGACATTTCCCAGGGTCTTATTCTGAAGAATTTCTGTATTTACGTGACCACAAGAAAACGGAACCCATCGGCTCCCAAAGGTCAAAGATATTTAGACATACGGATACAAGATCCAAAAGAATTCAGAAAGAATCTGTTTTGAATGGGAGGTATTTCTGAATAAACAAGGAGTGCAAACAACCGTGCCTTCGGTGAAGCCAGATATTAACACAGTAAGCTACAGCTCTCCCAAATAAACAATGCTGTTTCTTCTGCCGATAAGCCTTCTTTCCAGAAGGCCTGACTACATGCCTGTAAAAATGTACTTTGAGATCAAAGACGTTAACCTAAAAGGCTTGCAAAAATACTTCCTATGGCATATATATATAACCTATTTCTATTCTTAAGCAAATCAAAAATGACAAGAAAATTGTGACATAAAGCAGTGCACATCCACTGGGGCAGCACAAAGTTAAGGGCAACACTGCTATTATTAACTCTATGTCATTGAAATCTTTCCCCACCTTCAGAAACGCAGACTGTAAGGACACGGTGTCAGCCTTTACTTTGAATCATCTGGATTTGTTTTTTCAGTTTTATGTCAACAAACCTCAGCATTTCATAACGGAGATGACAGCCCCTTAAAATACATCTCGGCAAGATCTCTCATGGCTGTGTGGAGGTGGACAGGGCTTCGGGGTTATCACAGTACGCAAGAGAGCCGAATGTGTTAGCAAATATTCCCAAACATTAACTTCCAAAACGTCCGCTGTCTTCCAACAAATCTATTTATATCCTTCCTGCAGCGACTCTCCAGTCCCCCACCCCCTCACCCAAATGAGCTGCTTTCCGACTTTCCCTTTCAATAGATTACAGGCAATTTCTGGCGGTCCAGAGGGAGGGAGAGGAAGAACCGCCAGCTCGGATAGCCTGTGGAACTGTCCACCTATTATTAGTTTGATTATTATTTGATTATTATCCTCAAACTCCGGTGGGTACGGCCGGTTGTGGGTACCATATTGTGTGCTTAAAACGGGGCGGGGGGAGAAAAAAAGAAGTCCTTCTTCGCCTGTCCCCCCTCTCGCCACATTAACGCTTCAGCAGCCGCCCTGCACGCCGGCACCCGCCGGGGAAGTTTCTGCTTTCCAGCAACTTTGGGTCCGTTCCTCGCCCCGCGGCTCCGGCGGCCGGCAGGGAGCGGCCGGCCCCCCCCGCGCCCGCCCGCATCCAGCGCGGCACGGCACGGCACCGGCCGCGGGCACCGGGCGGGCGCCCGCCGCGGCCGCTCCCCCGCGCGGTGCCGGCAGGCCCCGGGGGCGGACCCGCGATGCGCCACCGCGCCGGGCCCCAGCCGAAGCCGAGCCGCGCTGGCGGGGGGTCCCGGCCGGTACGGCGGGCACTTACGTGTGCTGCTGGGGGAAGCTGTAGCCGTGGGCGGCGGGGCGGCGAGGAGAAGCAGCAGGGCCAGGTGGCCGCAGAGGGCCGGGGCGACGGGCGCCGCGCTGCCGGTCGGAGCCGCCATCGCCATGTTTCCATTAACGGCGCGGCGGGGAAGGGGCAGAGGCGGCGGCGGCCCCGCGGGGCGGCTCCCCCGCCGCCACTCGTGCGATGACGCGCGGCAGTCCTCGGCAGGGGGGCAGCGCCGCGCCGGCTGCGGGCGGGCACCCACCGGCGGCCGCTCGCCCGCTGCCTCTCCGCGGCGGCCGGCACTGAGCGCCCGCGAACCGCTACTTTCCCTCAAATAGGCGGGCAGGCAGCCGGCCGGCCCGGCCCTGCCTCCTCCCCGCCCGCCTCCCTCCCTCCGGCCCCCCGCGCCGCTCCGGCCCCCGCCGCCCCGCCGCCGCCGCGCATGCGCCCCGCTCCGCGCCCCCCCCCCATCCCGCCGGTCCCGGCTCCGCGTGGGGAGGTGCGGGCGGGCACCGGGCTGGCGCCCCCCGGCCTCCCGCCGCCAGCCCCCCGCTCCTCGCCCCGCCCGGGGTCTGTCCCCCGTCCCCCGCCGGCGGGGGGGAACGCAGGCGCCTCCCCGGGCACGGCGGCGGGTCCCCCCCGCCCCGGTCCCGACCGAGGGGGGCCCTCGTGGGCTCCTTCCCATCTTCCAGGCGGGTGCCACCCCCCGCGGGTCTGTCCCTGCCATTCTTGCCGGGTACCGCGTTTTTCTTCGGGGCCACCTCCCGGAGACAGAGCAGCGTATGGGAATCTCCGGTTATGTTAAATCATGATAACAGCAGCGATGATGGCTTTCTTTAAGCACGTTATGACTTTGGGGAGCGTTTGTGAGCGTGACAAGAGGGCAGGCTAAAAATTAAAAATAACAGAATTAATAAACACAGCCCGAAGTCACCAGGGTTTCAGAGCCAGACTTTTGAAGGCCTGGATTTTGCAACAGTGTTCTCTGGGTAGCTGCAGTATAATTTCACCCTCTCTAAATACACACCCAAGCTGCTCGCCTTCGTTGAAGCTGACCACGGGCAGCTCCCAGGGACAGCTGGCAAAGGCAGAGGCAGGAATGCTGCCCACATGCTCCCTCATTCCCTCCCCAGACAGCCTAACCCCGGACAATCATGGGCCAGGGAATTCGTACCTAGCAGCGCTTTGCCCTCTAACTTCAGAAAAGGTGTAACATTGGCAAGATTGCCAGTGCCTGGACAGACCTCTCGAGGGAGAGCCTGACAGACCATACATCGGTGCTTTAAAGATGCAAAGGCTCCTTGGTCCTGCCCGCTAGAACAGCAAGGAGCAGCAGCAGGACAGGAACCCCTGGCAGTTTAGATCCCAGCACAGAGGTGTAAAAGCCTTCCAGCTTTTACAGGGAGGAGGATTTCGATGGGGAGGAGTTGCTTCTCTGAAGCACTCCGTGCCCCGGGTTTGCAGGAGGGGTTTTATTCTGCCCCTGGATGGAATTGCTTCCATCTTTTTATTTCTGATGGGAAAAAAACATTTTGGAGTGACACAGACCCAGACTCAGATTCCCGGTATCCTGGGAGCACCGACAGTGCTGCCTAAACTCCTGTGGTCACATCCAGATGCACTACGAATTTCATGTGGTGAGGAGCACTGATAGGTAAATGGAAACAACGAGGATTTGACGCGTGGACTGCAGCTCAAGCTGGTTCACAGAGACATTTCTTTTTTTTAATGAGGCAGAGTTAACACTATCATTTTCCCCGCTCATGTTGGAAGTCAGCAGTAAAACTGACACTCAAATCCAGAAAATTGGACTTGCAAAAGCATCACACTGACCTGGTATGTTCAACACAGAGATGGATATGTGCAATAACTTAATGCTTCAATAAAATATGAATGAATACTGCAACATTCCCTCTCTAGCTCCTGTCCCATGTGCAGACTATGACTATTCCTTGCACACCGTTCAGGACACGGTCTGGTTTTGCATCCTGTATCTCAACTGCACCTACCACACCTAGTTTAAGGTAGGTTTGCATGGGCTGTTAAGTTGAAATCACAGTTACTGACCTGCCATACAGAAGTTTCCAATTTACAACCTCCAAGTATGTTTCAGCGGTAGTAACTGGATAATCTCTAGCGTATACATGGGAAACAGAGCAACAATAGGATAAACAGCTTGTTCATTGCTGGCAGAGTCGGCAGCAGATAGTAAACACTCTTCATTGTGTAGAATTTGGCTTTCCAAACTCTTGAAAGACAAATTCTGTTGTCTGTTACATCCATACTTTCTCCCCCAGAGGACCTGGGTTAGCATCTGCCTAACAGATAAAATTTAACCCAAGATATGGGCCCACAGGGTCCAGATTTCAGGTTCCTGTTCTAACAGGATACCCGGGGTCTATGAGGCAACACTGCAATTGCCAGACATCCTTTATAATATGGGATTTTTCTGCATTATGCAATCTGATCCTCTGTCCTGTAAGAAAAGCTCAGGGACACAACTGTGCATTGCCACGGCTGTATCAACTGCTTTTCCAAATGCCTGGCACCCAGCAGCTGGCTGCTCTACAACTGCAAACACATCGCACGTATGCAGCAGCCCCAGCGCTGGATGCTCCAGCCCATTGTGCTTGAACTGTGCGTGTGTGCAGAGCGACACTCCATCGCAGGCACAGTAACCTGACACTGTAGTCTTGCAGTAGGAGCGGACCTCTAGATGTCAAGTAATTACTTTCAAATACTGCTGTTTGGGTTTGTTAACAGTAAAGCCTTGCCTGATATGTCCCTGTTTTTAAAGAACAGTCTTGCACTGCTGAGATGGACGTTTTGGTTTAGTTTTGTCACGGTTGTTTTTCTTTGTTATTTCAAATGCTTTTGACTATGTTGTACTTGTTGCTGTGATCTCTGCAGTCCATACATGGGTAGGTTGGTTAGTAGCAAGCCGCTTGGACACAGTCTTAAATGTAAAGGGGCAAAATCATGGAATTAGCCAAGATACACGGCAGGAAAAAGTGTTGATTCACACCCACGGACTGCTAGACTAACCCTGTCACCTCACAACCAAAGCCCATTTCTCAGGGCACAAATGTGTATGAATTTATCAGGGGGCCCCTTTTACTACTACCTTTAAAAATGCTCTAAGTTTATTTTCCAAGCTGTGCATAGGAGAGAGAAACATTGAGGACCTGCATGAACCTATGTATTATAAAGACCTTATGCCAACAGTTTTCAAAATCAATGCTGCCCTAAAAGGGAGGGAAGCAAATCAGTGGAGTCATCTTCTACTTGATACTCTGTTAGGAATGACAGAAAAGACAGCATCACTACATACATTATCCTCCACTTTTTCTGCAGTAGGCATTGCTACACTGTGGCCTCTTTGAAATGCTGTCTAACCTGCAGCATCAGGCACCACTAAGGCACACAAATACGGGCTTAAACATGGAGTTCAAGCCATAGCCTCCAGAGCAGCTTTTAATACGTCAGCGTAGGTTCTCAGAGCAAGTGTGAATCGGCCTCAGGTTGCAGTGAAAGCACTGTAATCCATACAGGACCCTGTGAAATTCAGCACAATACCTGAAATACTGACAGGGTTACAGCAAAACAGGCAGCAGAACTGCCGTTCTCCTACGTCTTTTAGTGGAGAAGCCATGTAGGAGGAGGCTGTCTAAGTTGTTCTTATGGCTGATTTATTTGCAAATGCAGGTGAATGCTAGAGAAGGTGTGAATTTAACTCTCCCCTGACTGATCATTTCACAGGAAAAATGTGAGCCTTTGCAGTCAATGACTGCTGCAGAGACATATGTCTTTCCTTACTCCTTCAGGTAAACCAAGTTCAGCCTTCCCCTGCCTGTGCTTTCATGCAGTCCATTGGTGAGAAGGCAGAGTCGTCCACACTGTCCTCGCAAAGCGCATCCCCTTTGCGCAGACCAAGTGACTCTGAGAGGAATTAGACAATGAGGCTACTCCTTTCCCCCCCTTAGCAATATACAGCGAAATGCCGCCACTGATGTATTTCTGATGGGCAGATGTAGGGGAGATTCCAGCATGCCTTGGGGGCGCACAGCTCTGCACAGGACCCCCACGAAGGTGAGTCAGTGTCCCAGGGCACAGGCTTCGACTTTAGGCAGACTGGCACAAGCACCTGGCTTGGTACATGAAAGGTAGTTCAGCAGAACAAATATATCAGTTTAAACCTGAAGCACTTTCATGGAATTAGTCCAGATCCACACTTGTGTAATTGCTAGCGCAGTTTTGCCCCCCCCATGGCTAAACACATGCCTGTAACTGGAGCAAATGTGTACCTACAGTCTTGACAAATCAGTTGTTGAGTGAGAGGTTAGAAAGTGTTGCCGACATACCATTAAAGGGAGACAAATAAGGGGAAGAGGTAATTAAGAGTGAGCAAACGATAATAGCTAATACACATCCTGACTCTGGAGGTTTATTCTTACTCTGGGTTCTTAAACCCAAGCTCCTCAGCTAATGATGTATAGGGTTGCTTGGAGCCAGACGTTAATGTTTCAGAAAGAGGAGAAAAGAATGCACTTAACACTGATAAAAGCATAGCAAGTAACTGTTGCGCTTACCACAAGTCATGGAAAGCCACATTGCGTTCAAGAGCTCAAGGAGAAAGGAAACAGCATCATGGATGTTTGCAGAGTTTCTGAGCTGGAGCGAACAAAAACCTGCAAGTAAGAGCAAAGAGGCATCCTGAGGATACCACCATGGATGGGAAAGAGAAACAGTACAGGCACGAGATAAAAGCTATTCCAAAATCCTTTCCCATCTGCCTCCAAGGGCAACTTACCTGTGTGTTTCAGGGCTTATGCTGGCTTTACATTACAGAGCCCGTAGAGTTGTACATTTAGAGAAGCGTACAGGTTCTTTGCCCCAGACTGATGTCATGCCAAGGCAAAGGCCTGGTCTGAGTCCACAACTGGAGTTGACTCCTTCAACACTCTCATTTTGTACTATGTATGTGTTCTAGACAGTCTATGAAGTACATATGCTCCATCTCAAACTGGCAAGTCTCAAGATCTTTCTGGGTGATATTCACATTTACAGAGCCCTTGGGCATGACTGGAAGCCTATTCTGGAAGTGTAATGGGGATTTGCCTGTTGACTTAACCTCTTTTTTTTTTTTTTTCTTTCAGTACAGGGATGCAAAGCCCTATCCATGACTGTAAACTTCTACAGCTCTGTAAAGACCTAACCTCATTGCCAAAGGGCTGATGGGCCAGTATGTGAAATTGGGTATAGTCCCACAATCGCTTTGGAGGCAGCTGGGACAGCTGAAGACAGTATTTTCCTCCAGCTTTTATCTGTACCTGTACTCAACATAGAGATCTGGTGTGGCAAAAAAAAAAAAAAATGGGAGCATCAGTCAGTCAGTTTAGCTCAAGTCCAAGTCATCTGCCATTGAATCATTTATCTGTGCAATCCAAACGATATTTCTGCATGATGTGAGGGTGAAACAGCTGAGGTCAGCATCGTATCAAGTCACAGAGCATTGCACTCAGTTACCTAATGTAGTCATGCCTCACTATTGCTTAATTTAAAACACGGTTACTTCACAACAGTAATCAGCACTTGTTTCAGAGTTCAGTACAGGAGATACTCAACCTTGACCCATATCTAACACGGACATGAGTTTTTTCATTTAGTTGGACAATGATTTAGGATTGCCATCTTGTTAAGTGCCTCTACTGTGCTCAGCACAGCGACTAATATTGTTCTCCCAGCACTTTACAGTTGTTAACATATATATTCTGTGGAGGAATATATACTCGTGGTATATATACTTGTGGTATTCCCATCCTGTAGGTGAGCACCCAAGAAACAAAGGAGCTGAGCAACATGCCCAAGGACATGCCAGAAACCTGTGACAGAGAAGAAGTGAACTCCAGTTTCCTAAAAACTGAGCCCTAAAACCTGTCAGTTCCTCAGGGCCTTGCTCTGTGATTGGGGCCTGTAAGTGATTCTACAAAATACATAGATTTTTCTTATTATTAAATTCAGAAGACAACCTAAAGGTGATTTGATTAGATCATATAAGTACCTTTATCATGAGAACACAGGGGTTTTTAAAGGGCTTCTTAATCTAGTGGAAAAAGACATATTACAAGAACCAATGGCTGGAATTTAAAGCCAGAAAATTCAAATTAGAAACAAGGTGCAGAACTGAGGGTTTTCTAACTGTAAGGATGATTAAATACTGGAAGGACTATCCAGGAATCATTTGCCTTTTGAATTCCTCACATCAAGAGTAGACGTCTCTCCGGAAGATCCAATTTTGTCAAACACAAGTTACTGGGCTCAATGTGAGGGTAACTGGATGAAATGTCTGGCCTTTGCTAAGCAGGAGGTCGGATTAGATCATCTAATCGTCCTTTACAATCTTAAATTCTATGAATCTATGAATAGTAATGACCATCATTGTATGTTACAGTTTGTAAAACAGCAAAGAGCGTACTGCAACATAGCAGGGAGACAGAATAAAGAAGCACGTTATAAAAAAAAGCACTTTGCTCTGGAATGAAACATGTGAGCAGCAATTATTTAAACTTTATCCATGTGTTTCAAAATTTTTCCCCAAAACAATATTTTAATTAGGTTTCAACTATAAGGCAAAAAAAATAATCCATTAATCAAATAGGTACTACCGCATCCAGAACAGCATTGCCAATATTCCTGCATAATGCTTAAATGCCCAACTGATACAGAAATAGCTGCTGATTTGCAGGAATTATACATAGGAAGTCTGTAAAGAAGGGCTCTTCTATAAAAGGTTTTACAGGCCTGAGCCTGGGATTCCTCTATTATATTTGAGTAGCTATAAAAACTTTTGTGCTAGATCATAACATTCTGTAGTTGTGAATGCAACAGACTTTACAGAAAGTCTGTTTTAGAAACGTCTCAGGGAGTTTTTCAAATAAAGACATTGGCACTGCTTTGTGCTCCTTTGCCTATAAAGCAAAATTCTCTGTCACACTACAGCCTTAATCTTAAACTTCCACATCGGTTTAAAGACCCACCCAGAAATCAGGACTTGCCTGTCCTCCCTTGGGGTTGCAAATGTGATACTTGTTTGTCAGATGGGGGTCTGAATAAAATCCATGCAAAGGGATCGGTTAGGCCTTCTGTTTGCATGTTTGTCTAACGTTTCATCTCCACATCATAGCGTTTGAGCATCTCACAGTCTTTAACACGTTTATCTTCCCACCACTTCCGAAGCAACAAGAAGTGTAATTCCCACATTGCAGTTAGGAAACTGAGATATGCGGCACATGAAGCGATTTTCCTAACATCAAACTAGACATTTGTAGCACAGCAAGGGACTGAACAAAGGTCTTGCGATTCTGAAGAGGTGCACCTCATATTCTAGGTTGTCTTCCCCCTTCTGTATTTGGCTGGAATGCAAATGCTAGAAAGAAAAGTGACACAAAAATTCAAGTTACACAAGCAATTTTTCCCTACAAAGTGCTGCCTTTTTGATGGGGGCGGGCGGGGGGAAGGTAAGAGGGATATTATGCTTCACAAGCTTCTGAAATTCTCTACTACCAACGTCCTTAAGAATTTCAGGCAATTTCGCCTGTGAATTTTGTAAGGAAACACACGCACAGACACGCACACAGAAGTCCTTCTCTTGGAACAAAAGCTAAAACCATAAAAGAAAGAAAAAGTGGAAAGCAGGCCTGCAGCAGTGTGGGTTGATATTCTGTCTTTAAATCATTCTGGCACTTGTTTTTTTCCCCTCGAGGTGGAAGTGGTAAGCATCAAGGCAGAACTGCAGTAGCCCTAAATCAGAACATGCCTCTGTTTCTGGGCTTACAAAGCAGACTCTTTGCATTCCTGAACAGAGGACTTGGTGGCTCTCTACAGTGCTGCGAAGACGGTTTCTGCACAGCTGTTCCCTATGTACAAGCCAGCTTGCTTTCTTTCTCACCATGCATATTTTAGTACCGTTGACATACGCTGATATGACCATTGCCGCCTTTTCTGGCCACATACAGGTGGCCCCTAAACACCTAGTATTTGAAGGATCTGAATCGATCGTGGTACTTATTCCAGAGAAGTGAAAACTGTACAATCCTCCCGATTTTATGATATAACCTAAACTTTGTGAATTCTTTGCTATTTTAAGAGACTTTTTTTTCCTCTTTTTTCCTCTGAAACTGTACCCTATCCCTCTGCACCCTCCCTCCCATTACTTATCTTTCCTTCCCTTTTCTTACCTGCCCTATTGAGCTCTTTAGTCCAAAAATGAGGTGACAGTGCTCTCTTCCCTCAAACCCTCTGGATCTTTCCCTCAGTCTCCCTGGCTCTACAAAGCCAAATTATCTCTCCTTTTTCCTCTCTCCTCCCCAACGTTACATCTCTCCACTTCTCTCTGTTCTCACATCTGAAATACTCCTTTAAAGCAAGAGTCTCTGTCTTCTTGTGTCATTTTGATCTTCTCAGTGCTACCGATCAGGCTATTCCAAAATAACAGAAAAATATCTCCGGCCTGTTCATCCCAGTTAGCATTACAGCAAAAGCAGGCAGCTACAGCAAACACTGAAAAAATTGAAGAGATAAGGGTATGTTCAAGGGGCACCCCACTTCCAAGTTAAAGGATGGTGAATCACAGTGTGTGCAGCTCACTGGCCAGCAACAACATATTGTCATGATGTTGCATGTTAATATTCCACTGTGAACACTGAAAACTGGTCAGATCACCTCTGAAGCACCCCTTATAATGTGGACTAAACAAGGAGCCCACAAAGAGGTGCTTCTCAGAAGGTGTGTCCTCCCAAGGAGACACTGGACATTATTACAGCTGGAGGAGGTGCACTGCACGTCTCTAGTGCAATTGCATGCATCTCCCAAGGTTAATTCTTCTATGAGCTGTGGGTGGCCATGGAATTTTTCCAGAAGACAGACATCTGCCACAGTTCCCTGAATTATGGCCAAAGTAGCTCATGATTCATGCATGCCCATAGGCGTAACGTAGCAAGTGCTTGGCAGGGCTGAAGTGCCAAGTGTAGCAAAAAGATCAGCGAGAACGGCGGCAGGTCAGGCCCTTCCATGTCTGTGGGTGTAACAGGGGCATAAAAGGGACATGAAAAGATAAAGCCACATATAGGTTATCAACACACAATGGTGAATGCGTTCTGGTTTTAACCATCCCTGCCACTCCTCTTGCCCCCTAAACACATTCCAGCTTTCACTGGGTATCACCCCATTGCTGCAAGCAAAGCATGCAAGAAGTGATACGCACTGAAAAAGGAGCACAGCCCAATTAGGCCTTCCCTCTACAGTGCTCACACTACCCACAACCATGCCGTAATGCAGTCTATGCATCAAACTGGAGAGCGTGCCTGCATGCTGGACACAGGCAAAATTAAGTAATGGTACTAGCAATGAAAGTAAAGGTCATGGCTGTGAAAATTTGAAATAAAAATAAGCTTTCAGGTGAGAATATATTTACTACTTTCCTTTAAATAGCTAATTATTTCATTTCTTGAAATCTCCCACCTTGCCAAAATGGCTCCTGCACTTTCCAGCAGAGGTAACCATTTGTTTTGTACAGTCCTTGAAGTTTGCCAGATTCATAGTTTAGTGAAGGCTGCAGCGTTTTCTGTTCTGGTGGCAATCTTTTTTGCAGAATCCAGACCCTCTTCCTATGCCATGTCCTAAATCATTCCTGCAACTGGGCAGCAATATCCTGTCCTACCTGGGGTTCGGGAAAGCAGAGCGGAGTTTTCAGTGCGATTTGCCTTCAAACCAGCCTGAGCTCCCTTTGGCTTGTCGTGCAATAGAGGGGAGAAAAGCAGGCTTTGAAAAAGAGCAAGGATCTCAATTTCCATTCTGTCCTCGATCCTGCAGAGAAGGAACTGCAAGAGATACTCCAGATAGGCACAGAATGGGATTAGGCTCTGGCAGTGTTGTTTTAGGAAGAAAGGGTGCAGCAGTTCTACCATATTTTCTCTACACTAGGCTATGAGAGATAATAGGTCTAATGCTTAAGCTAAGAGTATCAGGAGACCTTATTTCTAGCCCTAATTATATCAGAAATTATCTGTGTTTCCTTAGGCAAATCCCTTGGTTACACAGCGCCACAATTTTCCAGTCAGTAAAATGTTTAGACACCTGCAAAGCACTGAGATGCACAGATGAAAAACATTACTGTCATCACGTGGCACGATTCACTCACGAAGATTCATGCACACGAAACTTCTGACCGAAGTTGACGGCCAAAGTTTGCAATGCTTTATTACATTCTGAATTGCCTCTTTATTAGTTCAACAACAATACCTGTGAACACTCTATTTTATAAGACCCGTGATACTTTCTGTTGGTATCAGCTTACAGTTTCTCAAGTCTATCTAAGTTTGTAAGTATGTTTATCGCAAAATGAAAATCAATAAGGAGGGCTTTTTTTAAAAAAATGGCAGTATTATATACTTAGATAGAAGGGCAAGGAATCCTGTGTGTCTGTACTGCTTTTAAAACTACCTGACAATAAGGTCTCATCTGAGCTGTTCTGTAGGTACATTGTTTGGGCCACATACAGTGTGAATCTGTTTCCCCAATCAACCCTCACTCCAGGTCTGTTTGCTGACCCTGGCTACCACCATACTGCTGCAAAGAAAAGAGGTATCCAGATATCAACATGATTCAAGGGCCTAGAAAACCGCAAGGGAGAAAAAGGGTATTTTCCGAATCAGTTCCCCATGAAATCACTGGAACTAGCGTTGTCCTGGGGGATAATAGAATGGATCATTAGGTGCTTTAAAAAGTTCACATTGGATTTTGAAGCCACCCTGCAAGATGAAAAATCAGTAGTTTAGGCAAATAAATAAAAGTCAGTGAATCCTCTCTAAGCTGTGAACACAGGGGCAAAAGGTTGTAAGAAGAAAGAGATTCCATTCTTCACAAATGATACATTTTAAAACTCCCCCCTCCCTTCCATCTCAAATCATTCTTTCTCTTTCCTGGTGATTTAATCACATAAGATACTGTAAATCAAATTGCTTCCTTTTCTCCTCAAGTATGAGTTAGCTCTTAATTAGGCTATTGGGCAAAAATGAAATGCATCCTATTAATAGCTTGGGATATCCTTTGTGTTAATGTAAAGGTTAAAATGTATCTTTTCAGCATTTCAGGAGTGCGATTCCGCTCTCACAGACAGATGCTTTACCTATTGCTGAATTAGTGGAATTCATTCTGATTTACACGCACATAAATGAAATAGTAATCAGGCCCACGGTGTTTAATTTTTCTATTTCAAGCTTCTGTTCAGATAAGAGAAGTGGATACATGGGACTGAATGTCATTTGGGCTCGGTTATTTTCATTCTGTGCTTCCCCTATGTCCATCACAGGGTATTATCTAACATCCATATTCAGGTGAATCTCAAACCTGACAGGAAGATTCAATGTACATATGGAGGTAACTGGACATTCTCCTGAGATACTGCTCCATCATGATAAACAGCCATCGCTCCACAATATGATGAATTACTGTCATCCTGCCATGACAGCACCATGTGATGTGATGACATTACATCGTGTTGTGATGGCACCTACTCACCAGGAGAAGGTACTCTACTCATACACTCCGGTCACCAATCAGAGGACCGGGGCCTACTGCAGCTTCTAGTTGACATCACGGCTGTGTTGGCTGGCTTAGCTATGCATGGTCTGGGATGAAACCCCCGGCACACATATAAGGCAGATGTGGAACTGATGGGAGATGATTTGGTCTGACAAAGCCAGCATCTGAGTGGAACATTTCCCAGGCTGGCCTGGGATAATGATAATGTATGTCTTCATTTTACAGCTGATGAAATAAATGCACAGAGTTATTGTCAACATCTGGAAAAATAACCTAAGAATTCTGGTGCCTCTAGACAATGCTGACTAATATTTACTGCTAAGCTTATTCTTTTCTGGGCAATATTTACCAAGACTCATATAAGCCTCAGTTATGAAAACTTCTTCCCAGTCAGGATTTTTCGTAGGATGATTGGAGACGTCCAAGGGAAAGGTGTAAACTTTACAGACTTCTTTCACAACATAGATTTGTATTCCTTAGCCTCTTCTATCCTGTTTCAAATCAGTCGCTGCAGCTTAGGATAGCTCTTTGGAATGAAAAGTAAAGCCCTGTCCAAGACACTATTCTACTACACACTCTCGACAGAGCAAAGCATATCTAACATTTATGCACAGAAACAGGTCCTTTTCCACTGCTAGCTGTTTTTCATGTGAGCAGCATAAAGCAAAATGGAAATGATTCCTGCACTAGCTAGTGTGACTCGGCTTATAACATCAAACAGGAACCCAGAGAAGAAAACATTAGTTTCATGCTAGCTACAGTAAACAACATTAGACTGGCTGAGAGCTGTAGTTGGGTCCCAGGCAAAACAAGGTCTTTGCTAAACAACATCAACACAGTAACTAAAATGTGAATAACTAAATCATACACTGTGCAAACTGAACCACCAAATGAAAGTAAAGCGTTGAATTATTTGAATGCTCTTCAAACCCAATTTAAATTTCACCCACTACTGAGACCTCCATTTAACTGGCATCATAACTAATAATGGGAATGCTGCTGAAATGTCAGTTTTAGCGAGAAGCCCATTAAGAGAATGAGGAAAAAAGAGACATCATACAAGAAAACCAGCCATTTACAACATGGCATATAAGCTCCTTGCATAGAAATACAAAATAGCAGGAAATAAAAGCCAGGCAGGAAACTGTCCTTTTTCCAACATATTCAGTAATCACATCCATCCAGAGCTTCACACAGGAAGCCCTGAATATAAATATTCTACAGCAGATGCTGCACTGGCATTAAAGTTCCCTGTTGGGGGACTGGATGATTCAAAGGGTAGTAGAAAATCTGTACGCCTTTAAGATATTGGTCTGAAATCAGCCCAGGTTAATTTTGCTATGAAAGTCATTTCCATCTGAGAGGATTTTTTAGCCAGCTGGAAATGAACTGGAGGTCTACTATGTCCCAGTCTCAGCTGGCAGCTCTACAGAGATGCTGATATATCAGGGAGACTGATCTGTTCCTAAATTCTACCAAGGTTTGTGGCTTGCGAAAGCGTGGAGCTGTTTAGGAGGCAGGCATTTCTGTGCTATGCTGTGCATGCATGCTCTTACTCCAAATTAAAGGTTATGGAGATTGAACAAATCCCTGCATGTCAGCTGAGCTGTGTGCACATTCCTGTCCTCTGCCCCCAGCTGCAAGGTAAAATATGCCAGCATAAGCCTCCAGCAAGAGAAAAGCTGGTGCCACACACTCAAGTGGCATATGGGTGTTTGCACGTACCCTGTTACCCAGGGCGAATTGTCCCTTTTGCTGTCTGCGTCCAAGTTTGCTCAATTATTTAACCAAAGTGAGTATGAAAGGTTGCACACAGGACTAAGATTTTGCTTCTCAACATCATGGCTGAACATTTATAGAAATATTTTTTCTTCTTCCCTTGCTGTGCTCTAGTTCCTGCCAACAAGGATCCCAAAGCCCCAGAGAGTGCTAGAACACTCCATGTCTTCTCTAAACACAGCCAGCTGTGTGATCTTGGGATTTTCAAGTGCTTCATTTCACATTTTCCCATGTTACCTCCCATCAACCATTTTCTAGCCCATTCCCCTGACATATTTTGTGCTTTTCAAAGGAATTGTCTAGCAGATTCTTTGAAGTTAACAGCATTTCTGATGTAAGTGTCATAAAAACCACTGTTACTCTGCATGCAGCCTTGCTCTTAGTCACTGGGGAGCCGGGAAACTATGCTGAGGGTCTTTGCAAGTGACCTACGCCTCTAAGAACCTGGTGGCCCCAAGAATGACCTCCTCATTGCTCATCTCTGTTTCAATGCATGGGATGTTCTTATGCAGCTTCAGCAGCCAAAGAGTCCAACCCTTTGATAGGAGTTTTTTTATCAACAGCTTTCCAAGATCTAAACAGATAGAAATGTCATACACATTCATTTTATCAGCTCTCTCACTGACCTCACCAGAGAGAGTAATTAGGTTAGTTTGGTATGGGCTGTTTTATGTACAGTTCTCTTGATCTTCTTTTATTTATACATCTTGCTATTTCAGCCTATTCCATCAAACTGCCTCTTATAACAGGCTCCACAGGGCTCAGCTCTCCGCTCACAGGAGGGTAAGTCAGGAATGCTTGTATTCAGTAAATGCTGCCACCCTGGTTTTAAACCATGGTCCTAATGATTAGAATCAGTCCTCATAATTTTGTCAGATACTGAAGCTAAACTAAATGAGTGATGCTTACATGGTTGGTAACTTTCTTTTTAAGCTGGGTTAACATGAGATATTTTCTAACATGAACAAATTGCTAGCAACACGAAACATTACACTCACACTGGCTGGTCTGCTGCCCCTCGTCTACTACGTCCCTAAAATATCCCAAGGCAGATATGCCACATTGCACACAATATGCTTATTAGCACAGTTAGGAGCCATTAGGGAGAACTAGCAGAAGTGTTGTTAAAAGGCCTGGTGACAAGAAAAAAAAAATTCTGGTGCCACTCAAGAAATGCAAATATTGTATTGTAGATGGCATAAACAGACTGGGCTTATGCCCATCACTGATACTGCAGAAAGGAGGAATTTGGTGTCAGTATCCAGCAAGTTGGGAGCTCCCTTAGCCCACTGGAATGCAAATTATTTGCACCTGGTAATTTATTAGGTCCACATTTTTTAAACATAGTCAGCATGAACCTGATTTCTTTGCTTGTAAACTCATCAGGGCAAGGACAGCCTGCAGAGCTGAGTTCAGGGGATCCTGATCCCAACTGGTGTTACTGAACAGCAATACTGAAAAGCCAGGGATACCTTCATCTATCGTGCACTCTTGTAGCTTGCTTATTTAGTCGTCATCACCATCCTCCTTAAGACAACTTTTCTCAGTTTTGATCTCTCACAGATTGATCTTTCTTGCACCAATAAACTTCCCCCAGATTCCCTCTAAAAGGGTTATGACATCTTTCTGCATATTCTCAGTTACAGTGCTTTTATCGATTAACTGCACTTCCACGATTCCACCTTTCTGAATGGCTGACAAGAGCAGGCTACACGCTGCTCCGCTGCGATGCTGGAGATGAATGAAGAGATTTGCTTAAAGCTGGGCAGGGATGCTCATTCTGAAAAAAGCCCAACTCCCAGTATGCATTGTCTACCTGGTTGTGACTCTGCACCTTACGTTAAGGTACAAAGTTGTTGGTGTCTCCAAGGCATGAAGACATCCCACTCCAGAGCTCTGTGAACTGTGCGTAGCCCATACACAACAGTTGGCCCATGTCTGCAAATTAGCTCAGATCAATCAGTTTCCTTCTCCTACTTCCCTGACAAAATTCCACTCAAACAGTAATTAACGGGTCTTCTCATTGCTGCTTACTCTCTTGAACTGTTGGAAAATGATCTGCTCTTGGCAACTATTGTATTAGTTTGTCAAGGGCTTCCTATGGGAACATGGCCTGCATGGAGGCAGCCTTCCGGGAGCTGGCTGTGGGACAAGGCTCAGCAGGAAGCAGTGGAGGAGAGCTGTAGTGCTGCAAGAGGGTATGGACTGCAGCCTGGCATTTGGAGTCTGAAGGAAACACGTGTAGACAAAAGAATGACATGGGGAAGATCTCAGCTGGAGTGCCACTTTCATATCTCTCTTTTGCACCACCTCTCTTGGCAAGGTTAAAAACCACTATGGTGGAGGGTAATACACTTTTGGGGTTCAAACCTCTCCAGTTTTGGCCACCCTCATAGAGGAATACTTGCCTAAGAAAGTCTGCCTTAAACCTGCGCAGGCGAGTGCTCAGAACAGCTCTGCAGGCACGCAGAGCTCACTGTGTTCAGACCATTTGATGAACTATGAAGCAAAGTCTGATGCACCAAAACCCTCACGCTCCCTTGGTGGTTGTTGGATACAATAACTTATGCCTCTTTACTACCTCACTTACAGGGATCTCAACAGATTTGCTTTATGCACAAACAGTGGTGGCGGTTTTTGTTATATTTTGTGAAGTATCTGGAGATTCTGTTAGGGGAAAAAGAATTTCCTTGTCCTCAGGGTTCCCATGCAGCCACGTGAACTTGGCAGTTTCAGAACCCAGAAGGCAAACCTGGAGAACTAGCAATTTGTCATTTTTAACCCAAGCTAGTGAAATTCAGAGCTCTAACATTATTTAAATAGCAAGGCTTGATGATATTACTTGATTTAGCTTTTCATTATACCCCTGGAAAATGCAAATATTATCATGCCATCTTCACTGTTGTAGAAACTCAAGAAAGCTCCCATTGTAAAGTCACTGACATTACTGAGTCTTGGGAAGACGAAGAGACCCTGAGAGAGCATTGAGCACACTCCCTGGCCCCAAAGCAGTAACAGTTATATCTAAGCCTAATCTTCTACAGTCACTAGCTCTAACTGGGACTTATTTAGTGATGACTTGAACATATTAGCTTTGGACAGCAGTTTTCTTATGTAAAAGAAGCCAATATTATAATCAGCTGACAATTTTGACATGCATAATATCTGTTATAAAATGTTCAGTTGTTAATAGGATTCACATTGCCCAACTACTAATGTTCTGACCTAACTTTAGACTATACTTTTATCCCTTTAGCATTTATTAGAGTTTCTCTTCTTAGTAGTTGTGCTCTTCTTTTATTCTCCTTGGCAATGTAGGAGCATTAGTCTGTCCCTTCTGTGTGCATTCCTGACACTGGGGAAGAGACTCTTCTTTCTAGGGAGAACCAACCCGAATATACCTCAATGCCTGCCCCTGTACTCTGTCCGCAGACTGACTGCCACAATTAAACCTCAAGTAGCAACTTGAAGCAAAAAGAAAAAGGCAAATGTTGGACAGGTGGTGTGAGAAACTTCAATACTAAAAGCCAGTATAAGTACTGCTAAATATGTAAAATAAATTATTTAAAAGTGAGTTGCCCCATCTCAGAGATGAGTAAAAACACCTGGATGTTTCTGTCCATTCTCACCAGATCCACCTGCAAACAATTTAATGAAAACTGTACTGTTTGGATGGTTTTGTATGACCATTTTACATGCCCCATATATTGTAGTTCGTTCTGCAATAATCAGAATTCACATCCAAAAATTCTCTTTGACCTGGTATCCTTAATGGCATTTTCTAGAGAAAATTAATGAAAGCACACAGACCAAACTGGCCCTTGTGCAGTTTAAGTTGATCTCTCCAATTTTATACCAGCAGCACTTGCACAGTTTATGTTATTTATATCCATTCAGTGGACTATCCAAAGTGTAAAACCCACAGCTTTCGTGAGTATAAACTGATTATGACTTCAGTCAAAAAAACCCAAAACCCAAAGTCTCACTGCCGTGGTGGCTTACATTCCCCCACTGAGAGCCAGCTTTGAATTCAACCCTTGTTCCTGCATTCCGAAGAAAAGGTGGCTTCAGAGTGCTCGAGAATCTGGCCCAGTAGCTACAACAGTAGTTTGAGATATATGAAAGCTAGAATCTACGCTTTGCTCTTATCTTCTCCATGATGTTTCCTTTCCTTGGATCCATTTCAGCTATGCCCTATTTTTTGTCCAGTCACCAAGGTTCTAATGTAGTAGTCCTAATAAAAGCAACACAGTGGGTACAGGGACGGCACGCTCATCTTTGCTCAGCAGTGCAATTGCTTTTTGGAAGCAAGCAGAGGTGCAAAATATAACTAACTGCCTTTCCTATCAAAATCAGCAGGAGAAGCCACTCCTATAGTGTCATCCTGCTTAACGCAAATGAGTCCTGGTGCAATACCCTTCCAAAGTAGTTTCATCAGTACGGCTATCTCTGTCTTAGAAAACTGAAGAAGCTGAAGACATTGACGGTAGGCGATTAGACCAGGATGCAGTGAGAGTCTGCTTCAGAGCTGGGTTAGAATAAGAGAGTTCCCAGAACCTGGTCCTTTGGTCAGACCACATCTCATTCTTCCTGTCCCTCCGCTGCAAAATACTGAAGTAAAAAATAACCCTCCAAAATCCCAGAACAGCAGTCACAGAGCAATTAGAAGAATTATCTGGAAGAAAACAAGTAATATCTGCCTGTTCAATAAGAAGGAGCCCAGAATACGGCTCTTTTGAGGGGTTTGGATAGGACTGCCCAAGGATGGCATTCAATCCTCCTTTGTCATGCTGTGGTTTGTTTATTGCCTTTGTTGTTTGTTTTTTTTTTCCCCCTACAGCATTTGCCTCTTATGCAATCCATCTTCTATTTTCTTATCATCAGATTAAATTATTTTGGTCATTTACTATCCTGTAATCTTTAGATCTAATTCTTCTGAAAGAATATTGTGTGCCTAAATAAAATATAAATATGTATTACTGGTAGCAATGCCTACAGTTAAGGTTGCTCAGCTCTTTCTCACATATGATACAGGGAATAGGAATATGTCTTTTGCAATCTCCAGGAAAAAAATGTAGTAAGGTAATAGGAGGAACCAGAGTTAGAGTGGGGAGCTAAAAAGGCACAAAGAGGGTGGGAGAAAGAGCCCCAGGACTGTCTGGGAGTGCAGGGGGAAGAAGCCAGGTTACGGGCCAAATAGATGGCAGCAGGTGAGGTGTTCAGGATCAAAAGAATGCTCCAAGGGAAAGAAAGCACAGGGTGACTACAAACTAAGAGGTAGGGAGGCAGGAATTTGGAAAGTGAGTTGGAACTGATGGAATTTTGCTTTTTGACGGAATGAGTGAAAAAGGAGATCAGGATAAAAAGCTGGGGGAGAGTGGAGAGCTCAAGAGGAGAGAGAACTGACCAAGAGCAAGGAAACTACAGCACAGACCTGAAACTGAACCCATCCCTCCTGCATCATCTATTGTCAGCCAGGATTGTGAAATTCCCTGACAGTGTGCATCTGACTATTTCTTTATTCTGCATCCTTTAATGTCAGGATCACATGACATACAGCAGTATAACAACGTACCATTAGCTCAAGTGACAGAAGTCAGCGCTACAGATCTGAGAAAAGCAATGTTAAACTCTTGATGCAAGAATTACCACAAGCCTTGCTCCACCGTGGATCTAAACATCAAAATCTTGCTGACTGGGGACAACCATCTTTTTGCTCTAATGAAGAGAATTACATTATAAAATATTTTAAAGACTGTTAATCTTGCAACGCCAGTGATCATGAAGTTGTGTGTTAATCAGGACCCAAAGATCAAAAAAGGAAAAAAGTTTGTTCAACAGACATTGCGGCTACAATTTGAACATGTGCACATGTCCATAAAACTCGAGACAGAAGGCATGGGTGCTATTCTAAGGTCTGCCAAAAGAACGGTATGACCTTGGGCAATCTATTAACCTCTCCACACCTCAACTTCCCCATCTATATGAAAGAATGAGGATGACATATTTTGTACTTGACAGGTTTGTAGATCACTGAGACCTATGAGACATATCCAAGGGTAGCTCACATTAGCTAGCCAGTCCTGCATGTCTAGGTGGGAGAGCTGCAGTTTCCATTTTATGCACCACCCAATGCAGTCAGAATTATGGTCAGAAGCCAGTTCCTGTGGTCCATTAATATACACCCTGGCATCTCTCAATGCTGCATTCGAGAACTAATCTGCCTCCAGTCTCGGCTAATTGGAAAAGGTTTTTTTTCTCTGTGCTATGTGGATTTCCAAAGTTAAATCTTGAGTGATAGACAGTGCTGTCACAGCAGCATTAAGCGTTTAGAGAGTGATTATTCTTGAAAGACTTTCATTTTTCAAACTTCTGCTTTCAGAAAAAGCTGTGGAAATAAATGAGAACACCAAGGGCTAAACAACACTTTGAGCTTTACAACAATGATCTCCAGAAAGGGGATGCAATAGCCCAAAGCCTTGCCTATTGCATTTACAATTACATGAATCTGCAGGTTTCCTCATATCACTGTTAGCATTTAGGGGCTTGCATCACGTAAAATCCTATTCATAAAAGTCAATGTGCTCCTGAGAGGAATCACTCTCAAAACGTCAATACACTTTTTTGTAACCTTTCTATTTAATAAAAAAGAGACAGCTTCAATTAGTGAGGAATATTCCATATAAATTAGATTATTTTAAAAGTTCCAACAATATTAAAAGTTATTTTTAGTAAATGAACAGCTGTCACTTTGGCAACATTTGTAGCCTTTTATTATTTCTTTTTTTTTTTTTTAATTTTGATACCTGGTCACTTATTCTGTATGAGTCAAACCCACACTCATAATTTCTCACTACAGCTCACAGAAACTATGCCTGCTGAGAAGATGAATAAGAAATATTCATTATTTATGACCCCACTGCCACCAGCAGCTAAACAGCCAGCTACGTGGAAGCTGAAACTTGCCCCATACAGCCTGCACACTGTTGGCCCCTAGATCAGTATAAGTGGGAGCAACTTCGCGGAAAAGCCGAGAAGGGCCTAGTATAGAAGAGCAATCCACCTCACTGTCTTGATGGAGGAAATCAGCACTTTGTGCCCTGGTGATGCACGGACAGCCCAGACTGTAAGCACTGAACAGTCAGCCCTGCCAATGTACCAAGCAAGATGAGCATGCTAGCTGTTTGGAGATTAAATCCCAAACCTTGCCATAAGCAGAGGCAGAAAAACCAGTCCTTTCCTAGCAGCACAGCTTTGACGTATCTTCCTTTCCTCTTCCATTCTCCTGGCCTCCCATCAGTACCAGGGCTTGAACACTTCCTTTCCTCTTAATTCCCTAAAGGAATATTTAACTTGCATTTCAGCAAAAAGATTTTATTATTAATATTATTATTATTATACACAGATTTATCAGTGAAATTCTTCAGGGGGAAAGCTTTTGTCATCCGTGAAAGTGCAGCACAAAGAAACCTGGCCTTATCTTACTAATTATGCCAGTGCCTCCCCAAATCCTATCAAGCTGCTTGTTATTAATCAGTTAGAACAGTGTTACTTGTATGGCAATATAACATATGCCAGGATGAGATCTGTTTACAGAACTCCAGCTTTGACAATGAGCAGGGAGATGCTGATGCCAAAAGAAGCAGTCTTGCTGCAGTCTATCAGTCAGACCAGGGGCCAGCAGCCACATGAAATTTCAGGTGTTGGATCCAGAGGGCTGTGGACGCTGTGCCCACGTTGTCCCTAAAATAACAGCATATTTTGAGTTAGTCTTGAGCCCAGAAGAAAAAATACTGGGATAGATGTGGATATAACTATCAGGGGTATCAAACACTATGGTACACATCTGATGTCCCATGAAAAGAAAGAGGTAAGGGTAAGAGAGGCTCTTTTAGCCTTCTACCTGCCTGACGATTTTTATGCCTGCGTCCCAGCAGTGCAGAAGAATTGAGAAAATCTTATCACAAAGTTGTTTTACTGTCATCACCCTGAAGTTTCTCTCTGACAATATACAGATTATATATGGGGCAAAAGCTGTTCTGTCAATCCTGTCCAACCAGCATCTTCTCTGGTAGATGCTAAGAAATTCACTAACAAACTAATGGATCCAAACCCCGAGGTACTAAGTCCTAATGCAGTGACCAGTGGCATGTTCTCTCTTCTCAGAGGAGCGTGTGCAAGCTCCTCTCAGATGGGGTAGTGTCAGAGTCTTGACTTAGCTCTTCAAGCAAATTCCTGCTTAAGGCGAGTGAGAATTCTGCCCCAAGAAAAGCTGCTGCAATGAAGACAAAGGAAATCTGCAACATTCCTCTAAAAGACAAGTGTCTACTGAGGAAAAAGCTGCACAGGTTAATGAAAAAAGTTGGACAATCAGTCCAACTGATCACTAGAAAGTGATTGTGATTTTTGCCAAGCGTAGAATGAAAAGTCCAGAATAGAACTGCTTCCTTGGGGTGGGGGTGAGGAAATAGATAAGAAACAAGAGAAGTATCGTGTAATCTTTCTCTTGAGACATCCTTCTACTTTCTGGCAAGCAGCAACTCAGAGTGAAGAGGCAGCTGGACCCATCCCTCTTCCCATTGGAGAATGTCAAAACATTTTGTTAACAGTGCAGGTCAAGTTTCACAGCCAGGCTGAAAAACAGCAAATTATTACTATTGCTGTTTACAGGTCATGAAACAGGGACACAGAGATGAAAGAACTTGCCTACAGTCCATTAGTGGCAACACTGAGATGAGAATCCAGGAAATCTTATGGCTGATCATCTGCTTTGTGCATCATCCCATTTTCTTTCCCCAAAAGGCAATGCACTGTTATAGGTATACTACGTTCAGTAAATACTCTTCAAGCAATAGCACACAGTAATCTCATCACAGTGTTTTTCCTTATTTTCTTCAATGATCAACACATCATATTGCCTCTTTCATTTTACACATTGCTTCTTTCCCATTCCAGGTTCAGTATTTCCAGTCTGGAAAGATACTCGTTTTGCAAGAAAACATAGAAGCAATTCTGCTGACTTCAAATACAAGCTGGTTTGAGTCTTTTGTAATGAAGGAAGAACGCTGGCTAGATATATAGGGTTATCCTCTATTCAAGATGTGCTGTGGGATCTTAAATATCCATCTGGACAGGACATGGAGAGAGCAGACAGGACTTCAGTTTAGCATTTATCCTAGCAGCAGCATTCAGTAAGGTAGCATGCGTTCGAGTTTGAGCCCCTGCCCTAGCTTACTACAGCCTAAGTTGACCTTCTAGCCAAGGAGTAAGAGTGCTGTTGAGTCAGCTGAACAACAATGCAGAGGGAGATGGCAACGGCTCATAAATCTGTTTTGTATTTTAGCATGCCATTAATCTACTCCTAATTAGGACAAAGCACAGAATGAAACCCTAGGCAGGCAGTGATGCTGCCCTTATTACCTGTGGATTGATTCTCCTCTCACTCGTGCTGGCATTACATCAGTGAGTTGCTGGTGATTCTATGGTTTACTTTGCTGCAGTGAGGATATGAATCTGGCCCAGAGCTCTAATATCCGTTCTAATTTAATTCGTGTCTCTGTCTCCACAGAATTCTCATCTAGACACAGCCCCCTTTGGGCCCTGTGCTATTTCCAAATATAGAGCCTTTTCCCATTTGTGCCGGATTTGGTGGGAAGCCCACCTTACTCTAGTTCATTCACATGACTTGCACCATGTTTTAAGGTTAGATTTAAGACGTTTCTCTCCTCTGCCTACAGTCCATTTAAAGTACATTGCATGTTTTATTATTTTGTGTAGTTTTCTTGCTCATAAATCAATATATAATGAAACTAAGCACTTCTACACTTGCCAAGGCACTGTGCAGACATTAACTCTCCTAGACCCCTGGGAGGTGAGTAAAATAAAGAGCATTATTAGCCTCTCTATCTAGGTCTTTCCAGTGCATTCCACAGCAGAGTAGGGACATGTCAGATTTTACAAACAGACAGAAATGAGGCTGGGAGATTAAGGAGTGAACTGTACTAGGACAAGGAAGAATACGACCCAGAGAAATCAGCGTGTGCTTATTGCAGCTGAAATGTGCAGAGAACCCACGCCCCTGTGTACCGTGAAGCTGTGCTCTCAACAACAGACTTTGGATGCAAGTTAGACATTAAGCCAAGGCCAATGGATCTATGCAGACATGATGATCACTTCCTAATTCTAGCCCATGAGGGACGTGCCCAGAAAGCTCCAAAGATTCATGGAGATGATTGCTTTTCTTTGCGGCTCATGCTGAATGTTCTGGTGTGTTACGCTAGAGATGGAGATGCAGTGATTTGCCCAGGATAATGCAACAGAATGGGCCAAAGAACTGGATTCGCAGAGGTTCTGGCTCTCAGTTCCAAGTGCAATTCAGCACAGCATTACTATCTCAGTGGTATCCTCTTCTACACTGACTGACAGATTCACATTTAGTACATGTACGTCAAACTCTTGAAAGGACAAACCTGTGGCATGAACCATTTCCCTATTCCAGCAAACCCAGATGTCACAGATGACACCCCAGGGCAACACTGTTCCATGAGTACATACCTGGGAATGTCTAAGGAACAAACCTGCAGGGGAAGGAGGAAACAAAATGTCATGGCATAACCTAGGAGTGAGCATTTGTTACAAGACCCCTCTGTGCCCAACCACAGAGAATATGGGCTTGCTGGAGCCTGAAGCTTACACGACAGCAGCTCACAGTTGTTAATTCTAGAGAACCAAGCTCAAACCCTGCTGTGTTGGCCAGGATGGAGGCCAATCACAATGAGGCAAATCCTTTTAATATATTGCATATCATTGCAGTAATCCAATACAAATCTCAGAAAAGAATATGCTTTTGCAAGAGTATTTTAGTTGCTGTGAAAATTATTCCAGTGAAGAAATGGCAAAGTGATCCTAGCATTCAAGTCCCCTGTCAGCCTTCAAAGGAGAATCCCCGGGCAGGAGTCTGAGAAGGCCACAGCATCCAAGAGGGTGCCAGGGAATGCTGCAGTTCCTGCTGACTTCTCTGCACAAAAGCAAATATAGTTGTACCGACCAAGGCAGAGAACACAACTACACAACACAGCACCAACACAGAGTTTACTTTTCTATTCTAGGGGACCAATTCCATTTGTTGTACAACTGTTACATACGTGTGTGCACGTACCACAGCTTCTTTATAGCCCTTTCTGACTTCCAAGGCATAATGGCACATGCCGAACATGTCTGCAAGCTTCTCATTTTGCTATCAAGTTTAGAAATACACTCTCTTAAAAAATAAAAGCTGAGGTTCAAGTGACTCCAGATTATACCAATTTAAGAAAAGCATTCAATATTACCAGACATAATAAAATTATGAGAAGTGTCAATGCCAATGGCTATTTGTTAAATAACTTACACCAAATCCTGCCTCAGTTGCCAAGAAAGTACTATAGATCTAATTTCCACAGAGAAATTTCCACAGATCTAGTGAAGGCAGGAAAATCAGCCCTCTTTCACCTGTGGTAATCCATACCATTCTCAGGGTTTCTCTGTTGCCATTACACAGGAGAGAGATGTTCAAACAGAACAGGTGGATTCTGGCTACTTTAAACACATTTTCAGAGTACAAAAGTTCAAAAGCTCAAAAAAGTAATTTTTAAAAATACTAAATAAGATGCTGATTGTGAAAATCTCTGAATTAGAAGAATGTCTTGCACAATGAAAAGATGCAGAAGAACTCTATAATGAACAAAAAAGTAATTCAAGATTGTTCCCCAAGGAAAATAACCCAAAGTGTGTCTCCTTAAAGCAGCAAAGAAATTTGCAGAAACAAAGACGAATTTCCCATTTTTTTTGTTGGAAAACACCACTCCGATTCACAGACTGCAGATGTACCGTCATGAACGGCTTCCTTTGTAAGCCATTTTGAAAAATAAAGTGCTCGACACAGGATCTGAAGTTATCAGTACAGCTTTAATTTCTAATGTCTACATTCCTATTTTTTTTCATTTTAAATGAAAATTCTGAACACCTTTAATAGTATCTAACACTTCTACAACACTTTTCACCATTAAGTCTTAAAATGCCTTACAAAGGTTAGAGACATTATCTCCATTTTACAAAAAGGGAAACAAGCATGGAGAGCCAATTAGCCCAGACTCACCAAGCAGACTGGGAGCAGATACAGAGCTATGATCCATCCTCCTGTGTGTTCTAGTCCTAAGGAAACTAGCATTCCCTTTAATTGCATTTTTATTGCCTTTTAGAGAGCACATAGGAATATCTGGAAATTTAGTAGAAATTTTTAAAAGTACTTTTGGGGAAAAGGAAGATTTTAGTCACTCATTATGCAACTAAATTAATGCACATAGAAAAACACTCCTATGAATATAAAACATAGCATACACTCCACTTTCTAGGCTATTTAATATTTGGTCTGAAACTCTGAATCAAATCAAATCCCTCAACTCAGTATTGTTTACAATTTATTTCAACTTCAGCTGATGAGACAAGACAGAGGTTCTCTTCAGTTTACAAGTGGCTGTGCTCTGCTGATGTCACCTTCAACAACACTTGGTCAGTTTTTTTGTCGTCCTTTGCCACATCCAGCTCCTGATACTTTCTGAATATTGGTACCTATCAGTCTCAACCCTGAAGGGAACCCTCAATCAGTTCCACTGCATGTTTCAAGACATGTATTTAGCACAACAATAATTTCAGAGCTTTTCCTTACCACCTTAATTCTGTCTCAACCTTAATTCAGTAACTTAACAACATCCATTGATTATTTGGTTACAGAGTCACTTTCCATATATCCATATATGCAGGCATTATTATATATATATAGAGAGAGAGCACTACAAATCAATTTCACGAACATTTCTAGGCCTAGAACATAAATTCCCCCACAAATTAGAAACAAATTTGGGCCCCTTGACAAGACAACACTGAAGCAGGAGAATACTCATCACGCTAATTAAAACTGCTAGCATCTGACGGACCCTTCCGTTTTCCTTTGAGTCACAGAGGTGGGAAACACACGCTCCCTGAAACTTTCCCAGCTCACGTATGGGCACATTCCAGACACGGGGAACAGCTAACCCATATATTAGTCTCTGGGGTAACAGTAGATATTTATCACCACATACCAGAAGAAAACAGAAAAACATTTTACCAGGTAAAGGCGGTGGGAGAGCTGGAGTAGGTAGACGAGGTATAATTATATTCACTGGAATTTGGCCAGAACACTAGATCAAATACACCTAACAGCCATGTTAAAACCTTAAGCAGCTGGGGATACTTTAGTTTTCCATCTCACCTAAAAGACAGCACATTGTCTATATGTGTAATAACACACCCACTGGGTCACAGTGGCTTACAGGGGAGTTTTAAGTGTGTATTATATATATTAGCGCATACCTACCAATATTTGAAACCAGAGCATCAACAGAATCTACTTAACACAAATTTACATAAATATACATCAATTTGCATAATATTATAAACACATGGTCATTGTCTCCCTGACACCCACTTCACACATTTGGTGCTTACGCTGCACACCCCGTCCCTCCTGAGGGGCTCTTCTTCCCACCTAATCGCCCACCCCCAACACCGCTCCTGCTTCACCTGTGCCGGGGCATTTCACGGTACTTCAGCCGCACAAACGGATCCAGAGACCCCGTTCCCGAGCCGCGGGGCAGCTCCAGTCACCTGGCCCCGCTTCAGCCCTGCTCTGCGAGGGACAGCTTGGCAGAGAGCCCCGGCACCGTGAGGGGAACGGCCCTCAGAGAGAGGGAGAGAGCCCTGGCACCGTGAGGGGAAAGGCCCTCAGAGAGGGGGAGAGCGCCCCGGGCACCCTGAGGGGAACGGCCCTCAGAGAGGGGGAGAGAGCCCCGGGCACCCTGAGGGGAACGGCCCTCAGAGAGGGGGAGAGAGCCCCGGCACCATGAGGGGAAGGGCCCTCAGAAAGGGCAGGAGAATCCCAAGACCATGAGGGGAACGGCCCTCAGAAAGGGGGAGAGCACCCCGGCAGCATGAGGGGAACAGCCCCCTCAGAAATAGCAGGAGACTTCCAGAACCATGAGGGAAACGGCCCCCTCAGAAAGAGCGTGAGAGCCCCGGCACCGTGAGGGGCACGGCCCCTTCAGAGAAGGGCAGAGGCCTGAGCGGAACAGCCCTTTAAAGGGCTCAGCCCCGCCCCGTGAGGAGGAACGCCCTTTAAAGGGGGAGAGCCCCGAGGCTGCATGTGGAGTACTTATCAGAGAAGGAGCTCTGAGGTGAGCAGGTCTTGGCTCTGTGAAGCTGCCCAGGAACTACTTGAGGAAAAGACAGAGGGTATGGAAATACCTGTGATAGAAGGGGAGCTGGTCAGGTTTGTGCAGGTTTTGTGGCAGTGCTGGGAGGAAGGGCCAGGGCAGAGGGAGCAGGGAAGGGCAGGCAGCATGGCCACAGGTGGGCTTTGGAGGAGTAGTCCTGTGTGCTCACATAGGTTGGGTGTGTGGAGAGGGAGTAAGGCCCTGGCTGGGAGCTCTTGGTCAGGGTCCCTGAAGGGACAAGGGGCAGTAGTCTCCTTGAGGGAAGAAATGAGACCAGCCCACCCTTCAGGAGGGTTAGCTGCTCCTCTCTTGGGAATGGGAGAATAATAATACTAGACTTATCTGGTGAGGTTCCCCATTAGGTCTCTAAGCAAGTGAGTTGCTCTTTGAGCCCTGCCCTGTTCAAGGGTGCTCTTCAAATGGCCAAGGCCATGCTCTTTTTTTTACTGCTGGAGGATTTGAATCTAACCTTTACCTTGTGGAGCTGGTGGGAGGTCAAGGGAGGCCTCGTCATGCATCTGGAGCTCAGGGCCAGTAACTGTTTTTGAGCAGTGCTTGTGTTTGAAATGCAGGGGCAGTGAGAAGTCCCAGCACTCAGCTCCTGATAAAGCTGCTCTGGAGGTCAGCAGATGGGAAATGTCGTGACCAGGAGGAAAATGAATGAGGTAGGCTGTGGTCAGCAGGATGCTGATTGTTCTGAGCAAAATGATCTTTAGGGTTATAGTGGTATCTCTAGGGATGCTGCACTGGGACAGTAAAGTAGTTCTGGGCTTGTTCCAGTGTGATTAAGATCAAAGTCTTGTAAAAACATTGGATTTGTGGTTAAGGCATTAGACAGTGGCTCAGTGACTTGCAATCCATTCTCCCTGATTGGCACTCTAGACAAACTGGAGCAAGGTGGTTAATTTCTCTGTCTCTCACTTGCATATCTGCTGAATTTTCACTATGCCAGTTAAATCAGGGATGTATCTTCCTATGTAAATGTACAACATCTTGTATGGTGATATGTGCAATTCTGAGTGGGTTTCCAAGGGGGATAAAAATTTTTGAGGAGAATAACTCATTTGATCAAACAAGGCTTCATAAATAATGATGTTATTTAACTGTAAATGTTTATTATATAAGAGATGGAGGGGAGAAAATAGGAAAAATATTCATATATAGAAATTCTTTAAACTGAAAGTTTCCCAAAACATTGTACTAGGGAGCAGTAGATATTTAAAGGTTACTGCTGAGTAATAGTAAAAATAGTTTCAGTACTCGTTGCTTGTAGAAGTCTCTCATGACCCTGCAAATGATTTCTCTCTGTACTGATTTTGTCCTTTTCCCATTCACTGAGCAATGATTATTTCCCATGCTTTTAAATGAAGTTGAAATTAGCTTGGTTATTTTTGTTTAACAACAACAACCTCAATGCATGTTGTGCTTTTTATCCTGCAAAAAGAGCTTTGTTTGTTCCCTGGCTTTGGAGATGATGTCAGCAAAGCTCCTGGAAGAGCAACTGCTGTTAGCTAATTGCTGGCTACTTCACAACCAGCAAACATAGGAATGAAACCAAGGTACATTTGTAGGCCCTACAGAATGTAATCTGTGCTTACATTCAGTGGTGTAACTGTCTTCATCACAATACAATAGCACAAAGTAGGCGTGAAGTAGGTAATACATAACCCTTATGTGTCAAGATAGTTTTCAGAATTTAAGTTTTTCTTCTGTTCAGTAACAATAATAGTAATACGTAGACAATTCCTGCTTTTTGTGTTTAGGGGTGCAGCTTTTGAATAAAATGAGATTGAAATATCTTGAAGGCTAAGCCCATTTATACAACCTGGCAGGAGTTTGCACATGGGGTTGATTTTTGTCACTTCACATAAGAGCAAGGAAGTGTATCTTTGTTTTTGTTGGGAGCATCATTCATCCATCTAGGACACTGTCAATCTAACGCATGCATCCTGTTCCCACTAAAATCAGCGAGACAGACCCTGAAATGAGGGCAGAACATGAATACTGTGAAGGTAAAAGAAAATGTCTTCCTTAATTCCTGCTGGCAGCAGTTCAGTGTGTCATGCAGAGTGCTAAGGTCTAATTGCATCGAGATGGCCGGCCCTCATGCAGGAGTTTATCTCTTTTGGCAGACTAGTAACTAGGAGAATAGTGACTCCTCAACCCTGCAGTCTCATGAGCCAAAGGGTTAATTTTTATTCCTGCTGTGGTTTCTCAGACTCTCTCCTTTGATGGAATCCACATTCAGATTCTCTAGCAGTGAAGAAGAGGGCAGGTTTTTCCCTTCCAGGCTTTCATTATGTTGCAGTTTTCATGATTTTCTAGGGCTGCTGGGTTCATGAAAATTAATGCAATTCTGCCAGACTGTTTCCTTTGCTTCTGCTGTGCCCTGATGCATTATGAAACCATTCAAGGAACTGAAATTTCCCTTCCACTGAGTTCAAACCAACAGGGGTTGATTTGTGCTGTTTCTGGAGACTTCTTTATGACTCTGGTGTTGTTCCAAGTAGCCCAACTGAATAAATTTGAGGACGCTTCTATGCTTGGGACCCTTCCTTCCAAAGCTTCTTCCCATTTGATGGCATCAGATCACTTTGCTGGGAAGTGTTACATCTACTCAACAGGCAGATTTTGCAGATATGTCTGTTTTGTAGAATTTCAAAAACATTTGTTGTCCTTTCTCTTCCTTTAATTCCTGGGCAAAGAGAGGGAAAGAGACAATGGACAGAGAATATTTAGGAGATTGGGGTTTTCAAAGGCAACCAGATACTGATGCAATTGGTGTAATAACTGAACACTTTCTTTTCTGATGTATACTTTTAAGTCCTCCAGTGATGGCATCTTAGCTGATGGTAAGCTCAATTTTAGCTGGGGGAATTTCCACTGCAGGCTTGGGTTTACTCTAGTGCTTTATTGATTGCTATAAAGTAGTTCTGTATTTCAGAGAAAATCTTCTGTCAGGTGCTTGGATTTCTTGATTATGTCATGCCTGTATCTTGTGGCAGAAAAAAACATTGTGCCCTGGTTTTGGCTGGGATGGAGCTAATATTCCTTCTTAGTAGCTAGAACAGTGTTGTGTTTTGGAATCAGTATGGGATTTGGTATGAGAAGAATGTTGATAATATACTGATGTTTTTAGTTGTTGCTAAGAAATCAAGGACTCTTCAACTTGCCATGCTTTGCTAGTGTGCAGGTGCACAAGAAGCTGGGAGGGAGCATAGCCAGAGCAATGGACCCAAAGTGGCCAATGGAATATTTCATATTATATAATGTCATGCTCAGTATATAGATGAGGGTTGGCTGGGAAGCTTGCTCTCTCCCTTCTGCGGTTGTGGTTTTGGGATTTTCTCTCCTCTGGGATTGATAGCTGGGAACAGGCTGAGCACTGTTTGGTGGGTGGTGAGCAACTGCATTGTGCATCACTCGTTTGTGTATTCTATTGTTACCATTATCACTATCATCATTATTTTAATTTTATTTTATTTCAATTATTAAATTGTTTTTGTTTCAATGTACAAGTCTTCTTGCCTTTACCCCTCCAATTCCCTCCCCCATCCCCTGGGGTGGAGGAGGGTGAGTGAGCAGCTGCGTGGTGTTTGGCTGCTGGCTGGGTTTAAACCACAACACCTTGAAAAAGAGAAGGTGATTTCGGATGTAAAGGAACATGAAAAATTGGGACTGCTCTTGATCATGTGTGCTAGAGAGGAATAAAGGTTTCACTAAAAGCTGTCAAGTAAACCCGTGTAAGGAGATGTTCATCCTGAATGTAAGGGTGATTGGGAGCTAGAAGCTATGCTCAAAATGAGATATTATGTATATATTGGCATGCCACGATGGCACATCCTGAAAGGTGAAATGAGCATGATCATAAGCTTTTCTTTTTAGATTTTTTCAGTGTGTGCTGTGAATATACAGGCTCCATGCAGAATCTTTTCCCTACCTTTTGACATTGGTGTATAGGTATAACCAAGCCATCTTCAATCAGATTGCAGTCAAAATGGGGGCACAATACAGGCTTTTCACAGGAGGCTCCCATCTTTAATAAACAAAGAGATGCTCTGTAGGATAAAGCCAGTCTGTGCTTCTATGTCTGCATTGCTCTTACTGTGTATGCTATCTAAATTTGAACTAGCTGAAGGATGACAGTATGTGCTGCAATCACATTCCTGATTGCACTGTAGACATACCTGCAGAGAGGAACTAGCTCAGGAGAGTCCCAACCCTATCATTCACTTGGCAACATCGGGTGGAGAATGGGCTCTTCCAAGGAGTTCTCCCCTGCCTTACTTTTCTACATTATTGGATTTCTATCTAGTGATTCAGTAACCTGCAAAAAATGGCCAGGGGGCAACTTACCTCCCTTCCCCTCTCCTATCCTCTCCCAACCATTTGCTGAAAGGACAGATAGATAGAAATTCCAGTGAATGTCTCTTCATATCTCATAGGTAAGGATTAAAGTGGATAAGGAACCTCTTCTGGCTCCCTGTTCGTTTCTTAGTGGTTTCCTCAACAGCCCCAGAATATTTTTGTGATTTTACAAGTATGTAAATGAGCCATTTCCAGTCTCTTCAGGTATTTCCAAGTAGGAGTCAGGCAAGCACCACCTATTCCAATGATTATATGCCTATTCTGTACTGTGATCCCCTTCTCATTCCACTGGGACGCCTCATACTGTTTAGCAGTGTGTGAATAGCAGGGTGCTTATGACATGCTGACATCTACTTACATCTTGCAGCTGAAAACCCTGGTGCTACAGAGAAAATTGCTGTAATTTCAGGTATAAATGCATGAAAATTCTTGGTGTCAATACTGTACTGCCTTTATAATGGTGCCCGATGCTTTTTCTGGAGGAGTGGGGTAAAACTGTATAAGTAGGAAGTTGGAGGGGTTATTTGGTGGTTGAGTAAGTGCCCATTGGGTAAACTGTAGATAAAGCATCTAGAACATTAGCTGCGTGCACAAATAAAAGTATCTCAGTACAGCTGACAGAAAATGAATGGCTGGATAAAACTGCAGTTGTAATGGATGTCCCTGCTCGTTGCAGGGGGATTGGACTAGATGGCCTTTAAAGGTCCCTTCCAACCCAAACCGTTCTATGATTCTATGGACAGCCTCCGCCTTTTCTCAGTCCTGGGAAATGGAGGCAGTGGGCTGCTGTAATGATGAGCTACGCCTCCATCAGTTGCTCTGATGAATCTGCTGGAGGACATTGCCCATGGTAGGGCATCATCCTGCCATTAGACTGCAGCCTGAGCACCAGCAAGCTGCAGTTGCCTGTTGTCCTGACCCAGCAATGTAACATTGGCATCCTGGTGTGTTAGCACAACATCTTGATGGCAAAGTCTGAATTTGAATGTAAAAGCCCTTCAGCAGCACTCCTTCCTTCCTCTTCCTCACTATTCCTGCCCTCTCATTTCTTCACAAGTCTAACTGTTTCACATTTTTTACTTTCTTTATGGCTTGAAAGGATCAATAAGGAATCATCAAAGAAATGGTGTAAGGACTCATTCATTTACAAAGTTTTTTCTTTTTCTGTCATTGTTAATTGGATTGCTCATAGCCAGTGGGCTTTTGATCTACTTAGCTGCCCCCATGGCAGGGGAATGGAGAGGAAAGGAGAGAGTATTTTAAATGCTATAAATCACGCAGAGATGCAGAATGGTTTATAATGATCAATAAAACAAACAATTATCCTGTCATTACCCAATACACTGTCATGATGGCTTCAAGCACTGGCAAGGAAAATATAAATAATAACATCCATAAAAAGGAAAAAGTTGGAAGCCTCATTGGCGATGGTAAAATCTGCAGCCCAGTAAAATGAAGGTCCCAGCTTAGAGCATGTCTGAGGTGGCAGGCAGAACTCACTTGCAGTTATTTAATACTGGTTTTCCTTATGTTCTAGCAACACCTTGAGATTTTTAGCTGAGATCAGGGTTCTGAGTACACTCATCACTGTACAGAGTGAGAGCCAGTCCCTGCTCTGGAGTGTTTCAACTTAAGCAGAAGAAACAACAGCCAATATTCTTCCAGGGACTAGGTTTTCTTCGCTATGGGAGGCACTGATGATTGAGGACTACAGTTAGCTTCTGTTTCCACTGAATGCACAAGCTCGGGCTGAGATTTTCCTCTCTTTGGGCTCAGAAAAGAGACTCCATGGATGCCTATTGGACTTTAAATGTCTTTCCCAAATTTAAACTGGTGGCAAAACTTTTGCTGGTTTCAAATAGCAAATATTTAATTCATCGTTTTATAGACACTGCTTGAACCAACACACCCAAAACAGAAATGAAAGAGCTCTTTTAATACAAGCAACACTGAAATCAATCTCATACTGTCCCAAGGCAGGCTCTCCCCAGTTCCTGCCCTTGTAGTGCCTGTGCACTCCTTAGAGAAGACCTGGACCTGTGCTGCTGTATAGCCTCTGCCTCTTCCCCTGCCTGTACCTCCTGCTTCAGTGAAGGCTTGCCCCACCTACAGCTGCCCTAACAATTGACTACATGAACGATTCCCAGTGGGATTAAGAAGTGCTTCACTAAGAAGTTTAATGGAGCATGAGGTGGAGTTATAACCAATAGCCGCAGCACCAGTCCCTTTGCCTGCAATTAGGAAGCAGCTGTACTAGTGACTATATTGTCCCACCTTACAGCACCAAGAGAGATTCCATTTCTACAAATCCATTGCCAATGGCCCTGGATCCAACTAAATAACATGCACCTGCCATGTTGGCAAACAAGAAAGATGCATCCTTTTAGTAAAAGTTCGCCCTCACTGGACATCTCTCATGGTAAAACAGATGCTTTTGTAGCAACAAACAGCCTGCATGCATCCTGAATGTTCCCCTGGTTTCCGTGGAAATCTGCCAGCCCAGCAGTGGGTCTGGGAGACCAGCAGGGAAAAAGTTAATGCAATTGAATGCAGAGAAGAAAAAGCATTGAACTTTTCAGTGGTATTTTTCTGTTTCATTTTTTTTAAATGCAAGTGCTTAAAACGATATACTTATAACAGCTGGAGGAGTTTTATAGCACTGTAAAATGCAGAGTTTTACAGACTTATAACCTGTTGTGTAAGGGGTGTGGGGGGATGTTGCTATGGAACAAAAATAATGATGTCACATTATTAGTACTTTTGCTTTCAATGTACCTGGCTGCTGGAAAATTACAGTGTTTGTTTGCAATAGACATTACAAAGATAAACACCCAAAAATTGGAACAAGAGCCACATGGTAACTTGTTAAAAAATTAAACCCACCCACAGGAGCCATTTCTTTGTTCTTGCTTCTCCTGTGGTAGAGGAATAGAAATGGCTTGATGCTCATGATCACCCTGCATGCACACAGGATGTGTTTCAAGCTTTGCTTACTTTCTCTTCATGCAGCCCATATTTAGGAAATAAATGGGCCTAATCTTCTTGAATCCACTGTGCAGATGTGGCTTCTTGGTTCTGTATGGTCTTTAACAAATACATCTTACTTGAGCTCTGCTACGTCTTCCTGTCAGAGGAGAGTCTCTTGAAGACAGAAAGGGAGTGAGAACAGAATATTTGGGTGATGTCTGTCTCTATACTGTCATCAGACTGGGATTAACCATGTGTGTGTGAGTTTCTATATAGTCACTGTTACCTTTACTTTGACATTACCTGAACACCCTGGTTGGGTTTAGGACTTGCACTCCACATATTTGTAATCATGAGGGCATCAGGAGCAAGAGGGGGCTAGAATGCTCCAGACATTCGAAATTCCTAAATGATACCATTGCTTTCAGATATGAGCTGACTTTCACAGAGCTGGCTCCAGCATTGCTGCACTGCCCTCTCAAGTACATCTGTATCAAGGGGATCTCATTTAGCAGGGTACAACTCTACGCAAATATAAAGGAACAATCTGCTGCCAAAGTGATCTTGCTTCCTTAATACAATGTTATGCTTCAACTACTGCGCCTATGACAGGGTCCAATAGAGCTTATTGGCTGTGCTCAGTGCATGTGGCTGTTCTGGACCCAGGCCTAGACTGTTTACAAACAGTAGAGATATTCTGCATCTATAATACAGTTTTCTGCAATTCAGAGAAACATTTCATGGCTGATGTAGAGTTGTCAACAATAAGTGGAAGCCTCAACCCCTGAGAGCTTACACTTTAAATAGAAAGCAAGGGCAAAGGAGTGATTATTCATCCTCAATTTGCAGATGAGTAGCTGGTGCATACTGAAACTAAATGACTCATCTAAGATAATGCAGGAAATCTGTGAATGAGCTGAGAACGGAACTCAGACCTCCTTTGTCCCAACCTAGTATTGTCTTTCCTCTACTTGGTGCTTGCAGCTTGTTACTTTGCTTTTTTGATACAGTTGCCTAGTTCTAGGTTCAAAGCTGTCAGTGATTGAGATCCTTCTTACGTTTTAAGATGTATTTTGGGAAGGGCAAAGTGCAAGGGAGAAGTCTAATAACAAACATTTCTTGGCCGTACAGACAATGAAGACACCATCCGTTCTTTCGCAGGGGATTAACCATCGCCTGCTGGAATCCATGGACATCTCTTTATTGATTTCATCAGATGCTTGGTAAAGCCTTTATTGGGCTGTCTAAGGTGCTTAAGCTAGAACACATCAATGTAGGTTAGAATATATGAGCGCTTGCATTGTTTAACATACTTATTCTCATGATACTACTTTTGGCAGGACAGTTTTGCTATTGCATTTAACAGAGGGAGAACTGAGGCACAGAGAGACTGGATGACTTGTATCAAAGTACACACAAAGACAGTGACAGCAGAGAGAGTTGGATCTGGCACTCTGAAGTCCTAGGCTTGTATCTTCAGCAGCCATTGACCCTCTAGCCTTCCTGTCTATCTCTTCTAGCAGTTCTGCTCCACTGTGGGAATTGCTTGGAGTCAGCAGAGCAGGTAGTTATCCAGAGATGGAGGGAGGGACAACCTGCAGATAAGGATGCTTGGATGTGTTCCCTGGGATGTTTATAACCTGGCACAATGTAAAGTGAGAGAGTCCATCTATATATGTGAGTATATAGATTTTGTGGATGTGGAGGAAGGCAGGCATCGGCTTTGTGCCCTGAGAACAGGCTAGCCACTGCTACAGCCTGTCAGTTCCTCAGCCTGCATGCTCTGTAATTTATCATTTCCTTTGGGTGCCTAAGAGATGTCGGTTTTTATGAACTGCACGTGTTGGGTGATACACAAATATGATCCATTTGACACATCACTGCATAATTTTGCCTTTTGTGTAGTGTAGGTGTGACTTGTCACATATGTTATGTGGTAATTTTCCTGTGACACTGATGGTGACAGCTTGAGAATAGCTACCAAGAGTTGGGAACAGCTTAAAGGGTAGACAAGTCCTAAGTCTGGGCCAGAAGTATCCCCTGTTGAGAGTGAGAAACAAAAACTAAGTGAGGAGTCCTTCAAAGTGAAGGAGACATTCTGAAAAGTCTATCCCCATCACTACATTTCACACTGGACATATGTAATATCATAAAATGGGTTTCAGGTAAATCTCTACTAGCTTGGGCACTTCAGAGCTATGAAGATGATACTCCATACCAGGAATGACAGAGGGGCAGCACAAGTGAAGCTCTGGCCTGCTGTTGCAGAAGCACAGAGTCCAGACTGTACAGCACCTTTGACACTCAGTTTATCTGCCTGGCTTTTAGCCAGTAGAGAGGGTTGTTGTATACTGACCTAGAGATGGTATTTGTTTCTAGGTGGTGTGATCATTGCACAGTTCCCATTCTTCTTGCTTTTTGTGGCATTTAAAAGCAATTTATAGTTTTTTGACAGAGGTGTCATGATCAGATTACTGCACTCACTATTTGCAAAGGGAACATGTTGTTGTTTTAACTAGTGCTGTTTGTAGTGATTGTATCCCTTTAAACTGTAAATCCCAGCTGACCTTGCAGATGGGAAAGGTTTGGGCTGCGGCATACCAAGAATGCAGGGAAAAATGTACATTATGGTGGAATTGGGGGTGATAATGCAGGATTAGGCATAGGCCTGAATGATTCTGTATCGAACAGAAACCAAACCAGATCTGTAGAGGGTGATCTACTATTGGAGAGATGTCTTACAGCTAGGAAATAAGGTATGTGTAATTATTCTTATAGCAGTGAATACCTGGGTATGCTGTGAATATTTGTATTTGTCTACTTGGATTCACACTTTGGTTTTGGTCAGGTGGCTCATTTCTTCTTTCTAGTCCTAAACTGTTGTATATTGCTGCTATGTACTGCTAAACAGATGTTGTGCTTCACTACAGAGCAAGTTTCCTATCAGTTCTAGGTAAAATCCTTCTTGCATGCATTTGTTTCTAAAAAAAAAAAAAATAATTTAACTATCTGTGGAAGTACTGTGGTCTAAAAGCAAAGGTATAACTGTTGTTATTCCTGAGGATCACTACTGTGTATAGCGTGTTGACAACTCATGAAAACGAAGGGCTCTCAGATGCCCTACTATAAGGAGGAAGAACCAAGCAAAAGATAAATGTACCATGACTTGTACTCCAGAGAAGTCAGCAAGAATTACATAGACCCTTGTACTTTCCATATGAATTGAGTCAAATCAGCTAAGGAAAGTTATATGTTTGAATCTAACAGCACAGCTTCCCCCATGTGACTGTATTTCAGGTCACTAGCTCTTTGGGAATGCCTCCAAACAGGACCTAATCCAATATACTTTTCCTTGTCTAATTTCTTGTCTTTCCCACCATCTTTTTGGTCTCAAAAGAATTCCCAAGAAGGGGAGTAGAATCCAGGATCAAATTAAAATGCTCTTTGTGCAAGTATTGGCTAAAACCACAGGAACAGCTTCTGTTTTGGTTTGGCAAGATAAATCAGAATGAACTCACCTGCAGTAAAAGGAGCCAGACTGAATCCTGTCTTTTGAGTTAAGTCCAAATGGAACCAGCACAGAGATGATGTTCTAGCAGCAGACAATGAAAGTAGGCTGATAATGCCCAGCAATAAACCTATTTTGTACAGCTCATGAATGTACCTGGAGAAGAGTCAAGATACCAGCCTTGCTTTCATTCGTCTCCTAGAAGAAAGCTCAATAAAAGTAAGAAAAACTACAACTTAGAACAAGTAGATGTAGCAGCTGGAGAATCCCACTTCCTCCTGAGATTCGTGAGTTATTTCTTGCAATTCAATTAAGAGGGCTTTGGGTTAAGTCTGTTGGCAGGGAACTTGATTCTGATCCAAGCTCAGGCAGCTAGCTACCTGTCACTTGGCCTTGGCCATGCCAATGTACCTCACTGTGCCTTGGCTTATCCAGATACAAAATGTGGATTACACTGCCCAAGTGAGAAGGGCATGGAACAGCCCCTTTCCGTTCATTAGTGTGTCTAAAGCACCAAAAGAGATGGAAGGAAACGATAAAGTGTAACACTCTGTAAGTGCACAGGTCTACTGAAGTAAATGGGAGTGCTGCCACGGAGGATGCAGAATTGGAGCCTTAGGGGCCAACATATTTTGGCAAGCTGTAATCCTAAGAGGGGCTGCTTTTTACCTGATAATTCCTTGGACCTATCCCTGAAGTTTTGTCACGGATGAAACACTCCTTTATAATGCACAGCTAGAAATACTAAAGTATTCCTTTATAGATTTCTTATATTGCCTGATATTTCCTACAGCACCATGCACTATACTGTATAGTAAATCTCTCCTCCATCAGACAGACAGATACAAAACAGAAAGTGATTTACTATTCTGTCCCATTATGCCTGTTTTCATAGAAACTAATTATTCTGCATTGTTGTATTAGATACTTTAAGAAAGATTACATTTTCTTACTTTTGGCTGATAAAAAAAAAATTAAATCCATCAGTTTTCCTAAACACATTAGAGTAAAGACAGAGTTTCTGGTTCTAATTATTAATCAGTCAGATTTGGGGACACAGAATATTTGACTTAAGCTCAATATATGCATGAACAATGTCCCAATATCACATTTTGTACTGAAACAATTTTTCACTTTATTAAAGTCTTTAGGAGAGGAACCCAAGCTTCAGCTCTTGCTCAAGGTCGTGGGAGCTTAATGCAGGCTCATCGGTGTAACAAAGCTTAAATGTTATCTTCAACTTTACAGGCACTACAGGCATCTTCTTCCCTCCCCTACAAGCCCCTGCTTATGCCTTAGTGTTGTAGGGATGAGATAATGGAGAGGGAAGCTATCCATCGTGCCTGGAGCCTGGGTGGGAATGCTTCTGCAGAAAGAAGAGAGACCAAGGGCTTGGGGCAGAGTTAAGGTGGGTCCTGGAAATTTTGATAGAACATTTCTTAGATTTTCGTAGACTTGATTCTGGAATTCAACCATGATTTGGCAAACAGTGTGTGTGTGTGCTTATACCTGAGCACTGAAATCATCATACTGCATGTACAGGAATAGGCAAAGTGAAGCATGGGTCTAAATATTTTCCTGAATCTGATCTACTGGCAAGGACAAGCACGTAGGTTGGAGAATGGCTCTGATACTGTAACCATGTCACCACTTCCTGATGGACCACAGGAGAGCTATCAGGGTGTGAGCTAGCATGGATGGAGCCTGATGGACTTGTCCCACCAAGCTTGTGCACATGGGATCAGGCAGCTCTGCAAGGCCTCTCGGCTAGGAGGCTGTTAGCCCTTACAGTTGTATTTCTCCTTCATGCAATAGCAGTGCATTAGGTTTGTTGTGGCCTTTTGCTGTCTAAGCAGATCTTGCACTGAGGAAAGGGGGGAAGAAATGGCTGAATTTTATTATAGTTTTAGCCCAAACTGCCTTTCAGTCTTCCTGTCTCTTTTTTTTAAAAGAAAAATTTTCCTCAGCAGTTTAAGAGTTGGAAGAGGTGATGATTTCAGGAAAATTAGAAATAGTTTAAACATTTTTCACTCCCCATTCTGGACTGTGGTTCTGTGGGAGGACCGAGGATACTTGACTAGCAGAGACCAGTCAGACACAGACCTTAATCTAAGCCAGGATGAGTTCTGGCTACTCCAGTTCTGTAGCGGATGATAGATAACCTCCTCACTAAAGGATTACTGAGCTTTTAAAATACCCCCCCTCCTGAAAAGGGCATTTATGGTGTTATCCAAAGAAAGGGACTTTCAATAGAACTCAGTAAGGAAGTAGACCAGAGAAGAGAGGATCTGGTTTTGGCCTGCCTTTGAGGCTTAGCTTTAAAGCAGTGGGTGGGCACTGTTCAAGTGAGTGGAAAGGGCTTGTGTCATTGCCATAGCATTCCTCAGAGACCCCAGGATGTATGATGTGAATTAACTCTTCCAGAGGCTTGGAACAATACTCTGTTCAATGAACACCTTTTCCTGAAGGTGGACTTCTCTGTTCAGCCACTCCACTGCAGTTAGGAAGAATCTCATCTCATCTCATATGTCTCATTTTCTAATCAACCATGCTCCATTTGTGAACATCACTTGTGTACACAATTATGGTACAGTCAGTAACACTGTAAGGTAGTTACATGATTTGCAGGCACCTGCATCAAATATTTGAATAAACTCATTATAATGTCACATCAAATTTCCATTTCAGTGGCAAAAATTTACTGCATATACAGTCATACAAGTATTTTCTGAAACTGGGCTCTCTGTCCAACAAGTGGCAGCACAAAGATCTTGTCTCCTTTCTGAGATACCAAGAGGCCTGTAATTCACTGTGTTATGTTCAGAACCACATTTGCTTCCGTAATAACAACTGCAAAAACCACCCCACAACCCTGTGTCTTTTCAGGCTCCCCCCGCAAAAGCCCGCTGTCAACATAAAATGTAGGGCATCAAGTTTAATGGCAGAGTAATGCACATAGATGTCATTTCCATTTAAATTCTAATCAGCGTTTAGCATGGCAAGTGTCACTGTAATACAGCATATGGAAGCTGACACTTTGTCACTGCTATCATGTGCAAGGGATTGTGGGTAATAGTCCAAAAGCTAGGGCCTTGCTCTTTTATTTTCTTCTGGTTAAATATCACATTGCAGCAAATTAACTTTATTTTGTTGTCACGTGCTCTTCTGTAGCCGCTTTCTTAACATTGCTGACTCTGCAAGCTTGAGAGAGTAAGTGCTAGTGGTTGGAGAGGGGTGGTTTCAGGCTCCTTCAGCTTGCCGATGGCACTGAAACATGTGTCACGGGCATGCCATAGAAGGAAACAGAGAATAGAACTGAGAAATGATAGAACTGAGAAATGTTTATTACCTCTCTGTCTCCAAATTTATGCAAAATATTTTGCTGTTTCTTGCTTTCTTTAGCATTTCAGTGTCTCACAAATACGCTGTGAAGCAGCAAGCCTCTGGCCTTTTCTCTGAGGCACTCTCTAGTGAGTGCCTCAGCCTGAACCAGGCTCCTCTAGGAGCCTTGTCTGGGGCTCTGTAGGCTAAATGTATCTGCCTTTTTTTTCTCTAGAGCATTGCACTGCACAAATGTCAGGCCACACACATGATGTGTGTCACTCGTTTGGCCTCCTCATGTGCTGCTGTCATTGAATCTGCATCTCTTGCATTTGCAGCACACCACCTTTGTGTATCTTCTGCTCTGTGGCAGGTTTTTGACTTACCAAACAGTTGAAATTCTTCAATGAGGTCTCTGAGCAGAAGAGGGGACAAGGGATTGTGCTGCTTTTGCAGTGTGAAGTCTCATGGGGCACTCCTATTCCAGGAATTCTGCTGGAAATCCCTCATCTTGACTGAGGCTCAGGTAAACACTTTTCCCCAGCTCTATTTTTCTGGATCCTCCCATCCTTTAACATTCAGGACTTTACTCTTGTAAATACAAGCAACTGCAGAAGAGATAGCTGATTTGTATCTGTAATTTTTCTTTCCTTCTGCAGGCTCTCAGTTTTGACTAACTATTCTTTTAAAAGGAATAAATAGCCCTTGGGAAACATGTGAACTGGAAACCAAGATCTCATGGCAGTGAAATGTGCCTGTGTAGCTCATATATACTTCCTTGATAATCTTTTTCCTGACTGCTGTTCTCCAGGGCAGATAATGATTTTATCTGTAGATGTCACCCCTATAGTATCCACAAGTTGTATACTTGAATGAATTTTCAAATTAATCCCATTGCCCCATTTGGCTCTGCAAAGTACTTGACCTTGGTCTGTCATTTCATGCCTTGAGGAAGGTCCTTCTGCACCTTTCTCAAAGCAGAAAGGGAAAGGCTAGCCACTGGTCTCTAGGCACAGTTGTCAGGATGGGGGAAGGCTCCATGAGGACCTTTCTTCCACAGTCACGTAGGACTTTGTCATATTTACACTGGGCCTGCTACAGCAAAGTCACCACTGCTCGGGCTCGTTGCATTCTCCATCAGGAGCCTGACCCAGTAGGACTGAGTCACTGCTGACAGTTGCGATGAGTCTCCATCATGACATACAGTGTTCATCGCTGGCAGCACTCCTGTGCTTGCCTCTCACCACGCTTCCCACGCAAGTCCTGTGGTTCTCATAGGCCTAGGAAAGGGGCAGGGAGGTCAAATACTGTGTCTGGTTTGTGGACAGAACTGACAAATATGTGTCCTCTTTTTCTATTTTATTATTCCAGGGGAGGCAGCCTAATCTTTCTAGTTTAAAAAAAAAAAAAAAAAAAATTTACAAGAGAATCCTCTCCTGGCCACAAAGCAGCATATCCAAGAGATTATAGTTTCCACTTTGTTGTAAAAAGATTATCAATTGGATGTTTGCACTACACTTAGATTACAGGCAGTGTGTTCTAATGGATGGGACTGGGACTTAGGAAGCTTGAATTTTAACTCCATCTCTGCCACTGGTTTGCTACATGCCCTTGCAAAAAAAAAAATCACTGCATGGCTGTTTCCCTTCTATTACTGAGCTGTTAGGTTTATCAGCCTTGCTAGAGAAAAGGCCACTCTTCTCATAGATACAAAATCCAGTGCAGTAGGGCTGCCCCACTCACCGCAGAAGCTGTTTGGCAGTTGCCCAACACCTGTTCTGTCGGGATCCCAGCTTCCTTCTGGCCTCTGAAGTTGTCTCAGGCTTGAAGAGGGTCAACACAGGTTTTCCTGAAGGGTGTGACAGAATTGTGCTAGATTAAGATCAGACAACTTTAAGTGGTTACCTCCCCTGCCTTTCTTCTGTTCTCCTCTGACAGACACTACAGCCCCAAGGCATAGGTGTCTGATCTGCTTGGGAATCAGCTCCTGAACCACCACAGTCTTGAGGCTGGTGTGTTAAGGTAGAGCAACTCTGCAATTGGATGGGGTTGATAACCGTTTCAGTAATTTGATTTTAATTTGCCACCAAAAGCAGTCATTTGATGAAGGAAGGAAGAGAATGAATGTGTACTATATAGCATCAAATTTTAATTTTTAAACATTGAAAACTGTTCCTAGTATTGCTGTTCCTCAAAGCCTTGATAAGCATGTCCAATAGGATTGCATGACAGTTGCTGTACTGGCACAAAGCAGGTATCAGCAAGCTTAGACATTGCAAAAATCTCAAAATAAGAACAGAAGTTCACAAACATGAGCTGAACAGCCCTGTGCCCTGCCACTTCTCAGTCAGAACTGGCTTGCTATTCAGATCAGATTGGAGGGATCACTTCTTTTAAACAGATCTCCGGCTCCCTTTACTGTGAATGAGGCTTTGCAGAAGCAACCTTTGATTTCTGTGGCTTGCTTAGAGGGCTGATGCACCCATGTCAGATGGTATAAAAATACATGATGCCACTGAGCCTGTATGTAGACACCTAACAGGAAGACACAGAGATGAATTTTAAGCTGGAGAGGGAGTCTTTTATATATGAGCTTTCAGACATATTCCTGTTTTTCCTGACAAGGATAGAAGAGTACCATCAAAAGCTTCTAAGAAACATTTCTACAGCACGCATCTATCTGTCTGTCGTCTCCCTTTCTTTTACTCCCTTTCCCCCATACGTGCCTGTCTACTATATATAGACTCATCCTTCTCGTGGTTTATATTGCTACTTGACATCTTCAATAGAAGTGCTGGCTTGTAGCATGCGTGGCCTGGAATGTGTTTTAGAAAGACCGAATTTGAAAGCGAAGCTTGAGCAGAGCCTTCCACTCCTGCAGCAATCCCTGAGCTCCCTGTCTTTCTTGTATGTAAATACTGGACTGATCAGAGCTTTGGACAGAACAAATACTATAGGGGTAGGTTTCTATCACTCAGTGCCACCTTACAGCTGAGCCTCCATCATGTGCAGGGAAGGTGGAAGGAAGCTGAGCCTTCATGGCTGAGGTGTTCATAGGCATCTCTGCTAAGGACGACAGCAAAGAAGCCATGCTGATTTGGCCGGGACTAGTCTGAATTTTGACGTACGTCACTGGAGGACTGATGCCTTGGCCAGTATCCCTGACCTGCACATTAGAGTCCTGTCCTCAGCTCCCTGCTTGCCTCATTCTCTCCCCAGAGACTCCGATATTCCTGTCTGTAAATAGGCACAGTTCTGTCTGCATATTGGGAGTCAAGAACAAATAAAACTAAAGCCTGATAGAAGAAGCACAGGTCCCTGTTCAGGGATGGTGTGGGGGAAAAGGAAGGGCTGCAGGGTGAGGAGTTCGGTAGGAGAGGGCTGAAACCAAGGAGTATAGCGATGGCTGAAGCAGATTGCTGGTCATGAGAGGACTCTCACAGTTAACAGGCAAGAGGCAGTAGGGGAGCCTGTGCTCGCTTACATCACAGATTAGAGGGTAGTGCGCTGATTACTCTTCCCCCTTACCGGCAGTGCTGAACTAGCAAAATGACATTGTTTTGCCACAACAGGAAAGGAACTGAGGCAGCAAACTCCTCAGTATACCACACAAGACAACTGATATAAAGCATTCCCCAGTTAGTACCATTCTAAAGAATCTTTAAAAGATATTTCTTTTCTGTTTTGTAGCAATCTCTTCAGCTTTTGCTGATCCCTAGGGAAAAAAACACAAACCACAACCTAGCTCTGAAAACAAAACCAAAAAATAACCCCCAGCAGACATCACAGGACTGGGATCAAGAGATAACAGCAGAGAATTCCTCTCCTGCATGCAGGTTAATTAAATGACACAGATAACCTTGTGCATGCCCAGGAAAAGTGTGTTTTCTTTCTGAAATCATATCAATCATTTAATTATCCTACTTCTCATGCTGCCATTATCTAGAGGGAAAGGCTGCACAATTATTTCTTGATTTAATTCTTTAAACTCACCTTTTTTCTTTCAAAGTCTGAGTTATCACCCAGTTAAAGATACACGTAGGCACTCTAGCTCAGATCTGACCTCCCAGCTTATTTTTTCGAAGTTCTTGCATTTCATTTCTCATCACAGTATATGCTAACAACTTCTTAGTGGCGCATGCAGCACGTTAATTGATATTTGTCATGCATGGTAAAGTAAGATGCTCAAAGTCATAGAGTAGGTCAGTGTCAGAGAAGGTGTTCATTCCCAAGCTAATGAACTCTTTCTAAAGCCTGCTTCTGTCTCACCTTGTTGGCTTTAGGAAACAAAGATGGTCTTTAGGCTTTGAATGCCCTCAACCTCTATAAATATAGGTTTGATTAGTATCTCAAATCAAAGGGAGAAAAAATTGCCCATCTTGTCTGGTGATAGATATGCTGTGAATGCATCAGTACAGGTGTACTGCAACAACACACCACATAGTTTGGCCATAGCTGACTGACTTTGATCAAAGTAAAATGACTTCTAGAACACTTGAGGGTGTTGCAGGGAAGAACTGAATTTACTTCATCTATGTAATGCAGAACTGAAAACCAGGGAAATCTTCAGGGCAGAACTGAGTGAAATCAGCTGAGCTGCATTGGATTGCAGGACAGAAATGGCAGGTGAAGCTGTGAGTGTGTGAAGTACATTTGCAGAGCTGGATGGGAGCCTGAGGCTGCCATGGCAGTGGGAGTCTGCGGGACAGGACCATATACATTTTTTCTGGTCTGTGAGCTGTTTTCCCAGGATAGTAGTTCCCAAGTCCCAAACTTGGCATGAGCCACCAAACTTGCAAACCTGCAGTGTGTGCCCGAGGCCACTCTCCACTCCTCACCTCGTAGCTGTATTCCAGGCCAAGGTGTGTATGGGCAGCACATCTCCCAAGATTTTCAATCTACAGGTATCTGCTTTTGCACTACCAAAGCAGGGTGGTGGGAGGCCAAGGAGGAGTGTGTGGGGAAGCTGGAGTGATGAAGAGAACTTCCTGTGCATTCGGAGGAAATTCTTGTTGGCTTTGGCTGCAATTTGTGCCTTGACAGCCTGGGTCCCTCGCCAGCTGTTTTTCCTGTGCTGAGTGCTCTGCTTGCTCCTATTCACATTGCATTCTCCAGGACTGTATTATTTTTTTTCTTAACCAAAGAGCTGCCAGCTGGTGTTGTTGATCACACCCCCAGCAGCAGGCACAAAGGCCAGCACACACTTTACACAACACTCCTTCTCTTTCCCTTTCTATTTTAGCACTAATAAAAACATTGTCATTTTAAACAAGCAGCTGGGAGTGTCACTAATTTCAGTCTTTTCATTAAGGTGGTTTGGCAGAGCTTTTTTTCCTACAGCTCTTCTTGCCCTGGAACTATGGCTGGGCAGGGGTTGGCCAGAGTCCAACCCCACTCCACATGCCAGGTGCCAAACCCTCTGTCTGCAGCAGTTTGTAACCCTAACCTATCCATGGCACAGAAGCAGCCCTCGTCAGCTGTGTGCTCCCTTCCTTCAACCTCCAAGAGCCTCCCCACATTATCCTCTGCTGAGAATTGTCCCCGACCACATTATCCATTCTGCTGAGCTTCTGAGCCCTTCCTCCCTCCATTGGCAGTCATTGCTGTCCCTCCGCTAAGGGCACAAATCCCTAACCTACCCACTCTTCCTCATACAGAGTTAGTTAACAGCAGTCACCCCATTCCAGCAGCCTAACCTGCCTGACAACCTGGAGTTTGAAAGAGAAGGAATTTTGTTGAAAATTATGTGCCTTTTTGGATTTTTATGGAGAATTGCTCCTAATTTTAAGGAATATGAAGGAACTTGCTTGTAAATATAGTGAATGAGCAGTGGGCTTTGGCACTGTGGGCTAAACAGAGGGGAGAATCTGCCTGTCAGAAGTGACAGAGAGCGGGTAGCCTGCAAGGTGACATCAGGGAATACTGATCTAGGTTCATCCCACCTAACTTCAGGCACTATCCTGAAGTGCTTCAACTAGGGATGTAGTTGTCTGAGGTTCTTTATATGGTCCATGGAAAGCAAGAGGCTATTAAAGATCTGCTTTACACTCTGGAGGTGTTTGTTTCTCCCCTTACTGCAGAGGGAGTCTAGCATGATAAGGTTTCTGTCTCAGATGCTGAATTTAAGTAGCTGAAGTTAGATGCAATTAATCTGGGCTTTCAAAATCTGCTACTGCGTACAGTGGCAGACTCATGAGTGTCCTACATCTGTCTTACAGAAGGCATCTTTTTTTCATCCAGTACGTGTGTAGTTACCTGTCTAATACAAAGAAGCTGAGTATGTAACTTGTGCTAAGAGTGACCTCCTGAAGTGCTGAGGTCTAGATGTCCAAAGTAAACACACCCGTCACTGACTTTTTCAAGATACAAGATTAACCTGAGCCACTGACTTTTCCTCTCCCTGATGGATATCCTTTCCATACCCTTTGCATTTCCATTATATCTATATCAGCATGCATGAGAGAGAGAAAGTGTAAATAGAGTCAGGACACATGATAAAGAGCAGGGTAATACATTTTTTATTCCCACCAGTTAGGGATGACAGCATTGCATATTTACTCTCAGTCAGTTGTGGATGTTTGCTTCTAACAAATGTAAATCAGGAGCGTGGTACTACACTATCCATCACTCAGTATTTTTAGATCATTGCAGAGTTGCTGAGGTTGTACCTGAAGTCGCTGATGTTATTAATAGGGGTGGCAGTGATAACAAGATGCTTTGATACCTTACTTCTCAGTGGAGTTCAGTCCTCCACTGTGTGTGTCTTCTGTATCTGTATTTTTCCAGCCTTGACTTGTCTTCTTGAGCCTCTGGTGTTTGAGTGACAGCTGTCATTGTAAGCATCTTAAGAGAAGCCATGATCATTTTCATCACCTGCACTTGCAGTTGCCCACTTTGTCTTTCAGCCTTCCTAAGGGTCCAGGTCACATCGCTTTGAGTGGCTCCGAACAAGCAGACAGAGCGGCACACCTGGCTGACCTTCAGCAGTACAGGAGGGGAAAGCCAGCATCTGAAGGTCTCTTTTGTCACACAGTGTGCTGGGCACTGCTGTGTACTAGCAGGAGGTGGGAGGGGAATAAGGAACAAGAAAGCAGACGATTGCTTTAGAGAGATGGCTGTCTGCTGTCAGAAGCCTGTCACTGCTGAGCAGGTACAGGGTGATGAAAGCAGCCTGTAGGGCCACTCAGTCACCCTCTCTCTTCATTCCTCCCACTTGGAGGGCAGGGGCAATAGGGTGCATGGCTATGCAGTCAGCCTCTCTTGGGGTTCACAGGTAATTTGCACTTCAGCACGAAAAAAGAAGGTGGAATGTCTCCATATTTGCTCATATTTTAAAACAACACTAGAAAAACCCCACCCTAAACAATTACCGGTCTCTCCACCTACTCTCCCACTCTCCATTGTTCCTGCACAGAATTTGTCAGCCTTCCATCCGTAAGAGAGACGAACTGCAGGCAGGGAGGAGGGGTGAGGGAAGGCTGGGGGCTGGAGCCATTTAAGCTGTCACCAACTCTATCAGTGAATTGAAATCACTGACACAGAATTACAATGCCACGTATTGCAGTTCAAAAACAACCAGCACCAAAATTCCCATCAGTGTAGCATCCTTCCTCCAGGATAATGCATTTTCTAACTTTATAGTGTATTGGTATACAAAGAGCAGGGCAGACTCATGGTTTGGATAATGTAGCAAGGATCTATACATGGAACTTTTTTCTGCTGCTGGGTAAATCAAATTCAAACAGCACAAGCAATTTACGCTCTCCTCTTTCTTTCTATTTAAATGGGTTACTGCTGGTAAGCGCCATAATAGTTAAAGATCTGTCAGCAATTCCAATACAAAGAAGAGCAATCACACCTTTAAGCAGACTCCCAGTGATGGGCTATAGACTATCAAAGTTAAATAGATTCTTAAAATCCTAGCCGTTAGGGCTGGAAAATCTTTCAGCACTAATAGTGCATGACTGTTCCCTGCAATGAGACCATCATGATAAGTGGTTTAGCCTGTGCTTCTCAAGAACAGCTCATCATGCCCTTGTGGCCACCCCCCTTCAGGTCAGGTATCCCATCATCTAATTTGCATCAATTTTAGAACTTGTGCCCTCAGGACACCTTCAGTCAGGGGAGATGCGGCTACTTTTTCAGGGATCTGTGGTCTTGGGGGTTAGTGCTCATTCTGGCCTATCTGTCTCAGTACTTATATCAATTTTTGCCCTGCCAAATCTCTGGCTTTGCCTGTGATCACAGTGGCTGTCCCTTGGAGAAGGTAAGGGACTGTGGTTAGTGCGGGCTAGTAGAGGTAGAGGTCTCCTTTAACTGTGATTTATAGAGTAATTGCCTGTCTGCAGCACATGGATACACTGTTGGCCATGCCTTTGTTCCCCTTCAGTTCCTCTTGAATGCACTATATACTAAGCATTATCCTCTCTCCCTGGGTTGCCCTTCTCAGAGGTACGCTCTTCCATTCCCTGAAACTCACATCAAAGCCAGTAGCTCTGAATTTTTTGCATCAACTCTGCTGCACCTTTTCTGGATTCTCTGCAATTTATTTACATCTCTCTTGTGTTACCTAATGTGACTTCTGTGTGTGTTTGATGCTGGTTCTTCCCTGACAGCAGTCTGTAGCAAATTGCTAGGGAATAATACAGGAAACGGGGCATGTACTGAGTGATTTTTCTCTTGGTATATTCTCCCAATTCTCAACAACTGGTGATGTAAACACTTCTTGAGACAGAGTTTGGGACAGGAGCAGTAAGACTAGGGGAAATAGTTAGTGCATCTTCATTGCTTGACAGCCTCTTCTGAGGTGGGACAGAGATTTTTTTTTTTTCCTGACAGTCATTCGGTGAGATGCTGTAGGAGAACAGCCTGTTCTGATGTGTAGAACTCCTGTGAGAACATAAAAAGGAAAATCCAAGGAGACGCTTGATTTTAGGTCATATTATATTTGGTTAAAAGTGGGAAACAAAGCAAATAGACTTCCTCTTCTTACTGGAACACTGATAAAAAGGCGTGGCATCTCATACTTTTGGACAATTGCAAAGGAAGATTCAAAAACTTTCTTTTCATTGAGAAAAGACTGGCTGCAGCAAGAGTTCAGAATGCATGAACAGAAACTCCCTCACATGTGTAAGACCTCATTTTGACACAAGTTGACTTAGTAAATGAGTGGAGCAAAATAAGATATTAAAGTTGTTCCAGCTTGTCTTTATGATTCCTTTTCCATGGATTACTACCACCACAGCTTACAGGGCAAAGGCCAGCAGTTTTGCCTAAGAGTGTACGAAGTCAATGGCTTTGCTCTGAAATAAGCTAAGCAGCTCCCACCAATTCTGCTACAAACCTTGCCTCCTTTGGCAGAAGGAGAGTGATAAACAACTTGAGAGTAGAAGCCTCTCACAATATTCCAGCCATTTGCCGAGAGAACATATGTAAGCCCTCAGATGACAGACAAACCACCCTAATGCTCTGCCCTGATGTTCCATTTGGTCTCATTCTGTAAAAGACTAAGATCACTGATATTCTCCACTCCATGACCGGTGGAATAGCTGTTGCTGCAGCAGCAGATTAAATGTCTTTGTCCTCGTGGAAGGTGAAGAACTGGACTGCTCCCTACCCTATACTCCTTTATTTCTGGCTGCTTTGTATATTGCCTTTTGCTTGACCCTTGACACATTCTGGTCGTTTTCGTTTAGTGAAGGTAATTGTCCTCCAACAAAGCCATTGCAGGTAGGGAAAGACAGTGCTTAAGAGAGAATAATGCAGAACAAAACGCATCAGTGCCATGATGTACCCAGATTCCTCTCACCAAAACTGAAAGCTCAACTCTTTCATCCTCTCCAGCAGGGGAGACACTAATGGCCTTGCACACATACCTGTGTGTTTTAGGGATGTCCTAACACATGAGTTTGAAGTTGTGTGTTCTGTTCATCGAGGTCTTAGGGCAGATTCCTCTTGGTTCCTCTCACTTCCACCAAAGGTCACAGTGCTTACCCTTTATTTGAGTCCTGCAGAATCACCTCAAATCAAAGTAGCCCTTATCTTATTTCTCTGCTTTGGTTTTCTTTAAGTCAGAGGTATTATGTGGGACTCATCTCCTGAGTGTGGAAAATAGCAGGAAGTATACTTGGTATTACTACTCTGCTGGGTATAATGATTACTCAGCAGACTATGAGATGTGAATTTAGTCATCTTGCACCAGTTCCTTGCAAGGCAGGGCCCCACTGAAGTCACTGCATAGCTGGTCTTTGTCACAAAATGGTGCTGAAAATGACTTTGCACACCTAAAGGCATCCTTTCTGAACACAAATGACAGCCAAAATGCAGTATGGGCTATGCTGTGCCCAGCTGGGGAATCTTCCTTTCTCGTGGTGCCTTTCCCAAGGGGTGGTTAGGCTTTAAGCAGTCATGTCCTTCTGAGCAAAGAGAGGTGCAGATTTTCCTCATTCAACACAACTTTAAAATACTATGCTGCATGCGTTTGTGAGAATAGGTATTCATTGTTCCTTGAGCAGGATTGTAATTCTTCTGTAGAGCATGAGAGCCATGATTAGGAAGCCAGGATTGCTCTGCTCATAGAAATCCTGCCATTGTCTTTGATTGCATGGTATTAACTGTAAATTATACCCTTTTGGAGACCGCATGTAAAAATAAAATTTAAAAAATTGTCAAAAGACAGAGAAAATATTGATTCCGGAGGTAGCGGAAACTATGGCTTGGTTAAATTAGAACCTTAAAAAAATAATAACAAATGAGCATTTGTGAAGGTGAAATAGGGACTAGGAGAAGAGGGCCGTGATTCTCCCCTTAGGTGTATGCAAATTTCAAGTAGTCCCATTGCAGGCAATGAAATGTCACTGGTTTAAGTAAGAATCTGGCTCAAGGTATTAAGGAGGAGGTACAGGGCATGGATAACAGGGTTGTTATTAAGGTGCTGGTGAACTGTAAGCCTATTTAATTAAAAGCACAATATATAAATTAAAATGGAAGAAGCTGCAGCCTGAGACTGCTGTTAAGACCTCTCAGATTTCTGATGCCATTTCTAGCTATTAGTGATACACGTTTCCATGTCGGCTTGTTCTCAGGAGTCAGCTCTGTCTGTTTTTCTACGCTGGCGACACATACCATTGCAATCAGTCCGCCTACAATTTAACTGGTAAACTGGAATTGCAACTGGACTTTGTCTCGCTCCAGTCCCTGGAGGCCTCCCTGCAAAAGCTTTGGAGGTGCAAAATGGTGGTAGAATTATAATCACTAAAACTCTTCAAGCCTGAGGCTGCTGAAAGCTGAATATAGGTAGCCTGGAGAGATAATGGGCTTGCAGAAAAAGCAAAGCATAGAACAGATGGCTTTTTTTTCATAGATTCATAGATTTTAAAGCCAGAAGTGTCTATTAGATCATTGAGTCTGGCTTGTTGCGTGGCATAGGCCAGAGAATTTCACCCAGAAATTCCTGTTTCAAGCCCATAACTTCTGGCTGAGCTAAAGTGTATATCTTTGGAGCACACATGCTGTGGATGCAATTCAGACCTAACAATTCTATGAATCTATTTATCTTTACCAGTTAGGGGATATATGCCTAGCTGTCCCAGCCTTGTCTGTTAAAAAGGCTAAATGAAGGTCACTGGGCAAAGACTGAAAAGAAGAGAAACAGCTTAGCAAAGCTTTGAACAAATATCCAGGACAATGACTGCAATTTAATACCTGTTGGTGAACTGTTCCAACTCCTGCACAGTGCACTGAGTGAACACTGTGTATTCATTCTGTAGGTCTCTGCTCCTACATCCTTCTTGGAGTCTGGTTTTATTGAAAGCTCAGCACACAAACACAACACAAACCGTCGTCATCTTACTATTCCCCTGCCACACTTTGCTGTTCTTAGAGTTCACCTCTAAGATCCCCACAGTCCTAGATAACTGACCGAAACAACAACCTTTTCACTCTTACAAAGTTGGTTGGAAGCCCTTTTCCATCCCTACCGACTCACTTTGACTCCGTAGTAATTACTCAGATTTTTTATGTGGAGTTCTAGCAGGAGACCACTCCTTTCTTCTGGGCAGCACCTGCCACCACTTCAGTCCAAGATGGGTTGGCACTTGCATCCTCTTGCCTCGAGAATCCATGAGTAGATCTGTTTGTCTCCCACTACCTTTTACGCCCCAAGCATGTATTAGTTCCATGAAGATTATTTTCTTTTTTACCTCTCAGAGTTCTACTGCCCAATACAAAGACCGCATTAGCCATCCTATTGTCCTGAATTTTTCCCATCCAAATCTTCTTAGCTGCCTGATTGCAGTTGATATTTCAGGAAAGGGACACTACAGAGATCATTCAAGGGGGAAAATGCAGTGGTTTCTGGGGTGGTAGTCAAAGGATTTTGAGAAGATTTATATGAAATATTACTTATGATTTGCAGGAATGGATTTCATGACCTAGGATATCCATCTGTTGTTCATATCACCTTTTCTTTTTGTGTGTGTGAGGAAAAGTAGGCCAGGGACCTTCACAGACTTCCTCTGCTGTTCTCTCCTTTTCCGGAGCCTACCTCATTGGAAATCCATAGAAGGCAGACTGAGGCTTCCTTTTGCACTTTATCCCAATACTTGAAAAGCAAGAGGGTCCCTGTAGAGGAGGGGGAGCAATGTTGTGAGATTAGCTAGTGCCTCTCTGATCCAGGAGACAAACCAGGCTGTTATTCCACTCCTTGTCACAGGAATAGAAAACATTTTTCATGTGATAGTTTGGCCAAATCACCTCACTATCAGCAGCTATCTACTCTATGCTTCTGTTAATAGATATTCTCATAGAAAGGTTATGATGAAAGAGTTGGGAAGGAAGGGAAGGAATTACAGTGGATGGTGAGAATGAAAGAGACACGAGTAACCTGAGCATGACACGTTCTTATGAAGCCTGTCTTTTTATTTCCTGTGTTTAGAGAAAACAGTTCTCAGTTTATGGCTTTTGTTCAATCAGAGAGAAAATGAGCTATAAAAGCAGAGATAGGAAGGAGTTAACCAATTTCCAATTCAGTGTGTTACAATTTGCTTCAGTAATAATAATAAAAAAAGAACAATACTGGGAAACATAATTTTTAAAATGAAGACTACTAAATCAATAGGCACTACATGACTAATCATTTTCTGTTTTCTTGGTGGAGGAAGGTAAAGCTGTGATCAGAAATCAAAAGCAGAAGTCCCCAACTTCTCTGCAATTCTGACAAATTCTGCTTTACTGTAATCCACAAGAAAGGAGATTTCCACATGAGCATAAACTAATGCTGGTAAATGGTGTTAGAATCACTGCCCACTAGCATCATCTCATTTTGTGGAAAGATAATGAAATCCATTTGATTTTAGATGAGTTAATTCCCAAAATACCCACATTTGTTGGCAGCCAAGTGTTTCAGCCTGAGACACAGAGGTCAGGGGTGACTTCATCACTTACACAGTCTTCTGTTGTGGTGGGGCTTCACATAATAGCTACTTAAGTGTGTGTTTGACTTGAAGCATGTGAGTAGTCTTGTCAGCTGCAGTGTGTCTACAGACTCTGTAAGAAAGGCAGGTGTTTCAGTGCTTCTTGAACCTGCCACTCCAGTAGTAATTTGTAAAATCCTATTTGTACAAATAGTTCTCAAAGTAGCAAACAAAGGTGAGCAAATACTCTCTCTCTAGACACTGAATGTCCCAGAAGCACACAGCATCAGAAGACTGGGAGGCTGCGCTCAAGAATGAGATTTCAGTGTGCATTGCAGGTCCTCAAATTACTTTGAAAATTTCAGCTCAGATTTCATAACACCTACCTGGAGCCTCTATAGCCCTCTGGCACTTAACCGCCCCTTTGCTCTTCTTGGGTTTGATAGTAGATGTATTTGATACTGTAGTTGCTTAGAAGTAAATGAGAGTGTGCTGGCTAATGGTTGTAGAATTTTTCTGTACAGTATCTTACACCCTAAAGGACTCAGCACATCTGTCATAGTTGAATGCATCCCAATACAAGGTAGAGTGCAATAGTTGTTTAACAGGATGAAGCAACCAACTTAAAAGTTTTAAGTTCAACAGTTTTAACATGGCATCCTCCCCACTCACACAGGCCATTTGGTGTACTGACAATGTACTGCAGAGACAGTGGGGACATCATGCAGAATTCGCTCATTGGGTCATTGCTTCTGGGGACTGGGGAAGGAAAGGACGTGCATGTCAGGAAAGTTGTCACCTGACTGGAGTGTCCATAGTGCTGCGGATCTTCTACTCCAATTCTGTTCAGTGTTGGAAGAGGTAAATGCCATTCACACCTAGAATCACTGTATGCCAGGCTGTGCAGTACACAATCCCCTCTGCTTTGCCAGTATAGTTTTTGAGAGGTCCATAGTGCGAAACTGTCACTGAAAAGATACAGGTTAGTTGTTTTGTTGCAGAACAAGATGGTTCCACAAATGAGAACATGGTGAAGAGTGGCATGTGGAACAGGCACGAGTGACTCACAGCATGTGGCATTCTGGTACAAGAACTACCTAAGCCACATTCTCTGTCAAGGCCTATGTGATAGGGAAACTGCACTCAGCTTGTCATGGGTGGGTGACAGCAAACTGAGCAGTACTAACCATAGGAGTGATGTCATCTAAGCAGATCAAAACCCACCATTGCTTCTGAACAGTGGTGGAGCAATTGAAGCAATTGACATAAACAAAAGGAATTTGGATTTGACAGAAAGTCCTGGGGTGCATTTTCTAGCACATACTCAAATACCAACTGAAAGTCACTGAGCAATAGGCAAGAAAAAACAAACTTTGGTTTAGCAAAATTCCCTTTGCAATGAAGCCTGTGTTTTAAAGGTGCCTGCTTTAGTATACAAGTGTTTGTGGGAGATTAGTACTTATTAACTAACAATCTTTGATTATGTTTACTCCCACAGCTGATTTGCTCAGGTGTTTGTCACACAGAAGTAGAAATAAGTTTCAGTGACACAGCTTGTTCATGGTTCAGTCTGCTGAGTTTTGTAATTTCTTGGCAACTAAGTGATGGATTACTATTTTCTGTAAAAATCTCCTCTTTCCTGAAAGGCCTTCCGTGCAAGGACTCTGGGGTAATTAGAAAAATAATAACCTTGCAATACCCTCTTGATCTGTTTTTAATGAAATGAAGTGTGGGGAGGGTAGGTGCTTTGTCCATAGTCAAATAGTGAGTAAGTGGCAGAACTGAAAATAGAATGCAGGAGTCCTAGTTTCTACTCTTTGCCTCTAAGAAGCACTTCCACTACACATTGGGTTATCAGATGTTTAAAGACTATCTGTCTTTTTTTTTTTGTACAGGACTGAAAAAATAAATATAGTGTACAGGGAAATCTTGCATTGGCAGAAGCTGGACCAGATTAATTAGCAGACTTATGCTGGGTCCTCAGTCAGTTTTCTGCAACTCAATCATGGTTTATTGAGCACATCAGTCATTTGTGAATGTTACCTGTAAAAGAACCTGGTGAAGTATCACCTCCATTTCGAAAACAGGGAAATAAAAGCACAGAGTAGATGAAATTACTTGCCCAAATTCACAGAGGGAATCTTGGACACACCTGTGAATTTTACTGGCAGCTTTGTTTTTCCTCAGAAAAGTCTCTTCTCTGTTAGATCGCATTGTTTCCAGAGTTAAGAATATGCATCCTGGTAGGGCATTAAAACCCAAACAGAGTTTCTGGACACATGAATGAGTAGCTTCCAGGATCTCAGCCTTGAATTTAAAAAAAAATCAAGTCTCTAAAAGAATAGTACAAATTTAATAAATGCCAGAAGCTGCCAACCTGACACTAATCTTTCAAAAAGGTGACATTACCTCTTCGCAGCTTGGTGGGGGCTATATGCAGTGCCACTGTAGCCCTAGAAAAGTCAACCCTGTGCTGTCCATGTACCTGTGCATAGAATATATCAGGAAGAAGAGGTAATAGAAAATGTTGCACCCTCATACCTAAGCTTCTAGAGAAGCTTGCAAGATTAGAGAGCTGCTTCTACAGAAGATTGTAAGATTTGCCCTTGTAGAAGGGCAAAAAGTTCTGTGCAACAGGATGTGCAACCATTCAGTTGCCTTTGGCTTAGCTGCAGGGGTTTGCCTTTAAAAAGGGAATGGGGGGAAATCTGTAGCTCACGAAAGACAGCATTAGATCTTCTTTCTTGCCCTTCATTTCTAAATCCTCTGAACCTCTGATTTTTTATTTCCTGGGCTATAACTGTAAGCTGCCTAAATTGCTGGTTTTCAATCCAATTTCCACTAGTCCTGTCACAAAATCTGGTAGACGAACTACCCTTTTCTTAGTACAGTTGGCACCAGGTTGAAAGCAGTAAAGACTGAAGTCCTACCTGTACACTTTGAGCTGGCATTCCTTGGGTAACGTCACTGCAAGCTTTCCAAACTTTACTGCACCACATTCTCTCACTGTCCTAGAGGAGTCACCTTTAGGATTCACTCTTGGTGGTCTATTTGTAGTGACATTCCCCGGCCAGGTCATCATCCAAGGAGAATGAAACCAGAACCTCTGATTTACAAACAAAAGACTTCATTTGAACCAGAGACCAGATGATGTATTAACAAGAGACTCATTTTCCTGTTCAGGACCTGACTTCACTGTCTTTCACAGAACATTTAATGGAAGTTTAATGGAAAGTTGTTTATTAGTAACTGAAGTGATATTGTCAGTTCTTTACATACAAGCCTTTGAATTGTAAGTCAGGCATCAATATTTGCAAAGTCATGCTGCTCTGTGTCGATTTTCTACCAAACAGTACAAGACTCTTCGTCCCATTCCCATCTCATCCATCTCTAACTGGGTCAATGTGGGTAACACTTCTTCTTTTCTGGAGGGAAGAAAAGTCTTTACAGGATCTGAGCAGCTCAGATCCCATCTGTTGAAGGTAAATGAGAATGTCCACCTCTACATTTGTGAGTGAAATTGTATTCAGGATGTTGGAGAGATGTGTAATGTTACTGGGCAATGAAGTGAGGAGACTGCTATATACTTCCATGTATTAAGATCCTTGTGGCTGAAACAGGGAGGAGGAAGACTGCTCTAGGCAGAGCAAATATCCTTTCATATGTCACTATAGTGACATGCAGCAGCTCCTAGGCATACCATTGTGTCTGCCTGTTACAGACAGGCAGACATGTGCAGTCATACAGCCATACACAAACATCATGACACTGCAAATACTGTTTGCAAAGAGAGCTAAAAAAAGGCTGATAGAATGTTAATGGTATCCAAACTTCCTGCTGGGATGTGCCGTGGGTGGCAGAATACATCTACTACTTCTTCCCCTCTGGGAGCAGCTGCCTGCTGGAGAGAACTAGGTGGTGTGTTAGCATTGCATTGCAGTTTATTAGCAGAGGGATTCTGGACAATGAGGTCTCTTAATAAACTGATCAGAGCGATAATACAGCCATTCCAGTGCTGGAAGCAGAGGACTTGCTGAACAGTTTCCTCGTTCATGGTGACTTGGTAGAAGCGGAAGCAGCTAAGAGATTCTCTTAGCTGTGGGAAGAAAAAGGACAGGGACTTGTGCGCTAGTTGGAACATTAATTTTTCAGAGGAAAAGGAATGTTTTCTGGAAAACAGCTCTCTGGTATTTTGACATTGTTTCAGCTTTTGTGAAGATGGGAAGGACCATTCCACTGCTCACTTGCCAAGGTGTCTCCAAGCCCGTGCTTGTTGTTATGCAGAAGTTGATAGCATCCCTGTGGTATACTTAGACTGTAGCTGGCAGTTCCATGGACTGTGTGCCCAGTCGAACCTTGTTTCCCAGTGTTCACCACTGCCAGAGCCCTGCTGTTTCCACTTCAGAGAGCTTTTGTCTGGCTTGGCCATAATAAGGACATCCTCATTCAAGCTGCCTAGGTCTGGTACCATGCTGACTGAGCAGCAGGTCTTGCTAGCAGGTGTTGACATCCAGCTGCACATGATGATCTCCTACATGACAAAATAAACTTTGGACTACAAAAAAAGGGCATTTGCTCTGCTCATAAAAGTCCTCACCTATATGGGGAAAGTCTAATGACATTTGAAAGGTTAGAGAACTGAGTTTCTATCATAGGCCCTGCTCTGCTCCAGTCCTACAATGCATCTCAGCAGAGTACAGTATTTTGCAGCAACCTCATAAGGATTAAAAGTATCAGTAAGTCAATGCTGGCCGTGGGTAAGGCTCTGACAATTACTCTCGCAATGGGTTTATCTCAGAAGAGTGCATCAAAAGCACCTTGTGCAAAGGTTTCCCAGGCAAAATGACTTATAAAAAAAGAAGACAAAACATCAGTCCATCAAGGTTTATTGAGCTTCCTGTTTCTTATGCATCTTTCCATGTCATTTCAGTTAACTTTTAAAAAATTAAAATACTTATAAAAATAATATCAAAATTATTATCAAGTATTCTATGCACTATGAATATGTTTTAGTAAACAAAGCATTTGGTAATTTTATGTATCAATGTTTATTTACTGAATGTGTAGTATTCAGCAAATAAAAACTCAGATGTGTTTTCAAGACACAAAATGGTAGAAAAGTATTGACAAAGATTTTGTGGGCACTCTCCTGACAAAGAAGAAATGGGTCTGTTTCAAACCCTCTGAGAAGGAGAGAGAGTTGAAATGTCATTCAAAACAGGCTTATGTTCCTGAAAGCTTTTCCTCTTTTTTTCTTTTTTTCCAGCTATACTGATTGGTCTTTTAAAAGATATTAGCCTCATTGACATCCTTAAAAATTCACAGCACAACAACTTTGCTGCCACAATCTTCTCTCTAAATTCGAAGCAGCATGTTCTGAGCGCGCTTGGCTGGAGTCTCTGTGCCATATCCTCGGGGTGGCTGCCGGAGATTTGGAGCCTCACTCCACTTGCGCTATAGCGCTCAAGCAGTCCAGGGGCAGCTCTCCCCATGCACTGCGGGTTCACAGCTCTTTCTCAGTCCTTTCCAGAGCTTCCTCACATGTGCTGTTACCTTAGCACTTATGCTGTGGGGAAAGGGCCAGATGTCTTCCGTGAGAATGTAAGAAACGGACAGGGTTACTTTTCTGGGAAGAGACTTTCCTCCTCCTGCTCTCCCTCCTTCTGTGTGCACTATGGCTGAGAATGCTCAGTCCTGAGACAGACATTTCTTTGGATGTTACGTCTGGTGTAAGGCAAGTTGCTGTCATTCTGCTCTCAGAATGCCGTGCATGTGAGGACTTGATATCTTCCTTACAGCGTGGTGGGCCTTTAACAACGTTAACGTTTCTTGTGACCCTTAAGAGTAAAACTTTGTTGATAACCAGATTTTATACAAAGAGATGCTAATTCCTGTTTAATTTTCTCCCTTTTGTTACTAATCATATCACTGCAAAACGTAGTTTACAGCAATATAAATAGGATCCATTGCTGGAGGGAATTGTGCAGCTTCTGTCAATTTTTCAGCACCCAAATGTGAAACAGAAGCAATTAAACTCTGAGGGGAAAAAAGTAACAGTGTGGAACACATCAGAAATCGGGTCATGAATTCACACAGATGGGAAAGCCAGGAAGCAGTGGGAAAGCAGGATTTTGATTGACTCACCGTCAACAGTAAATGAGCCATTGGCAGTTTACTGTCAATTTTTTGCTGTTTAATCTGCAAGTTCCAGAGGTGATGGCACCCTCCCTGACCTGCTGCTTGGGGATGGGAGGGGAGAGGAAAGTGGGACAGAGAAAGCAATGGCAGGAGTTTAGATGACGACAGGGGATGGGTCAGCATCACAGAAGGAGGAAGGTAATTTTATCGCTCTCTAAATCTGATATGTGGGGCTAAAATTCAACAATATCCAGGCAATAGTCATGGGTGTTAAAAGTATGCCATCAAAAAGGGATCATGAGGTCTCTGCAGATTAAATAATAATAGCATTCCGGTAGTAATTAGAGGCATTGACCAGATCCAAACCCTGTTGTGGGAATTGCTAAACAAATATAGCTAAGGGTAGTTCTTGCTCAAAAAAATGTATAAAGCAGATGGGAGAGAGGAAGGAGCAGAAGCCTCCCAGCTGAAGACAGAGGCAATGGGACTCTAACAGGGCTTCAGCATTATTTAGAACCTGCATGGTGCAGACAGGGATTGCTCTTTTGTTTTCTTTTATAGAGCATCTGCTGAATAGGCTGAGAGGGAAAAGAGATGTGATGTTCAAATCACTTCACTCCCATGCTAGTCCAGTTTTCTCCAATGGAAATCCAGGACTCAGCCACAAGACGGTGGGGCATGCCAGAATACTTCCCAGGCTACTAGAACACCTATTTGCCCTTGCTAGCTAGGATGTGCCCGCGGCCTGAACTAAGCTCAGTGGGATTTGTGGGATTTTTATACCACCCAAGAAAACACGAGACCTTGGAAACCATGGGGTATTTTAGCATGCAGAAGCTCAGTATATATTTTCTTTTCAAGCAGCAGCACAGCACTTCTGAGAATGAAACAATCAGTTCTAAAAGTAACCTTGCAGCAAAGCTTCAAGGGGGAGTTATATATGCCAGCAAATTTCCACTGTTTATTCATTCTAGACATACTTAAAGACTAATTCTCCTCTTACTCTGATTTTATATCAATTATTCACCATTGATTGAGTGGAGTTAATTTAAATTTACATCAGTGTAAGTGAGGAAAAGCAGCTCGTAATCAGTAGCAAGTTGATTCTCCCACCTTTACTCACCATGAATAGTACCTTACTCATTGAATAATCCTATAAATTCCTCTTGGGGTTTCTCACAGAGTAGAATAGTATGTGATCTGAGTAAGGATGGCAAATGCTTTTCATACTTTTCACATCAATTACTCCACTGGACTGGACTAGGTGATATAGCACCAGATTCTGTGTGTACACCCAAGATTTCTAGAGAAAAATGACCTGGTATTGTGTGGTCTGTAAAAATGTAGTAAGTACCGTGATTTATACCCTTGAGTCAGAGTTTACACAAAGAATTTGAATGTAATCTGAGAGTTTCAGATGTTCAGCTGTGTGCTCTTAATAATTTTCTAATGTGTATCTTATAGTGACCTTTCCTATCTACCGTGTTGTTTGGAGTTTGGGAGAGGTACGATGTAAGAAAAGAGCAAAAATGCTGTAACAGCACTATTTGGACTGACGCCACTGGAAAACTCTTTCCCATGAGATAAAATCACCTATTTAAATTGCTTGGTTTTTTGTGCTTCTGAAGTGACTTCTTGATTTCCTTTTACTGGTAGATAATGAATATGAAATGGTATTCGAGCAGGGTGATAACTTGCTAAATTTTTCACTAAGAAACAAGTTTCCTTTTGCAATCCTTGTTCAGCCCATGCATGTGCCAAAGGGATTTCCTAGATCGGGACTAGCCTTAATAGGTGTGATATTGACATTCTGAACTACAACAAAAAATTAGAGGTTAAACTCGGTGAGCACAGAGGGTGACTTCATTTAAAAGATTTCTAATTTTTTAAAGTCCAAAGCAGTCATTTATAACACTGTCAGTGTTCCTGAACTCAGGATCCCTCAGTGGTGGCTCAGCTCTGTATTCCTATTTTAGCACAGCTGTCAAATGAAAGCTTAGAAACTTAAAAAATACTAATAATTCTTAAATGGTATGTTTTACTTTTTTTTTCGTAACAAAAACAATAGAATCTTGTTATCACTCAGAAGACATAGATAAAGTTATGAAATAATTAACTATGTATTTATTAGTCTTTTGAGAATGATGTATCTTGGAGACAAGCACTCAGTAAGCACAAATTATATTAAATTGTTAAGTAAACAAAATAGAGGCTTAGAATGAAAACCCTTCTGTGGGGTTATCTGTTGTGATCTATGCTAGCAGATAGGATCTGTGCCTCTGCAGAGGGATGTCTATAGGATAGGCCTGTGCTTAAAATTACGGTCTTTTTTTTTTTTTTTCCAATTAAAAGGGACAGGAGAGGAGACAAAGAGTAGGAACCAGCAGAGGAGATATGAAGGACGAGTTCAAGAGACGTGCATTTCCTTGATGTTAGCAAGCAAGACAGACCCCACAAAAGGGGATACATTAAGACTGCGATATAGTGTGGATATGTGTCCATGCGCTTAGTTGTATTTTTGCAGTATTAAAGGAGCAAGCTCGCTCTCATACGTGCTGTGCCAGTTTTGCTAGAATGATTTGAGTGAATGATAAGGAGATGATAGAGAGGGAATCTCTTACCCTGCAGATGGAAGGAGTGGTAGATGCATGTCAGGCAGAAAGCACCCCTGGCCCAGTCCTTGAGGGCAGAAAGCAGCTGAGGCTGCTTGACAGGATTTCACAGCCTCCGCCTGGATCTGCATATTGTGTGACAAACCAAAATTGCTTGTCTGTCTACCTGACTGCATGCATTTCCACCTGATGGGTTTTATATTTACATGTCTCCAATGGAGGAATGCGCAAGCATGGAAGTGCTGAAATTTTCAGGACATCTAAGTAACCTGGCTTTTGTTTAAAAAAAAAAAAAAGTTTGTGATTCGTGTTATGACAGCAAAAATACATTTTTTTCACCCAGTGAAAGTATTTCCATTAATAGAGAGGTCCAAGGATGTTTCAATACCTGAGATGGCTGCATATCGATGAAACCACTGGAGCCTCATTAGTCTCAGTGGTGATACTGATAACTGCTCATATTGGCAATGAGATGCGGAGCCAGCCCTAATTCTATATCAAACCCAGGTAGTCCTTGAAAATTGTAGGGCAATTTTTGTGTGTTGAAGCCAAAGCAGAGCTTTTGCTTATGTGGACAAGACAGTGGATGTGACATACGTGTTCGTGCAGTTTGTGGTGGGTAAGTTGAGAAACTGCAAATAGGAATTTGTTTATATTTGGAAGTAGTCTAAATGCAGTGGATGCTGGGGACCTGTTGGTAAACCAGGGATTCCTGGCACTGCTATTGATCTGTTATATGATTTACTTGACCTGCTGCTTCCCTGCAGTGTCACTCATTGTCTTACCTACTTAGACTGTAAACCTTTCAGAAAAAGGATTATTCCTAGCCTGGAGGATCCTTGGTATTATTTGAACCTCTAGATGCTTCTGTGATAATAGTAGTAAAGAAGATAGAAAACATGTTTTAAATACATGGTGGTATATACTTGCAAGAGAAAAGCTGTGGAAACACCAGAAGAAATGGGGTCACCTCGCTATGGATACTTTTAAGCTGGAAATGCAAAGATTTTGAGAGAAGAGTTAGGGAACAGCTATGTAGGTAACAAAGGCAAACAACCTAACTACATTTAAGGTAATACTTAGGAAAAAGAAATTCGTGAAAGGGAGCTTTGTTCTGGTTGTGGGCAACAGTGGGAGTTGTACTCAACGGCCAGTGAATTACTGTCTATGGTCTCGCATCCAGTGTACACAGGGAAAGGACACAAAGCCAGCGAATTGCATGATAAGAGCATCCAGAATTATTTTTTAATGTAACTGTATTATTGCATTCTGCCTTAGTAGAGAACCAAGTAGATTGACCGAAGCAACAAATAAAAGCAGCATTATAAATTTTGTAGGGGAGAGCAGTTTGACAGAGACAAAGCAACTTCACCATGCAAAAAATTAAGTAAATGAAAACCAAGTAATGTAATTTACTTGTATATTCAAAAAATTAAGGTATAGAAAATGGAGGGGTCAACATAACATGTGTTATTAATTTTCAACGTAAAAAGGTTTCCAGAAGCAGGGAGCTGCTGGGTTGTGTAATGGAAACAATGTTATTCTGTGTTTCTTGGTGAGCTGCAGGCCAGGTGATGAATAGAGAAGCCAAATTTGCAGCAAGCAATTGGAGTTGAGAAGACCACAGATGATAAAGAGGAATGTTAAAGTTTTGTAACCAAGCAAATAAATAAGCAGCCCAACAGCAGCTGAAATTTACCTGACGAGATGTTTCAGGGTAGTGAATGATTAAAGCTATTACCACATATTACTGTTTACAATCCCATATGTAACACAAATAACCTGTAAACCTGGATTATTACAAAGTCAAGTTCCATTGAGTAAGAACTATGTTGTATATAACTGATACATAAGAGGTATAAACCTGTATGCTTCAAAACATGAAGCATACCTGCTGGTTCAAGATCAAGAGGAGCTAGTAGATTTACTTTGTACATGTTTTGTCATAAATGTCTATTAAGAGGAGAGACCATCTTTCTCTGAGCCAAGAAACAATTTTGGTTGCCCTCCCAGTGCATGTTATATAATCCACCTTGGTTTCCAGGGCGTAAGAAAAGTAACTTCTATATAGCTACAAAAGAAGACACTTAATTTCTTCATTCAGTTATCTGGCTGTTTGATTCTGCTTCATTCACAACTTCCTTTCTAGGACAATTTACTTATTCTTCCCAATCAGCACTTCAGTCCGGTTCAGAGGCCTCCCAGATCTTTTTTGTTCAGAACACTTCAGTTCCTCAGAGTTTTAAAGTCAGCATTTTATGTCTTCCTTTTCTTGGCAGAAAACATAGTCACTTCAGAGCTGATTAACATTTTTTCCACAGAAATGTTTTCCTATCAGACAGTGTGGTTTCACCTAAACTGAAATTTGCAATGAGAAAATGTCAGGTCTGACAAAAAAAAATGGTTTTCCAGCTGGGAGAAACATAACAAAATATTTTGTTTGGGGATGACATTTCAACATAAAATGACTTTTTTGTTTGTTTCAAAATGTTGATTCAAAATTAAAAATGCCGTAACAGAATGACATGTTGGAGCATTCTGTTTTGATACAAAATGTCTAGATCTTAACATTTTACCCAGATTTTTTACTTTCTGTTTGAGTTTGAAATGAAGAATTATTTTGAAATTCCCCCTGGGAGGAAAATGCCATTTCCTCCTCTGCCCGCACATCAGGAGGAGAGACTGTTCTGAAACCCAAGTAGCAGGTAGGAGAGTCGGGCAGCCTCAGGTTTACACCCTGTTTTGTATCTCATAGTTTAGCTGCATACATTTGGCCAAACTGCTTCACTTCTTAAGACCCCCAATTAGTTGGCTGGGTTCTGGATTCTTTTGTTAAAATGATGCAGAATGCTTGTCTCCATCCCCAGCAATGCTCTGGAAAATCCTTAAATCCAGTTTGTAAATTAGGAATAACAGTACTTGCCTGTCTCACATGAGAGGGCTGTGAGTCTTAATTAATTGGTGCTTATGAAATTCTCTTAGATTCTTGAAAGATGCTGTAGAAATCTAAAATCGTATTTACTGAAATGAGGGATTCAGGTGACTTAGATACAAGTGCTGAGCAAACCCAGCTGTTACTTTTAACAAGTGTGAGTTATTTGGTTTGAACAGTACCTCTAATCCTCTCTGCCATGTTCTGAACTCTCTTCTTTGGATTCTTTTCCTCACTCTGCATTTTTATGCATAAATGTAAAGCAGCACTTTTCAGTAAGCTAAACAGTAATGCTAATTACAAGGATAGCTTCTTCTGCTGTTGACGGTGCACAGAGATCCACAAGAGGTTTCCATACTGTGTTTCACTTCCAGACAGATAATCATGCCTCTGTCCCTTTCCTTTGTTTTTTCTGTTGTTGATATCATCTCTAACTCGTGCACGTAGACAGGGAGTGATAAAAGTTGTGGGATCAGGAGGATAGAAAATGATGCAAACCAGAGTGGCTAAAGTAGGAGCTTTTATCCAAGGCTACTTTAGCCAAGGCTCTGTCTTGCTCTGCTTGACATTCAGACATTTGAAATGATTTTTCACAGAGAGTTAAAATGTAGACCGTATCAGTTCAAGGGGAAGAAGATGGGCCGGAATTCTTGATTGCATTGTAGTGTAGGTTCTTGTTCTCTCCAGTTCAAGGCCCTTCATGGCACTAACTTGCGCTGACACCAAGACAGTTCTTTAGACTCCAGTGTCAAGAGTGCTGATGTCTTCACCCCACGTTTGCACTCAGCTAAAAGCATGAACACCACTCCTATCAAATTCAGTGGGATTTGGATGAAGTCTTTTGTTTTCAGTAATCCTCTTTTTTTTTTCCTTTCTGTCTCTTCTCTTCAGTCTCCCTTAGCATCTCTCCTCCTTTCTTGAGTTTTCATCTGGATTTCATCATTCATGGGATAAGCATGCTCTGTTCTGCAGCACCTGCCATTTAGCCACACTACCAAATATCACCCCTCTCAACACATCTCTACCTCTCCCAGCTGAAAATGAACCTCTTGTCTTTCATACCCTCAGCTCTTCTAGGTTGCTGTTTGTCAGGTAAGCTTCGGTTTGCCTGCTGTTTAATCTGTTTATTGCTCTGATCCTCACCATCTGTATCCTTATTCTCCATATTCTCCTGAGACTTTGAGCTTCTTTACTGCCAAGTCCAGGAGGACAGCAGCGTGTTTTTTCTTGCACCTTGGGCTGTAGCAACTGTTGAAAAACATCATGCAAGAGCAATTGTGCCAGCGTACCCATGATTATGTAGACACAGGCAAAAGAGTGCTTTTCCCAAGGGGCCTCTCAACTCTTTACCAAATGAAACTAACCTGAAAGAAGGTGCAAGTCTTTTTGTTTATTTTTTTTGTTCCATTGTGTTTCCTTTCTTGCTAGTGTAATGACCTCCACAAACAGGTTTAAGCTAGTGTGGAAAAATAACTGTACTTGCTAACTGATATTATTTAACAAGTTTCTAGCATAGAAACCAGCAATGTCTGGTTTGAGTGTATCTGTTTGAGATGGCAATTGCATCTCCAGTAGGGGGGCACATGAGTTGAGAAAGAGTACGCGTCCAGCTTGGGTTTGTACTCTTATTCTCCCTAACTAGTGCCTTTGCTGTTATTGGGAGCTGCTCTTTGCTTTGGTTGATTTGGTTGACACAGTTGCCACCCTTGATGATAGAGGCACTTCAGTCATGGCTGTTGTTGCACAAAGTATGGTGAGACAGGCTTACATGCATGGTGTTTTCTAGCAGGGTCTGTAGCTTCTGGCATACATCAGCTCTTAGAAATCTACTTAAGGAGTGAATTTAAAAAAAAAAAGAGAGATAAGGGGAAAGGGAAAACTCTCTCCAGGGGCCAGCCAGGAAGGGCAGCGATGAGGTTGCAGATTCTCATAGCAGATGCAAGGCCATGAGAGCAACAGTGCAAGAGTAACAGCATGAGAACAACAAAGGAAAAAAGAATGAGAATAGCAGCATGGGAACAATACAGGGAAAATACTGCCATTGCCTGGACAGCTTAAGTGAAGGGTTAAAGAGCTGCAAATAGCAGGCCCTTGGCATTACTAGGGCTAAAGCACTGATGTATCTGAGGCCTTCTGTAGCACTGTGAATGCTCTACTTTGTTTCCCCATCATCTTGCCACCTAGTCCATAATCCATCTTTTCTGATTTCCTGGTTGGGGAATCCCCAGGTAAGAAGGGCAAGGTGAAGCATTCCTGTAAATCTGATGTCTGGGCAGCTTCAGCTTTGTGGTAAGGGCTTCAGTTTAGCTGGTGGGGGGGGAAGTTACCTCTGCTGTAAAATGGTGCATCCCAGATTTATCCAAGTCCCATAACCAGTAGCTATCTGCATTTCTAAAGCACCAGTGAGTGTGTCACACTGCATCATTAATAATCACTGTCAGGAGAACGGAACATGGTCAGCTATTCATTTCTTCGTTACATTTCAATGGGTTAGTCCTTCCCTGTGGTATTCACAGGGAAAGTGTCCCTATTATACATTATTTGGAGACATGGGGGAGTAAAGATTTGTAGCCAGGATTTTCAAAGGGAACTAAGTGGATTAGATACTTAAATAGCCTGGAATTTCAGTGGCTTGGGCACTTTTAACAACTCAAGACAAAGTTATTGAGGAACAACTGGTAGATTCATGATATAATAATAATTAATATGATTCGTTCTCATTTATGTTCTTGTCTCTAAGCCTACCAGTCCCAAGAACTGGATCTTCAGTCCTAGTTCTCTCTGTGTCCTTCCATACCCCTGTCTGCACCTTCCTAGTGTCTGATCACATTTGTCTCCTCGTGTTTGGTGTTGTCTCTCCAGTGAGTAATTTTCTCTGGCTCTCCTCCTGCACCCTCACCTTTACTTAGGAAGGCCAGAAATGTTTATCTGCATGTGGCATCCAGGGCTCTTGCACCGAGCACTTCCTTTGCACTGTAACATCTTTGTTTCCCCATCAAGAAGCATAATATTCTCCTTGCATTCAGGTGAGGAAGAAAAGCAAAACCAGTAAACAGGCACAGTAATTAGACCTGATGCCTAGGCTCTGGAGAGGAAATTGGGAGATAAATTAAAAACTGGGCCCATTGGAAGGTTCCCCAATGGATATTGATCAGGCTTAGGTGAACTAGAAACAGTCCAAGGAGAATTTATTAATTAGAAGCTGACAACCAATTGTTTCTTCCTCTCTCTGTTTCGAGGTTGTAGTTTTCGTTTGCCCGCTTCTCTGATAGAGGCAGCAGGTAAATTCCTTTAACTGTACCTCCTTTGTCTATGTCCAAGGGGCAACAGAGTGGAAGCACAAAGGCTGGCAAAGCTCATTAAAGTCAGGAGCACAGAAATGGAATGCAGGTCTTGCCATTGCTTTCCCCAGAGATGCTCAGGGTTGCTGTGTATTCCTTTCTGAGACCCTGACCTCTTGTCCTTCAGATTACACAGTTGGTTAGCTGAAAACTTTGCTCTTGGATTTCTAACTCTCTGGCACAGACAGCATTCCTCTGGAAAACACATGTGTATCTGCTGACGAGAGGAGGGACGCAAAGAGGCACAGATAACCCTCAGAGGCATTTATCTGCCTTGTCAGCAGATCTACCTAGGAATTCAAAGGGAAAAAGGGTATTTTTCCCTGACTGCAGGAGCCACCACAAGTTTTGAAGTGAGTTTGCCAGTTTGCCTCTCACCATTATTTTAGCAGTTTACTACTGTTAAGAGATTCCAGTACAGCTGAAATCTAAAGGAATTAGGGATCCAATTCTGAACGTAATCTCGCTCAGGGTAACACAGAAACACTCCTGCACATAGGTACATACTCTTTTATGAACATCTTAAAAACTGCAAAGGAAGCTTCAAATCTTAGGCAATGTCAAGTGCAAAGGTGTCAAACACAAGCTTGAGTCTTCTCTTAGGTATACAATAAAATCTTTAAATGCATCTCCTCATACTCCTTTTTACCCAGCAGTTCTGTCTCAGGACAGGGCACAGAATAGATGCAGCTTTATGAATAAGGAGCTAGTCAATATTTTATTTCTTTCTCATTGTTTGGGGTATGGCTCCAGGCTTTATTTGCTGGACACAATTCAAACCCTACTCTGGACAGAAAATTACCAATTTTCTCACAGACCTTTTTAGTGGCACACATCACTATAATGGCTAGTTACTTTACAAACATTAACTAACTAATTTAGTACCACGTCTCTGGTTAATGAGAGCATACGATTGTATTGGGTTCCTGTTTGGGAAACTGAGGCAGAGACATTGCAGTAGGGAGTTTTGAAGCACTTCACACATTTAAACAACAGCTCCCATCTTTGTAGATAGGTATGTTCAGGATGTCTGTAAATCACAGCCTAGGCCTCAAGTCAGGAATCAAGAAAACAGGGCATGCTCAGTTAGTGAGTGACCTTTCGTGGAACTTGGTTTAAGTGTCTTGCTTAAACCAAGACATTTGTACAAACAACATTTGTATTAGCAGGCAGGAGAAAATTAACACCCCTAGACATTCAGCTACATTAATCTTGAGACCCACCTCTTCTTTCCTCTCAGTTCCTTGCCTTGTTTACTGTACACTTTCCCATCTTGGCAATAAATGAGTAGAGATCCTAAAGATGACATACTCTTTCAGTATAACCTGTTCTGCTGAAGGACAGGTCTGCCTTGTGCAGTATGTGAGTCAGTCTTCTATCGGCAAATGGTATATGATAGGATAAGAAAGGACCAGATCACCAGAAATATGTTCAAAGGAACTGGATTTACTAGGTCTTCATGTTAAATTTGCACCTGCTATTTCCTGTCTTCTAAATACATGACTTACCAGTATCAGCGCTTTTTTCAATGCCTTGCTTCTCTTATGTATGTGTCTGTGCATGTGTTAAAAAAAAGCAAATGGAAACTTCAAAAATTCCATCATGTGAGTTCAGATTCAACCTTAGGTGATTCATCAGTAACGTGGGAACATTTATACATGCTGTATAGACCTCTAGTGCCCTGGTTGTGGGAGTAACTGATAGCAGAAGTACATAGTTATCTTCCTTGTAGGTCAGAATACAGAGGGGAATGAGGTGAACATTTTGCATCTGGGTTTTACAGAAGCTTGCTAACAACAAGAGATAGTGAGACTCTTGAATCCTGAATTATATTCTGGGCTGTGAAAGGGAATTTATGCTACTGGGCACAGACCGTTCTGCCTTTTCTCCCCAAAGTGGTCCTAGATGCCCTCTTATCTACAGTTTATCTGCATACTTTATCTCCTCCAACTTTGCTAAGCTCATACCCTTAGGAGGTGTGAATGCAAACCCAGACAATACAAGGTTGCTACTGAAATGTCAACATTCTGTAACAGCTTTACAGCTTAACATAAGGGATATGATAATTTTTTGTGGTTTATTGGTGGAGGGGAATGTGCTTTGTATAGATAGTATAATACTAACTGGTAGTTGCTGCTGAATTTGAAGAAAAAACAGCAAATAAACTGCTTTCCCCTATTTCTTCTCTCTTAAAATAAAATCTGCAAAACTCCAGGAAGATTTTTCCTAGATTTATCTCCAATGGGTTAGTAGCCGCTAGGCCAAGATGTTTGCCTATGAGATTTATATGTCTTTTCACTGGTCCTGGGAGTTAATGTTTCCCCCCGAGGTTTTGGCCATTTGTAGCACAGCTTGAAAGAATGAAATAGTGTTTTAAACTCTCCTTTCCATCTCAAAGTTGGGCTTTCAACTTTAAAAACTGATTAACTTTGGGTGAAAGGTCCTGGCTTGAAGGGTTCTGGGGAATGAGGTTCTTTATTTAGTGACGGAACTTGTGCATCGTGGACAGGAATGGGAGACACTTCCCAATCACGATCTCTCCTTCCAACGTGACTTGCTCCCGAATTAGAGGTATCTGCTGTAGGGGTGAATTGATAGGTGTATTTTAAAGGTCTGGTCAGTCTCTCTGCTCTCTAGTTTTGAAGGTGGCTTTCTCTGATATAGGTCCTTTTCTAGGAAGAACTAGATGGGGATTGCTGGCGTATTGCACACAGACCATTCTGCCACCATTATATCTGATAAAGTAGAGCTGAGGTCACATTGATGCATAGACCCTGCATGAAATGGGCTTATACCCCGTCTCCAGCCTTTTGGCAGATTGATTCTCTTACGAACTTGTTTTGCAGCTTGACAAAATATAAAGCTTGATGAAATGCAATTTTGAAATATATGTATTTGGTAAATTAATGAACTAGCACTGACTAAATGAAATTATCAAGAGCAATCAAAACTCAGAAGAGAATTTTTTCAGGTGATTATAATGAGCTTCTCTCTTCCCATGGACAGAAAGTTCTATGTGAAATCAGTGTTTCATAGCACAAAGGTTCACTTTTAGCATCTGTAATAAGAAAACACCATTTAAAAGAAGGTACTTAAGAAAATCCAGAGTGTTCAGGTCCATTTCACCAGTTTCAAATTTGTTGATTCTGGTTTAATATTAGAAGAACAGGATCAGACAGGGTTTTACTGATGTCCCCATGCTCCTTTTGCGGTTAGAAGGGACTGCTCCTATCGGTTTAACTTATCTGCAGCAATTTATTATTCAGTGAAAAACTTATCCTGTGTGCCTTAACAGCAAATAACAGTGAAGAACAGAAACCAGGTGGGAGACATGAAATTCTGGTGTAATTGGAACTAATACCAAAGCTTCCACTGGCTTCAGTAGAGACAAATTTTCTCTCTGGGAGTTAGCTTAAGCCAGTGTGTATTAGCAATTTACTGTAGTAAAGGGGTTCATCCCACTGGTGACTAGGGCACGGGTGAGTCTTGAGGATGTGCTCAGTTTCAGTAAGCTGGGCTCTAACTTGGGGAAACTTGGCCTCTGCTTGTGAAAAACAGTGATCTGGGATTGTCTTTCTCATGTAGACTGTGTTTTATCCTGTGTTTTCTCAAATTTCTTGTGCAAACATAGATGCCTTGCCTTACAGTGAGGCAGATGTGTCCTCATCCTCCCCTGCAGACAATTCCTAATATTCTCCATCCTCTTGAAAAGAGGATGTGGTGAGTGCACATCAGACAGATGGGCTGATCCAAAAGACATAATCATGAAATGGTGGCAGTTTTGACTTCACTCCTCTCCTGATCGTGGCCTCATGCTTTCAGCATGTTCAGTGGAAATATGCCTGAGAATATGTCTGAATATCTGCTGTAAAGCTCAGTAAAAACAGAGTGCCAAATTCATCTCTGATGTAAGCCCCGTTTGACTTCAGCAAGCTTACTCTGGGGAGAGATTTGGTCCTATGTACTTGGTATGTACTAAATGGAAAAGTGAGGTTTTCTGTTAATGCTCTTTGCTATGGTTAGGCTAGAAAAGATGCTGTAGCACTGTTTTCCCAATGAAACAAGAATGCATATTTATGTATCTGTATCTCTGCAGCTGTCTCTATATCTATTTATTTGTAAAATTAAAATATCAGGTAACGAAAATGGTCTTAGAACTTGAGGTAATTAATATGCAAGCTTTTTGCTCATAAACAGCAGCTTGCATTCAGATTTTGAGGGAGAAGTATGAGCCAAGCTGGGTGGAGATTTGCAGGAGTGGAAGAGCAGGAGCAGTTCTGGGTTAAGATGTTGCATGCAGGACCTTGGCAGAGCCACTGGGAGATCAAGGCAGGCCCAGCGATGGGACGGTGCAAACCAGGACTGTAGAGCGTGGGCAGGAGTCACAGGTGCCTGTACTGAACAGTTCCAGGCAGTCATCAGATCCTTCTTTTCAGAAGCAGCAAAGTTAACCTCGGGGAACAATTTCAGTGCTGTAGTGGAAACTATTCATGATTTTTAAAAGAATCGGAGGGGAACTGAAATGAAAGCTGACACTCAGCGGCTTTTTCTTTACCTGTGACTTAGGAAGACGTAAGGAATAGAGGGAGGTTACCAGGGCAAACAGCCTCCCATCAGTGCTACCTAGTGCAGAGTTAGCCCCATGGGGTGTGAGTTGCATAGGTGCCCTCCCAGCACCACCCTGCATCCTCATGGAGCTGCAGTGCTGTAAGACTGCACAAGCCATCCTCTCCTCAGGGAAGACAACAGCAAAGATGGATATAGTTCTGTCTCTCTCATTTGAGTTAGCGTGTTCCTACCTCAGTGGAAGAACAGTAGACAAACAAGAGATTCAATCACTCACAGCAGGGCTCCTGAGGAGTGACAGCATTATGGCCCTCCTGGGCTGCTGCTTTGCAAAGCCAACCACGAGGAGAAAAGGAAGAAAGGAAGGAACATGGACAAGTTTACTCTCCTCTGTGTAGCATCCTGCAAGTCTGTATGATGACATTTACTAATGCTGCACACATATTTCTGTCTCAAAGGAGTCTGGAATAGAGGTTAGACTTTGTAGGTCACCATTAGAAAACGAAAGCCGTGCTTCAAAGCTCTCCACTGACTGGCTGTTACGCTGGGCAAAAAACTTCTACCTTTCTGTGCCTCCTTCTGCTCCAGTGATGCCAGCTCTCCTCCAGGAAGGCTTGGATGGCCGACAGCCATAGCACTCCTGCGGGAGAAAAGCATCTTGGGTTTGTTCGGTGGCTGCTCTCAGTGAATCCAGAATATCACAGATTAAAGTAGGATGAGTTCTTACTCAGAAACCCTCTCTGCCCCTCGCTGACGATCTTCCTTGTGCTTCTGTGCTTCCTGGTAAAAACACAAGGTGGCACTGAGTCAGCAGAACCTTGGCTGACAGTTGCCTCTGCCTTTCTTTCTGTTCATATGCAATTATGGCAATTTACAAGATCTCCTGTGGGTAGGCTCCAATCTCCCAGTTCTCCCATTGTCTTGTGAGGACAGTGCCAGTGACCATCCTGACTCATTTATTGCAGGAGTTATTGTATAGTCACTTTATGTCATGTACTGACAATTTTATCAGGAAATGTAGTGCCACTGTAACCTAGCAAGTTGACAGTCTGAAGGAATTCTTACTTCAGAGTATCTGTAAGAAAAAAATAACAGTACGAGAAAATGAAAGGAAACAGGAAGCTGTCTCCAGGAATCCAGGGATCACCTGAATGGTGATCTACCATCAGGCCCAGACTCCTTATCACTGATGCTACTTCTGCTAGAGAGAGAGGCCTAAACTGCGAGACCCCATCTCAGCTCCCTGCAGGATGGATGTGCCTTATGAGTTCTGCTCTTTGCTAGCAGCAAGAAATTACCAAATGAAAAACAGCAGTAGCATGATTACAGGCAATGTGAAAATACAGACTTGCCCAATCCCTACTGATGTCTTAAAATAACAGTGTCAAAGCACCAGCTACACAGTGCCCCTTTCCTCTTTACTGGCCAACTGAAGTTACATGACTGAGAACACAGTTAAAACTGGGATTTGCCTTCCTCTAGGATCTGGGCCTGTTAAGCAGAGATAAGTGTACTGTTTACGGTGGAAGAGTATTTGACATGTAGAGGGGAGAATTGGGCAGCAACCCCTAAGGTCCATTCCTAGACTTTTAATGGTAAACCATGGGCAATACGCTTATTTGCTCAGGAGTTTCCTTGTGTGTGATGTGGGGATGACAAGCTCTCCTTCCCGTGGACAGTAGTGTCATGACAGAGTACTGGATGATAAAAAGTTCTAGTAGATGTGGCTTGCAAATAGGTGAAATATGTAATGCCATTGCATTTGGACTGTTTAATTGAAAGGGTTTGTTTGCCTGCCTGCAGGGTGAATGTCATTTTGTGTGACAAAGCTTGTGCAATATGTTACAGAGAAGACATCCCCTTCATACAGAAATTTCACGCTTATTCTTTTTTTGGCATCACTGAGATGAAGGATTAAAGCACAGCAAGTTTTTTTGACTGGAAGATGCTATGGAAGTATAAAAAATCTTTAATTTACCTTTCACTTATTATAGTACTGCCCAGCCAAAAATCATACTCTGTTTTCCCTTATACAAAGCACAACAGCAATGACAAAAACCAGTATGTTATTTGTGGATCAGCTCTCCAAGCCCTGTGTTTCCAGTGGCCTCAGGCAAGTCTGTCTGGGTTCAGGGAAGTGTGTGCATCCTGCCCACTCCCCACTGCCTTGCTTCTCCACCTTACTCCTTGGCTCTGTGGAGATCCTTTCCCAATCCTCTGCCCACAGAAGAGTTTATTTAACCTTGAAGTTCTCTTATCAGCTGCATCACTCTGCTGTAGCTCCAAGACCTGAGTTGTTTTCCATTGTCCGTGAGCTGAATGGGGCCAGGCCTTCAGAGAGCACAGGCTTGGATGCACTTTAAATTAGGCAGTCTGAGGTGGAAATGCTGCAGGTAACAAGGAAAAGTAAACAAGTCCCATCCTTCTCCTGTGGTCCTCTGCCCCTTAAATGCCTGGTGGCTAGATGGGAGCCCCATCCCATCTCTCAGGAGAGTTATGCATGAAACATGACTCTTAATTAAATAGATATTTCTGTGCAATGTGGAGTGAGAGGAGGTTGTTACCAGTACATACCAGCAAGCTCCTCCTCTGTGACATGCAATGCCTAAGTTCTCCCCTCACTGCCATGCCATTGCTCTGCAACATCCCTTGCTCTTAATCTCTTGTGCTCCAAGTGTGGAACCACACACATAACGTGGGCACAGTCCCACTGCACGCCCAAGTACTGTGGGTTTTCCCTAGTCTGAGCCCATGTGTGATCAGTCCTTTCAAAAACCCGATGGGACCAAGCCTGCTGCCCGATCTGGTGTGGGGTGAGGCAGGGGAAGCAGAGGACAGGCTGAAGGACCAGTGCATTGACCGCCAGACACAGCTGGTTTATAGACAGAGGGAAGGGAGCAATGCAGCATGGCATGTATGTGCTGCATCAAGCGGTGCTAACTGTGAAATTACAGTCAGTTTTGTCTCCCTGGGAGCAGGCCAGGGCTCTGCTTGTGCATGCTTTTAAACTGGTGCAATACACCTTGTACGATTAAGGCTTCACTTTTAGCACCTATCTGCAATGTGAATGTAAGGTGCAATTGCAGCACATGCAAACATATGCAAGCTTGCTTGTATGCCAGCAGTGCAGGGTACACAGTAGGGCAGTTGCCCAAATTTATATTTAGGACTTGTACAGTGAATGTGTACAGTCCATACCATCACATCTTCACTTGGCTTATTTCTAACCAGGGCACAAAACTGTGCTTGGCAAAAAAACAGTTTGCCTTGGTGTTGGAAAAAGCACAAAGAGGAAGGGATTGCAGCTTGTCCTGAAAGTTTCCCGTAACTTTCTGGCCTATCCTCAGCTGCAGGAGCACATGCCTGTCCCTTCAAGTGGAACTGTGTGCCTTTACTCACACTTTCACTGCACTCTTGTGTGGTAATTAAATGACTGGGACCCCCTGGGACTGCAGATTGAATGCAGAGAGATTATGTCTTTTATGTCTTTGATTATCTTTCTTGCATTTGGATTTCAAGTTTCCATTCACTTTGCAAGTGTTGGTTTTGAGCACAAGTTTGGTTTTGGTGTAAGTTATCACCGAGTTCAACAAGGTCCATAAGAAACCAGAATAATTCTGTGAGAACAGTTTATCTGGCTGCACAATTGTTCTTGGACAGCAGAAGGAGCTGCCCTCCATCTTCCCACATGCCCCAAAAGGTTTATTCAACATATGAGCTGCAGATGAAAAATAATTATTTAATTAATATTGCAAAATGTTAATTCCTCACAGTATAGGAGGCCCATGGAAGAACTGATGGCAGAACTGTGCTCACAGGAGCTCCCACGCAGAATGCTCCAAGCACAGTGCTGTCACCGGAGTTACAGGATATATAATGATGTGCAGCTGATAATGCTGGTCTCTCCAATGGAGGGCATGTGGCTTAAAATGTCAGGAGCAGAGCTGGGAAGGTGATGAATCTCTTTGCTCTATGGCTCAACCAAAAAACATTAAAATTGAAGTTTTGGATTTGTGGGAGCCAAACAACATTCTTCTTAGTTTTCAGCTTATTTGTCCATTTCTCCTGGGTTGTTTTTTTTTACCCTTTCTTTTTTAGTTCACATCAATTTCTTAAGCAGAAAATGTTTTAAAGCAATAATGAAACGTTTTGTACAAAAAGATATAAAAATGACCTGTTTTGAACTCTCAAAGCTCTCCTCTTATTTTCTGCCAATACTGCTCAGCAAATTCAGTGCAGTCTCATCAATAGCTTCATTCTCTTAATATTCTGCTAAAGTGCTGTTTTGTGCAAACTTACCGTCTGACAGGAAGAATAGTGACATATGTCTTCGGGGAAGGCAGAAATTAGGACTGTTAGGGAGGACTTTGGACACCTTGGCCCCTTCTCCTGTCTGCCAGTGGCATTTTGTGTGGTCCTAGAACGTCACTGCACTTCTCTGCTTGTTTCCTCTTTCTCTGGATGGCAAGTTCTTAGTCGAGTAACGCTACTCAGTGTGTATCCATCCAGCGCAGGTTAGTGAGGGGAACTGATACTGATTGTGGTTCTGGGTGTTATTTTGATAATAATTTCTATTACAACTTCTGTTCATGCAGTGAACGGGTTGTGGTGTGTGGTTCCAGGTCGAGGAAATGGATTTTATTTTACAAAATATAACGGAACTTCATCTGCATGAAATCCTAATTGCATCCTTTGGCTTTACTTTAAGCAAGCAAAGCAAATTACAACCAAAGCAAATGCTATATATATTTAGAAATTGCAAATACCTTTCCATTTTAAGCCAAACACTGGGAAGTGTTTGTTCATCTTCTTTTATTACTGTGTCTCATACTACATAAAGGATACCATGTTTGACGTCCCACCTCTAAGTCCAGCCCAGTCCAGCCTGCCTCATCCTGGTCCTTCAGACTCTTTGAGGGTAGACAGGCAGTTTGGACTCCTGGTTTTGCACGGGCATAGCAGTATTTTCTGAGGATCTGTAAGCACCGGATAATGAGGGGCAATACTGTCAACCCAATTTCACACAGAGTGTCTTGACCCCAGAGGTAAGTGGTTTACAGAAGGTCACGCTGTGAATCAGAGTCAGAACTAGACTCCTGGACTCAGTCTGCTGTAGCACAGCTGCCCTTCATTGACAGCAACATGAGTCAGAAAGTGCCTGTGCATATGGTTCCTAAAATAACTAGTAATCAGCAAAATTCACAGCCCTTTTACTCAGTCACTTCTCTTGAAAGACTCTTGTTAGGCCAAATTCCTTTTTTTTTCTTCCATTATACACGTGCTGCTCCATTGAACCTAATGGATTTGTTTGAGTATAACCAAGAACAAGATAACCCTTGAGGTGTTCAGGAGGCGTTTTATCGGTGTAAGGATTTGGCCAATTATTATTATTTACTTACAGGCATGTTGGTGTTTTGCTAACCATAAAGGAAAGCAAATCTTTTTCATTAGATCTAATCAACACAACAAGCTAGTTTAAAAGAGAGGTGAGAAGAGAACCAATTTCAAGCTGGAAATACAGCATGGGAACCTTTGGATATTTCTTTATGCAGCTCCACCATGCCAAGCCACGAAACTTGAGCTAGCTCTGCGTAAGCCATCTACAGAGCAGAAGCAGTGCAGCTATGATAATTCCACGGAGCCTCGTAGCCCTGCTGAGATGCTGTGTTTGGCCCAGGCAGACCATAACCTTCCAATATTAACAGAGATTTCTGTTCTTTGTAACACCCCAGTAAACCCAAATATTTAAAATTCTGGTACTTTCATCTTTTATACTCCTGCTGCTCGCTGATAGCAAAAATTAAGTGTTCTGCTGATGTTGTTTGAAAAGCACAGTCATATGACTAAACTGACCAACTATAAATTTATTAAAGACGCAGTAAACCTGGATGATTTTAAAACAGTTTTTTTAAGGTTCATGAGAACTTCCTCCATTTATGGAAGGAAAAAAATCAAGCATATAAGTTCTACCACAGCGTGCATAAAGCAGAAAGCACTTGGCATCAGCCAAGCCTATCTTGGGCCATTCCTTTATCCTGTACAAGCTGTTGATTCATGAAGTTGCTGCTTTGGTCTTTGTCATGCTGCCCCTGGCTTGACCTCTTGATTTAATCTGGGAGTTGTTTAGACAGCTTTCTATCTAGCATTCTCAAAACATGGCAGGGGAAATCTGCCTTCTACCTAGCATTTGTGCAGCTCTGAGTAAATTGCTCCTGCTCCAGCACTTCACCTGTGCTACGACTTCGCTCCGAGTATCCCATGTATCATCCATTAGCTTGACTTGCTGCATCATGACTCTGACTGCTGCTGTGGTTATACTAGAGATTTACAGTGCCGTGCTGACATGGAGGGTATGAGACACCCAAGGAGCAACCCTTGCACAAATTGTCGTATCCTAATTCAGTCTCTGACCTCAGGAACAATGCTGCCTCAGGGAGGTCAACTTATTGACAAGTCCTTGACAGCTGTTTCCAGGGAGATCACTATAAGGCCTGTCAGAACCTTAGCTTTTGACTTATTAATAAAGTACTAATTGTTTGCTTTTTTTTTTTGCTATATTGTCAGTCTTCATCTACTTGACTTTTAGGACAAGTGTCAGAGAGAATGCTGAAGAAAAGACGGTCTGTGATGTTTACTGTTAAAAATATAATCTTTCTTACTTTGATTTCTTTCTTTTCACAGCTGTTCTGGGCTAGGGACAACAGACATGCTTTTAATCTCTTTTTTTCCAGCAGGTGGTCAGCCTGAACGGAGAGCCACCAGGTGCATATTGCTAACCACACAGCCTTCTGGTGACGGTGCTTGTCGTGACGGTGCTTGTCATGACGGGGACTAAACTCCAGTAGTGTCTCACCTGCCCCCTTCCAATAATGGGTAGAAATTGCATGGGGAGATTTGTCCCAGACTCCTGCTCAATGAAGGGGACTCAGCACCATTGGCAGTCTCATTTCCCCAGTGAGGCCTCCAGCTTTGTCCAGCAGTGATCCCCAAGTTTGTGAGTGGAGCATGGATGAGAAAGGCAGCCTGCAACAATGGCTATTGCCCAGGGCATCCACCTGTATCCCCATGAGACCAGTCTCCATCTCCTAGTCAAACTTTCAGACTACCATCTCCGTGTTTTCTCCTCTGCTGCTCATGACATGTGAGAGGTCCTTACCGTAAGCATTCAGAAACCCATGTCATTATCCTCCTTTGTTCCCCACCTTACAACTCTCCTTTATCTCCTGCAACATGATGCAATGCTGACACCTTTGCCTGCCTTCCTGACAAATGTTTTATCCCATCACCATATGTCATTGTTGAGCTTTAGTTTTTCATCTTTAGACTAGAATTTCTTAGGGCAGGGAGTGGTGTCTCACTTGGTAGAGGGCAGTGGGGTCTATAGTTAATGTTCCTATATACTGTATATGATATTAAAGTATACCATGCTAAATGTTTTTAGCACAGTCCACCTACTGGTCTGGTCTACCTGAGTCATAAAAGCTATGAGTTGCCTTACAAAACAAGCAGAAGACCTAATATATGAGTAATGAAAACCGCATGCACATCAGCCCAGGGAGCATGGGCATTGCTAGCAGGGAAGGGGTTAATCCAGCCTTTTTTTTTTGTTTTCCTGCAGTCCCTGCCGGGCGGATGAAAATGAATCACATTTCATTCTGCTCTCAGTCAGCCGAGATTGCTCTATAATTTTGTTTTTAGTCATTCGTGACTGAGACCTTCGCTGGCAAATTTAGTCACCGAATGTTTTTGCTGTTTAGCCCCAGTCGTTTGAAATCTTGTGGGAGAGTGGGTTTCATATTGCGACAGCTGAGAGATGAGCAAGGGGAAAGCTGATGGATGTTGATAGTTCAGGCTGATGATATTCAGTATCGTTTCCATATCCCACATGGCCGGGCAGTGATACTCAATTCATTTATTCATGATCATATACAAAGGATTTTAGTCTTCAACATCATAATAGCTTGTGACCTTAAAGGGACACAGTCAAGTACTTTCTAGGCCAGAATTTAACCTACTGTAGAAATTGCTGTCTGCTGAGAGTGATATATAATAATACCTGCGACCATTGCCATTCATCCTGCTCTATCTACATACTACACACACATTACTAGTGAAATGAATCTCTTGACCATTAGAAGAGGTGGAAATACCATTTCCCTTGTTTACAGAAGGAGAAACTGAGGCACAAACAGGCTAAGCCACTTGCTGCAAACAGAATCAAGCATAAAATTATATGTAGGATTGAGGTCTTCTGTTCCTGTTATGAATAGGCAAGCAATGTCTTACACATGCTAAACAGTTCATTTGTATCATTAATCCAGCCTCAGCTTTTGAAGGAATGTTTCAGAAAGAATCTGAGAAAGAATAAAAAAAGAATTTCCTAAAATGCAAAAGCTCCTTTGTTGGCTGTGCTTTAGCAGCAGTTAGTAAAGAACTATTTTCACTATTATTTCCAGTGTTTTCTCAATGGCATTGACAATGCTTCTGATGCACAAACAGCAAACCAAATAAAACTGAGGCATTAAAGTATTTCTGCCCCATTCAGAGATAGATGGGGAGAGACTCAACGGGGATGAGCCTGGAAGGCAGAGGCATATGCATCCACCCATGAGCTTATGTGTGCAGGACACAATGGCAATCAGTCTGATGAGAGACATTTTGTTCCACATTTTCCAAGAGGAAGTTATGAGCACTGCAGAGTCATGCAGCCTCTCTAAATGGGGTCCCAGTTCACTCGTCATGATCAGAAAATAAGTCTGTAGCAGGACTGCAAAGGGCTGTGGCATAGCTGAGACATCCAGTTGTGTTAGTGTGGTGAGACCCTATGGTTTCTGTGGAATGGTGCTGACTGTTGACAATAGGGGCTGATGGAGAAGGCATTTCCATGAAGTTAATGGCTGGCTGGTGGAGGTTAGGGCCTGAGGTCATTATTACCATTGTAAGTTCTGGAAATATAAAAATGCAGAGAGAAAAAATAAAGAAAATTGCCTTTTTATATATCAGAGTTTAAAGTTGAGCTGCCAGTTGCCATGGCTACAATATTCAGTTTGCAGTCTTTAGTTATTTAAGACCAAGGGCTCGATCTTGCTGAATCAGTGAACTCAATGGAAACATGTCACCCAGCCTCAGCAGGGGAAGAATGAAACCACGGTAGCATGGTAGGAAAAGAGAACCCATTCCTATCCCATCTGAGACCACATCCCCTGTGCTCAAGGAGTCTTTCTGAGGTGCAGGAGGGGTGCTTCTCTGAGGAGGTGGGAATGGATGCAGGCAGTTCCTTCTGAGTTCACAGGCCAGGACACTCCACACTGATTCTCAGTTCCTCATTGTACAGCATGGCCATCTTGGGACTGGAAATGACTGGCAGTAGGGCTGATAACCCCTGTTTGTAAACTACCAGTGACTACATAAATATATGGACTATAATAATAATTTTTAAGATCAAGATTTCTTAAAAGGAGTCATAATTATTCACTGGCAGTTAGGCATGTCTCATGTGTTCACCTTATGCCCAGAATGTGCTTTTCATGGTTCATCTAGTGATGTTATCTTTTGTGTTTATGGTAGAGAACTGAAGATTTTCCCAGTGTGGATGTTCACATTCCTGCTATACTGGATGAGGATCCTTGAAAGATCCCTGTCTACTTGGCTTCATCTGTGAAGTCAAATGAGACTATGGCGGAGTACCAAGAAAATGCAACCAACAGGTTTTTCTTCACCATCTTTGGTTCTCTTCCAGTGGATTCCTAGTGGGACATGCTACCAAACAACGTGTTGCAAAGCAGTGTCTTACAAAAAAGTGGGTCCTGACTGTGTGCCTTGATGCAATTCTGCTTCTCCACTTGCCAAAGAAGAACCAGAAGGATTTCACAATCTTTAGAGAAGGAAACAATAAAAGAAAGCACAAAATCAAATTCTCCCGGTCAGAGACAGCACAGTGCGCAAGTCCTTTGTAGCAGGCCGCCCCAGCCTCACAAAGTAGCTGCCTTTCTGTACAGACAAGAAGTATGTTACAAGTTTAGATGCAATACTGAGAAACACAAATGCCTTATAGTTGTGGAACTGACTACCACATCAGAAACTGAGGTGAAAGTGTTTGGATATGATTCTCTGAGTTGTGTCTGCCTCCTAAAGCATATCTATCTATCTGTCTGTGTCAACACATTATCTCACAAATGAACATGGTAGCTTAGTATTTACTATAAAGCTGCCATGTCCCAAAGCTGCATTGCAATGCTCAGGATTTGTCTGTGGATCTCCATCCCCAAAATTCATCTTGCGGGCTTATCCTAGGGATATTCAAACAGTTCCCTACATCTGTAGGCTGGCTGTTTCCCTGCCTTTCTGATATGTTATATGCATTCCTTATTGAGTCAAGAATAATGATGGTCATGTGTCCTCTTTGAGACGTCTGGTTCATATGTGCTGTGGTCGCTGGCTTTTCCTCCTCATCAGAGGGGAGGTACAGCACTCCCCAGATCAGCCTCAGACCTTCTGCTGCCCCCAAGTGAGACTAGATAAGAGTGCCCCATGTTGAGACAGAGACAGGAGCGTTTTATCAGGGAGGAACATGAACCAAATGAAAGCTTTGGGATTTCACTTCAAAAGGAAGATGCCATTAGCAGCCCTCTTTGTGTTTGGCTGCATGGGTGGGAAGGCATTTTATTAATGTCCTGAGCAAGCAACAGGGAGTGGCTACCTGCATGTGGTTAGTAAACTGCACAGGGAGACTACATTAGTGAGAGGTTAAAGGATTCAGGAGGGAAAAGGGAGGTTTCCAGGAAACTTAAACACACCCAGATGACCAAGGAGTAGTCTTGTCTCCTTAGGGAGAGCTACACTAGTGTCATCAAAAACTCTGGAAGATGAGAAGGGAGAGGTCTCTCCAAGAGCTAGCCACATCGTATTCACCACCAGCATCACTCCGTGCTTCCTCCCAGCTCCTTGCCCAACTACAGAGCCCTTACACACCTATAGCCTCTTTCCACAGTGGAAACTGTGCGAGTCTCCCCTTTAGGGATAACATGAAATATGATCCAAGTTTCCTGTTTAGAACTGAAAGGGAGTCTCAGATCACAAGCAGAACACCCCACACCCTGTGGAAGAACAGGGCATTGCTCACACTTTCTTCCAGGGTGCGTAAGCAGGAGTTCCCAGCATTTCTGTTAACATTTCTCTGTCCGCTTTCCAATGATGCAGGATCCATTTGAAGAAATAAGTATGCTAGGAAGGAGGGAAGTGATGATTTCCCCATTCATTAAATCAAAACAACTTGTATTGGGAAATATTGAATTTTTACTTAAGATGGATGATGCAATTGAACTTCCTTTTATAAATGAGTTATTTTTTGTTGACGGCTGCTGCCATTGTGTGTGAATCTTAAGACCTACAGACTGCTAGATAATATTGGTTAGACCTACACACGGTAGTGAGAAAGGCTGTCGAGACTCCCCAGGAGAGGTTTTTTTCCTGCGTCAGCTCTGCCCCTCTCCTAGAGGCTTTCTACCAGGGAAGATAAGTTTCAGTACAGATCACTCTGTTGTGTGCTGTGTGGACTGATGTTTGCTGGAGGCCTCTCAGCTGTTTTGTGGGTCACAAGCAGGGGCACAGTCATCCCTTCATCACCATTTGCACTGTGTAAATCTGGATTTAATATAGCAAGGTCACCCCCAAACTCACCACTGAGCAGGATGAGGCCTGGGATATTGGCCCACATAATTCCTTGTCCCTAATGTGTGACTTAATACACTGCCTTAGTATAGCTTGTCACATCTGCACAGGAATTTTATACAATTTACACGTTGATAGGTTATTTCTTTTCTCCTTGTGTCCTAATCCTGAATTTCCTTTTCCTCTCTCTCACTCTTCTTCTCTCCTTCCTTCTCTTTCCCTGAGCTGTCAGTACTAATGAACACAGAAACATATTTATCTAACCCCTTACAACATCTTTTGCATCTGAACTCCCTGCTAATGGCTTATGGGAACCTTCCATTGATTGGGTTAATAGAGAATAAAATTGCTTCATAACTGTATTTCACTTTGATTTTAAAATTATGCCCCCTATCCCCATCTCGGGGGAGGAGTTGTTAACCCTTTCATTGTGCCAGTCCTGATGTGGCTACCATTGCCTTCTATGGTCGCTACCCAGTTTGGAGCTGGGGAGGTTGGGTGGAAATTAATAAAATCCCTAGGGCAAATATGTGGAATTTCTGTGAAGACAGTGAAAATTATCTGAATAGAAGAAATACCATGAAGGAAACTTTGCTTACATTATAAATGTTACTGACGGAGGGTGGGAGCATGGATTACTGGGTTGCTGTATTCAACCCCTCGCATTAAGAACTCAGCCCCTTTTCCATCAGACCCATGTTCTTCGCCTGTGTTAAAGCAAATGGAGACCATTATCTTCTTATGACTTCTCTATTATGTAGGTTTTGTCAAAATGTTAAAGGTAGAATGTTGCCTGGCTCTGCTGCCACCCATTGGAATTGTGCTTTTTCTCTGTGCATGGTTTATGCAGCATTTGTGTGGATATATATCTTGGTCTGAACTTTTTTTCAAGATCTTTGTAAAGTGCACAGTGAGGATTTCCTTCCTTCTCTGTACTGCCTGTGGCCATTGCAATAGTGGATGAATGTGGACTTATTCTGGTCACCAAAACAAACGACCAAAGAGCAATCCAACTGGCAAAATAGTCTGCAGCATGTGTAAGAGTTTTAGATATCTCTGAGATCTCTTTTCTCTATCTAACTTCATTACAGCTCTCATTTCTGGTCTTTAACAACTTGTGACAACGGTAGACGATAACAATGATGTAATTTCTTATAGTAAACATATGTGCTTTCATCCTAAAGGGCCCAAGGGTGCTTTGCCAATCTGTGTGGCAGCAACCATTACTCCCTGGCTGTGGAACAGCTATTTGAAAGCACTTGGAAATGTATGTGGAAGTATGAAGAAAGAAACAGCATAGTGTTCCTTTGAAATTGTTGTATAGATGAGATGAAGGAGGGATATTTCATAGTGTGGGAAGTAATTCTCAAATATTAATTCGATCAGGGCAAACAGGATAAATACCCCATCGTGGCACAAGGGTCTTTAGTGGCAACAGTAATTAAGCATATCAGCATTTTAATTTCTTTTTAAGCATTGCTAGAAGCACAACTCCCTTTAATTCTGTTGAGGGATTGGTTTAGCACCACCTCTGAGAGAAGAGCTCTCTCTCCCTTGGAACAATAAATACTGTTTTCTGAGGCTCTCTGCCTCTTCTGCAGGTCTCTCTTCCATGGACCAGCAAGGCCCGTTAGTAATTAGGTGATGAGATTTGACAAGATCACAACACAGACAGATATGGCTGCAGGTTTCTGCCTCAGTTTTCAATTATTATTTATCTGAGCAAAACAGCTCCTCTGCTACATTGTAGTGGTTCACAGGATAATTTTTCAAATGACCATTTTAGCTAATATCCCATAATGGCCCAGATATGCAGACTGAACCTCCTAAAAGATTTAGATGTTTATGGTATTTACGTGTAACAGCTCCAGCTCTTGGACTGATTCCACAGTAATGCCTCTTTCCAGACTGGTTCAGGGCAGACGATGACAACCATCACAGCACTCGTTCTTTCCATCTCAGGAGTGGGTTCCCACAGTCGATGCAGATGTTTGCCTATCTGCTAGTAATTTTCTGCAGATGGAGACCCTTAGATAGCAGAGAGCCTGCTCTAGTGAAAACATTCACAGCCCAAGCAGCACAGCGTCCTTGCAAAAACAATTTGTGCACATCTTTGTGTCATTGTCAATTGTACCCAGACACCCCCAGAGACAAGGCTTGAAAATGGTCTCAGGCCTTTTCTCTGCAGATGAGTATCTTACAGCTTGGGACATTCCCACCTACTGCTGTGAGAGAGAACAGACTCTGAGATCAGATAACTGCTTTTCTGTTAAATCTTGGCATAGATGACAATACAAGCACTAAGGAATATACCATTACAGTCCTGATTTGGGCTATACTGCTCATGATTTTCTCCTGCATGTCATTTACACTCTTCTTATCCATTGCTGGTGGTGATGGGGGTATGAATCACATTACTGCAGCTGTTAATTTTAGAAACACTGACTGTGACTGCTGCTAAATATAGAGAGGGGTGAGTAAAAGGCCTTCCTCTTCTCAGGCATCAGTGCAGGTTCTTGGCATCTCATAGATACAGGTTGTATCATTCCTGATTGAAGGCTCTGGAGAACCTTTGATGAAGCCTTGCCTGTCCATCATAGACCAGGAAGCCACCTGGAGCCAGCAGTACATTAAACAGCATGAGAGGTCTCCCAGGGCCAGGCAGCACACTGGCAGTTTGTCAGGTAGGACTCTGCCGATGAGCACTGACGCTGAAGGTTGAATTTGAGACCTGCTCGGTGTTATTTACAGGGGATCTTGAGGCTAAGTGGGAAGGAAGAAACACTTGCATTTGTATCCACAAGCTGAGGGGTAAAATACACAAACTGCAGTGGGTGGAGGAGAAGTAGAGACAGTGTAGACCTCTGGGCAGGATACAAGAGTACAAGCCTGCCCGGCAGGAAGAATTAAAAACACCATTAAAGGCCATGTGAATAAAACTATTATGTAGCTCATGCCTTACAGCTTGGCTATGAGGCCTTTGGTTGCCATACAAGAGATGCTGATGCAAAGATCCTTTTGGATGTCAGCAGTTGTGACTCGTGATCATAGTGACACTCTCCCTCTCCAATGCTGTAGAGCAAGGAGGGGTTCTGCCTGTAGTACTTCTGGGAAGAAACCCAGGACTCTCTCATTTACTAAGATGGTCTCTTTCTAAGTGAAGAGTTTCCTGCCTGATTAGCACACTGAAACGGCTTCCTGAGCAGTCAGTGTGCACCAATGCCAGCAGGAAGGTGAAGGCAGGATCTTGCAGCCAGTAGGACTGAACTGAGTGGGAGTGAGAGTAAGAATAAACTGCCAAGTGTCCCTGCAGTGCCAAAGTAATGCAGCTTTACTGGTGCGAAGCCACAGCCCGCTCTTGCTGGCAATGGGAGAGACAATACAAAGTTTCTGTGTTTACAAGCTTTGGTTTCTTCCAAGAAGTCACCCTAGAGTGAGTTCCCACAAGTGTTTCTTCATCTGTTTACGAGTGAAGGTGATTGGAGAATTATTGTTTGCCCACAACTTGTATTTTTGCCTAGATTTTTTGTTTTCATTTTTCACGGTTTTCCCCCTAAGACCCAAAGTACATTCCTTTGCCAAGTACAACTAAGCAAGTGTCAACATTTTGCTAAAAAATGGCCATTCGCAAAATGGTTTTCTGCCCCAAAAATGTCAGTGAAATTATTTCAACCAGTTCCATTTATACTGGCGGGAAAAAAAACAACAAGATGCCAATATAGAGCTCCATGCAAATGACATCTTGCAGCCCTGTGATAACCAAGACTTGGAACATTCTTGTACATGGAAAGGGAAAAGAAATGGTGTGTTTGTGTTGAGTGGGTGACAGAAAGGAGAGCCCATACAGAAAAGACCTTGCAAGCCAGAGCAGAAGAGAGCTTTCATCTTCTTCCAAACAGAAAAGAGTTTGCATATCGACTGTAGAACAGAAGTGCAATTTCCATGCCAATACCAAAGGAATCCTGCCTGCCAGTGCAGAAGGAAATTTACAGGTCAATACAAGAGAGCTTTTCTGTGAATCACACTACAAAAAAAAAAAGGTACTCATACTGACCTAAAAGCAAGCGCTTTTTTTTTCCCAAATTAGCCCAGAAGAGAGCTTGTCTACCAATGGAAAAGAACCTGACTAAAAAATCCCTTGTAGCTGCCCTAGGAGAAAATGAATGACAGAACCAGCCTTTTCAAACCTAGACCAATTAGCAAGGTAAAAGAAAAAGTCCGATGATAATTAAAATTTAAAACCAACAAGACAACAGTGTAAAAAATGAGAGAAATGAATAAAAACAATTAGCAGAGATGAAAAAACAGGGATGGGAATGATATAAATTGAACCTATTATAAGCCACTAATGACATTCGAAAACCTAATTTTTACATTGTCAAACCATTTTGATTAAGTGTTAAACGCTGCTCTTATGAACTTGGCATATATTGTGCAAGAGCAGTAATTTCTGCCTTTATCTTTTTCGCTTTCTCTGAAAAGGTGCTTGTGTGCTGAAAGAGGCAGCAAGCGCTCAGTACTCTTTTCCATTCCTTTGTACGTGCCAGGAAGCCCCAGCCCTGCCTGATACTGGCTGTCTTCGTGTGCACGGGGAGTGGGACCTGAGTAGGGTTGGGGGGCAATGAGGAGAGCGAGGTGAGGAATGATGAAGATATTGGGTGCTGATGAGAAAAACAGACGTCTTTATAACTAGGAAACTTTTCTCCTTTTTTTTTTTCCTTTTCCCCCCTACTTTTCTTTTCCCTCAAAAACGGAATAAGCAAAATAATTGAAAGAAAGAAAATTGACTTTTTATTGCTTTTTAAGTGCTTAACATGAAGTTTCATCTAGTAAAATTATTGTTATTTTTATCTTTAGCTGTGTCGTTCATGCTTCTCCTTAAAGAAGATATTTCTCCAGTTCAGGATGCCAGCTGCAAGGAGCCGCGCAGAGAATGACAATGGCCTATGCAAATACAAAGCATCAGCTATAAAGCCTGTTCCAGAGCACCCACCCTGCTGAAGCAGAGCTGCTGGCGGCACAGAATGCGGCAGGCAGGCAAGGCCTGGACCCCGAGATGTGCGGAGTGGCTGAGGCTCCATTTGCTGCAACGGGGAGGTGAGAATGCTCCACACCTTGTACGAGTCCCTTAGTATTGTCAGTACCACACAGCAGGGAGTGACCAGCAAGGGAAGAAGAGAGTGCTGGATCCACTTACATATCAGGAAGGCTCTGGGAGGCCAAATGTGGTTATAAATTTGGATTTTGTGACTCCAGATCACCACGTTCTTAGTTTTCTAGAGTCACTTCACTATCCCAGGCCCCCACTGCACCAGCCCTCGGGAAGCTGAATGTCTGTATAATTGCCAGTTGCCTTATTTCAGAGCATGGGTTTGTCTTTTCTGTCCAGGTCTCCTCTGCAAACTCGCACTGGTCAGGATTCAGCAAGATAATGTACCAGGCCCAGGTAGACTTGTGCAAGGACTTGCTACTCCAGAATTGGTCAGAAAGGTGAGAATGGAAGGAAATTTCCATTGGGGAGTTAGGAATTTTCAGCAAGAAAACTAATAATTAAAAAGAATTATTTTGCTTGAAAACTGAGAAAGGGCCAGGAAAGCACTTTGCAGGTAGGAGTGAGTATACGGTAGGAGTGAGTATATGGCAATTCGGACTGTTCCTGGGTCCTGTGCACTCCTCAGCTCTGTCTGTAAGATAGTGACAAGACTTGTAAATGATAGATCTGGGCTAGGTGGCAGACCAGAAGAACCCTAATCCAGCATGATGGTCCGCATGCAGCAGTAGGTAACAACATGCTTCTCCCAGCACCTGTAGATCAGCAAGTTGCAGTAACTAGGACAGGGATGTGTAGGCATCATGACCAAGGGCAACAATCATATGAAAGGTGATAACGTAGAAACTAAATTGGGCTCCAGGGTGGCACATCTGGAAATTATGGTGCAGAGAGAATCTTTCTGCTTTGGCAGGGCACAAAGTCTTTTTACAGAGACATTGCATGCCTCAGGATAAAAGATTTGATCGCATCTCAGTTGGTGCCAACCTGACACAAGAAAAATTATACATCGCAGAATGCTATAAGACAGCTAAAGGGAAGAAGTCAGAAGAGGGGATAGAGAAACAAAAATAAATCAGAATCACCATAGAGAAAAGAGACTGAAGGTAGAGTGAAAATATAGAAGAACTTTTAGAAGGTGAAGATTTTAGAAAGAAACAAATATTGAAGAAAAAAGAGGGGGAAATAAAAAGCCAGGACATAAAGCCAGACAGTGTGGTCAGTGTCCTTTATATCAATTTTTAGTGCTCCTTTTCGGCTGCCCTAGGAATAGTTCATAAACCACAGCATTTGTTACAGGTGTGGTGTCACACACTGCAAACCTATTTTGTGAATGTTACCACTGGGGGATCACATGTTGAATTGGCCTCCATTGCAGTTGACAGGCTCAATAAATTCAAGAAGATCAAGAAGAACGCAGGTGACAGAATGTATTTGGAATGTGTGTGTTCTTCTCTCTTTTTGTTCCACGAAGAAAGGAATCTGAATCGCCCATGCTACCAGCCACCACATTTTATTGTAAGCCTTGTAAAATCTGATGTTAAAGCCTAAGCTCTCGGGTCACGCAATTATGTGAGTCTCTGCTTTCATTTTTTAAAATGTCAGTTTCTAACCTGTCTACCTGTGGAGAAAGACTTGGAAGAACAAACATGTACAGACTCAAAGCCAACTAATTATTGATTTTTTTTTAATGTCTTGATGCTGGGATTCTAGATTTTGAATTTCCAGAATACAGACAATGGGCACAATGGCTTTCTTGCAGCCAGCACCAAGGCAGATGTGAAGTTCTTACCATAATCCTCCAGTTTAGAGATCTAGTATCTCAGTGAATTGCATTTTGAAAAACCTATAGGTCTTGTTGTGAGTTGTACAGTCTTGACCAACCTTTGATTTGTAGCAAGTGCCTCATAGAAGTGAGCTAATACAACTAAAGCCTACAAAGCTTAGCGAGCTTTTATTACATGGGGATGCATTCCTCATATTTAATATTTATCATATTTATCTGCTCCTTTTGTTTAATGTGGCAGATTTCTGGGAGCATGCATCCATTAAATCCTGTGAAAACTGGATACATCTCCTCGGTGCTAAGAAGAACCATGATGTTGAGGATTCTGGACTGAAAAAGCCAGACTGGGGTTCCATTCAAGAATTCATTTCATGATGTAAGTGAAAGAAGGAGCAGCAATTCAGTAAGTCAGAAAGAGGGAATGCAGGCAGCTGGATCATACATTGCATGAAAAAGAGTAGCAAGATAGTTTAAAACCCTTTCTGGCATGTTTCCAGGTGCTGCAGCCACCCTTGATGACAGTGTGGACATAGTAAAATGTATGACTTGAAAAAAGAGAACTCATATCAGAAAGAGCTGATTTCTTTGAACGAGGCCACTAAGGCATAGCTAGGATTCCTCTGTTAGCTATCCTCTCGGCAGGTACCAGGTAGCCCTGTTGTCTCATGACAAAGAACAGCAGAAATGAGGATTCACTGAGAGTTAGGAGGACTTAATCTCCCCCTTTCTAGTTACCTGAAGCTCCTGTATTCCTGCCTTGCTGCAGGAACTTGCTGCTTGATTGTTCAGTGCTGTGCAACAGCTTGTCTCCTGCTGCTCACTAGGAATACAAATCATGCCAGCGCTGCAGCAGGGCAGAAGAGATGGCAGCATTCAGCATGCTAAGGCTCCTCTGGGCACTTGTGCAGATTCTCCACTCCAGCCCTAGAAGAAACTGCCCTCTGCAATTGCAGCTGCTGAAGCCAAGCCGAGAAGCAGAGGCTGATAGGTTGAGTTGTTTACAGTCAAACCTTGGGAAGAAGCAGATTTCAGATAGTTATTCAGGTTTGCATCATCCACATACGAACTCAATTTGCTTGCAGGATCTGGTAGCCAAAGAACCTATACTGAGGAAGGATGTAGAGTTAGCCATATGAGCTGACAGAAGTCCAGATGCCCAGATTTAGCTTCGTTCTTTTTCTAGCAAGAAGAAGTCAAAGATGGTAGAAAAAAAGCATTTCTAACATGCTGGCCTTGATGTGTGAAGCAGTCAGGCCTAGGATTTCCCAACTGCTTACCTATTGCCTGGTCATCCCTAGTGTTGGATTTAATGTTCTTGACACCTCTGCCTAAGCAGAAACTGAAACATTATCTCTTCATAGATTTATTCTTCAAAATCTGTCACAGGACAGTCGAAGGGAGCAGAAGAAAGGCAGTGTTATCTATCTAATAAGAAGAAAAAGGCAGCAAGGAGTCTGGGTTTATTAGCACTTCTGCCACTGACTCATTGCACGGTTTGGTATGGTTTTGCCTTTTGCTTCTTCACAGCACACTTGTAAATATGGTGGGTGTATGTAAATAGCCTTGATATGCTTGGATGGAAGCCATGAAAGAAAGGAATTTGTAAGAGCATAGCATGATACTGCAGAGCCTTAGCTGAAAAAGTGGGAAGACATGGCTTCCCTAGAGTCACTATGAGATATTTTAATTTGTCCTTTGGCACAGCAGCTTCAAGCCCTGACATTTAGATGTCCCTCCTGTGGCTGGCTCCTGCTGGGCTGTAAAAGGAATGTGAGAAGCACACCCCTAGGATGGGGCAGCGTCCTGCAGAGCAGTGGATTTGGAAGCGGGGAGAGAGATTTCCCATTCCCAACTGAGGGGGCAGTGCAAAGAGAGACATACTGCTAGAGGCCACTTCTCAAACTTTCTCTGGGTCCCCTACTTATAGTGTTCTTCCTCTCCCAAAGTCAGGTTACAGTTGTGAAGTTCATCTTTCTTTTAAAAATGTAATTACATTTCTAGTACCAATGTTGCAGACAAAAAATTGAAAATGTAAATCCCAGTTTGTTTTTTTTTAAAAAAGAAGGGGAAACTACGAATCGTGACTTTTTAAAAGAAAAGACTTAGATTTTTGGTACCTTACTCATGACTCTCGAAGGCCTGAGACTAGCATTACTAAATGGGTTAGTACTACCAGTATCTCACATTATTAAAGATAGAAACTGAAAACTAATTAGGACTTCATATTGGTTTTTTTGCTAATGTTCCACTCAGCTGGTCGGAGTGATACCAGCCTCTTTAATTTCCTTTCCTCCTGCTTGTCAGTTCCTCTGTCTGTTTTTCGTATTGGTAGCAGAAAGCTCCTGGGTTCATGACATATTTCAGGGAGGGGAGTCCTCTGTCAATATCCAGTGATTCTCGATCTTAGTTTAAATAAAATGAGTAGGATATTACAGATGTATTTTTTGCTGATGGCTCCAAATTTATAAAGCATACATTTTTGCAGGTATGTAAACATTTATAGGGGACCCATTGTCCTTGAGATCCGGGTAGCCAGTTGGGGCTATTCTCTACAGTTACTATATTCATTCCACTCTTTCCAGTCTCTTTTTTCTCTAACTCTTACCTTCCCTTAGATGTGCTCTGTTTTTCCTATCTCTTCCTGCAATGTTGTCTTTCTCATGCTGCCTATACTAGCCATGCCCTTTTCCCCCTGCACGCCTCCTCCCCTCCAGATGTGGCTTCACTCCGCATTGTGCGTACCCCTTTCTGCCTGCTGTGTTTCCATTTTTGCTCTTCTGCTCTACTCTTTCTCTCCTGTCCCTCTCAATTTTTCTCTCTGCCTTTGTCTCCTGCTGCCTCATTCTTCTGTCTCCCAAGGGCTGCTTTCCCAAGAGAAGCTAAGTCGAATTGATCTGCCATTTAATTACCTGATGTTTTCATTGCCCGTGCTTGCTGTTTGCAAATAGGCCTGCCTGAAAGTCCCTGGGGGAGTCGAGGTTGTGTGGCAATGGGAGAGGTGGATAGATGGGCTGGCAGCAGCTCAGCCAGAAGGCAGCTTCCTCGGAAACAGAACACCTGCCAGTAACACCTGTGCTCGTAAATGTTTGCTGCCATCCTTGGTCGGGCCCCAGCACTCGGAGAATGAACATGTCTATTCCATGGCATCAAACCAAGGCAGCTTTCTGGCACGTGTGAAAGGTTCTAACTAGCACTTGCACAGAGCACCCTACATTCAGGTGGAGAAATGCAAGCCAAGAGGCACACACCTCTGTAATTAAGGATATGGGCATACTGTGAGTCCTCCTTCCAGCCCAATAGTTTCTGCTCCAATGGGCCATGTCTTTGCACCTCCCCATGGGGTGGGTGCGCCACAGAGAGGTGTGGACAAGGGAGGACCATGACTTTGTCTTGTTCTAAAACCTTTCACTCCAGAATTTCAAAGCACTTGGTCAGAATACCTAGCTCCAACTCTTAGGGTCTCCCATGCAGGCAAGTAAGGCTCCCTCTTCCCTATCCAACAGGCATCAGAAAGTCAGTAACTCATCCAAGGTCATTGCAATTATTTCTAGTTGCAGTTAAGATGAAATCCATGTCTTCTGCTTCTAGGCTGCAGACTCAGTCTTCTTTTCCCAAAGGGATTTAAAGAGGGACTATGGTGTGAACAGTAGCAGACCCCTTTAAGGGATGTCTTTGCAGAAATCCCGCCTATGAATTGAGCTGGTTTGGATTTAACACCACTGAGTTGATTAAAGACTATGAAAAGATTAAATATCAAGACAATTGGTCTTGCCAGGGAGGCATAACTAAGGATTTTTGCGCTGAGCATGATGGAGATGTCCTTCCCTTTCCCTATATTTGTGCACATTTGCCGAACTCGTTTGTCACAGAAGGAAAATTGTGAGCTCCATCCCTCTACGCCTGGAGGCTTCACTTCACCTCAGTGTAACAGCTGGATGAAAGCCTAGGCTCCGAAGGCTTTGCCAATTAATAGACATTTCCCCTTCTCTTTAAACACCTCATGTGACTTCTTAAGCTTTAGGCAGCAAAGCATTCATGGAAAGAGCAGGCCATTCACTAACACCAGTCACACTGATTTTTGCTGCTTTCCTAACCACTGTCCACACTGACCCTCGCTGCTAGCAGAACAACACAAATTGTCGTTAAGAGAATAGAAACAGATTATAGTGTGTGCATGGAGAGAGTATTATGTCTGCTTCACCTGATCAGACATAAGAAATAAAGGAATAAGTTAAAACTGAATACTAATACATAAGAAACACAGAGCCAATCTGAATTAGCCACAGCAAGAGCTGGCCAGTTGTCTTTATTGCTTCTGTGAAGCAATTTCATTATTTTCTCTGCAGCATCTAGCTAATGGCATTGCAGACATACTCAATTAATATGGGTATGGGCCCTTCTGGTGGGCAGGGCTGCACACACAAATTCATATCCTTGTATTGTTTCTGCTGGCTTTTAGGTGCATGTATTCAACAGAAGAAATACTATCTGTCTGGTTTTTACTATCTCCCTTTCTCAGACTCCCTTTCCGTCCTTAAAGGCCTTGAGCTTTCTCTGTCTTATTCCTCTGTTCTCTTTCTCTCAGCATTCATTAAGTCAGCAAGCTCTTTGAGAAAGAAGCTAGTTTTTCATTCTGCACGTGAAGTGTGGCCCTGGTGCTGTTTGGATCCTGGAACTGCTACTGATCATCTGCAACTGTGCATGTGCTGCACAGCAGGGAGCACAAGATGGCTGTGCAGTGATGATTCTGTGAGCTGTGACCACGCAGGCAAGACGTCAGGATGTATGCTTGGTACTGGGCAAAGTCTGAGGATCGCTTTTCATTTTATTCCTTATATTGAGGATTACATTAGAAAAAAAGATAGTGTGTGACATCAAGACAAAGGGTAACTTAAGAGATGCATCTTAGGGAAGATTCTTAGGCTGCAGATGAAATATGGAGCTGTGACTCCCTCTTCACGATAGCTGGGATAGCAGGATGGCTGCATATGTCCATCAATGCAGAGCTGGCCAGCCCTGTCCTCCCAGCTCTTCTTGCTTCTGACTTTGAGCTTTAGGCACAGCATATTCTTCAGTTCAGTAAAGCACCTTGATTCAAAAAAGCATTTAAGCTTGTACCTCATTCTCACTGAAATCAATCGGATTTAAACACATTGTTAACCTCAGTCATGTTCTTGAGTATTCTTCTCAACTGGTCCTTATATGAGGGTATGAGTCCCTGGGAACTTGTATGAGTTTTGCCTTCTTGCACGCTGCTCCTCATATACTAGTGATGGAACAATCTGTTACTCATTAATGCTGCAGATTAAGCCATTTTGCCTGAATCTGTTTTTTCAGTAGACATTTTAACTGCTCGTCTTATATGATATATTTATTTGATTTCCAGTGCCTAGTTACAATATGACAGCAAATCTAGAGTAGGTTCAATAACTATTTATTCTGTCTCCTCAGGCATACATTGACTGCAGGAGGTTGCATGAACTCAGTGTTGGCGTTAAGCTACAGCAGTGATGGCCATCCTACAATATTAAACAGAGACACAGAGAATGAGAAATGTCCAGTTGCAAATTATCGTCATGCAGTTGTGAAAGACATGAATCACTTCCACTGGAGTTTCTAGGACAGATTCCACAGAAATCTGTCAGGAAAGTTCAGGGCCCTTTCTGCTGGTAAGTGGACGATTCTTTGTATCTTTCTGGAGGAGAAAGGGTACAGTCTCATGATTAACAGAATTAGTTTATCACTGAGAACTGCTGAATGGGAGCCCCAGCTGTAGAACAGATATACCCTAGGGAGCTCAAACAATGTCAGTGTGTACACTGTTACCCCAGAGTTACCAGCCTGCCTGCCTGGGATGTGGCTTTGCGATTGGTGCGGAAAGGACATTGGACACCGTGGAGGAGATGGCTTTGGTGGAGGCTGTTTGTCCTTCCTCCTCCTTGTGGGGATTAGGGGTTTTCTGAGCATTACCAACAGATCGGTCCCTGTTGTGAGGCACTTGTCACTCCACACTTGTCACTCCACACTTGTCACTCCACACTTGTCACTCCACACTTGTCACTCTGTCTGTCATGGTGTCATTTCTTTTCACCCCCTGGCAGGAAGTTAGGAGGGTTTCCTTTGGCAGATGCTTTTCATGCTGGCTCCCTGGAGAGCAGTTATCCTTCTGTGCATCTGTATGCAGCTCACCTGCCATTGCCCAGAGTCTGTCTGTCCTCTCGCAGGTTGGACTTCTGTGTGCTCAGGACACCAGTTGTGCACTGGGGTACATGTCAAATGAGCTACTAACCAGAGTGTTACTCACATTAGACCAAGGTCTGCACAGTCAGGAGATTACTGGCTACCAAAGAACCCTTCACTGAACTGAGACAGAAAGATGTCTGTACAGTTGGTCCAGAGAAGTTCTGCTGCTGGACAAAGAGTAGTGGGTCACAGGAAAGCCTTCAAAACAGGTTTGCTGAGAGGTCATAAGAAATACTGAACAACATAAACAAATTCAGCATGGGAGCACATCCCAATATGACAGCTTTTCTTGGAGTCTGGTTTAGTGAATCACTGTGAAAGTACAATATTCCTTGGTCTTCCCATTGCTCTAGTGCATTCAGAGCCCGGTGCATGTGAGCTAGGGAGCTCTGCCAGTCCCATTGCAATGCCTGCCCTTTCCAGAAAATCTCTCCTGCGAGGTATTTACAAGCAGCCATACAGCTATTAATCCAACTGTAAATCCCTTGCTGCACCACGGGCCAAGCAAGACTCTTCCGAGGCAGGTGTCTCCCTGATTATAATCAGCAGAGAGGATACAGGCATGGCTGAGAGCAGGGAAGGATACAACCTTTCTGTCCGATCACGGATGGCAAGGACTGCCTGTCACCTTTGTGGCTTAGGCAAAAACCACCCCTCTGGATTCTTGGGAACAGTTATGGGAACAGCTGCTCTGGGCACCGTGTGAGAGGAATGGCCAGAGCCATTTCAAGTGTTTTATCATGCTCTCACCATGCCTGGCCCCTCCTGGAGGCAGAGCCCTGACAGTTTCCTATTCATTGTCTTGTAGAAAGAAGGTTAACAATAGGAAGGCGGCTGTTTGCAAGGGCTCAAGAATCAGTTAGTGGTTTTCTTAGCACTGTTTAGGTGCTAAAAGAAATTAAGTTTAGGGCAAGAGCTGCCTTGTGAAAGGACCATTAACTATTTCAGTAAGCAGCGGTACTACGTATTCTTAATATTCTTTCTCTAGTGAGCATTGCTAAGGTATAGGAAGGAATGAAGAATTCAAACACCATCCGTGACTTCTTGACTGTGCTGTAAGTTACAAAATAGAGATATTAAACTGGCCCACAGCAAGCTTCTCTTCACTTTGCTTTAGTCATGGTGCTGATTTTGCTTCTTCTAGCTCTGAGACTGACTGGGAGACTGTTTCAGCACCAAATGTTGTTGCGCTGGTGTTTATGGTATGGACGGTTTTAGGAGACAAACACCATCAAACCTTGCGTTCTCCTTCATTTGGATTGAATTAGTGACGGCCACAAAAATATTCAGTGGCTTTTGATCCTGAATAAAGATGAGAAGAGTTGATCTGCCACTTTGCTCTGTGTGTTAAGATATCCAAAATCCCAGTGTTGTGAGCTCTGATTTGGATTTCTGGCAGCACAACACATGAATTAGATAACTTGTTCTTCTTCCTAATACAATTAGATAATTTTGTGCTGTTTCACCAACCTCTTCTTGTGTGACTTAGGTGACGAGTCTGTATGTCTGGGACAGGTTTAATGCCTACCCGCCCACAGGTTCCTCTTAAGCTGTCATTCTACACTGTCATTTTATCAGAGTTCCCACCTGAGACTGTGACTGCAGTGCTGTGCACTTAGTCTGACTTTCAGCTTGAACTGCTTCCAGCATTGCTGCTTTCCCTGATTTTTTATGATAACTTACAGGTGATAGAGGAGACTAAAAGGAGGCTGTAAGAGCAGCTGGCCCTGACTATGTTTAACCATAAGGGAATCTGTGATAAACTTGCTTTTACAATGGAGGAGGGATGTTTTAGCAAAAAAAAGGAGAGTTGTTCCCATGCTGTCAGCTCCGGAACAACAGAAGATCTATGCTTAACACTGCAGAGAGAAGGGGGAGGATATTTCCTTTGGCCTGCCTATGTCACCATTTCAACACACCCAGAAGTCATGTCTGCAGGTGACCCACCAAATCCTTGATATGTAAAATTTAGAAGCAATAATTTGCTAAGCTTTGTTTTCCTGAAGGTCATGTGGTTATCAAAGCAGAAGTATCACTGGAGATACAGTTTTAATTGTACATGAAGGTGGTCTGATTAATTAAATTTAAAAGAGTCTTCCAATCTAAAAAGCAATAGTAGTCCTTCTTAGATGGACTGCATAATTTTGTACACCCTGTACTGATTCTGCTGGGTAATTTACATTTTCTCTGAGGATTAGCCTAGCTGATTTGGAGGACTTTACGCTGGGGGCAGGAGGGGAATTACCTTAGCTGCAGAATGGAGCTGTGCTCTAGTGCCCTTAGCTGTTTTTTCCATAAAGCATCAGTTTTAGCAGAGCACTTGCCACAATGCAATCTCTCACATTTTGCCACAGTCCTGAACATCCCTCCTCTTTTTACAAGAATGTCACATTGTCTGGGAACATGGGTTGTGTTACACTTAATTTAGTGTCTAAGGGCAAAGTCCCAGGGAAAATTTTTCAAATAGGCCTAAAGTGAGGTAGCCGCATCAGCTCTGCAGCTGTACCGGGTTGTTCTGTGAGCAGCCAACTCTCTTCTTGCTGCAGGAGCTCCGGGGGTGCAAGGGGGCTGAAGCTTGGAGGCAAGACAGGTAGTGCTAGTTTCTTTGAGAAGTAGCTGGAACATACAGCATTGTTTCCATTACTGAGTTACTTATTAACAAGGATAAAAATCTACTCTTTCTTTCTGATCTTTTCCTGCACAGATAGCTTGAAATGCTCTTTTCCAAGTACTTTCCAAGGAACTCACCCCTTTTCTCTCTGAAGAAGCTCTTACTCTGATTATCTGTTGTAACGGAGGCTCTGTATGGGACTGCCTTAAAAGACCACTCAACAGTTTCAGAAACCACAGTTCTCTGTAGATAGTATTAGCTACTGGTTTCCTTTAGAGTGCAGTTCAAAGCAACAGATTTGGTGTATACAGCGGCACCTGACCTGAGCCCAGGTTTTGTTGGAGGCTGTCTTTCATGCAGTACATTTCCCTGCTGCTTAGAACTGACGGCAGGCTGTTACCGAAGCATCTTACTGGAGCCCTCGTGATTCTGCTCCTCACTTTTGCCATAAAATTTTGATTTTTAAACAATGCAACATTTACTAAGTTGTAGGCTTTGTTTTAGAGCAGAGTCTGAATGAGATAAGGTACAGTGGGATTGGCTAATGGAGGTTTGGGCTAGAAAGAAGCTGAGTGTTATAACCTCCAAAGCAAGCCTTACATTTTCACTGTAACCAGAAAACTGATGATCTGACAAGAGAGTCTGATTTCTGACCCAGTTTCCAGATCTAAGAGATTCCGGACAAGTAACCAGACCTTTTTTGGGTATTCATGCGAGTAGTTCACATGAGGCCAATTGCGATTGGTTGTTTTGTTCCAAACTGGAAAGGATTGAACCTCCTTGATATCGTGGGAAACTTCACAGAATCACAGAATGGTTAAGGGGTGGAAGGGACCTCTGGAGATCATCTAGTCCAACCCCCAAACTTCCTATCTTGCAGTTCTCTTCAAGTAGTAACTTAATTTTGCTTGGCTTTGCGTTGAGTACAACCATTTGGTGAACTCTTTCATTTCTATCAACCCTTTCAAGGGGAAAATGTGGTCCTACACAACTGCTTACGTTGCAGTCACAGCTATACAATGTTGTCCCAAGTTAGAACTCCTGCAAAGCTAATTTTGTGGTAGTACAACCAGTAAATCCACCTGACTTCCCGTTGTTGCTGGAGTTGTTATTTAGGCTGTAACCTTATGTTTCTGCTCCCCCAGTGACCTTTTGCTAACCAGTGTCTCTAGCTGTTTAAAGAAAGTGTTCCAGAGTTCTCATTTTTACCGAATTTTAGTGCCTGGGAAGTATGCCGACTGACAGACATAGAAATGTGAGTCCTTTCTTTTTTTTTGGACAGGTACAGCATAAGCAAACTACCATAAGCTCCTTCTCTCCACACATTGCCAGTTTGCCTCAGTCCTGAACCAGACAGATCTCTACCGAGGGGGGCAAGGCACCTTAGCCCTCATGGTCAGTTTAAGGTGCTAGCCTGAATGCCCACAAATTTGGAAATATGAGGTGATTGCCTGTTTCTTTAGTGGTGTAGGCAGCTGTCCAGTAGAAGGTGGATGAAAAGCATCCGCCAGTTTCAGGTAATAAACATCCATCAGACCTTTAGTCCAACACTGATCTTTGTCAGCTTAACATCAGGGGCATACATACAAAGACTTTCTATCACAGTCCTGTGAGACTTGTCTCATAGCCAGCCTTGAGGCTTTTACAGAGCTCCCTAATCGCCTTTTGCTGTCTTGGAAATCTGTATTTCTACTAATTAGCCAACTATTGGAAAACATGTCTGGACACTGCTATTGGCAGAATTAGGCTGACTTTCACCAATTTATCATTGTCCTGCACGGCTCTAGAGATGGCAATTTGCTGTTGCCTGCTTATATGGTAGCAAGACACTGAGGAACTTACAGCTCATCTTTTATATACTTAGAAAGGACTGTCAAGATAATGCAGTGTTGTCTCTCACTCCCCCTTTTCTTATTTTATGTAGAATTAGAGCCCACAAATGTGAGGAAAAACAGCCATGGCTGCAGTCAAGGCATTACGCAAGTTTTCCTCCCACAGCTGTGCTGGTGCAACTCAGTCTAGTTATTTTTTTTTTCCCAAACGTGGGCTCCCACGCTTTGTGCTAAAGCCACTGTTCCAAACCGGTTTTCAAACCTCTCGTTCTAGGTTCTGACATGTAACAGCACCTGAGATGTGCTTGCACAGGCACTCTGAGTTAGTACTGCAGCAGTCCAGGTTAGTATTCATCTTTGTGAATGCACCTCTGCACCTCCTCATTCCTAGACCTGGATCTTTGCTAGAAGATAGTTATAACCCTAGCAGAGTGTGTAACAGCAACTCTCAACTTGTTTTATTGAGCCAGGATGGCAGAATGAACTAATCAGCCTGGTTTATACTTGTTGTGAAGGCAGGAGAAATAATTAGCTTAGGATGAACAGGCAGCCCTTGCTCTCAGACTGTCTTACTGATGACTGACCTGCTATTGTCTTTTGGTCCTTTCTTTCTGCCTTCTTGGGAAGTCATCCTGTGGAGACATTAGCTACAGAAGGAGACCACAAAGAGGTAATCTGACTAAAGTAATCTTGTGTGCTTCTGGAAGTGAATCTGAAAGCAGCAATAGCAAGTATTTTAAAGCTTCTTATTGAAATGACCTTGCTGCACATTAAGATGTACCAAAAGAGATGGACTAAAGCAATAGGATGGTTACAGGTATCTCATCGCTCTTTGTCCTGCCAAGCCTTGTAATTCTTCTTTGTTAACTAACTATAACCAGATAAAATACAAGGATCTCTGAGAAAAGCAGTTACTGTAGCAGACAAGATGACTTAGGAGGGGACAGTTTCAGCACTGTTATTAAAGACACATTTTTGCATTGTTCTGAAGTGAAAACATGAAAGCTACAACATAATTGTTTTGGTTTGATAAAACTGCAGGCGTGGTGACAGCTGCATGTAATAATGATCATTCAACACCTTGTTAGTCCTCAGAGACCCATGCAGAATTCAAGTTGTGTTTTACCAGGCGATACATACACAGGCAGTGGCGTGAACAACTTAGAAAATAATAGTTGTACCACTAGTACTGGCTTTAAACGTTAAAGGAATTGTGTGTCTCTGTTTAGGTATATATTGAATATCTATCACTGTGGCATATCTGGAACTGCAGTCTGTGTTAATCAGGAGGCCATTATTAAACAGCTACAAATCACAGGCACAAGTAAGCAACCTTTCACTCAGCTTTGCTTCCAGCTTAGTTTCCTGTATTTACCAAGGCTTACACTGTCTGAAACTGCACATACAGAGGTATCTAGCACAGAATCGCAAGCAGAAACTAAACATGTCATTTCAATATCTAAGGACTACCGCTGCCTAAGAAGCAAGCTGAGAGATTGAGAGAGCAAGCAGCAAGAGAGAGAGAGAGAGAGAGAGATGAAAGGGTGGGAAAGAGAAAAAACTAAGGAGGGGTACCAGTTAAAACAGAATAGATAATCACATAGAGGAAGAAGCAAAACAGAAGCATGAATGATTAAATGAGTCAGGGGCAGAAGGATGGATGAAGAAGGATTAGAAGGTGAAAAATGGGAATGAAGAATTTCCAGAGGTGAAATTGAAATAGAAAAGCATACAACAAAAGGAGACTTTCATTAAAAAGAAAGAGGGGAATTATTACAAGGCAGGCACAGAAATGAGCATCTGCTGTAAAAAAAGCCCATGACTGGAATATTGCAAAGAGAACAATGAGGTGACCCATGGCCAACAATTTGCACTGTTTCTCATTAATGCTGAGATGCTAATGGCTACCTTCCTCAATTCTCCTCTTTCCTGGGTTACCCTTTCTTTTTGAAATGTTCCACTTCAAATACAAAATTGAGGCAGTTTCACCAACAGGGACTACATGCCTGCTGTGTTGAGCTTTCAGGTTGAGCAGGCTGTTGCAGCCAAGTCTGAGTCTTTATCAGTCAACACCAGGCTCTTCCTTTAATGTATGTTACCTGCTTTCCTACTATTGTTATTGTTATTATTATTACTACCACCACTTTGTTCTAGAAGTTCATTCAGACCTTGATCATGGTGAAATTCAACTGTGATAATCATTGTCAAAAAATCTTCAAGTAGTAATAAACAAAGGAAATAATGTTATTCCTCAGTCCAACCAAAAGACTATTTGAAAAATGTACTTTTCATCAGGAAACTTCCATTTACTGAAGCTGTTCCTGGAAATTTTTGAATCAGCCAAGGAGACAAGATGGACATGTAGCAATTCACTAAAGCTGAGCTTTATCTGGAAGACTCTGTTGTTGACATCACTGCAGTGTCAGACAGCCGTGTAGTCTGATGGCTACAGGCAAAAAGAAAATTGGGCTTGTATCCCTTGAGAAAGATCATCTCTGATAGCACAGTGCTTCCTAATACATTGTTGAGGCGTTCAGGGAAGAGTGCCTCCTACGGACTTACCACCTCCACAGCTGTAGGGGGTTTTTCAGCAACCATACTTAGAGGACTGTCTTGCGAAGGCTGATCTGCCCTAGACCTTCAACCTTATGAGATCGCAGTCATTGTTATATGGCTGCAGTCCATGAAAGAGGGAGCAGCTGTTTACGATACTAGCAGATGGAGAGCCCCGAACCTACAAAAATATACGTGTGCACATATTTTAGAAGGAATGTGCTCTCTTGGAGTATGTGTTGTCTGTCTCTCATGAACTTTCTTTCTTTTGCTGCTGTGTTTTCTACTTAAGTCTTCATGGTTGTTAGGCCTCTATTCTTTTCAGTTCTTATTGTCCCACCCCTGACATAGCCAAACAAGGCCTCGGGTTCAGTTTTCCAAATCAGTCTCCACAAACTTGACTAGCCAGATCTCCACAGGGAACAAAGTCACATAGATTTCTGTGACAAAACCCATTGGTCTGACAGGGACTGAGATAAATCTGCCTCCAAAAGTTAAAGCAGTAGAAATCCGGATCCGCAATGCAAGATTTCAGTGACAAAAACAGAGAGCTGACAGGGACTCAGACAAATCCATCCATGCTGAGTGACTATGCATCCGTTCCACACACAACTGCCTGCTTAAAGAGATAGTGATGAGAGATCCCCACACAGCATCTAACACGACATCGGCATTTGTTAGGAGATTAGTGTCGGGAGGGAGAAATACCCAATTAAAGGGGTATTACACTGCCATTGGGGGATTGGGAATAAGTAGCAATAATCATGCCAGCCACTGCCACAATAACAGTGCTGTGAAGGAATAAAATGGACTGCAAAAGAGTTTGAAGAGAAAGAGAAAGCAGAGCATATTCACAGGTTTGGAACTGTGGCAATAAAATACCTCAAAAGAAGATAACCAGCTCAGACTCCAATTAAAAAATGTATGGAATCAGGACAAAAAGCAGTCTACATCAGTCTGCACCATTCAAGGTCCACATGTTCCTGTCCAGCTGGGAGAGGTGCAGCAGAAGCAGTGACTGCGGAGTGATAGAAGCTGGTGCTCAGTAAGGCTACCGGTGCATTTATATTGCCACGAAGCACAGACTGCTTAAGACATAAGAACATCAAAGCATGAGAAATGCCTTACTGGAGCAGACTGGTGGTCCATCTGGACAAGCGTTCTGTCTCCCACACAGCAAAAGGACGTGCTCTTCAGGGGAAGTCTATGAGCCTTGGCACTTTCTGCTGTTTTCCTGCAGCGTTCAGAAATGTTAGATCAGGGGTGCTAGAGGATATATTGCTGCCTAGTTTCCAGTATCCACTTGTGGATCTCTTCTTGAATTTGTCTAGTAACTTTTGAACCTGATGGTACTGTGTACCTCCTTTGGAGGCTGGCTGGTGACTTTCATTAGAAAAAAAAAGAAGGAAGGATTAAAAGGAGACCTGTGGCTAGAGTGGTAGCCTCATGCCTGGAAAACTCTTGACTCCATTTCCTGCTATGTTGTAGAGAAGGTGCTGAGAGTGAGGCTTTTAGATACTTAAATATTACGATTTTCAGAAACAAAGAGTGTCTAATTCCCATTGAAATCAATCAAAAGGAAATAGACTCCTCAGGGCTTTTCAATTCAGCAATTTGAATAGCAGTTATGCATTTCATGTGTTTGAAAAGTGTATCATCAGTCAACTCTGCATCTGTAGGTTTCTTAAGGACCTTTAAAAACTTGCCTTTAGTCTCTGTGCCCTAACTTCCAAGTTCTAAAGAGAGGATTAGAGCTGCCCATCTCAGGGAGGTGTGATAAGGAGAAACACATTAGAGACCATGAAGGGTTCATCTGCTAAGGCAAAGGAAGGACGTGCAGGAGCCTGAATCGTCTAATGAAGACAGAGGAGGACTGTCAGAGGTTCACATTTGCCAGAGGCACTCAACTGAAGATGAGCCAGTGAAATGGGCAACTGACCTTTCCACACGCTCACAGAGAAGCCCTGCATACAGGACAGTGTAACCGTGGTATAGCTGGAGGGGAAAGGAGGTGTGGAGATGAACAGTGAAATGTAGCCCCAGGGATGCTGCAGACAACTCTCTCTCTCTGAGTCTGAAATGTACCAGCTATGCTGAATCCATCAAATGACAGCTGCCTGATGTGGGGTCAGCTGTTTCACCTCACCATGCTCCTCAACTAAATGGAGTGCATGAGAGCTATGTGGTCTTTGCAAACTTCTGCAAGGCCCACATCAGCGTCCGTGTTAGTACTGGCTGACCTGAGACTTTTGAGGTTGAATGGAGGCTGGTTGCAGAAGGCTATGATGTTAGTCAAGCTGCTAACTCCACATCCTCCAATGATAAAGCACTGGCAACAGCTGTCACAAAACGTGTCACTAACTAGAAAATCCCCGTTTGCACGTGCTTGCTGTGGAACACGTCAGGGAGTTGCTGCCTATGTGGTGTCAGGAGAAGCTACTGTTGGATTTCCCTCTGACTGCCCCTACCAAAGGCATAGGCAGTTATCTTGCTTGCTTGCCTTTTCACTTTCTGTTCTATCTGCTAACCATTCCAACTGCCTGTCTGGTTTCAGGTTGCTCAGTTTTCTTGCCTAGGAACATGAAACAACAAAAGCACTTCATGCGCTGAAGTCGTTTTTCTGGAAGGGATAAAACACTGCTGCAGCCAGGTGCTCTATTTACAGCTTAGAGCACAAACTCAGCGTCCCGTCGTTGTTACTGTAAGCACCAATCTTCTCAGATGTGATGCACACAATGGCAAAATGGGAATGGCTTTGACCTAGTGATTTGCCACTTAGGGAGCATACGGTATTGGTTAAGGCAGCATAACCCACAGACCAGAACACTCTTATGGGATGAGCATTATGCTTTTGGCTTGCCAGATGCTAGCTGAGTCTGGGCCAAGTTGCTGAACGAGTGATAGTTTTTCACTTTTGTCTTCCTGGTAGGTTTCAGTGCTAACTGTTTTAAAGCAACTTGGTGACCTTAGACTCAGACAGATCTAATGACTGCACAGAAATGCAATCGATGCATGTGTAACTGAGCAGCTGTGACATCATGTGTCAGAAGGGACCTTCTGCTAATACTAGCTACAGGTGATTCCCGCTTAGAAGGCCTGGGACTCTGGTTTAGTATCTAGAGGAGATGTATGTGATTTAACTGTTAATAGTATCCATCCTGAGTACATTTCCTTGCAGTGTCATTTAATGCTTAGTAAAAGCAATCTCATCACAGAGTCATTCTGCTGCTGCAGCCCATCAAATAAAATGACTGTGGATTCAGAGAATTAATATAATGGGTGAACACCACTCAGGGAAGCTCATGTGCCGAGAGCAAGTTGTAAGACCTAGAGTGGGCTGCAACTGCATGATGCATTGCTTGGACACAACAGCAGTGCCTCCTTTGAGGCTGCCTTCCCTACACAAAGCTGTCCTGGGGAAGGACATGCTGCTTTACCCCACCTGCCTTTCTGTGCTGGCCCTTTAAATGTGTCAGTGCAAACCAGCTGGAGGCCTTAAGTAGCCATTTGGCAAGTGGCTCCTGTTTGCTTTGTGCCCTCTCTTTTGCTGGTAAGCAATTGTAGCTGCTTTGATACTCTCCTCTACTTGCTGTGAAAGAGATGGTGCTTTGTTTCTGTGGTGTTTTTTGTGTTGTATTGGGTTTTTTGACTTGCCTCAGAAATTATATAGAACAAAAAATAGGATGCAGAAAGTGAAGCTCTACAGTTCCCCAGCCTATATGTTCCTGCCTTGTGGAGATGTATAGTCTGCTAAGGGGGGTGTGTACTTTAGCATAAAATGTCTCCTGGGATTAGAGGGGTCTAATTAATGTTAAAAGTTCTGGTAATGTATCTGCCCCTTACCCAGGTTAAAGTGAAAAAGCTTTCCATAAAACCCTAATACTTGCCACATTTATAATGTTCTTTATTAATGAAGAATGTTCTTCACAGTTGTATCATATTTGTTTCATACCACCAAGCTGCTTAATTTGTGGTAACTGGCACCTCTGTAACGATAAGAAAGTAACTGTTTCACAGTGTTGGGCACCCCAGCAGGAAAAAGCTCTAAGTTGAGTCTTAACTCTCCCACAAATGTTTCATCTTCTACTCACTGTCCGATCTGTGGAGATGCCAGTACTGTTTCAGCTATAAGACAGAGGTGTTGGGTGCCCTGAAAGGGCTATGAGGTTCTAGAGCTGTGTAAAGCATCAGTATTATTGCTATCTTTATAGATAAGAAAAAGCATGTTTGCAGCAAACAAAAAAAAAGTATTCCCCAGCTTTGAATGTGATGTATAGAAAGAGCTGTATTGTTCAGCTATTGCGGTACCTCGTGACGGTGAAATATAGGGTGTTCCTCAAGTTGTATTACAGCTGCAAAATGCATCTCCTGAAATATTAGGCATGCCAGCTAGTTTGGATGTAAATAATAAGCATGTGCATAGTTAGCATTTTAGAAGCCCAGGAAAGCCATTTGTTCAAGCGCTGTCTTGAGCCTTCACTTCCTAGGAGGAACTGTCTGGTGGTGTCTCTGAGTGCTCTGGAAATGCTCACTATTTAATTTAGCTGTGAACAGGTTTCCTTTGCTCCACTTCGGACTATTTTCTCAAGAGAGGTTCTTCAGGTAGCAATGTGCCCTGAGAACAGAAAACAACTTATTGAGGGTTTCATAGCAATATTAATCTGGAGCAGGGTGTTTGCATCGAAACATCATAAGCTAAGTCTCCTAAAATCAAGATACTGACTTAAAATCTCTGATATTTACAAACATACACATTTATAGAAACCACAGAAGTATATATATTTAGTTTTTTGAGGATAATAGACATATACACTCTGGGTTTTTTTCATGCTTTCCTTTTCAATGAATTATTCTAGACATTTTATTTTAAAATTAAATTGTTGTTTAATTATGTAATCCAGATGCTGGAGCTTTACTGAAAGGCTCAGATATGGTTAGGTCCCAGATAAAACAGGTGAGATTTGACAGTGCCATTTTAGGGAATTCACTTGGATTGTTTTCTCATGCTCTTTTCCTCCCCAGTGAATTTATTGTAATTAAGAACCAGTGCAATGGGTGCACAGTCTGTTAGACTGGTATTGCTAGTTTAGCTGTACACTAAAAATAAACACATGCAGAAACATATTATTCTGCCTGGCAGGCTGTTTGGTCTGAGGGAGGGAGCAGACTTTTGGGGACAGCGGATGAGCTGTGTTATTTTAATGGGGTTGTTTTTTGCTAAGGCTCTGTAGTAAGCGTCTGGAGGCCACTGTCACAAGCAGTATCCTCTTTCCTGTGCTCCAGAGGGATGGGTTTTATGCAGGAAACGGTGCCTTTTTCAACAAGCAAAGGAAACTGTTCCTGCCTTATTACAGATGGGTCTAGATATAAAGGACCCACTGCAAGAAAAGGCATTAGCACCCAAGTGAGAAGATGCTTTTTTCATTCCACATGTGAGAGCAACAGCACTCAGGAACACGAGTTAATTGCACAGTGGTCAAGAAATATAAAGCAAGTACGGAAATGTATAGTACTGTGCAATCTATAGTCTTCTCACTTCTTCCACCCCCTTCCCTCAGTTCTGAGCACTGATCACAGCAAAGTACTTCTTCTTTTTTTTTTTTTTTTTTCCCTCCTTTACTTATACTGTCAAACCTTCCATATCCCAAACCCTGTGTGTATAAAGCAGCACCCTGCTGGAGTCTGTGAAAACCATCAGTGCGCGCAGTCACAAGAGACACTCAGCAATGTCTCTGGTGTAAGCTCTGTTATGCAGGATGGAGAGACAAAAGTAAAAACTCAGGGGAGAAAAAGCGTTGGATTTATTTTAGTATCGTGATGCTGGTATGGATGTCAGTGTTTCTTGGAATTTGTACACATTAGAAAATGTGATCTTTATAAGTTTTTATTGATCTTGTCTCAGTGACAGTGACTAATAGTATTTTCATCCCAAAATGTCAGATCTGCTTACAAACCTGAATTTTTCCCCTTCCATGCTACCATTCCTCCAAGCCCTGGAGAGGACTGATATGAGAGGAAACTGAAGCTGAGGAGGAATGGTCTCAAGGACCACACCACCACCATATGAGACTCCATTAACCCAATCAACTTCCTTTATTATTACCTCTTATTGCAGCAGATTCTGCATCTGCTAAGTGGGGGACATCTGTGTTAGATTTTTGTATGGATGATAGAAAGGGGTTTCTTATTTCAAAGAATTTAGTGCCTGAGGAGCTGTGCATGGGGATCACTGTATCAAACTTATACAAAGACTCTTAGGACTACACTGCTTGGAGACTGAAGTATTTCATAGCTTAGAGGAATATATGTAAATGCTGTCTTTATTTCAGAAGGACTCAGCTGGATTTCATTTCTTGGGCAGGGAGGCGATTACTTTCTAATCACTAATCAAACAAAAGGTGATGCAACAGCAATACATCAGCTGCATACCTCGTGCTTGCCCTTACTCATTTGTGTGTTGAAATGTCGTCTCTGCTGGTCTATCCCTTAGTGGTAAAGCTGAGGGAAGCTGCAGTTCAGCAGTGGTTTTTAGCTCAAAGCAGATTATTCATCAGAACTGGAAGACTTGTTTTCCTATCACTTGCCAAAATTGGAAAAAACATACTTCTTTTTTAAGTTCAAGCTCCGAGCTGTATGGTGTTTAGCTGACTACCATCTTTTTGGAGCTCAAGGTAAACTGAGGTACCTAAATATCTTTGTGGGCTGTCTTAAACACTTACTGAAGAGGAAAAATAGACGTAGTGTACATTACTGCTCTGCCTGTGAGATTTTGGGCAGTCAGAGGTCTTGCAGCTAAATTGCTATTAAAGCTGAATGATGCGAAGGGCTAGGCTGGTTCTGGAGTGAGTGATTCTCCAAGCATCGGGTGGGATACCAAGAAAGGGAACCCAGCTGTTATCAAATGAAATTATTTCCCTCCAATTTCTCCCTTGGGTCAGGAAAAAACTTCCAGGAACAAGGGAATTTGGGATTCTTTTGCCTCTGAAGCGGAGAGAATTTCTGGGATATAGGTTGAGAGAACTAATCAAGAAGTGGTGGAAGATGAAATGATAAAATGAATGCTTTTTGCCTTTGCTCATCAGAAAATGGGAATGTTCTGTGGCTCAGTTTGCCTGCTGCTGACAGTTATTGCTGTCTACCAGCAAGTCCCTAGTGTTGGATAGTATTAATTTGTTGACAGGGTAATATACATATCCATCTCCCCACAGTCACACTCAGATGCATGTCTCTTAAGTACAGCCTACTATTTTTATCACTGTTCTGCCTGTGGGTCTTAGCGAGCAATCTGAGGTCGGAATTAACAGTCTGCATCGGAGGCTGTGTCCTCAGCAGAGATTTTCTCATTAACTGGTGATGAACGTATGTTTCCTAGTGGGTTTGCACATGCTAGTGTGGATTCTCCAGAAATGATTATATTATGTGTGTATCTCCAAAGGATGTATGTGTGTTTTTTACCAGTAGGTGTGTAAAACTATGCTGCCAGCTTCACGCAAAAATATTTACTTTAGATATATCTTTTGAGACAGAAGAGGCAACACTGGAAATATTTGTGTAGTAATTACTCATGGAAGGCCAGTATCGGAACATGTCGGAAATTAATTTGATGGAATGTGTATGTGATTAGTCTGGCTGCTGATGCTATCTTGATGAGTACTATCCTTCACTTTTACTGATTCTTTTTCATGTGGAATATACAACAACAACTGTAATGTTGAGTTAATGAAGGTTGGTTTTTATTTTTTTGGAGGACATATATATAATTGCATAGAAATAAAGCATCTGTGCAATGTATATTACATATCTGTATCTGTCCTTAATTGTTACAGTTTTTCCCTTTGGATTTTCAGAACTGGAGACTGTGGAGTGTTATTGAATCTTTATTGCTTCTAAGATCCTGGATTCATATTTGGAAATAGTGGGCTATATAACATCACTGATCTGATTTTGCTTTCTGTGCGCTGCAGCTTTAAATTTCTAAAAAGTCAAGGCAGCATCTTAAAATAAGAAGCGGGTGCAGGCTCGACTTCCCGGAGCCTTCGCTTTTGTTCTTTCTTGGTTTTAGTCTAAAATAAGTCATTCGGAATAAAAGCCTATTTTTGTGCTTTGTGGGTGGAAAAAACTTACCTCCCTCAGTTCTCATGCTGTGCACAGCAGTGCTGTATGTACACCCAGTGTTAGTATCTGGGAGATACCAGATAAAGCCTTCAGTTACTTTGATCTACTAGTCATGTGTTAAAAGTAGGAATAAAAGTTCCTCTTTAAAATATGGAGATTTTGAGATATTTGCAGCATTGTGCTTTCCATCCCTCAGCATTTTGTAAATGTAGGAAACTAATGTCAAGGGATCACTTGAACCATTGCATGAAGAAGCCACCCTTACTGTAGAACAGAGTTTTTGTAACACATGGACATGAAACGGAAGGGCTTAGGAGAAGGTGTGCTGTGGTCAGCTGAGGGGGCAAGCAGAGTTTCTAGAGTCCACAGAGGAGATATTTAAATTGCAGAAATAGAAAATAGAGCTTATGAGGTCATTTCTTCCTTTCCCTCTGCTCCCCAAGGCAGGATTTTTAATATTTAAACCATTTTTGACAGATGACTCTTTAGCCCGTTCAGAAAAATTCAAATGATGGAGACTCCACAACTTCCCAAGGCAATCTATTCCAGTACTCAACTGTCCTAACCATTAATCGCATTTAATTTGTGAAGGACACAAAGGCTGACATAGCTTCCATACTAAAAGGAGAGGACTTTTAGAAAATATAGGATCTGTAATTTCAGTGGGCTGGTTCTCCTGTGATGTGAAAGATGGTTCCTTCCCAGCACACAGTGCTTTGTGGCATAGGTTGGGTGCCTGGAAGAAAGCAGCTGCGAAATCACCAGTTCCAGAGCTGCTTGCAAGCCTGAGGACTTGGGAACTCATCCCTCCTTGTGGTATGAGACCAGAGCATGGGTGACAACACATTCCTTGTTCTCCCAGAAATTTTGTATAGCTAGAACTTATGAATTTTGTACATTTTTGTGGGATTTCTGGACATGTGCAGCACGTATGCAGTAAATAAACATGAGACCTACAGGAGGGTGGGACAGCAGCATGTGAAGAGCAACCACAGCTGCAGAGCTATTTAGCACCCACCTGTGATGGATGCAGAGAGGGAAGGGAGAAAAAGAGAGGAAGGAATAGAAAAATATGCTAGAAAGGCTGAGGGATATTAAAAACATTCACATAAGGAAGAGAGGCAAAGATGCATAGGAAGGGATTTAGAATACTGGTAGCTGTATGCTGTTGTCAAAGTCAAAATGCAGAAGCTCAGTACGATTTGTGTTACTGTCAGTTCCCCCCTGCAGAAGTGCCGCTGTGTGAGCTGGGAGTGCTGATGTGGTAAGCTGTCTTGCAGGACGTGTTTCAGCCATGGGTTATAATTCATGTTACATTTGTGTAGGATTCTCAAAAAGTGGTCCAACACGGTTCTTCTGGACTAGCAGCTGATAGCTTGTTCTGCAGGGCAGCAGCTGTCTCTCACTTTCTACCATACCTTATCCACACTCTGTGCTGCCACCAAACAAACTGTGAGAGGAACGACATGTTTTTCTAGTGAAATGGGTTCTGAGGGGAAAATCTGTAGGCCTAGGAAGGTGTGCTGTTAGGGTTGCACTGACACGGTCACTCCTGAGGGATGGTCAGAGTTGTCAGCACAGGTTGGATGAAAAAAGCTCCAGCCACACTGCCTTGCTCTTCTGATAGCTGGATGTCTCAAAGATCAGTTAAGTGTCTTTGGTGGACGATGACCACCTGGTTTTATTTAGATTCTGGGCTAGAGCAAATACCTGGTCTTGTGTTATTTAGCAAACCATTACTGGAGATTTGGAATCTGAAGCAGACAAAGCCACCTGAGAACCCTGGCTGTGTGCACTGGCCATGATTTTTTTTTTTTTTCTAGATCCACAAAGGGTAGCTGAGGTGCTCCCACTATAACTGTTGTACCTAGTGTATGTCCCAAAACATCCTTTCTTGATGGCCTGAGAGCTCTCCCTAGCCAGTACCTTTGTTCCTCTTGTTGGAGGAACAGTGTATGTGGACATCCATCCCTTCTACCCCTCTTGTAGCTCATGCAAGGTAGATACTGAATGGGGAGCAGCTCAGAGCTGTGTGACAGCACCCTCTCTGACAGGTAGCTACTTTTGCTGACGGTTTCCTGGCATCTTGGACTAGCAAGCCATTCTCAGCACTCAAAACTTTATTGTCGACATTTTAACTGATGACTGTTAAATTTTACTGTTGCATTTGGTTTGGATACACTGCAAATTACATCTGACTTTCTCAACTGGTCTTTACAATGCCACCTGCTGGAAAGGATCCGAGAAGTGCTACCTTAGCCAATCTCCGGATCAGGTAGCTTTTCCTGAGCTCTCTTTGTGGCTGAAGCAGATAAGATCTTCCCTCAGCTCTCATCCTCTCAGGTATTTCAGTGCATCAGTAATATTTTAATTAAAATGGCAAAGTGGAGTAAATCTAACAGCTATCTCTAGGTTATGCAAATACCTTAGACCTGAGCACATTTCAGGTACAAAAGGGTTAACTGCACATGGTTTCATACTCGTGTGGAAAAAGAATGACACCTTTTTTTTATCAGCCATTTTGGTGCTGTCTTTTTTAATCATTTCAGGCTTTGAACTGCTGCTCTGAAAGAGAGTCTCTGTCTCTTCATCTTCGGCAGCTGTCAGGTCTGGAGGCCTAATCAATGCAGGTTATTGATAGCAAATCAATTAATGCAGACAAAGGATCAAAATTAAGGAGCTTTCACTAAATTAATAAGTGATTCCAAGTCTTTTAACAGTGTGTCTCAGATAAGGGCAGCTCAGTCTTCTGGGACAGCAGCCTCCAGTCCTGTGTTTCCAAAGACAATCAGCTGGAAAGAGAGAGCTCTGCTTGCACATTTCTTTCCCTGTTTAAATAACCTGTTTTGTTCAATAGGAACTGCTTAAAGTCTGAGTCTGGAAAGGCTGCCAGGAAGCAGGTCCTAACTGAAAAGAGCAGGTTTATCTGCAGAAGGATGTCATGGCCTTGCTCAGCTGATTCAGGGAGGACCAGTTATTTCAAAAGCCAGATTTATAAAAGATACCGGCCAACACCAGAGTTAAGGTTCTCTTCAATAGCAGATATATCTGAAATTGAACTAGAGATGACCTTGGAAACAACTCGTTGCAGGAGAGCTAGAATAATTTGGAGCTCCTGACAGACCCAGCCCTTCTGCCCTATGGTGTGCCCTCCTGGGAGAAGGTGAGCCAGGCTCAATCCAAGCTCCTTGCAGTTGGTTTCCCTGCCCTGTTGCCTGCCAGGAAGGGTCAGACAAGATGCCTGATGCTCCTAGTACAGCCGGCATCCCTGCCCTGTGGCCCTCAGCCTGTTCTAGGGGGCTGGGTGGAGACCTGAAGCCTGGCAGCTCCCTGCCAGTCACTGCAGCTTTTCTACCTTCTCTCCTGCTTCCACCAAGGGAAACCCACCAACAGTGCCATGCAGGAAGAAGAGAGCGTCTCCGGCAGTTTTGGTGCCTGCTATCTCCTCCCATTTTCCTGCTTAATAAGAAGGGCCATTCTTTGAAATGCCAGAAACTCTCCTGCTGTGACAGTAATTAACAGGGATGGAGATGGAGCTGGGAAGTAGATTACGGGAGTACAAATATAGCGTGTAGCTCACTGAAGATGAAGAATGGTTCAGGTCACTCCGTGAGTCTCCCTCACAGCTTGGTGGAGACAATGTCTCCCTGTTTGTGCCTAACTAGGTCGTGTCAGGTCCAGGTGCCACGAGTGCTTCATGCAGGCTGCGCAGGGCTGGATGCTGTCCCCTGGTGCTGTGCAGGCCAGCACTGTGCTCTGTGGGCTGAGCAATGAAGGTGAGAGCAGTCTGCTGGCACCTGCCAAGGGACCACAAGAGGGGGTCCAGTGGCCTGGCCTTGTTTATGCACTTGATCCCGTGATGCCAAGGCAAATTCTGAATTAAATTCCTGTAGGTTTTGGTTGTAAGCCTAATTGCAAGCCATTTAGTGTCAAAGAATAATATTTTTTATATGCTGTGTGAAAGACTCCTTGTGACTAAAATGGCTGCAGCTTCCAAAACTTCTGACAAGAAGCTTATGCCAGCAGTGCTAATATTTAGATGAATATATGGAGATTTACAAATGTAGCCCTTGTCATTGCTGATAGCAGAATTGCACCTGAATTCCAAGCTTATTGGGTCAAATTTCATGTAATCAAAGGATCATCTCCCTGCTACACTGTCTACTGATCTCTGCCTGGCTGTCTGTTGCCACCCGTTGCCTATTCTACTGCTGGCACTGAAATCCAGTCTGTTATCTTCATCTGCCTGCCTCTGGACTTCAAACAGCAACACAGCTGATCATTGTTGATCTAATCCTCTTGTGATCATCTGCTCCTGCCAAAGAGTCATGAAGCTGAACACATGGCATGGAGGCCAATGGACATTGTAGACAGCATTGCAGCACAAAGCTTGGGTCACATCTGAGAGAAGGACTAGGTTAACTTATCACCCCGAATCAGATGGATGAGTTGTAATACTGGGAAAAGCGGCTCTCTGAGGGTACACCGCTGTTGTTCTTTGTTTCTGTGCCTGTTGGGAGTGATGTGATGGCTGTACTGCATCTTGCTTACTCCAGGCAGGGTTTGCAGCCCTTCGATGTGCTCCGCTTTGCCTTTCTTCCATGGCTTTCAGTTTCCTCCTACAAACGCCTGCGCTGACTGCAGTTCTCTGCAGCCGTGCGTCTCAGTAACTGCTTAACCTAGAAATCCATTGCTAAAAAGATCTGACATCATAACACCCTGGAAAAGACTCCTCTCCCCTCTTCCCCCTCCCTGGTCCTTCTTTTTTCTTTTCCCAGGATATGTGAAAAGCTGTAACTACCAAATCAAAATCTATTTGATTTTTGTACTCCCTTGATAACCGGGCAGCTGATCTCTATCACCTGGCTGAGGCTTATCTGCTGCCTCCAGCCTCCCTGCTGTAGCAATTGGTTCCTGTGGGGAAAGCGCTGGGTTATAAAGTGAGACTGATATCATGGTCAGGGCCTTTCGCTTTCTAACTGTGACCATTGTTGGCGAGATGTTCCCAAGCAAGCGGCTTGGTTTTCTGGGAAGACTAGAAGGAAGAACTGGGCCTCTGCGATGTAGAGGTTCAAAGATATATTTTTAATGCCTGTCTTTTTTTTTTTTTTTTCCTTTAAGTTGTGAAGTGATGTCAGGGAACGTACGGGGTCAACAGCATAGGCTAGAGCCAAGGTAATGGGCTAGTGGTTTTGCTTTAGCTCGTAAAGTTCCCAGGAGAGATCTCGACCTTGTTAGGCAGGCACGGACCCACATGTGTTTTGTTTTGTTTCAGCCTGTTCTGAAAACAGTTCTAGTAGAAGAAAAAATGTCAGCTGCTGTACTTTGTATATTACTTGCTAATTTTTAACTGTAATTGTAATTTTTGTGTAACTTTTGAATGAGTTTACCAGGGTGCTGAAGAGGCTGTAGATCCATATGTGCACAGCTGGGTGTAGGTAGCTCTCTCTTAGCCACATAACACTAGTAGGATGTGGGAATAGGAGCATTCCCACCCCATCCCTTCTGGCTCAGTCATGTCCTAACTGTAGTGATTCAGCTATCTGGAGCCACTGGTAAAGGCTGCACTCATGTTAGCTCCTTTTAATAACCAAGATGGGAGACGAGGAAGCAGGGACTGCCACAGATACAACTGTGCTGGTATTATTTACCTGGTTCAGCCATTGTATGATTAGATTTTTGTTACTCTGATTGGGCACTAGCTTTGGGTGAGAGGGAATAGAGTTAAACCAAATCGCCTTTCTTCCCTGGAACTGAGCAGGCTGGGCAGCATATGCAGCTTTTTTGGCAGTTTGGTTCAAGATTAGTTGGCAGTATAGATAAAACTGCATTTTGCTGTCCCAAGGAGAAGGGTAATGCAGGGTAGTTCTTGCAACGGGTGCTGTAAGAAAAAGGCTGAGCTGGGTGAAGTGGGGCAGCTGATAAGACTCAGCCAAGTGACAGAGATCGTTGGTCTGTATATCCTGTCCTTGCTTCAGCAGCAGCCCCTCGGGTTGTACAGGGTCCACAGCCATTCTGCCATCCTGCCCGTCAGCTCTCCTGTACAGCTGCTGCTTTGCCGAAGTGTAAAGCCACCCCCCTAACTCTTTTTATTCTGCAATGCTGTTTTTAAAACTAGCACAGCCAGGCTGGCAATGTGTTTAAGTGTGGTTCTGCTTATGGAGGAAGGTGAGGCAGAGACTTAACTCCTCACTTTTCAGTTTCTCCTTCTCTAGATCTGTTATTGCGGTGGTGCTTCCACCCATCGCTAGCAATACCTCCTGGCACAGCGACAGCCAGGTGCTGGCAAGCTGCTTCAGATTAGTGGCATGTATATTATCTGATTCCTCTCTTTGCTAGGTTGGCCTGCCACGTACACACAAGCAGTTCAGTTCACAAGTCAGCTCGTTTCAAAACTATCTAATAGCTAATACAAATGAGATAGTGTAAGAGTTAGCATGTTGAGTACTCCCAGACTGGCTGCTTGCTGTATCAGTGTTCTCCCTGTTGTGACCTTACACAGCTGAGTTATAAACCCTTCAGCCAGGCTGATAAATATTGTTTTGGCATTGCTCCCAAGCACTCGTGTTGACCACTGAGATAAATGTAGGATTTTTGCTTTCAAATGGGCAAAACTGTTCCAGTTGACAGTCTTTGTGTCTGCAACAGCCTAGAGCAAACCAAAGTCCTAATGTACTGTAGGACTCCATAGCTTGGCTATGATGCTGACACTCAGACATCTGACAGCATCAGCTGGATGTGTCTGGAACATTGCCTGCTACTGAGTGAGTTACAGGTGCCCTTCTCTGCACCTACGTCTCGGACAAGAAAAAAACTTGTCATAACTTCATACATAGGTAGTACTTCTCTATAGTCGGTACAGATTATTTTATACTCTTAAGACTGCATAATTGCAAGTGGTCAAGATACCAAAACTCAGCTCAGGCAGCAAATGACCATGTGCACTGTTACCCTCACTGAGCAGTGAAGTGCCTTTGTTTAAACCACCAGAATGAAGAGCTACTACCTTTGCAGTGATTTAAGGCAAAATGTTCTGTTCTGCATTAGAGTTGAATTAAAAGGGTGTGTATAATATGTTGCCACAGCCCAGTGGACACACAGTAATTTGATAAGCCAAGGAAACTTCACTGTTTGCACTCACATGGCCATGCCATGCTTCTCTTCTGGTAGAATTAAAGTGACTTGATCACAGCTGCATACACACTTGAGTTTTAAAAAGACTTTTAAAAGATATGTGCTTGTATTTGTCTGCACATGTCAGACCTCAACACCCAAATGCAGAAGTGGATGCGCAGACACGTTGGCTTTGCATCCCCAAAGCAACGTGTGCCCATTCCAATGTCATGTATGTACCAGGAGTGTGCCTCAAATATGTGCTCTTTACCAATGGATTTCTGCAGCAGAAGTAGGATCGCAGGGCAGGAATTCCTGGCATTCGTTCCTGTCTGATACTGCTGATGGGCAGAGTGTTATGATGGTGAGAATGCGAATCTTTTTTCCTGTAAGAAATGTTACGTACATACCTATTTCACCCTGTCACCCAACGCCTTCTAGGTCCAGTGTAGAGACCACTCCAAATCCAGAGCACACCACGTGGTATTACAGTCTTACAGGGCTTATAAGGGATGGAGCCTTCTGTGTTACAACTATGATTGAGTGTTCCCTTTGTTGTACTTTTCCCTTCACAACTGGCATTGATGTCCTTGTGTTCATCATCTAAAAGCTTGTGGAGAGCTGAGACAGCCTTGTAGCCCTGACTGCAATGAAAGGTCTGAAGTTCCACCTGTGTTTGGACGTGGACGTGCATAGTGCAGCTAGCAGAAGCGAGTCCTTGCTGGTTGGTTGTTTTCACATCAGAAATGGAACAATAAACTCTCCTGAGACTTCATTCTGTGAGTGTTCCCTGGTGGGCAAACGGGCAGCTGGTGGTAGAAGTGCCAGGCATCTCATGGGATGGCCTGTTTCTGCAAAATGCAGTTAGACTCCAAATCTGGAGAAATTGCAAATCATTGCATTATTCTGCTCCTGGAAAGAGAAAACAAGGTCTCACGAGTGTGTTACAGAACTCAGGTGCATCTCACTATCGTTTTCTTTCTGTTGTGGATACCCCAAACAGTGTTGTCTTCCCATTAAGGCAATTAACTGAAATCTGCAAAAGGCAGTAAAATGACTTCAGGATTGTTGTAATTCCTGTAGCGTGGCAGCAAGCCGTTGTATAGCAGTTGACAGAAGTAAAACCGTTTGTCCATACAGTATGGCAGCATACACTGTCTGCAACCAAAATGCAAACTCTCATCAAGTAGATGTGTTGGGTGAAAGCTAGGAGGGAAAGGATGGCACAGAGACAGTGGCAGAGTGGAGGAGACTGACCTTGCTGGGCTGCTGCCTGTTAGTGCCCGACCCACTGGAAGGTTTCAGCAATGACTGTTTAGTATGCAGCTGGGCATTATTTTATATCTACTGTAATTTGAAAGTAGTCGGGATCTAAAAAGCTCTCTCTGAGCAACTGGCGCTGCTGCCAGCATTGATAGAAGCACAGATTTGAGCTGGCACTGGGAACAGAAAACTGTGCTATAAAAACCACGTTTGACACCAGAAAACAAAGTTTGCCACTGTTGTCCTACTGGGTCAGGTAAGAACTCATAAGGATAAGCTGAACACAAGTGACTGCTGCAGTCCAGCTGCTGGACACCAGCGTTGTCTGTAATGGAAGCAGTTGTAATTTTTGCCTGTTTAGCTGTTCTCAATTTTGCTTGCAGGAAAATAAAATTTAAAAAATTCTTTCCCTACCCTCTGCAGTGAGTGATTCCACCAAATTTGCCAAAAAAACAGCGTAGCAAGGGATTGGGCTGGGCTTGCACAGGGTTTCTGTTTCTTAGGCCGTGGAGAGTGTTGCTGGAATTCTCAGCACTGAAAGCTCTTTGAGTTCATTTGGTAGGAGAGCGCGTGGCAGGGGACAGTCTTCTCTGTTCACTACCAACAAAAGCGGAGAGGAGGGAGCTGTTTGGAGGTGGGTGGGAGATGGTACCAGTGCAATTAAAAAAATAATAAAAGCAGGGACAGAATTACTTCCCTCCATATGAGTATTTTATAGTGTCTGAGATGGGCAAGAACAGAGGTACTCTATGGCTTTGAGACCCAAGGAACTCCGCATTATAAATCCTGCTTTCTGTGCACTAATGCTTTTAAAAGTACCTCTTTCTTCCTCTTCCCACTCCTTGCAGAAACAGCATCCGTTTATTCCTTGTAGAATACACACACACACACAATTCTTTTTGCAAAGTGCACAATCTCTCCTTCCCCTTACTAAACTGAAATTCAAAATTTCAGCCTGACTTCCCAGGAGAGGTGGTGATGCTCCATGTAAGGCAGTTTACTCCATCTGATGGCTTATTATCATCACTCGCTTCACTTTTCTCCTTTCTCTCAAAGTGGTTGTTAAAGGAACCAGGGCAGCCTCCCCATCCCCAGTTAGCAAGAAAACTCAAGTCTCTCTGTTTAGCAGCACAGGCTTTGCTAGGACTGTCATTTTAGGGCTGCAGTTAGAAGAACTGGCCACGTCATTGTTTTTTTGTACTGACTGGAATGATATTTATGTTCAGTATGGCCTGAATAGAAGCAAAAAGTGTGTAGTATGTGTACTCAGAACAGCTCTGCAGGGACATCCAGGTGAAGAAGAAAAGACTGAGGTGGAAATGAAAGACCCTAAACATGGACCAGTCTGATTGTGGGTATAGACTCCACTCCTGACAAAGAGAAGGGCACTAAAGTCTGGGAGAGGTGAAACTCTATTTCTGATCTGGATGAGAACATCTCAAACACTACTGTTTTCTTTTCATGCTGTGCATGTGCTCTGTCCTGCCTCCTCCAGTACGATGAAATACTCAGATGGTTTCCTAGATAGAAGCTTACTCTCTGCGTCTATGCGTATAAATACGATATCTTCCTTCCAGTGTTTAAGAAATAAAAAAGAAGTTACCCTCTGATAGCAATGATGGATTTCAGAGTGCATGAATGAAGCTCAGTAGAGTCTGGTGAAGTATAACCTCCCCCTCTCAGAAGGGGAAAGCTGAGTAACAAAGATGGGGTGACTTGACTAAGACAATGTGAGACAGAATTAGGAACAGGAATCAGGAATTTTGTACTTAAGTCTTTGGCTTTCTGACAAAATCACCCGTCTGTCGTCAACAGACTGGAAACATATAAGTCGTGGCTTTGTCTTTAGGAAGAAGAGATGAAATCCAAGTGGGTTATTTCAGTTTGGTCTGAAAGGCTCAGTGGCAGGTGCGAACTTTCTGCTTCCCATCATCCAGCTCTTAATTGCAGTTTCTTTGCTGTTTGGTGTAGCATCCTGAATTGCAATGACATTATGCTACAGCAAGACCATATAAACATTGCTCTGCTGCTGTCTCGCACCAAATTATTCTTGCAGGATGGGTCCATCACAGTGTGAGCTGCTAAGCATGACCAAGTGTTCAGGGGTTGACTGCAAGTGCTTGGGAACTTGGTGTAACTAGAGGTGTGATACAACCTGACACTTGCGTGCAAAATGGGTGACTTTAGGCACATGTGGCTATTGCCCTGACACCCATGCAATGTTGTGAGCTTTTTTAAGGAGACAGGAGGTTGTATCCCCTTTCCCTCCCTCCAGGTGAAGAGAAGGATTGAAATGTGGGTTAAGGTTTGCAGTACAGCCTGTCTTGCTGACTCAGTTCCTCTCTGGTGGAAGAGGTTAACAAGGAAGAGCAGAAAGCAGGTATATTTCATTGATGATATGGGGACTCTTGGAAAGAGAAGTAGGGGAGAAGGAAACAAGCCGTTCTTAGAGGACTCTGCTACAAGGTCTGCGCAGCTACTACCACTGCCTAATGCGAGCAGTCACTCTGGAGACTTGCTGCCTTGTGCTCTCCAAGAAAATAGGGATGACCCAAAGAACGGTAGTGACTGTGCTGAGGAAATGTTTGAGTTTCAAATGCAGCAGGATTAAAAAGTTTTTTCCTGTTCCTCACTCACTCTATGTCGCTCAGTGGAACAGCTTTTCTGGTGGGCACAAAATGGGAGGCTGGCTCCTCGCTAATACTGACAACAAGGTGTCTTGGAGCACAGCGCTACTAAAGCCAGGTGTCCCACCAGTGTCTGCCCTTGCTGGCTGCTTAGGATCCCTCAGGGTTTCTAATCTGGAGTGCCATAGTGAGACTGGGCTGATCTCCACATGAAGCAGGTTTTAGTGGCAAGGCAGCTTGTTTTAAGGGAAAAGGAGGGAGCATAATTAGCAGTGGGAGTCCTGACTCCTTGCCCTACTCTGGTGGAAGCCGGTGAAATTTGCTGAGGCTTCAGGAGAGCTTTGGACTGGCTGGCCCCAAGGGTCTGTCAGGATGTTGCTGTAGCCTTAGGCATGTGGCTACAAAGGAAGGGGGAGAAAAGCTGTGATAGAATGAATGAGAGGAAAGGGGCAGGAATAGGGATTGAATCCAGCTCCATATTCTGCAGGGGAAAATTAACATTTCTTTTAAGCCTTCAAGATTGCAGAGCCTGGCTGCACAGAGATAAGTGTGTACACCAGCTGCCCAGTGGGATTTTACAGGTTGACAGTGTTTAGCATGCTGCATTTAACAGTTTCATAGCCAACTTTTCTCAGTGACATGACACAAGGTGAAAAAGCTACAAGAGGAAGGTGAGGTGTGTGTGCTGAATCCTACAAGAAATGGTTTCTTCAGTCTGTGGCCTAATGAATGCCTGGATGAAAGAAGAGGTGAAGCAAGCATGTGTGAAGGACAGGTAGCTGATATTACCTCTGTCTGGTGAAGTGACAAGGAGTTTAGTGAGGATACCCTGACAACAGACTGTGGCTGTGCTGTCTGTACAGGCAGGTCGGTGCTGTCATGAGTTAGCTGCTTAGAGTTTCGCTTCTTAATGGGGCCCACCTCTGAGGAGGTGAACATGTCCCATTGTTTGCAGTGGTGAAGCCAGCTCACATATTTCTTCCTTCTTGGCTATTTGTCACCACAAAGTAAACTGGGAAAATGGAATGGTCTGGCTTAAAGTGAAATTTTTCTTCTTGGTGGGGGAAAGGGAAGAGTTGTTCTCAGTGGTTTCTGTAACATCTGGGAGCAGGGTTTTTGTTTTGGTACACCTGAGGTGGTTCTGAACTTCTGCACAGAGATGGGAATAAGGACCCAGAGGGTGACTGAAGAAGAGCTGGGGGTTTTTTCCCCTTCTCCAAATGTGACCTCTTTGGGGGCAAAGAAGAATGTTTCTGGGTTTAAGAAATTAATCGCTTGCTTGGAAAGTCTCAGCAGCCATTAATAACTGGGCCTACAGGAGTACTTGAGTTCAGTGTGTCACATTCTGAATTTGGCTTGGGAAATGAGGACAGCTGAGATGATCAGGGAAGAGATCCCCTGTCTGGTAAGACAACACTAAAAATTTGACTCAGTGTAACTAGCAATAAAAGGCTGATGGGTCTGTGAAAGCTGTCTACTAACACATGCTAGGAAAAGCTACTGGGGAAGGAGATGCATTATTTAAGCTGATGGGAAATGCCAGCATAAGGCGGCTGTATAACCTAGTCCTCAACAAACTGAGACTGCAAATGAGAAGAATGCTTCCAGCCATCAAAGTGAAGTTGTGAAGCATCCTTCTCATAGAAACACTGGAGAGAAAAACTACTTGTCTACAATATTGCTGAGGAATTACAGGGCATGAGTACCAATAGTAGCAGGGGCTGGACTCAGAAACACACAAGATCCCTTCTGAGCCAGATCCTACCTTTTAATTTTCAATGCTAAGCTCCTAGCCTTGTGAAAAGTGGTGAGAAATAAGCTTCACTTCTACGTTCAGGTCCTTCACTAAGGAGGAGGGTGGGACCACTTTGAGCACATCTTCAGGAATGACCAAGAATTTAGCATGGAAGCTTTGAAGAGGAAGAGGTGTTTAATCTTAAACTGTGGTTTAAACCTGTTTTATCACCACTGGCTTGCTGAGTAAGGAAATCACAAGATGAGGAACTATCTGCTTTAAGTACAAATAAGTATATTTTGCATGTACTTTTTGTACAGAACTGCAGGGCAATATTGATAATCTGAAGTTAGTCTGGGCAGAGGAAATGAACCATCAAATCTCAGCAGAGAGGATGCTGGCTGCTGAGAGCAGTACAAGATCCCTCTTGAATATCAGTGGAAAATGATGAGATATTTTCACAGGGTGGATATGCAAAACAAAATAGATACATGGTTCACAGTGAAACACTGGCAGGAATACCTTAGTATCAGGAAATCATCTTCCTGTCTTCTGGGATTCTCCTAAATTAAATGGCTGATGTTTTAGTAAATTGACGTGAGTTATTTCGGGGATGTATCCCCCAAGTTCTTATTACCATGCTGTTAGGAGAATGTCCTGATTTTCTGCAATTAAACAATGATAGGTAACTGTTTAACATTCTGTGACTGAAGCCAGTAGCTGTATTAAATTACTGTGTGTGCAGAGACAGATACCATCCATAGGAATGGAGTTGGCCAAAATGGGGTAATTAAGAGGAATGGTGTGACTTACTGCCTCCGCTAGATTAGCACCAGGACTGTTTGAGCAGGGCGAGGACCAAATGGCAGGTTTTGCTTTAACATTTATAATAGCAGTACCTTTTCTCAGCATCTCTTTCATCTCAACTCTTCTGACTACTCTTCTACATTATAGCGCACAATCTTTACAGGTAAAAATGCCTCATGTGGTCAACAACTTTGTTGCTTTAACAACAGCTACCGTGTAAAAGGAACTTGTCAGACTGGTGCTCTCTGGTGCAGTTGTTAGTGCTGAAAATGTTGCATTGTGTTTCTGTAGTTAGTAGGCAGGCTGGATGTTTCCCTGAGTCAGAGGCTCCCCCTGTGTTGTTACTCATTGCCTCTCTGCACAGCTAAAAACAGTTCTTAGCAAAATTTAGTAGTATTCTTCCATCGTTGGGCCTGCCTGCGTGCATGATCACCAATAATCAGCTGCACAGTAGCAGCTTGTTTTCTGCTATCTGGCTTGTTGAAGATGATATATGAAGTATGAAGAATAGTGTGAGATGTTTTTCTTAAGCTACGTTAAGCCCACTGTGCTGACAGCAGCAAAACAGAACTTGTTTTGACAAGGAGTTGAGCTAACATGACACAAAAGCTAAACGCAGGAAAGACGAGGATCTCTGTCAGACCCTGGCGATTTTTTTCTTTTGTGGGTCATTTTTAAAAGCCTTTCCCCGGCACTCTCCTAGGTTCCCAGGGTTTAATTTCTGAGCTGTCACCTTCTCCACAGCGTGAAAGAGACTCCTTGGGTTTTTTTTTCCATTGGTCTTTGTTGCTTCCAGCATAAAGGCTCAAGATTTATTTTGAGACTTAAGGATCATTACAATATTGGTAGTGTTGCATCTTTATGTGGTTGTGATATGTCACCGTGACTTGTTGCCTCCAAGCAGACTGATGCAGTTCAACAGAAGGAAGACAGTGTCGTGTCTCATGACATGTTTCTTCTGCACCGTGGGGCAGATATGAGGAGTTAGGACCCCAATACAGATGGCTCAAGCCTGTAATCACTCTGTGTCTTCTCTCAGGCAAGCAGGGGGAATTCAAGTCATCTTCAGGGCATGGATCAGACAGGGCTTTCTTTTACTGTAACCATCAAGGGGCGATTGCTGCCCCAACAGGTCATTGAACCAGCTCATTCTGCCACAGTCTGAAAGATGGATTGCTTTAGGTCTGGCATTTATTCATGCTGAGATGGGTATGTATAAGTCCTGTGCTCCAGTGTGTGAGCTGTTTGCATAGCAGAGGTTGGAAAGGTCCCATTCTCCACCCCTCACAATGTTGCATGAAGGTTTTGCATTACTCCGAATGTTTCAATATTTGAGGTTACAAGAATCAGAGTGCTGAAGGTTAATGGACCCTAAGAGTCTGTGACAAATAGCATTAATGCTTTTCCATTGATCACCTATACTGGGGGATCCTACTGGTATATACTGGGGTTCCCTCTGGGCCTGCCCAAGTTCTGTTGCTAAAGGAGAGTTGTGTACGTTCAGGTTTCTTCCCAGCACGATGCCAGGAGGCAGCCGTGGTCTGCACCCCGTAACCAAGGCTGCAGAGCCAATTGCAAAGCTTGCCTATTCCGTAGTTTAGATCTAGTGAGTTCATTGGGGCCAGGATTTCATCCTGTCTCTGGACATCTTGTCTACGGATATTTTCTGCTGGGTTCTGTCCTCTGGATAATGGGCTTGCTGCTGCTGTGCAGTAGAGAAACCACAGTGGTACATGGGAGCTGATCTTAACAATAAGGAACTGCTCCAGTGTTGTCTGGTAGGCAAAGGTGACTTGAAAAACTGCTCACTCATAGAAGTGTGCTAACAGAAGTCGTTCAGTATTCACCAGTCACCAACATGCAATAACGAAAAATTGGTCTTCTCTGATGCCGTGGGGTTTCAATGACAGCCTAGTTCCTAATGGCCAGGTAACAAATGGGTGTCATATCAGCAACTGGGAACCCTTCTCTAGTGCTGCATGAGCCATGGAGGCCTTGTTCCCTGCGAGGCCATCCTGAGCATATTGCAGGGAGGTGAGCTAGAAAAGTGCCTTCATCTGTTGCATCTCTTCTCAAACTGCTGGTCTTCAAACAAAATACTGTGTAAAGTGATAAGTGTTGGTAAAGTACTCTGGGGCTGTAAGCTGGGATCAGCGTTAGGGTTCATTAGAATAATTTAGAAAACTCTTTGTCCTTCATAATTCCAAGCCTCTTCCCACTTTTGCTGAAAGCTGCTGCACAGCTCCCACTGACCTCATCTGTGCAGGACAGAGCCAGGAAATGCAGCACTTGTCTTGCTGCCTTGCCCATGGCAATGTCAACAGCTGTCACAACTGTGAGCCTGGTCCTGGCAGGTAGATAAAGGAAGGAGGAGTCCCTTAAATGCAGGATATATTATTAATAGGTTTTATAATGTGTTACTATAACAACCAGCTGTTTGGGTTTTGCCTTTGTGTGTCCATGTGCTTGTGTTGAGCAAGAGATAGAAATGTATAGCAGAGTGCATGCAGCAGTCAGGGGGTCAGTGCAAACCCCTCTCAGAGGGAAGCTGTCACCAGTGTAGGCAGGAGCTGGGGAGAAGCTGAAGCCTTGGGGAGCAAGGAGTAGGGTGGGTGCAGGATGGCTGCAGAGAATTAAAGGGCTGTGGCAGTTATGTTGGAATGTCACTTAAATGGTAGAAAGAAACACAGCCAGAGGCTCAGCTCATGCAAACAGACCAGGCTTATAGGTCAGTACAGTCCCAGCAATCTACAGCAAATGAGATAGGGTGTGGTGAAGTGAGAGCATCATCTGAATGCTATCCAGTACTCCTCTCGGGAACCTCAGAAGACATCACTATCTCAACAGAAGGACTAAAGTAGGGAAGAGTGTCAAATAGCCCTCAGAACAGTGAGTCATACCGTTGATGGAAGAGCCAGCCTCCTGCTCAAAGCAACTTCTATGTGTGTGCTTCATTCAGTTTGAGCTGGTCTATCGTTTATCATTTTGTACCACTTACTCTGCAGTCATATTTTTCTATAAAAATTTTACCAGAACCATGTATTAGAGTACAGGAAGTGCAGGTACTCTTTTATCTACTTCTCTCCATCTCCAGCTGAGATAGCACAGACAGAGACATGTTTCTCACATGTGCAGCAGCTTTGGGGTCAGCACTGCTGTCTTATGCAGGAATGGGACTGAGGGCCATGGCAGTATTGCTCTTGGCTTTGCATGAGCGCATGGGTATGCCTGGATGAAAGAAAACATCTTCAGTAAAATAGAGATCATGCTAGCAACCACTTCTGAATGTGAGAGGAGCAGCTAATATTGTCATAATCGCTAAAGTCGCAGTAACATCTTTTCTCAGGCTGAAGACGTAATGGGAGATGAGTGTCGGGCAACAGAGGTAATGGACCTGAATCATGTGAGGTGGCTGATATGTTGAATGGACCTCTGTATATGTTTGGTGAGGAATTGGATCTGCTCCGTAGTTTTCTAAAGGACTGTTGTACCCATCTGATGTTGTCCTGCATGGCACATAGTTTATATGAGTGTCAAAGACTTATTTCTAACTTGTGCTTTCCACTGTGGTAAGGGAGTGTATGAGATGCAGAGCGCTGGGTCTCCCTGTCAGATCCTCGTGTGTGGTTCAGTGAAGGACCTCAGACCCAGGCTAGAGATGGATTATTCCTCCTTTGTGGTTATAATAAACCTCCTATCAGTGACCAGCATAGTCTTATGTTTGATAGTTGCTGCAGTATCACATGCAGGCTCAATGCTCCATCGAGCCAAAAGCCAGGTGATATGACAGGATGCTCTTGGCCTTGCTTTCAAAGAGACTTTTACCCCTGTCAGAATCACTCCAGTCTCCCTAGGGCATTTTCAAATAGCACCTGTGTGCAAGAATGCAGGTGCTGAGTTGCGTCTCCAGTCTTGCTGAGAGCTACTAGCTGCACACCAGAGTGTGACACTGTAATAATAGATTTCTTTTGTCAGATGAAATTAATCTTGGATTATCTGCTTCACCAATCCAAATACAGGCTCCTACATTAGCATCCACTTTCTTTGGGCTTGAATCTTTCAGGAAACAGATGCAAATTGGAAAACCTACGTAAGTTAACTGAGGCTGTAAATCCCAGCCACATCACACGTGAGCCTGGGAGGTAGAGAAGAGCTTTCAAACCACTTCCCACAAATTGAGAGTAAGCGCTGCACTTTCATATATCTTATTAAAGCTGTGGTGAGAAACGGGCTTGCTAATACATTGCCCCTGTGCTTGAAGCAACCACTCCCATTTAAGGAACAAAAAATGCTGTCATCTACCTCCAGCCAGTAGAATCCAGATAAACTTCTGCCCTCTGAATTAACACACCAAAACTTTGTAATGAGTCCCTTGGGGGGCTGCACTCAACAGATCTGACACAAGCCTGCTGTGTCAAGAACTCTACGGTGAATCAGAAAAGCACTTTCCTCTGTCTCTCCTTCTCCCTGCCTGCATTGCCTGCAACGTTTGGGTTTCATTTTTGGCTGGTAGGTCATTCTGAGGGGGAAAAGGTGTGAGAGAGTGTATAGTGAGGAGTGTCAATGCTGCACGTTGCAGTGCAGAAGTGCCTGATCTAGTGAAGAACCATTTAGAACTGGAAGCAGGATTGCCAAGGTGAAATTTTTGTACCTGGACCACTCAGATGTAGGATGCTCTGGCAGAGCTTTCTGGATCAAACCAAGACATTCTGTCCTTTGCTGTGCTGTGTAGACGTTAACCCCTTTGTCTTTGCACTCCATAGTTGCTGGGTGTCAGACACATGCTAATTGCCTGACATTTAATTTCAGGAAATGCCTATGTTTTTCTGGTTGGGGTTTTTTTTCCCCTTTTTTGCAGTTCAGACTACATCCCTCCAACTGAAGCCTTAGAAACTTCAGAACTGTAGTCCAAGCGTGATTTAAAAACATGCTAGGAGTGGAAATGCAATTAGGTACCTTAACCACCTTTACTCTGCCCTGCAGCAACGCAAAGGAAAACAATTTGTTTTTAAAGGTTATTGTAATCTAGAGCTTTAAAGTCTAACATACCTTAATCATTACTGAATGGTTATTGAAGAAGCTTACCTTTGTCACAGTCATAAACAACTGCTAAGTAAAATGCAGCTTTTACATTTTTATTAGACAAACACCACAGTAACAGTGGTCGTTGTGGCCATTTCATAAAAGACTGAGGCAAGCATCAGATAGCAAATGAAACAATGTCAAGTCTCAGCTGACACTGTTAAATAGTGATAGTCATCCCAAGCACAGGTATGATGCTCCCTACCTTTATTGGCTTCATCTGAAGAAGGAAAATCACTGTATCATTTCATTACAACATATTACGATGTATTTCATTACATTTCAGTGCAAACTGCATGTTTCAGTCTGGTCCTGCAGTCACCCACTCATGTGCTTAGCTTCATATTCCTGGGGACTACTCACACATTTAATGTGAAGATTGACATATGTTTTTCTAGCATGAGGGCCAGATCTGTCTTCTCAAAGCTTCACTTTCCTTACATTTTGAAGCACAGGGATGAAGGGCAAAAAAAGGTCTGTGTCAGGAGTGCAGCAGGACTGATATGCTTGGACCTCATGGGACTGCACTCTGGGTAGCTGCTACCAGCCTGTCCTCACCTGATCTTCCACCATTTTGCTAACGTGATTTGCTCGGTTGTACTGGACCACACAAGAGAAGAGTCTGCTCTTTAAGCTGATCTGTCTTAACAAGATGGAGAGCTTGGAGTGTGTGTTTTTCCATTTTTTGAAGATTTTTCAAGACACAGAAAAACCTGCTATCTTTCTCAAAGGACAAGGTTTTTAATTTTTGGTTGAGTAAATTGAAATTCTTCATACTGCATGAAGGCTTTTATCTCTCTGTGTCTTTGCTATTATATATCTTCCTGTGAGCCGCAGGATGAGGATTTCAAAACCTGTCACTGTTGGTCTTGACTGTTGTCTGTGGTGTGAGGCAAGTTGAGCCAATCGCGTACTTGGAAATTTTCCACCTTTGTAGGAAGGGAAGGACAGAATCCGACATGGATCTGTGCTGCTGCAAACCCTTCTGCTGGCTGTGCTTGAAATCCAGTTGTGCACCTGCAGCTCAGCTGTGCTGGGCAAGGGGGTTCATTACACATTGCCCTGCTTATCAAGTGCACTGTTTCATTAGTGCCTGAGCTGCCATAATCTGACACTTCATTTGGAAAGCGTTCGCCGTCCTCTACTGACAGCATTCTGTGATCCATATTTTTTTACAGCTGGTATAATCTGAAAATCAAGTACTGCTGGCAGTTTTTGTAGCTCCATATAGTACACCATATTCATCTGAGCTACTGCCATTTGCCTTCAATCTGTCCAGATCCAATTATTTTAAGTATCCACAGGTGAACCATTAGAGACCATGTGTCCTTTCCTTTTAAAAAAGGGAACACTCTGATTTATCTGTCATGGCTGGAGGTGGGATCTCAGTTCCTGGTCATCCACTGGCATGTGATGTGACAAGCACTTCTCTGTGCTTCAGTTCTCTTGTATGTGCAGTACTGCTGCACCACTCCTTCATTTATAACGTTTGGAAGTCTACAATGTGTTAATGTGACCAGGAGAGACTTGTGCATCTGGCCTCTTTCATTTGTTCAGTCCAGTGTCATTGGAGAACAAAAGTTTATTCAGTATTATCTTCCTTTTGAAAGTAAAAGCAGTGATACTGGAGTCTTCTGTAGCAGGCACAGTCTGGGCTGGGCCAGTTAAGGAAAGTGAGGAAAAAGGGGAAAAAAAAAATCTGTTGTGTTTGTTAGCTGGATAGGGGGTTGCTTTAAAAGAAATCAAACATTTCATCCGGAGAGATGAATTGAGGCCACGGAGACAGAATGATCTCCTTGCTCAGAGACATTTCTGCCAGCTCAACCTGGGAACTCACCAGCAGTGTGACAGAAAGTAGTGCTTGGGCTGTGTCTCTTCTGGTGCCAGCAGAGGTCTTGGCCAAACACCCTTCACCTGCCTTAGGTTGTCAGAACATCTTTAAAGAGGAAGAACCTATGGCTTTGTCTGCCTCACAGCTGTGTGAAGGAGCTGGAAGAACCAGGCAGCTGTTTGATATGCCACCACCTCTGCTGGCTGCCTACAAGGAGACACAGTAAGTCCTGGACATGCTCAGCCAGCCCAGCACATGTGGGCACTGGGATGGCTGAGGGAGGCACCCACCCACCTGGAACAGACAAGGCCCATTAAGAGTTAATGCCTGCAATTAGAAATGAGCTGCAAGAGTTGGAGGTTTCATAAAGATGACAGTGGGTGTGAAACACTGTAACATTCCCATTAATTCAAAATGTTTCCTCTCTGGCCAGAAAGAAGTGCCCAGATTTTTTAGTCAATATTAATTTTACACTTGGCACCACAGGAGAGTGTGAACTGCTGAGTTCACAAAGAGTCCATCTAATAAACAGACAATAGAAAATCAGAAAGGCGAAGATTGAGTTCACTTGTCCAGGCGATGAGAGTATAATAACCATGAGGACTGCAGAGGGCAATGGAAAATTCTGAGCTGTAATGAGGAGTCGCAGCAAGTGCCTGTGCTGTGGCTCTGATGGGCACAGGTAGGAGCGGTGAGAGAAGGTGGGATGGTGTAGCATTGTGCGGCAGGGAGGAGGTCTTGGATCTGAAATGAGAGACAGATGAGGAGGAGGAGATTACGTCACAGGTGTGCTATAGGAATGGAGGGCCAGATAAGAAAAGCCAATTGTTCCCCTGCAAATGGATCCCAAGCCTGACCTCCATCTGATTTCCAAATCTGCAACACTCGTGAGTACAACCAAAAGGCAACATCTATTTTGAGGTGTGAGTTAATGTCTATTGTGCATCCCTTTGCAGATGCCCTACAGTTGGCATGCACCCTTCCCCTTCTTCTTGTTCCGTGCAACCCAGGAGACTCATCCTGGAGCTCCTGGGGTGTGAAACATGGACTTGGACCTCTAGCAGCTGTATGCTCCTGGGGGATCGGTAGAGCTGGGGATGCCAGCTGTTTTGTTGTTAGTCTACCAGCAGGAAATCCCACTCACAGAAGTGGAGTGCAGTACAGTGAGACTATTTAATTTTTAACCTTCTTTCACATCCCCTTTATGAAATGTCTGCTTAAAGGCAACTAGCTATCTTGTACCATTTAACTATGGTGCTAGCTGTGCTGATAGTGGCTGTATCTGGGGGTGATGAAGGGATAAGGAAGGCAAGTAAAGCTCTGCCTGTCCTCACAACTTCTGCCCCAACCGTCTTGGTATGCGAGTAGAAGAAGTCTTCCCGTCCACAGTTCTGTAGTGAAGTGACACCTCCTCTTTCAGCCCTCCATGACGCGAAGGCTTCATAAACACAACCTCTGTCGTCTTCCTTCTCTTTTTTATAAATGTGTTCTTTTGACCATTTGTCTTAGAACCTCAGTGTGGTGGTTGGCAAAGACTACACCAAGGCCCTGCTGTCTGATGTGGCTTTGATCAGGCTTGAAGGGTTAACCTGAGTGATATGCAGCTGTTCCAAGATAAGCACCCACTTAGTTAAAATGCTTCATTTGGCCAAATGGATGGACAATTGAACTACTTGAAAACATATAACTTTCGTGACTCATGAGCATGTAGAAGCTACTGCTCTGCGATGGTGAGAGCATGAGGCCTTGGTATGGACTGGTACTGGGGAAATGTCATTTAGTTTCATTGTTACTTCTTGAGTACAGTGATCATTGATACATTTGTAAAGAGGTCCACCTCCCTACTAGGGTATGTGTGAGGTGTTCGTGTAGCAGAATATGTATGGGGCTTTATACCCAGCTCTCACTAGACCTCTTTTCATTCTGAGCTCTTTCACCTGGCTACTTGGTGAGGGTGTTGATAGCACCTTCTTGCTCCCCCACTCTGTCACAGAACATAAAATCTTGGCAAAACAATTTGTGATTTGGATTTGGATCCAGAATACAACATTTGAGCAGCCTTGAACGCTAACAAATTGCCAGGACTGGAAGGTTTCACCTGAGGTCTGAGGAACTCAAGGATGAAATAGCTGTATTGCCAAAGGCAGTGTGTAACATTTCTTTTAAAAATTTCTTGGCACCTGAAGCATAGAGGGTGGGTAAATGTAACACCAATCTTTAAAAAATGGTTTTGGGAGGATCCAGGAAACTAAAGGCTTGTAAGCCTGGCATCTGTAGCACATAAACTAGTAAAAGCTGTAATAGAAAAAATATATTTGACAATGAGATAAACACAATCAATTTTGGAAAAGTCAATGTGATTTCTGTAAAGGGAAGAGGTTTGCCTTGCAAAACCTCTTGGAGTTCTTTGAAAAGTATGTAGATAAGAGTGAAACAGCTGATACTAGATTTCTGTAAGACTTTTGGCAAAGTTTTTTTATTAAATACCTTATTGGGAATCTGAGCAGGCATTGCCTAGGAGAGGAGGTCCTGAGATGTATAAATAATTGGCAAAGAGATAGGGAACGTAGGAGAAAATGGGAGAAAAGTTATCCCAATGGAAGGATGTTGCCAGGGGAGTTTCACAGGTCAGGGCTGGGATCTGTAATTTTGAACATATTCAGGAATGAGCATTGAAAATAGGGAGATCAGGGAGACCTCAAACTTTGCTGATAAAATTAAGTTATTCAAGACAGCAAAGACCATGGTCAACAGTGAAGTATTGTTGAAAATCCCTATGAGACTGAATGGCTGGCCAGTAAAATGGTGGATGAAATTTCATGTGAATAAATGTGAAATGAAACATGCAGCGAAAAACAGTGCTTGCTGTGCATATGAAATCATGGGCTTTGAGTTGACCATACCACTCTGAAGCAAGATCTTGGAGTTATGTTAGGTAGCTCCATGAAAGCATCAGGTCAAGCTTAGCAGAAAGACAAATCAAATGCTAGAAACTAAGAAAGGAATAAAGAACAAACCAGAAAACTATTGCACTGTTCTGAGTGGTGTGTGTGTGTTTAGTTTTGGTTTTAGTGTTGTTTTGGGGTTTTTTGCTTGTTTGGGTTTTTAAATTAAAAAAAAGCCAGTGTGCTTTCTCCTTGAATACAACATGTGGTTCTGTTTTCTTCATCCTCAAGGAATATACTAGACATGGGAAAATTCCAAGAATGGCTTCTGTACAGGATTGAATGAGAAGTTGTCTTCAGCTTGGAGGAGACATGACTGAGAAGTATAGCAAAGATGGAAGAGCATGGATAGGAACTGACTATTGTCTTCCCCTATGCAGGAACAAGGATTTTCCAAAGAAAACCTTGGTGTGAACCATCATGAATGTTCTTACCTCCTATGTTCGAGGGTGATTTTTCTCATGTACAATAGAATCACCTCTCCTAAGGAATACTGCTCTCCTATCTGAGTTTCTTTCCTGAAAAGGGAAGACGATGTCTCCCTACGTAAAATGCTGTGTGATAATTCATGGATTCACTCTTCTGGCCCAGTCTCCAAATAGAGGTTTGGCTATGGAGGAAGTTTCCTCACCCAGATGAATCAGTCACTGGTAGTTATGCCATATATGCGTGATAATCCTTTTGATCTCTGTAGGCATCTGGGATTCTTCTGCTTGGGTTAACTGGCAGCTAGCCTAGCTCATCTGAACTGGCAGCTGCAAAGGTGGAGACTGATAGCTGGAAAGTGATAGGACCCTTTCTGGAGACCCCTCTTCCCTTTGTACTTTGAAGGTACTGCATGCTTTATTGCCATGTTTTCGCCATTACTTATAGACTCACCTTTGTCATCTCTGTCATCACAGCACAAGACCTTTCCTAAGAGCTGGGTAAGTGAGAAGGGGGAGGCTGGAAGGGGCAGGGCTCAAGGTGTACTTCAGAGCACCTGCATATTCAGCTGTAGTCTGTCTTACTGGAGGCTAAATACACCTGAGTTGCTATCTGCAGATCCCAAACAATCAATCTGTGGCTTAAAGAACTAGGGGAAGGCATTGGGGTGGACAGATATTTTATCACCGGCAGGCAGGCTGCCACCTGCAATAGCACATGGCCCCATCCAAAGGTCAGTTAGGAGGGCTGAGCAAGACTTTTCACCTCATGTAGGCTTCCTTTCTTTTGTGTGCATCGTTACAGACATCAGGTCTGATACCTTGTCTCTGTGCAAGGTGTGTGTAATGTTTATGTCATAAAGATTAAGGCTTCTGTTTGTCCCTGGACATTTAGCACTTAAGGAGAAAAGTCAACACTTCTGAGGAAAGCCTGTGTGAATGGCTCTTTTCCAACTCATCCCTATTTTTCCATTACTTCCCCTTACTTAGTCCTGTTTCTTTGCCACAGTCCCATTGACACACCATTGTTCTCACCTTGAATAAATCTGCCTGTGAAGTGTGTCCAGCAGAGAGGTGTTTTGGTGGATGTGTATTTGCTTGAGAGTCCATGGGGGTTTTCTCTGGGGAAGCCATGGAGAATAAATGATTTGCCAGAGTTTAGAGTGGTGCTGCCAGAGTTATGGCAGATAGAAGTGGCATGAAGTACCTGAGATCTCAAAATGGTGAAGTCAGAATGTTGAAGAGCAAGGGAGAGATGTGCAAGTGAAGTGTGCAGAAAAGAGGGTAGGAGGAAACAAAACAAAACAAAGAAAACAAACAAAAATGGATCCTAAAAATAGGTTTAACAGCAATTTTTAAATCAGATTTTCCTAGTGTTTGGTTTCTAACAACTTGTAATCAGCTAATATTTGTGCTGTCAAAGCAGATGTTTGACCATCTCTGCTGGTTCCCAGTTGCATGTGTTTCGGTTACTGGTGGTTTCTGAAAACCCTGTCTGCTCAGTGGCGTTTGTGCTCATAGGTGTCTTGGTAATGGGAGAAAAACCTGCAAATTTACCTCTGGGAAATGTGTGGGGAGAGTGCCACTGTGTGGTGACACAGAAAATGTCATCCTTTTCAGGAAAGATTTAAAAAGCGTCTCTTTGAAGTTAATCGAGGCATTCCTGATTTCTCCCCAGGATTTGAGTTGTGCCTGGTAAAAGAGCAGGAGCTTGTATTTTGCTTATATATTCTTTTCCTTCCCTTCTCTCTCCTGATAGCTGTTTGACAAAGGTAAGGCAAAATGTGTTCTTTTGCAGTTGTGTGTTAATACCATGTCTTTCCTCAAGGGACAGTGAAACAAAGGGATGGATAAGAACATGACACATATACATAATGTACTGTGCCCTGCAATTTTCTCCAAACAATCTGTTGCAAATTGTCTCAGGCATGGACAACACAAGTTCAGGGACTTAGGGCTGTGCTTTCTTGTACCTGTGCCAGTGATGCCAGGCTGTACTGTGATCATTCCTCTATTACAGCATGCATTCTGCACTCCACAGTGCTAATACTGAGACTAAAGTCATCTTACTCCCCTGTCCTGGCATCCTCATAACCTGGTCATTTGGCTTTACTAAGTAGGTCTCACACCTTAAAGCTTGCTTTTCAATGGCTTTTAGCTCTAGGTCCTTAAATATTAAGTCCGTGGTTGATTTGCTTTGGTTCTTCCCTGGGGAAGGGAACGCTTCCTTCTGAAGCTCAGTTGTTTGTTGTAAAATTGAATGGAAAAGGGAATAACAGTAAGCAGCAGCCACCTTGCCAGGGGCATAGCCTGTAGGCTGTACCTGTGCTGTAAGCCTGGCACTGGCTCTGCAGCTAATCCATCAGTACGCTGTTGGTTCTTTGCAGACATCTTTCCAAAACAGCCTGACTTCATGAGCTCTTCAGCCTGATCATAAGAAATTTGGTAGTATTTAGAAGTGTATGTGAGCTTCCCCCTTTCGCTCCCCCTTTCGCTCCCCCTTTCGCTCCCCCTTTCGCTCCCCCTTTCGCTCCCCCTTTCGCTCTTTTAAGACCTAGAAGGATTCAAGTAATGGTATCTTGAAGCTGCATATGGGATAGACGTTACAAAATCAGGGAAGGGAGTGTGATGTGCACTGACATTGTTGCTCCTTTAGCATGAGTCTACTTGACATAATGTGTGGGACACACCTCTGATTCTCTTGCTGGGACACACGAGCCTTTGGTCTACCTGATAACTTTCTACAGGAACATTGGAGGAGAGACACAATCACTTCAGGAGCCCTCCTGAGATGTATGTTGCAATCTTCACAATGGCCCTATTCAGATGTGGAGGTGAGACAGATATGTCTGTCTGTTTTACACTGCCTCTCTCTTACAGAAATTCAGACCTTCCAGCTGGGATGCTAGTAAAATCCTCTTACCAGCAAAGCATCTTTGGGTACCTGTAAGTATCACTTCATGAGGAGCTTCTGCATTTCCATCCACCTTTGTGCGGTGCTGCTGTGCTGCTGCCTTGGATGGCAACCTAAGGGATAATCGTGGGCCTGAGCTGTCTCCCACAGAAACATACATCTTCCTCCATATGTACACCTACCCCCCCAGCATTTGGGGTGCTGCTGGCTACGCCTGCCAGTCTGCTCCCCAGCCATAGGCTTCCTGCTCTGTGTCTTGGTGGGTAGTCCTCTGATATGGACTGCTTGCCTTGGGTCCCTCTGCTGATGCTCTTGGTTGCCTCTGGTCACAGAGAATTATCCAGCCTTTGCTTTCCCATTGGGATCTAGTCCTCATTCATACTCAGCTATCTGCTGGTGAAAGGTTCATTTTGTGTTACAAAGGTCCTTCAAGGCTGTCTTCAGGCCATCATTCACAATGTTCCCACATGGCTTTATCGAGCAAGGTGTGAGCTCTTTCTAATTCTAGCTGCACCTTTCTTGCTTGCAGCAAAGCTGTTCCCTCTTCTCATTCTCAGTTGTCCCACCTTCCTCGTCTGCACGTTGTCAGGAACAGTAACTGTCTTCTGCTGTAAAGGTAGAACAGGGTCAGCCTTCTGACAGCTGATAGTGTTTATGGTGTTGCTTTACCAGGACTCATCCTTCCCATTGCAAGAGCCAAATTCTACCACCTCTGGTAATTAATTGACAGCATTTTGGGCCTGAAATAGTGAAACATCCTTTAGCTTCCCTCATGTGAATCACAAGCTTTGTAGCTGTAGGACCAGCTAGATTCCAAAGACTCTAAAATAATACCCAGCCAGTTCAGGAGATTTTGCAGCCATGGAGAACAAGTAGAAATTAATTCTAGTTCCTATGAATCAGCTATTCTGGCCTTTTGATAGATACAGTTCTGCATGAACATACTTAACCGTGGCCTAGTTAGAAACTTCATGTCATAGAAAAGAGAGCTGGGAGGCAGCCCGAGAAGTTGCCAGACACCCTTCATTTCTAGGGGGAGCCTTATTACCATCCATGCCAATCCTAGTATGTGTGTGTGACCCATTTTTAGCTTCTCCATGTTCAACCTAACTTTCCCTTCTGCATTTAAACTGACTTTTTATCCTGTCCACATGTTACTACTTTCCTAGATGCTGCATTATTCTGTGTATTTGAAAGCCATTAGCATGTCCTTTCTGTTCTCCTGTCTCTAGGTTTAACAACACAGTTCCTTGATCTTTCCTCACAGGACATGTTTTCTAAGCCTCTGATTTTTGGAGGCCTTCCAAAGTCCATAACTTTCTCAAAGTGAGGTTTTGTAACCCTGCATCATCCAGAGAGTTCGAATTGCTGTTGAGAATAATATGAAAGAATTAAGAAATATAATATTATGGGGCACACTTCCATTACAATGATAAAATAGACCTGGCAAATCTATTTTTTATCTTGTGGAAATCACACCTCAGCCTAATCTCCAGTTAAAATATTCATTAATACAGCCTGAATAATAAGCATGTATAGAACAATTACTATGAAACTAGCTTTCATTACACTTATGAGATACAGGTTTGTGCACATGAGAGGTTCTGACAAGATCAGGATAGCAGTGAATGAAGCTCTTTATATACACCTGTCTAACAGAAAGGGATTATACACAAATGAATCTGCAGTTGGTGTTGGCCTACGTATATCGTGCTATACCACAATGGCCAGTCTAGTTTCTGGAAGAGTGCAGATAAGGAATAGAAATGCAGGCAGAGACTTGCACTGCATTGTCGTAAAATCTGGATGTTTCCTAAAGGAAACTAGTAACTATCTTGCAGGCACAAGCTAGCCCTTGTGTGGGGCAGGCCTTGCTGCAAACACACAAAACCCTCTCAGGACATAAATATCTTAGCAAGTTGCTCAAGAGTGGAAACCTTGCTAATTTGGTTTGCTCCCCACATCAATTTGATTTGCACACACACATCTAAGGAGAGGGAATTTGAAGGACTCCTGTCCTCTAGATTTGGCTGCTGCTGTTTTTCTGCTGATTTGGTCCAGCTCATGCTTGTTCCTCCTTCATGGGACCTCCAAAAGAGAAGTTTCATCAGAATGTGCAATTGTGAACAGGCTTCAGCCCTTGGCCAGAACCTACTTTTCTCTGTAGCAGCTTCTCCGAGGTGCTCTGGGGACAGAAGCAGGATAGACAGTGTCGAGACAGTCCTCTTCTGTAACTGACAACCAGGATCCAGGTCTCTGTTTAGCACAGCACTCTGCTGGTTTGATGTACACTGAACACAGGCAGCTCAAATCTTTGTCTTTCAGAGCTCACCTCTTGGCATTGAGGCTGCCCAGGGGAAGAAATCCTGGGCTTTGAATGCAGCAGTAGAGGGAACAGGGACCAGATCTACCAGCCTGCCCAAGGGAAGCTTTGATGGTATCCTTACATACCTAGCTGGATGGAATCAGCACATGGTAAAACTGCTTTGCTGGCTACATCTTACCTAGATATTGATATCCAAGATACTGATCTTAATTCCCCTTCCTCACAAAATACACAACCACTATTGCAGCATACAGTGGCAATGGACACATTGGTTGATTCATGTTTGTAAAGCAGTTAAATGGTGTGGTAAGGACCACCGTTGTAAAGTCCAGGGGGAAACAGATAATTTTACCTTCTGAAAAAGGGTCACACAGAGCAGTAAAGAACTGGCCAAAAGGGTAAAAAGAAACAGCGATGTTTACTGGGTGGAAGGGACAACTTGTTAAATGAATGGGAATGCTGTACAAAAAAATCGTTTTGTGCTCTTGAAGGGCTCCTATGATCCTTGGCTGTTAAACCACAGGAGTGGAAAAGGGGAATTAATTTTACCTCTGGTTAAATGGGGGTCAAGACAGCTACTGAAGCAGGGCATGCTGCTTTGGTACCCCTGTTCTTAAAAGGTATTAATATTTGAAGATGAGGAGAGTGGCACAAAAATGATTTTTTTTTTTTTTTTTTTTTTTTTTTTAAAGCTTTACAGTGTGAGACTTCAGGAGCTCTGTCTATTTAATTTTTTAGAAGAATAGTGTGAGTGGACTTGATAACAGTGTAGAAGTATCTCTGAGCAGGGGAGGTAGGGAATAGGTAGGCTGGGTGCTTATCTGAGAAAAGTACGATAAGAACCAGCACCTGCAATCTGAAAGCACACGAATCAAATTGTAAATTAGGCACCCTTTTTAAAGGAAATTAACTGCTGGAACACATGTCCAGGGGTAGTGGTACATTCTCTATCCCGTGACGTCTTTAAAGCAAGAACACACGATTTTCTGGGGCTGATGCTTCAGTCAAGTATGAGTTTTGGGCTCAGTCCAAGGATAATGATGAAATGACAGTCATTTATATACAGAATGAACTAATCATTTCTCTTGGCCTTAAATGCTAATGAAATTATGAAGTGTGGATATGAAATTAAAGACACTAAAGACACTATCCTCCAATATATGCCCAATAAAGATTAAATAGGGCTCCATGTGCCAATTTTATATCTGACATTTCCTAACTAGCAGTTTAATTTCTACAATATTAATAATGTTCTTCAGCACCTGTGGACAGTCAGCCATCTCTGGTTTAGTGCTGTAGAATCGAGTTTAATACTTCCTTGCCAGGAAGTTTTGTATGAAATGCAGATTTTTTCATTTTATACAAAGCATAACAATTCAGGTTCTGACCTAGTCATTATGATTACACTATGTTTGTACAGCATGCATACAACTTTGTCTCTAGTGATATTTAAAAAAAAATTAAAGTATTTTTCATTAAAAAATGAAAAAAGTTTGTGTATTTCCATAGAATACAGTAGTGTGTACGCAGGAGGATTTTTGATAGGTTAGCTAGATATATTTAAGTATTTAGATTAATAGATAATAATTTTCAGGTATTTGAATTCATACACTATTTTATGATTTTTGGATTAGACATTGTTGCAGGGGTGATCAAAGGCTTTTCTTAACATTTCATGTTGATTTTGTTTTATTAGGGGTTGGGAGCTCCAAATAAAGTCTTGAGCCACTTTGCCTAAGACCTGTGTAATTACATGGCGGGAAATGTATCTCTTCCCAAAGAAAATATTGTCTAAATAAGCCAGATGTTACCTGCTTTGTGTGTTATCCCCACTTTACATGCGGGAAACTGAGTACAAAGAAAAGGTGACTTTTCTAAGGTCACAGAGAAAGCACACGACAGCCCCAAGAACTGGACAACTTTCCAGAGCCCCCATGTACCTCTTTAACCAGGAGATCATCATTCTGTGCTAATAAGGTCAAGACTGCTATTTTCCAGACTGCAGTAAGTGATTTTCAGAAATTACTGAGGAACTCAAGTCATTGCAAATCTTTTATGTGGACAGCTCTGAGAAAAAAAAATTAGTCTTCAGTTTATTCGATTGTACTGTCACTGTAAGCAATTTACTACTTGACATAAAGAAGAGTCTCAGACTTTGTCTCTAAGATACTGTAATGGGTTTTGTACAGGTACAAAATGAGATATTTTAATTCCCTGGTTTTGCTAATGGTGATGTGCCAAAAACCCCAATATACGTGTCGTAAATGTACCGAGTCAGTCATATGAAAAGTTTCCATTCTTCTTTGCAAAATGCTTCTGGGGACTTTTGCCTGCTTTAACAGTTGTTCACATAAGTAATATAGAATACCTAACTTAGAGACGTGCAACATCTCCTTTCTAAATACATTTATGTTCAACTAAAGTCAGCTTCCCATTTTTATTTGTGGCTTACAGTGAATGCCCCAAGCGCATTTTGCACTCAGATTAATAACCACTTTGTCATCACAAGCCTTCCTGGGGCTTGTGATGTGCCAAAACATTTGGCATTTTTTTGTTTTGTTTTGGTTTTCTTTCATAAAACAGGGTCAGCATGATTCTTTCTAGCATCTGTAAAGAGGGAAGTCTGTGAAATGATCTGTCCCCTTTATTCAGATAATTCATTTCACGTTTGGAAATCGGCCTTATTTTGCGTAAGCAGGGCAGTGGTACAAGCTACCTGGTGTAAGTGGTCTGGTTGGGGATTTTTCTTAATTTTGGTTGTTGTCAGTTTAGTGTGAGATTCCAGGCGGGTTGAAGTGATACTTGGTTTCACTTGCTGACACTACTCGGGACTGCCATCAGAAGGAGATCGCTGGCAGTGCTCATGCTGCTTTCCATATCACTAACTGGGAGCGCAATAAATAGCGTCCGGCTCATTGTAAGGCTCCTGAAATGAATGTGTGCAGAGACTTCGGTTAGCTGCTTCCCTCCAGTGCAGAAGGGGTGTCAGCTGCTGGATACCTGTCTTTTTTTCCTGCCTTCATTGCTAGGTCTGCTGGGGTCGGGTCAAGTGGCACTGCCCAACTTCTCAACAGGTAATCTTGTTCCTTTCTTACCACATTAGCAAGCCTGCATTTAAAATGCGTATGCAGAGCTCATCTGCAAGATGCTGGGGTTTATTAAGGCACAGGGATTAATAAATTGCATCTCAGTAATGAAGAGAGACTGTTTGGAAGTAGGTTACGGCACAAAACTTGCTGCCTCGTATGTCCCCGTGCCAGGTGCCCAAACGCCTGTCCTCACCAGGAAACGCAGAGGGCCGTTTCCTGGTTTTGTGCAAGTGGACAGTGTTCTGCAGGTGTCAGTAGTTGGGCTGAACAAGACAGTAACTCTGCAGAGGAGTGAGGTTTGATGCTATCTGAAATAAGAGATGGCTGTGATTTTTAATTTTGTTTTAGTAACCACAGATTTCTCCTTATCCTTTTGTTTCCCTGTAAATACTGTTGTTTTTTCTCCACTGATTTAACTCTGCAGTACTTGGGGAGCTTGCTTTTTGGTAAAAGTGTCTGGACAGAGACTTTAAGAGAAGAAAGAGTCCTTTAGCAAACATTTGGGTCTTTGGGCAAATTTCCTAAGGGAGAATTTTAACAGGCTCTTAATGTGTAATGCTAGGGAGCCTACAATCCACACAGAGGCATTAAGTCTCACTGATCTGGCTTGATACTTTTGGGAGAAGTGCTGGAAGGGTGTCTAGGACCTCAGGCAGTGGCCTCAAGGCTTGAGGTCCTGAGTTTGGTACATGAGTTTCCTTGGATACAGACAGCGAGCTGGGCCCTGTATGCCCTGCCTGCTCTGGTTTGGGACTGGGTGAGAAATGCTGTGCAGTTCAGTAACGTGCTGCAGCTCGGGGGAACCCTAACTCGCACTCCAATGCTGATCTGTGCCAGGTTCCCAGGGCAGGGACCTCCAGCTTACAGCTTTGGGCCAAATTGGTCCCACGAGCCTTCAGCTTCCTGGGGGAAGAGGGCAAGGGTGTGTTTTGCTGCTCAGCAGGATGTGGCTAATCCTGGGCTGTATTTCTTCAGTTGCGACAGCCTCTCCTTTGTGCTCGCGAACACCATGACACGAGGGAGGCTGCTGGTGCAGTCTGCTAATAATGCCTTGCTCTGTTCTCTTCTGCTGGGGGTTCTTAGTGTTACTCTACAAATAGGAATGACTTAATCCTCAGTCCCTCCACCCCAGGTTGAGGGCAAGTGTTAATATTTCCAGTGTTATTCCGTATCTTAGACGGAAAATGTGAAGCACAGAAAGATTACATCACTTGCCCAAGATCAGAGTCAGGAACAGATTCCAGATCTCTCTTCCCCTCTGGTCTTGGTATCCAGCAGTGCTTTTCCATGTCTTCCCTGGGATGGTTAACTGCCTCCTTGCTTTGCCTGCTTTGACCATAAGAAGCCTGGGGCCTTGGCAGGGCTTGGAAGCTGATGGTGCTGAGGTAGGATTGAGGTTGAGCCCTTCACTGTGGAAATATGTGGCAACCTTCAAGGAAGGTCCCGCACATATAGAAAGGAATAGGACCTCAGTGCAGCTGGGACTCCACACATGGCCTGACTCATTCCACAGGCAAGTGGAAAGTCTCTCTTTTCTGAGGAAGGAATGGGAATATTTTAGGCTAGCTACAGCAGAGCCAGGGTGGTATTTCTATGATTAGTTGTGGTATGAATTAGGATGAGCAAGGTGCCTCTCAGAGTAGTAACTGGCTCAGGTATCTGGGTGGAGAGAGCAATAAGTTGGCAGGCACTGCATCAGTCGTAGGTCCATTCAAGAGAGTGCTCTTGCAGTGTATTGACATTGTGCTGAAGCTGGATGCTCTGGATCTGGGAAATAGGAAACGGAGACTGTTCATATCCGCATCATTGCTTGAAACTCAGTAATCAACAACCCCTTTTCCATGTAGCTGTGCATGTGTCTAATGTAAAAAAAAAAGCTGCTGGCACTGTCTGTTTCCTAGTAGATAGGTCTTTACTCCATAAGCTCCTATCCCAGCTGGTAGCACCTGCCTCCCTTGCTGGCTGTCTCAGAAGAACAGGCACAGACAGGATGGCCTCTTCCTGCCTCACTTGGGTTCCTTCCCCTCAGCCCCATCACCAGCATAGCTCAGCAGTCAGGGAGCTATGCACCATTTTGTGGATGGGGAACTGAAACACATAAAGGCACTTTCATTAGGGTCACACAGATAAATCTGTAACAAACTCGGAAATCTGTAGATAGAGCTACAGAAGTTCCCGTTCAGGCCTTGAGCTGGTCCCTAGCACTGATGCGAAGCATGGAAACCCTTATGGTTCCTGTATTTTTTGTCCTCTGCAAGCTTAAATAGTTTCTGTCTTCTGAACTGGACATTTTATCAGTCAGGATATGCTAGAGGTGGTGGAATAGCTTGCTGGTTGAAACAGTTTGGAAGCTCATGCTATTAATGTTATACGGGAACTGAATTTTTCCCACTGAAGCCCATGCTTCTCAAATAAGTGAGAGGTTAAGTTAGTCAAGCTGGCCCTGAAAATAGTTTTGAAAGTAAGAATCCTTATCATGTTCAGAAGTGTGGAGCTCAGATTGGAAACGATGTAAATGACAACCAAAATGATCAGGAGATACGATTGCATCCCAAGAAACTGGAACACACTGGCTTGTTCAGCCGGGCAAGATGGGGAAGATCAGATTAATGTGTATATCTGGCAGAGTGGGTTTAAAAATGGAGGAGAGAGGAATGTTACTGCTGAAGGACTCTGGTGATGCAAGAACAAATGGCAGTAAATTGCTCATTAAAAAAAAACAACAGGCAAGGAACTAGGAGAGTTTTAAGCATGAGACCAAAGAAGGCTTGGACTTAGGCACTCAAAGCAGTTAGGGAAATCACCTAGAAAGGTTATTTATGTTTTTGAGACGTGATTTATGAGACTGTGGCAGTTACCTGCTGTTGCCACAGGCTTGATTTAGTAGCCCATAAGTTCCTCATTTCACAGAAAAAATCTGGCAGAAAAGGTGCATTGGTCAGAGCGTTACTACCACTGCTCTTTCCCGAGGGGGTATTGCAGCGCTTGGCTGTCCTGCTTTTCCGGTAGAACAGTCCATGGAGAACCGCGACAAGCTGTGGTATTTCTTGATCTGCTGCGAGACCTGAAAAGACATGAGCATTACATTTCTCGGAAGGTAAAAGTAATTTCTCATAATTCAAGTGCAGATCGTTATTGCTACAGTTATTGGAACTAAAGGTTTCTCTCTGCCTGGCTGCCTTAGTCTCCTTCTTTAGATGTCTTGACTAACAAAGTCTTTTATCCCTCTCCGCTTGATGCAGGGCTTGGGCCAAATTTTCCCCTCCCTCTTTTACTAGAGGGACTGAAGAGTGACCACGTTCATATCAGTGAAGTTACCCTGGGTTTGCTTTGTCACACATGACAGCGGAACAACGGCACTGTGCTACTAAGTGCGACTTGTGCTTTGTGGATCGTTTTTCCTATTATTATAGAGACAACGGCAGAGTTAAGGCTATAATGAAGGGTCTCGTAATCACACTCCTATTATGCTTTGAAAAAGGCTTTGTGAGCTTTGTATTTTGTATGTGGGCACTGCAGCTAGACAATCATTTTCTGGCAGCATTTGCTGTGAATCATGCACACAGTTTGGGGGTTTTAGTATGATGTCTCAAGCATCCCTGTGTCATATTGTATTTCTCCCAAGGACATAGCCTAAAATTTAACCTCCCTGAGGAAACAAGCAGGAAGAGGTTCTGCCATTTAATTTACCTGCCCAAGTCAGCAGGCTCATCCCCAAGGCTTCCTCTGTAGTTTGTGGAAAGGTAAAAGTCCCTCAAGAACACTATTCAATACCCTGTGTTAGACTACAACTACATTGCCCCCAGGAGGAGCTTTTCTTTCCTGAGAATGTGGTATGGTAGAAAAACTGGCTTTGTACAACTTAGCACCTAAATCAGGTGCAAAGCATTAGACTGTGAGAATCCCCTGTCCTCTGCCAGGTGCCTGGGAATGCTTTTGGGGCATGAGGTGCGTTGGTTTAGGTGATGTCTCTGAAACGGAGAGGTCTGAATACTGCCAAAAACATGTATTCATGGATCTGCATCATTTGCAAAGCTGAGCATATGGCTGACATAAAGGTGATCTAAGGCCCACAAGCAATTGAATAGGTTTTTTAGATCTGGTGCCCTTTTGGACAGTGTATAGGACTGGAATTCAGCCCTGCTGGCTCTACTCCCAGCGGGGAGTGCAGTGACCCTGGAAAGCGTACTTGTTTTTTGGTATACAATGGGAATCAATATTGGTTTGGGTTTTTATATATATATAAAAAGCTATTGTTGAGAAATTTGAAGCAGAATTGCAGTGGCTGCTTTTGTTTTGTATACATCTTACCTTGAGTCATGTAAAGCTTACAAAAGCTCTACGGACTGATGCTTGTGTAGCTTTGCTTGTGTTTTTTCTTTTCACACCAGGCTTCAAGAAGCGTGTGCCTTTGGTCGGTGATGGGAAGGTAGAAGAGATGTACAAAGACACTGCTATCTTCTGGCAGTCTCTGTACGTTTGCCTGCAATATTGTGTATTGTGTCAATAAGAGTAATGGCTTCAGTGTCGGTCACGACTGCGTACATTTTGTTGGAATATGGAGTGAAGGCTGCAAGTTTTCTTGCTGCATCTGCCAGTGACATTTTCAGATTCTGCATGTCCAGACTGAGGTGGCCAAGCAGATAGTGCAATCTGAGATTGAAAAATAAAACACAAATACTCAACTCAGCCCTCCAATCAGCACAGCCTCCCCCAGACTACATCTGTTGTTACCTTTGACAATACCTGCCATACCCCGTCATTCATCCTGCTCCTTATGCTTCAGCATTACCATGGAAAAACAGGGTAAAACAAGGACATGTTTGTATTTCCTCCATAACTCTTTTCCACATATTAGCATTAGGACCAGGATCCCAAGAGGCACTGAACCAGTGCTTTCAAATTACTGTGATCCATAGGTAGAAGCTGTGCTGTCAAAGCAGCCTTAATCTCTTCTCAGGGTCCTGGCTTGGACAGCACTTTCACATGTGTCCATTCCTGTGGCGATGTCTGTTCCCTTTCCACGGGCAGCTGAGAGGAGGCTCAGGCTCAGGACACTTCAAGCCACCTTTGCAGCACTCTGGTCTGGTCCAGCAGCACATATGTGCAGCACGAGCCAGGGCTGGCTTAGACCTGCCTTGGGGGAGAGGGACTAAGGCTTCTCTGCTCCTAGGGCAGTCTGGGGTCCATGTACCTCAGTGACTCCCTCCTGCCTCAGCCAGCCCCAAATGCCAGGACCAGCACAAGATTGTTTGAGCCCCAGTTCTGACCAGTAAATGCGGACGCAAGAAACAGTAGCTGGACCACAGGGCAGGATATTTGTTGTCATCTTCAGTTAAGGCCGTCTCATCTTTGGAACGTGAACATCTGATCAAACTACAAAGCTCTGGTAACAGTTTCTAAAAGTACAGAGCTTCTCTGAAAGAAACTGCAAAGGTGTTTCATGCTTGTCTCTCAGGGACTTGGTGACAACTGTGCATGGCTTGCAAGTACAAAGAAACTTTTTTCTTTTCTAACTGTCTCCCCTCCAGATGCAGCCTGAACTCAGAGACCTGAGCTATGCTCTTTCATCACCCTCTGATCAGAGGTTTTGATAGAAAAGCCAAATGTGCAGCAGCACCTGTGAGCTGGGTCCCAACAGTGTGCAGAAAGGGACATCCAGGGAGTTCACTAGGTCGGGTTGCTCATGCACGAACTGGAACTGAACCCAGCTTCTGCCCTCCAGCATTATTTTGAAGAAGACAGTCACACTCTTCTACGTGGTGCAGCTGTGCTCTTCCTTGCAATACTGTCTTTATTGCCTCAGGCAGAGCCTGCCAGAGGGACTTGGGGACCCAGCAGCACTCAAGGTTGTTGGGACAAAGAGCTGTTTAAGCACGCTGTTGTTACCTTTCATTTAACAAGTGAGAAAAGAGAAACAAAACAGGTAGAGCAAAGAGCTGCAAAAAAGCATTTCTCAGGTGGGGTAGAAGAACTTCTATAGGCAAGGCAGATTACGCTTGAAACGTCTAGATGAGAAGGAGAAGGCAATGGCTTTGCACAGAAGGTAGAAATGCATTGTTCATCTATACTTCTGCTTTCCTAAGCAAGCAATGGTGTTGCTTTCCCAACCACACTACTCTCAGCTATTTATTCTGTGGTAAGAGTTACTGACAAAAGAGGATTCAGCCAGCACTGCTGGCCCCTGTCCAGCCAGGCTCAGTCCCCTCAGCCCCTCTCATCTTCTTGAGCCCTCCCTCCTGTGCAAGAAGGAAAGGAAGACCAACGTCTGGGGAAACTTCAAGTGTCTTTTTCAAGCTGATCAGCAAACTGGAAGCTGAACTCAGATCCTTGGCTAGGGGGGTTTACCTCACATGCAAGGAAGACCAATGACCCCCACCTCTCTTAATGTGCCTGGGTTTCAGGTGCCAGCTGAGCTTCTGGTCAAGGTCTCTTCCCTCCTCTTCCTGCTTCAGGATGTGAGGGTGTAAAGGCTCACAGTCAGACTGCCACCTTCTCTGGCAGACAATGCCAGAGGAAAAACCTCAGGCAGAAGCAAGGAAAGTCATTGGTTTCCTATGTACCTTCAACAGCTCGTGATCTTGGTTATTTCTTAGAGCAAGTCAGTCAGATCAGGGCTCATTCCAACCACAGCAGGCACTAAGTACAGCCTGGGGACAGGGAGGAGGCTGACTGGCAAGCCTGCTGTTAGAAAACTTGCAGTAGATAAACCAATGCTCAAGATCGAAGCAAAACCCAGGTCTGGGTGATGTCTTTTGTCCTGTAGGAAACAGTGAGCCTTGTGCAGGACCAGAGGCTGAGTGCTCTGAAATGGGGTCAGGCCATCTCTCCAGACAGCACCTGTGCAGTCAGTGCTTAGGAACAAACTTTAAAGGGGCAGCTCCAGGGCCAAATTCACCTCTTAAAGACTTTGTACCCTGATACTTGCTCTCTCAAGCATCCTGATGAAAGTCTTTCTTTGCTGTGGATTTGGGTCTCAGGGTTAGCTTTGGTATCTGACAAGATAGGAGCTCCAAATGAAGCTTTACGCTTGAATGGGGCATTTATAACTCAACACCACCACCTAGTCTCCCATTTCCTTCCTCCTCAGGCGAGGGAAGCCTACAAAGAGGGGAGTTCAGAGAGCTAAAGACATTGTCTTGTCAGTTCGGATGAAACTGGCCAACAAGGGGGGAAAGGTAGATGCAGGTACCAACACACTCTGGCCCCCAGAGCAATCAGCTCCTTTGGCCAAAAGCCTCAGAAAGCTGAAGAATGGGCCATGTAAGAGAATGGTTCAATAATATTTATAAAGCAGGTTATGCTTCTAAATGCCTGCTGTGTCCCAGACTCTTCCAGCTGATAAAAACAACAGCAAGCTGTCATGCCTGATTCTCTCACCATTTCAGCCTTGCAGGTAGAGGAGAATCCATAACAAGATAGGGAAAGAAAGAGGAGAGACGTTTTCTTTCCTAGTCCATGGGAAGATAACCTGTTGGATTATCATCTGGAAACTGTAGAAAGTGCCAATATGAGCACCGAGAGGCCAGTGAACCCCGTCTCGTCTGCACTGACCGAAGGCCTGAAGAGAAAGAGAGGAAGACCAAAGAAGCAGCCACAGGTGAGGGCACATCATGATAAAAGGATGCCTGAGGATGCTGTGGCATTAGCCTGATAGGATTTTCAGGCAGCCCTGGGAAGCGGCTCGCTAACAAAGAGCAAGGGAAGCTGCGGTGTTCTGTGGTAAACGTTATTGCTATTCAGGAAAGCAGCAGTATGTGCACCCTGGGGCACCTCAGCCACTGGCTTCAGAGGTGCCTCTAATGTGGCAGGCCATGACTGTTCAGGCCAGGAAATGTCATGAGAGGAGCTAGCTGGACATCTGTTCCAGTCTGGAGACTTTCAGATGTCATCACCCTCTGTTTCTGCACCAGTAGTTAGATAGAGTGGAGAAGGCCAAGGCCTTTTCTCTCCCCATTCCAGGCACTATGGTCAGAGTCCTAGGAACTTACTCGTTTCCACAGCCCAAAAGACAAAGCGATAGAGGTATCGCTGGCCATCTTCTAATGCACTTCACAGCTGGAAAAGCAGAGAGAACCAGGTTTTTAGTGGTCTGGGTGCTATTATTGGTGTAAGCCAGTCTAAGACACATTAGAATGAGAAGCTGTAAGTTGTTCCAGGGATCATCCTGCTTAAATGATTTTTTACTTTTATCCCAGGAGGAGGCTGTGGGACCATTGCCAGTCAAGAAACCACGAGGAAGGCCAAAAGGAAGCAAGAAGGTGACTACTGTATCTGGAAAAATGGTAAGAGTAAATGATTTATATTCTTTAATGGGGGAGAGAGAAGCTGGCTGTCCCTTCTTGAAGCATTGCTAGAGGGACAAGCAGGGAGCTTTCTCTTCGTTTAAAGATAGACAGTGAAAGTTGCCCCTAATTCAGCTCGGCTTTAATTGCCACTGTTGGACAAACCAGTTATTGTGGTTTTAGTCCTAACTTGCCTCCCAGCCTTCCTATGTCGCCACTGCCTGTTCAGCAGCTTCCTTCTAGTGTTTCTCCTCCACCATTGCCAAATAATCACAATGTGCATAGTCTGGCAGGCGTTTCCTCCTCAGCTGTTGTCTATCCCCAGCTTTTGCCTTTTCTGCTACTTACCTCACAAGAATTTTATACAGGGGTCACCTTGGCCAGGTTAAGTGTATTAGTCACAGTGCCCAGCAAATATGAGAGCTGAAAATATATTTTTCCTTTTGTTTTCAATAAAGGTAGAACCTTCTGCTGTGAAAAGACCAAGAGGGAGGCCCCGCAAGTGGGTGAGTACAGTGTTTAGTCCTTTTCCTCTTCTCCAGTCACAGATCCTAGGGGATTTTCCATTACATTTGTTCTTCTCAGGCTGTCTATCTGCAACGACATTCTTTCAGCCTAGGTGACCTGGAAATCTAAAATGTTAGGGAAGCTCTGACTGCCTTTCCAGTGACCCCTAAGATTCAGCTCCTGAAGAATTCTGAGAGCCCAGGAGAGCTGCTGTACTTAATTCAAGACATAGTAGTCTTCCACACTACTTTCCCAGGCTTGGAATGTCAGACCAGAGATTCCATCCTTTCTTGGGCAGAGAGGGGTTGTCTTCCCAGGAGTCTTGAAAGACTAAAGTTATTGCTTAACATGTCAGTTTGTCTCAAAAGAAGAAACTTAAAATTAAGCAAAAACAAAAATTTGGTGAATGATGAAACTTTGAACCCTGCCAGCAGGAGGCTCTTCTATGCAGCAAACAAAGGATTAGTAAGAATCAGTAGATGAAGATAGAACGCTTCAGGCATGAAAAAAAGATGAAAGCTTTTAATCAATAAGGATATTCAGTCCTGTGAACAATTAATGGCATGTTATCTATCATAAGGAGTGATTAAAAAAACCCACAACAAACACAAACCATTATTTGGTGTGTATCTATTACCACAAAAAAATCTAGAACAAACCCAAGCTGTGCACTTGCTGCAGGAACCCCTAGGTTTGTTCTACAGCTGCGGTGCCACAGGAGGGCTTAGCATGGTTCAGCAGAAACAGAGGGATAGAGCAGTCCATGAGGGCTATGCAGGAGGCTTGGACGGAAATCTTCACCAGGGCAGAAGTGCTAGGATGTGGGAGAGATTAGAAGACACTTCTGACATGACAGTGACCTTGGCATACAAATATTCCTTGGATAGTGGTAGAGGGAAACTGTCTGCAAACCCAGTGCAAAACCGAATCTCCCAGACAAGAGATCTGCTCCATAAGTCTGTCCAATTGCTGTTTCTTCTTTGAAATCCAGATGAGAAGGGCACAGTCTAGTTCAGCACATAGATTTTGCTAAAAGCCCATTGCTTTTTCTAAGCCCATTTATATTATGTTATTTAAATACACCTTGTAAGGAAATCTGGTATGCTACCAGTGCTTAAAGCAACCAGCTCTGGAAATTGGGATCCTCAAGCTCTATGGCAAAGCACTGGAGGCAGAAATGGCTGTGTCTTAGAGACCAAAACATCTTACCCAGTGAGTTCTGCTGGTGTCATTCATGGGCTGACAAATCTCAAAGAGAAGCAGGAGGACCTAGGAGGATATGAATAAAGGACAGTCTTCTCCCTTTCAGTAGTGGTAGGGTGCCACGGCCAGGTTGTTGTGAAAAGCCCAAAGTGCAGTTGGAGGAAAAAGAAAAATCACAGGGCTGCGAAGTAGAAAAAGAAAAAAAAGTTGGTTTATTTTGGAGGTTGTCTTTGGTTTTTAGAGAGAGGAAGAAATGAAACTAGGGAAAAAATACAAAGCAGCAGCAAATTCGGAGAGAAGACGCTCTTTTGTGAATTAGATGTAAGCAAGGAAAAATGACTTGAACATGTCTAGCTCAGAGAGATATATACTAGAGCCATGTGCATTGGAGGGATATCAGAAAGGGATAAGGAGGCACAGCCAGTCTTGAATCACGTTGAAGGACAGAGTGGGTCAGAAGGAGCTCAGATTCTATGGAGAAGATGTTATTTTCTTACTCAAAGACTCTATAAGCAGGGATATATAGATTGCTCCCTGGACCAGCTGAGGAGCACAGTGTCCAGGACAAAAGGGACTGTAAGAAGGAAGGCATTGTTATCTGCTGATAGAGACCAGAGCTGAACATTGCTAAGCTCGACTGAAAATGCCAGGGCAATACAGCAGTGTGAAATACAGCATCAGCCTGAACTAGGGCTGGGGACAGGGAGGGACCTGTACAGCCAGAAAACATACCTCTGACTCCCCAGGTAACATGGATCGAAGATAACTTCATAAAAATAAAGTGAGCGATAGGATAGGTGTTCCCTGAAGATTCGTGATTGCAGGGTTCTCCCTGCTCTGAGAATTTGTCCTGGATCAGAGGGTTTCTCCCTCCTTCATGGAAGGGCTGGGTGCTGGCAGTGTACTCTTCAGGTGTGGTTGAGAGTGTTTGAACTCTAAGTTACAAATCGCTTTGCAACAGGATTTCAGACAGACCCTGGAGGCAAACAGATGGAAGTTTCAGGGACCTCAGAACCGGGCATTAGAAGTTACTCTGAAGTTGCAACCCAGCTAGAAAGCAATAGCTAGGGGAGAAGTATTTGTGCTAGAACAAAGCAGTGATGAGAACAGAGCAACATGACATGGCATACATTCACCAGGTGAAAGCAGGGTCAGGGACTGGCATCCAGATGGTTGTGTGAGGGCCAGCAGAGAACCTGAGCAGTGTGACAGTCCTTCCTTGGGAGCAGTGAAAGGTGGCAGGGCTTTGCAAGGAGCTTTGAAGCAGTCTGGATATTGCTGAATTTGAGATGGGGTAAGAGGGATACTCATCAGCAGGTGCAATTTGACCTGGCCATGTGCATGAGGGGAGGCAAAGATTGAGAAGAGAGGGGGAAGGAGGCCTCAGCTACTACCTTGTCTTGGACAATGGTACAAACGGATGTGTCCTGTATGTGTAGCCATGAACTACACTGGGTAAATGCAAATGCAGAGGCCAAAGGACTCCAGAGGACCTGGCAGGCAGTTTCTGGCACTACTTTATGCATTCTTCATCTACTCTGAAAAGGGCAAGTTTAACCCTTGGGAGTGCTACAGTGCCTTTCTGCTTCCTTCCTGGTAAGGGAAAGAGCAGGCAATGAAATTCAGTGGGCATAGATGCAGTCCCAGCTTCTGCTGTTGCCATGATGCAGTCTGGGACAGAGCCTTGGCTGTGAAACTCTGTTATTGTAGGGTTCAGGAAAGCCAAAAGAAGTGAAGTACATACTATATAAAGCTGAAGATCCTGTGCAGGACAAGTTGAGAGAGGGTTTCAAAGCAAGGGACGGTTTATAAAACACCTGCTGGTAGGGCTGTCTTGTGGTTAAACTGACAGTAATAGTGATAGAGGAGACAGCTTCAGCCCTGCTCTGTAGCTATTCTGTGTGCCTGGCACGGCTGCAGGGAGAGGACCCCCCCTTCCACCCGACAGGGACAGGCTCCTGCAGTGGAAAAGGAAATGGGGGCAGCCAGGCAGGGTTGAGAACATGGTCTCTGACATCTTGTGGGGCACAAACACCCAAGTGTGTGCTGTCAAAAGCTGACATCTGGAATGAAGCTAGCTGCAATAGTTTTCCTGTCCTATGTTCTCTTTTTTTTATTAGTGGAAGTGCAATTTCAAAAAAAAAATTTCCATGGAAATTCTTATTTTTCTGTAATGATAATCTAATTAAAACACTTCCTTATAAATTCCTTTGGCACTTTATTCTTCCTTGAGACCCTTATGCCACACAGAAGAAGCAAGACAACAGTTTGGAACATCCTGCTAGCTCCGAGGACCTACTAATAGTGGTATTGGATGTCTGGTATACCTCAGCTGTGTGTATACCTACGCTTCTTTTTAGTTTTAAGAATCATAGAATAATTTAGATTGGAAGGGCCCACTGGAGATCCTTGAGTTCAGAGCACTGCTCAGAGCAGGTCCAGTTGGTTCAGGGTGCTCAGGGATTTGCCCAGTCTATAAACACCTATAGCATGCTAGAAATAATTTGTAGCCATCTCTCATCTATAACAGGCTGCAAATGAGGTCGGAAAAGACTCTTCCAGCCATTCTCTTCTGTAACAGATTGTAGTAGCTGCAGTTCTAGGGTTAGCCTTGGGGTTTTGTGGTGAAATGAATTGAGTTGTGTGCCAGAGCTTAAGTTAGGGTATTCATTACTATAAACAATGAGCTGCATAGTAATTTGTTTTAAAAAAAAAATCTTTGCTACATGCCAATTTACTGAAGTTAAAACTTTTTGTACACTGACTCCTTTTTCTTTTTTTCTTTAGAATGACACATTTTGAAATATTAAAATGTTGGTTAGTGAAGCATTCTGATGTTTCAGTTCAAAATGAGTTTGTTTTAACAGCTGAGGAGTTTTTGGGGGGCAAAACCAAAGCAGAATATAAAGAACAGCCATTTTGTTTATAATTTTCGATAGACAAAATGTTTAGTTTTTCCAGGCAGGAAAATATCCTGAAATACAGAAAGTGTTCTCAAGGATAAAAAAAATTTCTCCACAGCTGCATAATGGGGAGATTTTTTCAAAGCGTGGGGCCATGTGTCTCCTAAGACTGCTAATACGGTGGCTTATTATGGATTCTGTCAACTATTGAGAGATGCTTGTGAATGTGTGTGGGCACTACACGCACTGGCGCTTGCTCTTGCATCTGGTTGGCTATAGGAAGTGGTGGCAAATGGGCACGCTTTCAAGGCTGCGCAGTCTTGTTTAAGTAACATTGATCAAAGGCTTTTTGCTTTCCATCTACTTTGTGTATTTGTAATTTTGTTGCTTGATACCTAATTTTCTGTTGGGTTTTTTGTTTGTTTTTGGTGTTTTTCTTTGTAGCCTCAACTAGTGGTCCAAGAAGGAGTGTCTCAGGAAGCAAATCCTCAGGGAAGCAGTGACTTGAATTTGAACTCCGCGCCAGCCACACAAGGTTTGAAATTAGATAATCATAATTACATGAGACTAAACTGTGCAGCTATGCTCCTGGCAAACCATGCATGTACCCCCAAAGCTCTAGCACTGGCTGCAATCATTCTGGTAAATCCTATAAACAGAGGAGAATTTGGAAGGCTTCCAGGGACATTACAACAGGAGGGGCAGCACATTCCTTCCATCTAATTCAGTTGTGACTACTTCAGCAGAAGTGGAGGCAGAAAAGAGGGATGGGAAGAGAATCTGTGTCTTTGTCTTCCCAACAAGTCATGTGTCTGAGGTTCTTGTCACTGTTATAGGTATGGCTCAGTGAAATTGTCTGGCTGTGTTATGTAGAAACTGAAAATAATCTATCATGAATGTCTTACCTTACTTGAAAAAAACAGAGTTGAAGATCTCCTGACATTTGGGAAATCTTAGTATTCTGGACTAACTCCAGCATGCCTCTGTACTCTGCACTGGTGAGGCCACACCTCGAATCCTGTGTTCAGTTTTGGGCCCCTCACTACAAGAAAGACATTGAGGTGCTGGAGTGAATCCAGAGAAGGGCAGTGGAGCTGGTGAAGGGTCTAGAGCACAAGTGTGATGAGGAGCAGCTGAGGGAACTGGGGCTGTTTAGTCTGGAGAAAAGGTGGCTCAGGGGAGACTTTATCATGCTCCACAACTACCTGAAAGAAGGCTGTAGTGAGGCGGGTGTTTCATCTCTTCTTCCAGGTAACAAATGATAGGATGAGAGGAAATGGCCTCAAGTTGTGCCAGGGGAGGTTTAGATTGGATATCAGGAAAAATTTCTTCACAGAAAGGGTTGTCAAGCATTGGAACAGGCTGCTCAGGGAAGTGGTGGAGTCACCATCCCTGGAGGTATTTAAAAGGCGAGTAGATGTGGTGCTTAGGGACATGGTTTAGTGAAGGACTTGATAATGTTAATGTCTTAAAGGTCTTTTCCAACCAAAACAATTCTGTGATTCTATGGCTCCATGATAGTCTTGCTCTCGTACTCTAAGGCAGTGCTCCCTGTTAGTGGCTGGCACGCTAGCAGAGATGCTAGTGCATCAGCAGCTCAGAGAATGACGACACAGGCAAGTTTCTATATAGGGCTACAAAGTTATCTAAACTTCTCTGAGATGAGATGCCAGATAACTGTTATCACTGTCGTAGGAGCTTACAGATGCGCCACCCACAGCCCCAGCCTCACTACAACCCTCGGAAAGTGCAAATCCAAGTCCAGCCTATACCATTCAGGGCCGTTCCTGAGGCAGATGCCAGGAAAACTTCCATGCAGCTGAGCCCTACCTTCAGTGAGCATCATAGGAAGCTATTCATTAAATATTTTCCGTTGAGTGGGAGGGAGAAGGGGCCAGCAACCCAGGAGAGGCAGATGTTGCCTTGTTTTGCCATGCGGTCAGCACAGCTGCTCCCTCATCCCGCTGCCGTTAGCGCTGCCGAGCGTGGCACGCGAAGCAAGCTAACTGACGCTGGGCAGCGAAACCCAGCCTCAGGTTCTTAGAAAGTCCCTGGAAATGCCACACGATAAAATGCCGGAGCAGTTAACCTCAGTTGCTCGATTCAGTTTCCTCTCGGGCTCCTGCTCCCGTATCACTTCCTGCCACCGAGCTGTGTGATGACATCAGCAGAGCCGCAGGCTCTCGGATGATGAGCTCACCTCCGGCCCAGGCGCTGCCTTCTTGTAGTCCTCTCAAGCATCGCCCAAAACCACAGCCGATGTGGGTACTTTCTTCTTCCTTTCAGTTTGAGTGGGACCGAGGGCAGTGACATGAGGAATATGTTTCCCTCCTGTTGCAATGAGGTAGAACCAGATGAGACAGGATAAGCAGATGCTGCGGTCAGTGGGAGACAGCAGCGCAAACCGCTCTGTGTCTGCATGCTTAGTGCCAGGGATGGAGAGGGGGGTTTTACTGTTGGGGAAGGTGTGCAGTTCTGTGAGAAACAAAACCCAGCCAGCTGAAAAGCAATGGAGATAAGCATGTACAGTGTGAAACCTGGCAATCCTCTGGAAAATGTCATAACAGTTGTTATTTGCTCAGGAGCTTGAGGTGGAGTGTTAATCCTGTTTTAGAAACTTCTGACTAAAAAGGTAAAGGGGAAACTTACAATTCTGACTTACTGGAAACTATAGATCCTGTGGCTTATTTGCAAGCAAGATGCAGCTGTAGCAGCTTTCAGACAGGTAGTTTCTGGATGAACCCATTCTGTGGGTCTGGGTTTAACTTAGATATTACAGGCCTGCAAGCTTTTGTGCTACTCGAGCAGGAGGCCTCTCCTCTGAGATCTGATAGCAGGAGTCTGCGATCACATAATGTTCTTCTGCTATCGGCACAGCCAGAACTTTTGGTCATTGTGGAGTTCATTGGTTTGCTTTTTACTTTCAGGTGAGGATTTTTGAGCTGCTGTGCTAGAGAGGATGGGAGAGGATACACGTGCTTGCCCATCCTGCAGGTTGTACACTGTACAACTCTGAGTGGGAAAGAGATCTGTCCTGGGCCTCATGTCTGCAACATTAAGCAAGAATTGCTGAAATAAACAATGACTGACTCCCTGCTTTTCAATCAGCCTGTTATGGGGAAAATCAAGAAATAGGAATAGCTAAACTAGAAATATGCCAGACTTGGAAGCCTGCCATGGGGCAGAGCACTGCTTTAAAGCTAGCTGATGTTTTCCCATGGCCTTTGTAGCTGGGGATCCAGCTCTGGTTTTCCCAAGGCCCTGGTTATGGGTGACTCTAGGTTATCCAGAAGTAGGCAGGGGTTTGTTAACGCTTCAGGCTTTATTGTGATGGTACCTCACATGCTGCCAATCACAACTCAATTGTTCAAGTTTTCTGTTTGTCTGGGCCAAGAAGCATTTGTCTTCTCTTGCATGAGTACCATTACTGAATGATTGATGAAGCTGATTTCGTAGCCTCCTACGCCACAAAAGCAGCCTTGGTTTGCTTCAGTAACTTTGCTTGGCTAATGGAATGTAGGAGTGAGAGGCGGAAACAGTTTGGTTTATGGCAAAATTTCCAAGACCCAGTCCAAAGCCAGAAGCAGCCTTGGGATCTTGCTCTTTTTTCTCTGTCTTTCCTTCCCTGCGTTCTTCTTGGTACATTGAGAGATGGAGCAGCTGCAAATTCCTTTGTCTCACTGTGTTACCTCTGCTGCCCCAATGGTCACCTCAGCTTTTCTGAAACCAAGGGTTTAGCCACAGATCAGAGCAAGCCTGTGTAGCAAGAAACATTTCCCACTCTGAGACAATTTTCAGACCTTCTGTGCATCTACTTTCCTGATGTTATGACATTGAGTAAGGCGCTTCTGGTACTTTGTGTCTCATGAGGATCCAGGGTTGCAGTTGGAAATACATATAACTGCTCACAGCAGAGGTTGATCATGTGCGTTTGCATAGCAGAAGCCAGAAAATTTCACACATACTGTAATTTTTGGGCTCTCAGTAGCCTCATGCTGAGGCCTGCTGCCAGGGAAGCCATTCGTGTCAGGCTTTAGCCTGGACCTGGTACAAGAGCAATGGGAATGTTGTTGTGAAGACCTTTGGTTGTTTGGGAATGGATCCTTGCTGCTTTTTAACCTTATCCTGACTCTGTAATGGAGCATTTGGGCAGCTAGGCTCCTGGACCCAGAGCTCTAACCCTCTCTCTCCCATGATCTTTCCCTTTAGGCATCACTGAAAAAGACGGTTCCAGGCCTGGCAAAACTACTGGTCTTAGGAGATCTCTGAGTAACATCCCTGCCCCAGTGCAGTAGTATGCCACCTGTTCATGTCTTGCTGAAGCCAGAGGACTGGAAAGCAAACAGGATTTTTAATGTCATATTTTAAATTCTTCCTTTGTGATAATTTTGGCCAAGCTTTCTCTCCTGTTGTCTGCTGGCTTACCCCAAACATCCAAACAGGGGCTTAGAGGAAGAAATGGCAAATGCCTTGTTGGGGAGATGCCTTTCACAGTTTGTAGTATATCTTTTGTGAGGATATTAATCTTTCTTAAAAATACTTGGATAAGATGGTGCCTTGCCCTGCTACGGACAGCGATCATTCAACAGAAAGATAGTGTTGACTCAGTAATGCAGACACAGTAAAGGAAACCTATTTACACGGCTAATTGCTGAACTTACATGTCATACCACCTCTGGCAGATTGATGGAGCGGTCCCAAGAGTTAAGTTTTGCTCAGTTGCTCATAGGGATTGCATCTGAAAGACAGTCTTTGAGTCCTTTCCTTACTATATCAGAAAGAAGAACCTTCGTGGCATTTCCAGCTTACCGAATGCTGTTGCTCCAGTGCTCAGTAACCTGGATGCTTTAGAGGACAGCTTGCATCCTGATGTCTTGAGGACTGACTCTGAAATTTTTATCATAGACAGATCAGGTCAGGGCCAACTCCTATAACTAGCTTTTGGCCTGGTGGCACTCCCCCTGAATTTGATAGCAACTTTGAGTGAACAATGTTTACAAGCTTAGTCACAGTCACTGGATTTCATCACTTCAAAGGAGTGTCTGTAAAAACCAGTTACACAAAGGTTGCTTCCTTGCAGAGCCTCAGGATTCAATTTAAATTAGTTGTATCTTCAGTCCGTAATGTGAGTATGTGGGGTCCTCTAGTGTTGCAGCTATGCAAATAAAAGCTTGCTGATACAGTTTAGTTTTGGGAGACAGCAATAGCCAGTTGGTCTGAGATTGTTGCTGGCTGCTCTCAGTCTCACATTGTATGCAGATTTGTGCTTTTGGTGTCAGAGCTGATCTTGCTAAATTCTGAGGAACTGAGGGTATTTCCAATATCCAGTTGCAAACAGTGAAATCCCAGTGGTATTTTCCACCTCATGGATGCTCTGCCTGGCTATTAAAGCGACAAAGTGGGTATTTCAATTACCTTTGACAAGATGTAAAATTGGCTAACTTTACAGTGTTAAATATTTAAACAGAACATAATTGGCTTTAAATTTATGGCAGTGCATAGCAGAAACCCATGAAATGGCAGTATGTATTGAGCTCATTTATTATCCTTTCATCAGAGGTCTGTTCCCTTAGCAAGTATTTATTTAACAAAAGAAAATGCAGGCAGAATTAAGAGGAAGGGCTGACTGGAGAGAGATAATATGGGGGGAAAAAAAAAAAAAAGGTTTTTTCCTTCTAGGTCGTTTTGTCCAGTCTGCCCAGTTTCGTAGTGATCAGAGCCCCGATCCTGTTAATTCTGTGTGTTGTCTGGTTTGCCCTAATAGTTTCTTGTGTGTGGAATTTGGTGGTCTCGGCAGAAAACTGCATCATGGATAACCTTTGTGCTGCCTCTATCACACAGCAGAGAAATGAAGGATTTAAGTGGATTAGATCACAGGGACTGACCTAAATCTTATGCTGTAGGATGAGGCATGCTGCCAGGTATGGGAAGAGTTTGACTCCCTTCTCCTGCTGTGGGGATAAATCCAGGTGGAACATCATGGAACCAAATCTGTAACTGTTGATGGTTACATGAGAAGATCCAACTGGTGTTCCTCTGAATTCAGGTTAGGGAGCTGCTCTTCTTCAGCGGACACACAAGTTCAGCTGCAGTTCACGTCTGCATTCAAAGGCCACTCTGTTGGCAGACCGAGATATTTTACCAACTTCTTTACCTGATTTTCAGGTGAATTGGCAGGTTTAGTGCTCTGCTTGCAAGGCTGTACTGCCTATTTAATTAACCCCTGTTACCTGACAGTAATAGCTGGGTTAGGAATTGCATCTGTAAGAGACTCAAGCTTTTCTTAGGACATCAGACCTTTTGCAGCCGGTGGCATGGAGTAGGGATGGAAGCTGCCTCAGCTAGACAGTAAATCCATTTGCTTTAGGTCAGCAGTATTCCTCTGGGGCATGCACACAAAGTACTTCTCTCTAAAAAAAAAATCTAGTCTGTGCTACCTCTTAATACTCTCTTGGGAAGCCACAGTAGAAAACATGTCTCCATAAAAATGTAAGTGTTCAAGGAGAACAAGCAGAATTCCCCACTATTACGAGCTACTCTGTGTGTAGTTGAAATCCCAATCCATGGCTTCAGCTTCCACATTTATGCAGTGACTTGGAATGAAAGTCAATGCCTATTAAAGGTGGGCAGAATTCCACCCATCTCAGAGAGCTAGGATCTCACACTGGATTACTTGGATTTTCTTTTTTTAAATGATGAACACTTTTCATTTTCCATACAGTTAGTTACCCTTTCTGTGTAGCCAAATCCTACCTCTAAGCAAATGCATTTCAAGTGGTTTTAAGCTCAGACAGTTTTAGTCTGACTTAGTCAAAAATAAGAGATCATTACAGTTGGATCAAAAGACAGGAGATGAAGCAGGTTTGTTATCTAGCAAAGTTTGGAAGATTCTCATAAATGGTTTTGGTGAAGGCATAAAGAGTGTTGGCAACTTGCAAATTAGCCTTGGAGTTTGTTTTTAATAAAGGTATAAAACGTAGCACCTCAGGCTTCTACTTTGCTTCCCCCATGTGCAACAACCTCAGCACACGTGTGTATCACCAGACAAGGTGAGTTTATCTGAACTGGGGTTTTGGGGATTATAAAACAAGGTTTGGTCATTCAGGAGCACCCACAGATCTATGTGAAAACAAGGAACAATGAGCATGAGGAATCACACATGGAGGAAAACAGACAGGCCCTTACACCCAAATGTTGGTACCCAATTCCATCCTCTTGTGTATCTCATAGTACCTCATAACTGGCTTGATTGGAACACAAGCCAATTCTGCTTCATCTGTACATCCACAAGTCTCCACAGCTGAGTCTGTTTATGCCCTGCATTTTTCTGTGTGCCATACAACTATTTAGCTTTGCATACAATTAATTCTGTTCCTGTGCATAGCCTCTTCAGTTAATCTGACAGCTTTCCTAACTAATCCCAAATTTTGGGTCTGTGGGCCAGAGGACGAGGCGGAAAGCAAATCTGAAATACACCAATAATATCACCGTGAAGCTACCGATGCTGCTGCCCACAATGTTCACCCCAGTATGGGCAGGCTTTCATGGACAGAGCTGCAGGTGAGCTGACGAACCCCTAGTTTGTCCCGGAATTCAGCTGGTTAAAGGATAATATGGCAACAGACAAGTCAGAATTTGTCTTTCTGCACTCTGGATGCCCAGGATCTGCTAGGCTGGAAGCTCCTGCCTTCCCAACTTCTCCACCAAGCACCAAGCCTTCCTGAAGAGGTCTGAGTCTCCATGCTGTGGAGCACTAAACCTTGACCCCTGCAGAGCTTCTCCTTCCAAGTTTTTCACACTTACTTCAGCCTTTGAAAGAGATGGGGAATTCACTGCATACAAATTATGAACGGGTACTGAGGATACACTCCAGCAGTCTTCTGTGGAAAATGCAAATGATGGGGGGGAAAAAAGACAATCACGCTAGATTTCATGTAAATATTTTAATTATATTTCATTGCTTAAAACACAGAAACACTTGAATTAAATTACATCATAATGCTTCTGCTAAATTGTACATATACTTCCAAGAACTGTGAGAGGAGGCGCTATTGAACTAAAAGAATACTCCAGTACAAGCCCAGCAAATACCCGTAATATTCTTTTAGTCGTCTTATCTGTACTTCTTTAATCTAAGGGCAGTCATCACAGGACAAAGCCTACCATTACAGGAAGAATGGTTAAAGAGAATTCCTCTGTAGGTGTGTTTGTTATACGAGATATAGCTCAGCATTAAGGTGGAGCAAGGTGCATGTTTCTGCACCTGAGCTGGCAGATGCACTGCTTAGCAGCTGCCTGTGCAGCACGTGGAGTTGGGTAAAGAGCACAAAGTAGGCTGTTGGTTTGAGGAAACAGCTCAGCTTACACTTGCCTTTTATCAAGTTTAAAAGTTCCAATCCTAAGAGTTCCAGGGGAAATGCTGTGATTTAGGACAGCCATCCACCCCTGCTGCTGCTTGCATCCCTGTCCTGCTGCAGAGCGTGGGAGTGTGACAGGCAGCGACGTGCCAGCTGCTGAAGAGAGAAATCTGATGTCCCTGTGGCTGGCTGCCCTCAGTGAGCACTTGGAGGAGATGGTAAGTGTGCATGTTGGGGGGGGGTGATGTATTTGCTTCTCAACTGGTCACACAGCCATAACCTTTGGGAAGACTCACAGATAGTGTCCCAATTCTAAGGACCTAAGTGAGATTACACGGAGTATTTGTACCCACGCACCTTCCTTCCAAGAGTATCCCTGGAGTACAAACACCAGCAGCCTGGGAGTGCCTCCTGCCAGATCTCCTGGGTATGAAGGATAGGCTGTTTTCCACAGGTGATGACACTCCTAGCTCTAGTACACTCCCAGAACTCCCTGGGTTTAAAAAGAAAGAGGGATACAGAAAAATTAAAGCAACTTAGCCCACGGGGAAACTGTGTCAGTGAAGGAGGGAGGGCTGGTAAGGAACTGTGCACTGCAGGGGTCAGTGGCACATGCCCAGTAAAGAGCCTGCATTTACTGAATATGCAAAAAAAAAAAAAGATTGGAGAGAGCAAAAACTAACTGGCAGGTCCAAACTTGCAACAAAGCACATGATACCTGAATTGCCACTTAGCGAAACATCTCCTTTCATAAAGCCTACCTTTAGATCTGCATTTACATTTTGGCTTGCCCTCATTCCCTTTTGACTGGTGTGGATGGAATATGATCTGACAAATGCATGTGCTGCAAAAAAGTCAGGAGGTGATCAGTGCATGCATGCAGGCTCTGCTGCTGGCCCCTGGCTGCTGTGCTGGCCTGCAGCACTCAGGGCTGGTGGCCGCCTGAAGGCTCTGCAGAGGACAGCCCCCATGCCGCACTGCCGCATGCCAAGGTGGCCAGAGACCCCGTCGCACTCTCTCCCTCCTGCAGCCCTGAAGGACACACAGGCAAAGAGATGCTTCAGGGTTACAGGGAAACTCCTGGCTTACCTGTCTGGTCCCACCTTCTGCATTAGCAGGTAACAGGAGCAGAGGCCAACACAAAGCTCCGTGTTTCCTTCAGCAGGAAGAAGAGGAGGCTCTGACTGCAGGTCCTGGCAGGTAAGGAAGTAGGAACCAGCTGTTCAGTCACCTCTGGGGGCAGACATGGGGCTGTTGTAATGTTGAGCCAATACATGTTTTTCCTTATTTAAAAGAAAGTATTTCAAGGCTTAATCTTTTTTCTGGATAACACTCTGCACTGTAGAAACTTCTCTGAGCCAAAGCAGGAGCAGGATACGTGGTATCGGAACCCCAGTTCTACTCGACTCCTCTCTGTGGCCCAAGCACCGTTATTTCTAGCTCAGCAGCAGGGAGTCACACACATTGACACCCCCTGCCTCTAGCCGTGTGAACTCCCCTCTGTCTATATAGCAGCCCTAATTTGGGATATCCAGCCACTTCCTCAGCTAAGATGTAATCAGCCAAATGTTTGCTATTTCACTTTTTAAAGCTAGAGAATTCCCCATGCTTCAACACCACCCTGGGCGCACATTTATCAGCAGCCCACACGCCACAAGGGGGATAAGCCCATGGTATGTGTTTTCCTTGGCGTGCCCCAGATTACCACTCAGCTAGGGGAGTCAGCTCTCCTTGCTCAGAGGGGCTTTGCCACCAGTCACTCCTCCAGGATCTGCCAAAGCTGCAGTCACTGTACAGAGAGGCTCATTCATTGCTTTCCTTGGGGTCTGGTGGCACAAAGCCAATGGGAAGCTCTCTGAAACATGCACCTCTCCTTCTTCCCTGACCCAGAGAGCGTGCACATGTGCTCTGACAAGTTAATCTACAACAAAGCAGGCACTGTTCCTAAGCACGCAGCTTGGTAGATGGTACCAGTCAGCACCAGCCCAGAAACTGGAGCTCATGACCTTTTAGTAGTAACAGACACACCAAAAAATCACCACTGCCATCACTAAGGGTTTGCCTCCCAAAGTGACAACAGTTCCTAGTGCTTGTGCCCATTTGTAACACAAACCAACGGGGTGACCAGCTGGGCTCGGTGGATCAGCCATGCTTGCGGGAAGTCACTGGTTTGTTGGCTTCATCCTCCCCAGTCTCAGCACGATCCCAGAGCCAGGGGCAGGTATTGTTCATGCATTGATGGCATTGGCAACGTCTGTGAACACGAGACGGCTGGGTCTCTGGAGGGCTCCTTGACTTGTCAGCAGAATCTGCATTGAAGCAGTGAAAGATGAGACCCAGCAAGTCTGCCTGTGCTCAGGTGTGTGTGCTTGGGCACAGACTGCACAGCACTGTAACTGGATTCTGCCCCTTACTGAGGGGAGGCTGGCTGACTACCATGGCATTAACAAGGCTGTGACAGAAAAATACAACAGGCCAGAAAGCAAGTCAGCACATCTATGCCAGTTTAAAATCCCCACATCACTGGATTACTGGGTCTCACTCTTCATATATACAAGGCAGCATGAAAAGACTTGAAACATCAAGAAGGCCGGGAAACATGCCATGAACTGAACTTTAGCTGTTGTTTCAGACTCTCCTTCTCTTACTATGTTAAGCCTTTAAGCTTGCATACTTTCCAAGCAGAAGTATCTGTGCATTAGTGAGCTCTGGAGGGATCTGAGGTATCCTGCTGGCCAGCCCCTGTATAGGAAGGATCTGCTTTTACTGTGCTAAGTTGAACTGACCTTTTCATTTCCTCCCTTTACTACCTGAAGGGGAGCCCTCTATGGGCGCTAATAGAGGGATCTGATGTTTTCCGAGTATGTGCTACTCAGAGGACAAGATCCTTTGCTTTTATACAACAGTATTTCTTGCTTTCCCAAACCAGTGACTATCTTTCATATTCCAACACACACATCTCCTTTGTGCTCTTTAACAGGTTGGGAAGCATGTCTTAAGGTAAATATAATTACAGTTGTATTTATCTCCTCTTTCCCTTTCTGCCCACACCAAGCTTGCTACAGATTATCTGAAGGTGTAAAGTGTGTGGAAATTGAGAATTGTTTGGGAGAACTGCTTCTGGAACTGGAAAAGCAATGGAAGACACAGGCAACACAGAGCAGCTGGAGAGGAATTCAAGAAAGGAGAGATGTCTGCTCTAAGGGGAGGCTGCATCACTGGCTGAGAGACGTACCTGTTCCCACCATCCTTGCCGGCTCTGTCTCTCAGAAAGGCTTTTTGTGTGGTGGTGACAAAGGAAACAGAAAACACTGTGAAGCTGGCTGCAAATGATGGTGAGAAGCCCTTCTTCCCTATTTCTCCTACCTCTTGGTACACGGGGAAGGAGACAGCCTCTTGTCAAAGGCCCATCTGGACCATTAACCAAAAACAACTGGCCAAGCTATCAAGCTCTTTCCTAACTCATAAATGTGGTAAGTCAGTGGTCTCTGAGGACCTTGTAACTTCCCAGCATGCTGCATGCCTTTGAACACTCAGAAGTAGTCAAAGCAAAGCCTTCTTCCCCTCTCCCCAAATTCAAACAGAGAACTCTCCTCCCGTTTCTCTTTCTGAGCCATGCCTGCTCTGTGCCCAGCGAGGCTGGCCTGCAGGTGCTGACAAGACCAGGTGTGCCACGCCACAGCAACGTGCAGGCTGCCTGCGTTCTTCAGGGCTTGCAGCACAGTTAACTGTTACGATTACAGGCTTTCCCTTGGCAAGGCCTTGTTCCACACTTGCATCCTTAGGCAAAGCAGGGATACCTTAAAACTGGGTGGAAATTATTTGCTTTTCAGGGCCAGGGCAAAGGAGCCTCAGTGCTTTGTGAGCATTGATGCCCTGTCTCCCAGAAAAGGGCGTTCATCCTACTGCTCCCTTGTGGTGCCCTGGGTGGTAAACTGTAATAAACTCACCCTTAATTACTGAAGTTGCCCTTTGCTCTCTCCTAGTTGAGTAGAGCCAGCACTTTGCCTCCTCAGGCTCTTCATCCTAGTTGCCTGACTTTTCAGTCCATCCTAAGCACTCTGAAATGCTCAAGCCCCCTATCTCCAGGGCTGGCAGAGATAGGGGATGTCCTCCTGAGGTCCTACATGGTTTCCTCACCCTACAACCCTACAAAACCTCTTCGACTCTTTAACAAAAGCAGTGCATGTACCAGTGGTTGTGGTAACAGACTCGCTGGCCCCTGCTGCCTACCTTGCTCTGTGATGCCTGGGAAGATGCTGCATCTCGCCCATGTTCCAGCAGCTCCTGCTCTAGTTCGTCCTGCTCCTCGGTGGGATCAAAGTTGTACATGGGCATGAGCTGGTGCCGTAGCTTCTCCAACCTGCCCATGGGAGGGAAGGGAAAGGGTTGGTTGAGAAGGACAGATGCTCAGGCTGCCTTCCCCACCCCACTGCTGAGGCTTTCTGCAGGCTGTTCCTCCTGCTGCACAGGGATTCTGTTCTTGTTGCTCTTGCTGGATAAGGGTCATGTCCTGCAGGGATGAGGATAAGAACCTACTACACACAGCTGGCCGGAGTGGAAGATACCCAGAGTGCTGTTACAGGGATTAACTGCCATCACTAATCTATCTTGGCAGGCATTACGCACAGAAGAATCAGACAGGGATTTACATTCCTGCAGACCTTAAAAGACCAAGCTTTACGCGGTGGGACAAAAGAGACAGTGGAACATACTGGCTAGGCATTTTGTGACTTCTCCCCCTGTCCCCTTGCCACAACAGCCAGTCCTGCCATGTCACACTATGTCTGCCAGCAGAAGTCTACTTTTAGCTCCAGTGGCCTAAAAGTAGTACTTTAACTCTGTGGTGAAGTCAGCAAAAATAAATAGAAAATAATAAACAATAAATAGAAAACAGGAAAGAGGGAGATTCTCATAGAAGGCTGATGCCCGTGGACACTGTTCTTACTCGTGTATCATTGCTTCAAGTGACAGAGCTATAAAGTATTACCCTAAGGGCTCTCCCTAAATACTGGGCACCTCAGAGAAAGAGGATGGATGGGTGGGCATGCTCCTGTGAAAACACTGAGCCCTGCCTTAGGCTGTAGCTGAGTTTTGGGGGGTGGGAAGGGAAACACACAAGCCGTTACTGGCAATATCACCACAAATATCTATTTTGGCAAGTGTTAGGATGACACATTCCCTCCCTGCTTCTGTATGGGTTTGCCAACACAACCACTATTTCCAGCAGCGTTACGTTCACAGGCCAAGCATTAGCTGCTCCTGTGGCAGTACCCAGAGCTGGGCTTCAGGGTCTGGCTTGGAAATTTTACAGTGCAGCAGCACTTCTTGAAAGTCCATGGCCAGGCCGGGCCTGGCACAAGGCGTCAGGCAGGGAGGAAGTACCACATCTAATGGATCTTCGTCAGTGTCTCTGCTGTCAGACACAGAAGAATCAAGACGTGTGTCTCCCTGCATGCTGCTCTCCTATTTTCAGCCAGGAGCTTAACAAGGAAATTAAGACACTAAGTCTTGGGCTAGAAAGCTGCATTTGTGCGCTATGCTGCTGCCAGTTGTGGTGACTGCAGCTAAAGAGGCCTTCAGACTTGCAAGGCCAGTGTCATTGGCCTGGGCTGTTGGAAAACATAGGGATCTGTGAATGGCTGAAACGTGAGGTCCACACCTCTCATGGCAGAGTTCCCAGCTTTATACACTCATATCCCATTCCTCTGTTTTAACACATCTCGTAGATGAAGCATGAAGAGTTTGCAGGATCCCTAACCTCCTCCTGCTCAACCATGTTTTCCTTTCCAAAGCTGCAGAGGAGTCTTTGAAGCCCTGGTGTTAGAAAGTCAAGGTTAAGGCCAATACCAGGAGTGCAGTGTCCCTACCCCTGCCTCATTCACACGCAGCTGAGTCCCCATCGGCTTGTTCTCAGACAGCCATCCCATACACTCCCCATCTCCTTCCTAGCCCTCTCTGGGTTTTGAAGCACTGAGTTCCCTTCAGCCAACAACAGACATTACTTACCTCTTCCTCTTCCTGATATACAGAACCTGAAGGAGAAAGAACACCATCATTACAACAGTCCCAGTAGGATGTGGAACAGCTGAGGAGAGAAATTTTGAGCATGGGGCACACAGAAAGGAAGTGTAGCAAGTCTGGTGTCACTGTGCATCAAAGCAGGGGGAAGGGAGAAGTGACAGCCGAAAACGAAATTTCATATGCATCAGTGTAAGCTCAGTAGCGCATCATGTCTGACATTAAGTGCTCTAGTGGCCTGTTATTAGGTGCGTTAGTAGTAGTAAGAGTATTAGGTGTATTATTGTTAGGTGTAGCTCAGCACATTTTTGGTGGCTGCAGAACATATGTTGCAATTTAAGAGTGGATGAAGAACCTTCCCTTTGTGTTTTTCATCTGTAGATTTCCTACAGTGTAGAAGTGCTGTTACCCCCTCCCCAGCATGAAGGGAAGAAGCAAAGAGGGCATGCTCAGTGACTTGCCTCGTGTCAGCCAGTAAGAGTGGCTGCGCTGGGAAGAAAGTGAGGCTTTTGGCCTCCAGAGCCTTGTTCTGAGAACTACGAACGCTGGATGTTGCTCTTGGGAACTTATGACCATTTCCAGGATAATGTTTCCAGGTTCTCTTAGGGGCTTTTGGAAAAACTCCTCCTTGGGCCTGCAATGAAATTTTGCAGTAGTCCCTTTCTGTAGGCTCCTCTGATGGTTGTATTAGTGAAACTCTTCCTCCTATGAGGAATGGGAGCTTGCCGCTACCTTCTGTTCTCTGTTGGCAGGTAAACGAACTGGTTATATATCAAAAGAAGAACTGCAGCACTCGCGTGGCCCGCATCAGGCCCAGAACTACAGCTTCTGAAGGCTTCTGACTACAGCATTAATGGCAAGGTTAGTTATGCAGCAAATCCTCAAGGGCTTTCCTGATACCCAGCAAGCAGAACCTTGGAAATGCAATCCAGATGAGTCTAGCTAAAATGGATTCAGGCTGCTTTAATTCCAAAAGGCGTCTCCACAGGGGAGATTAATGTGATTTCAACAGTCTGCTTTAAAAGCTAATTTGGATGAACTTTCTTGTGGGGCCCTTGTGTTGACAAGGTTTAAATCAATGCAGCTGTTCCAGTTAACAAGTCAGAACAGAATCTGCTTTGTGTTCTTTTAACTGAACTTCCTATTGCTATTAAAAATAAATACTGATCCCACATATGGCTTCCTCTAGGCCTGCTGAGCAACCCGTTCGGACTGGACCTCAGAGAGACTGCAGAAATATTGGAGCACTGGATAAAGGCCTTAAAAAGGGATCTCAGGAACTATCAATTCCCAGCAGTTCTGGGTGAGCCTTTAGTAGCAAGTAAATTATTCAACCCAAATCAGTCCTAGAGCCCCTTTGCCACCCTCCACCCTCAACAGACAGAGGAATATTTAGCAGGGCTCTCTTACCATAGCTACAGCCAACCCAATGACAGTAATGATCCCAAAGGACAGCAGCATTGTGCTCAGGCCAGGTCCAGTGCTGGCCACATCTGGGATTTTGGTGGTGTTGAAACTGGTAGTCTCAGGGCTTATGGTAGCTGTTTCTGCTACAGTCACATCCAGAGTTGTCCCTGGGTCTGGCTCAGCTGTGGTGGTGGTGGTGGTGGTGCTGTGATACAAGTCATGCACAGAGGGTGAGCTGTAACTCATCCTGCCAGCTCTCAGTAGCTCCTTTTACCAAGCTGTTGTCCTCACCCATCAGCTACAGAAGCGGAGAGCTGCCCTTCGTATCAAGGACCCTCATGTGAGACCCATTCTGTAGCATCATCGCTGATGGTTTTTCTTCATAGGAACCACGCTGCTTTCTGCCTAGGAAAGAAGGAGAACAAATGAACAGTGCAGAGCTCTTAGAGACAGGCACAACCTTTTCCAGAGCTTCCCAATTCACTGGTACAATTTTTGGGAGCAGCTCACAGATGCCCACTCAAAATAAGAAAAAGATTTTTCAGAGGAACTGAGAGCCCCCAAAGTCATGCCTGATTCACTTGAGTCAGTGATATGCTCTCCCCTCACTGCTTCAGCTCTGCCTCCTTGCAGGCACTTGGCAGATCTAGGTGAGGACAACCTCAGAACCCCTATCGTTGGTCTGCTCCAGGCTGAGCCAGGTGGCCTCTATCCGCCCTGGGAGCATTTTCCTGCTTCTGTCTCTTGCTTTTGATTTTTGGAAAGTAACACAGATCCCCTTATCAGTGGGAACACATCCAATAAAACGGCACTCAGCTGTGAGGCATCCATATCTCAGGATGCTTTTTATTGAATCCAAAGTAGGACTTCTCTGTTGTGGTAGTGACTGGTAAGTCACTGCACTATCCATCGCCCCACTGTCCCTCATCCCAGATGCTCTGGAAACACAGTTTCCTTAAAGCAGTGGGTTGTACTGGTTCCCTGTCTGCTACTAAAGACAGTATTTCTCAAGTCCCCCATGAACGCACCCACTCAAGCTTAGTCATGCACTGCTAATTATCAATATTAATTTTAAAATGAGTCCAATTCTGGATTGGAATTGTGAAATTTGATAGACCTATTCATGCTGAAAGCATGAAAGGCTTTAATTGCTTCATGCTTCTATTGTGCAAATGATCAGGAGTTGCAAAACACCATGGGATGATCCTATGGGAAGTATTTGCACAACTTTGTTTAGAAAACCACTGTATATAACATTAGTTCAGCAATTGCTTCCATGAAAATGCAGCTACCTCTGGACCAGAGCAGTGCTGACCCTGAGAACTACCGTAGCAGTCCTCTGGTAATTTCTCTGCAGTTTAGCAGACATTACATCTCTGGACTGGAATGCAGCTGGGACATAGGGGTTAATGAGCTCTGAATAGAAAAAGATGTGCCTGCAAAGAGAAATGAGCCATTGTTCTGCTCCGCTCTGTTCTATTCTAGGCACGGTTATTGCGCAGTTCCAATTACTGTCATGCCCTACTGCTGTCCATAATTCCATTAAGCAGTGTGATTAACATCTGTCACTAACAACTGAAGCAGAAAAATCACACCAGGCAAACAGCACCAGGCCATCCTGTGGTCAGCCAGCAGCCTGAGTAGCCACCTTGACTTGCACAGCACTTGTCCTGCATCTCCTTGACCAGGTAAATCTCTCACGACACACACAGGATCTCTCTCACAGCTCCCTGTGAACAACTGTGTGAAGCAGGAGTTCCTTGGGGATTTGAAGTGCCTGGGGAGACTGTGGGAGCTGTCAAACTCCCATGAGTTTCTAGAGAAACGTGAAGATAGCAGTTCTGGTCTGGTCCCACCTAACATCATGCTGAGATGTAAGTTCATTGCAGCTGAAAGGGACCGTGTCCTTCACTGACCACCAAACCATGTACGCCTAGTTTAGAGCATGTGGTACCTGGATCTCCCCAGCTGTTACTGACCACAGTGGAGTTCAGGTGTAGTGGACACTCGGGCACAAAGGTGGCAAATTTAAATCCGAGTGCCACAGCAGCAGCAGCAGCTACAGCCCAGCAGGGAAAGGGAAGGAACTGTTGAGCAGGTATTGGGCAGACTGAGCAGCTGCTCAGAGAGAACCATCAATTTGTGCTATTCAGGGAAACTCTCCATGACGATAGTTCACATTTAAAAAAAGCTACCACCAAGGAAACAAAAAGTGGAAAAAGAGCCTAAGTGAAAGGAGTGAAGCAGGCCCAAAGGCTTTGCAAAGTGTGGCTCTAGATCTCAAACAGCTCCTGAATTTTGGAAAAAAAATGGGTTAGGCCTTCATCTCAATGCAGTGTCAGTTTTGGAAAACCACTGCAAGTTGGATGTTGAAGCTGATACCAAGCCTTTGGATGAGACCCCTCCTATATGGACCACACACTGTGCTGCTGTGCATTGCCCCTCTGAATTAAGTTAGGCTAGGTTAAAATTAGCCAGCTGAAAAGCTGGTCCCATGGGAATGGGGGCTCTTGTTCGTGCTCTCAGGGTCCTGTCCATGCTGAAGGAGCCCCAAGCCCAGAGACCTGGCTCTAAAAGTGGTCCTGTATGAAAGGTTTCTGACATGGCTTAGACAGCCAGTTCCATGTCCAGATGAGAGTGTTTCTGTTCCCAAGCCCCTTCTGGTCCAGGTTGCAGAGGGCCAGATGGGGAGGCTGAGTGCAAGTATGGCCCAGGGCCCACGGCTTACAACGGTAGAGCTGGGGGTGGATGATCTTTGCCACCACCCTCCTGTCCCCGTTGTCATCCTGGTGCTGGAAGTTTGATCTTCAGGCTGGGCACACTTCAAGTCTCTGATGGCTGTTCTAGGGCCAGGGACAGCTACTACCTATCACTGGCAGGTTTCAGCACGGTCCTTGCACAAATAGAACAGAATAGAAGAGGAACCAGATCCTCAGCTGCTGTGAGCTGGCATTCTTCCATTGCCTGCACCAAGAGAGCTCACACAGCCAGGACCGCTCTGTGCTGGGCTCTGCTGGCTCTGGGAATAAGGAGAGCACGTTCGTTTCTCTCCTAAGCCAGCATTTCCAAACTGGTCTCTTAACAGGCGCTGCGGTGGCCAGCACCTGCAGAACATCATTGTGTCAGGCTCTAGCTTGAGGCTGATGGCTTTTCTGAGTCTTGGTTTTAATCTCTCTGTGCTGCAGTTTCCTCTTGGGTATGACAGGAACAGAGGTTTGTGTCACAGGGATGAAGATGGGTCACAGGGTCTCTGGATGAAGAAGGCAAATAACAACTAGTATTTTTTCTGCATTACTTCACCAAGATGAAGTGTCTCTAGTAATTCAGCAATGCAAGCGGCGTTGGGTTGCTGTTGGCTACGGGATGTGGCTTCCCAGTGCGTGAACTTGTGGCTTCCTCACCGGCTGGCCGCAGGGCTGACCAGGCTCCAGGGCAGCCCCCAGGGCAGGGGAGAAGCCCCAACCGCGTGTGCCCACTGTCCCGAGGCACCTCAGCTGTCACCCTCCGGCTGTCAGAGAGGTGCCACGGTCCCATCCCACCCGGGCACAGGCGCGGGGACGCTCCCCAGCAATGTCACCCCTCCTCTGACCCCGCACTGCTGGAAAGCTGAAATACAAGCAACCGCCGCGGCCCGTAACCCCCTCCGGGCAGTGCCACCCCGCAGCTGCCCGGGGACTGTCCCTGCGGGAGGTCTCTCCTTCCCCGGCCCGGGGAGAAGTTTCTAGATGGATAACGGGTTATGCGGCCCTTCCCGCTCCCAAACGCTACCCGGGCGGTGACGGACCAGCCCCGGGGCTCGCAGCCGGCTCCCCGCCGCAGTGCTGCCTGCGCTCCGCGCCCGCGGCTCCGGCCGCCCGCAGCGCTCCGCCTCGCCGGGGCGGCCGGCACAGAGACAGGGTCGGGCACAGCGCGGGGCGCTGCCGCCCGCCCTTCCCTGCCGTCGAGAAGCCGCGGCAGCCCCCGCCTGCGCCCGCGGCCCGGGACGGGACGGGACAGGACAGGACGCGAGGGGAGGGGAGGGGGCGGCGCGGCCGGACGCCCCCGCGGCCCGGCCCAGCCCGCCGCAGCCGCGCCCCTCCCCGGAGGCAGTTGCGTTTCAGCGCCGCGCCCCCCCCGCCGGGGCGGCCGCTGCCCGCCGGGGCCGGCACTTACTGAGCGCTCCCCGCTGAGGCGTCCGGTCCCCCCGGAGCGCCGCTGGCGGTGGGGCCGCCGGGGGGCCGCGCCCTCGGCCGCGGGGCCGCGCTGCCCGCGGGGGGCGGGCCGGGCCGGGCCGCGCCGGGCCGCTCAGCTCCGCGCGCACCGCCGCACGCACGGTGGCCCCGCCCCGCCGCTCCGCGCCCCAGGCGATTGGTCGGCGTCCTCAGGGCTCGCCTCGCGGTTGGTCAGTGCGCCTGTCACTCATGCGCACGGCGGCGGCGGGCAGGCGGTGCGGCGGCCGTGGCGGCGCTCGGTGAGCGGCGGGAGCGCCTCAGCCGTGCGGCCCTCACCCTCACGCCCCTTCCCCAGGGCCCCGCCGCAGGCTGCCAGGCGGGAGGCGGCTGTGCCTGCAGCCCTGACGGGAGCCGGCTGCACCCCCAGCCCCGCCGGTGGCGGTAGCCATGAGGTGAGGCGTCGCTGTGCGGGCGCGCACGCCTCTGAGGGGCCCCCGGGCCCGCCGCCGCCCGGGTGAAGGGACCCCGCGGCAGCGCCGCGGTGCAGGCCGGGCGGGGTGCCTGGCGTCCGTCAGGTGTCGCGTGTGCAGGGAAGGCCGGGACAGCTGGAAGGAAGCCGGGCTCGTCCCTGCGGTGTTCTGCGGGGCTCGTTTACTGCCCGAGAGCCGCCCGGTCACTGAAATGAGGCGTGGGTGGGCAGCTCCCTGGGTGGTAAATGGGGACGTGTACCCCCTCCCCGGTACGGCCGGCGGGGCTGTGCGAGGGGCCGGGTCAGCGCGCCGCTGACCCAGCAGCAGAAAGGTATCGACTTGCACGGCGCAAGCCCCTGCTCCTGCCCAGGGCTGTGAGCGAGACAGGGAGTGTGGGGCAGGGGCCGAGAGTGGGACAGGCTGTGCTTTTGAGGGCCACCAGTGGACGTGTTGGACTGCAGTCAGCGGGGAACTGCGGGCTGAATGGAGCAAACCACAGAACTGTGGGGAAAAAAAAATCTATTCCCTACCTGTGTGCAAACAGGTATTTGCACCAAGAAGTAGCATACAGGGACTATTAGTAGCAGGGACCTCACATCAGTAGCTGGTCTGCTTTATTAATGACAGTAGTGGCAGCATTGTTCCAGCCATGGCCAATTAAAGTCTTCTTTGCCTCCCTAACAACGCTAATGGTTAATGTTTTATTCCTTTAGTGTTCCTCTTGTGCCAGTATCCCCAAAACAGGGCCTTGGAGTGGGGAACTGCTTGGGTAAAGACTCTAGCTGTCAGACTGCTTATGCGTAACATAAAGGCAAGTTTTCGTAGGGGCTGCTTATCTCTTTGCTGGGGGTAACAAAGATGGTAAGAAGGTGATCCTTGGGCTCTTAGAGCACCCACCCCTTTGCCAGGAGGTAGCAGGTAAGCCAATGTTGAGATCTTGGCTGCAAGGTATTCCCTCTGCTGCTTCCCTGGGCTCTGTTTGGTTTGATTTTGCAAAGGAGGGCAGTGGAGGCCTGGCTCTTCCCACAGTTTCACTGTGCAGCAAGAGCAGGGCAGGCCCCACACTGCTGCCTCCACAGGTGCCCCATGCAGCAGGGTCCGGGGCTGCTGCAGGGGTTCAGTGCCAGCATCTGCCCAGGTGGGAGCTGACCTAGGCTCCACAGATCTCCCTGCAGCAGCACTCCTGCAGGGCAGAGAGAGGTCCACCCTGGGTGCTGCCGGCTGCTCAGGAGAGGTTTTTAGCTGTTTGTGTGGTGGTTTTCTGGAGGAATTGGAGGAGGAGAGGTTGTGGCCTCTCCCAGACAGTGATGAAAAGCAGCCATCAATAGAGGAATGGGAATGGGCACTCAGGGAAACCCACAGTGGCTCCAGGGACTGTGAGTCAGAAGGGAGGGGGGCCCTCATTTCTGATGGATCACAGCAGGAAAGTGGGGTTGTTGTTCTGTTTGTCTCTCACAGTTCCAAGTGTGATATGCAGCAGCTGTTTTGTAAAGTTTCATGTCCTTTGTCTCCTGCAGTCATCTTGTTTGTTTTTCTTCCCTCTCTGTCTGGCTCTGCCTGGTCTCTCCTTTAAGAGACTGACTTCCCTCTGGCAGGGTTTCCCTTTTCTGGCCTTTGCATCTTTCAAGTGTTTCTCGTCCTTCTAGTTGTACCTTGTGAGCTTTTCTCCTTCCTCTGCTCTTAGCAGCTCAGCCCGGACTCTGTGGCCCTTTGTCTGGTCTCTGGGGATGATGACAGTATGGAAGACTCTTGACCCATGGAATCGAGGTCTTCTGTGAGCACAGGCGCTAACCTAGGACTTGTGGTTTATGAACAGAGAGAGGAATAAAAGAAAGAATCTAGGACCCACCCATGGGGTGGAGAGCCAAGGGCTGAAGCTGAAGGTTGGTGTGTCTGTGGCTTTCTGGAACCAAGGACAGGCAGGAGTGCTGTGCCTGTGTGTAGGCACGCTCACTTCTGCCCTGCCGTGGGCACAGACTGGCCTCCTAGTAGCTCTGGCCTGCAGAGATGGGCATCTCTGCGAAGAAATGGATCGCAGTGGCAGAGCCGGTTAGCTGTCACCCGAGTCTTTTCTTGGGGTAATCCTTTGTTACTCTTAGGGTGCAAGTAATTGGTTTTGTACCTGTGGGCTGGGATTAGGGGAAGCAGTCTGCAAGCTGTCAGAAGGGAACCTGTAATTTCCTAGCCTGAGGGATTCAGCCTGTACTCTTGCCTCCTTTTCTAGACCAGAAGAGCTGCAAACCAGTCCCATTTTTGTGCTGCCCTGAGGAGAATCCACTGCCTGTGGTCAGCTGGTGCTTAGCCACAGTGGCTTGTGGTAGCACCAAGTGTCCTGTGAGTCTCAACACTGACTGGATCAGCTGATGATAAGGAGGAACACATGTGGAAGCCAGGAACTGATTTCACAACAATGAGATGCCTCAGCCACCCACTGCTCAGGAGGTTGTTGAGTCTCTCACCTCAGTGCGTGCCAGGGGGATTGAGTCAAAGTAAAGGTCCTATCTTCAATCCAAAGCAGTCATCTCTGAGGCAGAGCTGCAGTGCAAGACCTGGGTTTGTGACTGCCCCTGATGTGGTCAACTACTGGCAGAAGGTGTTTGAGAAAAATGGGATCCCTGAAGCACGAGAATCCAGTGAATATATCGTGTCATTTGTCCTGGGAGCAAAAACAGTTAAGTAATAGGAAAAAAATAAGGTCTGTGCGTGCCTCTCACTTTGTCATTTTGGTTGAATCCCTTACCTTTTTTTTTATCTCACTTATAGGAAGTAGAACAACGTTTGCTTCCTTAGATGGCAGAGAGGGTGAGGCATAATTTATCAATGCCTGTAGAACGCTTGGGGTCTCTTACGTGCCTTCTTTTGCAGACATACACACCCACATTGTAACCTGACTTGCTTGGTGGAATGATTCTTAGTTCTACCTATTCTTCTGAGCCCTGAAAAGTAGCAGAAGAACAGTTGTACAGGTTTGGTTTTAAACATGCAGATAGTGTCTCCTAATCATTTGTGGTTTCCAGCAGTCCCATGTGTTTGTCAGCATGCTGGGTCTCCCTGGAGGATGCCATTGGGAGGGGGCAGAGGACACTCAAGTGGCACAAGTGGGCAGGTTTTAAAGTTACTTTGTCTTCAGTTTCAGAGCTTGAATTCCAAAAGCCTCCACACTCCACTTACAGCAGTGCAGCAGGAGCAAATCCAGCAGCTGAGCAACAAGCGACTAGAAAGGTAGGAGAATCTTACAGTTGTTGCTTTGGGAGGTTTTCCTTCAGTCTTAATGCAGCCAGCAGAATGGTAGCAGAGAGAAGGCAGGAGACCATTAGCAGCCGGCATGTCCAGTAACAGTACTGTTTTGGTCTGTCATGGTGACTCAAGTGATGGGCATTTGCTGTTGTTGTCAGGTGGCACATCACCTATCTGTCCTGTCTGGGAGCAAAGAGGGTTTAAGGGATGTGGCAGAGGAGCAGGAAGCTGGCAATACTGCCTCTGAGTTGGGTATGTTTTCATTAAGCCCTTCTGTGCTTACAGAATGTAGCCTTGGCCCCTTCTGTCTGATAAAGCATTCTCTTCAGCTGCCCAGTCCTATACTGGTCTGTGGTGCTGCTGTGCTTTCCTTTCTAGGCTTTGTCTGCAGAGGGACTTCCCTGGTGTTTAGAGGTATCCATGGCTGCTGTAGCTTTGGTCTCCACTTGGCCTCCGTTTGCTTGCTCTGTGTGAGGGGTTCTCAGCGCAAAAATTAAATGAGTTTGGCGTGAAGGAGCTACTTGGAATCATGCTGGGCGTGGGGAGTAGTGTGTGGGGAGAGGAAATATTCAGGAACTTGGATCATTTAGAAGGGTAGGAGATGCTTGGGAGTATGTTTGGAGGTAGCATCCTCCTGCTTGTTTACGTGAGTGTGGTTATGATGTGGATCCTCATTTTGCTGTGCAGATTAATCCTGCCACAACTTATGCAGAATAGGATGTGAGGGTTTCTCAGGGATTAAGTGTGTTAGCAGTGGTTACTATTTGTAGGATCTGAGTATCTTCCCTGAAATTTTCCTGCTGCTCTTGAGTCTTGTGTTAGGAGCAGAAATGGAAAATCCCGAGAGGTATCTGACTTGCAAGTTGCTCTGTCGTAAATGCTGTAAAGGTTGCGACAAGAACTGGTGTCTCTGTGAGCCTTGGTGGGGAGGATCCCTTCTGGGTGACTCTGCTCGTCACCCCGGAGGCAGTCTGGTGAGACAGGATGGTTCAGTGGTCAGTCGGGTGGTCTCACTCAGCTGCACAGACCTGCAGACATGACCAAAATCGGAAAGGAGGGACACGTTTCAGGCCCAGACTCAACTTCACCAGGCTTTTCCACCTTCTGCGTGGTTTATTGCACCCTCTGTTCCATGCTGACAGCAGGCAGCTGAGCACTGATCCCCTGGGGCAGTTGGGACCGCTTAGGGACCTCTGGTAAAGCCTTCCCAGCCCTTGGCTCCTCCAGTTCCCATCAAGTGCCTGCACTGCTGGAGCCTCCTTGTGTCAGGGGCCAGTTTTAGGGGGCCGTGGTCTCTCTTGGAGTTGCCTGGGCTGCAGCAGGAGCCGCGCAGCCCCCGCGGAGCACTGCGGGTCTCTGGATGCAGCAGCGGGAAGGGCAGGCCGTGCTGCTTCCACCTCGTATTGCCCTCATGGTTCACCATGATCCCCCCCGTGCCGCAGCACGCTGCCCGCCCTGTTTCACATTACCCCTGAGAAGAAAGCCAGGTGCCCTCAGCCTGCTCCTGCTGTGGTGCTCCTCTTCCCCCGGGTGGTTTTACCGGGTACCCCTCGCTCCTGCCGTCCCTGCCCTGCTCCACCCACAAAGGATGGGGACATGAGAGACCCCGTCCCGCTCCCCAGCATCTCTGCTGCTGATGGCAGCTGGTGGCGGTGCCACCACAGCCGTGGGGAGCTGGGGAGAAGGGCTGGAGGCCTGACTTGTCTAGTAGGAGCTGCCACGCGTCCCCCTGCCAGCATCTGCGCCGGAGCACCCGCGCGGTGCCTGCGCAGGGCCCTCCGCGCCCCGAGGGCTGCGGCTGCCGAGCCGGGCACAGAGAGGGTTCCCCCGGCATCGGTGGGAGCGGGCACACCGGCATCTCTCGGCTTTTGAGCGTGGGGGTGTTTCTGTCCCCCCGGTTCTGCTCCGGCCGCACCCCTCTCCCACCACCGCCCTAGGACTGGTGTCCCTCCCTCCCCGGAGGTGCCCTGCCGGTGCCCACCCTCCCGGGAAGGCGGCCTGCGGGACGCCCCGGTGCTGCCCAGGCAGCTGCTCCCCGGGGATGGGGGCTGGCCCGGGGGCCGGGGCTCTGCGCCCGGTGCCGTGTCGCCCTCACCCGGCGAGGGGACGCCGGCCGGGTCCCCCTGCCCAGGCGAGTCCCTGCAGCGCCGGGCCGAGTCGGGCCGGTAGGTGGCTCCGTGCCGGTGCGCGGCGTGGGGCGGGGCCGTGCCGTGCCGTACCCGGTGCGTGGGGCGGGGCCGTGCCGTACCCGGTGCGTGGGGCGGGTCCGCAGCCGGTGCGTGGGGCGGGGCCGGGCCGTGCCGTGCCGTGGGGCGGGGCCGTGCCGTACCCGGTACGCGAGGCGGGGCCGTGCCGTGCCGTGCCCGGTACGCGGGGCGGGGCCGTGCCGGTGCCGTGGCCGGTGCCGTGGCCGGTGCGGCCCCATGAGGCGGTGAAGCGGCGGCGGCGGTGCGGGATGGCGGCGGGCGGCGGCAGCGGGCGGCCGCCGGGCCCCGACCCCTCGCTGGAGCCCTACGTGCAGACCCGCATCTTCAAGATCATCGTGATCGGAGACTCCAACGTGGGCAAGACGTGCCTGACCTTCCGCTTCTGCGGGGGCACCTTCCCCGACAAGACCGAGGCCACCATCGGCGTGGACTTCCGCGAGAAGACGGTGGAGATCGAGGGGGAGCGCATCAAGGTGGGCCGCGGCAGCCCCGCACCCGGCGCGGGCGGCGGGGACCGGTCCCCGTCCCTGCCCCGGGGCTGCGGCTTTGCCCCCCAAACGCCTCTCGGGGATGGGGTTCTATTCTCAGCCCCACTCGAGGGAGGGCAGCGGGGGAAGGTTTCTCGCCGCCGTGTTGCGGAGCCGCTTTCTGCCCCCGCCGCCGCGGCGCTGTCACGGTCGGTGCGGTTTGCTGGAGCCTGCGGGCAGCCTGGAGCGGCTGGGGGTGAAACGCTGCTGTCCTGCTCGCCTGACACCCACCGTAACCGGGTCCTCAGGGCGTCGGGCTGGCCCCCAGCTTCAGGAGCTGGGCCAAGAGGGAGGCGAAGCTGCAGGGAGAGGGGGGATGGAGGCGTACGCAGAAACCGCTGTGTTTTCGGGGGAGCAGACGGCTGTAGGCTGCGCTGGAGGGTTGCAGTGGGCTTGGCAGCTGTGATATTAACGCTGGAGGCTGCTGTTAGCCAGCACTGGGAGGGTGCGATTTCAGCAGAACTAGACTAGGACGAATTTGCTGTACGAAGGCCAGCGTGACGCCTGTGAGAAATGCAGCAGCCCAAAGCCAAAGAGCTCTGGCTGATGTGCCAGAGCAGAGCTGCAGAGCAACAGCAGCCGGTAGCAAACAGCCTGGGGAGCCCAGTTTGCAGCTGAGCCTGGCCCGCCCGGTGAGGTGGATCGGCACCGACAGCCCTCTGTGTGCGAGACTGGCTGCCAGAAGACACAGATATTGCTATTTTGCTGACAGATGGGCCATCAAAAGTTGAGGGACTGATCACAGTGAGATTAGAGCTGCTATCGATGGGTAAGAACTTTAGTTGTGCTTTTAAACTGCCCATGAACATTTTTCTCTCTCTCCTTTAAGAGGCGAGGTGCTCATTTTCCGCCCCCCGCCCTCCCACGGAGCCGGGTTGTGGCGGGCTGTAGCGCAGGCTGGCGTGACGCCTGCCGTGCTGCCGCTCGCCAGAAAGCGTTGCCAGGCTTTTCTACCTTGGGATATTGTTTGTGCCCCAGCAGGCAGGAGTGGGAGGCAGTGCAGCAAACCGGCCTGTTCCTGGGCCCACGCGTGTAAGCGGGGAGGTGAGAGGAGGGAGAGGTCCCCTCCCTGTCCCACTCTGCCCACGGAACAGCCCAGGAGAGACCGGCAGGGACACGAATGAGCAGCAGCTCTTCTTTGCCAGCGGTTTTCCACACTGAAAGACTCCGGGGCAGGCGCTGTCTCAGTGTGGTACAGGGTGATTTGGATTAACCCCAGACACTTGTTTAGAAATTGCCCATTCCAGGCTTCCAGACGTTACCTGCAAGGGCCAGCAGAACTGATAGTCACAGACTAACAGCAGAGCGTGGGCAGGAAGGGACCTCTGGGAGTCATCTGCTCCAGCCCCTCTGATGAAGCAGAGCAACCCAGAGCCCATCGCCCAGGACCACGGCCAGGAGGCTTTTGAATATCTCAAAGGATGGAGGCTCCAAAGCTTGTCTGGGCAACCTGTGCCAGTGCTCAGGCACTCTCAGAGTGAAAGGTGTTTCCTGATGCTCAGAGGGAACCTCCTGTGTTTCAGTGTGTGCCCACTGCCTCTGGTCCCGGCACTGGGCACCGCTGAAAAGAGCTGGGCTCCGTCCTCTTTGTAGTCTCCCTTCAGGTAAGATTTCCTCCCTGAGCCTTCTCCAGGCTAACCAGTCCCAGCTCTCTCAGACTTTCCTCGTAGGAGAGACACTCCAGTCCCTTCATCATCTTCGTGGCCCTTCGCTGGACTCTCTCCAGTCCGTGCCTCTCCTGTACTGGGGAGCCCAGAGCTGAACACAGCACTCCAGCTGTGGCCTCACCAGCACTGAGTAAAGAGGATGGATCACCTCCCTCAACCTGCTGGTGATACTTTGTTTAATGCAGCCCGGGGTACCAGTCACCACCTTTGCTGCAAGGGCGTGCTGCTGGCTCACATTCAGCCTGGTGTCCGTCAGGACCCCCAAGTCCTTTTCTGCAAAGCTGCTTTCCAGCTGGGTGGTCCCCAGCATGTCCTGGTGCCTGGAGCTGTTGCTCCCCAGGGGCAGGACTTGGCGCTTCTCTTTACTGAACTTCATGAGGTTCTTGTCAGTGTGTTTCTCCAGCCTGTTGAGGTCCCTCTGAATGGCAGCACGACCATCTCCCATCCTAGCCACGCTCCTCCCAGTTTGGTGTCACCTGCACACTTGGTGAGGGTGCAACGTGCCCCACCATCCAGACCGCTGATGACGATGTTGAACAGGACTGGGCCCAGTATTGACCCCTGGGGTACGCTGCTAGTTACCAGTGTCCAACTAGACTTTGTGTCACTGATCGCCACCTTCTAGGCCCAGACATTCAGCCAGTTTCCAATCCACCTCACTGTCTGCTCATCCACCCAGGAGCTTGTTGGCTTCTCTGTCACTTGGGTCAGGAAGTTGTCATCAGTGCTCTCCAGGAAGCTCCTGGATTGCTCGTGCCCTGCCGTGTTGTCCTTCCAGCAGCTATTGGGGTGGGTGAAGTCCTCCATGAGGACCAGGGCCTGCAAACATGAGGCTGCTCCCATCTGCAGAGAGCCTCATCTGCTTGTTCTGCCTGGTCAGGCCTATTGCAGACACCCTCTCCAATGTCACCCATGCTGGTCTGCTCTTTAATCCTCACCCAGAAGCTCTCAGTTGACTCTTCACCCATCCCCAGAGCTCCATGCCCTCACGCTGCTCTCTCACACAGAGGGTGGCTCCCCCTCCTCATCTTCTCTTTGCCCTGACTCTTCTGTACATACCACTGTGTAATTGTTGGGGTTCTCTTTTGTGGCGTAGGATTAGGTGGACAAATGTCCTGATCCGGCACAAGAATGTTTGTGAAATGAGAAGTGCTTTGTGCGGTTCGTTTCTGTGGTGGGGATGGTGGTCAAGTGCACCAGGAAGAGGATGAGAAGCATGGAGCAGTCGGGCAGCAGCAGGGAGCTGTAGGAGGGCTGCCTGGCAAGGTGTTACGAAGCCAGGTAAGTCATCAGGCAGGGACTTTTCTTGCTGAAAAGTGTGCTGCCAGTTCCCTTGAATATACAGGGTCAGCTGCAGTGGCTGAGAAATGGGCTTTGTTCTGCAGAGCCTTGTGCTTGCCTGTGAATATTGGAAGTAAATGACAGTGTGGACATGATCTCTGCTCCTAGATGAGCTGGGCTGGCTTGGTTGAATTAACAAGCACGTGCACTGGCCTTGGGCACTGTCAGCACAGGCCCAAAAGCTTGTGTAACTCATCAATCAGTCCTGGTTCATCTAGTAAGAGATTGCCCCCTGCAAGGCTCACCTGGTCTCGTGGCTACGGAGTTCAACAAGCCGGCCTGCTCCCGAGGCAGCGGGCCCTGCCCGGGCTGGGCGCTCAGCCCTCCTCTAGCCTTCTGTCTTGTCTGCTTTGCTTCCTAGGTGCAAGTGTGGGACACGGCTGGCCAGGAGAGGTTTCGGAAGAGCATGGTGGAGCACTACTACCGCAACGTGCACGCCGTCGTCTTCGTTTACGACGTCACGAAGATGACCTCCTTCACCAACCTCAAGATGTGGATCGAGGAGTGCAACGGGCACGCCGTGCCCCCCCTTGTCCCCAGGGTGCTCGTTGGGAACAAGTGTGACTTGAAAGACCTGATCCAAGTGCCATCCAGCATGGCCCTCAAGTTCGCCGACGCTCACAACATGCTGTTGTTTGAGACCTCGGCCAAGGACCCTAAGGAGAGCCAGAACGTGGACGCCATTTTCATGTGCCTGGCCTGCCGGCTGAAGGCCCAGCGCTCGCTGCTCTGCCGGGACCTGGAGGGGCGGCCGGGCCAGCCCCGCAGGCTGGAGCCCACGCACGACGCCGCCGGTAAAACCTCCTGCCCGTGCTGAGCGGGGCTCCCGCCGCCCTGTCACGGTCACCCCAATAAAGGCTCTGCGGCCCCACTCAGCTCTGGGTGTTGCTTTGCGCGGCTCGGCTCGGCTCGGCCCGGCCCGACTCTGCAGCGCTCGGGTCCGTTCGGTCGGCTCGGTCCGCTCGGGTCGGTCCGGTTCGCCTCGGTTGAGCTCGGCTCTCTCCGGCCCCGCTCGGCTCGGCTCGGCTCGGCTCGGCTCCCTCCGGCCCCGCTCGGCTCCCCTCGGAGATGCCGCCTTGCGCATGCGCAGTTTGTGACGCCGCCGCCATGAAGTGGGTGTCCGGGACGCGGAGGGAGGGAAGCGAGGGCCCGGCGCAGGCCCCGCCGCCCCGCTCCGCTCCCGGTCTGACGGGTCGCTCTCCCGCAGCCCCCTGACGAAGGTGAAGCTGATTAACGAGCTGAACGCGCGGGAGGCGGAGCTGGGCGTGCAGGAGGCGGTCTCGTGGCACGCGGAGTACAAGGACAGCGCCTGGATCTTTGTCGGTACGGGCCGGGCCGGGCCGGGCCGGGCCGGGCCGGGCCGGGCCGGGGGGCGGTGGGGCCGGGCCTGCGCCGTGCCGGAGCCCCCCTCCCTCCCTCCCTCCCTCCCTCCTCTCCCTCTCCCCGCAGGCGGGCTGCCCTACGAGCTGACGGAGGGGGATGTCATCTGCGTGTTCTCGCAGTAAGTACCGCAGCCCCCCGGCCCGGCCCGGCCCCGCCGCGCCGCTGCCCCCGCCGCTGCCCCCGCCGCTGCCCCCGCCGCTGCCCCCGCCGCGGGTGCTGACAGTGCGTTGCAGGTATGGGGAGGTGGTCAACATTAACCTGGTGCGGGACAAGAAGACCGGGAAGTCCAAAGGATTTTGCTTTCTGTGCTATGAGGACCAGAGGAGCACCATTCTCGCTGTTGATAACTTTAATGGGATCAAGGTGAGTGAAGAGCCATAGAAGGGTTGGGGTTGGGAGGGACCTTAAAGACCATCTAGTCCCAACCCCCTGCCACGGGCAGGGACACCTTCCACCAGACCAGGTTGCTCCAAGCCCCATCCAACCTGGCCTTGAACACTGCCAGGGAGGGGGCAGCCACAGCTTCTCTGGGCAACCTGGGCCAGGGTCTCGCCACCCTCACAGCAAAGAATTTCTTCCTAATATCCAATCTAAATCTCCCCTCCTTCAGTTTAAAACCGTTCCCCCTCATCCTGTCACTCCATGCCCTTGTCAAAAGCCCCTCTCCAGCTTTCCTGTAGCCCCTTCAGGTACTGGAAGGTGCTAGAAGGTCTCCCTGGAGCCTTCTCTTCTCCAGGCTGAACAGCCCCAGCTCTCTCAGCCTGTCTGCAGAGCAGAGGGGCTCCAGCCCTCTGAGCATCTCCGTGGCCTCCTCTGGACTCGCTCCAACAGCTCCGTGTCCTTCTGTTGGGGCCCCAGAGCTGGACGCAGCACTGCAGGGGGGGTCTCCCAAGAGCGGAGCAGAGGGGCAGAATCCCCTCCCTCGCCCTGCTGGCCACGCTGCTGGGGATGCAGCCCAGGACACCGTTGGCTTTCTGGGCTGCCAGCGCACGTTGCCGGCTCATGGTGAGCTTCTCGTCACCCATCACCCCCAAGTCCTTCTCCTCAGGGCTGCTCTCAATCCATTTTCCACCCAGCCTGTGTTTGTGCTTGGGATTGCCCCGACCCACGTGCAGGACCTTGCACTTGGCCTTGGTGAACTGCCTGGCGTGGCTCCTGGGATGCTGCTTCCCATCAAACAGGAGCCTGGACAGCACATGGCGACCCGCAGCGCGTGGGGAGCTGGTCCGTGCCCTCGCTAACAGCACGGCTCCCCTTGTAGATCAAAGGAAGGACGATTCGAGTGGACCACGTGGCCAACTATCGGCCCCCCGAAGACTCGGATGACTTAGATGACGTTACAAAAGCCCTCCACGCGAAGGGTTGTGGAGTCAAAACGCCACCTCATACGTCGTCTGATTCGCTGTCGGAAGATGATGACGTGCCCGTGAAAAGGCAGAAAGGTGAGGTGTGTTCCTGCCAGCCTGGACCCCTGGTGGGAGCGTCTGCGCGGCGCCCTCGGCCTCGCAAGGGCCCCTTGCTGGGGGGGAGCACCAAGGATGGGTGTGCTCATAAAAAGGGGCACAGCCCGAACATCCAGGCTTCGCTGTGGGATCTCCTGAGGGGTGTCTGCCTGTGTTTAGCCCGTATCTGTGCATGTCCTTCCTCAGCCTCTCAAGAGCTGTGTCTTGCAGACAAGAATAGCACTTTTCCTGGAAAAAAAGCCTGCCAGGCTGCAGGGTTACTGCTGAGGGGGACGGGGAGAGGGAAGGCTTAGGAAAAGCACCACTTAATCTTAAAATCTGGATGCTGCTGCTGTAGGACTGGGGTGCTGTGGGTATGTGAAATGATGGTTACGAGGCCGGCGCAGGATAACTGAATTGAACAGAACATCGGGCAGATCTAGATGGGATTCTGTGGCTGGAAACTGAAGCCAAAGAAAGTAGGGAGGGGTTGGACTAGCTGACCTTTAAAGGTCCCTTCCAACCCCAACTATTCTGTGATTCGATGAAAGCAGGCCTAAAACTGCAGCGTGAGTTAAGCCATCCGGGTGCCTGGATACCTCCTGTTCCCCGTGGGCGCAGCAGGATTTGTTGCTCTGCGTCTTTCGGCAGAAAACCGAGGTGCCAGGCAGAGCCTGGGGGGTTGAGGTGATGCTTGCAGGGCTGGCTGGCCCGAAAGATGAACCTTGTATTTCAGATCAGGAGAAAAGTAGAGGGGAGCGGCAAAAGCCGAGCTCGCAGACTGCGAAGAGGGGGGCACCCGCGGAGGAGGCGCACCCCAGAGTCAAGATTAAGAAGGAGAAGGAGGACCCCGGCTACGAGCGCTACGCCAGCGGGAGCCAGCAGCCCTCGAAGGGCTCCGAGAGGAAGGCTGTGAGCAGGACGCAGCGAGAAGAGGAAGAGCGGAGGCACGAGAGGCCTTCGGAGAGAAGAGGGGAAAAGAGCTGCCAGGACCAGAGGGGACAAAGCGGTTTGTGGGACGAGAAGGAGAAGAGAGAGGCTGGCAGGAAGGGCAGCGGGCACAGCAGCCGGCGGGATGAGTGTCCCGAGGGAGGCCGATCCCGGGAGCACAGGGCTGGGGAGCCCCGTGCCAGGCACAGGGAGCGGGGCTCGGGGCGAGGCTCCAGCCGCTGCTGAGCCCTGGGGCCGAGAGAGGCGCCGAGCCTGCCCAGAAACCTGCTCGGAGCCTCCCCGCACCTCTCCGGGGGCACCGCGGCTGGGCCGTGCGCCTCCAGCAGCTTCTGCTGGGTTTTTCACTCCATCCTCATGCAGGACTCTCCTTGCCACCCGTGCTGCTGGCCGGGACGGGAGTTTTGTTGCCTCCTTCGGCCCTTCTCGCAGCGTCCGGACTCGCAGGCGTGCCGGGGCGCCGCGCTGGGGCGTGAAGATGGTCAGTGGGTCCCCAAACCGCCCAGTCCGCCTCTCGCACCGCGCGGAGAGACCTTGTCAGCCTCGCACGCCGCCTTTGGGTCCTGAGCCCACCCCCTGTGTCTGCTGGGATGGATCCCGAGAGCTGCGCTGCAGTGTTGGGGCCGTTTACTGGTTTGGTTGGTTTTGTTTTAAATGGATCTTTAATAAAAGTCACTTGTTAACCAGCCCTGGGAGCAGCGGTTCTACCTCCTGGTCACGGGAGAAGGCGTGTGTGCTGTGTTTGGGCTGATGTGTCCCGAAAAGTGGGGGTGATGGGAGGCGGAACCGGGGGGTACGGAAGGAGGGACGGGTTTTGGCTGGGAGTGGTTGCTAGGAGATACAATAACTCCCGCCGGGACCCGTTACGGGTTCAGGTGCCTGCGCAGCCTCCCCGGGGCGGGGGGTTTGTACCCCGGGGCGCCGGGGCGGGGCCCTGGGGCTGACAAGGAGGCGCTGGGGGGGGTTTGTGAGGGGCTGGGGGCTCCCTCTGCCCGCCGGGCCCTGCTCCCGCTGTCCCCGAGAGCGGGGCCCGCCGCCCGTCCCCCCCTCCCGGGGCGGCGGCGACCGGACCCGCCCCGCCGGGGCGTGCGCGCGCTTCCGGTTCCGTGTCGGGGCGCGGCGGGGAGGTGAGGGCCCGGCGGGGGAGGTGAGGGCCCGGCGGGCCGCGCTCCGCCATGCCATGTCCGCGCTGAGCTGGAAACCCTTCGTGTACGGCGGGCTGGCCTCCATCGTGGCCGAGTTCGGTGAGGCGGCGGCGGCGCGGAGCGGGGCGGGCGGGGTCGGGCCGGGCGCGGCGGGCGCTGACGGCCGCTCTCCCCGCAGGCACCTTCCCCGTGGACCTCACCAAGACGCGGCTGCAGGTGCAGGGCCAGAGCGCCGATGCGCGGTTCCGCGAGGTCCGGTACCGCGGCATGTTCCACGCGCTCTTCCGCATCTGCCGGGAGGAGGGTGGCCGCGCCCTCTACTCGGGGTAAGCGCCGGGCCGGACGGGCCTCCACCGGCGGCTCGCAGCTCCCCTCTCCTCGGGTCCCCCCGATCCCTGCCCGCCCCGGGTTCCCCCGCCCCGGATCCCCCCGCTGCCCCCGTTACCGCTCCGCTGCGAGCCCGCCGGGATCCCAGCCGGCCCTGAGCCCCGCAGGGCAGAGCAGGGGGCCGGGGCAGCGGTGCTGCTGCAGCTCGGAGACTCCTGGTTTTGCCGAGGTCGGCGGCGAGGGCTGCGTGGTGAGGCCGGGGGCTGCGTGGGTTCCAGCCTCCCGCACTGCGGGGTGCGTGGGGGCGATCCGGGGTGCTTCTCGGGCACCCGGGGTTGTTGCCCCAGGCGCCTGACAGAGCTGCGGTTCGTGGGAGCGTCTGAGCCACAGCGGCGGCGTGCCTGGCCCCAGCTCTGCCCCTCGCAGTTTGGGGCTGGTGGGGAGTGACCTGTGCTGGGCCTACGAGGAGATCCACCGCGCTGGCAGGGTTCAACCCTTCCATTTGTTCCCCCCTCAGGATCGCCCCAGCGCTGCTGAGACAGGCCTCGTACGGCACCATAAAGATTGGCATTTACCAGAGCATGAAGCGGCTGTTTGTCGATCGCTTGGAAGGTCAGTGTCAGTAACGGCATCAGTACGGGCACCTCTCGTCTCACCTGAGGTGCAGCGTGAAACCTCGTGCTCTCTGTGCTGTGCAGTTTTGCTCATTCCTTTCTCTGTCCTTCCCAGCTGTAGATTTCCACAGAACATGAGTTATTGTTACTCCCCGCTGTGGTTTTGTTCGTACGGTAACAGCAAGGATAGGTTTCAGTGCAGGCATGAATCTCGCTGTGCTTGGCTCTGCCCACAGTCCCTAGGCAATCACCTCCCCCTCCAGCCAGCTCTGTCCTTTCCCCAGCCTTTATTTCTGTTTTGCAACGTCAGAGCCAAAAAAAAAGGTATCGTTGCCCCAGGGAAGACATCACACCCCATCTGTACGTCAGATGTGTTATGTGGGTTGAAGGCTTCAGCGCTGAGACTCTCCTGACTTCCTGGTGGAGCCCTTGAGTCCTTGGGCCTGAAGGCAGCGCAGCGGGGTAGAGGTTGTGCTGCCCGGCTCTTCGCTTTGCCTCCAGCCGCAGAGACGGGATATCGCGAGGGCTCTTGGCCTCAGTGCCTCTGGTAACGAGGGGCTCCGCGGCTCCTGCCCGGAGAGCGGAGCTGCGGGAGTCTGGTACGCGCTCGCTGGAGGAGCACCGAGACCTGCACGCGCGGTTTGACACCCTGGTGTGACACGAGCGACTGCTGTAACGCCGTCCCCACCCGGGACAGCGAGACGGGCCGGCCGGGCCGCAGGCCAGCGAGAGGACTGGGAGGTGCAGCGCAGTGGAGCTTCTTTCCCGGGGCTGCCCTGTCCCCTGTGCCCCAGTACCAGCCCTCCCCGCGCGCGGGTCTCGCCTCGCTCGCTGCCGCAGCGTTCCCCGTTGTGAGTACCGTTGTCTGAATGTTTGTCTCCCTGCAGGCCTGGGGCAGCCAGTGGCCTGGTCTCCTCTGGGAAGTGCTGTGGTCAGTACCAGCAAAGGCCTGTGCCTTTTCCCAATGTAACCATCACCCTAATACTGGGCCTGGAAGGCTTGGATTATTTTGCCCGCCCCCCCCAGAACTAATTGCCTCTAACTCGCTCTGCCTGGGTCGCCTGTTCTCTGTTCTCTCAAGGTGGCTGCGTGCGCGGCCAGCTGGGGCTCCAGATCAAACCCAATTGGTATCAGTTGCCTTGAGACGGGTTGTCCCTCTCTGTCTCCCTCTGTCTTGGCTTGTCTTCATCATGAGAAATGTATCACTGGACGCTGAAATTTCAGATAATTGTTCAAAATTTTCACATATCCCAGTCTCTTCCTTGTCTGATCAGCTAGACTCATCAGCAAGACCCGCTTCTCTCTGCGAGTGTGCTGCTGAGCGTTTCAGCTGCTGCTCTCTGCCTCTGGCCGGTGTGGGGACAGATCTGCCACAGACGGTGGCTGGCCAAGCCTCTGCTTGCGTGGCTTCGCCCTGTGATTTGCGAACTGAGCTGCTCTGCTCTTCCCAGAGCTTCTCGCTTGTTCGGTACAATCTGTGCCCCTTCTCCTTAGACCTTTAGGCTCTGATTTTCTTTTCTCGATTGCAGATGAAACGTTGCTAATCAATGTCATCTGCGGGGTGGTTTCGGGGGTGATCTCCTCCGCACTGGCCAACCCGACGGATGTGCTGAAGGTAAGGCGTGTGCCTGGCCAGAGGCCGCTCCTGGCTGGCTGTGCTTGGACACGGGGAACCTGCTGCTTTCCAGGGAAGGTGCCTCTCTCCCAGCTGCAGCGAGGTGCTCTCCGAGCCGCTGCTGGCGTCAGTTCTGCTAATTGGGGTTTGTTATGAATGAGTGCTCAGCAGCCCAGAGCACTAAACAGATTTTTAAAACTGCAGCTCTTAAAGATCATGAAATCTGTTGTGGCAGGAGGTGGAGGCTGTGTTATCTCACTGGGTGAGTGGGGCAGTAGCCAGCTATTAGAGCTCCTCTGCTCCATTCCCTTTGGTCCCTGTGCTGACACTGCCCCAAAGTCCTGCCTGTTACCGTGGAGTGACCAGGGTCCGGTGGGGACTGCCTGGTCCCCTCCATTCCCTGCTGCGGGGTTACTGGGGTCAGGGTGGCTCTGCTCTGAGCAAAGAGAGCCTGGAGAGCTTAGCCATGCTTCTCCCTGTGTACATCATCCTGCTCAGACCGCTTTCAGAGCAGGAAGGCCTTGCCCGGCACGTCTCTGCCTTGTCTGACTTTTGCACGGTGCTTCCACCCCGTTGCAGTCCCTGCTTCTCCCCTGCCGTCAGCGTTTGCTGTGTGGTTTGCAGGGAGTGGGCACGTGGCTGGGTGTCTGCTCCGGGTTGCTCTGTCGTTCTTTCTCCCAGCAGCTCCGCTGGGCTGGTACCTCTGCTCCCCGGGGCAGGCGCTGAGGTTGTCCCGCTGACTCTGGCGTTTCTTTCAGATCCGAATGCAGGCTCAAGGCAGCTTATTCCAGGGTGGCATGATTGGCAGCTTCATCGACATCTACCAGCAGGAGGGTACCCGAGGCCTCTGGAGGGTGAGCACCAGCTGCTGGAACCCCCCCACTAGTAGCAGAACTAGCAGCTTCCTCAACTCGTTCGCTACACCCAGGTGCAGCTCTTGAAGACAACTGTGAACCAAGGGTGGCAGCAAAGTTCTGCTCCTGGTTACCAGACAAATGGAAACGTGTCCGTGGTGCAAGTTGGGTCTGTGCTACAGCAGTGTCAGCGCTGGGCCAGGCACACCCGGTGTCCAGGACTGAAGCTGGGGTGCAAAAAGTTTCACATGCGTGAGTGTCCCTTGAGCAGACCAGCGTTTGGGGTGGATCCTCCCCGTGGTCTGTCCTCGGAAGGATGCTCAGCCTGGCGTGTCGTGGAGTCAGTTGGAGGTGACCCTGCACGCAGTGAGCGGGGCGATTTACCTCCCTCCGAATACGAGCGGCTGAGCAGCTCCTCACGTGGAGGAAGATGAGTTCCTCCAAGTAACCTGAGAGACACGAATGACATACAGTAACTTTCTGAAGTTCCAAAGGGACAAATTTGCCCCGTGTCCCTGCCTACCCGGTCTTAGACCCCTTGAAACTTGTCCTCTGAGCATGCAAAGGGTAGGACAGAGTGGTGGCTCTTGGGGAAGCTGGTGGAGGAGTGCTGCCGGGGTGGAGGAGTCCTCCTTAGCTTGGGAGTAAAGCTGGGAGGCGGTGAGCTGGTCTGCCCGAGGAGCTACAGCTGCAAGATGGGGCAAGGGGGACACAAGGCAGATGGTCAGCAAAAGGCCCCTGCGAGGAAGCTGGGGGGAGATGTACTGGCTGCAGTCCCCAGGCAGCAGCTTGCCCTTGTGACTGATGTTTGTGCTCTGCAGGGTGTTGTCCCAACAGCTCAGAGAGCTGCCATCGTGGTCGGGGTGGAGCTGCCAGTCTACGACATCACCAAGAAGCACTTAATTCTGTCAGGCCTGATGGGTGACACCATCTTCGCGCACTTCGTGTGAGTGTTTGCGGCAGCTGCTGCGCTCTTCAAGCTTGGCAGGGGTGTGTGTGTGAAGCAGAGGAGCAAGGTGGGATTTGGGGTGAGACCTGTTTATAGAGCAAGTGCTCTGGAGCTGCAGAGAACAGGCTTGGTGCTTGTGAGGGATCTGCTGTGTCGACTGGAGCGGCTCCCAATGACCAGCAGGTATCCCCAGAGACCTCCTGGAGGAGGAGCCTGGCAGAAATCCTGTGGTGACCTGAAATGTCAGCTTGATTTCAGCTCGCTGATGACCAGAAGTGCTGTTGCTCCATGTCTGTGCCCTGGTAGGAGCGAGGCAGGAGTTCTGGATCTGTGACTACCTGGAGCAATCAGTTGCAAGAGCTGCCCCAGTCCCAGGTCCCTGCCTGTACAGACCCGGTCAGCTCACAGCCGTTGCTGTAAGAGCCCTGTGGGATGAACAGGGACTTGCAAAGCTGACAAGACCCTGAGCCACCTGACCAGGTTCTGAAGTCGGCCTGCTCTGAGCAGGGGGTGGGTTAGAGACCTCCCAAAGTCTTTTTTCACCTCCGTTTTCCTGTTCTTCTGGCAGACACTTTAGCTGGAGGTGCTGCAGTGCTTCTCTTGGGTTTGCCTGCTGTGGGCTGAAGGTGACAAGCACTAGACCATACGTGGAGGGAGGAGACTAGCAGCTGCATGCTCCCTCTTGCTGCCTTTGGCCTTCCTCCCTCCTTCCCCGCCCCGAAGAAATGTTTGCTCTGGTGAGAAGGATGTGTGCTTCCAAGAGGCTGCCTTCAGGTCTGTGTCACCTTGACAGCACCCGGAGACGCTTGCTGGACCGCAGGCTGCCCCTGGGGAGACCCAGCAGTGGGCTCTGACGAGGGTCCTGATGAAACAAAGCTGAGCATTTCCCTTCCCCGAGCTCTCTGGGGTCCTGCGGCGCCACGGTTCCTGCCTCTGCCTGCTCTCTGGGTGGGAACACGTAGTGCAGCTCGTGTTTGTTGCTAAATGCCTTTCATAAAACCCGGTGAAAGATACTCTTGTGCTTATGCCAAGGCCTGTCTGAGCCGTGTTCAGAGCTGTTCCTCTCTCCCGTTGTGCTGTGTGAGTAGTTCCAGTTTCACGTGTGGGCTGGCTGGGGCCATCACCTCCAACCCCGTGGACGTGGTGCGGACGCGGATGATGAACCAGCGGGCGATAGTGGGCAACACGGAGCTCTACAAGGGCACTCTGGATGGCCTTGTGAAGGTGAGGGGGCGAGAGGGGTGGGCAGGTCCCTGTCTTCAGGAGGCTGGCCAGGTTCTGGCACCGCACGCCACTGGTGGGAGCAGGTAGATTCTGCGTGCTTGGCAGTGAGTGTTTCAGACAGAGCAGAAAAGGGCCTGGAGTCCCTTTCCTGAGGTCGCCATCAGCTTGAGCATCCTCCCAACCTTGTGGGACAAAACTTTGTCAGTGATGCAGTCTGAGTAGGTTCATATACTGCAAGTGACACGTCACACAGAATCACAGAATCACAGAATGTTGGGGATTGGAAGGGACCTCGAAAGATCATCTAGTCCAATCCCCCTGCCGAGGCAGGATTGCCTAGACCATATCACACAGGAACGCGTCCAGGCGGGTTTTGAATGTCTCCAGAGAAGGAGACTCCACAACCTCTCTGGGCAGCCTGTGCCAGTGTTCGGTCACCCTCACCGTAAAGAAGTTTTTCCTCATATTTATGTGGAACCTCCTGTGTTCCAGCTTGCACCCATTGCCCCTTGTCCTGTCAAGGGATGTCACTGAGAAGAGCCTGGCTCCATCCTCATGACACTTGCCCTTTACATATTGATAAACATTGATGAGGTCACCCCTCAGTCTCCTGTTCTCTAAGCTAAAGAGACCCAGCTCCCTCAGCCTCCCCTCATAAGGGAGATGTTCCACTCCCTTAATCATCTCCGTGGCTCTGCGCTGGACTCTCTCTAGCAGTTCCCTGTCCTTCTTGAACTGAGGGGCCCAGAACTGGACACAATATTCCAGATGCGGCCTCACCAGGGCAGAGTAGAGAGGGAGGAGAACCTCTCTCAACCTGCTAACCACACCCCTGCTAATACACCCCAGGATGCCACTGGCCTTCTTGGCCACAAGGGCACACTGCTGGCTCATGGCCATCCTGCTGTCCACTAGGACCCCCAGGTTCCTTTCCCCTCCGCTGCTCTCCAACAGCTCTGTCCCCAACTTGTACTGGTACATGGGGTTGTTCTTGCCCAGATGCAGGACTCTACACTTGCCCTTGTTATATTTCATTAAATTTCTCCCTGCCCAACTCTCCAGCCTGTCCAGGTCTCTCTGAATGGCTGCGCAGCCTTCCGGTGTGTCAGCCACTCCTCCCAGTTTGGTGTCATCAGCGAACTTGCTGACAGTGCACTCTATTCCCTCATCCAAGTCATTAATGAATATATTGAATAGAACTGGTCCCAGTACCAACACGACTGAACTGTGTCTCCACTGGCCTGTCTGCACGCTGCAGCAGCACTGAGGGCCTGTTGTATCACACGTGGCATTAGGGAGATGGGCAGAGCATGGACCTGGGGTGTCTCATAATTGATCTCTCTCTTCTCTCCTCCCAGACGTGGAAGAGCGAGGGCTTCTTCGCACTCTATAAAGGTTTCTGGCCCAACTGGCTTCGGCTCGGTCCCTGGAACATCATTGTATCCTTCAGTGTGCTGCTGGGAGGTCCCGGGTACGGACAGGCAGGGGAAACCCAAGCTGTAAAGGGAGCTGCAGAGCAGACACCTTGATAGGGCACCTCTTTGTCTGCTCTGCAGCAGCTCAAAGCGGGGGCCCTGTCCTGCTTGGACAGACATAAGCTGTGGTGTAGCTGCAGCTGGTTCTAGTGCCAAATAATGCTACTGGTTGTGCCTGCTGCTTCTGTCGGCGGCCAGTGCAGGGGCTTCCAGTGCAGCAGCACGGGTGGGTTCCCGTGGAGCGAGTGCTCTCCAGTGCTTGGCTTGGGCCTCTCCCTTTGGCCCGAGCTCCCGGAGGTGCTGTGGTTTGTGAGGGAACCCGGGGAACGTTCTGCTGCTCTGAGGTGGGTGCTGACCTGCTCTGCAGAGCCAGCGCGGCTGCCTTGCTGTACTAGATCCTTCTTGCCCTCTGAAATTGTGTGCATGATTGATTTTAAAGAAGTCCAGTCTGGGGTTAGAGCCACCCCCCTTTGGCGGTGGTCTAGGCAAGCCTGGCCAGTTTGCTTCTGGGTCAGTCTCTTCCCTCTCCTGGTAGCTCTTGTCGCACCACTCTATTCCACCCACACAGACCAGTGTGTGCTGCCTGGAAGAGGGGCTTCCCCACGCTGGTGTTGGTGCTGTACCTGCCTTGCCTTGCCAGGCACGGCCTGGTCATGTCGGGGGACCCGCTGCAGCAGCAGCATCTCTTTGGCCCAATTCCTTGACGTTCCCTTCAGTTTTTTATCACCTACGAGCAGTTGAAGCGACTTCCCTTCTGACAGCTGGCTGCGTGCCACGAGAGTCACCTTCGGGGCTGTCAGCAGAGCGCCTTGCTGCAGCCTTCCTCCTCATCTCACCATCCCCACGTGTTGATGTGTTGGTACTTGTGGGTCTGGGCTCTCCCTCTCCCCCAAACGCATGGTCCCTGGAGCGTGGTCTGGCTCAAGTGTAACTGGGAGGCTGATGGCTGGCGTGGGGTTTCCCACCAAGGCAAGTGTGAGCGGTGTACAAGTGTCTGGGCCTGAAGCAATATCTTCTGTGAAGATCTCTGCATTCCAGTGGCCTTTGGTGCAGCTGTGGGGTGGTGTCTGGCTCGTGTGCGTGTCTGTGCCGTGCCTGGGGGCTGGGAAGGGGTGCTGTCGTGTGTTCTTGCCGAACTGTAACCTCATTAAATTATTTATTGACTGGATGGCTTGAGTTTGTGTTTGTGCAGGTTTACTGCAGGTGTCTTCCAGAGCAGATGGTGTGTCTGCCCTTGGAGAGAGCAGAAGCTATTTTTTCAGCATGCTGTATATATCTTTTTTCCCCAAATATATATAAAAAAGCCATCTTTAGGATTCATTACAATATAAATATTTCTAAAACAAAGTTTAATTATTAGTGTTAGAAAATTATGGTGTTGCACTCTTGGCTCAGGTTTGCAAAACCTCAGTCTCTTAATCTTATTGTTTATATTATTTTTCCTTATATCATTTTAAAGCAAGGTCATGTGATGTAAAGCTGACTTCGGATGTCCCACTGGTTTACACTGGTGGCTCTAACATTGCCAGTGCCCAGCAGAGCATCAAGCAAGGTATTTTGGTCATCTTTTTTTTTTTTTTTAATGTGTATGGCTACAAAAGCAAACAGCTCTTCCATCCTGCTCCCTTCCCTCTTTCCGGGGTGGCTTTAGTCTGGATGCAGGTCCCGTGTGACACACGGCAGCGGTGCCTGGCTGGGAGCTGAGATTCTCTCTGCAAATTGCACGAGGGACGTTCAGCCAAATCCAGCCTGGACAAATGAGAGAGAATCGTTTGCTGTGGTTCTGCAAAGGCTCAGCTGCCTCGTACCAGCCGCCTGTGTAAGGAAGGTGACTGCCACAAGCTCCTGGACTTAGACCGTGCCTTGAACAGGGGTGTTGCTACAGGGGCACAGCTCAGCGGGCTGGGAGGGTCGTTTCAGAGTTAAACTGTACCTACAAGCTACCAGGAACAGGGAGACATGGATTGAAAATGGACAAGGTTCATGTGCCTCACCTGGCTTTGCTTTTGGAGAGGGTTTCTGAATATTACGAAGTAAATAAATACTTCCATGGTGGATGAACACGAGTCTCTCCGAGAGATGCATTTTAACTGCCGTTCATGACATCCTTTTGGTTTTCTTCAGTGTTTCTGTAACTTCAGTTCTGGAGCCATTTCTTTTGTGCAGCTCCACGGGACGTTGCTGCTACTAATTTTTGGGCTGATCCTCTGACGGTTCTTTGGCGTTGGCAGTTGCCATCCTGCCCGTGTCCTGCCGGCTGCCACGGGGAGCTCCTCAGCAGCGCCCAAGCGTGTCCCCACGGCCACCTTGCTGTTCCCATTTCCCACCGCAAGGTGCTGGTGAGAGGCTCTTCTTTCCCCTCTTCTTCCTCCCATTGCATCAGCTCCCCTGGGTGGCTTTGGAGACGTTCCTTCCGCTTGCCTGAGTGGTCCCCAGCCCCTGGAGACGTCCCTTATCTGAGCTGTGATTGCACTGGCTGTCATAAACGTTGCCACATGTCACTCTGCCTCGCTTTGTCAACAGTGAGCGCAGGTAGATGGACGCCGGTGGCGATCCCTGCGGATGTGACGGGGAGGTGACGGCTGCCACCCCTCGGCCCCGTGGCAGCTGTTTCCTGGCGGTGGCCGTAAAGCCCTTCACCCCGAGAGCGTCCTGCCTTTGGGGCCGGCAGGGCGGGGGAGCCGAGTTGCTTCAGGTTTCTCAGTCAGTAGGTCGGTATTTTGCGAGGTGTTTTAAAACCAGAAATCCCGACACATAAACGGCGTCGTGACCCTTGTGGCGGGGGGGTCTGTCGTTCTCTGAGGAGGTTCCTTTACTCTGGATGTCGCCCCCTAAACATCTGTTTGTCTTGTGTGCTCAAGCTCACGTGTTTCTAACCTTTTCTGTAACGTGTGAGTGCAACTGAGCAGCCCGTGTACCTGGTCAGGCGTTGATGTGGGTCCCGGGAGGCAGCGGTCCCCGAGCTGCTGCAGCCAGTGCTGCCCCACAGCCAGCGGTGTGGTGCTCCTGCCCCGAGGCCGTGAACATCTTGTGCCTTCAGTGGCTGAAAAATGACCGCGAGCGCTGTGACACGGCGTAGGCGTGAGTGCTGGAGCCTGCAGTGCACAGGGTGAACATAGCCCATTGCAGATGGACACGGGGAGGGACCTTCCCCGTGCGCCCATAGAAAGGTCCAGGTGCTTTAACTCTGACGTGGAGCTGGTATTCACTCAAAGTCCTTCCCAAATGTGGAAGGAGAAACGTGCATGGTCCCGGATACATTAAATATAGAAATGGCAGTAAAGCAGGTCAGAACCAGGTCCTGCCCTGGGCCCCCGCTCAGCCTCTCCCCATCTCCTCGGGTTACTGTTTGACAGAGGAAGGCTCAAACCTGCCCTGTTTCCTGGCAGCTCGGATTTTTCCGGCTCACAAGGCAGGAGCTTGTGGCACTTTGCTTAAAGGGATGGAGTGGCTGCAGCCCGCGGGGGTCACCCACCCGGCAGGAGGGTAAAAGGACGCGGCAGTGGGTTTGTAGGATCCACCCAGGGATGTGGGGGCTTGGCTTCCCTGAATTTCTTTGTTCCAAGATACTATTAGTGAGGTAAATATGATTAGTAAAGCCAGTGTGTGTATATATAACTTCTTTCTTTCTTTTAGTAGCAAGTACATATATTTCATTCAAAGTATTATGGCACCGTTCGTTACGCTGCTCCCAGGAGTGAGGTCAGTCGATGAGGGGTGAAGTCTCTCTTTGGGGATCCACGCCACGGAGCCCAGAGCCAGCCCGGTGTGTGTGTGTGACGCTCAAGCAAGGGGAGCTCTCAGAGAGAGAGGGGCTCGTTTTGGGTTGGTTACTTGTACGTGGATCCCTAAGTGGGCAGAGGACACCAGCTCCTGGAACAGCCATGGCTGATTCCCACTTGCTTAGGAGGCCCCTTTGTAGGTCATGGCAGTGTCGTTGGTTTGGGCTTATCGAGGATGCCCTCAGCTCCCGGCTGAACTGATCAGGGGTGTCGCAGTCGCCCACCCGCCCCTGCCAAGGATGCGCCGGGTTCCCAGGCTGGCAGATGTTTTGTCCATCTGTATTTTAGCAGACATCTCTCATCAGTACTTTTCCCTGGTATAACCAGGTCACCTTTATGGCTGCTGCCCCGACAAGGGATCCGCGGGGTTCCCTTGGTCCCTGCAGGAAGAGGCTGCCCTGGGTCTGGCGGTGGCCCCGCAGGAGCCCCACGAGCTGTGCCACCCGCATGTACCGCTGGGGCTGGGCGATGGGACCTCTCCTTGCTTGTTCCCTGTGACCAGCACCCGGGTGACAGCAGGGCGCTGGCTCTGCTCGGGTCCTCGGTGCTTGGCTGGGCGACGTCCACCACCCCGTGTGCATCGTGGCAGCTTCCTGCCCAGGCGCTCGCCGCTCACCCCCCTGCTCCAGGGTTGTCTGGAAACGTGGCTGGAGGGGAGGGACCTCTGTGGGCACAGCGGGTGCTGGGAGCACACCGGTGCCTGCCAGCAGGCAGCTGCTCGGCAGAGCTCTGCTCCGCAGCCTCAGAGACGCCGCTACGCCCCGGGCTTCCCCGCGTCACCCCGAGAGCGAGGGGCTGTGCTGCTGCTGCCTGGCCGCGGAGCTCCACCTGCCGAGAAGCCCCAGGTGAGGGATGCCCTAGAATCGTGCCGGGGACACGCTGTCCTTGGGCTGTGCCCCACAGGGGACAGCCATGGCTAGCTCAGCCCTGGGAGCCATCCTCGCTGTGCTGGCCTCGCTCATCATCACCGCCAACGCGCTGGTGGCCATCGCCCTCCTTTGCCTCATCCAGAAGAGCGGCTCCAAGGGGCTTTATTTTGTCCTTAATCTCGCCGTTGCGGATACCATGGTTGGCTTCACGGTTGTGGGTCTTGTCATGGATGAGTTTTCCAAGCCCTTTTATCCTCCCCAGATCTTCTGCGTCCTGAGGATGGCTTTCGTGACCTCTTCTTCTGCCGCCTCTATCCTGTCCCTGATTCTGGTAGCGTGTGACAGGCACCTGGCCATCAGGAAGCCTTTCCACTATTTCCAGCTGATGACAGGCCCTCGGGTTGGGGTGCGCTTGGTGGGGCTCTGGCTGGTTGCTGCCATCATCGGCTTCCTCCCGGCCCTCACCACGGGCTTTCAGAAGGTCTCCTCCACCCAAGAGAAGTGCTCCTTCTTCGGAGTCTTCCACCCCACCTACATGCTCACCGTCTTCTGCGTTGGCTTCTTCCCAGCGCTCTTCCTCTTCATTTACCTCTACTGCGACATGCTGAAAATTGCCTCCGTGCACGTGCAGCACATCCGGGAGGTGGAGCACGCCGGGCTGGCGGGGGGCTGCCCCCCGTCCCGCACCACCAGCGACGTGAAGGCCATGCGCACCGTCGCCGTGCTCATCGGCTGCTTCATGCTCTCCTGGCTGCCGTTCTTCATCGCCAGCATCGTGCAAACTGTCTGTCTCGAGTGCTTCCCCTACCGGGTCATCGAGGAGTACCTCTGGCTGCTGGGACTCTGCAACTCCCTCCTCAACCCCCTGCTCTACTCCTACTGGCAGAAGGACGTGCGGCTGCAGCTCTCCCAGCTGGCTGCAGGCGTCAAGAGGAGAGTCCTTCGCCTGGGGAATGGCGCCCAGTTCCCTGGCAGAGGCACCAAGGCGCTCCCCACCGTGTCCTGCCTGCGGCTCCAGGACTGACACGGTAAGGAGCGGCTGCCACCGGCTTTCCAGCTCACCTCCTGCATCACGACCACGAACTCGGGGCCTGCCAGCTGTGGAGGAGATCACAGACAGGGTGGGACCAATCTGGACACTAATTCCCCGACATCAGCGTGGCCAAACGCCAGCCTGCTCCCAGCCCCTCAGCACGGCCCGCTTGCACCAGCCCCAGGCACGTGGCACGCGTTAGATTTTGCCTGGAGAGCCTCAGCCAGAGCAGCCTCGTGTCTCCCGGGACCAAGCCCTCAGCACTCGCTCCGCAGGCTCAGACCCTTCACCCATCGCTGCCCGGCTCCCCCTGCCCAGCCCAGGGGTCCCCCTGCCCTCCCCTCTGCGCAGACCCAGGTGCCCAGGGCACGCCTGGCAGAGGTGCAGGGCAGCACGGGCCGTGCCGTCACTGTTTGGCTTGGGCTGTAAAGCCAGTTAATGAGTAACGGGCTGACCGCTGAGCTGTGGCAAAGGAGCAGGAGCAACGGCTGCCTTGGAGCCAGGGAAAACCCCCCGCGGGAGGGCTGCTCCGTCCCCCTCCCCGAGCTGCAGGGCTGGATTCAGGGCTGCGAGGGTCCCCATACGCTGACCCACCCCATGGGAGCACACAGGCTGCTGACCCGGCCGGGGGCTATGAGGGTATTTAATTGCTTCTTGTAAAATCATGTCCATTTAATCCATGTGGCAAGAAAATTTCCCTTAGAAGAGGTTTCTTAGCTAAGAATGTACCCTAACATGAAAATGAGGGTGCTACGCCTAAACCAGCAGCCTCCACCTCTGTCATTTGCCCTCCCTGGTAGCCATGAAGGCTCAAGGTTGTACTCAGTGTGGGTCCAAACCTGCCTTGGTCCCGAGGCCTTCCCCAGCCTAGAGCAAGAAGCAAAAATAAAAGTGCCTTAAAAAAATAACCCCCAAACACCAGGCCCTCTGTGGCCTTCACCTCTGCCTGGGAAAGGCCCGAGACCAAACATCACCTGGCTCGTGCTGTTGGTAGCTGTGCAGCATGGCCTGAGCCCGAGGAGCCCCACGGGGCTGTCCCGGCTCTGCAGGGGGCTGGTGCCTCGTAGGGGGGGCTGGTGGATGGACCCAGCCTGGCTCAGAGCTGGGGAGCAACACACCCTCTGTCCGTACGACACGTCTGCTGCCTGTTCTGGGGGAAGCCTGAGCTCCGCCGGCTGTTGCTTTGCAAAGCCGACCCGTCCTCCCCGCGCCTCCGGTGACACTGACGCCATCCTCTGCCTCCCTCTGAACCGAGACACTTCGCACGTGAGCCTCTTGCTGCTCCCCGAGCCCGCTGGCTGCCACCTCTGCCGGGGCTCTGCCGCTGTCGGCAGCGTTTGTGCCTGGGCACAGACCCAGATGAGGCCACGGATGCGGGACAGCGAGGCCATCGTGGGCAACGGGAGCAGGAACCTGCAGCCACCACGGCGTCCCCATCACTGATCACGGCTCAGGCAGCCCCGGTGCCACAGGCACGCGGCGTGGTGGCTTGGATGGGCGAGGAGACGCGGCTGCCGAGCTCGTGTGTGGGAATAGGACACGGTGCAGCTGGGAAGAGGCAGCTCCCTGCACTCTGGTCCCGACCTGCCTCCTCTCTCCCCACGCCCTGGCCCGGAGGGGTGCTCGCAGGCTGGAGCACTTGGGGCTCCGTTCCTGGCAGACGCCTCCGGATCGTGCCGGGGTGGCACGGGCTGGCGGCCGTTCCCCGTGCGACCGTGCCTGCTTTCATCTCTTGTCCCAGCCAGCGCCTGTCCCCCTGCCCCGCCACCGCTGCTCCAGCCACGTAGTGACTCCGTGGGTACCGAGCGTGGCCCGGGCGCCCCGGGGAGGCCGAGGAGCGCGGCGGGACGCGGGGGGCCCGTCCGAGGCCACGGGGCGATGGGGTGTTACGAGCGGGAAGGGTGAGGAGCGCTTTCCCCGCTCCCTGCCCTGCACCTCAATAAACCGCCTTTCTGCCGGCCTGTTCTCCAGTCCCGGTAACCGGGGGGGTCGGGGCTGCAGCCGGGGTGGGGCTGCTCGGGGCTGGGAGCCGGGCCCGGCTCTGCGGCGGCCCGTGAGCCCGGGGAGCGACAGCGCGATGGCACCGGGCAGCCAAGGCCCGGCTCGGCCCCGGCGGCCTGGGGCCCTCCAGCCTGCCGCTCCCCCTTGTCCGGGCCGCGGGGACGGGGCCAGGCGGCCGCGGCTGTTAGGAGGCGGCGGGGGCTGCGGGGCCGGCGGTGCCCCGGGAGCTGCAGGGCCGAGCAGGGCGGACACGGCGCCGGGGCGGGCGGTGGGAAAGACCGACACTGCCGGGACCGCGGCGGGCCCGGAGGGGCGCGGGAGAAGGGCTGCAGGGCCGGCGCCGGCTCCTCCACCGCGGGCGCAGGGGCCAGGCCCGGGCCGGGGGGCGCCCGGTCCCCGCCGGGATCGCTCTCCGGGGCCGCCCGCCGCGGAGGCCGCCACCGTCCCGGCGTGCTCTGCGCCCGGCGCCCCGCCCCCCAGCCAGGCGGCAGCCAATGGGCGGTTGAGGTGCGGTGGGCGGGGCGGATGTTTGCGGGGGGCGGCCGCGGCGGCGCCGGCAGGGGGAGCGGGAGCGGGACCGGGGGGTGAGTGCGGGACCGGGCCGGGCCGGGCCGGGCCGGGGGAGCGCGGGGCGGGCTCCAGGCCTCTCTGTGCCCGGGAGGCCGCCGGCGGGAGCGGCGGAATGGCGGCTCGGGGCCGGGCAGGGGCCGGCCTGCTGGGCCGACGGCCCGGGGCTGCCCGCCGGGGGAGGCTGTGGGGAGCGGGGCGGCGGCGGCTGCGGTTTGGGCCTGGAGCGCTTCCTCGGGGCGGCGGGGCCGGCGTGCGCTCCGCTCCTGCGGGCCTCTCCCGCCAGGGCCCCCTTTGTAGCGCGGGGAGGGCGGCAGGCGCTGGCCCCCGCCCGGGGGGGGTCTCCTGCCGCCTCCCGGGCCGCGGTCCCCGCCTGGGGGTTCTCCTGGGAGGCCCCCGCCGCCGGCCACGGGGCTGGCTGGGCCACACCAGCGTCCCTCCCGGGCCCGCCCCGATGCGTCCCGGCGGGGTGTTGGCCCCCCTGGTCGGTGCGGTCGCTCCGGTACGGCCCGCAGCCTCACGGGAGCCGTGAGAGCATCGAGGGAGCCGTGCTGGGGGTGGCGTCTCCAGCGCTCCGTACCCTGGGGGCCCTTTGGGCGGCGGGGGAGCCGTTCGGAAAGGTTTATTCGGGGTGGGACGTCTCCAGGCCACCCCTTGGGTTCGACGGTAATTAAAGCGTCACGAGGTAGTACGAGAGGGAGGGAGAAATGAGTCGCATTTGAAGAAATTATTGAACTGAGTGCTAACGTGGGCTGCTTGAGGGGCTGGTTTGTAAAGGGGGGGGGGGGGGATAAAGGTGGCAGCAGCTTCTCCCGGCTGGTTTCTCTCTCCTCTGAACACCGGCAGGCTCAGCCAGACCGTACGTGGGAAGCGCTGTTAGGTTCAGGCACGCTCATACCCATCACCGCAGCTGCCGGTGGGCTGCAACTCCCACAGCCCCACCGCATAAAGATCCTTTGACTATGATTCATATGTAAATGCACGCACACGTTTATTTAAGCATTATACTAAACCTTTACATTTATGTGCTTCTTACTGTCGTAATTATTTTCCTCATATTTGTGTGCGAGGTCTAGCTGTTAACAGCAACGTATGTTCAGATCGTGCCGCGTGGAAATGCTTTTGTTTTTCAGTGCTACACGTTTGTTACTACCTATTAGTCCTTTGTAGCTCCCCCGTGCTTCACTTGCACGGCTACAATAATTAGACACTGTAATTTTCTGGCCTCCAGAGCTGTGAGACGATGGGTAAAACGCTGAGGCAACCTGGGCTGGAGTTTGTCCAGCAAACTTGCATTCCTTCCTGCTCCAGCCTTTCATCTCTTTCCTGCTCCGGAAGCTGACTGGGTGCTTTTGCTGTTTCGTAATGTTTTGTTTGAGGGATTTGGTAACATCTAATTAAAAAGCCCCTTGTGTGAAGCTGTTGAAAGCTCTGAGCCGCTGTAAGGTCAGGTTTCTTCGGTTAAGGTCATGTTTTTGGTACGGGTGACTTGAGCTCGGGGAAGGGGTGAAGTTCAATCTCCGAGTAATTTCAAAGATAAGGTGTTGCTAGAGAGGCATTCTGTGCACCTGCCAAAGATGGTGTGAGATTTCTCCCCTAATCCCCAACTTTTCTGCTGACATTCTCCCGGTGCCAGCGTGGCCATCCCAGCGCGGCGCCGTCCAGCTACTCTGCTCTCGGCCGGGACGAAGCCGTTCGGGTCCTCATGCTGGTGCTGCCCCTCTGCGAGGGTTTTGTCTGGGGAGCAGCACTCGCCCCTCGGTCCAGGTTTTTGCACTAGGATTTTCTGATGATCCTGATTGCTGGCTCTGCTGGAGTTTTCCTTGGGACTTCCCTCTTCTTTTCTCTTTTTTTCTTCTTCCCTTTTTCTCCCCCCAGTAGGTCTGTGCAGTTAGTCCTGCATCCCTTTGCCTGACAGGTTTCTTCTTCTAGCCTTTCAAAAATATATTTCTGCAGTTATGAAGTGGCAGGAATTGCTCTCCGGGCGTGCTGCGAGGCGGGCAGGATGGGGAGGGATGTGACCCACGAGCTGCCTGGGGTCGGGCATGTCCCCTCTGAGCCTGGAGCCGCCTGCTCTGCACCCAAGGCGATGCAGGACGAGCTGCTCGTCCCCTGTAAACCCCAGTGTCAGCACAAAACAATTTCTAGCTGTCGTGTTGAGAGGGAAGGTGGCTTTACAGAGCTGGGTGAGCGTCCTAAAAATCCTCCGTGGAATGGTTGATAATCTGGTGGGAGGACCGGGGCGGGTGGTGGGGGCTGCTGAGGGCTGCCCGTGGGGAGGCAAGCATGACCGAGCAGCTGGGGCTGAGCGGTGTGATTTTTTTTCCTTTGTTTTGGGTTATAACAGTAAGCAAACAGCACAAGTCTCTGTGTTTTTGCTGCTGTGGATATATATATGTGAAAATACACCGGCACGAAAACGCTGCAGATAGCCCTTGGTGTTACTGACCGCTGGGTTTTCAGGGTCAGAGGAGAAAGGGACTCTGTGTCGTGCTCTTTTTTTTAGTTGTTTTATTTTACAGTGCCCTGCTAGAACTTGTCTGGAGTTAATATTTGAGTACAAGCTTCCAAGAATCACGGAAGGTGATCAGGGTGCCTCTTACCATCGAGGATTACCAGAACTTAATCGTTCTGTGCAAAGGCAACTCATCTCAGGCACGCAAACAGGGTTTATTTAACTGTGCGCCAGCGCCTGAAAGCATTGCTGTGTGAAATCCCTTGCAAATTCAGATGGACTTGCTGCTAATCGCTTCCCCACCTGCTCGTCCACCTCCGTCCCCGGAGTCCGCCTATGGGTGTCACTCACTGGAGACTGATGGTGACACGTGCAGCCGCCGCCTGCCAGCTCCAGCCCCAACCTGTGCTCTCGATGCCCGGGCTGTCGCTGCGCCGTGGTGGTGTTACCGTCATTAGGACCCAACTTTCCTTTTGTGCTGGGAGCTGGAGGCTGGTGGAGCTGCACCGGGTGTGGGAGCCCAACCCTGGACTCCATCTTTCAAGCAAATAAGCTGGGAGCAGCAGGAGAGCTGGCTGAAATACTGCAGTATGATCAGCAGCTTGCCATGTTTCTCCTGCAGTACGCAGGTAACGCGTGTGCTCTGTGTGCTTGTCTTCAAAGTGCCTTTCTCTGATAATGTCTCGTCAGTGGTGTGAGCAGACAGGGTTATATGGAGTCGGCAGAAGTAACTACCAAGAGTCTGCTGGTCTCATCAGTGTGCCCAGGCAGCTTCTGCAGCAAACTGATGATGATAAAGCTCTAACCAGGACACTGAAGCCAGGAGTGCAGTAGAAGAGAGTGCCCAAGCCCAGCAGCAGTTTCTGAGCCTGGGTGCTAGTCTTGGAAAGCAAGTGGTTGGTATCGAAATGTAACTCAAAAGCCTCGCTATCTTCTCTCCTTTCCCTCCCTTGCTGTTTTCTCTGTGCTTTCTAATTGATGCTGTGTGCTTTGGTTTCTTCTAAAGCGTGCTTCTTCAGAGCTGAGAAGAAGCAGTGTGTGATCCGGTGGCAGATTGTATCCCGGAATCCAGTTTATTTCTAAATTGCATTTCTAAAGGTGCAGGAAAGAAAAGGGAGCCCTGTCCAGGCTGAGCAATACTTATTTCATATATTTGCCAATGTTGGCAAAAGGTAAGCCCATATTTATAGTAAAGCCTGTGTCAGCCCATTTCTGAAGTGCCTCTTGATGCTGGGTGAGAGAGAAGTTTGATGAGTGGGCATAATCTAGGTGGACTTTTTAAGTGTATCATTAAAATGCTTTTAGGTGTGTGAAAGTGTCAGAGTACCTGCTCCTAGGTTTTTTTCCGTTGAGTTACTGGGGAGGGGTTTGTGTACCTGCTTTTTCTTAACTCGTTGGATGCCAAGAAAGCCATTTGAGTGTGACCGGCTGGGGTGTGAAGTTGCTGTGGGAGCACGCCGTTCCCTCGCCCGGCCCCGGGGGAGCTGGTTTGCGTGCCTCTGCAGCAGGGCTGGGCTTGTGGGCAGAGCTCCTCTGCCCTTTGGGTGAGCATTAGTAAACCCAGCGGGGAAGATCTTGCAGAAATCTTGAAGCTGGGGTCCTTTTTTCCCGTGCAGTCGCAGGAGCCCCGCACAGCGAGCTGCACAGACCCGCGTTCGCGTGTTGTCAGCGTGTTCGGCTCTCGGCAGTGGGAATGACCTGTAAAACAGCGCTTGTCAGTTCACCTTGGTGACTCTCATTTCTTTTTTCACTGGTCATTAAGGCAAATGGCCAAGCTCAGTTAGCAGGAGGTGGCTGGAAAATGAAGTCCTGCCCAGAGTCTGGCACGGGACCCGCTGAGGGTAGATACTTGCCTTGATTTATGCCTGGAACATTGAGATCTTTCCTAACTCTCCCCAGGCCCTTTCTAAATGTGTGCTGTGAAAGCTCCAGCCGTTTATAGCATCAGCACGGAGCGGGTCGATGCGTACCCCAAGGGACGGGGGGGCTGCGTGTTGTTAGTGCTCTTTGGGACAGCGAGAAGCTGCTGCGGGTCTTCCCCTAAGACACAACGCAGCATGTTTCCAGAGGTGAAGACCACCTGCAGCACCCTGCTGCTGCTGGGGGAGAGGGCTTGCTGAGAGTCGTTTCCTTCTCGTCTTTAAGCATCTCCACTGTTTTTTTTTCCCCCAATCTATTTTTCTGGTGAGGAATCTTCTAGTCTAAGTTACTTTTAACAAATTTGTAGTCACTGCATTATGGTGGCTTCTGATATTTTGCTCCTAAAAATTCACTCTTCTGAAGATCCCTGGAGATACAGCCCGGGTGTGCTTGGAGGTGGAGGACACGCTAACGCCCGTGCCGTGCGTGGCTCTCTAGAAATGCTGGCACCAGGCTGACACTCACTGAAAACCCTAATTTTTCTCCTCCTCCCCCCTTAGCTTCTGCATAGCACTTCCCTGCGAGTGCAGAGATCTGCTGATGTCTGCCCTTCCTGGCTGGCTCTCCAGAGCCTCCGTAAAGCTGAGCAAAACCCCAAGGCTTGCTCCTGTGCTCGTGGTCCCTTCCCTCCTAGAGCAGACCAGCTCGAAATAGCGAGGCCAGCAGGACTAGGGAAGTAATTGTCCCCCTGTGCTCGGCACTGGTGAGGCCACACCTTGAATCCTGTGTCCAGTTCTGGGCCCCGCACTACAAGAAAGGTGTTGAGGTGTTGGAGCGAGTCCGGAGGAGGGTGACCAAGCTGGTGAAGGGTCTGGAGGGTCTGACCTATGAGGGGCAGCTGGGGGAACTGGAATTGTTTAGCCTGGAGGAAAGGAAGCTGAGGGGGAGACCTATCACTCCCTACAACTACCTGAAGGGAGGTTGTAGCGCAGTGGGAGTCGGCCTCTTCTCCCAGGCAACTAGTGATAGGACAAGAGGACACAGCCTCAAGCTTGGCCAGGGGAGGTTCAGGTTGGACATTAGGAAGCATTTCTTCTCAGCAAGGGTCATTAGCCATTGGAAGGGGCTGCCCAGGGAGGTGGTGGAGTCACCATCCCTGGAGGTGTTTCAGAAAAGAGTGGACACGGCACTTGGTGCCCTGGTCTAGTTGACAGGGTGGTGTCAGGGCAATGGTTGGACTCGGTGATCCCAGAGGGCTCTTCCAACCTCATTGATTCTGGGATTCTGTGAAATAGCCAAGGATGCTTCGTTAAGGTCGCCGCGAAGGAAAAGTGCTTGTGCATGTGCCTCGCAGTCGTTTATCCTGCTCTGTGCCCAGGAGAGAAGCTTTTCTGCGGCTTCAGCTTTCTTCTGTGCGTGTTCTTTGTGCGCAGGGGGATGCGGTTGGAGCTCAAGCTGAAATGTCAGAAGAGAGGCGGTTGGTTCTGAAGGTGGCTGCTGTCCGTGGCATTGCCAATGGCAGGATGTGAAATGTGACATAATGAGGAGTTTCCTACTCTAAAGTGCGTTGGAAATCTCTCTGGCTTGGTTTAATTCTTGGAGCAAACTCCGTACTGCAAGAGAGCAGCGGGCAGGGTGCCCACTTTTTGTACTCGTGGGACAGGCAGCCGGGCACAGGGACTTCTGCTGCTCACCATAACCCCCCTCGCAGAGGTCCAGACGCGTGTCCTGAAGTAAATGGCAGTTTCTATAGACCACCAGCAGTAGCTCCTGGCTTTCTCTGCTCACAGAGCCTGGAGCAAAAACCAGGGCAAAGTGCCTGTGGAAGTAGGTCTTGGGATCCTGGAAGTCCTTGTTGGAAGAGCTACCAGGAGCTCTCGTGCGAGTGGGACTAAGAATAACTGTGTCATCTCCAGCGCTGCTTCTAGACGACGCTACCCAGAAAATACATTTATTTTTGTGGACGGCTTGTGAAGGAGCTACTCTGTTTCCCGCCTGTGCCTGCAAAGAGAAAGATGTTGCAGTTCATGATCTCATCAACTTCCATTTTCTGTAACTTCTGAATGTCTGACTTGGGGAATTCTAGTCTGAGGCTGTGTAAGGACAGTAGCGGGCTCCTCTTCCAGAACATTCGTGCCATAAGGAAGTTGTAAATGCAGAGGGTTAGCTTTAAACCCCAGAAAGTCCTATTTCTGCCTTTCCAAGGGGTTTGGGCACTATGGCAGAGCGTATCAAACGAGAAGGGTGGCTTTAAACCAGTTCTGGTGCTGAGAAATTGACTTGGAAGAAAAAAAAAGCTGTAAACTGGAATGAAGTTTCATCGCAGGGGTGCAAACTTTCCTCCTTTCCTCATGCAGTTTGGTGACGTTTTTGGACACGAAGCTTGATTTGAAGCAATCGTGGTTTAGCTCTTTAAATCTTACATGCCAGTGCAGGGATTCACGGGGAGGAATTGCTGCCTCAGCGCTGCATCAAAGTGCCTCGTTGGTCTGGGAGGCGTCAACTGGAAAAAAGGCTCCAGGAAAGTGAATTGCTCGTTCTGGAAGTGTGAGAGCAATATAATAATTTTTTGTGTCTTTCCTACTCTCGTCCCTTCATTGTACTGGTGTGGCTGTTTTAGGATTGCTCCGTAAGACATGAGCGTTGTTGCATGGCTTGACATTGAAAACAAACCTAAATCCTCCACTGGGAACAAAGCGAGGGTTTAACTCTGACCTCTTCGCTGATCTTGGTGTGGTCGCTCAAACAGGCTGACCTAAGCCATGGCTTGATGAGACAGCGAGCCTGGATCTGGGTTCCTGGTACTGGTGCCTTGATCATGCCCTCTGTGGTCACCTTTGAGCATTAATCTGACACCATGAATTTGTACCAGCACAAAAAATGTTGCTGCTTTCACGTCTGGAGGTCATGTGCTGCGTCTGTTAGAGAGCGTATCTGATTACGTTTAATGGAGAGCCCATAAATAATACATTTTTTGGAAGTGGGATGTTCATGCAGTGGCTGGAGCAAGTCCACGGTCTGTTCTCCCAGGAGTCTCTCTGGTTGTCTTTGTGATGCTTCTGCTGGGTTTTGCCCACACCTCTCACAGGTAGTGTGTGCACGTTGGTGGTTAGAAATGCATTTGTTGAGTAGTGCTGAGGTGAACGTGTCCTCATCCTTCAGGTAGTCATTGATCTCATGCAGGACTTCAGCTGACTTCCCCAAAAAAACCCTCCACTGAACTTTAGCTTGTGTTACTGTCACCCTTAGGCAGCTGCTATGATGAGAGTCCGTATGCCAGCAAACCATTTCTTACTGTTCTTCAGAGGTGTGTGGGACAGCAGCGTTCTTTGCAAGGAGAACACATCATAGGTCTGCTACAACATAGAATCCCAGAATCAATCAGGTTGGAAGAGCCCTCTGGGCTCATCGAGTCCAACCATTGCCCTGACACCACCATGGCAACTAGACCATGGCACTAAGTGCCATGTCCAGTCTTTTCTTAAACACATCCAGAGATGGTGACTCCACCACCTCCACATGTTGTGGCTTGCAAAAGTTTCCAGTGCTGGCTTAAGGTGTCAATGTTAGATGATCTTGAAGATTTGTAGGCCCGCAAAATGTCACCTAGAAGAGCTCTGGGTCTTTGTTTTCATCCAAAATTAGAAAATGTAGAAGCATTGGCCCGACTTGCAGAGTTCATCCTATGTGACTTCTTAGAACGTTCAGGAGAACATGACCCTGACAGAACACATTTTGTGTTCGGACGCCACAGCTCCTCTGTGGTAAGCGTGACCCCAAAAAATCTAATGGGAAAAGAGTTTCCTCAATTTACTTTCTTTAAAAACAACAACAAAAGCCCCAAACTTAAGCCCTCCCCCAGCTTCTCTGAGGAGAGCAGGGAGGAGGAATCACAGTGAAACCCGGGGCTGTAGCAGTGGGAGGAAACGTCAGCGCGTGTGTGGTGTGGTTTAGTGCATGACGGGACACGCTTTTTGTCAGGGCTCTCAGAGCTGTGTGACTGGTGAGAACCGTCTTCTCGGAGACCTTGGTACTCCCTTGCACGTGGGGAAAAGCTGCTGAAGTTGCAAGTTGAGACTGCGTGAGACGTTGTGGGAAATGTGAAGTGTCACAAGCACAGGTCCCGATAACTCGGCAGGACACGAGATGCGTGGCAGACTGCTGCCTGGTTTTGGGTGGCGTTGTTGATCTTTATGGAGTAGAGCACCAGCTTTGGCATGGTTTAGGGTCAGTGTGCCTGTATGTCCAAGCTGGAGGAGGAGCCCCTCTCCTAAAGATGGCGTTCTCATCTTAAGGATTGAGGCTGTGTTTGAGCACCACAGTGGAGTACGTCCAAAATGGTATTGACTTCTGAAGTAGTGTTAGAAGATGAGACTTTAAGTCTGGCTGTTCAAAAGGTGGTTATCAAGGCTCCCTCTGTATTGTATGAAGAGAGTGCGCTACCTCGAAGGTATGGGGACTCCTTGAGGTCCCTCTGAACGATGGATGATGTTTTAAGTCTGCAGTAGGCTCTTTCTTGCTGGCAAGGAAGATTGGCTTTGAATTAAGTGACATCAGATTGAAAACTTGTGTGACTGCTTTGATACATGCAGGTCCAAATGAAGAACTGGCTCTTGCTTCACTGCAGCCTTTTCTGGTGTGAGTGGTGAGGATCAGCTGAGAAGGGGCAGGTTGAGGAGCTGATTTGAGATTTCCTTACTCCATTTCTTCTTAATGACATGTAATGCCTGGAAGATGGTTGGACTCGATGATCCCAGAGGTCTCTTCCAACCTGGTTGATTCTGTGATTCTGGGAAGAGACTGTGCTGCAGGCTTAGCCTGCTGCTGCTGATCACCCTAACGTGGGAATGACGCTGGGGGCTTTGGGACAGCGTCTGTCCGGTCACCAAGTCAGCAGTCGTGTTCCTGTGCCTCTTCAGGAGTGCTGTGCTTGCCACCGCACCAGCCTCCCCTTCCCCTTCGCTCCTCGCCAGCTGGTTACAGAAGTTGTCAGGAGCAGGTTGACCTTTTGGTGCAGGAGATAACCGGGAGGAGAATTCCTCAGGAATGCTTTTAATGACTGAGCTGCCTTCCTGGGCTTTGCACAGGGCTTGATGAGTTCTGGGAACATACCCCCTTTATTTTCCTTTTTTAATTGCTCTTCCGGTCGCTGCCTTTGGGGCAGTGTTTGGTGCCAGTGACCTGGCTCTTGGATGTTTTCAGGTAGAAACGATAGAAGGCAAGAAGAGAACAAGTACTTACTAATTACTGTTCAGTTCTCTGTCGCCGTGATCTGTTCTCCTTTTATAGGTCTCCTCTCGTTAACCTGCGTGCTGAGAGCAGGGGGGACGTTGCTGCCTCGCAGCTGGTCCGTGGCAAGTTGCCTGCTGGGTTGCGGCTCTGCGGTGCTTCATTTGCGGTGGGGATAGTCGGAGTCATGAGACCTGATGCTGAAGACTTAAGAGCATTTGTAGGTCTGTTCCTGCTCCTTCCTGTGGATGTCAGGTTAGGGTTGGAGCCTTCTGCGAGCAACTTAGGTGTACTAATCCCAGCAGAACATGATCCGCTTCCCAGGAGCCGCATTATTTTCTGCCTGGAGCATGAGCTGCAGGAGCTCTGCAGGGTTGGCCCGGGTGCAGGGGTGTGTTGGGCAGCCGGGAACGAGCAGGGGTGTCTCCCTTCTGCTCTGGCCTGAGCTGGACGGGTGGTCCAGGCACTTTCTTATGGCTTGACTCAGAATCAACCAGGTTGGAAGAGCCCTCTGGGATCATCGAGTCCAACCGTTGCCCTGACACCACCCTGTCAACTAGACCAGGGCACTAAGTGCCATGTCCAGTCTTTTCTTAAACCCCTCCAGAGATGGTGACTCCACCACCTCCCTGGGCAGCCCCTTCCAATGGCTAATGACCCTTGCTGAGAAGAAATTCTTCCTAATGTCCAACCTGACCCTCCCCTGGCGAAGCTTGAGGCTGTGTCCTCTTGTCCTATCACTAGTTGCCTGGGAGAAGAGTCCGACTCCCACTCCACTACAACCTCCCTTCAGGTAGTTGTAGGCTGCACTAAGGTCACCTCTGAGCCTCCTCTTCTCCAGGCTAAACACCCCCAGCTCCCTCAGCCGTTCCTTGTAGGTCAGACCCTTCACCAGCTTGGTCGCCCTCCTCTGGACTCTGGACTTGTGACCACTGGCAGGGTGCTGGCCGTACAGCTGTGAGAGCTTCCTTTACTTCCTGTAGACCCCAGTGTTTGTCCTGTACCTAAGGAATCTGGTGTTTTTTTTTCCCAAAATACATTAATAAATTTTTTTTTTGCGAAGAACACAGGTAGTTTTTCACTCCTTGTTACTCGCCTCCTCTGGAGGTGGCTGCCTCGCTCCCCAGCACAGTCAGCAGAGCAGATGCAGCGTCTGCGTGCTCCTCCTACACCGCAGAGCCTAATCCAGCGGCCTGGCTCAAACTGGGGATGGAGATAACTGGAGTAAGTAGCTGCCTTTGCTCCTCAGTGGGCTAGCGAGTGGTTGCCTGAGCGGTGTGCGCGAACGCTTGGGCGCTGGTTAACGCTGAGGGTCTGTACGTGTCGTCGCAGCCAGAGCAGGGCAGCACGAGTGTCCTGCTGGACCTCTGCCCAAGCGTGGGAAAACTTTCAAGTTTAACGTTGTCTTTTCCATCAGCGGGATGATAACAGGTAAATCTTACAATTGCTCCTTTTCTGCTCTCCCCATGTCTTTGCGCTCTCTCTATTTTTGCTCGCTCTCTATTTTTAACCTCCTGCACTCGAGATTTGTTTTCCTGAGCTCTCATGACCGCAGTGATATTTTGACTTTGAGGTACTTAAGAAACAGCATTGTAGGCATCTCGCATAGTCGGGCGTGACTATTGTTGTTGCCAGCCGAATGGTACTTGCTGGTTTGGCTGCTTCTTGCGTTCTCACCTTTCAGTAGCTGGGAGAACGGCTCCTTCGGGCTCTCTGTATCCACTCTCTTGTCTATTTACAGCCGTACGCAGCAACTGTGTTTATTAACAAGTTCTTGGAAGTGGAATCCTCTAGAAATCGCGACAGAATCAACCAGGTTGGAAGAGCCCTGTGGGATCATCGAGTCCAACCATTGCCCTGACACCACCATGGCAACTAGACCAGGGCACTAAGTGCCATGTCCAGTCTTTTCTTAAACCCCTGCAGAGATGGTGACTCCACCACCTCCCTGGGCAGCCCCTTCCAATGGCTAATGACCCTTGCTGAGAAGAAATGCTTCCTAATGTCCAACCTGACCCTCCCCTGGCGAAGCTTGAGGCTGTGTCCTCTTGTCCTATCGCTAGTTGCCCGGGAGAAGAGGCCGACTCCCACTCTGCTACAACCTCCCTTCAGGTAGTTGTAGACTGCACTAAGGTCACCTCTGAGCCTCCTCTTCTCCAGGCTAAACACCCCCAGCTCCCTCAGCCGTTCCTTGTAGGTCAGACCCTCCAGACCCTTCACCAGCTTGGTCGCCCTCCTCTGGACTCGCTCCAACACCTCAACACCTTTCTTGAAGTGCGGGGCCCAGAACTGGACACAGGATTCAAGGTGCGGCCTCACCAGTGCCGAGTACAGAGGGACGATCACTTCCCCAGACCAGCTGGCTACACTATTCCTAACAGAGGCCAGGATGCCATTGGCCTTCTTGGCCACCTGGGCACACTGCTGGCTCATGTTTATCCGGCTGTTGATCAGCACCCCCAGGGCTCTTTCCGCCGGGCCGCTTTCTAACCACTCTTCCCCCAGCCTGTAGCGCTGTTGGGGGTTGTTGTGGCTGAAGTGTAAGACCCGGCACTTGTTCTTGTTGAACCTCACGCCGTTGGTCTCGGCCCATTGATCCAACCTGTCCAGATCCCTCTGTAGGGCCTTCCTGCCCTCCAGCAGATCGACACTGCCACCCACCTTGGTGTCATCTGCAAATTTGCTGAGGGTGCACTCGATCCCTACATCTAGATCATCTATAAAGATATTGAACAGCACCGGCCCCAGAACTGAGCCCTGGGGAACACCGCTAGTGACCGGCCGCCAGCTGGACTTTGCCCCATTCATTTGCGACGCTGTGATGTGTCTAGAGGAAGGTTTGGTACAAACGCCTCAGCCCTGTCAGCGCGTGGAGACGGCGTAAATGTCAGCTGTGGTACTGCCACGGTTCTGCTGATTCCCCCAGGATCATGGGCTGACCTTAGCAGAAATGTAGCTGTTTATGTCTCTGTATATGGGGCCACAAAAAGTTTGTCTGTGTGTGTTTCCTTTCCATTGACTGCTCAGAGCGAGTTTGCTGAGACAAAGAGAAATCAAACCTGGTATTTTAGTGTCCCTTCAGTCCTGTGTCCCTGCAAGCGCTGAGTATGATGGAAGGTGGAATAATGAACTCAGTGCTCAGCTGAGGGGCAATGTACCTCTCTGAAACTTGCCGGGATTAATTGCATTCTTGCAGCTTTGTGTCTGAAGCCTTTGGTAATTTGGAATTGTTTACAAAGTACTTTTTCTCGTTACCTGTAGTTTTAAGAAACAGCCCGTTTTTAGAGAGCCAGGAACGGTTGGGACCACGTTCCGCTGCAACAGAAATGCGATGAATTGACCATCACCTGCAGCTTGTCCACCCCAGATCTGTGGAGGGTGATCGTCTAAGAGATCTTAACTGTTCTGGTTTTATATCGTTACTGGAGATTTACTTAATTTATATGGGTCAATCTAAATTTATTCTTGAGTAAACCAAACTCCTTGGTAGGACTCTGATAGCGGATCCGTCGCTTGGCTGAGGAGGAGTTTGGTCCAGTGGGCTGGTCTGTGAGCTCCCTCCTCGGGGATGCGCGTTGCAGAGCACCCTTCCTCCGCTACGAAGGGGGACAACTGCTTGCCAGAGTCCTGGAATCAAAATTGCCATAGCACCTTTTGGTTTTGAAGATCATCTAAGGATGTGCCTTGTTTTTTTGCTAGTAAATAATACCAGCTGACTTCACAACTGGTGGCAAATTGGGTGAAACAAGTAACTGTTACAAATGTATTCCTGGACTGGAAGAAATAGAAAAGAATTCTGGCCTCTGAGTTTCCAAGCGTGAAATACAACACAGGGGAGGTGCAGCCCTCGTTTACAGTATCAAACAGTTTGATTTGTGTGGGGTTAATGTTTGTGAGGAATATTTTAAAGTGGTGCCAGTGTGACACTAAGATCAGGCGTAGCTGGGGACAGTAAACAGGAGGCACCACTCCGGGGGCCTGAAGGGCTGCTTGTACCATGGGACTGGGCGTTTTCTCTTGTTATTGGTGATCCTGAACCATCGCAAACCGATTTAAAGAAAGTCTCTGAGTGTGTTTTTCTCTTTTAGGCTTAAACCATCTGTCCTTTGATCCTGCCTGCAACTACAAGTCTCCGCAGCTGGGCAGCAGTGCTGGCCCGCAGGCGTTGGAGAGCCCGGCCGAGGATGGAAGCGACCCGGGCAAGAAGAGGAAGAGAGCAAACGTTCCCGCAGGTGAGGCGAGGGGCAGCTCGGTGGCTGGCACCAGAGAAGGCACCATCCCCGTAAGCACAGACCTGACTGGAGACATTCGTGTTTGAGATGGTGTAATAAAAGCAAATTGTTAAATGGACCGTAATAGCTTATGATGTTGTAATATCAGATCTAGGAGTCTTACTGAAGCTGGTATCTTAATTTTCTTTGTACTTCTCACAGAGTGATCAGGGAAAAAAGGAGACAGAATAATGTATTTGCAGATTATATTGTGGTAGAAAACTGCAATCCCACCAGTGTGAGACAGCTCTGTGAATGCAGGTGGCCAGGTCTGGTGTCGCTGCTCTGATCTGGGCAGCTCTCTCGAGCTCTCTATTTTCTCCTCAGCAGAATGCCCTGGGCACTGGCTGGTGGCTTTTTTTGAACTGGATGAGTCCTTCTGTGTTTTTCCACAAGAAAAAAAGTTTGTGGGGATTGTTTTTGATTTTGTTTGTTTGTTTTTTTTCCCCCCTGTGCAGAGTTAACCTTGTGCTAAGCGTTTTTTATTTCCTTTTTGAAATCAGGTATTTTTGCATTTGGGCACCTCTAGTTAAAACCTGTGCAAACAAAAAGAACAAGCACATGTCTTGGTGGTACGTGGAAGTAACCAGCTAAAGGCATGGGTGACCCAACTAAATCACTGAAGAAGGTTTGAATGCTTTAATGGTCCCACCTGGATTGCCAGATAACTCTACTGGACCTTGAGTAAATGACACTGGTGCTGACGTTGTTCTTTGCTTCGTTTCCCGTTTTAGCATGGAGGAGAAATGTCTCCAAATGGTGGTGGAAGTACTCTGTGCTGGAATGGGCTGGCCATGTCTGCTACGTCCAGTGCAGTTATGACAGCTGATACCTGCTGAACGTTTGTCCTTTTGTTACTGAAAAATAGTAACCAAGAAAACTCTCCAAATAGTTTAGAAAGCCGACATTGGTTTATTACAGTTGAGTGCATGGGGGATCTCTCCTCCTATCATGCACACCTAAGAACAAAAGCTTGCTCCTTATATACATAATTCCAAGAAAAGCCCACCCATTCCAAAAAAACCTTGTGCATATGCTAATACGTTATGTAATGCATTACGTAATGTCTTTACGCATGCGTACTAAATTGGGGAAGGGGTCTGGGGTGGTCTCTGGGGGTCGCAATCCCCCTTTAATCGTGCTTGTGCGCAAGCGTGGTCGAGGCCTTCTTGTTTACAAGTACGTGTGTTCTCAAGAAGAAGATATCGTTTTGGACTTATCTCTCCTCTGACACAAGAGTTTATGAATCAAGTTAATTTAGACATCACAAAGTTCTCTACAGTTTTGTTTTGTCTTCTGGCCCTTTTATAATCAGCAGAGACCTTTGTTTTTCTAAGACTAAGCATAAACAGCATGAATCATTGTCTACTAGAACCTTGTTATCAATCTCATAAACAAACTCTATCTACAGAACATGTAGTTTGCTTCAGAACCTATTGTTATTCTCTATTATTCTAGCTAAAAGGAAAATTATTGACAGGAAAGCTTGTTCTGTGTAGAGGTAACACAGAGCAGGCCTTTTAGAGCCTACTCTGAGGCCTACTCTTGCTAAACCGTTGCTAACTCTGAGGCCTACTCTTGCTAAACCATTGCTGACTCTGAGGCCTACTCTTGCTAAACCATTGCTGAACTGAACCGTCTGGTATCACTTTGTTTATAAATCTCTTGGGAGGAGTCAAAGTGTACCCCTTACCTTTAACCAGTGTTCCTTCAAGGCCCCTCAGAGCTGTTGATGGTAGCCAATAACCATGATTTAGATGCTCTGGGAATGGCGGTGCTTTCATAGACCTCGCTTCTGTAAAATGTCTGCTCGAGGGGGACAGCACTGCGTGGTTTTTTCATTTGGCTCTTCCCCGTGTGTTAGGTTCAGATCTGGTTTTGGATGCTGCTACTGCAGAGCCTTGCTGAGCAACATATGCCCTGCAGAAGAGTTAAGACATGCACCTAAGCTGGTTAATCACTTTTTTTTTTTTTCCTCTCGGCAGATGGTGGCAGAAGTCTAAGCCTCGACTCCATTCTGATGGGCTTGCCAATGTCAGACCCAACTGCCTGGGCCACCGCGATGAACAATCTAGGGATGGCTCCCATGGGGATGACGGGACAGCCCCTCCTGCCTGGTACGTGAGCTTGTCCAGGCTGCGCCCACCTGTGCTTTCAAACATGGCTTTGGGAAGAGCCTGTTGCAGTGGAGTTAGTTCGCCTATGGGCGTACAAAAACCATGAATAAGCTGTGTGTGAAATGCATTGATGTCTGCAAGTGATTTATTTAGAGGCCAGTGTTTAAAACTGATTTCAGAAGGGAATGAGAATACATGTTTTTTGATGCAAACACTGGTTATTGTGAGGTACCTTAGGTACTCTGCAGTGGGACCGGCAGGAGGAGGGTCCCAGCAGAGCTTGGGAAACCAGTGGCATCGAGTAACACACTATTCTAACCTGAACTGGAACTGCTTAAAAGGAAGGGTGGGAGGGAGCTGAAGAGGAAAGCAATAGGGCAGTAAAATGGATGTTGCAGGAATTAACGGAGGTTTCTGCTCCAGAATGTGAGCACCCTTGTAGTCTGGAGTTGCCTGTGCACGGTGAGCCATCCTATCCAGGCTTAGTAAAGAGCTCCGGTGGGAGCAGAGCTGTGCTGTGCCTGGCTTCTCAGCAGCGCAGGCTGCCTGGGCAGCGAACTCCTGAAATGAAATTAGTTTCAGTGCTTTAATGCATTAAGTGCTTGAGAAGGGTGCTGTCTCCTGCCCAATGATTGCCTGCTCACCTGGGGATGGGAGCATCTGTGTTGGCAGCACTCTGCTATCCTATTTCTCCTCCCGTGGCACAGAGCAGGTAGTTTGCTGTGCAGTTGATACTATATGTAACTAACAGCATCACTTAACTTGCCCTAAAGTTTTGCATGCAGACTGTGCTCTTCTGTCCCCTAGGCCTTGTTTCATATTTGTCACTTGCTGTCGGGGTGTTTTCATGGGCAGTCTCCCATTCCCTGCTGCAAGAATAGGGGAGGGCTTCGGGTGGTGTTCGTTTTGATCCCTTTGAGATCAGGAGGTCTGCACCCAACACAAACAGCCTCAGAATGTTTTAGAAGGAGCCAAAGTATTTTTTTCTTGATCCGGCTGCAAGAGAGCAGGATGCTCTGGTGAATGTGGATCAGTTCCCAAGCACAGTGATGGTTTGGAGTTTATAGACCAGTTGTGTCTGGGAGAGTTCAGAAACACTGGTCTTGAGAAAGTTGAGGAGGAAGATTGTAGGAGAATTAGATGAGTAAGCAGGAATTACTTTAGGAAAGATAGTTTGCTTCCCAGCCCTATACACTTGAAACTATAGATGCATCCTCAGCTAAGTCAGGTGAGTCACACTAATCTAGCAAATACCCTTCGTAAAGGTGTGCTTGTGGTATAAATAAGGAGGAGGCACACTGAGGCAGAGCTTACTGCACAAGTTTCTTATCTGGGGAACCAGACTTGGTCATAGACATAACTATTCTTTCACATGAATCAGTTTGCAAAAAGAAATAAATGATTACCCCTATTTTATTTACCTAAATGCACATTTTGGTTGCCTTTTCTTCCCTCTGCCACTTTTTTTTGTAGCTGTTCAAGTACCCAATAAAGATGCTTCTACCATGCTAACTCGAGTAAAACAGGTCGATTTCTGCACAAATTATTTATTTTTTTCTGATTTCTTCTTTATCTCTCTGTATTTATTACATTCTAGATCCTGAAGACTATTTTTTGCCTTTCTATTATACATAGGAATTTCCTACAACACTGAGTACTGTAGTAAAAAATGAAGTAATATATAACATTCAGCATAAAACACATCACAGTGTTTTGTTTATTTTTTTGACAATATTTGTACATGAGTTGCTCATAGTGTTACTTTTCATCCTTCTAGAATGTTTTAACTTAATAACATATATTAAGCTCCATAGCCACTTAAAGACATGCAAGAATTATTATTTATGTATTTTCCCTACATTTTAAATTAAAGTAAGAATGCAGATTTTTAAAAAATGTAAACACAGATATGAGTCCTGTAGTACAGAGAGTAAAAGCAACATTTATGCATATTATCTTCTGCAACAATCAAAGGAAGATCTTCTTTCAATGAAATGAGAAATACTGGCACTAATATTAAACTTTTAAATGAGATATCACATCTGGCATTTTAGCACAGATTTAAAGTGCTTGCTGGTCTGAATTGATTATCCAAACTTATCCTCATAATACAAAAAAAATCGCAAACAATAAGTAGTATTCATTGGTCCTTTTAGGGACCAGGAAAAATCTATGGCTAGTATCTGTTAAAGATGAGAGACGATGGAAGCTTCATGTGCTTTGGGCCATCTTTGCTGAAAGCTTGGTGGGACTAAAAGTTTCAGGTCACAGGAAAAAAATGTCTAAAAGTGCCTAAGAATTTACCAGCTGGTTTCTGCTCCTGTAGATGAAGAAAAGCATATAGTTGTGAGATGCTTTAAGAGGACCTCAGTGTCTAAAAGGAACACACAGCACCTTTCACTCCATCCAGCTGCTGCCAGCTTTGTGTAAAAAAGGTTATCACAGCTTGCACCAGAAAGTACCTGCCAGGCCTGATGTTTTTTGAACTCTTTAGAGACCTTGAGGACTTTATTCTTCTTTTTCTGTTCTTAAAAATGGAGACTGGCCCTTCTGAATCTGCTGCTTAGGTCTCTCAGATGCTGTAGCCAAGGGCTCAACGTCTTAACAGAAGTAGCAGGTCTCTACGCAAGCTGGCAGGTTGCCTTGCGCGTTGCTGGTTGAGCAATAAACGGTGGGGCTCACCCCAAATCCAGCCACCACGGGCTCTGTTTGCCTTTGCATACACACTTTCTACTTTTCATTATAACGTGATAGTTCATTATTCTGTTAGTTCTTTTGCTTCTGATAATTTGCTTTTAGATGATGTATGTATTGGAATAAACCCCAAATGACTTACTACCTGAAGGGAGGTTGTAGTGAAGTGGTGGTCGGCCTCTTCTCCCGGGCAACTAGTGACAGGACAAGAGGACACAGCCTCAAGCTTTGCCAGGGGAGGTTCAGGTTGGACATTAGGAAGCATTTCTTCTCAGCAAGGGTCATTAGCCATTGCAAACGCCTGTTTCATGGCAGAGGATTTGCCTCAGATCTGTGTTTTTACTGTGACTGTTCATGTGTGACGTAAAAACAGCACCGCTGGCACCGAGTGCGAGGAAATCCCAGTTAGGCAAGTGAAACAACGTACATGAGCTGTGTAGGAGTGTGCCCCAGGTAAAATATTTCAAAATACAAAGGAAACAAAATTCAGCTACCGAACGCAAACAGCCAGTCTGGGCTCTGAAGGTTGTCTGGCATCCAGAGCACTGTAAGTAGCGGTTGTGAAGAGACGGATACAAAAATGCTTCACAGAATCCCAGAATCAATGAGGTTGGAAGAGCCCTCTGGGATCATCGAGTCCAACCATTGCCCTGACACCACCAGGGCAACTAGACCATGGCACTAAGTGCCATGTCCAGGCTTTTCTTAAACCCCTCCCGAGATGGTGACTCCACCACCTCCCTGGGCAGCCCCTTCCATGGCTAATGACCTTGCTGAGAAGAAATGCTTCCTAATGTCCAACCTGAACCTCCCCTGGTGAAGCTTGAGGCTGTGTCCCTCTTGTCCTATCGCTGGTTGCCTGGGAGAAGAGGCCGACTCCCACTGCGCTACAACCTCCTTCAGGTAGTTGTAGACTGCACTAAGGTCACCTCTGAGCCTCCTCTTCTCCAGGCTAAACACCCCCAGCTCCCTCAGCCGTTCCTCGTAGCTCAGACCCTCCAGACCCTTCCCCAGCTTGGTCGCCCTCCTCTGCACTCGCTCCAACACCTCAACATCTTTCTTGAAGTGCGGGGCCCAGAAATGGACAGAGGATTCAAGGTGCGGCCTCACCAGTGCTGAGCACAGAGGGACGAGCACTTCCCTACCCTTTCCTGGCTTAGGGTTGTGAATCTGAAATGGTGCCAGCTTAGATCAAAGGAAACCGCTGCCTCTGCAGCGCTCAGTTCTGCCTGTCTGTAACTTTTGTCTGTGCCTTGCAAAATTAATTTTGTCCGTCTACACGTGAAACAAGCAGCCGGATTGAAAGGCTCTGTAGTGCTTGGGGTTGTGTGTTCTGCGGTAGTGGCCTCTGGTATTTTGGGATTGCCTCAGTCTTCAGAGCTGCTTCTGCAAAGAGAGCAGTGGTGGTAGAGGAGAATTCTTCCTCAGATCTCACCCCAGTGGTACCAGCTGGCCTGCTGACGCTCTCCAGCTTCTGAACCTTCTCTGTAAGGCGTCTACGCATACTGCTTCCATTTTGGTTGCCTACAGGTGTTGATACCCCTCCTTTGACAGCTCTGTTTAGTTTTATTTGGCATTGGAGGCAAATGTAAGAGCAAAATCAAAGTAAAATGCTACTTAGATACAGTCAGAGTGCTAACTAAAGCCTAGAAACAAGTTAAGCAGGGTTAGGCAGGCAGTAAAGCGTTTCCTTAAATGCTTCTCTGTGTTTTACCCAGAGTTATTCTGGCACGTTCTGAGCTGCTGAAATTGGTACTCTTGTCTGGTTTGCAAGGTGATGCTCTTAGCCTGTGTCACAAGCTGCCCGCACTACTGAACTACTCCACGAAACCAAACTGGGTTAGGTTTTACACTGTTTCCATGTGCCATGGGGTTTTTTGTATGGATAATATATTACTGGGGAAGGTTTTGACACTAGATGGGAGATGGTGTCTACAGAGTGGAGAAGGAAGTTGTTTACTTGAACAGAGAAAATCTATTTGGCTGAGGCCAGAACAAATCTAAAGTTCTGGGGAGTTGTGTTGTGACGTTCCCTCTCTGTGGCTGTTTGTGCAGCTAATTCACACCGGCGCGTGTGAGGAGAGTACTCCGTTTGCTGTCTGAATAAACAGTTACTGGGTGGGTCCAAGCCACCCCCTGACTCCGTTATTCTCTTCCCCATTTAGATTTTGATCCTGCTCTCGGGATGATGACTGGAATCCCTCCGATCAACCCCATGATGCCAGGCTTGGGGATCGTCCCACCTCCCATCCCTCCGGACATGCCTGCTGTGAAGGAGATCATTCACTGCAAAAGCTGCACTCTCTTCCCACCTAACCCACGTAACTGTTTGTTTTCTCCTGTTTATGTATGTGTGTATATATATATATCTCTCTCTCTATATCTTCACAGATAGCAAGCTCTTGGAGGTAAGGGGACTGAGTCTGTGCTGAGTCCGTGCTCTGGGTGTTGCAGAATGTGATGGAAGGAGAGTAGAGGCAGTTGGAAAGAAGACAGAGAACTTTAAGAAACAGGCAGTCAGGGCTCACCAGGCCAAAGCAAGAAACAAGGATCCCCTTCAAACTACCTGACTGACCCTTTTTCCTCACGTTTATTATAAAAAACAGAGTGGGGGGGAAAAACATTGTTACCTGGCAGTTGGCCGGGCTTGTGCAGGCAAAGAGGAAGGGGATGAAATAGCCAACAGAATGTAGATGTGATAGACATAAGTAGGAAATTTTATTTCTTGGCTTTGGAGGATATCCTTAGCTATTGCTGTCGGAAGAGACATGTATTGATTACACACTTAGCATCCAGTCTGTCCCAGTTCTTTGGTTTTTGGACTTTGGGATTTTTCTGGCTGAGAGACTTCTTGGTACTTGTATTAATTTCCATTAAAAGATTCTAGATCATCTTGATGACTTTTTTTTTGGTCAAATCTGACTTTGCCCTCACTCTTTCTGCCTCTAATGTGTCCATTTCTATGGTAATCAGTTCCTTTCCTGTTTGTTGCAGACTCTGTGTGTGTATTTCTGAGCTCTGTTCTGGAGTGATTACCCATCCAGTTAGGCTTGCAGGAGCTCCGTGTCTATATCTGATTCATAAGCAGGTGCCAGCAGATGGCACCCGAGCCTGACGAGCTCCCAGCAACAGGAGTCAACATTTTAAATAAAACCCCTGCAATGCCCAATCTCATGATTTATCTCTTCACCGTCCCCAGAAGAAATCCTGTCTTGCTGTCCTGGAAACAGTTTTGGGTTGGGTTTTCTTTTTGTGTTCGGGGTTTTTTTTTGAATTAAATACTTGTTGATGAGCCAGTTCAACAATTTCAAACACTGTGTGAGAAGGAAGATGCACTGTTAGTCCCTTCCTGGCCTCGGAACGTGTAACAAAATAGAGCATCTCTTCGTGCTGGCGAACACGTAACGGTCACAGAAACACTCAGACACTGTTTTGAGGTATGTGCTTCTCCCAGATTTCCTCTAGCCACACTCACGGGGGTTTTTCAGCCCAAGGTCTGTGTACGTGGTGTAGGCTGAACTCCCCCGGGGTGCTCCTGCACGCGTGTCTCCTCCTGCCCCCCTTCTCCTGTCTTTGCTCTCTCCATACTCTCCCTTCCCCACCCATCAGGGCTGCCAGCATTTCTTGGTGCTGTGGATTGCTTCCAGGGATGGTTTATCTGCTTTGAAGACCTTTCCCTCCCCTTCTTGTAACAAACTGGCTCTTGACTTCATCCAGACCCGTGCGTTTCTGTTCTTGGCTGTGCGAAACGTGCTCGGTCCTGTTTCCCTGGGACTTTTGTCTTCTTCTGCTTCTCCTGCTGCTTTAATCCCTCCTTTAGTGTGGCCATGCGAACGGATGCAGTCTGAAATGTTAATTCCTGGCAAATATCTGCCAGGGTTATTTGCCAGGGGGGAAATTTCTCTTCTTCTGAGCCAGTCTGGCTCCTATTCCCGTTATTTTGCTAAAGACTTAAAACCATATTTTTTTCAAAATGCAGCTAGTGTGGGTTCGGCACCTCTGTTACATCTTGTGTTTCATGTACTTACGACAGACCTAACATATATCTTTTGATCTGAGATACGATCTGGGCACAACTGTGCTCAATAGAGATGTTGGACTGAGGAGGTTGCTGTTGAGATGTGATCAGGGCTGGTAATTGAGGAAGTTTCCAAGAAAAATTGATAGCGAAGTAGACAGAGGGAATGTTTGATAAGGTTATGAAGGTGTACTGGAAAGGGGATTAAACTTGGATTTCAGGGAAAACCTAGCAGTTGTGGTCAGTGTTATGCTGAGAGGGGAAGCTCAGCATCTCGTAGAGCTTACGAGTCCTTCGTGGAGGCCCTCAGAGCATGACAGAATGGCAGAATCACTGAGGTTGGCAGAGCCCTCTGGGATCATCGAGTCCAACCATTGCCCTGACACCACCATGGCAACTAGACCATGGCACTAAGTGCCATGTTCAGTCTTTTCTTGAACACCTCCAGAGATGATGACTCCACCACCTCCCTGGGCAGCCCCTTCCAATGGCTAATGACCCTTTCTGAGGAGAAATGCTTCCTAATGTCCAACCTGAACCTCCCCTGGCCCTTGCTATAAGCTGGTACTGGACTGGGCGAGCTCCTGGCTGGGCGCTGTCTTGCAGCTTCTGTTCTTGTGCAGTAAGAACAGGACGTTAAAAGGAACTGTTGGTGCAGAAGAGCTGGGGTTTACAGAAAAGAAGGTTAAGGGTGTTGTTTCATAAGCCTGTAGCAAGTCACTGGTCAGACTGGGCGTGAGAACCGAAAGGAGCCATTTCCAAAGAAAAATAAAATAATCCCAATAATTGCTTTTGGAAGAACTTTGCTGGAAATATTACAAAAAATTAAAAGAATGTAATACAACTGCTTTGTTAAATAAATATGTAAGCAGTGTAATTCTGTGAGCTTAACCAGGGGCGATGGATCTCAGCACTGAAATTCATTTAAGATTTTCCAGATATTAACACCAGGTTACGAGTGCATGATCCTTCTCAGCCTTCACGTACTGAGCTGGGAGGGTCTCGCTGCACTTGCCAGGTGGGCACCTGAGCATGGAAATGAGTTCAGTGCTCGAGAAACACTTCTCCAGGTCGCAGCAGTCTCACGCGGTCTGTCGTGTGCGCTGCAGTGTTATGGGTGGGTAGGTGAGCATGCTCTGCAACCTGCTGCTGGCAAACTGGGCTTAACTTCCAGCCTGCTTTTGTCTTCTGTGCTTCATTTTGGCCATACAGGTAAAAAAAAATGCCCATTTCCTTCGTCTCTTCCTTCTCTATTATCTTTTGTGTCTAAATTTGGTTCATGACCTTCCCTTAATGCTAATACTTTTGTACCCTTCGCAGACTGCGGTGTATCTTTTTGCCCATTAGGATCCCCTATGTTAGGACAGTCCTTTAAGCTGTGCTCGGGTAGCACCTCCCATGATAAAGTGTTGAGGTCCTGGTGCTGCTCATGTCCTACAACAGGAGCTCAGCGAGCCTTTGCTTGTGCCAGGGAGAGCGTTTGGAGGGCTTCAGGCTCCTGAGATCTTCTGTTTGGGAACAGGCTGGTAAATGTGCTTACGCTCGTGTAGCACCTCAGCAGCGCTGTAGATCTGCTGCTTGGTGCAGTTGAGTGCAGTGGAGCTCGGTGTGTGCTTGAAGGAAGCCAGCAAGGTATGGTTGTCTCTCAGGAGGGGTGGGCAGATGAGAGGAGCGTGTGTTTGACACACCACAACCTGACCTGACCTGCTTTCTCTCTCTTGCCTCTCTTCAGATCTTCCCCCTCCAGCGACAAGAGAGAGGCCCCCGGGGTGTAAGACGGTGTTTGTTGGAGGTCTGCCGGAGAACGGCACGGAGCAGATCATCATGGAAGTGTTTGAGCAGTGTGGGGAAGTCATAGCTATCCGCAAGAGCAAGAAGAATTTCTGTCACATCCGCTTCGCTGAGGAGTTCATGGTGGACAAGGCGCTTTATCTTTCTGGTAGGTGTATGCATGTCTCAGATGGCAGCTTAAAATTCTGGGACAGAGATGTCATGACTTGTTCATAGTGACAATTGGAAGATTTGTCTGATGTTGTGTCAGTTCGCCTCTTTGTCTGCAGCTATTGCATTTCTGCTTAAACACATGAAAAGGGCTCCTGGTAGGAAAGAAAACAATGCTTGGGTACTGCAGACCTCTGCCAGAGATTGGGATGAGCTACAGAGTCCGTCCCTATCTTACCTGGATAAACGTCCAGCAGGTTCTGTAGATGATGCTTAAAGGTCCTGTAAAAATTTGCAGTTGCTCCTAATTGCTTGTTAATTGGATGGTGTGTTTGACTTCTATCAGTATTTTTCCCCTGTTAGTCACCAGAGCTGAAACGCCCGGGCTCCGTGTGCCTGGGGAGCCCCTGCTCTGCAGCCGTAGGGTTTGAAGAGGTTTGTTTCGTGGAGGACAGAGGCCTCACGGTTGGTGTTCCCAGGCTCTGCGCGGGCTGCCACGTTGTGTGTTTCCAGCCAAGCCTGCATTTGCTGTGCTGGTTACGTGTGCCCTGAGCAGCCTGGGCTTTCCACCTCACTCTCTACCATTCTAGAAAAACACAGTAATACTTCCTATTTCCATGCTAAAATCCCTTCCAAACTCATCCTTTCAGTATATTAACAAACCAGTGTAGTGCCTCCAAAGCCCGTACCCTCTCCAGAGAGATGAGATTGTCAAGATAAGCGAGGGGGAAATGCTCTGTTTTGAGTGATGGTGAGCATTGTGTCTCATTCCAGAGACTCTTGAATTGAGTTAGACTTGTCTCTTTGTGGTTATCCCTTCTACGTAGCCAAACCAGCCTCTTTAGCATGTTTGACGTGAAACTCCAGTCCTGCAAACCATGCTGGTGAGAAGAGTTCCTACACAGTGGACATGCACGTTCTGACCTTATCCCTGCTCCCCCTGGATGATGGGGGCTGTTCCAAAGATGACCATCATCCATCTGCTGCCCTCTTTGCTGTGTCTCACCTCGCATTCCCCTCTTCCCATCCCCAACTTCTGAAGTTTGCAGAAGTGTGGATCCAAGGCAGTTCTGCCTTCCCCACGTGAACAGCTGGGCTTAGTCCCACAGCCCGGGAGGTTGTGTACAATTACAGTTGCTATTTGAGACCTGGTACCTGCCAGCGTTCAGAGGAGGAACAGCCCATGTAAGATCTTGCCTAGCACGTGCAAAACACAGGCAGATAGGAGCAAACCCCCTAACAACGTTTCCTTCTACAGCATCGCGCTCTGAGCGCTAAACTCACAGAATCACAGAATCAATGAGGTTGGAAGAGCCCTCTGGGATCATCGAGTCCAACCATTGCCCTGACACCACCAGGTCAACTAGACCATGGCACTAAGTGTCATGTCCAGGCTTTTCTTAAACCCCTCCAGAGATGGTGACTGCACCACCTCCCTGGGCAGCCCATTCCAATGGCTAATGACCCTTGCTGAGAAGAAATTCTTCCTAATGTCCAACCTGAACCTCCCCTGGCGAAGCTTGAGGCTGTGTCCTCTTGTCCTATCGCTGGTTGCCCAGGAGAAGAGGCCGACTCCCACTCTGCTACAACCTCCCTTCAGGTAGTTGTAGACTGCACTAAAGGTCACCTCTGAGCCTCCTCTTCTCCAGGCTAAACACCCCCAGCTCCCTCAGCCATTTCCTCGTAGGTCAGACCCTCCAGACCCTTCACCAGCTTGGTCGCCCTCCTCTGGACTTGCTCCAACACCTCAACATCTCTCTTGAAGTGCGGGGCCCAGAACTGGACACAGTATTCAAGGTGCGGCCTCACCAGTGCCGAGGACAGAGGGACGATCACTTCCCCAGACCGGCTGGCTACACTGTTCCTGATAGAGGCCAGGATGCCATTGGCCTTCTTGGCCACCTGGGCACACTGCTGGCTCATGTTTAGCCGGCTGTCGATCAGCACCCCCAAGTCTCTTTCCACTGGGCCGCTTTCTAGCCACTCTTGCTCTTTCTAGCAACTCTTCAGTGAACTCTTCTGTTCAGGGGCTTTCTGGCTCTGTAGGAATGAGAGACGGGCACTGGTGGGTGGTTGGAGCCTAAGGTGAGTCACCTCTCCTGTCTGAACACGGTTGTCATCACTGCCAGGCTATCGCATCAGGCTGGGCTCCAGCACCGACAAGAAGGATACGGGGCGCCTGCACGTGGATTTTGCTCAGGCTCGGGATGATCTGTACGAGTGGGAGTGTAAGCAGCGGATGCTGGCGAGAGAGGAGCGCCATCGCCGGAGGCTGGAAGAGGAGCGCTTCTGCCCGCCCTCCCCGCCGCCCGTCGTCCATTACTCCGACCACGAATGCAGCGTTGTCGCTGAGAAACTCAAAGGTGAGTGGTTCTGTGGGCCGCGGCCACCCTTCTGTGCACGTGGTGGGGCAGGGATTGGTATTCTGCAGTGTTAGTCTTGCTGAACGGAAATGGTGGTGCCATCTGGACCTTGCAGAGCCCATTCAGACTGAGCCCTCAGCCCGCACACAGCAACTCTCCTGGCCAGCTCTTTTTCAGAATTATTTGCCTTTTTGTAAAAACAAACTCATATTGAGTACAACAGTTTCTTCTAAACCATTTTTGTTCATGTTGAAAGGACTAGTGTAAGTCCTAAGATCTTTTTTGAAGCCTAAGACCCCTGTGTGACCTGATTCTTTTGGAGCTGGAGGATATTTTCTTTCATGAAAGAGCACATCTGAATAGGCACATGAAGTTCTCCGGTAGGTTTCTAGCAGCTGGTGCTCCTCTTGTTGCACCTCAACAGATGGTTTGCTCCATCAGCTTGATCTTAGACTTCCCTTCCTTTGTATAGCCTTGTATTCAGATCACAGAATCACAGAATCAAATAGGTTGGAAGAGCCCTCTGGGCTCATCGAGTCCAACCATTGCCCTGACACCACCATGGCAACTAGACCAGGGCACTAAGTGCCATGTCCAGTCTTTTCTTAAACCCCTGCAGAGATGGTGACTCCACCACCTCCCTGGGCAGCCCCTTCCAATGGCTAATGACCCTTGCTGAGAAGAAATTCTTCCTAATGTCCAACCTGACCCTCCCCTGGCGAAGCTTGAGGCTGTGTCCTCTTGTCCTATCACTAGTTGCCTGGGAGAAGAGGCCGACTCCCACTGCGCTACAGCCTCCCTTCAGGTAGTTGTAGACTGCATTAAGGTCACCTCTGAGCCTCCTCTTCTCCAGGCTAAACAACCCCAGCTCCCTCAGCCGTTCCTTGTAGGTCAGAGATGATACCACGCTTTCAAGAACTGTGATTAGCCGCCCGAAGTAAGTTGACCTTTACAAGAGAGAGCAGTAGAGCAGTGCCAGGGAGAGGATCTGAACGCTGCGTGGGTGCCCCTGTCCTTCTGTGGTGTAAAGGTGTCCTTCTTGCTGCAGATGACACAAAGTTCTTGGAAGCCATACAGACCTTGCTGACCTGGATAGAGCGTGGAGAAGTGAACAGGAGAACTGCCAACAACTTCTACTCCATGATCCAGTCGGCCAACAGCCACATCCGCCAGACTAGTGAACGAGAAAGCGGCTCATGAGAAAGAGATGGAAGAAGCTAAGAGAAATTCAAACTTGCTCTCTCAGGGATTCTGGTTCAGTGTGAGTAGTGTTTCCACGCTGTTGGTTGTCCGTTGTTGTAGGGAAGACGCTTAATTTCTGGGGTCTGGAAAGGCCACGCTAAAGGACTCCAGGAAAAGAAGTAGCAATCGCTTCTGTGCAGCTACAGTTAATTATAAGCATAGATCATTACGTGGCAAAAGTTTCTTGTGGTACTTTTTACTGGAGTCAGAGTCCACATCTGGGGGGAGGAGAGAATGAATTCTTAATTTTTTTCCTCTTTTAATTATAGTCTGTAGTAGTTCTGTCATCTTTTCAACTCCGCTTCTGTGCACAGCCAAGGTAAGTTCCTGGTAATCTGGTGCCGCAGCGAAGTGTACAGGATTTATTCACCAAAGGGTAGGATGCAGCAGGGTGTTCCAGCACCCTGCTCTGTCACAGCTGAAAACCTGGTGCAGAACAGCATTTTGAATTTCAATCCCAGTACCTTACTAAACCATGAAGTGAAGGAAGAGGCATGGGCTATAGTAGTTCCAAGATGTGATTTGTAACAGTTGCTCAAACCATTCATTGCCTCTTACACAACGCAATTGCCTCTTACACATTGCCTATTACTCCTTTAGTAAGTCTGAATGGTTTTTTTACCTTTTTTTTAAGAGTACCTTTCAGAGTACCTTCTCCACACTTGTCCTGAGTCTCCCTGAGCCCCTTGACTGGGTTGTGAACATTCTTAACTTTCAGTTTTATACACAATAATTTTGGCAGTTGCTTGGTTGGACACTTGCTTTTTTTGAATTTTTTTTTTTTAAATTCTGTTCATGGTGTAAAAAATATGGGCACACGGTCCAGAGGGAAGTACTGCAGAGTAAGTAGTAATAGACAGTAGCGTGCAACTCCGCTCTATAAAATACCCGCTGATCTCTCAGCCACTCTTAGGTTAATCTAAGTAGCAGAGAGCTGATTTATTTGGTAAGAATTATACCTACTGCAACATCACAAGTGTAAAAAGAAAAAAAAAAATCAAGTATATGTGCTGTCTGCTGTCGGGTGAGTTCTCATCCCGGGAGAGGCACTTTGTACTTCCCACAACCTCTGCAAATTTTCTAGAAAGGAATAAACCTCAGGAACAAAACAAGTTGATGGCTGATGCCAGACCCCTTTGCAGTAGGCCACGGGCGGGGATGCGGTCGTGCTCGGGCTGTGGCACTGTGCCCGCCAGGCAGGACATCCTGAGGGCCAGCTGCCACGGTTGGACTTGGACCATACCTCGTTTAGAGAGCGAGTGCTCCCCGGTAGAGAGCTTGTTGCGCAGCATACTGGGATGCTTTTCAGCGCGCCGGGTGCCTGCCTTTTCTCCAGTTGCTGTTTTCCCAGTCGGTCGTTGCTCTGGGAGCGTTTGACACTGGCCTGGTGGAAGCCCACAAGTTTCGTTCCAGGCACAGAGTCCCTTTGCTGAGCCGTAGCTACAGTACAGTGTTATAAGAAAGGTCAGCCAAACCACCTGCCTGATTCCACTTTTTTTACTCCTTTACTCCTCTTGTTCGCCCTCTCTGGATGATATTCTGGCCTGATTTGCCTGCTGATTTGATACTACAGTCGAGCAGATAGTGGCCGTGTACCATTCTGCCTCCAAACAAAAGGCTTGGGACCATTTCACGAAAGCTCAGCGTAAGAACATCAGCGTGTGGTGCAAACAAGCAGCGGTTGGTAATCTTTTATTGTGTTAGATCCTCCAGCACGGTCTCTTTCTTGTCAGGATATTGATGTTGGGTTTGCACAATGCTCGCATGGATAACGCCTCCTTAATTCACAGCGTGAGGGTGGAATTACTCACTCGTCTCTTGTGTTGCAGGTAATGAATTTTCTCTTGGTATTGGTGTGTATTGAGATCTGTGTGATGATTGCAAGTCGTGCACAATAATAATAATTATTGATCTGTTTTCTGCTGTTCTTAATGTTAAAACAAGAGGGATTCTAGAGGGATGCTAAAAAAAGGCAACAAACCCTAAGCATCATCAGAGATCTGTTTTATCACATTTTTATTGACAGATTTAAGAGGTTGAAATAATTGCAGCTGGACAGTCTGGAAAACTTGAAGGAGGATCTTCTCCTATTTGTGTATTATCCCTGCAGCCACATTGCTAGTGAAATACAGGATTTAAAGGCGGTGACAGGGATGAGGTGGATGGAAGAAGGCGTGTGGACTCCAACTGCTCTTCCTGCAAGAGGAAGAATAGTTCAGGCCCTTACCTGATCTTATCAAATCTTATTGGAGTCAGGCACATGTCAGAAAAAAATAAAGCTCAGGTAAAGAAGGGCTGTCTCTTGGGAAGTGATGGTTTGGGGAGATGGGCTGCCCAGGGAGGTGGTGGAGTCACCCATCTCTGGAGGGGTTTAAGACAAGCCTGGACATGGCACTTAGTGCCATGGTTCTAGTTGCCATGGTGGTGTCAGGGCAATGGTTGGACTCGATGATCCCAGAGGGCTCTTCCAACCTGGTTGATTCTGTGATTCTGTGATGAGAATGAAATACATGCTGCCTTCTGTCACCTCTGCAGTAGGGATGTCACATTGCTTGGCTGCGTCCAGCACTGGAGCCCATCTTGATGTTTGTCAGGCCTGAGGAAGACAGGAGGAGATAGCTGTTCTCCTGGGAGTGTGGAAGGCTACCAGGAGTGGTGGAAGAGCCCTGTGGTGGGTCTCCTGGTCAGAGCTCGTCTCCCCTGGAGTCCCACTTCTGTGTCCCTTCCCTAGAAAGGTTAATGCTCAGAGTGGTAACGGTCACCTTGGGGTATGAATAGTTTTGAAGCTTTCAAAGTAGGGTGGAGCTTGAATCAACTTTTACCACTGACAAGAAAGACTTCTTCAAAGTAGTAGGACCCAGATCTGAAGTGTAGAAAAGAACTACTATGAAAAACAGCTGCCTTTTATCCCAACCCAGGGAGTCACTGCTGTGTTTGGAAATATTCTTTATTCACTGCAGAAACGCTGACGGGTCGGAGCTGATCTGGTCGTTATGTGTCAGAAATAAGGCCAAAGCAGATGCTTCCTCATCTCAGCATCACCTTAAGAAGGTTTCCAGCCCAGTGGGCTGCAGCATTCAGCAAAGCATGCTGGGAATATCAATCTGGATGTGTAAGACAGCAAGCCATGGCTGAGGGGCTGGGAAGGAGCTGGGCACTGTTGTCTAAGTGTTCCCAGGACAGATGTGTGAACAGCCCAGAGGGTCTTGTCTGCCCGCACTGCCGATTAGTCAGGTTTGGGCGAGAAATCCTGCTCTGCCTGATGTTGCCCAGTAATTCTCCAGAAGACCAGTTTTTTGGCTCCCAGTTGCCATCCTGCAGCAGCGTGCCTGTGTCTGTCTGTGTCGATGCAGGGAGAACTGAAAGTCTGGAGAAGCTTCATGGCACCCACCGAGGTGAAGGCAGGGGTGAAAGCCCAGTGTATGCTGAAGGGCTTGTTTGTTCCTAGGAAAAAGCAGCAGATCACTGTGTGCTTTCATATAGGAGGGATCTTACAGGGTTGCTTTTGGTGAAAGGGTAATTAATTAATCCGGCACTCTTGGGTGTTAGCACAGAACGTTTCTGATGTACATTATCCTTATTTTCTAGTGTATGTCAGCGTCGATCTTGAAGGAATGGTGGTGCGTTGATATTCCAACGTATGTGTAACATTAACCAACAGAAAGTGCATCAAGTAGCTGACGCCTCTCTCCATAGATCTCGTCTGCAAAGGCATCAATGACAGATTTGAGATAAGAACATGATTTATAGACACGAGAAATTGCTTTTCTGGAAAGAGATTGTACACGTCTTATTCTTCTTTCTGTAGAGAAAGAGGCCATGTGTAAGAGCTCTATGGGCTTTGCTTTCTTAACCTCCGTGATATAGTAATTAAGAACATCGGACTTGTCTGTAAAGCAGAAACATGGTCAAGTTTTCTGTTTGATTGGTTTAGGTTATTTCTGTTAGGGACTTTCATATGGCTTCTTGCAAAATTTGTCTTCCAGACTGCTTATGCATAGAGCCACAGAGTCACAGAAGGGTTTGGGTTGGGAGGGACCTTCAAAGACCGTCTAGTCCAACCCTCTTGCCGTGGGCAGGGACATCTTTTGCTAGATGAACTTGCTCCAAGCCCCATCCAACCTGGCCTTGAATGCTTCCAGGGATGAGGCATCCACAGCTTCTCTGGGCGACCTGCTCCAGTGTCTCACCACCTTCATCGTAAAACATTTCTTCCCTATGTCCAATCTAAACCTGCCCTCTTTTAGTTTCAAACTGTTTCCCCTGTCACTACAGGCCTTGGTAAAAAGTCTCTCTCCATCTTGTAACTCCTCTTTATATATTGAAAGGCCATTGTGGGGAGCACAGATTTAGTGACACAATATCCTCTCTGCATGGTATATATTGAACTGCCACAGTAAGACCTCCCTGGAACCTTCTCTTCTCCAGGCTGAACCACCCCAACTCTCTCAGCCTGGCTTCCTACATTGGGTATATGCACGTAGCTGCGACCTGAGTGAAACCTGTAGAGCTGGATAATACCCAGCCAGTGGCCTTCTGGTACAAAGCAGGTGGTCGGTCCTCCACAGTGCTGGGAAACTCTCAATGACCGTGTTTTCCTGGGAAGTTTCCAACTGGGATCTCCCCATGAGACTCTGGGACTTTCTTTCCAAATCCCACTCAGTCAAACCTTTCATAGTAGCTAAAGGAGGAGCTAACGTTTTATTTTACACGTGATAAGCCAGGTGGAGAGTCTGATTTGGGTTATGCCTCTACTTTGAGCCCTAGAGCTCCTGTTCCTTCCTGCTTACTGGGATTGCTTACTGGGGCTGGGGTGGGAGCACTCTCTCCATCTGGAGCTGTCTTTTGTTCCAAGGTAAGTTCTCCCGGTGGGAAGAGGCTGTGAGACCACTGGTGAGGCCTATCCCAGGAGCACTTGCTGCTGGGCTCCCCCAGCGTAGGGCCTTCTCTTCAAGGAAGGTGGGCCCACAAGATGCATCTTCTTGGTACAGCTTTTGGCAGAATTTACTCTTGTGGATCACCGCATCGGAGGAGAGCCTGGTGGGCAGCTCAGGGACTGGGTGTGTGTTGGGGAGTTGTTAGGTTAGGCCAGGGTTTTATTTTTATCAGAGGTGACTTCAGGTGGTTAAAGTTAGTTAAAGATGGTGGGAAGATTCTCCTCTGATCTTCAGCTCAGCAGCCATGGGTGATCTCCAGGACAGGCAGCAGTTGCTTTGGAAGTGTGGCCAGTGCTGCCCATCGCCCTCGGATCTGCCTTGTTCTTGCCTTTTCCCCGTTGCTGTCCCCAAGGTGTCCGTTCATCCAAGCTGGAAGCGTGGTGGTTTTCCCAGTTGGCTGCTCTCAGTGGGGCCATGCTTGGTGCTGGCAAGCAGAGTTTTTGAAAGTTTCAAGCTGTTAGAGTAAAATCTACAAAGAGCTGGACATTACTTTTATTTCATGAGCAAATCTTCTATATCTTTCCTCCTGTGGCTATTTCTGGAGTGTATGATCCAAGTGACGTTGTGGTGCATATTTTGGGTGGGGACACCTGGCCGCCTGTGCCAGCCTCCAGTAAGTACTCCTGACGTCTCCATCTCCTTGAGTAGCTGACTGCTGTTCTCTGAATGTCACTTGTCCTGCTCTGCAGAGGGGATGGCGAGGCTGGGCTGGGTGTTTCCTTGCCTTGCAAACGGGCTGACGCGTGTCCGTGTGGAGCTCTGTCTCTGGCCGGAGCAGGGGATGGAGCAGGGAGTCTTGTCCGGAGGAGCAGGGGATGGAGCAGGGGGTCTTGTCTGGAGGAGCAGGGGGTCTTGTCCGGAGGAGCAGGGGATGGAGCAGGGGATCTTGTCTGGAGGAGCAGGGGGGATGGCCGGCTCTGCCTGGACGAGGTGAACGAAGCAGAAAGGACACGCACAAGCAGGAGCTGGGGGTGGCTCAGGGACCAGTGTAGGAGGCAGCATCTCTGTTCCTTTCTGATCCTTAACGTGGACCAAGGCTGTGACAGCTGGCAGCTGGAGGGAGAGTCACTGGTGCAGGCTGAGCACCGGTGGTTGGGACGAAGGGAGAGAAGCTTCACAGTGCACCAAGGATGATAAGGGTCAGGAGGTGGCTGGGCAGTCTCTGGCCTCTCTGTGTGTACTTGCAACTCCTGCTCCTAACTGCCATGACCTCTCAGGTAGGTTTGGTTGCTGGAGCCGTGCAGCTGCCTGGAGCAGGGAGGAGTGGAGTGGGCAGCACCATGGGTCGTGGGTATGGTTGTGCATGGCAAGGTGGTACCGGGCACCGTGTAGGGCAGAGCTTGGAGGGTGCAGGATGGCAGGAGGAGGAGATGCCAGGGAGCTGTGTCAGCTGGCAGCAGGGCTGTGTGTGTCAGGAGGGGACGTCACCAGGGCAGGTGCTGTCACAGGTGACTTGTTAAGAGAGGTCGTCGTTGTGGGCCTAACTAAAAGGGTTTTATTGATGATTAAACAATGATCGAATCATGATTAGTCAAGGATTGAATGGTAATTAAATAGTCATTTGACAGTGGTGACTTGACAGTGATCAGACGGTGGTCAAACCCTCTGCTGCTTACTACACTGCTAATAATTAAGCTATAGCTGGATATATATATAAAAATAAAAATGTTGCTAGCATATAATATACTTTTAGGTGTGATGTAAAATGTCTTCTACCTCATTGTAGATATCAGATGCTGAGTACAGGGTCTCTCAGCCTTGAGGGTGGCCGTTTGAGTTTGGTCTGGTCCCAGCTCTGGCTGGTGCCGTTAGCCCCTGAGAAGACCCGGCCTAGCACAGAAGACCCTCGGCTGGGCAGCGCTGGGTGGAGGAGAGGAGTGGGGACGTGAAGCAGGGCAAGGGTGGGGAAGAGGGTTCACCGAGGAACTCCACCATGGGCAAGGCGAGGTGCCTGCCCTGGGGCGAGGAGGAGAAGGGAGATGGGAGAGTCTCCCTCCAGGAGCACTGACCTACTGCCTCGTGCTAGATATTGTCCTTGACCTACTAGTCTGTGCCGGAATTTTTTTTATCATTTCCCCTTTCTTGTATCATGGAGTTTTTTCTTCTCAGCAAGGGTCATTAGCCATTGGAAGGGGCTGCCCAGGGAGGTGGTGGAGTCCCCATCTCTGGAGGGGTTTAAGAAAAGCCTGGCCATGGCACTTAGTGCCCTGGTCTAGTTGCCATGGTGGTGTCAGGGCAATGGTTGGACTCGATGAGCCCAGAGGGCTCTTCCAACCTGGGTGATTCTGTGATTCTGAGTTGCGTTTTGCAGACTTACATTTCAGCATCTTTTTGTCCAACCAAGCTGTTCCTTGCAATCTGTATTTAAAATAGCCCCTCTGCTTTCTGAACCTTAGGAAATTCGTAACATTCATAATGATGAACTAATGGGTATTCGAAGAGAGGAGGAAATGGAAATGTCCGATGAAGAAATAGAAGATCCATCAGAGATGAAAGAAACAGAAGAATCAGGTAAAATCACTTCTTGCAGATCGTAAACAAAGGACTTGTCTCTTCAGTGGTTTCTTTCAGGAGCCCCATTCTGAGTGTTTTGTCCCCCAAAATCATCACAGACAAAGCCTAAAGCTGTGTCTGAACTGCAGGCCCTTGGGGTTTGTGGAGATGTGCGTGGAGGAGCCGTAAGCTCCCTGCGACGCGTGCAGGTGACGGCACAGGCACAGCGGTGCGGGGCTGGGGTCAGTGGTGCAGGGCTGGGGTCACTGCACGGCTGCTCTGGGCAGAGCACCCTGCTTTGGCAACCCTGAGCTGTCCCATTTCAGCGCAGCTCTGGTCTGCCCATCACTGGGGACACATTACACAGCAGCAGATCCCATCCCGAGGTGCTGGGTCTCAGGGATACTCTGAGCAGCAGCTGGGCCAAGGGCAGCGCTTGGGGAGGGAGCAGCACGGGTGGGTGGTGGTAGACGTGGCTGTAGCCTCAACACGGGGCTGTGTGGCCACCAGCACAGCGTGAAATGCCCATGGTGGGGACTAGCATGAGTACTGCACTGTCCAGACCCCCCTTCTCCCTTTGCCTGCGGGAAATAAAAGGTGAATAGTCCAGAACTGTGTTATTGAGGTTACAAACGTTCAGCTTAGGAAGTGCCATCGTGGAGGTTGTGTGGGAAATCTTATGTTCCAGTATAGTAACAACATCACAGCAAATCCCAGTGCTGGCTGGGAGAATGAGTGGGGGCGATTAGGCAGAACCCACCCCAAACCCACCCTCTTTTTCCGAGTACAGTGTGCGAGTCCCACATACCTCCACGTGCTCTGGCCATGGCCAGGTACCAGAGGTGAAGGGAAGGTTGTGGGATGTCAGGCTGTGCCCTCCACGTCCTGGGTATGTTTTGAAGCCTGCTGAAGCTGTCTTTGCAGCCGTGATGTTATATAGTCCCATTCCTGAATTTATCAGGCCCTGTGTGGGCAGCAGCCTGATGGAGGTGTTTCACGGAGACATTCTTCTGGCTGAAGGTGCCAGTGGAGCCTGTCCCAGAGTCTTTCAGCTTTGCTGTTAGGAAACCTGCTGCCTTGCCAGCATGGTTGTTTCACCCCAATATGTTCTTTTGCTGCTTTTTTTTTTTCCTTCCAACTTAAATTCTTCATTCATTACTGAGAGGTGCCCTTTGTCTGGAGGAGCTTCTTGTCTAAAGAGACATTGCAAATGGTGGTTGGGACAAATTCATTTTGGTCTTCTGGATTTGTAACTGGGTGCTGGGAGCTACAGAGCCGCTGTGCGCTGGGGGAGAGCACCCAGGGGCTTCTGGCCCCCAGTTCTTTGACTTTTGATCCCTGCCTGCCTTGTTCCCCAGCGCTGGTGTCACAGGTGGAAGCCCTGAAAGAAGAGAACGACAGTCTGCGCTGGCAGCTGGACGCCTACCGGAACGAGGTGGAACTGCTGAAGCAGGAGCAAGGCAAAGCGAGCAGGGATGAAGACACGACCAAGGAACAGCAGATGAAGCTTCTCCAGCAGGCTCTGCAGGGGATGCAGAAGGTGGGCCCGGACTTTTCTATAGCTGTGGCCTTTCTACAAAGGCAAAGGGGCTGTGATGTGGAGCAGAAACATCTGGATGTGGCTGTGATGTGGAGCAGAAACAAAAACCAAAGGCATTTTGGTTTTCAGTGGAATCAAAATTGGGAAATAGGAGCAACTTCCTGTCATTTCCAGTGATGCCAAAAAACCTCCAAACAAACATTCAAAACAGTGATTGTGTATGAACTGAGAAGTCACGTGGAAACAACCCATAGTTTATGGATTCCTTGTGTGCTCTTTGCTTGACTACACTGTGACTTCTGAAGTAGAGTCTGTGCTTACCCACTCCGTAACTGGGAGAGATCCGGGTTACCAGCATGAGTAAGAAAGTGGGAAACCCCAAGCTTGCTTTGACACCTTTTCTGAACTTCAGTGGAAATGTGTAGGGCATGTCTTGTTCTTTGGGATTTCCCTGGGCTGAATCTTGAGTGTAAACCTTAAGGGTAGCCCTTGGGATATTAAGCCAGACTGATGACCAAGCATACAGAGCATGTAATACTTCAGGTAAGCACTTTGTTAAAATAAGAGCCTGCAGCAGTGCTGTGGTGGCTGTGGTCGTTCTCTGGGTGGATCTGACATGTGAACTGACAGCACTGGTGTTTGTGATGTTGGAGCTGGCAGGAAAAGCCTTCTGCCGTCACCATCAGCCTTCAGTGTGGGAGGAAATGGCAGGAGTTGCAGGACACAACAGATTTCCCCTTTTTGCAGGTGTCAGGCAGGTCAGGGTTCTCTTTACACTGCTTTACACCAGGATGAACAGTTCTTGTACTCATCTGCTTTCCCTGTGGATGTATCCAAGAGTACACGTGCTCTGCAAGCAGACTGTTAGAGCTTGGTTCTCCTTGAGAGACACCGGGTTGGGCTTGAGAATTTCATTCTGCTCACCTCCAAGATGTGGGCTGTGGTTCACTGCCCAGCCTTTCTCCTCAGCTTTGCTAGTCAAGGGAGGGCACAGCTGGCTGTGGCGCTTGTTGCCAGCACCCTGCGCTGCTGGGCTGTGCAAATAACAGCGCAAATCTCCTTGTCTGGTGGCTGTTTCAGAGTGTTTTTCTAAATTGCAAGGCACCTCTGTATTAACGTGGACTAGAGATCTAGGAAGACTTGAAGGTGACTTCCCCAGGTCACTTGTTTCTGTGCTGCTCTTTCCCACGTGCTGATTGTATGGCCATAGCATGAACCTATGAGTTAGGTTTAATGTGGGTCAACGCCAGGGGAGGTTCAGGTTGGACATTAGTAAGAATTTCTTCTCAGCAAGGGTCATTAGCCATTGGAAGGGGCTGCCCAGGGAGGTGGTGGAGTCACCATCTCGGGAGGGGTTTAAGAAAAGCCTGGACATGGCACTTAGTGCCATGGTCTAGTTGCCATGGTGGTGTCAGGGCAACGGTTGGACTCGATGATCCCAGAGGTCTCTTCCAACCTGGTTGATTCTGTGATTCTGTGGGTCAAGCCTGCAGCCTAGTGCACACCACCTGCTTTATTTCAGGGACAGCGAAGGCTTGTGGGTGATGGAGTTACTGCCCCGTGTTTACAAAGTCATGCTTTTTTTGTGTGCTAATAAGCAAAGATGTTTCTAAGGTACATTGTAGAAAATATTCCTTCTTGTTGTACACTTAACCTTGTAATTGCTCTGAGTATGATCTGTCTGGTCTTCATGGAAAAGCCCTTATTCATTTTGTGTTCTTTAAATAATAGCTGAAAGGCAGGTTAAGAACTGAGTTTATCTTTTCTCTTCCAGCATCTTTTGAAAGTACAAGAGGAATACAAAAAGAGAGAAGCTGAGCTAGAAAAAGTGAGAGAAGACAAACTAAAGATAGAAACATTATTAGAAAACCTGAAGGAGCAGGTATGTGCCTTCCCAGTGCTTCCTTATTCTCAGTAGTAAATGGAGTCCTTGGCTTTCATGGTCCATCATGAGTGCAGTAGAAGATGCCTGGCCCTGGCTTAGGAGCAGTTGTCTTTGGAAAGCTAGAAAAAATGATGTGCCAAATTGGAGGATGTATATCAGTAATGAACTTGCTGATTGCTTCATGTACCAGTGAGACAATCTACATAAGCAACTGGATAAATAAAAAATTAACTTTCATTTTACACTAAACAATGGTATTGCAGCTGAAATGTGTTCTTCTGCAACCTGAGCTTTAAAAGATAAGAAAAAAAGGTCTCAATTATCAAACATTGATTTTTAGATTTGCATTTTGGGGATGGGTTTTGATCTGATCTCCATAAAACACTGTTGAATTGAAAGTCTTTGTCAGTGTTATGATATTCTTAGGCTTGCTGGATTTATTCTGAACATAGGTACATACTGTTTCTTCTCAGGTGTGATCCACTCTGTCTTTTGATTGTGGACCCATGTAGGAATCTAAACTTGCTTGGTCCTCTCCTCTATAGCACAGCTGCAATTATACAGGATAGGCAAGAAACATTACACAGCACTTCTCACTGAGGACCACAGAGCCAAATCCTAGGTCTTGTCTCAGATTTCCAATCTTTATCCCCACCTTTTTGTGCCATGAGCGAGGGAAGATAATAAATATCTCTCTGGTAACTAAAAATGGCTTTGTATCCTAGTCATCTTCAGTGCCTGATATCGAAGAACAGAAATAGCAGACTATTGTCAGTAATCTTCCCTTTTCTTCACCCTACATATAGCAAAGCATAGCAGATGAAGAGGACAAGGAGAGAGATGCAGCTGATTGTCAAGGGAATGTAAGTCTTCCTTTTCTGCTGCTTTAGGGAAGTCATGACACCTCGTTGTAAAATGAGCAATTTATTAAAGTTTGCTTTGCTGTGAAGTGTGTAAGCGTGGCACATAGAGCCTGTCTTTATGTACAAGTGAAAATCATCAAGTTATCCATGGCTGGCAGCTTCTGGCTGGAAGGGCAGTAGGTGTTTGCAGCACTGTGGTGTAGAAATGGGTTTTGGTGTGCAAGATCATTTGTTGTGCTGTTATTTCAACCAGGCTTCAACAACAGCTGTTGGCTCTCCAAGAGAAAGGCAGCGCGTTCCCAGCGTAACGCTGCTGGCTGAACTGCGGGCCTGGGTCAGCCTGAAGCTGGCTCCATTTCCACAGTGCAGAACTTTCTCCTGTGGAAGGAAATTATAGCGTGCTTGGGCCAGGACTGCACAGTTTCGGTCCTGTGTAGTTGAGAATTGTGCTGGCATAAGAAGCTAAGCAAGCCCAAGGGGCCGCTTCATTCTATCTTTGTTACTGGCCCAAGTCCAGTCCCTTTCACTAGTGCCTGGAGGCTATTTCCAATTATAGCTGTCTGCAGCTCTCAGACCACTGGAATTCCGCATAAAACTTAGGAATAAAAGAAAGTTCTGCTTTTAGTGCACCCTCCAAGTCTTTGCATCACCGGCAGTCTTGTGTTTCTTTTGGGGATAATAAATAATGCAAAATTCTGTTTTAATTCAATACCACAAGCTCAAGTCAAGGACAGTCTGATCCTAAACCCTTTGCAGCCACTGGGCACTCGGTTAATCATATTGCCTCAGTGTAGACCTCTGAAAAATAAACATCTGCATCTCAAAAATAAACATCTGCATCTCAATTAGTCACTGCAAGGCTTGCTTTCGAGTCTGTTTTTTCTTTTATTATTTAAAACAAGGCCCTTCTAGAGCAGACGTCACACCAGTGAACAGGGCTGATAAAGTATGCGTTGTGGCATCTTGCTTAACTTCACAGACTTTTAGTCTAACTTGGTAATTCAGACCCAGCAGCGTGACCGTAGCTGTGCTTTGTTGGAAGCATTTTGCAAAATAAACAGTAGACAGAGCAATGCCATGAACGCAGTGACTCACAGAAGCAGGAAAACAAAAATACAGGCTCTGTCGGGTCTGCCCGAGCTGCTGCCTGGTGTGTGAGTGTGCTGCTGGCGTGTGGAGTGAGCCCTGTGGTCTCTTGGCAGGAGAGCAGCGCAGCCAGAGCGTGTGCGTGCAGCCAGGAGAAGGAATGTCCGGCCGAGAAGACGTTGAGCAATAGTCCTGTGAAATCTGAACGAGAAGTTCTGTTAGTTGGTAAGTTCTTTTGGTGGGCTTGGTGATGATGCTGGAGAGCTGAACTGAGTGGGACTCGCAGCTCCCACTGGCCACCTCTTGCTCCTTTGGTTGTGCCAGTGGAGGTGGGAGTCCTGGAACCAAGGAAAGCCTCGAGCTTTGGTGGGTCAGGGTTTCACCTCGTGCGTTGCTCACGTGGAAATCTTGTGCTGTGCACCTTTCAGTCAAACCCACACACGTGTAAAGTGAGCCTGTGCGTGGTGACAGTCCAGGGCAGCACGTTCTGGAGGGCAGGTTGCTCTTCTGGGGGGCATCACTGAAGGCAGTAAGGTACAGAGGAGGGTCTGTCTTCATTCGGTTGGAGCCTCATCAGCCTTGCAGGATCCTAAGCATGTCACAGGCTCTAAGACTTCAGTCAGCTTGAGCATTGCAGCGCCTCGGGGTGTGGATGACATTTGTGGCCCCACACAGCAGTAAGGCACACCAGTAGGTCAGGCGTGGTGTGCCAGGGACCCTGAGCAGATCAGCTCTTCCAGCTTTAGAAGCTGTAGCCAGAGAGGAAGGAAGGATGGAGAAAGGTGGCAGGGAGAGAAGGCTGGGCTCAATGGGGTGAGAAATATTGCCAGCGTTTTCAAGTGATGCTCCTGAAGGGATTGGTCACCTCTGATTTACAGCGCAGGTGTATCTGCTGCCCTTTTTATTGCCTTTCCCCTTGCCTGTTCCTAGTGAAATAACCCAGCGGGGCATGCCATGACTCTTCAGCCCAAAGCACTGGGTAGGTGGGGATTTTCTGGAGCACTGAAAGGGAGAACCAGAAGTGCTTGTCTTGATGGGACAAGGCATTCACTTTAGTTCAGTGTCACTCAGCCAAGTTCTCCTTAGCCATCCCTCTACACCTGATTTGAGAAGAACAATAAATCATTTATTGTTATCCAGATGGATCCGTTTGTGTTGGATCATGGGCTGGTTTCTGCGTTGAGAGGGAGGGGACTTTTCGGAGACCCAAAGGCACAGCCTTTTTCTGCAGGTGATGGTCAGAAACGTGAGTCAGTCGGTTTGATGTAGAGCCCTGGCCGTGAGCTGGGAAGGAGCCTCTTCGTGACAGGGCGCAGACTCGGGTTGCTCTGTTTAATTGAGTGGGATGGGACACACGGGCCACTGGTGCTCTCCCCATTTGCCTTCTGGCTTTTCCTGCTCCTTGATGGTGCAGCTGGAGGAGAGCTCTGCTTTCCCTCTCCTTGGCCCTCACATCCCCACGTGTGTGATAAGCTCAGTGTGGTTCATCACTGGGCACGTTACCGGTGCTGGGCAAGGAGTGGGAGCGGTGAGGTCTGGTTTAGATGCTGGCCAGCTGCGTTGGTTACCCGTTGTGTCCTTTGCACTCTGTGAGCCAAACCTCGCTGTGCATAAACCCAGCAATGCCTGATGAGATCCCCCTGTGCTGGGCCAGGAGTCCCAGAGAGCTGGTGTTCTCGGCTGGCTCTTGTCTCCTGAGAATGACATTCGTGGTGGTCTTTCCCCCAGGAATTATTTCAACCTTCCTTCACGTGCACCCGTTTGGAGCAAGCATCGAGTACATCTGTTCCTACCTGCAGCGCCTGGACAGCAAGGTGGGTGTGCCAACGTGTCCAGTCCCTGAGCTGGGCTGGATGGTGTGTGTGGCCCTGGTCTGTGTGGCTGGCAGAGGGCTTTGCTCCCTCCCCAGGAACAGCGTGGGGTGGACAGTAAGGGCTGGTGTGGATGAACTGGAATAATGTGATGGAAGAGGACAAGGGAAGGGGTGAACTTCTGTAGAGTCACAGAAGGGTTTGGGTTGGGAGGGACATTTACAGATGACCTAGTCCCCCCACCTGCCGTGGGCAGGGACCTCTTTCACTAGGTCAGGTTGCTCAGAGCAGCCCAGCTTCTGGCTTAGCCCTTATACAGCCTGACGTTACCCTGAGGACAGAGCTGAAGATGATGTTCTTACTGCAGGTGTTCACGTGTAATCCTGCTTGTAATTCAAGAAAACCCTTTGACCGTAGCTGTATTTTGCAGCAGTGAATCCAATCTTTAAAATCTCCAGCTAAAATGTATTTTTGTGAATTCTGTTCAAGTTCGCTGCCTTGTTTCCCTTATCACAGAATCACAGAATCAGTCAGGTTGGAAGAGCCCTGTGGGATCATCGAGTCCAACCATTGCCCTGACACCACCCTGTCAACTAGACCACGGCACTAAGTGCCATGCCCAGTCTTTTCTTAAACCCCTCCAGAGATGGTGACTCCACCACCTCCCTGGGCAGCCCCTTCCAATGGCTAATGACCCTTGCTGAGAAGAAATGCTTCCTAATGTCCAACCTGAACCTCCCCTGGTGAAGCTTGAGGCTGTGTCCTCTTGTCCTATCGCTGGCTGCCTGGGAGAAGAGGCCGACTCCCACTGCGCTACAACCTCCCTTCAGGTAGTTGTAGACTGCACTAAGGTCACCTCTGAGCCTCCTCTTCTCCAGGCTAAACACCCCCAGCTCCCTCAGCTGTTCCTCATAGGTCAGCCCCTCCAGACCCTTCACCAGCTTGGTCGCCCTCCTCTGGACTCCTTATGACCTCGGAAGAAAAGAGCAGATGACCTGCCTCTCACATACTGTTTATTCTCTTACAACATCTGCCAGGCCACTGCTTGTATATATTCTCTCTAAGCCAAAGTCATATTGTTTTTGTGTCTCTGAGCAAAGTTTTTCCATATTTCTGATCTCGTGGCCCTTCACTGAGCCTTCTCTGTCTCTGGTTTGATGCTGTCGGTGAGGTCATTTTTAGGAGGGTGCTGTGCAAGGGCCTTGCGCCACAAAAGCACACGAATCAATCCCTGCGTACAGGGGGCTGTGCGGAGTGGAGGGGTCGAGTCCTGGGTGCAGGGGGCAAGAAGAGCAATCCCAGGAGCAGCACTCACACGTTTTCCTTGGTACAAGGAGAAGCTGTCCTTTGCTGCAGCATTTCTGGGCAGCGCTGGCTTCAGACTCCTTTTTGGAGTAAACAGGGAGGGATTGTGCCAAAGGCTTTTGGAGGTTCAAGGAAATGTCATCTCGCTCTTCTACTATTCTCTTTGTCTGTTATCTTCCTTAAAGTACCCCAGGAGCAGGAGACTCACCAGCACGGGAATCAGCTCTTGTGACTGGAACTTGTTCAGCTGCGTTTGTTTATAACTTACTGTTTAATTTTCCCCGTTCAGAGAAAGCAGGGCTCGCTGGCCGCTGTTTGCCAGGCTCACTCCAGCCCTTTAAAGGCATATCTCATCATTCATCTTCTCGTTCTAGTTCTGAACTGGTCTAGGAGGCCAACAGCTGCCTTTATTTTTCTTTGGAGCTCCTAAAGGAATGCCATCATATCATTTGTCTGACTTCTGGCATTTCCTCTGTGGGATCTGCAGTGCAGAAAAGGGCTACTGGAGGCTTCCACAATAAGCTTAGCAGAAAAGCCCTGTGGGAGGTCATCCTTTAACCTCTGCCATGGCATCAGTCGTCTTTGTCGGTCACTGACACCGAGGTAAACGCAGCAGCCTGCTGATGTGCCCAGGGCTTTTGTGCCTGGTCTCTTGGAAGGAGGCATTCCTCTTGGTTCTTCTTGGCTCTTTTGTCTCCCTTTTGATTATTGCAGGAGCCAGGTGTTAGCTGGGGGTGGTGCTTTTGAATTCTAGCAGATCTTTGGGCTTGAGATAGGGTTGGAGTGTGGGGGGAGCACTTGAGAGCGGGCTGGGGCTGGAGGAACAGCTACGAGGAACGGCTGAGGGAGCTGGGGGTGTTTAGCCTGCAGAAGAGGAGGCTCAGAGGTGACCTTAGTACAGTCTACAACTACCTGAAGGGAGGTTGTAGCACAGTGGGAGTCGGCCTCTTCTCCCAGGCAACTAGTGATAGGACAAGAGGACACAGCCTCATGCTTAGGCAGGGGAGGGTCAGGCTGGACATTAGGAAGCATTTCTTCTCAGCAAGGGTCATTAGCCATTGGAAGGGGCTGCCCAGGGAGGTGGTAGAGTCACCATCTCTGGAGGGGTTTAAGAAAAGCCTGGACATGGCACTTAGTGCCATGGTCTAGTTGCCATGGTGGTGTCAGGGCAATGGTTGGACTCGATGATCCCAGCGGGCTCTTCCAACCTGATTGATTCTGTAATATCTTTCCCCTGTTCTCTGCCCATCGGTCTCACCAAGAGATCAACAGAGCGTGTGCGAAGGGATGTCACATTGCCCTGCGCTGTTGGAAAATATCCATGTTTTTATCCAAAAATACATCCGAGTGCTGTACCTGAGCAGCAGGTGGATGCGGTTATGGTGCAGAGAGAGCTCTGAACGTGTGCCAGAGCAGTCCCAAATACGCAGCAGAAGCGATCTTGAATTCTTGTGAATATGACAAATAACATTTTAATTTTTCTGCCATAAGAAAACCATTGCAGGCAACTGATTGTGAGGTGGGCACGGCCTTGGCACTCTTTATGTGTCCTGAAACTGTTAACTTGCAGCATCTTAGAAGGTTTTTCACTTGCCAAACTTTAATTGTATCTAGTAAATGCCTGAGCAGTCAAATTCACGGGCCTGCCTGTGTGTGATTGGCTTCTGATGCTGGTGGTGTAGCTGGTGTGGGAGTGGGTGAGGAGGGCTGGCCAGCGCCCTGCTCTGGGCAAGGGCAGGAGCTGGGTGGATCCTTCTCCACCGCGGGTCCCTCCCCGAAACAAGAGTCGGGCTGACAAGCCCTTGGTCTGACCCGCTCTAGCAAATCTGCCCACCTTGTGTATTAAGTCCTTTTGCCTTTATTTCTTATATCTGTAGCCACCTCACCCCCGAAGCGTGACAGTGGCACAGCTCATGCTGTCCCAAGGTTGTTACCATGAGTGTTTGGACAGGACATCTAGGGAAAGCCTGGGGGTACTTCAGCCATTAAATGTGTTTGGGCTTGAACATCCCCAGTCGTTACAGGGCTTCTGTGACCAAAAGCATCTTCATTTTTGGTGACGTTTTCCTCCTGTTCTCACAGATCTGCACTGCAGAAGTGGAAGTTCTCATGACTCGACTCCAGAACACGTTCAGGCAGGAGCTGAGTGGGGTTGGGGCCAGCCTAGAGAAAAGGTGGAAGTTTTGTGGCTTCGATGGATTGAAAATGACTTGAGCTTTGGCTTCACGCTGAAAACAGCAGCGGGATGTGTACGCCGAGGAGACCTGGGATGCCTCGTACCTCTGCTCATGATGATTATCTTGCACGCATCACGGACTCGGGTGGGATAATGTGTAAGTGAAACTGTAAGTCCAGAGCAGCACTGGAAGAAACTTCAAGTTCTGTAGCTTCTTTGATGGGTTATTTGTTAACAGGCAAGTGCTGTTCAATATATTTTGTGAAAAAAGTTCCTGTCTGATATTTTTAAGCACAGTGTGTTGACTCTCTGTTTTGCCAATGTTGTATGTGTTTTGTGTGCCCAAATCTCTCATCCTGTACCTTCTTTTTACTGGTAGGAACAGCCATAGACTGTCCTCTGAAACAACAAAGAGGCGTTTTCTGGTTTCTAGAACCACCAAAAGCTAAAAAAAAAAAGGCATTTTTTTAGACATTTCTATGATTAAAACCTGAGGTATGTTTAAACGTAAGATTTGATGGCTCAGAGTTCTCTGAGCCAAACAGTTGGTTCTTTTTCATGCTGTTTTCTCTACTACTGGTTTAACAGTTCAAGCTAAGGTGAAGGCAGTGTCTCCAGGAGCCGAGTGTGATCGTGGCAGTGCCACTGGTGGTCTGTGCATCGCAGGGTCAGTCTGTAAATAATTTTTTACTTGGGAAGGGGAATTTAATTTTCTGTTGATCTGGGTGGAGCAGAGAGCCTACATCAGAGCTCTGTTTTAGTGATGGATTTCTCCACCCACTTTGCTTTGGAGACTGAGCTTCTGGCAGTGCTGCAAGCAGCACGGACTTTTCTCCTCCTGAATCTTCCCAAGGGCTGTTCCTTGTGTTCTCAGTAAATGCCAGGCTCCTTCCCAACCCTCTGCAGAAGGTTATAGAGTCATAGAATGGTTTGGGTTGGAAGGGACCTTAAAGATCATCTAGTTCCAACCCCCCTGCCACAGGCAGGGACACCTTTCCTCTAGACCAGGGACACCTTTCCTCTAGGCCTAGTAAGATGTAGGGTAAAATACCTCAGCCCATTGATCCAGCCTGTCCCAATCCCTCTGCGGAGCCTTCCCACCCTCACGCAGATCAACACTCCCACCCAGCTTGGTGTCATCTGTGAACTGACTGAGGATACACTCAATCCCCTTGTCCAGATCATTGATAAAGGTTGTTAACAGAGCTGGCCCCAGTACTCAGCCCCGGGGGAGCACCACTTGGGACGAGCTGCCAAATGGATTGTCAAGCTCTAGACAGTCGAAACACACCCCAACACAGGGCCACCCCCCGCCTCTCCCACCTTGCCCATCCCTTCTGATGGAGTTTGCAAGCCATCCATGCAGCACTCCAGTTGTGTGGGTCAGCCCAGCAGGTTTTGGTGACAGGGACTTGTCACCATTGCCCCCTAATCCCTTTGGTCACTGTGTTCAGCCAGGTGAGAGAGGACAGGGCAGTGTGTGTTCAGCAGAGACCTTTCCTTAGGAAATATGGGGAACAAAACTTCAGCAAACGGGGGTGTTTCAGAGCCTGGATGGCAGGACACGGTCAGAGCACAGCGGGGTCGGGAAAGGCAGGTCCTTGGCTCTGCGTCCCGAGGAGATCAGCTGGACGAGCCGGGTTGCGGTGGCTGGGCTGATCCTACAATGTGGACACTGATGCAGCAGGAGGAGTCATCGGGCTCCAGCCCTCCCGCGTGTCGGCTGCAGGGTGGGAGCTGTGACATGGGCAGCAGGAGACCCGCGCTGGGGGAGCTGGTGTGGCTGGGGGAGCTCCTCCGAGGGGGGCCCGGACTCTTCTGCGGCGTCATGGTGGACCAGGCGGGTTCTGTGGGGCAGCGGGAGGGAGCGGAGCTGGGACCTGCAGAGCAACAGCTCTGTGCTGTAAAGGCAAGGAAGGGGCCAGAAGAGTCCTGGGTCCTGCTTCTCCCCCTCTCCAGGCTTCCTTTACCAAGGTCCTTCCAGTGGGGCTGAGGTTTCCCTGAAACCTTGTGTGCTCTTTGCCACCAGGAGAAATCCATCCTGCCCTTGGTCTCCCTGGATGGTGAGGAGGTGAGTGAGGTGCCGCTGCAGGTACCAGACCCTCTCTGTCTCCAGGGGTGGGTGTCTCCTGCAGCTGCACTGGAAGCAGGTGAAAACCCTTCAGAGGAAATGTTCTCAGTAGTTGTGTCACTGCAGGTGAACGTTGTATTTTTAAGAAATAAACATTTTTTTATGGGCAAATCTTGGCCCTGCTGCTTTCTTTTTCTCACCTGGCTTACCTTGCCTGCTAGAGGAAAGGAGATGCTCCTTCCCAAGTCCTCTGCCAACGCGGGGCTTCGCTGTCCTGGTGGTAAATTTCAAGAGCACTCACAAATATCAGGCCAGCAAGTGTTCAGCAGCAAACGGCTGCGAAATGCTCCCTGCTCCCTCTCCAGCACCCTCTCATGTGTTACTCAACAGGCAGCGCATTCAAGGTCTGGGACCTTCGTCAAAGCACATGGAGTTGCCGCTTAGGGCAGCGTTTGGGGTGGACATCTGGTGCAGCAGCCCGGCTGCGGTCCCCGAGGTGCTCGTGGGTGTGTTAACGGGCGAGGAGGTGCTGGTTTTGGGCGTTACCACACGTCTGTGAGGGTCTGTAACCCCCCGCGTGCAGCACGCCGTACAAGATGCTCGCTGTACGTCTGTCCCATCAGGCTGGGAGCTCGCCAATGCCAGCGCTTTGCGGGGGACCTCTGTGGTCCCTCAGGCCCAGCCTGGAGACTCTGTCATCGTGGAGATGCTGTGATGGAGCAGCTGAGAGGTCTGCACGGAGAACCAGGGTGAAAACCATCCCCTGCCCTCGTTGGCCAGCGCCAGGCGGCACGTTGCCCTTTCAGGTGTCACCTCGGTGGGCGTCCTGGTTACTGACAGGTAAGAGTGGGGAAAGCACAGGGGTGGGGGGAGATGGATTGAGCAACGATGGGATCCCCTGCCAAGGCACAGGCACTGTCAGGCGTGGGAAGTGCTGGTCCTTCCCGTCTAACCCCACTCGCTCTCTCCACATAACCATGTTTCTGGCTCTCGTTTCTTTTGGCAGGAAATTCACGTTCTCATCACCCCTCTCCTCCCCTCGGCCGCGTCCAGCAGCAGCAGCGTCTCCTCCCCGGAGCTGCTCCTCCCGCCAGCAGCCGGGGAAGGTTCCCCCACCCGCTGCGCGAGACAGTGGAGACGCTGCCTTGAAAACCATCATCTTGGAGGAAGAGGAGAGAGCCCAGAGCCCCGGGTGCTGCGAGAAGGAGACGAGGAAGGTAAATGTCAGCCCTTCGCTGCAGCTGGGAAGGGAGTAACTTTGCTGAGCTGAGCCTTTTCCATGAGGTTAAATAAGCCCTGGTCCTAAAAATAAGTGGGGAAAGTCATTGCGGAGAGGAAGTGCCATGTTAACGCTCCCAGCAAAAGGCTTTTTATTTCTGTTTTAGAGTTGGTGAGATGCCTCCTACAGCATCCCCCTCTGTGAGGGTTTTCAGCGGGCTCTCCTGCCTGCCCGCTGCCGTCGGGGCTCCGCAGGGCATCGCCGAGCTGCCGTCGGGAGGGTGAAGCTGGCAGTGGTCCCCACTAGCTCGCTCCCAAGAAGCAAGGCTGGGTTTTTCGGGGTTGGCAGTTGAAGCAGGAGTTCATCACGAAGCTTGCGATGGGGGGGGGCATTTCACAGGGCTGTAGCACTCGTGGTAGGGGCAGATAAGCACCAGCCTGCCCTGACTTCTCCTTCCTGCTGTCCCTCCGTTCTGCTCCCCCCTAATCGGGTTTCCCCTCCTTGCCCCGAGGCAGCCGCATCCTCTGTGCCTCCGCTCCCCATCCCTCCCGCTCGGGCTGGGAGTGTGGGCTCTGCCCGGGGCCGTCGCCTTCGCCTGCAGAAGGGTAATGTCCTTCCACGTGTCTGTCTCGGGGCTGTCTGTCCGTCCTGCCCCGTCCTGCCGGGAGGCTCCTGCTCAGGCACCGCCGCTGCTCGTCCCTCCTTTCTGGCGTGGCAGAAACGCGTGAGCTATTGGATGGGCCGGGTTGGATGGGGCTTGGAGCAACCTGGTCTGGTGGGAGGTGTCCCATGGCAGGGGGGTTGGATTAGATGATCTTTAAGGTCCCTTCCAACCCAAACCCTTCTGTGATTCTATTCTACGGTGGCTGGCAGGTGGAGATGTTTGTGCCACCTTCTGTGCCCCCTCTTCCTGCCTGGGCTGTCCCAGGGGAGCTCATGTCCCAGGATCTCCACAAAGCTTGGTAGGACCAGTTAGTTAGTGTAGTTTAAGGCTGACCTCTCACACACAGCCCCATTGAGACAGTAAATGCAATACGTTCCTAAAGGGGTGCTTCTTCCTCCCACAGGTGTGTTTTTTCTGCAGGGTGGAAGTTATGAGAAGTGGGTATCACATTCGGGGCTGATGGCTGAGCTTGCCTTGGGAGGGAGCGCGGGGAGGGGCGGGGGGCTGTGGGGGGACAAAGCACACTGCAGAGCCTGGAGAACAGCTCCTGGAGTCCCCATCTCTGGAGGGGTTTAAGAAAAGCCTGGCCATGGCACTTAGTGCCCTGGTCTAGTTGCCATGGTGGTGTCAGGGCAATGGTTGGACTTGATGATCCCAGAGAGCTCTTCCAACCTGAGTGATTCCGTGATTCTGTGATGTCGTTTAGTAATTTAATAATGAAAAAGCCCCTTTTCAAGCGAGGGTGGCATCCCCCAGGCTCCAGACCCAGGTGGGTGTCAGTCCCGGAGCTGGCTGTCCGCAGGGCTGGCTGCTGTGGGAGCGGGGTCATGCCAGCCCTTCCTGGGCAATTTACCCCCGAGTCCAGCGCATGGACAGTGGTGGGCACCCGGGTACCCCGGCGTTAGGGGTGCTGAGCCGTGCCAGGCGTCTGGCCACGCTGCACCTCACGGGTGTCACCGCGGGCGAGCTGAGGAATATCATTTTTGTGACACGTCACGTTTCAGGAGTATCTTTGTCTTTAGCTGGATTCCCTTTTTTGGCATGCGGGGGAGTTCATAACAACTCATTTTTATATATATATTTTTTTTTTAAATACATGTAATTTTCTAAATATCTTTAGGGATTGAGAACGTGGCCAACAGAAACCCTGCCACAGCCAGCCGCCCTCCCGGGCCCCGCGGCGGAGGCGGGCGGTGGGTGCTGTGCGGAGGCTGGTCCAGGACCCGCTGCAGAGGTGCCGCCTTGTCCCACTCCGGCTGTTCTCACCCTCGTCACAGCTCAGTGTTAAGTATTGAATCAGGAAATAAACCAATTAAAAATGGGGGAAAAAAGGCAGTTTCTCTCACATGAGGTTTTGTAGCGCTTTGGAACACCTTGTGCCGTCTGTGTTTGGTGAGGAGCTGGTCGGACCTGCCTCCCTCCTGGCCTCGCTCACGTGGAGCCTGGTCTCGAGGCTGATGCCGGCCAGGAACTATGTTTCCATGGTGAAGATGGCCAAGTCCCAGCAGCAGGACCACTGTCCCTGCTCTGGCTAGCCAGGATGTGCCCCGTCCTGTGTATGTGAGCCTGATGGTGTCGGGCTTCATGGGCCAACAGAGCTGGAGTTGGCCAGGGAGCTCTCTTGCTGAGCCCTGAGGTTCCTCTGGGAGGTCTGGGAGCCAGGACTGAGATCCCCCACCCGCTCCCTGATGCCTCCAAGGCCTTTGCTTGGAAGGTCAAAGTGAGGTGGTGTGGCCGGGGCACGTACAGATCAGCTGGCTCTTGGGTGAGGTGAAGGAGCGAGTCCAGAGGCGGCCACGAAGATGCTCAGAGGGCTGGAGCACCTCTGCTCTGGAGACAGGCTGAGAGAGCTGGGGCTGTTCAGCCTGGAGAAGAGAAGGCTCCAGGGAGACCTTCTAGCACCTTCCAGTACCTGAAGGGGGTACAGGAAAGCTGGAGAGGGACTTTTTACAAGGGCATGGAGTGATGGGATGAGGGGGGACTGAGATGAGATATTGGAAGAAATTCTTTGCTGTGAGGGTGGTGAGACCCTGGCCCAGGTTGCCCAGAGAAGCTGTGGCTGCCCCCTCCCTGGCAGTGTTCAAGGCCAGGTTGGATGGGGCTTGGAGCAACCTGGTCTGGTGGAAGGTGTCCCTGCCTGTGACAGGGGGTTGGAACTAGATGGTCTTTAAGGTCCCTCCCAACCCAAACTGTTCTGTGATTCTAAGGTCCATTCTAAGGAGGGCCAAGCATCTCCTGCACTTGCACAGACACCCTGGGGTGTTTCCAGCAGCTTCTCCCCTCAAACAGGTGTCTCAGTGATGTGCTCCTCGCTCTTTTATTTTTATATGTATGTTTTTCAGAGGACCTTGATCTCAGCTCTTCTGCCAGGACGCAGCAGCAGGATGCAGCCCGTGCCCCTGCACAGCCTCTCGGAGCTGGAGCGAGCCAGCCTGCAGGAGCTCGCGCTCTACCAGCTGCAGGAGAAGCTGCGCCTCGGAGACCTCAGCCTGGCTAAAGGTAGAGGGTGGGAGAGGAGGGCTGAGGGCTGAGCCGTCACCACGCTTCAGAACACGGGGTGATGTTTATGGAAAGACATTGGTGACACATTTTGGTCCATTTTATTGTTTCCTGCTTTGGCCGGAGCCTCGAAGGCTCAATCAGCCTCTTGAGGAGGGTTCGTGTGTCCGTCGGAGTGTGAGAATGTGACCCTGCCTGTTGTCTGCCGTGATCCCCCTAATCCGAACCAGATGCTTGGCGAGGGCTTCCAGTGGGACTGTCTTAGTGCCGTTGGGATGGGACAAACTTTGGATTGATGTCCAGCACAGAGTCCTGCTGCTGGGATGGGGCTTATGCAAGGCCAGGAGACGTGCTCCTGAAACTAATGGGCAGATAAATATAGAAGCTCCACAGGGACTGAGCTCTGTGCTGCCCTCCGTAGACACACAGGCATTGTCTGGGTTCCCACACTGTCCCCTGGTGTCTACAAACCTGGCACCTCCCCACCCGTACCCGTTCCTCAGGAGGGGACAGACCAGCCTCCTCTGCCCTGGCCATATTTCGGTGTCCCAGCAGGGCAGGAGGTGCCTCCAGCTCACCAGCCCTTGGGTCGTGGGGTCCCAGCAGCCTGGGGCAGCTGGGGCTGGGACCCCCCAGGGATGGACCCCCCCATCTCTGGGGACCTGCCCCAGGGAAGGAGCTTTTCCTAATGCCCAGCCTCAGCCTCATACTGGACAGCAAGTACTTGGGGTGACGTCCAAGTTTGATTTCCTGTCTTAATATTTGGAAGATTTCATGCAACGAAATGGCTTCAAGGAAAGGGAGAAAGCTGTCCTCTCCTTCCCAGAGCTCCCAGTTGCCCCAGGGCTGTGGCACCAGCCACCACAGACTGCCTTCCAGTCCCTGGGGGACTCTGACCACAAACATCCTGGTTCCTTTGCTTTTTTTTTTTTCCTTTGAGCTGTTGTGGTCCCATTTTCAGTGACACCCTGCAGCAGCAGCAGCTTCTGGTGCCAAGAAACCCCCATGGTCTTTCCTTCCGTGCTGTTGTGTGCTGCCTTTTGCCCCATGGGCTCCTCTCTCCCTGCGGGATGAGTGCGGGGGACTGCAAAGTCCTGATCTCATCCTCGTGTGTGTTTGGACACCGCTCTCCTCACCTGGCTTTGGAAGGGGAATCCCTCCTCCCTTCTGTCCATCTTGGCACCCTTTAGACTTCTCTCCACTCGTTGCTTTTTTGCAGAGGGTCACTGTGAGATGCTGAGGATGAGCTGTGGACCTGTTGCACCTCCATTGTCCCACCCCAGGGTTTTAAGGGAAGTTCATGTTGTTTGGAAATGCCCGAATTTGGGCTGCACCATCTCCGTTTGGGTCCACCCGTCTGTCCTTGCTCCGCAGCACCTACCCACGTGGAATTCCTGCCTCCTTTAGCAAACAGCCATCGCACGGGTGTTACTATTCTCCTCGAGGAAAAGGTGCTCAGCACCTTTTAATCCTCGTGCCTCCAGGTACCTAGGTGATGAGGATCATGGGGTGTGCATCCCCTTGTGAACCATCTTTTGGGGCAGCCTTCAGCTTTGATGCCCTCTGGGCTGTTCTCCTTCTGACAGTCCTCACTCATTCAATCCCAACAAACCCCTGCAGCGTCTCAGACCCTACAGCAAACAGCTGTAGGACCCTCCTGAGCTGCAGAGCAAACACAACGTGGGCTCTGCGTCTCCTTCTGGCCAAGCCTGCAGGACCAAGACTGTGGTTCAAGCAGGAGATGACCAAGAAAGGTGAAACCTTTGAAGGATGCACAGCATCGAGCTTGCTCTGATGCATCTCAGTGAAAAGTTGTCCTCATCTCCTGGCTTTGTAGGGGATCGTACGTGTTGCTCTGTCACGGAGATACCAGCTGAGGCTTTCTGGGCAGGGGAACCCTGATGATTGCTTCATCTCCTGCCTCCTAGGTTGCTTCCCCTAGGAACATCTGCACGGCTTTAGGAGCGGGGCGTTGTGCTGACGCTGAGCCCCAGCACGTTGGGTCACCCCTCCTAAGCCTGTGCTGAAGCAGTGGAGCTTTGCTGGCCTTGTGTTTCCTTAGCTGAGTTTTGTCTCCAAGGTTGTTCTTCATCTTCCTGCGCTCTGGTTTGAATGAAACAACACGTACGGTGCCGCGTGGTCATTGCTGTGGGCTCCCTTTCAGGCACGTGTTGCTCGTGCAACTTTCAATAGCTTCTAAACCTCACAGAATAACCCAAACAGTGACATGAGCTGCGTCTAGGAAGAGAATTCCTTAGGAATTAGGAGCATGAGCCAGAACAGGACAATCTGTCCTGGGTTTGGGGTGGGCAGTGAACGAGTTCTCAGCTCATTGACTGCGACCAGACGTGGCTGGTGTCCCTGGACGTACAACGTGGGGGACCCTCGGGAGCGGGGCTTGGCTCGTAGGACCAGTATGGGGTTTCTGGTGGCGGGTGTTGTGTCTAACTCCACTTGTCTGTGCTCTGGAGAACATTCACAAAAGCTTTCTGGGGGCTGCATTCCTTTTCCAGCGTTGGTACCAGACCTCTGAGGATGAATTAAGGCGGCTTTCTGAGTCCCCTAAGTAATTGCTGGGAGATCATCGTTAACACCAAGTCATGTATGACACGGACACGGGATTTAAGGCGGCCAGAAACAGCTTTAAGCTCCAGCCTTTGGACAGCTGTGGCTTTTCCACTGCTCTTGACCCACGTGCTGGTGGCTGGTCTTGGCTGCTCACCGCACTCAGTGCACAGACCGTGTCCGGTGGCTGCTGTGGCATCAGGCGTTTCCCCCCGTGGGGCACGGCCAGGGTGGCACCAGGAGGGGTGGCTGGGGCTCGTTGGGCCCCTGTTTTGGGACGCCAGGTAATTTGCTGGCTGCCTGGTGGCTCCTGTGCCCTGACCCGTAGCGTTGGGCATTGCTGGATGGCGCGTCTGGGTACCGAGGCATTGGTGAGCCCTGATGGAGGGAGGTTCACGGGGCTGTGGTCTGAGCCAGGAGGGGCGAATCTTTATGGGGAGACTGTGCTAAAGCCACCTCACGATGCAGACCCTTTGCTTGCTTTTCTCCTCGCAGTCGGACCTAAAGGCAGCAAATCCATCCGCCAGAAACTGGAGAGCTTCTCGAAGGAGAGGAAAGGTGAGCAGCACCCTTTTCCCCGGGTTTTTGGTCCCTGCTCTCAGAGGGAACTGGGGATTTTTGATGGGGCTGAGCTGGGAGGTGCCAGGGTGCCTTGTGCCGTGGTGGTTTGCTGGTGTAACAGTGCGTACGGGAGCGTGCGAGGGGCTGGAAGAGGTGGATGTGTGTGTGCCCAACATGTGTGTGCCCGATGTGTGTTTGTAGGGAGGTACACGGATGGATATTTGTCTGCCCCTTTTAACCCTGGTCTTGCTCTTCGTGTTCTGCTTTATTGTCCCTTGGAGGACGGCAGCCACCAACCTGGGGACGCAGCCGGCAGAGCACGGCCTGATTTTCTCCCACCAGTACAAAGTCCACTCGAGGAAATCACTCAGCAGCAGTCTGATATTTTACTAAATGCATTTGTGGCTTGTAGTCCGGCTGCAAAACCCCTTGGCCCAGGGTGGTGCGGAGGCTGGGGGTAAGGAGAGCTCTCCTTGCGTCGGCACGGAGGGGGAAAAGCCATTAGTACCAGGAGTACTAATAGCTGGTGCAAACCCTGTAGAAAACCAGAGGTTATAATTTGGTAAGAATCTTTTGTATCAAATATTTCTGGTGATTCCTGAAGTCTCCGCTGTGGCGTCTTCATGAAGCTGTAACCAATAAAAGGAAGGAAAGCTCAGGAAAAACTGGCTGCAACAAGCACCTTGGTGGAGGCTGGTTTTCCTGCCGTCTTCCCAGCTCCCCTGCGTCTCCCTCCTCTTCCTCCAGCATGCTGTATCCCACGCCGTGCCCTCCCCGCTCCCTGAGCCCCACCACGCAGGAGCAGCAGCACCCAGGGTCCTCGGGGCTCTTCCCCCCCACCCCAGGCACTCCTGGCTGGGGGGAGCAGGAGGGGACAGGGCAGGCAGGCACTGATAGCTGCAGGGCTGCCGTCCTGGAGTTACGCTGCAGATCCCCTTGTCATGGACTGAATCAGTTTTACGTGTTGTCCTCCTCACCCTCCTGCTGCTGGTTACCTGTGCAGGACCCTGGGATTCCCTCACTGTGCAGCTTCCTCTCATTCAGGTTGGACATTAGGAAGCATTTCTTCTCAGCAAGGGTCATTAGCCATTGGAAGGGGCTGCCCAGGGAGGTGGTGGAGTCACCATCTCTGGATGTGTTTAAGAAAAGCCTGGACATGGCACTTAGTGCCCTGGTCTAGTTGCCATGGTGGTGTCAGGGCAATGGTTGGACTCGATGATCCCAGAGGGCTCTTCAACCTGGTTGATTCTGTGATTCTGTTTTCTCCTGTAGTGATACTTTCCCATTTCTCCCACGTTTGTCCCCAGACTGCTCCCTCAGGCCTTCGGGATCCCGCTCGCCCAAGTCATCGCCAACGACCGTGCCTACAGGCAGCTGCAGGACGCGGTGACGAGGAGCCGCCGGCTCTGCCTGGAGGTGGAAGCCACCGTGACGAGGTTTCGGGCCTCAGAGGCAGAAGAGGTCCCCGTATGGGCAGGAGCTGGGGCCTGGTACCCTGCGGGGTCTGCCCGCAGGAGCCGCTTCCCCCACGTTCCTCGACCAGCAGCTCCCGGAGCCGGGCGGAGGGTATGGCTGCAAACGGGCCGCACTGGGATGGTGCTGGGGCTGGGGGAGGCTCCGACCTCGGCCATAAATACGTGTTCCCAGGGTCTTTTTCTTACAAGTAGGAGTTATTTGTGCTGCGTGCGGGGTCAGTCCCGCTCTGCCCTCAGGGGTGTGGGATGCCCCTGCTTCCCCCAAGAGGTGGAGAGGGCAAGGAGGATGCTGTGGCTGGTCAGCCTTGGCCACCCCGTCGGCTTTAGTCCCGTTCCACGGGAGGGGAGGTGGGTGATAGGGTGGGTTTGCTTTGCCTCGTCTCTTTGGGGCAGAGACCCGCTCCTGGAACCCCCGGGGTAAAGCAGCTCCCATACAGGTAACTAAACCCTGTGTATTGCGCAGCCAGAGGTGGAAGATCTGGGGGTGTTTCCTCTCTCCCCATGTCTGCGTGGGGTGTAAGGTCTGCCCAGGCTGTGTTTAGAAGCCCCTCACGCCAGGAGCAGAGCACGTAAACAACTGTGTGGAGGATGAAAGGGTCTCTGTGGTTCTCTCCCACCCCCAGCCAGGCTCTGTAGACCTCTGTGGTGGTTTGGGGGTGATGCCTCCATTCCCCTCCAACTGCTGAGCTCACAGCCATGCTGCTGCACTGGGATCTCACGGGGTCGTTCCTGCCACCCCCCAGATCGCCTCTGCTCCCTCTCAGGGCGCGATGTCCCGTGGGACTCCATCGCTGACCTGAGTGACAACACCTCCGAGCTGCTGGAGGCTCTGCAGTTGTCGCACTCCCGCGAGCTGGATCCGCGGAGGAGCCTGGGCAAGAAAAACACGTTGAGCCTCAACCCCATCACCTGGCAGGTCCCGCGGGTTGTGGAGAGCTGTTGCAGACACATCGAAACACACCGGTAAGCACGTGTGTCTCCAGCCAGGCGGCCTGTCCTTAACTCCCCTGCAAACCCCGCGTCTGGCTCAGTTGCTGTACAGACGGGATCTCTTCCCTCACCCCCCCGACAGCCCCAGAACATCTTATGGCTCCAAAACCTTTCTTTTTCCCCGCGCTGCCTCGTGTGTGGCACAAGGGACCTGCTCCCGTGACATTGGGGTGCTCCAAGGACAAGTCGGGGTGGCGGGGGCTGGGGGGATGCGCAGCACTAACCTGTCGCCTCCCAGGTCTCCAGACCGTGGGCATCTTCCGTGTTGGGAGCTCCAAGAAGAGAGTCCAGCAGGTAAAGTGAGCCCTTTACTGCACCCTCTGTAGCCGTGCCGCTTGTATGGGTGGGGGATGGATAAAGCAGAGTCGGCCTCTTCTCCCAGGCAACCAGTGATAGGACAAGAGGACACAGCCTCAAGCTTCGCCAGGGGAGGGTCAGGTTGGACATTAGGAAGCATTTTCTTCTCAGCAAGGGTCATTAGCCATTGGAAGGGGCTGCCCAGGGAGGTGGTGGAGTCCCTATCTCTGGAGGGGTTTAAGAAAAGCCTGGCCATGGCACTTAGTGCCATGGTCTAGTTGCCATGGTGGTGTCAGGGCAATGGTTGGACTCGATGATCCCAGAGGGCTCTTCCAACCTCATTGATTCTGTGATTCTGGTGACACTGCCATGGAGAGATCTGAAATCTCACAGGCACGTGCTGGAGGAGGAACTGAGCGTTGCTTTTATTCTTCTCCTCTCTTCCATCTCTAAGCTGAGGGAAGAGTTTGACCAAGGGCTGGATGTTTTCCTGGATGAGCATCAATGCGTTTCATGATGTGGCTGCTCTGCTCAAAGAGTTCCTCCGGGACCTGCCGGACCCGCTGATCCCAGGGAGCTCTACGCCGCCTTCCTCAGCACCGCCGGTGAGCCCCCCGCTGCGTGACCTCGGGAGCCAGCACCGGAGTGGGCTGCGGACCGCGCGGTCCCCCCTTCCCTCACCTGCCATCCGTCACACAGAGCTCTGGATGTCCCCCTGTGTCACACACACTCACACTAGACAGGCCGGGTGGCCCTGGACCGCGCGGGGGCTGGCGGTTGAACCCACAAATTCACACCCCACCACGTATAATTTTTCAACCGTTTGGCTCCAGGTCCTTCCTCCCCCGCCCTGGGCAGCGGTGGGCTCGGCGACGCGCTGCCCTGGCACCGCCGCGGGCACGCGCTGCGGGCTGTGCTTCATTTGATAATTGGGTTATAATCCTCTGGTCTAGGATGGTCTTTGATTATGGGGCTGTGGGATACCCCCCTCGCGAGGGTCTCCCAGAGCGCTTATCCCCGCGTGGAGGGGATGAAGGGCAGGACGCCAACCTGGCTCCCTCCAGAGCTCATTACCGCGGGTGTAAACGAGGGCTGGCAGCGCCGGGCAGGCGGGCACCCACGCTAATTGTTGTCTGCCCAGCCATGGCGGGCCCGGCGCAGCTGGCCGCCCTCCAGCTCCTGCTCTTCCTGCTGCCGCCCTGCCACAGCGACACGCTGCACCGGCTCCTGCGCTTCCTCGGCGAGGTGGCCCGGCACGCCGAGAGCTCCCGCAGCCCCGAAGGCCAGGAGGTAAGGGCTGGCACGGAGAAGGGGTTGCTCAGGCTTCGTTGGTTAAAACCGAGTAGAGCTTCCTGCGAGCCTAGGTGAATCCTTGGCTAAACCACACTGTTGATGAACCTCCTTGTCCCTGGCGGGTCTGGGTGGCTCTCACAGAATCCCAGAATCAATGAGGTTGGAAGAGCCCTCTGGGATCATCGAGTCCAACCGTTGCCCTGACACCACCATGGCAACTAGACCAGGGCACTAAGTGCCATGTCCAGTCTTGTCTTCAACCCCTCCAGAGATGGTGACTCCACCACCTCCCTGGGCAGCCCCTTCCAATGGCTAATGACCCTTGCTGAGAAGAAATGCTTCCTGATGTCCAACCTGACCCTCCCCTGGCCAAGCTTGAGGCTGTGTCCTCTTGTCCTATCGCTAGTTGCCTGGGAGAAGAGGCCGACTCCCACTGCGCTACAACCTCCCTTCAGGTAGTTGTAGACTGCACTAAGGTCACCTCTGAGCCTCCTCTTCTCCAGGCTAAACACCCCCAGCTCCCTCAGCCGTTCCTCTCGGTCCAGCTAAGGGATTTTGGGGGTTGCAGTAACCCCACAGAGACCTGGCTGTGTGTCCGTAGGCTCTTTTTGTGGACTAATTCTGGTTTTCCACCTCCAGCTTTCATGAAGGACTTACCATCATGCATTGAGGTGGGTTTTGGTTTCTCTGGACAATATGAGCTCTAAGTATCTCCATGATTCAGAGAGACTGGCCTTGTCCCGTAGTGTAGGATGGTATAGAAATATTGAAAGGTGAGGTAGGTGGGAATGGAGCCCTGATGCAGGGAGGGGGCGAGCGTGTGCTCCAGCACCACAAACCCTTTGTGCTGGCCCTGCCCCACCAGCTTGGAGAGGACCAAACTGGACCCAGGTCATCACCCCAGGCTCACTCAGCAGCTTGTGTTCCTGTCCTGGGGGGAATGAGGCTACCCTGGGACATCTCAGCTATAAGCTCCAACTTCCTTTTGTGCTTCCTTGCTAGATTCCTGGGAATAAAATGACAGTTTCAAACTTGGCCACAATCTTTGGTCCCAACATCCTTCAGAAAGAGAAGCCTGGAGAGAAAGACGCTGGTGCCGTGAGCTTTGAAGACAGCGCAGCCATCATCCTGGTGCTCCAGAGGCTGATCGAGCATCACCAGACCTTGTTCACGGTAGGTGAGGCTTTGTTGGGGAGATTCTCTAGACCCTAGAAGAGGGCATGGGCTGGAAGGCGATGGCATGGGGTGGGGATGCAGGTGTGGGGAGTCTGCACCAGCTGGGGAGGGCAGGGAAGAAGGGCATCACTTCAGATCTACCCTTCAGTGGATGATCTGGACCATCAGAGAGGCAGGGAGTGCTCATCCTGCCCTGGGGATGCATCGACCTGCAGTTCCCAAAAGCATCTTTGAGAGTCACATAAAGGTTCGTGTGGGCAGAGACCTGTGAGGCCTCCAGACCGACCAGATCCATGATCTGGGTCAGGGCTGCGGGCGGCGGGGGTTTACGTGCTCCCAGGGGTGGAGAGCTCTGACCTCTGTGGTCCTGTCCCAGGGCCACACCGCCCTCGGGGGAAGAATTTTCTCCTTGTCAGAAGTGCCCTTGTGCCTTGGGCTGTGCCCAGGCACCTCTGGGAAGGGGCTGGCTCCATCCTCTCCCCACCCTCCCTGGAGCAGCCAGACTACACTGAGCATTTCTCCTGGCCCTGGTTTTAGGAGAGGACCTGGGAAATTCCGGAGAAATACCAGAAAATTCCATTTCCTACAGACCTACAGGAATGTGACATTTCAGGTCCCCAAAAAGCCTTGTAGCAATTGTCAGGTCTACAGGGAGCCAGAGGACGGGGGTTAGCGTGGGGAAAGCAGGGGCTGAGATGCTGCTCAGAGCCTGGGAGATGTGGGGGACGTGACACCAAGGCGGTGGGTCTGTGAGCCCCTTCGCTGCCCTCGGCTGCCTCTGCTGTGAGCGAGGGTCTCTGTGTCCCTCCCAGGTCTCTCCAGAAACGCAACGTGACGTCCTAAGGCGGCTCTTTCAGACAGACCCCGATGTCATCGACCACCTCCTGCGCAGGAAGCTCAACGCCGTGCCGTAAGTCCCGCGGGGCTGCCAGCAAGTGACGGGCAAACCCTGCTCATCCTCCTGCCCGTCTCTCCTGGTCCTTCCACCACTCTCGGTCATGAACTCCTCAGCTAAACTCCCCCCCTTTCTGTGCCAACACCTACAGCTGAAGTGTCCCAGCTTTTCTGTCCCTTGGAGCCCCCATTCTCCTTTCCCTGTCCCCTGTGAGGCTGAGGGAGCTGGGGGTGTTTAGCCTGGAGAAGAGGAGGCTCAGAGGTGACCTTAGTGCAGTCTACAACTACCTGAAGGGAGGTTGTAGTGCAGTGGGAGTCGGCCTCTTCTCCCGGGCAACTAGCGATAGGACAAGAGGACACAGCCTCAAGCTTGGCCAGGGGAGGGTCAGGTTGGACATTAGGAAGCATTTCTTCTCAGCAAGGGTCATTAGCCATTGGAAGGGGCTGCCCAGGGAGGTGGTGGAGTCACCATCTCTGGAGGGGTTGAAGACAAGACTGGACATGGCACTTAGTGCCCTGGTCTAGTTGCCATGGTGGTGTCAGGGCAATGGTTGGACTCAATGATCCCAGAGGGCTCTTCCAACCTCACTGATTCTGTGATTCCTAGAGGCTGTTCAGGGTGTGGAGTGGGCAATAAAAGCCGTTTGCAGACAGCAGCTCTCTTTTATTGTTCCTTAGGAGCACAGGGAGTGAGGATTCACCGGAGGAGCAGGCTCCATCCCCGCTGCCTGGTTGTACCCGCACCCTGGAGAGCAGCTCGGTCTCCTCCGAGCTGTACAGCAGTGTCTCCTTCCTCAACCTGGACGTTGGCATCTAGCGAGCCTGGTCCCTCCAGGGACTGAACCTGGGCAGCTTCCCTGGGAAAAGCAGGTCCCCCATCCCACGTGGGAGGAGCGGAGGGAGCGTGGGGCATCTGTGGGAGCGTCTTTGCTTCCAGTAGCTGCGGTGGGGATGGGACACGCAGCTCAGCTTTGTGCCATTGGTGCTTTGGGATCCCCTTTACCGGGGGATGTCATGTCACGGCCTTGTGCGGAGAGGAAGCTCTCCTGGAGCCGAAGGAACCGCCATGGAGCTGAAGCAGCGGCACCATCGTTGCAAAGACACCCTGGCCTGCCATGTCCAGGGTGACTCCCAGCTTGGTGCTTCGTCTGAACCCGGGTTCCAAACTGCTCATTTTATAGACAGAAAACGCTGCGTCGACCCCAAAATGTACGGCTGGGGCAGTGAGAGGGAACAGTGTACCCTGAGGATTACAAACCCCGATCTTCCTTGAGTTAACACGCAGTAAATAGACCTTCTGGTGTATTTTATGGATTATGGTGTCTTTTCCTGGTCTTTGGCTGAGCAGTGTCTGGTTTGGTTTGTTCCTAGTCGGGAACAACTACCTGAAGGGAGGTTGTAGCGCAGTGGGAGTCGGCCTCTTCTCCTGGGCAACCAGCGATAGGACAAGAGGACACAGCCTCAAGCTTCGCCAGGGGAGGTTCAGGTTGGACATTAGGAAGCATTTCTTCTCAGCAAGGGTCATTAGCCATTGGAAGGGGCTGTCCAGGGAGGTGGTGGAGTCACCATCTCTGGAGGGGTTTAAGAAAAGCCTGGACATGGCCCTTAGTGCCCTGGTCTAGTTGCCATGGTGGTGTCAGGGCAATGGCTGGACTCGATGATCCCAGAGGACTCTTCCAACCTCATTGATTCTGTGATTCTGTGGGTGTTGGAAGTCGCTGCCAGTTACGTGCAAACGTTCATTTCTCACTGGTAGGGCAGGGACTGGGGGCCTGGGAGCGGCTGGGAGGTGACACCCCAGGGCAGGGGCTGCCACTGACTTGCTGGTGCCCAGGAAGGACCAGGAGGGCCCTAAGGTGGACTGACAGCCCAACCTGGGTGGAGGGACTGGGACAGGCTGAGCTCAGGCCATGGACCAGTGTCTGCCCTTTGCTCCCAGCGCTGGCTCTAAGGGGGAGGTGACAGCAGCTCCTGCAGGAGATCTGGAGCAGCCCACGCCGCCTGCCCCAAGCCTCGTGAGCTGGCTCCGAGCGTGAGCCCTCGGTGCTCCCGTCGGGCGTTGCTGAGGTGGCAGCGAGCTTTACGGAGCCGTGGCTGCAGGGCTCACTGCTGGAGCTGGGTACCTCTGCCCTGGGGTCGCCTGAGGATGCTCCGATTCCCCGCCATGGACAGAGGCTCATCCTCGCCCAGGGGACCAGCTCCTGCAGCTGCGGGGGCCTCTTGAGAAGGAATGGCCCCGTACCCACCCGAGCTGAGGCACGGAGCAAGGGCTCAAGAGGAGCTGCCATCCGGGCGGGCAGGGCCCAGCCGTGGCCCCATGTGCCAGGACTTGCCCTTGTACCTGTCTCAAGGGACTGCACGGCTCAGGGCTGGGCTCTCGCTTTGTGAAGGTCCCTTCCCTGTCCCTACAGCCGGGATGGGGGCAGAAGCAGTTCCCGGAGAACAGCGGGCTGGAGAGAGCCGTGTGTGCTGGGAGATAGCTGGTGAGAGCCCCCCAGGAACCGATAAGCTCCAGAGACGAGCAGTGCTGTCGAGTCTGCAGGAGCAGATAAACACAGGACAGTGTGAGAAGGTTTCTGGGTGACCAGCACCAGCTCTGCCACCAAGACCATGTCCAAGGAGGCGGTGGCTGCTCTCTGCAGACAGACTGCAGGACGATACCTGCTGCAGGAGCTGACCCTCGGGGGGACCTTCCAGAGGGACCTGACACCCCTGGCATGTCAGCGTGACCCTCTGCTCCTCAGACAGCCAGCGTCGGTCCCACGTGGGGCGAGTGCCTTGTTATCTCCTGTTAGTCCTGACAGCTCGAGTCCGTTAACAGTAACGGACCAACGAGGACAAGGTGCTCCAGTAACGACTGCTGGGACTTGGTGGTGGATCCCTGGGAAAGGGGGCAAACCCTCAGGCTGGGAGCGGTTGTTACAAATGTTCACCAAGAATTCTGAATCCAAGAAAAAGCAGGTGATCTTTATACCTTCAGCTGGACAAAAGGGCACTCAGACGGTCCTGCCCACCTCAAACCTGGACGGCAAATTTTTGTCATCGTGGGGGAACGTGGCGTGTCGCAGCCCTGGGGGTACAGGGAGCGCTGAGCTCTCGCTGGGTGTTGCCCCTCAGAAGCCACCCAAGGATTTAAAAGGTGACCGGGAGGTTTGTGTCACCCCTGGGGGTTACAACAGGCACGTGGGCTCTTTTCCCCTCCTCCCCACGGTGGAGCCACAAGCCCCTGGGCTTGCACCTCGTGAAACAAGCTGAAAGTTTCTGTCTTGATGTTTCCAGTCCCCCAGTGCTGGTACGGGGCGGGGGTGGGTTGCTGTTGGGGGTGGTTGTGGCTGGGTGTCAGCACCACCACAACCATCTCAGGCTGCTCAGCCCTGGAGGGGTATTACAGCTAAAGTCAAGCTTGAGAGGCCTGAGGAAGGGTACGACGGGGAGTATCTCATAGCTGTAGGATGAGTTGCTCCGAGTGATGGGCGAGTGGGTGATTTTATAGTCAACAGCAAAGCGAGCAGCATCCTCTTTGTTTTCTTTTTAACCCACGTGTCTCCCTTATGCTGCTGATCAGGATACACACGCGTGTAAACGTGTTGAAGGGCGTCATTAATCATAAAATGGTTTGGGTTGGAAGGGACCTTAAAGATCATCTAGTCCCAACCCCCCCGCCACAGGCAGGGACACCTTCCACCAGACCAGGTTGCTCCAAGCCCCATCCAACCTGGCCTTGAACACTGCCAGGGAGGGGGCAGCCACAGCTTCTCTGGGCAACCTGGGCCAGGGTCTCACCACCCTCACAGCAAAGAATTTCCTCCTAATATCCAATCTAAATCTCCCCTCCTTCAGTTAAAAACCGTTCCCCCTCGTCCTGTCACTCCATGCCCTTGTCAAAAGCCCCTCTCCAGCTGTCCTGTAGCCCCTTCAGGTACTGGAAGGTGCTAGAAGGTCTCCCTGGAGCCTTCTCTTCTCCAGGCTGAACAGCCCCAGCTCTCTCAGCCTGTCTCCAGAGCAGAGGGGCTCCAGCCCTCGGATCATCTCCGTGGCCTCCTCTGGACTCGTTCCAACATCTCCGTGTCCTTCTTTTGGGGCCCCAGAGCTGGACGCAGCACTGCAGGGGGGTCTCCCGAGAGCGGAGCAGAGGGGCAGAATCCCCTCCCTCGCCCTGCTGGCCACGCTGCTGGGGATGCAGCCCAGGACACGGGTGGCTTTCTGGGCTGCCAGCGCACGTTGCTGGCTCATGGTGAGCTTCTCGTCACCCATCACCCCAAGCCCTTCTCCTCAGGGCTGCTCTCATCCATTCCCCGTCGTTAATGCTTTATCTCCTCGAGTTCCGGGGGAAAACGGAGGGACGGGGAGGGCTCGGGGTGGGTTCCTCCAGCTTCAGGCCGAGCGCTGCTTTGGTGGGAGGAACAGCCCTGGGGACACCCCGACCCCCCCCGCCCTGGGTCCTCGGGGGGACCCACGGGAGCGCCGCGGGGCCCCGAATCGGGGGGGCGGGGCCGCCATGGGGCTGGTGCCGCCCCGTCCAGCCCCGCCCACCGCCCCGGGGCTAAAACCGCCGCGCCCGGGGGGACCCGCCGCTGCCACCGCCCGGACCGGAGCCCGCCGGTGAGTGCCGTGCCGTGCCGTGCCGTGCCGTGCCGTGCCGTGCCGTGCCGTGCCGTGCCGTGAGCTCTGCGAGGGGCGATATTAGCCCCGGGCTCGCTGCGGGAGCGGGGCCCGGAGCCCCCCTGCCCCGTCCCGGCTCTGCCCCGTCCCCTCCTGGCACCGCTCCCGAGAGCCTTTCTCCGGGGCTCTGCCCCGTGCGTGCCCAAACCCCCCCCAGCCGCTGGCTTCTTGCCCCCAGCGATGGCCGATGAGCTCGGTGACCTGCTGCGGGAGTTCGACGAGGTGATGGAGGGCTTCGAGAGGGGCCCCGCGTGCCAATACGAGCAGCACCTGGAGGAGCTGAAGAGGAAAGCAGGGCACAGCGTGTACGACAGCGGCATCGAGGAGCTGGAGAGTGAGTGTGGGGCTGGGGAAGGAGCACTCGTTGGGGAGGATGGTGTCCGTCGGGGTGGGGCTGCTTTGGGAGCTCTGGGGTTGCAAACCGTGGAGCTTCCTGCTGATCCCACCTCTGAGCTGCCCGCCTGGCTCATCTCTTGCGGGCTGGATGAGTAACATGGGGTGGTGGCCGCTGGCTCCTGGCCCAGGGCCTGCCAACATCTGCTGGGGCTCCTTCTGCTGGGGCTCCTTCTGCTGGGGCTCCTTCTGCTGGGCTGGCTGCTGCAGGGCTGCACGAGGCTTGAGATTCTCAGGAGCTCAGAGGGAGCCAGTTCGGTTTAATAACCCCAAGGAGTCCCCGTAGCCGTGCCCAGCAGCCCCTGGTGCTGTCTGGCCCGGTGGCCCAGCTCGGTTCCCTTTCCCCAAGCATTCCTTGCAGCAGGTGGGCTGGCCAAGAGCGAGGGTGGACCAGGCACCCCGTGCCACACGCAGGATTGGTCCCTGGTCCTGCAACTTGTTTCTGCGGTGCCTGTGGATGGTGACTGATGCTTTGTGCCTGCAGGTACCAGCGGGTCCCCGGGAAGCAGCCTCAGCTCCAGCGAGGAGGACCTCAACACCCCTGCCAACCCCTACCCCCCCAAAGGTGAGGCTGAAAGACCTGTCCGAAGGGCTGATGCCAGGGCTTCCTGGCCAGCGGGTGTGCCAATGGGGCCCTGCAGGGTTTGGAGGTGGGAATGAGCCCTCAGGCCCTTCCTGGATCCTGGAAGAGGCACAAAGTTGGGTTGGCACATTCCCAGTCACGGCTAGACTGGGCCAGAGGTCTGTCTGGGGGGGTCACAGCGAGGGGCTCTGTCCCTGACCGGGGAAGCGCAGGATTGTGCGGGTATGAGGTGGCACAGGGAAGGTGAGCACCCTTCCCACCACGTACGGATCCAGCTCCGACCTCAGCTGTGCAGATGCAGCGGGCGGGCGGAGCAATTGTGGTTAGACCCAAGGCGTCGGGATCCTTCTTCTCCCAGGTTGGAGCTGGGATGGGGATTGGGCGAGACCTGACGGCGCGTTTCTCTCCACCAGCTAAGCTTGGGGACACGCAGGAGCTGGAGGAGTTCATTGCCGACCTGGATAAAGCCTTGGAGGGTATGTACACGCTCTGAGCCCTGTCCCTGCCCAGGCAGGACACCAGGGCTGGGGCCTCTCCGCTGCCCCCAGCCCAGCACCCCTCCTCGCTGGGGCTCCCACTGCGGGGGCTTAGGGCCGGGGTTGGGCTGCGGGGGTGGGATCCTTCTCGCTCTTCTTTTGCGGGGGGCTCATCTGGGTGTCACCCCCATCCCCCTTCAAGCTCTTCCAGCTGGGGTAGAAATTAACCCTTGCTTGCGTGTTCCCTCCCCGGTGCCTCAGTTTCCCCCAGCTGGCGAAGCGGCGGTGGCAGCACTGGGGAGGTGGAGGCCAGGCTGGTCCTGATGCCTGTTGGCACGGAGCGAAGCCATGGGCAGGTTTCGGAGTGGGCCCGGCTCCGGAGGGTCTGTGCGTGGCAGAGAGGGGAACCCCAGCCCTCGGGGAGCACGGGCGGGTCGCGGGCTCCTGCTGCAGATGTTTTTCTCCTGGTGAAGGGCTTGGCTGCAGATGCCCCGAGGAAGGTGGTGACGCCGTGCTGGGCGTCCCTGCAGCTTCACCCAGGTAGCTCTGCAGTCCTGTGAGCGTGGCTAGTCCCCAATAGCTTCCTTACTGGGGAAACTGAGGCAGAGGCCACACTTCCTCTCCAAAGGGGTCCCTGGGTGACAGGCTGGAGGCAGAGGGAACATGAATTTAAAAAAAAACGATAAAATATTTCCCCCCTAAACAGGCTGGGTAAGTCCCAGTTCTCGGTATCTGTTCCCTTCCCTTCTGAGTGCCCGAAATGAGGTGGCTGGGGGAAAGTGCCGCTCCTGCGGGCCCTGAGCCACACCAGGAGCAGCGGAGCAGGAGGGGACCAGAGCCCCCAGCACATTTCTGCTCTGACCCTGCTCTGGGGATGCCGGGGGGGCCCAGGGCACCATGCAGCCCTCCTCCCACCAACAGCCATCTCACCAGTCTCTTTTTTCCCCCCCTTGCCTGTCCTGCAGAGATGTGAGATGTGGTTTTGGTGGCCAGTTTGGAGAGGAGGACCCGCAGCAGCCGAGCCCCGCGCCTCCCCGATGCCCCCTCTGCTTCTGTGCCCCCGCCACCCTCCGCGGCGCGGGCGAGGGCTGTCCCGTGCCACGGGAAGGGGCTCCAGCCCCGAGCAGGGACCGACCCGGCAGCGACGGGACGGTGCTGAGCCTGGCTCCGCAGGGCTCTGCCAGCACCCACGGGAGACGAGCCCTCGCCGGGGGCCCCGGGCTCTGCCCTGCCGGGGGGGTGGCAGCTCCCGTGACCCCGTGGGGTGTGGGCTGGGGGTGTCTGTGCTGCTGCTGAAGCCAGAGGGGACACCCTGCGTGACTTTGGGGAAGAGGAGCTGGCAGCGCGTGGGTGGGACCTCGCTGTCCCCTCCGGGGTCGGGGAGGGCTGTTCCCACGGTGGCATCTGTCACAGGCGTTGGCAGCCACTGCTGGCCCCTCGCTTCGCACGGGCAGCCCCAGTAAGGCCCCTGCCTGCACCCCAAGTGCCCCCGCCCCGACTGCTGCTGTAAATACTGTAAAAAGGGTGTTTTACACGCTGTACAGGTGGGATGTATTTTTATGAACAGGATTTGACGTCTCTGTGCTCGTCTGCGTGTGTCCAGCCCTTCCCCGGGGGCTCCTCTATTGGGGGGGGGGGGCATGGCTGTGCTGCACCCTGACGCTGGGGCAGCGGAGAGGGGGGAGAGGGATGCTGAGCCCACAGGGGATGCTGAGCCCACAGGGGATGCTCAGCCCAGCCCTGGGCTTCCCCGTGCCAGCAGCTGCCCTGTGAGCAGGGGGGTGACCAGGGGAGAGGGGGGACATCATGGGGCCCTGCTCGCCCCTGGGCTGGCAGCGCTGCCCTTCCCTCCCCGTGACACCCCACGTGCCGCTCTGTCGCAACCGTCTGAGCAGGAAACCAGGCGGGTTCAGCTCCTTCCCTCGCCCCTTGGTTCACGGGGTGCTGGGCAGGAGGAGATTGGTCACTAATCTGCCAGCCCGGGGCTCGGAGCTGCCGCAGGAGCCTTCTGAACCGGCGCTAATCCTGCAACCCCGAGCGCTGGCGGGGGCAGGGGGGTGGCGGGGGCAGGCTGGGCATGAGGGGGGCAATTTCTGCCGTCACTTGCCCCATGCTGCATGATGTGGCACCTGATCTGCCTCCCAAAGGGACCCCCAGCCCCATTGAGGGGCAGTCAGGAGATGGGGGTGAGTGCAGGGTGGCAGGGCCAGGGGCAGTGGTGACACTCAGGGGTGTCCCCATGATGCTCAGGGATGTCCCCATGATGCTCGGCTGCACCACAGGGGCCAGAGCACCCCAGCTGCGGGCACACTCACCCCACGCCAGTGGGGCAGGGCGGCAGGAGCCGTGGGGTCTGTCCCAGCCACGCACACGGGTGACGGCCGCGCCCCCGGTGTCCCTCGGGACGTTTTTCCCCTCTGAGTCACTGGGCGCAGGCGTTTCGCCCTCGCAGTCTGGCTCTGACTCTGGTGCTCGTTCCACCCACGGGCCCTTTCTGCCTCTGGGCACCACGAGCGCCGCGCCAGCCTGCGTGGGAAGGGAGTTTTTGACAGCCCACCTGCCAGCGCGGGCTCCGCTGCGCCGCGGCGATGCTCGGGGCCGGGCTGGGGCATCCCACGCAGCTGCAGATACAAACACTTTCCAGCCCCAAACGCGCTGTGGCTCTGCCATGTAACAGCCTCCAAAGCTCCGCAGGGGCTGTTTGTTGTGGGGGTTGCCAGGAGAGGGGTTTGGGTTTCCTCCAGCCCCCCCAGGATGGGCAGGCTGCGTGGGCGCTGCCCGCACCACGAGGCTGAGCTGTCCCGTGTCGGGCAGGATCCTCCCCAGGGCTCGTGGTACCTCCTGCACCCAACACAGCTGTCGGCAGCTGGGATGGTGCTGGGAGGATGGTGGGGCTGGCATGGGCACCCCCCAGTGCTGGGGCTACATGTGGGTGACGGGGTGACTTGGGGCCTCTAATGCCAGCGCCCTCCTGCCCAGCCTGCGCCCACAGCAGCAGCAGTGGCGATGCTCCCTGGGGACCCTGGGCAGGGGCTGGGGACACGCCTGGGTGGCAGTGTGGCACTGGGATGGGGGCCACAGCATCGCCCGGCCCACGGGGGGACAGCTGCCCAGGGGCTGTTGTGCAGAAATCATCAGCGCCAACAAGCACGATCCTGTGCCACGTCAGTTCCTCCCCAGGCCCCCCCTTCCCACCGCAGCTCGGAGGCGGCTGGACCAGGGCCAGGGAGCCCTGGGAGCAGCAGGGCACAGGGTGGGCTTTGTGTGGGGGCTTTGGGAAGGGTCTGGGGAGTGCTTTGGCCCTGCCAGGGTGGGACCCCCCCCCCTCTGGAGGCACTGGAGCTGGAGGGGCTGGGGGTGGTCAGCCCCTGCGCAGCGCTGGAGCCCCCGCATCGGCTCGGAGCTGCTGGGCCAGCTCGGTCCTGGTCAGCGGAGAAGCCCCCAGCCGTGGCCAGGCATGAGGGCCACCTGCAAGGCTGGCCCCCGCAGCCACCGTGCGCTCACAGCTCTGCGCCCTGTGGTTTCCTGAGAAGCGAGAGCAGCGCGCGGGGCCACCGAGGGACGGGAAGTGGCTAACCGGAGCGGGGGCACCTGCACGAGCTCCTGCCTGCGCCTCTTCCTTCGAGCCCAGCTGCACGCCCAGCCTCTCCGGAGCCCACAGTGGTTGTTTACGAGGCTTTGCCCCGGCGGTTGGTCCCACACGCTGTTTTTGTAGGGTCTCCAGTGAGCCCCCTCCTCCTGGCTGGGGGCAAGCAGCTCCGGCTGTGAGGCCAGCTCGCAGAGGAGCAGATCTGGCGTCCTGGGGACCCGAATGGCCGGGCTGGGCTGTGGAGGTGAGGGCTTTAGCAGAGGTGACCCATAGCCACGCAGGAGCTGACTGGCAGCCAGCCACCGCCCTGGCTGTGTGAGGGCAGCCAGAAGCCTCCCTGGTGGCCACCACCGCAGGGACCACCTCTGGGCAGGAGTTGGCTGAGCCTCCCTGGGTGCTTCCTCCTTGGGATGGAGGGATGGGGCACCTTTCGCTGGCCAGAGGCTGTGGGGAGGCAGGACGAGTGTGCAGGGTGGGAGTCGGCCTCTTCTCCCAGGCAACTAGCAATAGGACAAGAGGACACAGGATGTTTTAACCCATCGTCCGTGCCATGCCCAGGGACGTCCGTGCCATGCCTGGGGATGTCTGTGCCACACTGCATTTGAGAGAGAAACCACATCCTTCTTATGAGGGAAGTCTCTGGGTGCCCAGACAGTCTGGCCGTGGTGATGCAAGAGGCTGTAGCTATTTTGGGGGATAACCCAGCCCTGGGGATGCCGTCTGCCGCTGCCTTTCTGTCCTGACAAGTCCTTTCATGTGTCTTGGGGGGGGAATTTTTCCATGTTTCTGTCTCCATCACCTGAACCCCTGCCCAAGAACAGCCCTGGTGACACCGGCGGGGCACCAGCACTGGCAGGACTGCAGAGCAGAGCCTGGGATGTTTTCCTGGGTGCAGATCCCCAATGCCCCAAACACCAGCTCGCTCCGGGGAGCATCTCCATGTTGGGGACCAAGGTAGGACAGGCATGGTGACCCTGCTAGCCTCCAGGCACAACGAACCCAACTGCCTCTCAGCTCTTGAAGCGCCAGTCCTCCCTGAAAATGTCCCCACGGAGTCTCTGTGTGACACCCCCCATTGCCCAGGGGACAGGAGAGCTCCAGTGTCGGTCGGTGTGGGGTGGGTGCTTCCCCCCCCGGGGATGCCAGCATCCTGGATGAGAGGGGACAAGCTCCCCCAGGTCCCTGCTGAGGTCTCACCCTGGTGCCTGCCATCAGAGGGACCGTGTGTTTCTGTCCCCCGGCCGTCCCCACCCTGAGCTGAGCCCTGACTTCACCCCGCAGGTATCCGAAGGGACAATGCCGTGGTGGCGGCCAGCGCCGCATCCTGTCCCCCAGCCCCTGGGTCACTTCCCAGGATTGTTCTCTCTGCGAGGACAAGGGGCTGGCCACCGCTGTCCCCATGGACCGGGAAGGGATAAGCCTCACGTGCTGGGGCACGGCTGGGGCACGGGGAAGGCTGTCCTGCCCCTCCGAGCTGCCCTCCTCCGTCCCCACCAGCAGCGACGCGGGGCACGAGCCCCGTCCCCATCCCAGCCAAACCCCCTTGGCTGGCGTCCCCGAGACGGAGCGAGCCCGGGGGAGAGCAGAGGAGCAGAGCTGGTCCGGGCTGCAGCTCCCTGCTGGCTTAGCTGGCATTAACCTCGTAATTAAACCAATTAATGAATACCGGGAGGGTCCAGCCCTGTGCTGCCACCCCTCAGCACCAAGCCAGGGCTAAGCCTGCACATAACCCTCCTGGACATAATCACCCCCGATTTTCTGCACCCAGAGGCGAGCTGGCTATTCATGCAACGATCTTTGGACTCGAAATATCTTTTTTTTTCCTTATAATTCTGCCCGGTTTGGGCAGCACGACGCCCAGCCGCATGCTCCTTCCTCACTGCACCCCACGAGTGTCCATGTCCTGCCTGTCCTGCTGCTGTGGGGCATGTTTAGATTTAAAGCCCAACCCTTATTTCCCATTTCACTGTGACATTTGCTTTTCTGGGGTGTGTTCCTTGCTCTCGGCTGGCTCTCAGGGCTTGGAAGGCTGATGCTGGGCAGGACAAGGCTGTGCCTTCTGCGGGCAGCACCCATCACCGGGCCCCTTCTCTGGGTGCGCTCTCCAAGCGGGGTGCCAGATCCAGGGTGGCCCAGAGCGTGGCACCGAGGGGTCCCAGAGCTCCCAGTGCTTTAGACTGGGGTCTGCTGGGAGGGGGTGGGTGAGGAGATGAGGAAAGGGCAACGGGCTCATCACAAAATTATGCTGAGGAGCAAACTGTGGGCTGTGCAGACGGGGTGGTGGGACGTTGGCTGCTCCCAGCCCCGCTCCAGCCCTGACCACGTGTTTCCAGCTTCTGCTATTTCAGGGCTTCCTGTTTCCCTGAACCAAGCGGCTTCCAGCAGGCTGGGGACGAGGGGGTGGCCCCGGGGCTGCCCCTGCCTCCCTGCCATGGGGCTGACGTTCAGTCAGCCACGGGAAATTCGTCTTTCTCCCGGTGAAGCTCCTGAGCGAGCGGCGTAGGAAACAAGGGGCACGAAATCGGGGATGGGGTCTGCCCTGCTGGTCCTGGTGGCTCTGCCCCAGGAGGGTCTGCAAGCCCGGCCAGGTCGGGGTTTCTCCTCCTCAAGGTCCCCACGGAGCCACTGCTGGTGCTCCCAGGCCTTTGGAACGCTCTGCGAGTGAGAACGTCAGCACTGACTTTTTTTCCAGAAGGACAAAAAAAAATTGAGAAATTTATTTAATGGGAAAATGGTCCATCGAGGGGAGCTGGACACAGGGCTGCTCTGGGGAGGGCGAAGGGCAGGGAACTCCTCTGCGGGGCACGCGGGATCGCCCAGACCTGGGGACAGTAACTCGGAGAAGGGGGGAGAAGGGGAGCAGAAAGGGTTCCAGCCAGCAAGCAGGGCAGGAGAGCTGCTCGCTGCCACGTGTGCTGGGCATCTGGGCAGAGGATGGGTACCTGCCATCCCCAGGGATGCCCGCCTGCCCCTCTCCACCAGCCCCAGTGCCCCCAGCATGGCAGGGGAGGAAGGTGGGAGGCCAAACCCAGCAGCCCCTGCTCCTGGGGAGGCTGTGGGGGCTGAGAACATGCCCCAGCTCAGTGCACATCTCAGGGGTGGGAGCACCATGGCAGGATGTGGTGGGGCTGGTGGCGCCCAGCGGAGCTGCCTGGGGCCGAGGCCGAAGGAGCTGGTGCTCATTCCTTGGCACTAATTCCTGGGGGAGCCGGGCCGAGCCGTGCGGCCACAGAGGAGATCAGATGGAGCCAGGGGTCACCTCATCAGGACATGTGGCTGGGTCTTCCTCTTCTAAAGGATCTTCACTTGCATGGCGTGATGCTGGTGCCACCTTCTAGGGTCGCTGTGATGGTAAAACTAAGGTGTCTCGTCTCCCACGTCCCCAAAATGAGAGTGTTGCCAGCACCCCCGTGACATTCACCTTCTTTTCTACCTCCTCTGGTGGGACACGGGAGGTCCGAGGTACCAGGGCGCTGAGTGAAGCCTTTCCATGAAGAGATGTAGGGCCACCTTCCCACACGCCATCTGAGGAGACATTCCTCGGGGAGGTGAACACATCTGTGCAGCATGTCTGGCCCGAGCAGGAGCTGGGAGCTCGAAGAGGGATGGGGGAGAGCCGGAGGGTGGGCCCCTGCCCTGCTCCTCCACGCCCCAGGGCTGGCTGCTGCCCCCCTCAGCCATGTTCTTGCTGCAGCAGCATCACCCCACCGTGTCCCCAGCACAGCTCCATCCTCTTCTCCCCTGTCTCCCAGCAGGGACTGGCCACGCTTCCAGACCCAGAGGAGAGCCCAGCCAGGTTTGGAGCCAGCCTCCATGGGAGGAGGAGGAGGAGGAGGAGCAGAGGCATCCAGGGCCACCGAGGGCTGCCCGGGGAGCTGGGGGCTCTCCTGGCCGGGCAGCTCCTGCCCGCACCGCTGCTGCCCTCTAGTGCTGCCTGTCCCCAGCCGGACTGGTGGCACTGGGATGGACTGGGAAGTGGGCTCTGGTAGCGGGGCTGCGCTGTGCTGCTGAGGGTGCTCATGGCCCGGGGGCAAAGCCCCGTAAAACCCGCTGCGGGCGAGCCCGCCGTCACATCGCTTGGCCCACGGGACCGGCGGGGAAGGGAAACTGAGGCACAGCGGCTCTCCCTCCCCGGCTCGCACCGCAGCTCACGGCTCCGCTCCGACGGTGCCCCCGGGGGATTACGGGGAGTCCGAGCAGAGACCGGGGGGTTGCAGCCAAGCACGGGGGGTCTGGGCTTGGGGGGGGGGAGCTGGGTTTAGCCCCCGGAGCCCTGAGGTGCCCATGTGGTGGGGTTTGGGTGGGGAGAAGTGGCGGGGTGCTGGGTGTGGGAGGGTTTGAGGATTGCCTTTGTCCCTCCAGACTTGGCCGCTTTGGGGGACGGGAGGGACGGAGCCCCTCCGCCCCCGCGTTCCCTGCCCTGACACCCCCTTGCAGAATGGGGAGCGTACCGCTTTAAGAGCCCGCCGCCCATACTCAAGATGGCGCCGGCAAGGCGCGCCTCTGCTTCAACAGCGCACTGCGCCTGCGCACAAGCCCTGCCCGGAGTGAGGCACCCGGCGGGCGCCGCGCGGACGGATAGGCTGTGAGCCGGGGGCGGGGCAGCGGGGCGTCACGTGGGCGCCTCCGCCCCGCCCCTTCCGCGCCCCGCCCCGCCCCGCCCGTGGCGCAGGTGCGGCGGCCGCGGGGGCGGTGCTGGGGGCCCGGGCCGGGGCCGGGGCTCGGCCGGGGCGGCGGAGGTGCGGGCCGGGGCGGCGGAGCGGCGCCCGGGGCGGCGGAGGTGCGGGCCGGGGGGGTCTGGGGCCGTGTGGGGCGGGCGCGCGGCTGGCCCTGCGCCTCGCGGGGGTGCCGCCGGGGTGGGGGGGGCGGACGGGGGTGCTGGGGGGCGGCACCAGCCCTCGGATCAGGGCGTGGGGCGCTGAAGGGAGCCCCGGAGCGGGGGGGTTCCCGGTGCGGGGCCGGGGTGTTCTCCGTGCAGCGGGACAGCGTGTCCGAGGCGCCTGCGGCCCCGCCGGCTCGGAGCGGCACGTCTTGGCTGGGTGCTGTTGCCTGAGCAGGTCACTCCTCCTCTTCCAGCAGCCCCAGGAAGCACCGGAGCGAAGGCGGGAGCTGCTGAGCCTCGGGTGACGGTACCGGCTCGTTGGATGGGTGAGTGATGCTGGAGAGCTGGGCCCGTGTGAACCGCATGAAGTTCAACAAGGCCAAGTGCAAGGTCCTGCACGTGGGTCGGGGCAATCCCAAGCACAAATCCAGGCTGGGAATGGATTGAGAGCAGCCCTGAGGAGAAGGACTTGGGGGTGATGGGTGAGGAGAAGCTCACCATGAGCCGGCAGCGTGTGCTCACAGCCCAGAAAGCCACCCGTGTCCTGGGCTGCATCCCCAGCAGCGTGGCCAGCAGGGCGAGGGAGGGGATTCTGCCCCTCTGCTCCGCTCTCGGGAGACCCCCCCTGCAGTGCTGCGTCCAGCTCTGGGGCCCCAACATCAGAAGGACACGGAGCTGTTGGAGTGAGTCCAGAGGAGGCCATGAAGATGCTCAGAGGGCTGGAGCCCCTCTGCTCTGGAGACAGGCTGAGAGAGCTGGGGCTGTTCAGCCTGGAGAAGAGAAGGCTCTGGGGAGACCTTCTAGCACCTTCCAGTACCTGGAGGGGCTACAGGAAAGCTGGAGAGGGGCTTTTGACAAGGGCATGGAGTGACAGGATGAGGGGGAACGGTTTTAAACTGAAAGAGGGGAGATTTAGATTGGATATCAGGAGGAAATTCTTTGCTGTGAGGGTGGTGAGACCCTGGCCCAGGTTGCCCAGAGAAGCTGTGGGAGCCCCGTCCCTGGCAGTGTTCAAGGCCAGGTTGGATGGGGCTTGGAGCAACCTGGTCTGGTGGAAGGTGTCCCTGCCCATGGCAGGGGGGTGGAACTAGATGATCTTTAAGGTCCCTTCCAACCCAAACCAGTCTGTGATTCTTGTGATGGCCGTTGGCCTCTGCTGCGGGCGAGCGCCGGTGCTGAGAGCAGAGAGCTGGGGGCAGCTGGTGGTGATGTGATGTGGTGCCAGGGACATGCCGCCCACTTCTCTTACTGTCTGTCTCTGCCGCAGCGCGCCTGGGCAGAGCTGGTGTCCTCTCCGTCTATTTGAGTGCTTGAGGAATTCCCATCTGAAGGAGCCTCTGGGAATAGATGGGGCGAGAAATAGGGCGGCCAGAGCCTGGGAGTCTGTTAATACAATGTGTGTTACCGGCCTCTGGACACTGTGAGCTTTCATTTGTCCCAGTTAATCTTGAAGGCTGTACCTCAGGGGTTTTTTTCAGCCAGAGCAGAAGAAACTTTATCTTTTTACACTTGTGCAGAGCAGGTGTTTGTGAAATCCTCACTGTATCACTGCCCAGGTGTTGGTGGTGCTGCTGTGGGGCAGGGCTGTGAGCATCAGCACCTGTGTGCCTCTGACTGCCTTTGTTCCCAGAACAACTTGAAAACTGGTTTATCTTTGTTTTTAAAATACTGCTTGGATGCTGGTTGTGTAAAATAGCGAATTGTTTTAGTTCTTTGGGATGCAAAGGCCAAATCCTCTTCTTGCCGGCCCGAGCTGGAGCTTTGCTGAGCTGCTGCTTTCTGAAACGGCCTCCCACCCACCGCACCGTGGTCGGGGAAGGTCTGTAGTACATGGCCTTAAACTTGGTTGCACCAAATTATCTTTTGAGGTTTGGTTTTGGTTTGCACAGGATTTTGTGGTGTTGTCACTAACAGTTGTTCTCCAGTAACTCCAGAAGCTGACATGGTTTGGGAGCAGCACCCAACCAAAAGTGGGTTTTTTTTTATGGACTTGTGTTGTACCATGAGCCCTGAATACCAAAGCTCATTCCTCCTTCCTCCTGCCGGGTTTGGAGGGGGTCACTGGGAGGTTGTGCCCCACGGACGTGCTTTGCCCTTGCCTCGTGTCCCTCGCCGTACAGCCGTGCTGCTGCCGTGTGCTCTTGGCAGCCCCGTTGCGTTTCAGGACTGGGCAGTGCTGCGAGGCAGGATTTGCTTTTAATCTAAATACTTTCCTTCGGTCGTTCTCCAGCATTGCTTTGTCTGCTTCACATTTGATCCAGATTGGTATTTTTTTTTAAAAAAAAAGCCACGAAGCTGGTAATTGAGTGAGAAATGTGTCTGTAACACCCATATTTCAGGAGATACCTGTTAATGATGCGTTATTCTTTCGGCTCTAGGTGTCTTGGCGAGGTGAAAAGCCGGTTGGGCAATTGTCACGTTGTCCGGATAAAGAGCTGCTCCTCACCAACAACTGGTTTAACGGGAGGAGCGGTGGGGCGAGCTCGTAGGTCGGCAGCCGTTACCGTCACGCGAGCTGGCAGGGCTCAGCAGAGGGGCTTCCAAAACCCGGGGGCAGCGGCGGGTGGCATCGTGCTCGGGGACCTGGAATCATCCCCCGCAGCACCCAGGCTCGTGCTGGTGCCACCCGGGTTTGGTGTGAGGATTTTAAGTGCAGGGTGGTGTACACAAATGTATTTTTTTTTTTTTAACCTGGAAATAGGATTTTCCAGGACGTGTCTGTGCGGCAGCGGTGACACCCTCCCCTCACGTCGAGGTGCTTCTTGCTTCTGATCCTCTGCCCTGTGCCCACCTTCACCCACCTCCTTCCCCATCACACAAATTATTTCACGGTTCCTCATTTTCTTCTTCCATCCTTGGTGTGGAAGGTGGCCCCAGCTGTGTCTCCAGCTGGATCTGGTCACTAGTGAAGGAAGGCAAACCTGCCCCCCAGAAGTCCTCACCTTGAGCACGCTCACGTAGGGGTAGAGTTCATATGTGTAATTTCACGAGTCATTTGGCTGTTCTGGGGGTGGATGAAGTCTGACCGGGCAGCCAGGCGAGGGCTGGCGTTGCCATCGGCTGCTCTCAGACTCATCCAGCGGGTTTGTCCGGGAGCGTGGATTGAGGTGTGAGTGCCCGAGTGCAGAACTGACCACGTGGGTTTGAGTATGTGCATCTTGCATCATGCTTTTAATTACTCCCTCTGGAATAACAACCTGCTCTTGGTTACGCAGCACGGCTTCATGTGCAGTTGTTTCTGAAGGACTGTGTCCAGTTCTGGGCCCCACGCTTCAAGAAGGATGTTGAGGTGTTGGAGCGAGTCCAGAGGAGGGCGACCAAGCTGGTGAAGGGTCTGGAGGGTCTGACCTATGAGGAACGGCTGAGGGAGCTGGGGGTGTTTAGCCTGGAGAAGAGGAGGCTCAGAGGTGACCTTAGTGCAGTCTACAACTACCTGAAGGGAGGTTGTAGTGGAGTGGGGATTGGCCTCTTCTCCCAGGCAGCTAGCGATAGGACAAGAGGACAGAGCCTCAAGCTTTGCCAGGGGAGGTTCAGGTTGGACATAGGAAGCATTTCTTCTCAGCAAGGGTCATTAGCCATTGGAAGGGGCTACCCAGGGAGGTGGTGGAGTCCCCATCTCTGGAGGTGTTTAAGAAAAGCCTGGACATGGCACTTAGTGCCCTGGTCTAGTTGCCATGGTGGTGTCAGGGCAATGGTTGGACTCGATGATCCCAGAGGGCTCTTCCAACCTCACTGACTCTGTGATTCTGATTCTGTGACTGGATGGGGTTTTCGGAGGTCCTCTTCTGAGTCCCTTGAGCATGGGAGCCCACCCACCCATCTCAGGGTGACTTGGGCAGCACCTGAAGGCAGAGCAGATGCGGGACCGTGGGGAGCCTGCCCCGTCAGACGGACCCGGCACGCCGCTTCGGCCAAGGTGACCCTGGGCGCATCTCCACCTGCTTACTGGGAGAAGCAGCAAACCCAGATGGTTTGGACGTCTGTGGTGCCGCGTACCCATCGCTGTCACGCTGCAGGTGTTTAACGCGTTTCAGGGCTTGCTGCGGTGCCGCTGGCGGTGTTTTGGGGTTGTTCCCTTTCTGCATGGCTGTGTGATGGCAGGTGGGGTGTCGGGTGCGTGTCCCTGCATCCTTAGGGTGAAACCATGGAGGGTTTCCTCAAGAGCCCTTCGTTCCTCAGGGCTGAGGAGTGGGTGGCACTGCGGGGAAGCTGGCTGTTGCCGCACCCTGCTGTTATCTGGAGAAGAAAGAAGTGGCTGGGCTGTAGGGCGGCGTCGGGTCATCTCCAGGACAGAGCAGGCTGCCGTGGAAGCTCCTTCTGTCTCCATGTGGCTCTTCTTCAGTCGATCTTCAGCAGAAGATGGGTTTGTCTGCGCAGTGGATGTGTGTGTTTTATTCAGGAGAAGGGACGCTCTGGTGAGAGTTAGGGGAGATGAGAGTGCCCAGACGAGCGCTTTGGTTGGATAGAGGCAACCGGTGGCTTTTTGGGGAGTGGGAGATTTTCATCATGTCCCTGATTTTCATTCTAACAGTCCTTTTGCCTCTTCATGGGTTTTTGCTTTAAGCAGAAAACGTTCAAGAAATTTACGTACTGTAGTGAGACCTACACAGGGTGTGTAAAATTACCTCTTTTTTTAATGACACCTGCTACAATATCACTTTTTAAACAGTTTTAAATGACGACATACTGCTGCAGTCAGCGGCAGTCCATGCCTGCTCTTCTTGGCTGGGTCTTGGCTGGGTCTTGGCTGGGTCTTGGCTGGGTCTTGGCTGGGTCTTGGCTGGGTCTTGGCTGGGTCTTGGCTGGGTCTTGGCTGGGTCTTGGCTGGGTCTTGGCTGGACTTCATGATCTTTTAGGTCTTTTCCAACCTTAACAATTCTGTGATTCTTTGAGACCGTAAGGACCACAATCCATAAAGGGAAAATCCTTTCTCTGTTTGTATAGCGCTGCGTGACAATGCATCGAACAGTTCCTGATGAAATGTACGTGCAGTTGCATTTCCAGAAGGCTTTACAGCAAACAGCCCCTGTTACAGCAAAAATCCCCCGTTAAATCCGTTGTAACCTATATTTCAAATTCTATATTTCAGTAATTTGAGCGTTTTCTACCTTGCCAAGCGAGAGCAGAGCTGCAGTCTCCCCAAAATAAGTCCTAACCCGATACCTCGTCGTGCTGTTTGAATTTCAGGGTGTGCGGTGAAGCGTCTCATAAAAACAAACAAAAAAGGTCAGGTTCTCTGCAGGAAGAGCTGCAGTACCTGGTGCTTCACAAAAGTGTGCAGTGAGAGGTTTCCAGCTGGAACTTGATGTGAGCTTGAAACTAAACTGGACTACAAAATAGAATCCGAAGTGTTTGTTGAAATCTTGCTGTTGTAGCCGTGATGCTCCTTACTCTTTAAAAGGGAAAAAGGAAAGGAAAAGGGGGGGGAAAAAGTGGTGGTGGTTCAGGAGAGATGGTACTTTATCAGTGGTGCTGAGGGACATGGGTTAGTGGTGGGCTTGGTAGTGTTGGGTTAATGGTTGGACTTGATGATCTTAAAGGTCCTTTCCAACCAAAATGATTCTGTGGTTCTGATATTTGGCTTTTTTTTTGTCTAACACAGCTTTGGGCGTAAGCTTTCTCCGTTAGATCTGAAGGACTTCAGCTCTGTAACAGCAAATTCTCGTCCTTTTGGGGTTCCAGTAAAATAACTAAATGTAACGGGTACGGAAGGCGCGGGTGATTGTGTCTCTGTGATGGTATCTCTGCGGTGGTGAGTCGTGGAATCGGGAGGTGAAGATCCCCTGTGCTTGGGTGGCCGTGCCGGAATGTATTTTTGGGAATGGGGGAAAGAATATAAGCTTCTTGCTAGACTGGTTCTAGGGATCCGCCTGTCGCAATATGAGGAATCTCATTTAAGAAACGTTACTGAGCTTTGAAGTGTGTCTGGGTTTAGCACGTACACTCCGTGCGCTTCCCTACCATAAAGTGGAAGAAGCAGCTTTATATAAACCCCACGTTTGGCCAGTACCGTTGGTTTTCGTGCTGCCTTCAAGACTTTTCTGTATTAAGATCTTCTCGTCTTGCATCCAAGTCACTTTCCCACTTGATTTGGGGGCCGACGTGCTGTGGGTGGTTTGATACGCTGCTGTGTGTTGCACCGCTCCGGGCTGAAGCTGCAGGTCGTGGGGCTGGTCCCTGCAGACCCCGTCACGGGGAAAGGATGGAGGGAGGTCCTGCAGCCTTTAGGGCGCCTTCGTGGCCCTGACTCCTCTCTGCTTCTCGTCAGCATGGACCTCACTGTAGCTCCTCCAGCACGGTCTGCGGCCATCTCGCCTTGGAAGGTGTCATCCTCCTTAACCAAGACGAGACGTGACGGCACGGGGCTCCTCGCTGGAGGGATGTCGGAGCAGAGCACGGAGCGTCGCCTCCCTGGGGCCCCTGTGAGTACGTGTCGAAGAACAACAGAAGAACCTCGAACGAGCCCGGAAACAATGCAAGTCTTTGTGCTCAGCTTGTGTGGGGACATTTCCCAGTTCCTCCGAAACCATCTATTGTTGCCGACCAGCCCTTGCCAAATGCCAACAGCTCGCCCGGCGTTTGTTTGCCTGTGCCTGAGGACAAGGTGCTGCGTGGAGCTGTGGGGGGGAGCGGCAGGGTCCCAGCAGCCTTGTGTCGGGGCTGGGGGGCTCTGTGCCACCCGCCCGCTGCCGTCCCAGGGGCACGGCTTCTCCTGTTCCCTGCGTTGGAGCAAGTCCAGAGGAGGGCGACCAAGCTGGTGAAGGGTCTGGAGGGTCTGACCTCCGAGGAACGGCTGAGGGAGCTGGGGGTGTTTAACCTGGAGAAGAGGAGGCTCAGAGGTGACCTTAGTGCAGTCTACAACTACCTGAAGGGAGGTTGTAGCAGAGTGGGAGTCAGCCTCTTCTCCCAGGCAACTAGTGATAGGACAAGAGGACACAGCCTCAAGCTTGGCCAGGGGAGGTTCAGGTTGGACATTAGGAAGCATTTCTTCTCAGCAAGGGTCATTAGGCATTGGAAGGGGCTGCCCAGGGAGGTGGTGGAGTCACCATCTCTGGAGGGGTTTAAGACAGGCCTGGACATGGCACTTAGTGCCCTGGTCTAGTTGCCATGGTGGTGTCAGGGCAATGGTTGGACTCGATGATCCCAGAGGGCTCTTCCAACCTCATTGATTCTGTGCTTCTGTGTGATTCTGTTGGGCTGGGGGAGCCCCGGAGCCCCCCTTGGACACCCCGGGAAGGGAGCTGTGGTCTGTGGGGAGAGGAGAGGAATGGGAGGAGTGGGTGATGCTCGAGGGTGGAGCAGTGGTCTGCTCGGAGGAGGAACAGGCAGGCAACGAGAAGTGGGTGTAGGTAAATACCTGCTTTTACGACCATGCAGTCAAAATGCAGTGGCAAAAGACACGTTGATAATCATCACCGAGCCACGAAACCCTTCTGTGAAGTGATTTATGTGCTGTCAAACTAAGGCAGTGCTAATAGCAATGTCACAGATACACCTCAGGCTGCTCCTGGCTGTGTCACCGGTGCCCACGTGAAACAGCAGCAGCGGATGAGAGTCTGTGGGCTCTCTGAGGCTTGGGGGTCTCAACGTGTTTTACAACACTTTGTTTTTCCCTGAAGATATCTCTGTGTCGCATTCTGTGCCCGAAGGGAACTTAATGATGGTGTAAAGAATCACAGACTCAATGAGGTTGGAAGAGCCTCTGGGATCATCGAGTCCAACCATTGCCCTGACACCACCATGGCAACTAGACCATGGCACTAAGTGCCATGGCCAGGCTTTTCTTAAACCCCTCCAGAGATGGTTATCAGCTCAAGTTGGTGCAGTGTCATCCCTGCGGAAGGGGACACTGGTCCCTTCAGGCAGCACAGGGAACTGGAGGAAGGAATGACCTGGAAAATAGCATCCTCTCTTTATAAAGCTACGAAGTGACTTTCAAGGGTTCCACCGGTGTGTGAACCTCAATTCCTTTTCAGATGAGGGCTGAAAACCTCGGAGCTCTTCTGTGAATGCCGCCTCCAACTTCGTATGCACGCTGGTTTGATTTTTTTAGCAGTTAAAGGAAGAAATTACAATTGTTTTGTTTGTTGGGTTTGGTTTTGTTTTTTTTTTTTCTAAGGTCACTGCCCAGCCCTCTCGCACTTATGTCTGCACGTCGAGCCCGGCCTGGCAGGGATATGTGTTTCATGGGCTGGGATACGACAAAATCCAAACCAGCTCCCTTAGTTGACCAGTGCAGTGAAGTTTCTCTCTTGTGGAGTAACCTCCTCTGCCCTGAAAGAGAACTTTTTTTATTTTAAATTTTTTTAGGGCCAAGGTGAGCCTCTGGAGGGATAACGTTGCAGTAAAGCCTTGCTTGGCTTTACAAAGGTGCCTTGCAAGCCAGGTACCTGCTATATTGACATAGTGGCTAAATGATACTTTTTTCTCTCCTTTCCTTTGTTTTTTTTTGGTTACAATTGGTTTATTCCATGTTTTTCCTTATTTGTGTACCGTTGGATCTGGTGATTGTGGGATGTGCCTGCCCCTGTGAAGAGATGCTGTGGGGAGGGGGAGGAAGAAGCGCCCTGAACGTCACAGCTCCACTTCGCTTTGCTGATCTCTGAGGAAAAGGACAGTCCTGTGAGGTGGGCTTGGGTTCCTGGGGTGCAACAGCCGTGGGGGGGTAAGCTCGCTCCTTCCCCGCAGCAGCAAGGGCTCGTGGAGGCGGCTGCTCAGGGCTACTCCCTGCTCCTTCATCAGTTGTATTCTCCTGGTGCCACGTCTCTGTGGTGCTGGTGGAGCCGGAGCTGAACCTCCTGGGAAAAACCACTGCAGGAACTTCTGCCATGCTCTGACACCTACCTGAAGGGAGGTTGTAGTGAAGTGGGAGTCGGCCTCTTCTCCCAGGCAACCAGCGATAGGACAAGAGGACACAGCCTCAAGCTTTGCCAGGGGAGGGTCAGGTTGCACATCAGGAAGCATTTCTTCTCAGCAAGGGTCGTTAGCCATTGGAAGGGGCTGCCCAGGGAGGTGGTGGAGTCCCCATCTCTGGAGGGGTTTAAGAAAAGCCTGGACATGGCCCTTAGTGCCCTGGTCTAGTTGCCATGGTGGTGTCAGGGCAACGGTTGGACTCGATGAGTCCAGAGGGCTCTTCCAACCTCATCGATTCTGGGATTCTGTGACTTGGAAAGCACTGACCCTGCGTGCTGGAAGGGCTGCGGCGAGCCCGGGCGTCGCTGGCCGGGGCCTCCGAGCGCGGTGGCTCACCGGTGTCCCGGCTCGCCAGTCCCACTCCTCTGGCTGCAGAGAGGACAGGGCGACGGCGGTGGCACTGGGATGGGCGCTGCGGCGAGGCTGGGGGAGCGGATCTGCTGGGCGTGCTGGTGATGGCGAAGCATGAAACGGGGAGCAGAGCTTGCGGGGGCTGAGGCTGGCGTGGGGGCAGCGGCCGGGGCTGGGCCCGCTCGGCGGGACAGCGGCGGGTGCTCCGGCTTCCTGGTGGCTCGTGCCGTCATCTGAGTCACTTCCAGGCGTCGCGGGGCCGACCCCGGCGGGTTTTGCTTCGTTGCTTCCCTTTGCTCGGCTGCGATGGGGCTGAAGAAGGCAGAGGAGGCGGCGGGGAGCAGCTGGAGGAGGATGGCTTCGGGCTCGCGCTGGGCGCACCGGGAGCCTTCTGGTACGTAGCCCGCGGCGGGGGCACCCCGGGCAGTGCCCCGACCCGGGAGGGAAGAAGCAGCCGTTGCCTGATGGAGTATTGTGGTAAATTACCTGAGTAGATAAGCACGGGAACAGTCTTTTTATTTTTTGTGTGCATGGTTTAGCCTGGAAAGGCGTTGCCTGCCCGTAGAGGGAGCGTTCTGGTAAGAAAACGTGAGTTAAACCTGTGTCTGCAGGAGCAGCTTTAGGACTTGGGAGGGGAGGGAGCTCTGGATTATCACCTGCTGGGTCCTGCGCACGCGCTGGGTGTTAACTGGGCTCTGCTGCCGCTGGAAGGGGCTGGGGTTTGGGTTTTAACACTGTAACTGAGAACAAACCTGGGGATGGACTGGGGGGAGCAGGACATTGCTCCGATTTCCCCTCTTCAAACAGGACCCAGCTGAGGGTCTCAGCCTCTGCCAGCGCTACGAGTTTGTGCTTTTTGTGCAAAATATGTGAATGCAGATGTATTTTTCAACTTCCCCTCCCACATATATATATATATACACACACACAGAGTCTTGATGGAAAATACCTCTAAAACTGTGTTACGCCGCAGACGAGCCCCGTGACATGAGCACAGAGTTTCGTTAGTTCTCTGCCAGGGTGGAGCCCTGCTTACCGCGGGCACCGCAGCGCTTTAATGCCCTTTAATTATTTTATTGTTACCTGGCAAATAATAGCTTTGAACCCCTGGGTTTCTCCTGCCGTTGGTTCTCCACGCCGCTGGGGGACTGCAGCCGCCCCGGCGCTGGGCTTCGGGAGCGAGCTCACGTGCCGGCCCCAGCACCCGCTTCCCCTCGGCCAGTGCTCTATACTTTCTTTACTGGTGTGTTTTGCACCAGTTCAATGAGTAAACAGGGTGTAAAAGTGAAGTAACGTTGTGTTCCACAGAGCCAGCGAGGAGCCCAGCGCGTCGCTTCGGATGATGCCAAGGCTTTTTTTGTGTGGTGGCTTTTTTTTTTATGTAATAGGAAGTGCTTTCTGCAGAGTGTGTAATTCGTACTGTTTGCTAATGCTGGCTGGCTTTTTCCCTTCCTGAAATAAGGCTGAGCTGTGGATTTGGTTCCTCTATAATTCTCTTGAAAAATAAGTATGTTTGCCAGAGAAAAGCGAACACGGCCTGTCATCTCGTTAAGATGAAAAGATCCCCACTTTCAGGTTGCAAGAGCTATTTTTGAGGCAAGACCTGATTTTTTTTCCAATTTAACTTATTATTATGTTTTCAGAGCCTGTGCTTTTGTAGTTTCCCTGCCATCGCAGAGAAGAGGAGGAGAAATTGTATTGCAGTCTACAACTACCTGAAGGGAGGTTGTAGCAAAGTAGTAGTCGGCCTCTTCTCCTGGGCAACCAGCGATAGGACAAGAGGACACAGCCTCAAGCTTCGCCAGGAGAGGTTCAGGTTGGACATTAGGAAGCATTTCTTCTCAGCAAGGGTCATTAGCCATTGGAAGGGGCTGCCCAGGGAGGTGGTGGAGTCACCATCTCTGAAGGTGTTTAAGAAAAGCCTGGACATGGCACTTAGTGCCCTGGTCTAGTTGCCATGGTGGTGTCAGGGCAATGGTTGGACTCGATGATCCCAGAGGGCTCTTCCAACCTGGTTGATTCTGTGATTCTGTGAAATGACAGGTCTTGTGTCATGGTCTGGCACGGGCAGCTCCTGGAGGTGTCTGGGTCTGGCAGCAGGTCGAGGGTACTTAATTAAGATTATTAAATTTAATAGCACACTTCCAGACTGCATTTTGTAGCTTCATGTGCGGGTGGTTAAGAGTCATCATTCACTTGAGTTCTTTTAGTAGTTTGCCTACATCTTGGAGAAGGACGGGTAGGAGAGCTTGGCACATCTGGAGAGCATCACAGCTGCATTTCTCCTGCGAGGATCCTTCCTCCGTGATGGGCTTTGCCCAACTCTAGCAGTAAATGTGAGGAACCGTGGGAGGTGAAATGGTCAAAAAAAGAAAAAAGAAAGTCATTGCAAACCTGTTGAGAGCACACGTGGAGATGAGTTAAAAGATACATCAGCGGATGTCACTTGCCTTGCGAACATGGTGTTGAGCTGAGTCATTTTTTACCTGCTTGTTAGAGTGGATTTCTAATTGCTCTGTCAGGTGGTGATCAGCAGATAGACATTGATTCACAGTCTCTGTGGGAAATACAAAGGGGAAGAAGGAAATACCTTGGGAGGCTTTTTAGACCAAGAACTTAGAAATATAATTGGTTTTGTATAGAGAAAAACATTATCTGAGGCATTCGGGCTGCTCTGGTGTTTGAGATTATAGTTGCAGAAGTTAGTGTGAACTTGTGCACCATTAGCAGATGGGGGCTTTGACACTTCATTTTCAAACCCACCCCAGTCCTACCTCCAGCAGAGCTCTGGTGCACCCACGTGCCGGCCGTGGGTGACATGGGACAGTCACCTGAGCTACAGCAGCTGAGATGGGGGCTGGTTTTTGAGGTGGTTGCTTGCAGTTTGTTGGTCTCATTGCTGTAATTGAGCCTCTCTCATGGCTGGCAGCTGGTTATTCAGGATCCAGTTTGAGCCCTTTTCCCAGCAGGCAGTGGACTGGGAAGTGGGGGGTATGTGTGTAGGATCCCTTGTTATGGAAGGATTTTCCTCTGTGGGGCTTGGCTTGGCCGTGCAAAGGTTTCTAAACTTCTTCTCTTTTAAGAACCCGGGCACCCTATCTGCTGTGTGCCTTCCCAGTTGGGTTCAGATGCCATACTGGGACTTGATGCTTGTTCCTGGCGTGTGGCAATACGAAATCTAGTGCGAGAGCTTTGCCTGGAATTGTAAACATCCAGTTCTGTCCGGAGGAGTTGCTTGTTCTAGCCCAAACTTCAGGTGGTATCGCTGCGTTTCTCCCTCCCATGGGAAGAGCAGTGTGGCCTCCTGGTCTTCAGGACAAAGCATCAAGTGGGCATCAGTCCAGTTGGCTTAGAAAATGAGTCTTCCTGCTTGTGCTCTTAAAAATTTCCCTTTGCTCCTAGGTGTGGAAGCTCTGGCCATGGATCAGAAAGGCTATCGACGGGGGAGCTTCCAGAGCAGCACTAGTGATGAAGATATGCTGGAAATAGCAGGAGCATCTCTGGACTTCTCCATGGCAGATGATGACCCGCCACTCGACAGGGAGATGGGAGGTAATACCTGTGCCTCTATCTGCTTTCTGCATTTTTTTGTACTGGTTGCATTGTCTCCCAGGTAACTAGCGATAGGACAAGAGGACACAGCCTCAAGCTTCGCCAGGGGAGGGTCAGGTTGGACATTAGGAAGCATTTCTTCTCAGAAAGGGTCATTAGCCATTGGCAGCGGGTGCCCAGGGAGGTGGTGGAGTCCCCATCTCTGGAGGGGTTTAAGAAAAGCCTGGACATGGCACTTAGTGCCATGGTCTAGTTGCCATGGTGGTGTCAGGGCAATGGTTGGACTCGATGATCCCAGAGGGCTCTTCCAACCTGATTGAGTCTGTGATTCTGTGAGTGAGAAGCATTGGTTTGTGGTTGTAAAACCTCTGTCCGTGCGCAAAGCGGACGGACATGTGCAAGATCTACATCCCGAGTGCGTTGTTGGGCTCCATCCATAGAATCATAGAATGGTTTGGAAGGGACCTTAAAGATCATCTAGTTCCAACCACCCCCCCACAGGCAGGGACACCTTTCCTCTAGACCAGGTTGCTCCGCTGGCACGTGCGGCTTGGAGCGGTGGTGGTGGCACGTTGTGGGGCTGCCCTAAACCCGGTGCAGAGCGGAGCGGCTCCCGGGCAGAGGCTCTCTCTGCGGGCAGGGTGCCTGAGTCCGCGGGCAGAAGTAAAAGAGGAAATTTGAAAGGGGAAAGAGTTGCTTGCCCAACTGCCAGTTTCAGTTCACTCTGCAAATTTCCCCTGCTGACTTCAGGAAGCGTTTGCTGGCACGTGTTTGGGTGTCGGGTACGCAGCCTGGAGATGTGGTGGCACAGGCTTGACTGGAGCTGGCGAGCTGGTAACTGAGGTTCTCCTGTGGTGGAGTTGGCTGCTGGCCTCTGGCTGGGACCTGCTGCTTTCGCTGTCTGGTGTGTTGTCGGGTGGGAGTGAGCGAGTGACACCTTTTGGAACCAGGACCCAGCCCTCTTACCCCCTTCTCCAAGACTCTCCTGCAAAGAGTGGTGGCATCTCAAGTTGAAAAACCAGCCACAACTGGAGCTCCTGGGTCCTGTCAAGTGAGCAGAGGAGGAAGCATCCCCTGCTGTGTGGTAATTTGTAAATCTGGAGTGTGTTTGGCAGCCAGTGCTCCTCCGTGCTTTCCTAACGAGCCCTTGACTGATGACAGGGCTTCCGTACGGTGTCAGGTCCCCGACGGGAGCCACCAGCCTTGCCCGCTGCCTGGAACACAGGATGAAAAATATCTTCACGTAGGATCTAGACTGACTATGAGACTTTGTTCTGAACTGGTATTTGCAAGAATGCCCCTGCTTCCCAAAGGCTGGAGCTCTTCAGGAGTCTGGGCCAAAATGGAGATATTCTGAGCACTTCAGGCTGGTTTCAGTCACAATGATTTAACGTGGTCTGCGGTGGCTTTTCACCCCTGCTGCACTGCTGGTTGGTATGGAAAACTCGCTGTGAGCAGCACAGTCTCTCACTCTTATCTTCTCTGGTTTGGACTTCAGCATTTCATCAAGAAGAGGTAACAGATAAGACTTTCCTTGTTTTTTTTTTTCCCCCCATGCTGTTAAGTTGCACTCGGGAATCAAACTTGGCTTTTTAATAAAATCCCCTGATGCTTTTCTAGTTTTCCTTGGTTTGGTACTAAGGTAACAGTGTTACACCAGGCAGCGAGTGAATCTTGGCAGGGCTTCTCCAAATTGTTGTCAAAGCAAAGGTTTTAATCTTGGTCAAAGGCTTGATGGGTGGCACAGTCTTAAGGATACAGTCGTGCTTTCCACAAGTGGTTTCATCTATTTGGCATCTCCTCCCTTCTGTGCCACAGTAAAGGTGACCAGAGCTACGTGTGGTGTTCGAGGTGAGTTTGTACAGCAGTAAATCTTTTCTGCTTCTTAGTTTAAGGGATTTTTAAAAAAAAAGCTATTTCCTTGTTGACTGTTCTCAAGTATTGAGCAATGACTTGCGGAGCATTATCCGCAAACACTTGAGCTTTTGAGTCAGACGTGCTGACTTAGAGCATGACGTTGTTCCAAAGAAAACTCTACCCAACGCTTCATGGATACCCAAATACATGGTCAGTTAGATTATATCTGCAGTCCTGTTGATTTTTTTTTTTTTTTTTTGAAGAAATATAAGATTTATGAGGCCTGATTCCTTGAACAAAATCTGCTGGAACTGCTGCCTTCCCGAGCAATACCTCCTAGATGGGGGGTGGCTTCTGTCAAGTGGTTTGTTATGAGGGTAAGTTACAGAATCACAGACTCAGTCAGGTTGGAAGAGCCCTCTGGGATCATCGAGTCCAACCATTGCCCTGACACCACCATGGCAACTAGACCATGGCACTAAGTGCCATGTCCAGTCTTGTCTTAAACCCCTCCCGAGATGGTGACTCCACCACCTCCCTGGGCAGCCCCTTCCAATGGCTAATGACCCTTGCTGAGAAGAAATGCTTCCTAATGTCCAACCTGACCCTCCCCTGGTGAAGCTTGAGGCTGTGTCCTCTTGTCCTATCACTGGTTGCCCGGGAGAAGAGGCCGACTCCCACTCTGCTACAACCTCCCTTCAGGTAGTTGTAGACTGCACTAAGGTCACCTCTGAGCCTCCTCTTCTCCAGGCTAAACACCCCCAGCTCCCTCAGCCATTCCTCGTAGGTCAGACCCTTCCCCACCTTGGTCGCCCTCCTCTGGACTCACTCCAACACCTCAACATCTCTCTTGAAGTGCGGGGCCCAGAACTGGACACAGTACTCAAGGTGTGGCCTCACCAGTGCCGAGTACAGAGGGACAATCCCTTCCCCAGACCGGCTGGCTACACTATTCCTGATAGAGGCCAGGATGCCATTGGCCTTCTTGGCCACCTGGGCACACTGCTGGCTCATGTTTGTACTGATTTCTAAGTCCTTGAGATCCCTTTCCAAAACTATTAAAATACAAATGGTTTCCTCTGAACAGGTTGAAGCAGTTCTGGTTGGGTGTGTGAGTCAGGCAGCGATGGGCAGCGATTCTTTAGTGCTTTTCTTTAGTGGCCCTTTGCTCCTCGCAGCGGTGGGGCAGACCCTGGGCTCGGGAGGAGCAGGATGTAATGCTGCCCAGGGAGGTGGTGGAGTCACCATCTCTGGAGGGGTTTAAGAAAAGCCTGGACATGGCACTTAGTGCCCTGGTCTAGTTGCCATGGTGGTGTCAGGGCAATGGTTGGACTCGATGATCCCAGAGGGCTCTTCCAGCCTGGTTGATTCTGTGATTCTGTGACATTGTGGGAGTCTCTGGATGTGCTTTGCCTTGTAGGGGGCAAAGGCAGGGCTGTGGTCCCTTCCTCTTTCAGGGGAAGACTTAAAAACGTTTCGATGGCTGGAAGGTCTCCTTTTTGCTGTAGGATTTAGGAAGGTTTTGTTCTCTTTGAGCTCTAAGGGCAAGAACTGAGAACTGCCATAGCAGCAGCTAACACCCCGAAGTGCAGCAGGGTTAGCGACGCTTGGTTTTATAGGGATTTTTGGGTTCATCCCCTAGCCCTGTCCTTGTCTGTGCTCTCCAGACATGCTTGCTCTATGCAGTGGGAAGCGGAGGTGGGTGGTGTGGCTCGCTGCGACACTGGGGGTGGCCAGCTGTCCCTCAGAAGGATTAAATATGGTCCCTTGCTTTGCTAGCCAGGGGATTTCACTCGCCTGCTGCACCTCTGGCAGGGCAGACTCATTGACCCGCCGTTAGAAGTGCTAAAGGGCCAAGCTCTGAGATGGATCCCGGAGCTGGGTGACATCTCCCCTGGCTTTTTTCTCCAGCCACCTTCCTCCTCGACCTCCAGACAGAAACCCAGGGCTGTCAGCGCAGCATTATCAGGTGAGACCAAAGTCAACCGCTCTGGGGTGTAGTGTTTCAGCCTTGCCAGACGATGTTTAAATGACAAGCTATCGCCAGCAAATTGGAGCCAGGAGAACTTAATCACCAGCCCCTGCGAGCTCTTATGTACTTTGAATGGCAAGATAAAGAGCGCTCGTGGGGCCCCGGAGGGGCTGGGGGAAGCGCTCGGAGGGATTGCTTGTGCAGGGAGGACAAAAGGGAAATTCAGTGCCTGTCTGCTGGGAAGACAGGGAGCAAAGAGGGTTGCTGGTAGCTAGTCAGCAAGCGCAGTGTCAGCTGGGGGGGAGAGAAAGGGGTTTTTTTTAGTACATCAGTTTCAACCCGCCTGGCTCCTGGTGCTGGTGAGAGCAAACGGCGTTAGCCACGAGCCGCTCTCCATCTCAAAGCCTGTGTGCAGTCGGCCTCGGCTGCCTGCAAAAATGCAGATTTCAGTCCCGGGGAATATATTCTGCCGGATAAAACATCCCGAGCGCTGCCTGCACAGCCCCGCTCGCAGCGTCGGGGTGCGGCCCGCGTTCGGGGCACCTCGGGAGCCGCGATACCCAGACACAGCCAGCCTCCTCCGCCCCTGCGTGACCCTCTCCTCGTGCCGCTCCGATCCTGCCCCTTCCAGCGAGGTGCAAGGGCCAGCTCGCTCATGTGACGGGTGACGCCGGGCGTGCGGGGAGGGCCCAGCGCTGCTGCGGGCTCCTCTGCGGCCGGCTCCGGAGGAAGAGGATGCAGCAAGTGCCGCTGTAGGACCAAAGCGCGCCCGCCGTCCCTCGGCCCGCCGGCCATGCGATGGATGGGCTCCCCGAGGCTGAGCGAGGGTGAGGAGGCCCTTCCAGGGAGGAAGAGGGGGACGTGAGCCCGGGGCAGCGTGGCCCCCGCGGAAGCTGCTGGTGGTGGCTCCTGTGCCCGGTGCAGGGGTGGTTGGGCAGGGTGAGCAGTGGGGGTCTGTGCTGGGTTTCTGCTGTGTAATGGTTGGGTGTTTACTGCCCGTCTCCCTCGTGTCTGCAAAACCCTTTAATTTTCCAGATTCACTAGAGAGAGGGAAGCGGCGTGGGGGCAGAGCTCTCCGGCGTGCCGTGGTCTCGTGCAGTGGCCGTGGTCTCGCCGTGCTGGCAGGACAGTTACTAAAGCCCCGTGGCTTTGCTGCGTGGCAAACGGCAGGTGCCTGTAACTTTAACAAGCACTGCCTTTTTTTTTTTTTTTTAAAGCCAGGCAGGCTCTCTGAAGTGGAGCATTAACCCATTTTGGGGAGAAGAGGTGATCAAAATGCTGACAAGTCTGTGTTTAAAAAATCAACTGTACTTCTCTAACAGGGACGCGTTTAACTTGCTGTATGTAGGCATTAAATACTGATTTAGAGATCCCTGCGTTAGGAACTGGGCAGACCTGCACGGTCATCTTGATTGTGTTTCGACAAGGCATTACTGAGCTCATTTTCTTCCTTTACTCCTATCTGGTTATCGTAGGATCCTTGATTTGCAACAAGCCGAAGCAGGAAATATGATCTTGATAAATATTTATGGTTGTCAGCCATTTTATAGTTCGGTATTAATCCTGGAAAAAATATAAGGCCTCTTCTCCCAGGCAACCAGCAATAGGACAAGAGGACACAGCCTCAAGCTTGGCCAGGGGAGGTTCAGGTTGGACATTAGGAAGCATTTCTTCTGAGCACGGGTCATTAGCCATTGGAAGGGGCTGCCCAGGGAGGTGGTGGAGTCACCATCTCTGGAGGGGTTTAAGAAAAGCCTGGACATGGCCCTTAGTGCCCTGGTCTAGTTGCCATGGTGGTGTCAGGGCAATGGTTGGACTCGATGATCCCAGAGGGCTCTTCCAGCCTCATTGATTCTGTGTGATCCTCTGTGCAGCTCCTGGCCGTGGTACGGGCAGGATCACACGGGCCGGTACCTGTGGGATGTTTGGTGCCATATGTCAGGGTATTGCTGAGGCTGCGATGACCTGCAGCCCTCCTCGTGTTGCAGGGCAGGGCTGTGTGCTGGCTTCATGCCCTCGGGGGCTCGTCCGTGTGGCTCTGTGGGAGTGATCCCAGGACAGCTAAAGTCGCTGGTCTGGGCAGTTATTCCAGAAGAGTGAGCAAGGAATGACCCTGAGCTCATCTTCGTGTGGAAAATCCTTCTCAAAGTGGCCTGTTAGCTGGTTTAACACTGCTTTATTAATAGTGTGGGTTTTTTTAGGACAACTGTATCTTTTTATCTTTAGGAAAGATGGTGGTAGGTGTGCCCAAATAAAGCTGAGCAGGCAGTGAAAGCCGCTGTCTGCAGCACGGAGACAGGGATTGTTGTTGTACTTCCAGAAGAGTTGGTCATTCCTGTAGAAACAAAAGTGAGCTCTCCTGGCTGGGCTGCTTGGCTTTGGAGGTGAGTGAGCAGGAGATAGTTGTTCATCTTCCCTTGCTCAAGGTAGACTCAGTGTTGTCTTCTGCATCGTTGGGCTTGGTAGAAACCCGTCACCCCCACTTAGCAAAGCCTTAAAGTACCTCCCCCACCAGAGCCACCTCAGTACTTGTATCTGAAGCCGCTGTGAACGCGATGCAGCCATGGTGGTTCCCTTGGGGACAGGGCAGGAACGAATGTCTGGGTGGATCCTTAATGCCGTTACCACCACTCCACCCTCAAATTTATATTTCAGCTTTTCCAGAAAAGCAGCTGCTATTGAAGTGAGGACATTAAAAGTCCACTGTAATGGGAGAGGGGAGCCTGGGAATGGGGACTGGGCCCAGGTGAGCAAGCTGGTGACCGTGGTGAGAACATCTGGTATGGCTCAGAGCGGCCCAGGTGGGCGTTGGGGTGTCCTGTGGCCTGGGAGGTAGCGGTGTGCTCACAGCCCGGTGCCACCATCGAGCTGGGTCAGACCCTGGCGTGCCTCCCTGCTTCAGCTGCTCGGTCACGGTCTCCACATCTGTGGCCTTTGCTGCGAAGATCTTCAGCTCTGAACTGAAGGTGTGACTTGTTGGAGCTGTGGTTGACTGGGATGGTGCCTCGTCGTGTCCCTTAGATCAAATAACTGCTTCAGAGGGGGTTCATTGCCTCGAGAGGCTGCCGGCAGCACTCATCCATCCAGGTCAACCTGTTATTAGGATGGTTTATTCAAGGAGGTTTTGGTCTGTCAGATTTGTAGAAGAGTGCTTGGGATTTCCAGTGGGGATACTTGAACGGGGAGGTCTCTGAAAGTGTTGATGCCAGCTTGTGTATTTCCAAGCTGTTGGCCTCGTAAGTGCAAAAATATTGTTAAAAACAGAGTGATTCCTCGAGGCTCTGGGCAAACGTGCCCCATTTTCTTCACAGCGCAAGTCGGGCACGTGCGGCTCACAGTCTGTGCTCACCATGTGGGAAGATCTCTGGAGAACTTCAGTCAACCTTGGTTTGTCCCAAATGAAGCGAGGAGCCTTTTTTTAAGTGGGGTATTTTGTGGTACTTGTCGGTTATGCTACACGACTCACCTTGTGTTCCTGCGGCTTTTTCTCTGTTAAGAGGCTGCTGCGCCAGTCTGGGCAATGGGCTTGGGCAGACATCATAGGTGTCTTTTCCCCTCTCGTCCTTTAGATGATGGGGTAGAGAGCAGTTGTTTGAATTCCTTACTTCTCTCCATCCAAAGACATCTTTGCCCTGGTGGTATCTACAATCTAAAAACTTTAAATGAAATATTAAACACTGTCCTTCTTTATGGGAGTTTTAATACTCCTCTTCTCCTGCAGTCTACAACTACCTGAAGGGAGGTTGTAGTGGAGTGGGAGTCGGCCTCTTCTTCCGGGCAACTAGCGGTAGGACAAGAGGACACAGCCTCAAGCTTCGCCAGGGGAGGTTCAGGTTGGACATTAGGAAGCATTTCTTCTCAGCAAGGGTCATTAGCCATTGGAAGGGGCTGCCCAGGGAGGTGGTGGAGTCACCATCTCTGGAGGGGTTTAAGAAAAGCCTGGACATGGCTCTTAGTGCCGTGGTCCAGTTGCCATGGTGGTGTCAGGGCAATGGTTGGACTCGATGATCCCAGAGGGCTCTTCCAACCTCATTGATTCTGTGATTCTCCACCACCTTTCAATTTTGACCAGATTTTGGGTTTTGCATCTTTTTTTTCCTTCTGGATGACTGTAAATGCTTAGTGTCTTAGAGAACTGTGCTTAGATTTACTCTTCTGCCCCGGTCAGAAAACCCAGACTCCCTACCCGTGTCTCCATGCGTGTGCCCTTGGAAGCTTTTTGTAGCAGCGTGTTGCTGGAGAAAGAACATGCGTGGTGTATGTTCTAGTAGTAGGGACTGCTAAGAGTATGTGAACCCACGCTTGTTCTGTGGAGCATACAGGCTATAGGTGGCTTTGGTGCGCTGTGGATTGCCAAGGGAATGGTTTGTGGTTATTTAAGGCTGGGGTTCCCAGCTCAGGTGAGAAATGGGCTGGTGAGGACTTCAGTCTCCTATTGCCTTCTCATAGATTTTCTGTACCTGGCTTCCTTTTCGTTGCTGCTGGGCTCGGTGGAGAAAACTGGCTGTTCTGTCTCCGGTTTGCTGATACCACAGAATCAGAATCCCAGACTCAATCAGGTTGGAAGAGCCCTCTGGGATCATCGAGTCCAACCATTGCCCTGACACCACCATGGCAACTAGACCATGGCACTAAGTGCCATGTCCAGGCTTTTCTTAAACCCCTCCAGAGATGGGGACTCCACCACCTCCCTGGGCAGCCCCTTCCAATGGCTAATGACCCTTGCTGAGAAGAAATGCTTCCTAATGTCCAACCTGGCCCTCCCCTGGCGAAGCTTGAGGCTGTGTCCTCTTGTCCTATCACTAGTTGCCTGGGAGAAGAGGCCGACTCCCACTCCACTACAACCTCCCTTCAGGTAGTTGTAGACTGCACTAAGGTCACCTCTGAGCCTCCTCTTCTCCAGGCTAAACAACCCCAGCTCCACCAGGGAAGGTGGAGTTCTCCTGAGCTTGGTTTGGACCTCAGCTGGGTCAGTGTGGGAAGGCTGCTGTGCCGAACCGCTCGAGCCCGGCCAACGAGGGCATCGTCAGCTGGCAGCTCCCAGCAGCCCTTCCTCTTCGGGTGCTTTTGGAACGGTGATGTCCCTCCAGGTGCTTTTTAGTTTTTAGAAATAGTGGGGAAAAAAAAAAACAACCCAGACAGGACTGTAGCAGGTGTGAGCTTAGCTGAGGAGGTGTTGGGGCCATGGAGAGCACCCTTGGGAGCGAGGGTAGCATGAAAGGCTGCTCCAGGGAGTTTCAAAACTCATATTCAGCGTGTGAAGTAGTGTCACATTTTCTGAGGACGCTTTTGCGTAGTGGAGGATCGACTGCAGGGCACCTTTCACCTCCGCTGAGGTTTAACAGGGTGTTTCTTGGAGTAACCCGTGGAATTTTTGCCCTTTCAGCATTCGGTGGCTTAGAAAGAAAAATACATGGAGTAACTCCTGAAGGATTCTGTCGGTGTTGACCTGGAGCAGGGGCCTCAGTGCTTGCACAAGCAAAGGAATGAAGCTTGGGCTGAACTGCACAGAAAACCTCGTTCCGTGTCAATTAATCTCTCAAGAAAACTGCTCGTTTTCTTTGGATGAGGTTTAAAAGACCTTTGGTTTGTTTTTCCCTTGATGTGTTTCAACACCACCTTCAAACTGCTTTCAAGGGGCTGTAAGAAACACGTTTTTAAAGGAGCAAATGTTACGTGAATGGGGGTTTTGAAGGTTCTTTTCAGATCAAAGATGCTCAGTATGTGGTTCTAAGAGCACATGAAAGCAGGAATAGATTCCTGGATGTTTTCCAGGTGGAAGAGATTTAAATGCATGTCCCAGGGCAGGTAAAGTCCTCTTGGGCCCAAGGACGCGCAAGGGCAGGCTGTGCTGTGCTGCCTCCTGCTCGCTGCCCTCTCCCCGTGGTACCGGGGTGTGGGGAGGTGGCACGGGGCGGGCGGACGGGCTGGAAGGAGGCAGCGGCTTCGCTGGGAACTGGCTGTAAACCCAGTGCTTGGGGATGTGGAGACAAGATTAGTCAACCAGGTTTGACCTGTTTACTATGCTGTGGTCCAGGACTGGGCAGTTGGACTAGATGATCTTCAAGAAACTTCAGGAAAGGTGTTGAGGTGTTGGAGCGAGTCCAGAGGAGGGCGACCAAGCTGGTGAAGGGTCTGGAGGGTCTGACCTATGAGGAACGGCTGAGGGAGCTGGGGGTGTTTAGCCTGGAGAAGAGGAGGCTCAGAGGTGACCTTATTGCAGTCTACAACTACCTGAAGGGAGGTTGTAGCAGAGTGGGAGTCGGCCTCTTCTCCCAGGCAACTAGTGATAGGACAAGAGGACACAGCCTCAAGCTTGGCCAGGGGAGGTTCAGGTTGGACATTAGGAAGCATTTCTTCTCAGCAAGGGTCCTTAGCCATTGGAAGGGGCTGCCCAGGGAGGTGGTGGAGTCCCCATCTCTGGAGGGGTTTAAGAAAAGCCTGGACATGGCACTTAGTGCCCTGGTCTAGTTGCCATGGTGGTGTCAGGGCAATGGTTGGACTCGATGATCCCAGAGGGCTCTTCCAACCTGACTGATGCTGTGATCTTTAAAGGTCCCTTCCAACCCAAATTGTTCAACAATTCTATGATTAATGGATTTATTTTCTTGGCAGAGGATGGCAGAACTGAGGGCAATGACACTTCGGAGACTTTGCTCGGGAGCGTGGCTTGTACTGTGAAACCCTTGTGTGTTGTCTTCAGGTGGACCTGGCCAACCCTCATCACGCTGTAGATTAATAGTTTTCTGTAGGCCCCCGCGTTCCCCTGCCCCGCAGCCTTGGTCTGCACTCCTAACCGTGAGGAGACTGCCTTGGGACCAAAATTTTGGGCACATACATCCACACTAAGCATCATTTCCATGGGCTGGAGCAGGTTAGACAGAAGGCTGAGTGGTTTGGCCGAGATTTTCACCTGCAGGGAGGCTGTGAGCCCCTGTTTGGTATCTTCCCAAGCCCCCATTTGGTACCACTTTCTGCTTTTCAGACCCTCCTGGTCCCCCCCTGCCCAGTGCTGGCGGAAGGTCAGATGCTTTCCTTCCCCCGTCCCCCTGCTCCCATCCACAGCCCTCCTGCTTTTCCTCCTTCTTCACCAGACCTGCCTGGGACTCCCTTCAGCTCTGCTGAGGGCTCGAACGTTCACCTTCTCCTCTCCCACAGAATCCCAGAATCAATGAGGTTGGAAGAGCCCTCTGGGATCATCGAGTCCAACCATTGCCCTGACACCACCATGGCAACTAGACCATGGCACTAAGTGCCATGTCCAGTCTTTTCTTAAACCCCTCCAGAGATGGTGACTCCACCACCTCCCTGGGCAGCCCCTTCCAATGGCTAATGACCCTTGCTGAGAAGAAATGCTTCCTAATGTCCAACCTGACCCTCCCCTGGCGAAGCTTGAGGCTGTGTCCTCTTGTCCTATCGCTAGTTGCTAGTTATCCCTCTCCCTTCTGCTTTCCTCAAATGGCAGAAGTTCTGCGTTTAGAGAAAAGTTTGCACGTAGATCTGGGTGTTGATTTACTCTGGTTCCTGAACGGTTGTTTCCAGGAGTGACCCCATCTCTACGTGAACTGCTGGAGATGGGGAAGGACATCCCTGTGCTGCCCAGGTCACCCTGGGAGGCTTGTTTGGTGTGTTTAGCTCAGGAAACAGCTCGTTAGCTGTTGAAATCTAGTTTTTCCTCTAAGTTAGTGTTTCGGTGCTGGTTTTTTTTTCCTAAAAAGGGAGAAAACTAAGAAATGCTCAATTTCCCCCCCCCCAGGATTTTCCTCATATAACGGAGGAGGGATGAACGGCACAAGCACAATGATGGATTTCCTGGAGGAACCTCTTCCTGGTGTGGGGACCTACGAAGATTTTAACACTATAGATTGGGTGCGAGAGAAGTCCAGGGACCGGGACAGGCACAGAGAGGTAAAATATCTCACCACTCCTTGCTGGCACTGAAGGCAGAATAATTAACTTGCTAGAGCTAATCGTAGTTCTGATTGCTGGAGCTGTACCTCGGGTGGAGGGGTTGCCTTTAGGATGGGAACCGAGGACACTAAATTGTTTATTAATTGCTACTTCACTCCTGAAGGCTTTTATTTATTTAAGACGCCTCAGTGGATTTCTGTTGCACACCTTCAATGCCTTAATGGCACGTTTTGTCATGCCACGTTGAGCTTGCTCGACTCTGAAGCATGGGAGAACCTGCACTGCTCCTCACGGAAGGTGCACATGTCGTTTGCAGGAATTACATTGCTGTTGCATGGTTTATAGTGGAAGAATCAAAGCACCCGTGATCTTGTTTATTAATAAATACATTTTTTCTGCTCGTGCAGTTGTACTTGTGAATGATGCTCTTTGTTGGTATCATTTTGTGCTGCACGTTTGAGAAAACTAAGTGCAATTCTTTCAGAATTCACTCCCGGGACTTCACCGCTCTCTGCAGTTAAAGGAATCTGCTGAGAAAGCAAGGGATGCTTTAAATAAAGCACCCATGGCCCCAGCGTGCTCCTGGTTCGTGAGGAACCCTTGCTGGCAGAACTCTTGTAGGGTGATGGCTGAACTCATCTATTTGCTTGCCAAAATATTCTTTAATTTTTTATTTTTTCCTGAGCCTCACAAAACAACTTGTGTCTCAATACCAGTGCACAGAGCATGGTGCCTGCTCAGTGTGGGTGGACAATACAGTATAACGCCCAACATGAGCAAGGACAGACCCAGTTAAGGGGCTCCGTGCCTCCAGTACCTGTTCCCATCGATGGATTAAGAGTACAAACCCAACAGACATCTCGCATTTACCCCACACGCACAGATGCAGGTGTACAAAGCTGATGCCCACCAGCAGGAGCAGGACAATATTTCCTATCTTGTATAAAAACGCTGCTTCTCTCTTTGGAAGAAGTTGAAATCAGGTCACGGCAGAAATTCCTGCTGGCCAAAGAGGTGTAGGGTTGGCCCAGTGAAAGGAAATATAAAGGAAATAGTTCTGGCACCCACCCCAGCCCCTGCCTTGATCCAGCTGCAGTTCTTCTCATGGTCAGCGTGGCATTGAAAGACAAAAATCCAGAGAAAAAAACAAATGTTGCAGGTGTCGAGGCAGTAGCTGGAGACTGAGAGATGCTGGTGACAGCTTCTGTTGGCTCTCACAGCTGGGGGGTGTCTACCCACGAGGCGGTGTGGATAAATTGCTGGGGGCAAAGCGCTTGGATGGTTTCTTCAGCGTGCAGGTGGGCTCATGCCATGGGGATGTTGGGAACTTGCTGTTACTAACAAGGAATGGCTTTAAAAGAGGAAGGGATGGATTTTGTCTTGTTTTTGTGCAAAGACACCTAGGAGGAAAGCGTTACTTGAAGACTTTCCTTTTTGCTAGGGAAAATGGAAGCATCCTTGGTCCGTTCTTGTACATCTCATAGAATCGTAGAATGTCAGGGGTTGGATGGGACCTCTGGAGATCATCGAGTCCAACCCCCCTGCCAGAGCAGGACCAGTCTAGGGCAGGTTACACAGGAATGCATCCAGACGGGGCTTGAAAGTCTCCAGAGGAGACTCCACAACCTCTCTGGAGAGCCTGTTCCAGTGCTCTGTAACCCCTACAGTAAAGAAGTTATTCCTCATGTTGAGGTTGAACCTCCTGTGCTCTAGCTTGCACCCATTGCCCCTTGTCCTATCACAGGGCACAAGTGAGAAGAGGTTGCCCCTTTCCTCTTTACACCCAGCCCTCATCTATTTATACACATTAAGCAGATCCCCTCTCAGTCTTCTCTCCTCCAGACTAAACAGCCCCAGGTCTCTCAACCTTTCCCAATAAGGCAGGTGTTCCAGTCCCTTCATCATCCTCGTAGCCCTCCGTTGGACTCTCTCCAGTAGATCTCTGTCCCTCTTGAACTGTGAAGCCCAGAACTGAACACAATACTCCAGGTGAGGTCTCACCAGGGTAGAGTAGAGGGGGAGGAGGACCTCCCTCGATCTGCTGAACGCACTCTTCTTAATGCACCCCAGGAGCCCATTTGGCCCCAAGGGCACGTTGCTGTCCCATGGATAACTTGTTGTCCACCAGGACTCCAAGGTCCTTCTCCACGGAGCTGCTCTCTAGCAGATGGCCTCCTAACCTCTACTGGTGCATTTTATTACTCCGGACCAGCGCTGCAGTTACCGGACCAGCAGTGGGGGCAGCCGCTGCCTGATCCCTTTTCTCTCGTCCCTCAAAGCAGAAAGTCACGAGAGCTGTTGGTTTGAACGTTGGGGGCTGCCTTCCACTGCCAACGTCACTGTGTGGTTTTTAGAGCATTTACACCAAAGCAGATCAGTGTCTTAACAGATTGTTGTTTCTTTTTGGAAAAAACCTTTTCTAGATCACGAGTAGAAGCAAAGAGTCCACGTGGGCACTGATACACAGCGTGAGCGATGCTTTTTCCGGCTGGTTGTTGATGCTGCTCATCGGGTTGTTGGCAGGTAAGAGCAAACCTCAGTTTAAAGCTGAGTCCTGGTTCTGCACCGCAGCACCGGTACCGATTCCTCCTTTAAAAATAATTCCCATTAAATCGCAAAGGCTCCTTTCACAGAATCCCAGACTCAGTCAGGTTGGAAGAGCCCTCTGGGCTCATCGAGTCCAACCATTGCCCTGACACCACCATGGCAACTAGACCAGGGCACTAAGTGCCATGTCCAGGCTTTTCTTAAACCCCTGCAGAGATGGTGACTCCACCACCTCCCTGGGCAGCCCCTTCCAATGGCTAATGACCCTTGCTGAGAAGAAATGCTTCCTAATGTCCAACCTGACCCTCCCCTGGCGAAGCTCGAGGCTGTGTCCTCTTCAGAGGTTGGCTGGCTGAGACCTTTTAAATGACTTCAGAAGCAAACTTTGGACCCAGGGCAGCAGAAGTAAATCAGCTGGATACAGATCTTCCCGATAGAGAGCAGTCATCACGAGGAATGGCAGGAAATCTCCTGTTAATATTTACAAAGGAAAGCTGCTGGCCAGTTTTTCATTAACTGGAAGATTTACTAGATGTTTAGTGCTACCTCTGGAGCTTGTGCTAGCGCTTGCTCGTGCAGATCAGAGGACTCTGTCCTTTTAGTTGAGAGCAGAGCTGATTGCAGCGTTTATCTATGGGGGTTGTAGGAGTTTTTCTTAACAGAAAAAATAAGAAATTGCTTGAAGATTTGTCTTTTAAAAGCTGAGTTACTTTCTGTACTGGCCCTCTGCTTGCTTTGTTACACTTGGCACAGTTGTAACTTTCCCCTCTTTTTTTTTAATTGGGATTGGAAATGTTTTCTCCAAATTCAGAGTCATTCCTGTCACCGTCTTAGCGTTTAGTGTTACTCCTGGATGCCAGCTCTAGTGCTGGAGACCGGTGACACATTTTGTGTCCTCCAGAAATGCAGTACGTCCCTCTCTGCCTCTCAGACTACTTGCTGGGCTACATTTAATGAGCTTAATTAGCTCTTTCAGTCTAATTGAGAATAGAATCACAGAATCAATGAGGTTGGAAGAGCCCTCTGGGCTCATCGAGTCCAACCATTGCCCTGACACCACCATGTCAACTAGACCAGGGCACTAAGTGCCATGTCCAGTGTTTTCTTAAACCCCTCCAGAGATGGTGACTCCACCACCTCCCTGGGCAGCCCCTTCCAATGGCTAATGACCCTTGCTGAGAAGAAATGCTTCCTCATGTCCAACCTGAACCTCCCCTGGCCAAGCTAGGGGAGTAATTAATTTCTAGTGATGTAGGATGGGTTTGAATGCAGTTCATGATGGTCAGCCTTGGAAATATTATTAGGCATCCTTTTTTTCCTGACCTACTCTTTCCAACATACACACTTAAGAGTATCCTCCCATTTAGCTCTCATTAGTTAATTGTAGTAAAAAATACCAGTATTGCTCTGTGTGTTGGTAGGTGAGTGGAAAAATTAGTAGGGCGGACTGTAACCTTCAGATATTTGAATATGCATAAGACAATGACTAATTTTTTCTCTTTTTTTTTCTTTACACTAGGGTCCTTAGCGGGTCTGATAGACATTTCTGCCCACTGGATGACAGATCTGAAAGAAGGCGTGTGTTTAGCAGGCTTCTGGTTCAACCGCGAGCACTGCTGCTGGAAGTCCAACACAACCTTTACGGACAGAGACCAGTGTCCCGAGTGGAAGAGCTGGTCCCAGCTGATCCTTGGCCATGGAGAGGTGACGTGTGTCTACAGCTGGTTTTGCTGCCCAATGTCCCATTTCCCCGGCCTGTGTCGTCCCTTGCTCGTGGTCTGGGTGAATATGGCAGAAGTGCAAGCTCTGGGTGGGTCAGTGGTTCAACGTTCGTCGCTGGGGTCTTCCAAGGGTGTAAATAAACTCAAGTGAGTTACTCTTCATTTTTGGCTGATGGCTGTACGTGAGGTTACCTGCTGTTCCCGCGTGCTTGCTTCACTGGGCACGGTTGATGTGATCTCAGCTGAAATGGTCTAATTTGGGGAACTTTCTCTGCATTTCAGGGGGCTTTCGCCTATATTCTCAACTACTTCATGTACGTTCTCTGGGCCTTGTTGTTCTCCCTTCTCGCTGTGTTACTTGTGAAGGGGTTTGCTCCTTATGCCTGTGGCTCAGGCATCCCAGAGGTGAGTGAGAATGAAAGTGGGTTGGGTTTTTTTAAGGTGGGTTGGGGATCCACCAGCCAGAGATGACATATGCTTGCTGTGGAATAATAATTTCTTGCACTTTAGATGGTGACTTCATATGTGCTTTTTTCCAAACCATTACTGAAGCACGTCTAGTACTTAAGTCTCCATGCAATCCCTTTAAAAACTGAAATATTTTGGCATTTTCTGCAGGAGGTACAAACAAAAGCCCACTGTTTGTGTAGGACAGGCTACAGGCCCCAGGTTTTTCTTCAGCAGGGCTAGTGGCCCTGAAGGAAGGACTCAAATGCCTGTTTCTGCCTTTGCACGGAGGGATATTTTTACCAACTCTACGTTACTTTTGCTAGTCTGGGGAGGGGGGGACTCAGAAAGCTGTAGGGAAAGTTGAGGGCAGGATTGGGAGCGCCTCGTAAAACAGGAGCTCTGAGCAGGGCTTGAATGAAAGCCTGTAGAGCTTTGTGTGCTTGACTTCCAGATCAAAACTATCTTAAGTGGTTTCATCATTAGAGGCTACCTGGGCAAGTGGACACTGATCATCAAAACCATCACCTTGGTGCTGGCGGTGTCCTCTGGGCTGAGCCTGGGCAAAGAGGGGCCCCTGGTGCACGTCGCCTGCTGCTGTGGGAACATCTTGTGTCATCTCTTCACCAAGTACAGGAAGAACGAAGCGAAGCGCAGAGAGGTACGGAGAGACACTGGTATTGTCAAACTGCTGAGGTGGTGTGGGGAGCCCGGTGGGTCTGGGGCCTTGCGCTGGCTGTGAATTGTTCTGGTTTGGCATGTTCTTGGTGTGCCTCAGCGCAACACCTGGTTGGACAAAGGCCAGCTCGGTTAGGAAGTGACACCACAGTGGCTGCCCCCTCCCTGGCAGCGTTCAAGGACAGGTTGGATGGGGCTTGGAGCATCCTGGTCTAGTGGAAGGTGTCCCTGCCTGTGGTAGGGGGGTTGGATGAGATGATCTTTAAGGTCCCTCCCAACCCAAACCATTCTGTGATTCTGTGATCTCCCCAGGTCATCATCTCATTTGTGATGGGAGCATTCGCAGGCACTGACCTGCTGCGGACCCAGTTCTGCAACGCTTGTCTGTTTGCCATGCAACTCCATAAACCATGTTGGGAGCGTTTGAGGGGCCTGGGCTTGGCCGTAGGAGTAGACTGAAGGGCTTTGCTTCCAGGGGCACAGCGACAGGCGTGGTGTAAGGACCAAGCCAACATTTAACGTGACGTTTGTGAGTGTTTCCTCACAGCGCTGTAAGGCTTTTCTCTGGGCAAGTCACCGGAGAACGGTCGATGTGAGATGTGTGGTGTCATGTTGGCCAATTTACCTTCTGCTAAACCAAACCCAACAGCCCTTCTCCCTAGGGAACTGCCTCACGCCATCTCTTCCCTGCTGTCTTTAAGACAGGTCAGACCCTGGCTTACGGTGCACTCACTGGAGATAAAAATGGACCAAATTTCAGTAAAGACAAACAAATGAAGGGGGAAGGTTGCGGGGGCTGACAATGACTGTCTTTGGTTTCTCTCTTAGGTTTTATCAGCAGCAGCAGCTGCTGGTGTGTCTGTAGCTTTCGGTGCCCCGATCGGAGGAGTGCTCTTTAGTCTGGAAGAGGTAACATCAGCATTTTCTGTTAGCTCTTGGCGAGCTGCTTTATTGCAAGAACTGACCCTGCTGGTTTAAAAATACAGTCTGCTCATAACTGCTTGGGTGTGGAGAGGAGACCCTCTTGAACTCTTGTTGGTGGTGTATTTACAAGGCCGAGCAACCTAAAAGCTTATTGAGGTTTCAGGTAATTCTTACGAATACTGGAGAATATATTTTGGATGATGTCTTATCCGTAGCTTTGCAGTAAACCCGTTGGTTTCCCCTGGTCTGTGCGTGCTCAGCCACACTGACTGCTCACAGCCTCTGGCATGTTTCCCATATGTCCACTCCCTCCTGACATCTCTGTCCCAGGGTACCTGGGAACGGACTTACCTGGCTTATCAAACCCTCTTTCTTCCTGAGGAACTTTTAATCCTCGTTCTTTTGATCCAGGTGTGAAATGGATCACCGCTGCTTGCTTCAGGGCTTAGCTCAGAGGAGGAATGGGATGGTTTTGCTCAGCTGAGCGGTACTTGTGGGGGCAGCTGTGGTGAGCACTGTTGTTTGGCACTTCTGGACTTTGCAGAGCACCCAAGGCAGGGTGTTCTCCAGATTCACCTTATAGCTGATTATGTGAATTAGATGAAGCTAAAGGCAAATACTGAGAAAAATAAGGATTCTAGTGACATGAAAATGTTTTCTTTCTCCCCATGAGGGTTTAGGAAGCATTTTTTCTCAGAAAGGGTCATTAGCCATTGGAAGGGGCTGCCCAGGGAGGTGGTGGAGTCACCATCTCTGGAGGTGTTTAAGAAAAGACTGGACATGGCACTTAGTGCCCTGGTCTAGTTGCCATGGTGGTGTCAGGGCAATGGTTGGACTCGATGATCCCAGAGGGCTCTTCCAACCTCATTGATTCTGTGTGATTCTGTGTGTAACAGCTTTTATTATCCGAGTAAATCACCTCTCCTTCAGGGATCACAGAGGGCACTTGCTGCAGTGGAAGTGTGCAGGCCAGGAGCCACCCTGGTCACGGCAGTCCACGTTGAACAGGAGTTCAAAGCAGAGCCTGGGGTGCTTGGCTGGAGAGGAGGGTGTGTGGCCAGTGCACATCGATCTCAGTCCTCACTTTGACTTCCTGCAGTGGTGGTGATGTTACTGGGCGGCGACTGGTGTAGTGACAAGTGTTAAAGTGACTGAACCTGCTTTGTTTTTCCTCTTTAGGTCAGTTACTACTTTCCTCTCAAGACGCTGTGGCGCTCCTTCTTCGCCGCTCTGGTCGCTGCGTTCACCCTGCGCTCCATCAACCCTTTTGGGAACAGCCGCCTGGTTCTCTTCTACGTGGAGTTTCACATGCCGTGGCATCTTCTGGAGCTGGTGCCATTCATCCTTTTGGGAATATTTGGTGGGCTTTGGGGAGCTTTCTTCATCCGCAGCAACATCGCCTGGTGCAGGCGACGCAAGACGACCAAGCTGGGTAAATACCCTGTGCTGGAGGTGTTTGTAGTGACTGCGATCACAGCCCTTCTGGCCTTCCCCAACGAGTACACCAGGATGAGCACCAGCGAGCTGATTTCTGAGCTCTTCAACGACTGTGGGATTTTAGACTCCTCCAGGCTCTGCGAGTATGTGAACGATTTCAACAGCACCAAAGGGGATGACCTGCCAGACCGAGCTGCTGGCCCAGGAGTTTACACAGCCATGTGGCAGCTGGCTTTGGCCCTTGTAATGAAGGTCTTCATCACAATCTTCACCTTCGGCATGAAGGTGAGAATTGTCTGTAGAGGAGCTCGTGTTCTTCTCACCCTCTGCAGGAACTCCACATCTTAGAGTTTTATTTGCTCAATAAACAGACGTGTTTTCCTCCCCGAGCTCTGTTAAGGAGGGGGCAAGGGGACAGACTGCAATTATTTGTTCTGTTGCTCGTAACTGAGTAGAAGTAGAAACCTTTTAGTCTGTGAGTGTGGGTGCCAGATGCAGTCACTGAAGCTGGTGTCTCAAGGCTTCACATCCCATTTTCCAAGCGCAGACTGCTTCTAAATTGTCCTGCCTTAGACCTTTATGATATATATGCAATAACACTGGCCCAGGCTGCCCAGAGAAGCTGTGGCTGCCCCCTCCCTGTCAGTGTCAAGGCCAGGTTGGATGGGACTTGGAGCAACCTGGTCTGGTGGAAGGTGTCCCTGCCCGTGGCAGGGGGTTGGAACTAGATGGTCTGTAAGGTCCCTCCCAACCCAAACCAGTCTGTGAAAGCTATCAATATCTTAATTTGTAAATGCTTACTTATCGTAAGCATTGGGTGGTTGTTTCTCCTGCTCGGAAAGGAGTAAATTCAAACGCTGTTGCAGAGCCTTCAGAGCATGAGGGTGCGGGAGGGGCAGAGGTGACAGAGCGAGGCATCCTTGCCCATGCTAACTCCGGCATAACCTCTAACTCGGTCCTGTTTCAAAGTGCCCTCACCAGCGTTTGGAACGGTGCGTTTACCAACGTGTCTTTCCACAGGTGCCCTCAGGCCTCTTCATCCCCAGCATGGCGGTGGGCGCCATCGCCGGGCGCCTGCTTGGCGTGGCCGTGGAGCAGCTGGCCTACTACCACCACGACTGGGCCATCTTCAGCGGCTGGTGCAGCCAAGGAGCTGACTGCATCACGCCTGGCCTCTACGCCATGGTCGGGGCTGCCGCGTGTCTGGGTAAGCGAGATGTCTCCTCAAGTCCAGGCTGCGGTTTGGGTCTTGGTTGGCCACGTAAAGACATGTAGTGGTGAAATACTGCTGTTCTCATAGAATCGTAGAATGGTTTGGGTTGGGAGGGACCTTAAAGACTATCTCATTCCAACCCCCTGCCGTGGGCAGGGACACCTTCCACCAGACCAGGTTGCCCCAAGCCCCATCCAACCTGGCCTTGAGCACTGCCAGGGAGGGGGCAGCCACAGCTTCTCTGGGCAACCTGGGCCAGGGTCTCACCACCCTCACAGGGAAGAATTTCTTCCTAATATCTCATCTCAATCTCCACTCTCTCAGTTTAAAACCGTTCCTCCTCATCCCATCACTCCATGCCCTTGTAAAAAGCCCCTCTCCAGCTTTTCTGTAGCCCCTTCAGGTACTGGAAGGTGCTAGAAGGTCTCCTCGGAGCCTTCTCTTCTCCAGGCTGAACAGCCCCAACTCTCTCAGCCTGTCTTCATAGGAGAGGGGCTTCTCACGTCCATCAAAGCTGGCTTCATCTCAGGAACAGGAAACTCTGTAGTAGAACGTGCAACACGTTTCTCATCCTGTTTGTGTTCTCTTGCCAGCACCAACCTACCGTTGGACACGGCAGGTTTCAGGGGGAGGCTCCCGCATGGGCAGCTAGTAGGACAAAAGAGATGGGCCAGGGACTTCACATTTTCCTGTGGGGTTTTAATTCATTTTATTTCCCGTTCTGGCCTTACCCCTTGTGATGCAACTCCTCTTTCAAGTGCTCTGGTTTTTGGTAGCACTTTTTCCACTTGGCTGGATTTGAGAAATCGAGTGCACGTGACTGAACTTCACCTTCATTGTAATTCCCAGCCCTCTCCTCCACGGAACAGCGTGTTTAACTCTTAAGGGACTACTTTATCAGGAGAAACTCTCATTTCAGGAGCAATAAAAGCATACCAACACCCATCTTGGGTCTTTTTAAAGGGGATAAACCTTCTTGATTGTATGTAACCGATGAAAAATAGATACGGTTCTGCTTCATTAACTATTCTCTTGAGCACTGGGCAGGACTAAACATTGGAAGGGGCTGCCCAGGGAGGTGGTGGAGTCACCATCTCTGGAGGTGTTTAAGAAAAGCCTGGACATGGCACTTAGTGCCATGGTCTAGTTGACAGGGTGGTGTCAGGGCAACGGTTGGACTTGATGATCCCAGAGGGCTCTTCCAACCTCATTGATTCTGTGATTCTGTAAAGGCTCTGTGCCCCTTCAGGAGGTGGCTGTTGGAGCAAAACTCCTCTAAAACATTTGGGAGTAACTTTGGGACTTGAATCTCAAACACATAATTAAAATATGCTGAGGCAAAATGCTGTTGTAAAAAATATTTAAGGCGGCTCATCTGGTTTCTCTTGAAATGCCTCAACTGTTTTGGTGTTGGTTTCAGAGCTGCGTTGTGCCCGTGTTTGGCTCCTGCTGCGATGGTGAATGGGGGGGGTTGGAACTAGATGATCTTCAAGGTCCCTTCCAACTCAAACCGTTCTGTGATTCTGTGATGTAGGAGTCCAACAGTACAACCGCTTGGTGCTACAAGACCTCCTGTAGGTGCGCTGGCAGAGGACAGCTGGAGCAAACCTCAGAACAGCTCTCCTGCCTGGAGACCCCGAAAACAGCCTGGTCATGTCGCCTCTGTGTTCTCTTTGCAGGTGGGGTGACGCGAATGACTGTGTCACTAGTGGTCATTATGTTTGAGCTCACTGGTGGACTGGAATACATCGTCCCTCTGATGGCAGCAGCCATGACCAGCAAGTGGGTGGCCGACGCCATTGGGAGGGAAGGCATTTACGATGCCCACATTCGCCTCAACGGGTACCCTTTCTTGGAAGCCAAGGAGGAGTTCTCGCACAAGACGCTTGCGATGGACGTCATGAGGCCACGGAGGACCGATCCTCCTCTGACTGTCATCACTCAGGACAGCATGACCGTAGAAGATGTTGAGACCATCATCAATGAAACCACGTACAGTGGCTACCCAGTGGTGGTGTCACGGGAGTCCCAAAGGCTTGTTGGGTTTGTCCTCAGGAGGGACCTCATCATTTCAATTGGTAAGAGGCAAGACAGAATCATAGGATTGTTTAGGGTTGGAAAAGACCTAAAAGATCATCAAGTCCAATCATCGACCCAATGCCACCATGCCCGCTAAACCATGTCATCAACCTTAGGGCACGGTTGTGATGCATGAGACTACTTGCCACCAAGAGCTAAGGCTTGATGACTGGATGTGGAAAGCTCTCTTAGCTGTTAATGTCTCAAACCTTATTTTATTTCATTAAGGAAAAAAAGTCTGGTTGGTCCATGGTATGAAATACCGGGTCACTTCTGAGGTGGTGCTGTCCAGCCTATAAATATCAATACTGATGGTAAAGTCTTCCATCTCTCCCCACCACTGAAAGCCAGCCTGGCCTTTCGCTTGTGCTGCCGTGTCGGTGGTTGTGAGGCAGGTGGTGTGTGGTGCTGGCAGGACTTGGTAAACGCTGTCCTGGCATCACTCAGGTGCAAGAAGCAACTTTTTGTTTTCTATTCTTGACCCTAGTCACGGCCTGGAGCCTACACCAGTAGGTTAAGTACTTAAAAATACTTCTGTAGCTACTCTGCGTGGGACCCAAATCCCATGATAAAAGTAGGGAGCATTGTATCTACCTCCTCCTAAAACTGGGAGGTTAAAGATCTCCAGCACTTGCATTTATGTGGCCAGAGCACGATGCTGAGATGCACGGTGGCCGTGAAGCTCTGGAGACCTTAGAGGTTATGATGTAGTTATTAGAAGACGGGATGGAAACATATCGCACCCTCCTTGGAAGGGAAGGGATGGACTTGTAAGGCCATCCCAATGTGGGGAGGGAGAGAAGAGAGTATAGTTTGGAAAAGGAAAGGAGGGATGATATTTAATCAAATGTTTCTTCTTCCAGAAAATGCCCGGAAGAAGCAGGATGGGATTGTGAGCACTTCAGTTATTTATTTCACTGACCACTCTCCTCCGCTGCCTCCAAGCTCCCCCTCTATGCTGAAGCTCAGGAGCATCCTGGACCTCAGTCCTTTCACGGTGACAGACCAAACGCCCATGGAGATCGTCGTGGACATATTCCGCAAGCTGGGATTGCGCCAGTGCCTGGTTACTCACAACGGGTAAGGACGCTGCAGGCAGAGCCCTGTGGCCCCAGGATTGCCTGTGGACCTGAGTCAAAACCTCCTCTCCTTCCTGGGAACAGAGGCCTCCGATGTGTAGGGCTCTGAGCATCGCCTGGAGCAGTTGTTATCTGGAGAAAAGCAACTGTGGAACCCCTGATCCTTTTGGGTGAAGCAGTAACATAAGGCGAGGATGCGGCTCCATGGGGTGATGGGTCTGTAGAGCTCATGGAAAGGGCTCACGGCCTCTTCCCAAATCTGGCTGCGTGTGTGTTATAGAATCACAGAATCAGTCAGGTTGGAAGAGCCCTCTGGGCTCATCGAGTCCAACCATTACCCTGACACCACCATGGCAACTAGACCATGGCACTAAGTGCCATGTCCGGTCTTGTCTTAAACCCCTCCAGAGATGGTGACTCCACCACCTCCCTGGGCAGCCCCTTCCAATGGCTAATGACCCTTGCTGAGAAGAAATGCTTCCTAATGTCCACCTGACCCTCCCCTGGCCAAGCTTGAGGCTGTGTCCTCTTGTCCTATCACTAGTTGCCCGGGAGAAGAGGCCGACTCCCACTGCGCTACAACCTCCCTTCAGGTAGTTGTAGACTGCACTAAGGTCACCTCTGAGCCTCCTCTTCTCCAGGCTAAACAACCCCTTCTGCGGGGACTGAGGCACTAACACTGTGTGTGCTCATTTTTCAGGAAGCTCCTCGGGATCATCACCAAAAAGGACGTCCTGAAGCACATTGCACAGCTGGCCAACCAGGACCCAGACTCTATACTCTTCAATTAAAGGCAGACTAGCAGGTATTGTGTGTTCAACACAAAAGACACTTTACAGACCATACTGGAGAGACTTTCCTATTTTTATTGAGACCATGGGACTGTTTTCAGCGTTTCCTTCCACGGAGCTGAAGAAGATAATTCTTTTTCTACCAGATAACCAATTGCACTACATAATCTGTGGAACATAATCTTCTTTTTAGAAGGAAAAAAAAACCACAAAAAAGACTTTATTTACGTTGCTTTTGTGAAGTTGCATTGGAAAGATTCCATGAAGGAGTAAAAGCAAAATGCTATAGAATTATATTTCCTTATTTTATTTGGACTCGTTACTACCGTGGGGAGGAAAAGCCAAGGTCTGTACCTTCAGGAATTTGGAAGGAGAAGGATGATTTTGCACACAGCGTTCAGGTGGTGGCAGGAAGACACAGTTGTAACTCAGGGGTGGTGGATTCCCAAGTAGCTACTTGGGAAAAATAAGAACCTGGTAAAGTCAAAATAGGGGAGGGGAAAAAACGAAACTGTCTCACTTGAGGATGTTTTGCTGAAAGAAGGAAAAACCCACAAAAACAAAACCCCCAGAAGACCAGATCTCCTTAAAGTTGGGCCCAGTTTCTGGCTGGGAAGAAGCTTATTTTGATTAATCTTCTGTGAATGTATTTAATTACTCCGCCGCTGCCTTGCCAGGAGAGCCCCAGGGAGGAGGCAGGAGGAGCGGACAGTTGTGTTCTCATCGCCATCCCTCCTTTTGATACCCACACCGAAGGATCCCTCCTCGATTCCCTCGAGCATGTAATTAAATCCACAAAGCCCTAAGTTATTGCCCTTCCCAGGAAACTCTGGCCGTGGTAGATGTTGCACAACTGACCTCTTCCTTCATCAGCGGTGTCTGTGGGCGTCCCCCCGGGGAGCCCCGTGCCCGGGGTGCTTATGGGGGTGCGTGGGCTGTGCCCCGCTCCCCTCCTCAGCCCCGCTCCCCCCAACACCTATGCAATAACGCCCGTCCTGACCGCTGGCAGCCAGGTACCTCGGTCCACGCCTGTGCTCCTCAAGTCCTTGTCCCAGATCTTATCGAATTATTTTCCTGTTAATAAAATTGTGACCGTTGACTGGAATTTTGAAGGTACACGAATGCTTTCGGAGGTTGATGTACTCGTGGTGGCTCCAGACCTGTTTCTAAGCCGTAGTTGTGTGTAGAGGGGAAACTTGCAGGAAAGTTGCCCGGTGGCCATTGCTGCGTGAGCTGCAGCAGTGACGAGCCGTGCCCAGGCCGTGGGGCTCGTGGATGGAGAGCTCTGTACTGGGGTTGGTGACTTCCCATCCCTGCTGAGATGGGGCTTGTAGAACCTCCTGGCTGAGTGAATTCCTTTAATTCCTACAAAAATGAGTTCAACTCTTTCATCAAAAATTCTGGCCAGGGGAGAGACTGTACGCGAGGGTTTTAACTGGAGTGAGTTCGATGTTGGCCCTAATCCTCGGTGCTGGCTGGGGGGCTTCCCCTCCCAGGGCGGTCCGAGCTGGAGGGTTTTGCCCAGTCCTTGCTTTGCCATTGCGTTACCCGGGGAGTGACTCCAGGAGGAGCCCTGGGCTTTCTCCTCGGCAGACAGCGGGTTACACAAGCCAGAGCTGGAGCACATCTGGACGCTGGATGAACCTCACCAAGCCCGTGAGCTCCTTGGCGAAGCCAGAACCGTTGCCTGCAGCCCTGGGTCGAACACCCAGCAATAGGGCTGGGGTTGGTGCTCTTGTAAACACCTGTTTCATGTGTTGCTAAAACCTCCAGGAGCACCTCTCCATGGAGCACCTCACCCTCACCCCGAAAAGGAGGGGACCTGGCAGGGGGTTACGATGCCACGTTTATGAAGTGCGTTACTGGGGACCCTTCTGGGGAGGGGTGTGGATGCCTGGGGTAGCCATCGGGCTGGGGTCGGTGGCTTTGCCAAACCCCCAGCCTAGTGCTGGGGTCTGAACGGACACAGGATGCACGAGGGGGTTCATTATGGGCTCTCCCCATGCTCTGCCACTCACCTCGTCTCTGCCTGTCCGCGGAGAAGCTCTGAACTTGGCCTTGATGAAATGCGGTGGGTCGGGGAGCCCGATGCCGGCCCTTCCCACCCTGCCGGGTTCCCAGCTGGAGCGAGGAGTGGGTACTGGGGTGGCCGTGAGGGGTGGGCTCCTCCCAGGGTCGGGACTTGTTTAGCAGCTCTGTCCGATGCCCGGGGACGGGCCCACGCTGCAGGCAGTAGGTGAGGGGAATTATTTGTAATTATTTTTTTCCTGGTATTTCCAGTTTGTCTCACTTGGGGAAATAAAAGGGGAAAACTGCGTGTCCTTCGTGCACGAGGGCCGGGAGCGGGGATCGCGCTGGCTCAGCTGTTTGCTTGTGTACAGCTCGCTCGTCCCAAGGGCAGAGCGGGGAGTTGTTGGTGCTGGCAGGGAAACCTGGGAGCGTGCCAGGGAGCGGCGGTGATGGGTCTGCGGGTGGAAAAGGGGACGGCCGAGCTGCTGGCATCGGCCCTGCCGCTTCGGCTGCCCCCAGCTCCGCGCAGGCCCCAGCTCCCCGCAGGCCCCAGCTCTCTCTGCGCCCAGAACCCAGGGTCTGAGCAGGAAAAGGCAATTCACTCTGGGAGTGGGGAAGCGAAATCACCTTCCTCTGGGGCCTCAGCACCAGTCCCCGTGGGGCTGCAGCCTTGGGAAGGTGCTGGGAGCTGCACGGCTCCAGGAGAGCCGGCGTGGATGGGGTGGGTGAACACAGGCTCCTGCCTCCTGCACAGGGTCCCTCCGCTCGCTCACGTTGGAGCATTCATGTTTTCCCATCGGCGCAAGGAGCATCCTCCCTCCTACAGCTATTTGAATCCCTGCTGCTTTGTTTTTTTCTCTTTTTCAGGCTTAATTAATGCTCGGGGCTGGGAGCCGTGGCTGGGGGAGATGCCCCGAGGTGCCCCCGGGGAGATGCACGGTGGGTGTCTGTGTGCGTGTGACAGCAGGGTCACAGCCCCGGGCTCACTTGCTTTGTGCTTTATTTACACTGTCCCAAGAAATGATTTCCTGGGGTGTTGCCGTGGTTTTCGGTGTGGCTTTCCTCCTGCCCGCTGCGAACTTGGGACTTGAAAGTAAAACAAGATCTTGTTTGGAAGGGAGCAGAAGGCTTGGATGTAGCGATGAGCTGGTTAATAATAACAGAAGAAGGGGGGGAAAAAAAAAAGAGATTTCAGCCCCAGAGTTTATTTTGAGACAAAGGGCAGCACGTCAGCGCTGTGAACGCCCTTGGCTGCTGTCTGCGCCACAGGGAAAGCAGAGCTTGGCGGCGGCGAAGATAAGAGGGTCCTTTGGCAGCGGCTACAAGGAAGCAGTGTGTGTCCAGATCCTATCGACACCGCCAAGCCAGGAGAAATAAGGTCAACCTGAAAATGTTATTAGAGCTGCAGTCATCCCCCCGCCCCCCGGTCTCTGTTAGAGGACAGGGGGGTTTCAGGGCTGTCATCGCGCAGGGACGCGGCACCAGCGGGCTGGGGAGCAGGAGAATCTCTCTGTGTCGGGGGATTTGGTCTTTTTCTGTGGTTCTGAGCTTGGTGGAGGCCGTGCTGGCAGCCCGGGCGTGCGCGGGCTGATCCGCGCTGCCTTTGGCATGGGAAAGGCAAAGGGCTTTATCGCTGCGGGAGTAGTTTTGTTCGTGGCCTGCGGGCAGGCGGGTTTAGCACCGCTCCTCTTCCCTGAAACCACATGTTCCTGCAGCCCTGGCATCGCCCGGCTCTGCCCTCGCAGAAATCACGGCAGGGCCAAGAAACCCTGCCCCGGGCAGCAGGCGAGTAACGCAGCACGCAGCGGTGCCTTGTACGCTGCCAAGTGCTCGGGGTGTGTTTAGACACACACGGGCTTTTTGGTGTGACGTGCTTGGGCACAGCACGGTTTGGGCTCCCCGGGATGCTCTCCAGGGGCACGGCACGGGTTGGGCTCCCCAGGATGCTCTCCAGGGGCACGGCACGGGTTGGGCTCCCCGGGATGCTCTCCAGGGGTATGGTTTGGGCTCCCCGGGATGCTCTCCAGGGGTATGGTCTGGGCTCCGGTGGCACTTGCTGCTGCTTGTTACATTTCAGACCAGTTTGGGGAACTGAGAACCCTCTCCCAGCTTGGCGTGTGTTAAATGTGCATCGAGTTCCCGGGGTTGTTTTGCTTTTCTCATCCTCTTGGGTGTTTTTTTGCGTTAAGCCTCCTCTAAGCTCACGAGGGGCTGGGAAGGGTGAGATTGCTCTGAAAGGGGAGATGTCACAGGGGAAAGATGAAGGGTCAGGACATGGGGACTGTCCTGGAGCGGGCTGGCGAGTGCCCTGTGCCCCTCAAACCCCCCGGCTCCGGGCTGTGAACCCTGGGGCCAGGGCAGCCCCTTGGGGCTGTTCCCCAGGGCAGCTCCGCCTGGCACGGGCAAGCTTTTGCCTCCCCTTGGTGTTGGTGCCATTGGGGCTCTGCAGGAGCCCCCTCTCCCCATGGTGGCCATGGGCCAGGTGACCCCTGTGGCCCCAGAGCCGACTCAGCTGCGGTTCCTGCAGCCCCGGGTTGTCCGGCTCCACCCTGGGCTCCCCTGGCTCAGGGGCCGGGGACGTGGGAGCCGGGATGAGCTCGGTGGCCCCAGGGGGAGGTTTTGGGCTAGTAAGGAGTTTAAGAGCCCTGGGAGCCTGATGCCTGTTGTTGGTCACCAAAGTGGCTGAGAAAGCAGGAGGAGGAACGAGAGGTGGAAGAAAAAGGGACCGTGGGGCTGGGGGGCTCAGCCAGGGAGGGGGATGCCGGGGGGAGCAGGACCTGCAGCCCTGCCTGGCACGGGGGCGGCCGTGTCACCCCTTGGCAGCCGGGGAGGCTTTGGATGCACTGGGGAAGCTGCTGGTGCGGTTGGGGCTGGTCCAGGGGCTGGTGCCCCTGGGGGGGCTAGTGCTGGGGGGGCTTTTTGTGTCGGCCTCGCTGGGGCAGGAGCCTGCAGGGGCTGGGGGTGGTGCGTGGCAATGGGTGGGGGGACGTGGGAGCCAGCCTGGCACCAGCTCCCAGCCCCAGCCCAGGATGCAAAGAGGGGGCTCAGGCCTGGAAAGCTGTGGGAGGGATGGTGGGAGCAAGGAGCAGCCCCTGCCTGGCCGCGGCGTGATGGGGAACGAGCCCATCTCGGCACCCTGGGGTTGGGCTGGGCTTGGTGACCCCAAAGCGGAGGGAGGAGGAGCAGCATCAGGATCCCCCTGAGTGAGATGCAGCCCCCGAGAGCTGGCGGGAGCAGGGGAGGAAGAGGAGCGGGGCCGGGAGGGGCTGTGCCGGAGCAGCCCCCGGTCCCAGGGGAGATGAAGGTGCCAGGCTTGGGAGCGGGAGCGCGTCTCCCTGGGAATGCCCGCGGGGCCGCAGCGGAGCCCTTCGAGCAAGACGAGGCAGGAGCCGGTTGTTGCCTGCAGCCTTGGCTGGGCTCTGCCTGCAGCTCTGGGGGCCAGAGCTCCTGGGAAGCGCAGGAGCCCGTTCCCTGAGGCCACCTCGGCACCCCGCAGCTCTGGCACCGCACCCCGGCTGCAGGGAGCACGGAGGGGGGCTGCCGGGGGGCTGTGGTGTGCCAGCCGAGCGTGGGAACCAGCCAGACCTCCGCACCTCTGCTTCGCCCGGCGCCTGATGCAGAGAGGAGCAGGCCCAGTGCTGGCGGACGGGCTTTATTTACACCAGCCCCGAGAGCCCCCCGTCCCTCCGGGGCAGCCTGTGCCACCGTCCCGTCCGTACCCACCGACCGTCGATATGATACAGGGGTACACAGGTAATTACAAGGGGGCTGCGTCCAGCCCAGCGCCCGGGCCAGCCTGGCCACGCTCTGCCCTGCTGGGACCCACCTCCTGCATCCTCTGACGCCGAGGGGTCCGGCTTGTCCCTCCTGGGTCCCTGCTGCTCCGTGGGGTGACATCCTGCAGGTTAATGACGTGGGCAGGCAGGCGGCTGCGTGGGGCTGGGGGGACCAAAAACCCCAAGGAAAGAGATGCCTGGTCCGAAGGGGAGGGGAGGTGTGATGGGAAGCTCCAGGGCCGGGTGGTCCCCAAACGTCCCTCGCTGCTCTGTGCCCTCCCCTGGCATCGCTCCAGGTTCCTCATTAGCCCGGACTGAAATTCCTTCACTCCTTTCCAGAAGCCGCTGCTGGACCCGCCTCGTACCTGCAGGCTGTTCCCCGGGGGTGCCAGCCCTGTGCCTGCCGTGCCACTGCTCGCTGCCAACCCCGGCTCCTGTCCCCGAGCCCCCATGGCCCAGCGGCTCTGCCCCCACCAGAGCTGGGCTTGGCCTTGCAGAGGCTCATCCTGCCATGGGGACACTGATGGGTGTAGATGTGGCCCCTCCTGCAGCAGGGACCCGCTCGGTGCTGCCTGCTCAGGTGGGAGCCAGGGAGGTGATGTGACACCAGGGCTGGGATGTCCCTCTGTCCCAAGGGCCCTCGGGCACCCTTCCTCGCTCACGGGCTTCCTCCCAGCTGGACGGCAGGACCCCATGTGGCACCCAGCCCAGGGGGTCCCTGGGGCAGCCACTCCCGTGCCCTCCTCTGGCTTGTCCCTCGCCCCAAGGGACCCCGTGCCAGGTCCCCCCCGGCCATTTGGCCGTTGTCCGGTTTGAAGAGCTGCTCCTGCAGGGTGACGTGGGGGAGCGGGTGGGCAGGAGCAGCGGGGACGTGGCAGGCGGCTGTCACAGGTCGAGCCGGAAAGCCCCGAAGTAGCTGGCTGCTGCGTCGTTGTAGTCGATGGCCAAGGAGGAGACGGAGACAAAGAGCTCGTCACCGGCCTTCAGCTCAAACAGTCCCCCCTGGTAGAGCGCGTGGAGCCCGTAGTCCGCCTCGGGCGCCCAGCACTTGGTGCCCACCCCTTTGAGCAGGAGGATGGGCTGGCTGTAGGACGTCTTCCAGTTGATGCACTGGACGAGCTGGGGGACGGAGACGCGGGTGCCGGCCCCGTCGCTGGGGTAGCGGAAGTAGATCTGGGAGTAGACGTAGTACTTGCCGGCGTGGTTGACGCGGAGCCGGCCGTCGCGGTAGGTGATGTTCTGCAGGTGCGAGTGGATGGTGCTGGCTTCCCAGCGGGCGATGGCGTGGCGGCAGGACTGCGAGAGGTTCCCGAAGCGCCTGGAGCTCCCTGGGGAGAAGGACGGGTCAGCGAGGGGAGCGGGACGCCCATCGGGGTCACGGGAAGGGAGCGGGGCGCTCTGGCTCTCTCCCCTCCAGCTCAGAGGGGTGGGGAAGGTGGTCTTGGACTGGACAGGAGAAACATCTCCCAGGAACGGCTGAGGGAGCTGGGGGTGTTTAGCCTGGAGAAGAGGAGGCTCAGAGGTGACCTTAGTGCAGTCTACAACTACCTGAAGGGAGGTTGTAGCGCAGTGGGAGTCGGCCTCTTCTCCCAGGCAACCAGCGATGGGACAAGAGGACACAGCCTCAAGCTTGGCCAGGGGAGGGTCAGGTTGGACATTAGGAAGCATTTCTTCTCAGCAAGGGTCATTGGACATTGGAAGGGGCTGCCCAGGGAGGTGGTGGAGTCACCATCTCTGCAGGGGTTTAAGAAAAGCCTGGACATGGCACTTAGTGCCCTGGTCTAGTTGCCATGGTGGTGTCAGGGCAATGGTTGGACTCGATGATCCCAGAGGGCTCTTCCAACCTCATTGAGTCTGTGCTCTGCCACCACACGCATCCTCCCCTCCCCGGCCCTTTGGGTGCCATCCTCCCCCTGCCCCCAGCTCAGCCACATGCCGGCGCTCAGCCCCGACTCACCGTCCTGGGCCGGGCTCTGCGGGCGGAGGGTGAGATGTGCCGAGGGTTTGCCGGCGCTTTTGGGAGGAACGTGCCCCTCCGAGGTGTTGGAGTAGCTCCGTCGGGCCTCTGCAGGGACAGGGACACGCAGCTGGAGGGCGCAGAGAGCGTGGGGACGCCCGGCCCCGTGCCGAGGGAGCGGGGCAGCGACGCGCCCCGCTGACCCCTCAGACAGGGAGGTTATTTGGGGATGGGGACAGCTGGTCAATCATTAACGTTTCTGTGCTGTCCCTGTGGCCCTGGCCTCAGGACAGACACACGGCTGTCCGTCCGACCCGTTCCCCGCGGACACGGGCCCTCCTTGCCCCCCCGGCGCTGGGACTCACCCTTCGCCGCGCTCCTGCGGAGGACGTTCTCCGTCACCTGAACCGTTAGAGAAGAGAAACGCCCGCAGGGTTAGAGGTGACACGGGCGCTCCCCGCGCTCCTGACCTCGTCTCTCCCGCTGTGGCTCTGGGCTCCCCAGGGCCTGGCGTGCAGCCCCGCTCCCCTCTTCACCCACCCTCGCCATTGCCCTCTGCCACCCGATGGGGAAACTGAGGCAGGGAGGCCGACCGGAGCCCTCCCATCGGCTGTCCCGTCCTCCCCCGCTCCCCACGGCTGGCGGGTCAGGGCTCACCGTGGCCACGTAGGCTTTGATGGTGTTGGCCAGCTTGAGGCAGGACTGGTTGGTGACGAGCTCCTCGAGGCCGGAGCCGTCGTGGTCCTGCTGCTGGCGGATGGCCTGGAGGCACCGCAGCTCCTCCGCGCTCCCCGGCGCCTGCGCCTTCAGCTGCAACGACACCGGGCAGGAGGCTGGGGGGGGGCAGGGGGGATGCCTGGGGGGCTGCGGGCAGGGGGCAGCTGCCTTTGCTCACGGCTGTGCCACGGGGCGCAGAACGGTACCCTGGGATGCAAACCCTGCGCGGGGACGGGGTTGGGTGGCAGGAGGCTGGGGGCGGGGGGTGGCTCCCAAGTTCTGCTTGAGTTTTTGTGACTCAAAAAAATCTGTTTTTGTGACTCGGATGGATTAAACTCCCATCTTGTCCTACGACCCCCGGCAGAAGCAAGTCGTGCTCATCCCAAACATCCTGGCCCCTTTCACTGAGCTCCAGCGCGAGGCGGCGGCGAGGCTCAAGGACCCCCGAGCTGCAGAGCACCAGGTAAAGCCAAGGAACCCGAATTTCCCACTCTCCATCTCCCTCACTTCCTCCTCTGCTGCCCCGGGGGAACGGGGGCTCCCCAAGCAGTAACCCCAGCCGCAGCCCTGAGCGGGTGCTCCGGGGCAGGGGCTGCCCGGTGAGGCTGCAGCTGCGCCACGGACGTGCCCAGGCAGCCCCGGCCGCGCTCCCCCCCGCTGCTCAGCTCCGGGACGGGACCCCAAGCGCTCGCAGGGCTGCGTCAGCCCCGGCACGGCTCACACGCTCTCCGGGTTGCGGTTTGGGCTGGAAGCCTTCCCTCCGCGTGACGCGGGCAGCTGCACGGCCAGCTCCCCCTTCCCGGGCTGTCCCGGGGCTGACCCGGCTCAGCTCTGGCTGTGGGACAGGCACAGCTGGCTCTAGGGTCTCACCACACCGGGGTGGGGAAACTAAGGCACAGATGGGACGGCTGCCCTGAAATCAGGGTGCCAGGAGCTGGGAATGAACAGCAGCACCTTGACCATCCGACCTTTGTCACCTGGGTCGTTCCCAGGACACAACCCAGGAGTCCTCGGGCTTGGCCACCTCCAGCACCCTGCGCTTCCCCCCCGTCCCCGCTTGCTCCGAGCCCCCCCCAGCCCTGCCGAGGGGTGAATCCCCAAGGTGCTGAGCTCTGACCACCTCCCCCAGCACAGATCTTCTGTGGGGACCCGGTGACAAGCCTGGGAAATCAGCCCAAAGAGGTTAGTTCGAGTGGCTTTGTCCTCCTCAGCCCTTCCCTGCGGCTCTGTGAGCAGGGACGGGGGTGTGTGAGTAGGGAATGGGGGTGTGTGAGTAGGGACGGGGGGTCTGTGAGGGGACAGGCCCGTCACCCCCGAGTCTGGGCTGCGGGAGGTGGAAGGGCCGGGTCCCCGCACGGTTACTTGGTGTGATGGAGCCGGATCGAGCCCCCGAGAGCTACTGGCCTGGGGCAGCGGGGGGAATTTCCCAGCCAGGGGCCGCATCCAGCGTCTCACGACGGGGGGGGAGGAGGATTTGGTGGCCCTGGAGGGCGGGGGGGATGGGAACGGCGGGGGGGGGGAGATGGAGCAGGATCCGGGGGCGAATGGGGCCCGGAGGCGAGGGCAGCCCCCGATGTGGGGCCGCAGGGCCCCCCCCTGCCCGCGCGGAGCCCAGGACAAAGGCTCCTTCTCTCCACATCTGGACCGACGGCTCCGGGCGGAGCCGGGGCAGCGTCCGCCCCCCGCCCCACAGCTGGACCCGCGGCGGGGCAGCGCCGGTAGCCACCGCCCCCGGCGAGCAGAGGCGCTGCGGGGCGAGCGGGCAGAGCCGCCCCCGCTGCCGCCGGGTGTCCCGGGGGTGCAGCCCCCCCCCGTCCGCCCGCACCGAACGGCTCCGGGCCGGGTGGGTGCGGGCCAAAGCCCCCCCCCCCGCCGCTCACCTTGGAGATGGCCATGGTGAAGTAGACGAAGAGGCCGGTGGTGGAGGCGATCTGCAGGGCGAGGATGGCCATGACGGCCACGCTGCCCCAGAGCGGCCCGCACCGCCGCCGCCGCCGCCGCGCCCCGTCGGGGCCGGGGCCGGGACCGGGGCCGGGGCCGGGGCCGTCCGCCAGCATCGGGGCCTCGGAGCCGCCGCTGTCGGAGCGCAGGTAGTGCCCGGCGCTGGGCTGGTGCGGGGCCATGGCCCGGCCCGCCCCGGCTGCCGCCGCCCGGCGCCCACCGCGCTGCGACGGGAGGGACCGGCCGGGGCGGGGCGAGGGGCGGGGCGAGGGGCGGGGGCTCCCCCGCAGCCCCCTCCCGCCGCGGGGACCGGGGGTTGGCCCGGGGACACGGCCGCGGTGCCCCGTCGGCAGCGGGGGACAGGCGGTGGGGACCGCGGGGACAGGGTTGTGTGGTCCTCAGGGACCCCCCCAGTGTGACCCCCCCCGGGGCAGCGCGGGTGGCGGGGGTGGGGTGGCCCCACGGGGCTGGGGGACACCCGGGTCCAGGCAGCGAAACATCCCCCCCATGCTGGGAACAGCGGGTGTCGGGGCTGGGGGCCGGGGCCTGGCACGGGTTTAGGGGACGGGGCCTGGCACGGGTTTAGGGGACGGTCCGCATGTCCCCGGGGCCTCCGGGCCAGCTCTGGGTTCAGCTGGGCCCCCCCCGGCCCTCGGACGGGCGAAGGTTTGCAGAATCGCTGCCGAGCATCTCCCGGAGGCTTTGCCCGGGGTGGGGGGAATGTGCCCGCTGTGCCCCCGGTGAGAGCCCACCCCTGGGGGGAGCAGGGCACGCTGGCCCCTGGGCACGCTGGCCCCACGTGTGGCTGTCCCGCGGGTGGGCAGAGCCGCCGGTCACTCTGAAATGGAAACGTTGGGTTGTTTGGAAAGCAAACAGCAAGGCCGGGCCCTGGGTGCTGCCCACCGCCGTGGTCAGGTGAGCCGGCGGCTTTTAGGGCTTTTGGCTCTGAACTGAAAGTGAGAGCTTGATAAAACACAGGAGAGCTTTGGTCTGCCCAGAAACCGCCTCCCTCTTCTCGCAGGATGGGGTGTGGGAAGAGCGGGCTGGCCTCGGCCTGACCCCACAGGGAGCACTGGGACCCCCAGCCTTGTGCCTTGGACCAAGGTGAGATCCATGACGGAGGGGGCTGCCCTGTGGCCCAGCCTGTCCCAGGGGGTCAGGCCCTGCGGCCGCCCCGGGCTGTCCCTGCTCACAGACCCCATCCCTGCTCACAGACCCCCTGTCCCTGCTCACACACCCCCCCGTCCCTGCTCACAGATCCTGTCCCTGCTCACAGACCCCCCCGACCCTGCTCACAGACCCCATCCCTGCTCACAGACCCTCTGTCCCTGCTCACAGACCCCGTCCCTGCTCACAGACCCCCTGTCCCTGCTCACAGACCCCGTCCCTGCTCACAGACCCCCTGTCCCTGCTCACAGACCCCGTCCCTGCTCACAGACCCCGTCCCTGCTCACAGACCCCTGTCCCTGCAGCCACAGCCATTCGTAGAGACATATCCACGAAGCCAGAGCGGCTCTGAGTGACCAGGGCTGACGTCCCTGTGCCATGCAGGTCCCCATCTAGGGCTGCTCTCCCTTGGTGAGAGCTGTGAACCAAAGCCCTGCCAGCCTGAGCTTTGATCCTCGAGGGGTTTCAAACCATCTGCGACATTTCAGTAATAACATTGGTTCAGGATTTGGCCCTTGAGCCTGGAGTTCCTGGGCTGGACCTTGCAGAGCATGTGCCATCTAAGGACCCCTGACCTGGGGAATGGGGACAGCTGGTAGGACCTCCAGCCCCTGGGCTCCCCCAGCCCATGGAGCTCCCCCAGCCCATAGGGCTTCCTCAGCCCCCCAGGCTCCCCCAGCCCACCGCTCTGCCCAGCACGCCGAGCAGCCCCGTGACCAGCCAGCGTGGCCTCCCAGCCACAGGACAGTGGGTAACTAGTCGCCTTATCGGCTTTTATTGCTTCTGTGAAAGACTTTGCCAGGCCCTGAATAACGCCAGCTCGGCACAAACGCCCTCACATCGCTGATCTAATCACCCACCCGCTGCACCAGCGGCTCCGGTGGCCCGTGCTGTGCGAAGGGAGAGGACGGGGTGGGTGCGTGTGGAGGAGGCTGGCGGTTTCCTTGGCATCTTCGGGGTAGCAGAAAGGTTTTTCCTGTTGCTCTTTAGCAGGAAGGCAGCAGAGATGCTGTTGGGGGGCTGCTGTCCCCCACCCCGCTCCCCACCTCCTGTTGGAGCCCACTCGGAGTCCAGCTGCAGGAGCAAGGCAAAGGGAGTGGGACACGATGCGGGCAAGGGCCGTGGAGGGGGATGCTGAAGGGCTGAGGGCTGATTTATTACCAGCTGTGCCAGCCAAAGCCTTTCAGCTCGGGCTGCGCGCTGATCTCGGTGCCCGCTCCCATCTATGTCCATCCAAGAGGACACAGCCCCAAGCTTCACCAGGGGAGGGTCAGGTTGGACATTAGGAAGCATTTCTTCTCAGCAAGGGTCATTAGCCATGGGAAGGGGCTGCCCAGGGAGGTGGTGGAGTCACCATCTCTGGAGGGGTTTAAGAAAAGCCTGGACATGGCACTTAGTGCCCTGGTCTAGTTGCCATGGTGGTGTCAGGGCAATGGTTGGACTCGATGATCCCAGAGGGCTCTTCCAACCTCATTGAGTCTGTGATTCTGTGAAGTGCATTTGCAGTTTGGGGCATGGATGTCCATGCAGAAGCAGCCTGGGTACCGCTCCCCTGTGTGCTGGGACCCCAGGGAACGGGCACCGTGGGCTCTAGCCTGAGCTCTGGGGCTGGAGAGGGGAGGGCTGCAGAGCAGCCGAGCCTCAGCGAGGGCAGAGGCAGCGCTGGAACCGTGCAATGAAAATTGGGTGGGAGCCAGATAAAAAAACGCCTCCAGATACTGGCCGAGGAGTTGTTTTTCAGTGGTGATGTTTCCTGGTGGGAGAGCCAGGTCAGCTGAGCCTGGAAGGCTGTTTCCTCAGCGCTCAGCGGAGCAGAGCAGGCGCAGGGGAGGAGAAGGGCTGTGCCGGGGTCTCGCCAGCGTCGCCCTGGGCTGGGGAACCAGGCAGATGAGTTTGTGACCGTGGTTTTCCAGTCTGCCCCCGGATTCACGATTCAGTCGCGTTTTCCCACGTTGTCCGGGGGTGAGGGGACCTGCTGGGTTGGGCTGGACCCCTCTGGGGCTGGGCTGGCAACAGGGCATCCCTCCCCGTTCGAGGTCGGGGCTCCCCGAGCTGCTGCTTTAAGGCAAACTGCAGCTCCAGCAGCTCAGGGTTTCTAACCCGTGTTGGCTCCAGGCTCCTCAGTCAGGAAGCAGCAGCCCCCCGGGACGTGAGATCATCGGTGCAGCTCAGGAAGGCCTTCGCTAACCTCCCTGCTGCGCTCTCCCAAACATCGGCCTTTCAATTTGAACTGATAAATTCCTGTGCTGAGGTTGTTTTTTCGGGGGAAAAACCTCTTCCCCCTCACACCGCGCTCCCAAGGCTCAACGGGAAGGTCAGTGCTTCCAGCCGAGGCGCTGGACCAGCTCTCCTGCCTGACCAGGTCCACCCCGACCATGTGGAGAACCCGCTGGGACCTCCGTGCCTCAGTTTCCCTCCGTCTAGCACAGCTCTCAGAGGGCTTTCCTTCCTTCCCAGGTGCTTGAGGTCACTGGTGGGAAGATGATGTCCAGCTCAGACGATGCCCCATGTTTGTTCATCCCAGGGGATGCCACCCCTGCTCTGCTGCAGCGCAGTGCCCCGGGGGTGTTTGGTGTGGAAGCAGGTAAGAGATGTCATGAGAAAAGGCTTAAACAGCAGGAGGGCTCCCAGAGCCTTTGTTACGTCGGGCTGGATGCCAGCAGCGAAATGCCCAGCGTTGGGACACCGGTCCCAGCTCCTGCAGCCACTTTTGAGCTTTTCAAGCATCAGCATCACCTCGTGCCACACATTTCCGAGCAGAAAGTCCCCATCCCTGCACCAGGCACGGGCAGCAAACCCCTGGAGATGGCCGTGGCAGCAGAGAGGGGTGATCAAAGGGGGGTCTTTTATGTCCTCCCCTGCCCAGAATATCAGGGATTCTACAGCACGTTGAACTTGGGGTGAAATGCGGAGGGACCCGTGTGCTGGGGGTGGTCAGCTGGGGGGTACGCTTGGTCCTCCAGTGAGTAGCTGGGCTGTGGTGGAGGGTTGTGGGCTGGGAGGGGGGTCTGTGGGTCCGAGGGGGAAGGAGGACACGTTCGGGTCTGTGCTCTGGCGATGGGGCTGTTGGCTCCTGATGGGCAAGGGCAGGACACAGCCCGTGGGCAGGGTGCAGGCACCTGCGGTGCGGGAGGGCGGAGGGGACCACGGGGGATGTTGGGGAGGTCCCTGCGCCCTCCCCGGGGGACCTCAGGGTGGGGAGTGTGGGACCATGGCGCTGGTCGGCCCTGCTGTGGGGTCCCCCCGCAGCCTGGCTCAGGGACAAGGATGTGCCAGTGGGCCCAGGACAGGGCAGCCCCAGCAGACGTGACTCAGCACCCAGAGAGCGTGACTCAGCACCCCAGAAACACCCTCTGACAACGCCTCAGTGCTGATGCCGCAGTAACGGGGCGCCCAGTTTCCCCCCGGACCGGCCGTCCCAGTCTGCCCGAAACCACTGTGGAACCAGCAGAAAATCCCCCACCAAGAACCCCGAAAGTCTGCGCGGTGGGAGGGACGGGTGGCTTTGGGAGATGCCCACAGAAGCTCTTCTTTCTCAGTCACATCCAAAATATCCCTCCAGAAGGGAGCCCTGGTGATGGGACGAGCAGGACGGGGCAAGGGGTGGTCATGGAGGGTGTGCGGGGTGAAGCTGTGCTGATGCTCTCAGGAAGCCTTGTGAAGGGTTGTTTTAGGCTTTATGACCGGTGTCACCTGTCTCACTCCCTCTCGTGTGACCCAAGCACCCAGCTTGGCCCGGTTCTTGCCTCAGTTTCCCCCGGCGCTGTGCCACACACAGCATCCTCTGCTGCCGCACTGCAGTGCTGGGTGGGGGGTACAAACCACGGTCCCAGCGACCCGTTTACGTGGAGACTTTGCTTTTCAGCCTCGTCCTTTCCCCTAACCTCGCCCTGCGGGGTCGGGGGGGGGCAGGCCTCAGCAAAGCGTGGTTGGAGCTGACTCAGAGCTTCCCACCGCAGGTTTCCTGCTGCCTCAGGGGTTTTTCATGCCTCCCTCCCTCCTCCTCCCCAGCATCACCCGCTCCTTGATGCTGCCCATCATGTCACCCCCTGCCTGGGGCTGGGGCCAGGGTTTGCTTGTCCCCGTTATCACAGGGGTCAGAGACCTTCCCTGCTGCCTGGCTGAGGCTGGAGGGGCTGGCGGTCACCCCGAGTGGGGCAGGACGGGTGGGCTTGGACAGGCACAAAGCTGCCCAGAAGCTCCTGGGCTGTGGAGCTGGGACACGATGCCTGGCTGCTCCTGGGCTGCAGAAGGGGAACGGGAGCTCCGGGCTGGTCTGACTCACTGCCGGGGTTTTGCAACCTCCTGGCAAAGCAGAGCATCAAAAAAAAAGGAATTAAAAAAAAAAGAGGAAAAAGGCTGGTGGGAGCCCAGCCATGCACCCCGCTGGGGTCTGGGGACCAGCTGTGTCCCCTGGGTGTCCTTGGAGGCAGCTGTCTCTGCTCTGGCCAGGATGGCCATGGAGGGGCCTGTTTCGGGGCTCAGACGTGGTGGCAAGCCGTGGGCTAGGAGGGGGCACGTGGGTGGTGACCCCAAACACCCTCGGTCCCTTTTCTTCCAGACACCGGCCTGGGAAAGGCTGTTCCTGTTTCCGTGGAGGGGGAAAAGCAGACAGAGATCCCGGCTGCTTCCACCCTCCTGCTGCCCCGGGGCTCCGGGCTGGGCCAGGCTGTGCCAAGCCTTTTTCTCACGAACCAGCTGGTTTTTAGCTTCCAAGTTCAAGCTCTCCGCAGCCAGACCTCCCAGCAGCTCTGCACTGAGCAGCGTGGCCCTCGCTGCCTGTTGGAGCGATGCATGAAGCCATGAATGCTGGGATGCCTCCACAGCGGTGCCTCCACCCATGTGTCCAGGAGCCCACTTCAGCTCGGCCCTGGGCCTTCAGACCCTACCTGGGCTCTGCTCTAGGTGTGCCCACCTCCAGCTCCACCACGGCCGTGCCCCTGCCTGGGCACGGACCCTGTTGACCCAAATCCTGACCTGTGGAAGAACTTCATGGCTGGACCTCAGACCTGCCTCTCACCGCCAAGTTGCCTGATGATCTGAACTTGTACTTGAACCAAGCTAGCACCTCTGGGTCTGCTCACCCTGCTGGGGGTGACCCGGGGGCAGCTGGGGGTGAGAGCCAAGGGGGAGCGGGAGAGGGAAGGGAGGAGCAGGGCTGCTCCCTGCTTTGCTGCTGGGAGTTGTCAGCTTGGCAGCGGAGGGACCGATGGTTGAGGTGTTGGAGCGAGTCCAGAGGAGGGCGACCAAGCTGGTGAAGGGTCTGGAGGGTCTGACCTACGAGGAATGGCTGAGGGAGCTGGGGTTGTTTAGCCTGGAGAAGAGGAGGCTCAGAGGTGACCTTAGTGCAGTCTACAACTACCTGAAGGAAGGTTGTAGCGCAGTGGGAGTCGGCCTCTTCTCCCAGGCAACTAGCGATAGGACAAGAGGACACAGCCTCAAGCTGCGCCAGGGGAGGGTCAGGTTGGACATTAGGAAGCATTTCTTCTCAGCAAGGGTCATTAGCCCTTGGAAGGGGCTGCCCAGGGAGGTGGTGGAGTCACCATCTCTGGAGGGGTTTAAGAAAAGCCTGGACATGGCACTTAGTGCCCTGGTCTAGTTGCCATGGTGGTGTCAGGGCAATGGTTGGACTCGATGATCCCAGAGGGCTCTTCCAACCTCATTGATTCTGTGATTCTGTGATGGAGGGGGGGAGACTGGGGCAGCCCCATAAAGCCACAGCCCGGCACGCTGGCCTGGGAGGGACGCAGAGCCCTAATGCTGCCGACCCCGTGTAACATCACAGGGTGGGACTGGTAGCTCCTGAGCCACACCTGCCCTGGCCAGGGGCATCCTTGGCTCCACTGAGGCATGAAGGGCCAGTTCCTGCCTCCAGCTCCTTCGCTGTGTTGGGCTCCCTCGTCCCAGCCAGCCATCTGCGCACTCCCTCTAGTGGGACCAGCCCGTGGCCTCTGCACACACGTGTGCCCGTGATTCTCCTCTCCTGTCTTGATGGCTTCTGGAGATCTTCCTCTGGCCATGCTGGCTCTGGTCCCTGCCCTGGCCACCCCACTGCTCCCGCAGCCCTGGTCCCCTCGCTGGTCCCCGTGTGCCACCTGGTACCCATGGAGGGAGCAGAGCATCCTCCAACAACCTGAAAGCCTTGGGTTTGGGACCAGCTGCCCCATGGCGTGGCGGCTCAGCGCCTGCCCCAAGACCTCCTCTCCAGGAGGTTTTGTACCAAAAGGTGTGAATTCCTGTCCTGGGCAGATGTCCTCTCCAGCTGCAGCCACATCTGGTGTGTGGCCTCTGTGTACTGGCCCAGCCCTCGCTGGTGCCACACTGGCACTGCCGCAGCCCGGCTAGCTGCGAGGCAAACGTGGTGGTGGCCACCCAAGCAGCCACGTTGCCCTCACACCACCGTTGTGTTATCTGCAGCAGCCGTCTCAGCGTGGGGCTGAGGGGAGGCCAGAGCCAGAGACCCCAGAGCCAGAGACCCCAGCAGGTTTTGGCTCGTATAAAGGCCAACCCAAGGGGTTTGGGATGAAGTGGGTCTCCATATCCCGCTGGAAAGGAGGATATGGAGACCCCCCTGGGGGGTCTCTTGGCAGCAGAAGCAAGCTGGTGAGATGTATCCTCCCTCCACCCCTGAGGAGAGAGACGTGGAGAAGGTTTCAGTGTTCTTTCCACTGAGCTCATTTAGGTGGCACTGAGGAACATCGACAGTGGAGCTCCTGGTTCTCTCCTCGTGGCTCTGCTCGCTCCCGTCAGGACCTGTTCAGCCCTGGGCTTGGCCCTTCTGTTACCACACGTAAAAGATGCAAATCCCCAACCACAGCTTCAATTGGCCTCTGGACCTGACTGCTAGGGGCTTCCTGAGAACATTTAGTGTGCCCACAAACCTTGCAGAACGGTGCTGGCGGGTGTTTGATCAACATCTGCAGCATGATGATGGGGCTGGGGACCTCCTGGCTTTCTCCAGGCAGCTGCTGGTGTTTTGCTGCTGGTTACTCAGTGGTTTAATGGCAACAAACCCTACAGACCCTAGCTGACAGGGACCCAAAGCGACTTTACACCGCTGATTTCACCGGGAGCAGGACCAAGGCCATGTGCATTTGTCCTGTGGTGCGTGTGGTGAGGTCCAGGTGCTATTCTCCTCCTCCTCCTCCTCCTCCAGGAGGACAGAGCACGTGTACAGGACCTGGGCTCGCCGACGTGCCTGGGTTTGATCGCTGCTTGGCAGGTCACGTCTTTTGAAAGCAAGACAGGGACACGGGTGTGAGAGTCACACCTTCAAATGCGTCCCAGGAGCATCCCCACCCAGAGACCAGCCACACCAGGGGCTCCATTTCCCACCTGGCCGTTTCTCCTGGGCGCTGGCCGCATCCCTCTGGATGGGCAGGAATCGGCAGGCGTGGAAATTCGCTGAACAGACCAGTTTGTGCATGAGTTGGTGCTCGCTCAGGGCACGTTTGGCTGGCACACGTTCAGACTCGGCGTACTCACTTTGTGCAGCAGTTTGTGCATGTCCAGGCTGTGCAGCAGGTCGTGGCACGCTCCGTGTGAGCTGAGAAGGTCCCCCAGACACTGGAAGGGCCCCCAAACACCAGCATCCCCCCTCCACACTGCTGAAGGCATTGGGAGGGGACCGAGGGGACCCAGCCATGGTGGGTGCTGAGCTCATCGTGTTTCTGAAGGTGCTTGGGGCCAGGAATGGATGCTGCGGTGGTGTCTGAACCTGCCTCCAGCAGGAAGCTCTCCTGCACGGGGAGGGGGGGTTCTCAAACCAGTTTGGCTTGGCTTAGCTTTTAATTTTTTTATATATATGTATCACTCTCTCCAGGGTAGGTTTCACCAGACATAAGGCCACGTAAAGCAGCTGTGTTGATGCAAACACCCGTCACCGCCCTCCTAAGCCGCTAAGGTGAAGGAAACAACGTGGGGAAGGGGAAAACCATCCCCACCTGCCTTGTGCTTCGTGTGATAAACCTTCTGCAGGAGCAGCAGGAACCTCCCCTGCGCAGGCAGAGCCCTTCCCCAGCCCCGCTCCCGTCCAGCCCTGCCTGCAGCTGCGAGGCTGCTCTGGGAAATCATTAAAACCCAACTTTTCGTTGCTGTCGTGGGCTCTTTGGCCTGCCCAGGGGCTGTGTGGGTGCTGGGATACCAGCACCCTTGGGGGTTTTTTGTTGGGGGTGCGGGGGGGGATAGCATTGTGCTCCGTCCTGCTGCTGAGCTCGGCTGGCCCGGGGAGGAGGAGAGGGAGAGGAAGAGGAGGAGAAGGAGAGGAAGAGGAGGAGGAGGAGGAGGAGGAGGAGAGGAAGTCGGGCTGGCGAGCCAGAAGCCAAACCCGTGGCCGCTCCTCCCCTGACCCTTCCTGTTAGGAGGAGCACTCGCTCCCCAGGCACGGCTGGGACCCCCCCGGCTGCTGCGGGCCGGGGGGAGCTGGGGAGCCCCGCGGTACAGCCGGGCAGGGCCGGGGGCCGCCGTGCCAAGGCCACCCCGCTGAGCGACAGCGGCACAAGCCGGGCGGGGGGGGGAGCGGCTCCGGTTCCCCCCCCGCCAGCCCCGGGGGCGGCTCCGCCCGCCCCGTCCCGGTGCCGTGGCCGCTCCGCTCCGGCCCCGCAGATGTTGCTCGCCGTCCTCCTGCTCCTCCTCGCCCGCCCCGGCAGCTCGGTAGCCGGCCGGGGGCTCACAGGCAAGTCGGTGCCACCGGGGGCGGGGGGGGGGTAGGGGACACCCGGAGCCCCAGCGCTGCCGGGGCCGCGTCCCGCGGCGGGGGGGTGTCACGGCCCGGGGGGGGTGTCACGGCCCGGGAGTGCCCGTGGATGTCGCACGTCGCGTTTTGGGGCGGGGGCTGAGCCGTGGGGGCTGCACCGGACCGAGCCCGGGGCTGGGGGCTGCGGGAGAATTTTCCCGGCTCCGTTTTTTAAGCAGCAAAGGCATGTCCCGGGCTCGGGCGCTCCTCAACCCCGTCGGTTCCCCGGCCAAAAGCTGCTCGAGGAAGGCCGGGCAGGAGCTCGCAGGCTGTCCTGGCCCTTAGCGGGATTTCTTGGCAGCCATCCGACAGGAAAGCGCCTGTGCGCGGGGAGGGCAGCTCCGGCTCGGCCACCCCGGGGGTTGTGTCTCTGCGAGAGTGGAAGGGAGCAAAGGGGCTCCCCGGGTGGGAGCTGGGAGCGGTCGCTCTCACAGCCCTCCCCAGGAGCGTGGCCATCCTCGGGGAAGAGCTGCTGGAGCTGCGGGTACGTGATAAGGCAAACGGCTGCGTTTTTGGGGCGAGAGGTACCAGGGGAACTCGTACACAACCGTTGGAACCTTCTGCTTAAAGCCAGAAATAATTAATTGAGTCCCCAGCGCTGCTGTTTGCAGAGTGGCTGAGCCGGGGAGGGTCCCTGTGACCACGGAGGGTCCCTGTGGCCACCTCCTGGGCAGATGAGGTTGAATCTCGAGTAACATCTCATTCGTTTTTCAGCCCGCACGCTTCCTCCGTGCTACTCCGCCGACCTCAGCCCGGCCTCGGAGCGACTCGTCTCGGCCGTGGGCTGCACCGTGCTGCTGACGGCGCCGGCGCTGGCGGCCAGCAAAGCCGTCTCGTGGGAGCACGCCGCCGGCCCGCGGGAAGGGGTCATCGTCAGCTACGCCTTCGATAGACCCGCCAACACGTCTCGCCCCTACGAGAACCGCACGAGGTTCAACGAAACGGATTTCTCGCTGCAGATGGTGCTGCAGCAGGGAGACGACGGGCTGTACCGGTTCAGGTCCGAGGAGGAGGCCACGGGCTGGTTCCAGCTGCGCGTTGTCGGTGAGTGTAGGGATGGGAAACCCCTCCACTGCAGCCGGGATCGCTGTGGAGGAAGGTGTGCCGGGTCTGGCAGCTGATGGTCATTCCGTCTCTCCCAGAACCGCTGTCTGAGCCAGAAATCGTGGGCAACTCGTCAGTGAAAGCAGGACGCAACACCAAACTTGTTTGCAACGTCCTGGAAGGGAAGGCAGACTTGTACTGGTGGAAGAAAAACGGGGAGGTGCTGCTGGGGAGCGACCGCATCCAGTTCGTTGACAACACCACCCTCTGCATCGTGAAGGCGTCGATGAACGACAGCGGCTACTACGCCTGCGTGGTCCGCAACGCCGTCAGCCAGAACGAAACCTCCTTCCTGCTCCACGTCCAGAGTAAGTGGGGATTTCTGCCTGGTGTCCGGGAAGGGAAACGGGGAAATGCCCAAAAACCCCACGGGTGACTGCCCGGCGGCGGGCGCTTGCCTGGGGGGTGGGTAGGGGGTTAGGTGGGGGCTGGCTGCAGAGCCTGGGGCTCCTCTCCCTTGCAGACGCTGCGAACGTGGTGCTGCCCATGAGCCTGGCGTGCGTTGTCATCGGCTCGCTCGCAGGTGAGTGCCAGGGCTGGCTCCTCACCCTGACTTTTTAGCTGGCTGGTGGGTGCTGAGCATGAGCAGGGACGGGGGGAGAGGGTCTGTGCTGGCTCCTGTGCCATGTCCTCGCTGGGACCTGGGTTTCCCAGCCAGGCAGCCCATGGGCAGGGGCTGGGGCTTTGTCACTGCCGTCGTTTCGAGCGGGGTGTCCCCAATCCGAGGAGGGAATATTGGCCTCCGTCGCCTTCCCTTGCCTCCCTGCTCCCCCAGATGTGGGAGGGGAGGTTGTCTGGACCTGGGAAGAGGATCTGGCAGTTTAAAATAGCAGTGGGAGGTTCTCACCCACGAGGTGATTCATGTGGGTGTTTTGTTATTGCACGAAGTTCTCAGGTTTTTCCTGTGAGAAGCCTCCGGGCGCTGGGTAGGTGCTGGAAAAGCTCCTGCTCTCACCAGCCCCGTGACGCTCCCCGTGTACCTGCTCCCGTGTGGCCATCGGCTGCGCCGGGGCGATGGGGACCTGCGGGGCGGCGTGGAGATGGGCAGGGGGGCGTTTCCTCCAGACCCCAAACCCCAGCCCTGCGTCGGGGGGGGCTCACGGGTGCGCTGGGCTCAAGGTTTCCCAGCTGAGCACCGTCTCTGGGGCGTTTAACGGAGACACCAACTGGTTTGTCCCCAGGTATCTTCGTCTGGTGCAGGAGAAGGGACCGCCCGTGCCGCGGCGGCTGTAGGTAAGGTGCCTTCGGCCCCTCTCGTGGGGTGGCCCTGCTCCTCCTGCCAGCGCTATGAACCAGAATTCATCCTTGGCTGAGTACGCGGGAGGGCTGGGGGTCCTTTGCCAGCCTCTCCTGGCAGCTGTAAGAGGCAGCTGAGGGGTTGCCCTCCCTGCTCCGGGGGCTCAAAGGCTTTGCTGTCCCCCTTGTTTAGTCCCCACTGGGGTTTGCTCTGAAAATACCTTTGATTCCCCCACCCAGAGCCTGATGCTGCTGGTTATCTCAGGCAAAGCAGGCGCCAGGCAGCCTCGGGGTTCCCCCTGGTCCATCACCCATTTGTTCCATTGCCTGTTCTCCCTCTGTGCTGGTGGTTTAACTCCCGTGACACGTTTTCTGAAGGTGTAGGGGGGTGATTAGTGGTGGCCCTGCCCCTATTCCTCCTGTTGCAAAAGCAGCAAAAAACTCACGCTGTGTTTTTTGGGAAAGCGTGGAGGGGAAACGCTCTGGGGTGTCTGGGTGAGGGGCACGTGGAGGATCCACACCCTGGAGGTGGCTCAGCTGGAGACCTTTGCTCTGCTCGCAGGTGGGGAGCGTGAGGCTGCACCCATGCTGCCGTCCCCGATGGTGCTGGCGGGTGCTGCCTGCGGAGCGCCCGACGTCGGATGATGTCCCGGCCTCTTCTGGGCTCGCCTCTGGATTGCTCAAGCTGCTGAACCCCACAAATACTTGTTTGTACAACACTGGCTTTTGGACTGTTTCTGCGGCGTCCTGCCCTGGCCCAGGGCTCCTTGTGCATCCCTGGGGGAGGTGGGCACGGCCGTGCCTAGAGACCCGGCTGCTGCGGCGCTCCCCACCTCCTCACCTCTCCTGGCTTCCCCCCAGGCTCCGTGGGGTAAGTGCTGATGGCTCTGGGACAAGCCGCTGTCCCCGCCGGACACCCACACAGTCCTGGGGCTGCTGGGGCGTGCCGTTGTGCCAGCCCCTGCCTGCGTGGGGCTCGAGCCCCTCACCGTGGCCTCCCGGCGCGGTGCTGTGCCGGGGCCTTGCCAGCGTGGCTCAGCGGCTGAGACCGTGGGTGTTCTGCTCAGCGTGGCCCTGGGGGGAGGAAAAAGGGCAGGATTTTGCTGTTGTTTGCACTGGGGAGTCCAGGAGAGGTGTGGAGCCGGTGGCAGGGGATGGAGGAGCAGCGAAGTGGTTGTGTTCTAGAAGGGAAACGCCAAAGAAATCCCCGTGGCCGCTGCGTTAGAGCTGTCAGGTTCCCTGGTGCCCTCGCAGGTGTAAGACGAACGCAGCCACGGTTCTACAAAAAATACTTTTCTAAATTTTTGGGGATTTGTCTGTAAATCGTTTTGGAGACGTCGTGGTTTTTTAATGTCTGTAGCTACTAATAAAAGCGCGTGTGTTATCCCAGTTGATGTTGTCGTGATCTTCAGGGGTGGGAAATAACCCCTCGGGGGTACCCAAAGCCTGCGGTAGCGGAGGGACGTGCTCCCCGCTGCCGGGCCCTGCGTGGGCTTCGCTGGTGGGTTGTGGCTGGTGGCAGAGCTGGAGATGCTGGACTGACCCCGATGTCCAGCCCTGCAGGAAGAGCTGCCACGCTCAGGGAGGTCATTTGCTACGGCTGTGGGGGTCCTGCGTCCCCTCCCTCGCCAGGGCAGCCCAGCTCCTGCTGTGGTTGCAGTCTGGGAGGCTGAGCTGGGGTTAAAACCAACCCCACAACCCCGCTCTGAAGCTGAGCGAGGGTATTTTTAACCTGTAGCAGTTCCCTGAGTCACTGGGACCTGGCAAGCAGCCGCCCTGGCACGGCCCGGGGTTGTGAGGAGATGCCACCCGAGTGCGACGGGGTCGGAGATGCCTCTGGGCTTCGCCCTGGGGGAGGTTTTAGCTTCGAGGTTTATCTGGTGGCCTGTGTAGGCAGGTTGATGCGTAGTAGCTGTGTTCATAATCAGAAAAGCCTCCTCTCGGCTGTAGGAGATGCCTCTCTGCGTAGTAACAGCTAAATGTGGTGGGGAAAAACAGCCTTGGGGAAGGATAGAAAGTATGTGCAGAGTCTGTGTGTCCTGAGTAAACAGGTCCCTGCGTTTGTGTACCGGAGCGTGTCGGATGCGCTGGGATGTGCCTGTGGCAGAGGTGTTGCCAGCATCCATCTCACCCTCGTGCCTTCAAGCCCGTCCTCCCTCGTGGGTCTCTTCCCCCTCCCTGGGCAGCTCAGCCTGCTGTCCCCCTAACAGCAAAGCTTGGCAAGAGGCCGTGAAATCCCATCGCTTTGCAGTGTGGGCAGGAGCTGACCGAGCACTTGGCACGAGCAGAAGAAGACTTTTGGCATGCGCGGGTTTGCCAAGCAAACAAACTACTCCTGGTACAGCAGGTATGTATTTCAAGGTACTACAAAATTAGAATAGAATCATAGAGTCATAGAAGGGTTTGGGTTGGGAGGGACCTTAAGGATCATCTAGTCCCAACCCCCCTGCCATGGGCAGGGACACCTTCCACCAGACCAGGTTGCTCCAAGCCCCATCCAACCTGGCCTTGAACACTGCCAGGGAGGGGGCAGCCACAGCTGCTCAGGGCAACCTGGGCCAGGGTCTCACCACCCTCACAGCAAAGAATTTCTTCCTGATACCCAATCTCAATCTCCCCTCTTTCAGTTTAAAACCGTTCCCCCTTGTCCTATCACTCCATGCCCTTGTAAAAAGCCCCTCTCCTGCTTTCCTGTAGCCCCTTCAGGTACTGGAAGGTGCTAGAAGGTCTCCCTGGAGCCTTCTCTTCTCCAGGCTGAACAGCCCCAGCTCCCTCGGCCTGTCTCCATAGCAGAGGGGCTACAGCCCTCTGAGCATCTCCGTGGCCTCCTCTGGACTCGCTCCAACAGCTCCGTGTCCTTCTTGTGTTGGGGGCAATTACACCCAGAAAAGCAAGTAGGTGTATATTTCCATCTACTACCAAAATTACTTCTGCTAAAGCAGCAAGTATCCACGTATCAATATTAGAAGTGTGTGTATCTATGATTAATTTCTTGTATGAACACCTCTATATGGGTGTTATTTGAAGTGTTACCCAGTGTGGTGCCCATCAAACTGCTCCCAGGAGCGAGGCCAGTCCCTCGTGGCCAAAGTCTCCCTGCGTGGCTGACCCGTGTCAGGGGATGGGGACTCAGGCAGGCATCCCCTGGCTCCTCCTGTCCCACAGAGAGAAATTCCTGCAGGGCAAGGCTCCCTTTTGGGTAGGAACCGAGTAGTTTTTATACCGTAGCAACATGAGGGGGCGTGAGACACTGCTGGTTGGGGCAGATGTTTCTGTTTCACCCGGAACAGCCTGTAGATCATGATTTTTTCTATTTTTCTCAGATCAATTTTTCCTTCCCTGGGCTGTTTCTCTATTCCCCCAGCTGAAGCAGCCAATACCTGTCACCAATTCCTACTTTCCCAGACTGTTTTTCAGTTTTTTTGGCTAATTTTCCCCTTTCCAGATAAGTTTGTTGTTGTTTATTGTTTTTTTTTTTGTGGTTATCGAGGGTACTTGGGGTATCCAAAGCTCTGCCTGTCAGTTCTTGGTGACACATCAGTCTGTGACGGGGGATTTTGGGGCTTTGGCATCCTCTCCCTTCGCCCCTCTCTGCCTGGGCTGTGTCTCCATGTGTGTTAGTTTGTCCCTTTGCACAGGGAAGGTCCGTGATGGGACAGCCTGAACGGAGCTGGGGCAGGATGGGTGCAGCTCTGGCCCCATGCCCCGGAGGGCTGGAGCTCTCAGAGCCATTTCATGGGGTTTGTAGCTCGCTGTAGGACATTTGTTATGTTCTGGCTGACGGCTGGAGCGCCCTGGGTTCGCCCTGGTCCCCTCCACGGGGATGCAGCGATGCGCAGGCTCCCAGCCCAGCCCACGCTGGCAGCAGGGATGTTTTCCCCCTTGCTATGGGGCAGCAGTCCCCGCTGCCAGCGTTCCTCCAGCACACAGCCCTTCCCTGGCCCCGAGCGAGCCGAGACCCCCGCGCATCCCCCAGAGGTGCAGCCTGCATGCCTGGTCATTGCTGCCCCACGCTTGGCCCTGCCATCGCTCCTTCTCCCCATCCTCCGTGTGGTCTGGGCTTGGCGGGGGCAAAAAATGGGGCAGTCTCAGGTCCACACCCCAGGTTTGATCCGCAGCATCCCAGACGTGTCCCTGCTTGCTGCTGGTGAGGGTTATGGGATTCACGTCCCTGTCTGAGCCCCACTGGAGGCCACTTGTCCCCGGCTCAGCCACAGCCCTGCCCAGGCTGCACTGCTGGTGGGACGTGGTCAGTCAATGAGGTTGGAAGAGCCCTCTGGGATCATCGAGTCCAACCATTGCCCTCACACCACCATGGCAACTAGACCAGGGCACTAAGTGCCATGTCCAGGCTTTTCCTAAACCCCTCCAGAGATGGGGACTCCACCACCTCCCTGGGCAGTCCCTTCCAATGGCTAATGGCCCTTGCTGAGAAGAAATGCTTCCTAATGTCCAACCTGAACCTCCCCTGGTGAGGTTGTATATAACAAAGTGAAGAAGAAAACAATGATGTAAAGTATTTTTTTGTTGCCTTTTTTTTTTTATGGATAAACACGCCTGACAGCTGAGATCCTGACCGAGGGGGACGCAAACCAAAGGGCCTTGGCAGAACTTACTCCAACATCACCTAAAATGCTACAACCTGCGAAGGAAACTGCTGAAGGCCACGGCATGGATGCGAGGTCGGTTCGGAGTCCCACGGAAGGGAGATCAGCTCAGGCCAAGCTGCCTCAGGGATGCTTTAAAATAAAATGCTGCTGGGCAGGGGGGGTTGGTTGTCCCAGCCCTGGGATGAGCACACGGTGCCCTTGCACTCCTCTTAAACACCCCGAACCCAGAGACTGGCCTAGGGGGAGGCCATAAATCCCCCACCCCATGCCCCCCTCTAGAGACAGGGGGAGGCTGCAGCTGCACCAGCACCCCCCAAAACGCAGGGGTGCAGCATTAGCCCCTGTGCCAACATCAAGCCAAAGGCTCAGGGCAGGAGAGGTACGGGGGGGCTCCCCTGGCCTTCCAGTCCTTCTGGCATCGCTGAAAGGAGGAGGCAGGAGGGGAAGGTGGGGTTGGGGAAGGTGGGGTTGGGGCGAGCGCGCCCGGAGGATGAGGGCTGGTGGAGGGAAGGAGGGAGGGAGGTTTCCCCAAGACAGAGACAGGGAAGTGAGTATGGGGGTCTCATTGAGGGGGATAAATATCTAAATCTGTAACAAAGAGGGAGCCAGACTTTTCAGAGGTGCCCACTGCCAGGCCAGGAGGCGATGGGCACATGCTGGAAAGGAAATTCAAAGAAAACACCGTCTGACTGCGAGGGGGACCAGCGCTGGCTGCCCAGAGAGGCTGTGGGGTCTCCATCCTTGTCAGCACTCAAACGTCAGCCACCACGGACCTCCCCATGTCTGGGTTAGCCTGCGAGATTAAATTAGACACTTTTTTTTTTAACTTTAATGGTATTACAGACAAGCCAGAGCCTCTGCTGCCAAGGGCTGAGCGGACTCAGTCAATACTGCTGCTGGGGCAACAGGAAAGCGGGACAGATGGCTCGGGGATATATCAACATGGCTCACGTGAAGCTCCTTCCCATCCATTATTGACCAGAGATTCTCGTGACGTTGTGTAAGAGGAAGAAAATTCCCTTTACAAACAGCAGTGACCATCAGTGTGTGTTTGCTCCCCTCGGGCTGGTTGGGAGGGTTCCCGCACGCAGAGCTGCAGGGCTCGGGTACGTTTGCAGCGATACCCGGGGGAGGAACTGAGAAACAGACTGAAAAAAGCCACGGGAAGGGGTGAATTCTTCCCTCCTGCCTGTCCTACAGCTGCCAGCTCGGGTGCAGCAGAGCGGGCTGGGCTCAGGTACCAGCATCGTGTTGGCATCCCGAGGGATGAGGGCATCTTGCCCGACGGCTAAAACCAGCCACGCTCCTCCCAAGTTGGGTTGTTTGGAGAGGAGGCTGTGGAAAGTACGGTTCCTGCTGAAGGGAACAGGATTTTTCCCCATTTTCCTGATCCAAGAGGCCCAGGAGCTGCTGTTTCCCTGCGTGGGAAGGGCGGAGCGGAGGGGCTGTGATGCAGATGTGACGCTGCCTGGCCAGGCAGGAAAAAACAAGGAGAAGACCAAAAAAAAAAATAAAAAAACCTAATAAGGCTCTGGATTCCTGGGGATCAGGAGGAGTGAGACCTCCCCTGCCCAAGGTACAGGACTGCCTCTGTGTAGAGCATCCAAATCCACCACCCCACAACCCAGCAGGGAGGGGGGGGGGATGATATCAACAACCCCCAACATGCTCAGGGCTTTTATCGAGTGATTTGCACTGAAGCAAACATTAAAGAGCAGGCTCAGGGCAGCTGCTTGCCAAGCCCTGCTGTGGGGGGACAGTGGTCCCTGGAGATGCTGTGCCCCCCCCAAAGAGGACAGGCAGCACAGAGAGCTGTGGATTGAGGGGGACAGAGCCTGACACCCCCCAAAACATGCCCTGGGATCATCTGCGCTGGGGAGCGGGAGGTCAAGCACGGCAGTGGGAAGGGGTGGGGTGGGAACATTTATTTATCCACGTGTGTTTAATAAAAGATGATGTGGCCTTATTATTGTGATAAACCAGGGAGGGAGACTCCTGCAGCTGTTCCTAAAGGACCTTCTCTGCTTTAGGGCCTGGCTTTAAAGAGAAAGAAAGGGGAAAATGTTCATTTGGCCTCACCCACCTCAAGGTTTATAAAAAAAAAGGCAGAAATGAGTTTATTTCATTTCCATTTATTACAGGTCTTGCAGAGGTGCAAACCCATGAGACCCCTGAACCATCACACCTGGGAGAAAGGCTGAGCTGACCCCCGTCGAGTGAGAAACACCCCGACCAGCTCCTAACAGCGGTTGGGAACGGCATCCTTGCTGCGGGGCTCAGACATCTCGAAGGACCTGGAAGGGAGATGGGGTGGGATGTGCTGGGCATCGCGGAGCCGGGGCTCTGCTGTGCCCGTCCAGCCCTGCCCCGGGTGCCAGAGAGGGGAGGGCTGCCCTGGCCTCTCTGTGCCCACCCTGGCATGGTCTGAGCCTACAAACGGCTGTGGGGGTGATGCTCGTTCCTCTACTCCAGGGTGGTTTTGGCCGGGGCAAGGGCTGAGCCCCGTGAGGCTGCGATGCCCCAGGGCTCTCCCACGGCTTGGCTGAGCCCAAAGGCACGCACAGCACGGCCGAAATCCAGAGCGCTGGGACGAACCCAGCAGGAATTAGGGCTTAAAGGGGGTTGTTGGGGAGATGTGAGCAGGCACGCAAGTGCTTGGCTGGATGGGGACCTCCCCCTGAGGTACCCACCGAACCCAGGGTGAAACCAGGGGCTGAGAGGGCAGCGCTGGACGGCATCCTTTTGGGGTCTAGGACTTGGGGTAGTTCCATATCCTGCTCTTTTCCCTTTGAGGCCGTATGAGTTTATGCATAAAAAGGCAATAGAGGATCTACCTGAGCTTGTCCACCCAGCTGGAGTCACGCGCCTTCAGCCTCCCCTGAGTCGTGTGATCTGCGAAAGGAGAAGGCTGTCCCCAGGCGTCGGGGGGATGCGTACGAGGGGCCCTGAACGCACGGTACGGGATGTTGTACGTGGGGGACAGCGTCTGGGGCTCACCAGGGAAGGGAAACAGACAATGGAGAGGTCTTGGGGTCTTCCCAAGAGCCAAACAGTTGTTAAATAGCTCACACGGCTGCTTGGGGGTGGAGGGGACCCAGCTGGTTAACTGTAAGGCCCTCGGTGGGGCAGGGGGATGAGGGAGGAGGCACTCACAGCAGAGGAAGATGGCGAGGAGCGGGAGGGCCGCCACGGCCGCCGTGCTGACCGTCAGGGCGGTCACGGCCACGAGCTCCGTGCATCCTTCTTCTGTGGTCCGACAGACCGGGTGCCAGCACAAAACGCCGTCCAGAGCAGGAGAGACAGGAGAAAGGCAAATTGCCACCGTGAAAACACACACACACACAAAAGGGATGGGAGGAGAACTAGTTTTGCAGTAAATTTGCAGATGACACCAAGCTGGGTGGGAGTGTCGATCTGCTGGAGGGTAGGAAGGCCCTACAGAGGGGTCTGGACAGGTTGGATAGATGGGCCGAGACCAACGGCGTGAGATTCAACAAGAACAAGTGCCAGGTCTTACACTTCAGCCACAACAACCCCCTGCAGCGCTACAGGCTGGGGGAAGAGTGGTTAGAAAGCGGCCCGGCGGAAAGAGACCTGGGGGTGCTGATCGACAGCCAGCTAAACATGAGCCAGCAGTGTGCCCAGGTGGCCAAGAAGGCCAATGGCATCCTGGCCTCTATTAGGAATAGTGTAGCCAGCCGGTCTGGGGAAGTGATCGTCCCTCTGTACTCGGCACTGGTGAGGCCGCACCTTGAATCCTGTGTCCAGTTCTGGGCCCCGCACTTCAAGAAAGGTGTTGAGGTGTTGGAGCGAGTCCCAAGGAGGGCGACCAAGCTGGTGAAGGGTCTGGAGGGTCTGACCTACGAGGAATGGCTGAGGGAGCTGGGGGTGTTTAGCCTGGAGAAGAGGAGGCTCAGAGGTGACCTTAGTGCAGTCTACAACTACCTGAAGGGAGGTTGTAGCGCAGTGGGAGTCGGCCTCTTCTCCCAGGCAACTAGCGATAGGACAAGAGGACACAGCCTCAAGCTTGGCCAGGGGAGGGTCAGGTTGGACATTAGGAAGCATTTCTTCTCAGCAAGGGTCATTAGCCATTGGAAGGGGCTGCCCAGGGAGGTGGTGGAGTCACCGTCTCTGGAGGGGTTTAAGAAAAGCCTGGACATGGCACTTAGTGCCCTGGTCTAGTTGCCATGGTGGTGTCAGGGCAATGGTTGGACTCGATGATCCCAGAGGGCTCTTCCAACCTCATTGATTCTGGGATTCTGTTTGCAAAGATTTCCCTGAAAACTCCAATTTGTTGGATTTTTTTTTTTTTTTTTTTGAGCAGCTCTAACTCCAAAGGGCCGAGGTAAAGGGAGATTGGGGTTACATACGGTGGACAAATTTTAGCCTGGGGTGGTCCCTGAGCATCCCCTCTCACCGTGGCGATGGTGGATGTTCTTGATGAGGAAGCTGGTCGTCAGCACCACAGACACCACTCCTGCGGGAGCGGCGTAGCCCATCGTGCGCTGCGCTGCCCGGGGGAAAGACGGCAAAGGGACGTTAATGTGTGTTACGAGATGAGGACGAGGGTCTGCCCTCACCCGTGGGCTGGTGCAGAATCCACCAGCCTGAGCTAGCGCAGAAGGAGAAATAAAGTTTTAATTTAAAACGCTAAGGATGGGATTTTAGGTAAAATAAAAGCCCGATGGACCAGTTTTCTCTGTCCTTGGCAGAACAGCTCACCTGTTTTGCTTTTGAGTTGGATGAGCTTTGTAGGCTGGAAGGTCACGGTGGCGGAGACCAGGAAGGTGATCATGATCACATAGGTAAGGGCGATCTCTGGCAATATGATGGCAATGGAAGGGCCTGAAAGAGAACGGGACAAGGCAGAGCACCCCCAGCTCCTGCCTTTGTCTACCACCTTCACCGTTTTGTAACCCTCCATCACAGAATCAATGAGGTTGGAAGAGCCCTCTGGGATCATCGAGTCCAACCATTGCCCTGACACCACCATGGCAACTAGACCAGGGCACTAAGTGCCATGTCCAGTCTTTTCTTAAACCCCTCCAGAGATGGTGACTCCACCACCTCCCTGGGCAGCCCATTCCAATCTCCCACGAGGTCTCCACCCCATGCTTTTGCACAGCAAGGATTGCTTTTCCCTGCTGCACGTTGCACAGGGGAAAGGAGCGGGGTCTGCCCAGCACCGTCCCCCACCCCAAACCACCCCCAGCCACCTCCTACCTTCTTCCCGCATCCACAGGATCCCGGCGGTGCCTGCCAGGAAGGCGGCGACGCACACCAGCCCGCAGGTGTAGGCGCTGAGCCACCGCCACAGCTCCCCTCCTAGACACCCAGAGCAGCGGGGGGTGACTGCTGTGACCCCCCCCCAGATGTCCCACACCAGCCCCTGCCCCTTCCTCGGGGTGGGATGCAGCCCGTCCCCTCCCGCGATGCTGCGGGGTGTCTCTGGCCAGGGCCCGGTGGGTTTCTCCTGGTCTTCAGCGTGGGTGTCTGGAGAGGGCTCTGTGCCCCAGTACGGTGTATTGAACACACTCTTTTAAACATGGAGCCTTGTAATTAAAAAAATGCTCCTGAGAAACAGCTTTTTCTATAAAATTATCAATCAATCGCCTCAGCTCACTAGAACGAAAGGGTCTGGGAGGTACCAGGGTCTCGAAAACAAAGTAAAATCAGTTTTTGCCATTAAAAAAGTTTGCCAAGGAGAGTTTCTCGCCTATTATGAAGACCTGCCAGGTGACGTGGAGCTGAGCTGTCTGGGCAGCTTGAAAGGGAATTAGCTGCTGACGAGCTGTCCCCCCCCCAAGACGAGGGCAATGAGGGTCCGGCTGCCCCCAGCCGCAGACTCACTTATCCTCAGCTTCTCAGACTGGCAGACGGGAAAAACCAATCCCCATCCCGAGACGGCAGCAAAGACCACAGCAACCACGGCGACCCTCAGCACATCCTGCAAGGGAGGGGAGAGACCTGGGGAAACACACAACCCGAGGAGCCAGGAGTCAGGCCAGCGGCAGGACCAGCCTGGACAGCACTGGTGGCCGTGGGGTTCCTCCAGCACTGGGGCAGATCCCATTTACGTGCCAGCTGGTGGCCAAATCAGCGCTTTCTGCTGCTGGCTGTGGTCCATGAAATGTCCAACCTAGGATGCTGTCCACAGGCTTTCTGGCCACCAACCCCCTGCCCATGTCCCGCTCAACATCACCTTGGCCAAGGGCCATCACTTGGGACCTTCTCCAAGAGGGACCAGCCAATCTCCTGCCTCCCATCCCACCACGGACCGTGCCCTGGTGGGATCAGAGACCGGGAATTGCTGCTGATCATCCTGTGATGGGGAGCTCCTGTCAACTGCACGTGGGCCACAACCTCATGAGAGGGCGGCCAGACCTTGGGGGTGGGATGAAACCACCCGGGGATCCCCAGGGAAGGGTGGGGAGCAGGAAGAGCGGTGGGAGGTGACACCCCAGCAGCGATCACCTGCGATGGTGACGTTCAGGGAGGCTTCTTGCCAGCTGATCCCGTTGCTGGCGTTGCAGGAGTAGGAGCCACAGTCTGACTTCTTTGCCGACCTCAGGTACAACACGCTGAGGCTGTCGGAGAGGCGGACACCTCTGTCTGGGGGAAGGGGCTGCCCGTCTTTCTTCCAGGTGAAGGTGTCCACCTTGCCCTCCTCCACGTCACAGAGCACCTCAGCGGTGGCCCGGGCCACGAGGGCTCTGCCCCAGAGCCGAGGGCGAGACACGGGCTCTGCAGAGGGGACACAAACAGCAGCACCTTCTCTCAGACACCACCTGGACCATCCACGACGGGGATCTGGGCTGCGATTGTCACCACGGCATCCTCGAGGCCGCACCGGTGCCGTGGTGGGTGCCCTCCTCTCAGAAGGTCCCAGGGCTGCTGGGCTTTGGTTTCTCTAGCTGAGTCACTGCTTTGATTGCGTTTGGGTAAACACAGGGCGGCTTAAAATACATCAGGAAATGAGGAAAAAAAAGGGAAAAAAGGATGTGGATCCCATTTGGATGTGTGTGTGGTGGAGAAACGGGGGGTGGAGGGCTGTGGTAGCAGCGTTAGAGCAGAGACAGGACAACGCCGAGTGCATTAAGGGCACGGCCGAGGGCGATGCTGGGGAGCTTCTGTGTTATTTAAATCGTGCTCTTATCTCTGCGGCTGGAGCCTGCCTGTTGCCAACAGCCCCTCGTCAGTGTGGGCTGGGGGGGAGGCTTTTAGTGCCTTCTCCATACACCCGCCCTGCTGGGCTTAGTCCCATCGGCTCTGCCGGGTCCCCCTCGCCAAAGGTGCCGGGGACACTCTCCGCCGGTGGCAGCGGATACACAGCGTCCCACCAGTCCCTCCACCCCTGCACGGAGAGCAGAGAACACGGGAGGAGATCGCCTTGCCAGGACAGCCCTCTGTCACAGCCAGGGACTCTGGAAGGTCTCCTTGGGCAGCACCACCAGAGCTGGGTCAGGTTGGGAACCTCTTGCCAACGCTCCCTGGTGATGTCTCCATGCATGGACTCATGACTGGCCCATTAGACTTTGCTCAAATCCCTTCTCCAAAGCCCTTTGTCTGGCTGATGGTCCATATGCAGCCAAATGACGCCACTGCTCTGCTTGCACCCATCACCCCACTCCTCCCTCCCGTGCCCACCACTTACTGAGGACTTCCAGGAGGATCTGCAGGCTCTCCCTCTCTCCTGTGTTGACGGTCACTTTGTAGATGCCACTGTCACCTTCCTGGACATCCTCCAGCAAGAGAGATCCATTGGAGGGATGGAAGATGGCCCATCCTGTGTAGGGTGCGTGGATGGCTGGGTTGTGAGACCCGCTGTGGTACTGCAGGATGGTGCGGGAGCTGGTGCCGTTGAGGTGCTCCCACCGCGTGGAGAAGATGTGCGTGACATTATCCGGCCCAGGCAGCAGCACCGAGGATCCCACAGCAGCGGCTTTTCTCTCGAGGGGTCCCGCCGCGTCTGCAGCCTGTTGCAGAGGCACCAGCAGCCCTGGACGGCAGGGGAAGGGAAGGTGAGCCAGGGAGATGGAGCAAGTCAGCACGGCTCAGGAGAGGCTTTGGTACCCCCCGTGCCAAGGACACACACGTGGTGCCTGACCCGCTTGGTCACAGCCTCTCACAAAGCTGTCACCTATCACGCTGCCAGGCAGGGAGATGTCCCAGCAGAGCCCATACAGGTGCCTAAACACAGCACAGGGTGCTCGGAGATACCTGGCTGCAGGGCTGCCAGCTGTCTCTGCTTGGGGTTTGTGCCTGTTTGGGTGGTGTTTCCTCCCAGCCTGTGCCCAGACTTTCTAATCCTGACCTGATTTCCACGACTCATTCCCAATCCCTGGTCTTCTTCGGGGCTGAAAGTGTCCCCACGCTCCCAGGAGAGTGGGACGCAGCTGTGCCCCCAAAGCACATGGCAGATTCTGGGCTTGTTGTGGCATGAGGACTTCAAGAGGAGCTGCTGTGGGTAGGTCACAGCTCCCAGCCCCAAAAAACAAAAGCTTTCTAGGAAAGCCAGGCTGAAATCACTCCTGCAGTCATAGAATCATAGAGTTTGGGTTGGAAGGGACATTAAAGACCATCTAGTGACAGTCCTGTCTTGGAAAGTGGATGCTTTAATAAAAAAAATATTAAAAAAAGGTGAGGTTAAAGAGTGTAAAGCAAGGAGCCAGCCCTAGAATGATGCTGGATCAATGGGTACTGATCCACCCAGGCAGAGGTCCAGTTAATTGCTGGTGCCAATCGCAGTACTCCTAAGAGGCTGCTCCAAAGGAGGTGTTTGGGTTTCTGCTAAAGCTCCTCTCCCCACCTCCTTGGTCTACACCCTGCCCGGCAAAGGAGACGCCAGAAAAACCCATCTCCAGCCCCCACGGCTCCGCGTGGCAGGGATGTGGGGCGGGCAGGGATGTGGGGCAGGCAGGGTGCTGGTGCTGCTCCCAGCCGTGTTTGCTCCTCTCTCCCCCGTGTCTCAGTTCCTGCCCCGATAAGCAGATGCTGCCTCTGCAAACAATCCCCAGCGCTGTCCCTTAGGCTCTCACCGGTGGCTGCTCTCAGCAATTTTGCAGCCCAGGTGGGAAAGAAAATAGGTGTAACAACCCACCCAAGGAAAATCTCATGACTGAAAATCCCCTTGCTCTAGGAAAACACTATTTATACAGAACACACGGTACCACTTGCAGGAGGCAAGAGAAAATCCTTCATCACAGGCACCTTTTCACGACTACTCTACCTCAAGCTCATCCTCCAGCCACTCAAGCAGAGCTCCCTCACACCCCAGCACCTGAACGTCTGGGCATACTGGGATGGGTTTATTTTCTATTTTAGATGCTCGCCCTGAAAATCTTCGCCCATTTGTGCTCCGAGGCAGCCAGTGCAGATATAAGGACCGCGGTGAGATTGCTCACACACGTCTAACTGCAATAAATTTAGTGTTAATACCTAGATCAGCCCCAGTACAAATCTGCCGTAGACTTCCAGCCTTCGTGCCCAGCTCCTGAGCTGCTTCTCCCTCCCCTGCCTTTGCACAGTGAAGCACAGACACTTTTCCATTAGGATTAAGCATTTTGCCCACTTAAAAATTCTAATTTACATGGACCAGAGATCCCCACTGCAAAGCTCTGCTCAAGCCTCAGGCTCTCCGTGGACTGAACAGCATCGTCCCCTCGCCCAGCCTGGGGACAGCTTACCTGCAAGGAGCACCCAGCTGGTCCCCAGCAGCTCCACGGGACGGCACGTCAGCATCTGCCAAGGAAAAACGGCTCAAGAATCGCCACGCTGTTCAATTAGCCCCGTAAAAGCCCACGCTGTAACGAGAATAACGGGTCAGGCTGTACCGTGGGAGGCTTCGTGGTCTGAGGGACCAGGTGAACGATGCTCCTGGGTACCCCGATGCTGGCGAGGGCAGCGCCGCGGGTACCCCACCTCGTACCCCAGCTTGGACCGGCTCCAGCCTCGCTGCTCTCCTGCCTGTCACTCCTCGCCGCCGCTGCCGGGGACCCGTCCCAGGGGACCCTTCCCGGTGGCGGCAGCTCCCTGCTCTCGCCCCCACGCTCGGTGCCGATGACGCCGGGTGTGCGGGCGGGCAGAGCTCTGTGATGGCTCCCACACCACGGCTGGGCGCGGGCTCCCACGCTCAGAGCCTCGGTGGCCTTTGTGCCAGGGCAGGGCAGAGCGGGGTCCCGGAGGGGCCGTGCTGCAGCCCCGCGGGGACACGTGGGCAGAGCTGCACCCCAGAAGTGGCCCCGTTGCAAAAAAACTTGAGCTTGATTTGCCAGGAACAAACAGGGAGAAAACCCCGCGTGACTCTGCTCCAAGGAGGGGTTTCCTATGTCAGTTCTTGCAGCAATATAAATTACAGGGGATGTCCCAGATCGCTTCCATGCCCTGAGGCCAGAAGACCCTTCCCCATCCCTTTCTCACAGCTCAATCCTCTCCCATCCCTGCTCCCGGAGCGGGGCAGAGGCCAGACTCACCCCCCAGCCTGTTTCCAGTGGTGGCCGCAGGCTCCCAAACACTTGCCCCGCTGCGAGCAGCTTTCTCCTCCACCAAGGCAGGTGTGGGCTGGCACCATCCATGTCCCACAGGCTTTCTGCAAAGGGAATTTCAGTTTAAGGGAGAGACACTCCTGGGATCAGAGGAGCACCTGGGGACCAAGTTTCACGCTCTAGACTAGAGAGCAGAGGGATGAGAGACTTGGGAGTGTTTGAGCTCTGCCCCAGAGCGCTGGGGAAAGCCCTCCTGCCCTGCCCAGCGTGGCTGGCCCCGGCTGACCCCCACGGGCCACCAAAGCCAGAGCGAGATGGACGCTGGCACAGGACAGCCATGTGTGAAGGTGGGTGGATGCAGGTGCCCTGGGGTCCGGAGCACCAGCACGGTGGTACCTGCCAGCTCCATCAGCCCCGTCTGCGGGCTCCCGGCCAGCCGGGGAGGGCACCCAGCCCGCACCACCCGCCTGCCGCAGCACACCCAGCCCCTGTGCCGTGCTCAGCCTGACCCTGACCTTGCCTCCCCTGTTCCCCTTTCTTGCCCCTTCATTTCTCTCCTTCCAAATAAACATGCCTGTAATTACTTTTCCCCCATTGGTCCTCATTTTGCTACATCCACCCCCAAATGGTTTTAAACTGAAAGAGGGGAGATTTAGGTTAGATATTAGGAAGAAATTCTTCCCTGTGAGGGTGGTGAGACCCTGGCCCAGGTTGCCCAGAGAAGCTGTGGCTGCCCCCTCCCTGGCAGTGTTCAAGGCCAGGTTGGATGGGGCTTGGAGCAACCTGGTCTGGTGGAAGGTGTCCCTGCCTGTGGCAGGGGGGTGGAACTAGATGGTCTGTAAGGTCCCTTCCAACCCAAACCATGATTCTATGAAATTTAGCATTCCTGACACCATTACCTGGGCAACCTCAGCTTTAGCTGCTATTGCCAGTTTGGTTTTACTGGGTACTGGCCTCACAAGTCTGCTCCCTGAGAGGTGCCCAGGGTTAGCTGAGAAGTTCAGTTGTTCCTCATGTCCCCTCCCTTGGCCACCATGAAACCCAGCCGCACCTTGCACACCAGCTCTGGGTTTTGATGCTCCTCACGCTGCAGTTTGTCACGTCTGCCAATGTCGGAGGTTCTCCGTGCCCTGGCCAGGCTTAGCCTTAGCCTAGAGCCGGGCAGTGACTGTGCCACTCACTTGCAGTGGCAATGGATGCACCAACGTGCCACAGCAACACCTGGGGTGACCATTCACCCAAAGGGGTCTTCAGAGAGACACTGGCTGAGGCTTTCGTCCTCAGGCAGATACTTCATTTGCTCGCAGGGGGGATGAGCTGCCGTAGATGAGTGTTGCCCACCCGCCGCTCCCACCACATCCCCATCATCATACCCACCTCTTCATTTAACTGCTCCAAAGAGTAACTTTTATCAGTCAGGTCACTCTGGCCCCATTAATCCTTTCAGGCTGCAAGAAGGAAACTTTCAAAACATTTTCACCACTTAATCTTAGATTAACTAAATGGAAAAGCAAGGCAGGTTTCTGCTAGCGCTTAACTCCTTTCACAAGTATTTTAAAAGCTTTTCCAGCACTTGCCCTGCACCCTGCACCTTTGGAGGGGCTGGAGGCATCGAACAGCAGATACAGCAGCACAAACCTGTAAACATTGGCTGGGTGCCTTGGCCATGTCACAGAATCACAGAATCCCAGAATTGATCAGGTTGGAAGAGCCCTCTGGGCTCATCGAGTCCAACCATTGCCCTGACACCACCATGGCAACTAGACCACGGCACTAAGTGCCATGTCCAGGCTTTTCTTAAACCCCTCCAGAGATGGTGACTCCACTACCTCCCTGGGCAGCCCCTTCCAATGGCTAATGACCCTTGCTGAGAAGAAATGCTTCCTAATGTCCAACCTGAACCTCCCCTGGCCAAGCTTGAGGCTGAGTCCTCTTGTCCTATCGCTGGTTGCCTGGGAGAAGAGGCCGACTCCCACTGCACTACAACCTCCCTTCAGGTAGTTGTAGACTGCACTAAGGTCACCTCTGAGCCTCCTCTTCTCCAGGCTAAACACCCCCAGCTCCCTCAGCCGTTCCTCGTAGGTCAGACCCTCCAGACCCTTCACCAGCTTGGTCGCCCTCCTCTGTCCTCTGTCACCAGGTCCCCCACGCATTCAGAAGCAGTCTCAAAGGACGATATTCAGCCACACGGGCCTGGGATGGATTGAAACGTGGAAGAATAAATTATGAGGAGCAGCCAGGCTGTTGAGAGGACCAGTGTGCCCCTGGAAGCCTTTAAAATACGAGGCTGCACGTCTCCAGTGGGAAGTAGCTTGCCCCGAGACGCGGCCAGCGAGCGCCTGAGGTCTGCGAGCGCCGAGCCATTTGCAGCCGCAAGGAAAGCCACACCGACCCCTGAGAGCTTCAAAGAGCAAACAAAGGAGGGCCTGGGGGCAAAGCTGCTGCTCAGAGAAGGAAATGAAAAGGCAGAGGCAGCCAGTAACGCTGCGGCGTGGGTTAGAGACAGAGGTGGGCGAAGAGCAAACGTCTCCTGTGGTGGGAGCTCGGGGTGAGCAATGGTGGAGAGGAGAAGGTAGAAGCAGGGGAGCATGAAGAGCCCCACGGAGCAAACATGGCCAGCCTTGTCTCCTCTCACTTTTATTTTTCCCCCATTAATTTCTGCGGTGTCCCCTCTGTGTTCTGCCTCCCGCAGAAGGGGAAAAAAACCCGAGCAGGTGACGAGGAGAACAAACCTCAGGGAAGAGTCCGGCACATTTAACCCGTGCAGGCGCTGCAGCACTTCCCTGGGATCACCCACTCATCCTCTTCTCTTGAGCAGCACCCAAAAGCTTCACGATGTGGCATCGTCGCGGCTGCGGAGCTGCTCAAGGTTGTCAGAAGACATGGATATAACACAGAGGAAGAAGCAGAGCCTGCATCACTGCTACCCCTAAAGCCACAGAGCGATGGGACTTACCAGTGACTTTTTAATACTAATTTCTGGTATCTTCTGCCATCGTGTGGCCAGTGAGAGTGAACGAGGAGAAGTCAATGCAGAGGCCCTGGTTTACTGCTCCTCACGTTTATTCCACCTTTTGATGGTTAATACAGACTTACTTTCCCGTTCATGATTGCTTGAAATATATATATATTTTGTTAAGCTTACCACTTCATAAATCATTTATTTGAACACTTGATTTCTTGGGTTTGGAAAGTGTCCTACACATACATCGCATCACCAGTGCAGGGGGAAGGAGGAGGAAGCGCTTCATCATTTATTGGCTGAAAGAACTGAAAAAGCTCGATTACAAAACCTGCTCCGATGCCATTAGAGCAAACAGAACCTGTTCTGTACCACGGCACAACAAACGCCCACGGCAGACAGGCAGCAGCTGCCAAGCAGTCCTGGTCCTTTCAGTGAAGTTTGGTGCTCACAAGCTGCTCAGGAAGGATTTAGCCCTCTAGGAAGACTTGTAAAACTTCACAACTAAGCTGTGCTGGCGTAACTGGCACCTAAGGAGAACCTATAAACAAAATGCCTGATGAAGAAAGCAACAGACTACACGCTGCAGGCTGCTCGAGGAATTCCCTGGCTCAGCCTAGAGGAAAATTCAAGTCCCTGCCTGTGTCTGAAGCTGCCGTTCACAGGCCCCGGCAGTACCTGACAGGAGGCAGCTCACTTCGAGCTTGCATTACCTGCCACCACTGCTCATGTTTCACTCCCTCACACACCCTCTGATGAGCAGCCTCCTGCCAAGCCTTCCCTCAGAAACCCCTTCCAACGCCTGCTGACTGCAGCAGCGGCTCACCGCGGAGGGGAAACTGCGAGAGACAGCGTGGGGCAGCTCAGGCCATGTCAAGGGAAGCTTTCAAGAGCGTCTCAACACCAGGATCTGTATATTCAGTATTTAGGTTAAATGAGAGCAGCACACTTAGCCCATAGGCATCTGCGCTGCACGTGTACCTCGGACACAAGAGCATCTTGCTTGCACAGGAGAGCCAGGAGCAAAAGGGACCAGCCCTGTTTTAAGGTCTAGTCAGAGCAGAGTGAACACCCCTAAAGATACAGAAGAATGAAAAATAAAAAAAAAATCCTAAAATCCCCTCTTGGTTCTAAAATTCCAATGTTTCTAATAGTGACAGGAGTCGCTTTTATTGCTTACACTGTGGCCCTTCAGTGTGCCAGACTCCAGTTTACCCTCCCAGCGCCCAGGAGCTGAAAGGCACCTCTGCGTCCATTACCTGCACGTGCAGGAGAATCTGGTGGGAAAAAGAGTCAGCCTCATCCAGCAGCCAGTGGGACGATGACCTACCACAAATTCCTTCCTCAGGAAAGACGAAAGAGCAGGCACAGGGGGAAATCTGTCAGTGAATACTGTAGCTGCTGAGCCTTCGCCTGTGATACAAGCACGGTGCAACAGGCAGAAAGAACCTGAGAAGTCAAGGAAAGGTGAGGAATACATCTAACACAGTCATCTCTCCTTCCCAACATGCAGATCTTGCCACTTCCCCCTTTCCTTCTAACCTAAACCTTCCCAGAAGTACCCTCACTATACCAGGTTCTCTTTCCAGGCTCTCTCAAGCAGCATGGCTTGTACCAGTGACTGTTACGTGGGTACACAGTACGTTTAAGAAGAAGCCACTGGAATATGCCAATAGCCCTCAAGTTTGAGTAGTGGCATTTTCATCAAATCAGGACCACAGATTTTCATTGTCTCTAGAAAGGGTCAAGTCCAGCCTGGGGTGAGACAAGGCCCCAAAGATTTGCATTCTGCTCTGCTAAAAAAAAAAAAACCCCTAGAACTGCCAGCTGACAAAAAGGCTGGACAACAGGGAAAAAGGCAGAGATTTCAAATCCTGAAGGCACTGGAGGAGCACTTCACATCAACAGGTGCTGGGAGCACTTCCCGCGGTGCGATTAACCCTCCCTCAGCAGAGCTGAGACAGGCTGGCTGGCTGGAAAGAGCAGGCTGGGTGCGCAGGCAGCAAGAGCTGACCACGCTCGAAGGCAGAATATGGTCCCATAAAGCTCCCACAGCCTTTGGCTTCCACCTGCTCCCTCTCCTGAGCAGGTGCTGAGAGCTGCTTGGAGAGGGCGAAGGCGTCTGAGGTATGTGCAACATCTTCGGTGTGGTGGTGCCGGAGGTCTGACAGCCCCTCTGTGGAGGGTGCTCGGGGCTAAGCCTGGAGGCCCAGCAGGCGCGCGGTGTTCAGCACATCGTCTCTGGTCAGGTAGCAGCCACAGAGCTGGCGGTACCCCGTGAACGCTTCCCGGCCGTGCAGGATGCGCCAGTTGTCTACGAACAGGGCCTGGAGGCGAAGGGAAAAGGCTGTCAGAAGAAGGGCAACCACTGCAGCCAGGGCCAGGAGCCCCTAACAGGGCAGGTCCTGGAGATCACAGAATCACAGAAGGTGATCTCTTCCAGGTTGGAAGAGCCCTCTGGGATCATCGAGTCCAACCATTGCCCTGACACCACCATGGCAACTAGACCATGGCACTAAGTGCCATGTCCAGGCCTTTCTTAAACCCCTCCAGAGATGGTGACTCCACCACCTCCCTCGGCAGCCCCTTCCAATGCCTAATGACCCTTGCTGAGAAGAAATGTTTCCTAATATCCAACCTGAACCTCCCCTGGCCAAGCTTGAGGCTGTGTCCTCTTGTCCTATCGCTGGTTGCCTGGGAGAAGAGGCCGACTCCCACTTCACTACAACCTCCCTTCAGGCAGTTGTAGACTGCACTAAGGTCACCTCTGAGCCTCCTCTTCTCCAGGCTAAACACCCCCAGCTCCCTCAGCCGTTCCTCGTAGGTCAGACCCTCCAGACCCTTCACCAGCTTGGTTGCCCTCCTCAGGACTCGCTCCAACACCTCAACATCTTTCTTGAAGTGCGGGGCCCAGAACTGGACACAGGATTCGAGGTGCGGCCTCACCAGTGCCAAGATGAAGAATGCCTAGAGGCTGGAAGAGCAAGTAAGGGTATGCCCCGGCAGGCAGGACCTTCCCTGTTCAACACTGTCAGACAGCTCATGAGACTACAGCCAGATGTTTCACGTCATCTAGCACAGCTGGTTTACCTGAAGCCAGCAGTTTTGCTCTGCTTCTAACCACAGGTTAAAACATGGCAGCTAGCAAAGCACAGAAATACATTCTGGGCTCTTTGTTTTCCTACTGGAGAGGCCGTGCAATAGTTCACCAGCAACAGAAACTGGCCATCTTCAGCCTCTGCGGTGTCACTTCCCCCCCCTCCAGGCATCCTTGGGAGCAGAGAGGTGTAGGGGCTCCAATATGATCATCTTCCCTGCTGGACTCTTTAGTTTTTGGGGCTGCATCTAGACCTTGTAGGAATACAACCCCTTCAAGCAGGCACAGCTGAAGGAAGAAGCCATGCACCCGTAACACCTCTCCAGCCTACAACTCTGGCTCTAGCTCTTCGAAGCATCCTCCGAAGCTGCACCCAGCACCCAGCAGAGCTTCCTCCTTTCAGCACCAAGGTGTGCTGAGGCACCTCAGCCGTTTCTGGGGCAGTGAGGACAGCCTGGGTCTCCTGTGATTCGCTGGCAATGTCAGCGTTCAAATATAACATCAGAACAGAAGCAAATTCAGCTTCTCACACCTTTATATCCCCATCAAAATAAAATTTTCTTCTGGAAGAAGTTAGAGGCTGAACATTAAGTGTCCCCAGCCTCTCTGCTTCTGAGGGTCCTCATTTCAGTGACTGGAAAGATCTTCTCTCCCTGAGCTGAGACTAACTTTCCTCGGAGGCAGAGTTTGAATTAAACATTTCTGCCTTATCTGGAAGCTCGTATTCTTTTAGGACGGTAGGAACACACACAACAGATGCCAGTGCTGTAACACAGGGTACCTCAAAACAGCTGTGAAGAGGGAAACTGCAGCACGTGGGGCTTGCCTGAAGCTTTTACCTTAGTGGCAACAAGGCTGCCCATCCAAAGGAGCACCCTGCCTCCCTCCCTGTACCAAACCCACACGAGCCTCCCAACTCCAAGCCCTACCTTGCCCGGCTTCAGTTTGACCCACAGCTCATTTTCAGGTCTCCTGAGCTCTGCAGTGAGTGTGCGGTGAGCAGCGTACCAGCGATGCACGACATCGTAAGGCACGGTGTTGATGACAGCACGATCATAGTTATTGTATCTAAAAGTAAAGGAGAGGTAAGAGACTGCCTGCAGAGCTCCACGAGCACAGCCAGGTGTTTCCAAAGGGAACCCTGTAGAGTCAGTGTTTAAGGGAGGCTACAGAGATGATCGGGGAGGTTACACTGCACGTGCAGGACTTGAAGGAGAACACACAACACTGGGAGGAAGGAGGAAGTTTACTGTTAAGTGTAAAACTGTTTTGGCTGGTTTTCCATGGAAGGATGCGCCGCAACAACGGGCAAGGCTGAAGGCTGTTCAGGATAACAGTGAAGCAGTGCTGGGCAGCCTCCTGCACTAAGAAAGGAGCCCAAGTTTCCTTTGGAAGTGGACCAAAGTCTATGCTCTCCCCGTTCCCTGTATGCCAGGCTAGTTTCTAGAGGCTCCTTCAGAGAAGGGCTGAATTCTGCTGCCTCTCAAATGGGGTGAGATGAGGGCATGGAGCTGAAGGCAGGATGACAGGAGCGAAAAATCAGTGCTCAGCACCGACACTCATCTTTATATCGGTGGTTCTGACGCTTCCTCTAAAGCAGCAATGCACAGCCCAGGAGGATACGCAGGGTGTTTCTGTGGTTCACACCCCTGCCCCTCAAATATACGCTGTTTTTTAGTTTATATCTTCTGGAAAACCACCCCACATTGTCTGCCACAATGCTCTCTCCTCCCCATAAGCAAGAGGCCTCATGTTGATGTTACCTGATCAGATAAAGCTCGTTGTTCCAGGGATAGACGTTGAGGACGGGCCCAACTCCGATCATGTGGTTGTGACAGCCTCCCACACTCTCAACATACTCGTGCTTCAAGGGCACCTTGCTGAGCAGCTCGAATTGGTCAGGGGCTTGCCGGAGAACCTGCTCTGCCGCGTAGAAGCCATCCACCAGCAGCGTCCGCCCGCCCGTGCCCTCATGCTTCAGGCAGTGAAACACCTGGATGCTGCACGAGGGAGAGAATCCAGAGCACAAGAGAAAAGACCTTGGCTGCCTGTCCTGCAGAGAGAAGGCGCTCCCCACAGACCCAGACAGATGTAGATCAAGTGACATGAGCCTGGGAGACTTCAGGTGGTGTAGGATCAGGCCTGTATCAACCAAAGTCCATCCAGGCAGTAGGATGCAGAGGTTGAAAAGCATAAAACTTCCCTAGAACATCTCAGGACAAGAGGACAGTTAAAGAAATGCTGGTTGTCCTGTTAAGGTCTCCAGGAAACTACAAGGGGAGTTCAGGGCGACTCTCACTCAGAGGCAGGTACATCATGGTCTCCCACAAGCAGTCAAGAGAAGTCCCTCAAGGCAACACATTAAAGACCCTTGGAAAGCCTGGAGCAGAGGAGTCCCAAATGAGCAGCTTACCCACAGGACACCCCTTCCCTAGTGGGAAGTCATCCAACTTGGCTTTTGTCCTTCTACTACTTCTCTGAAGCTTCCCCTTCCTTTCATCCAAGCAAGGCAGGCATTGTACTGGCAGGAACAACTACCCAGGAGCTGCCTCGAGCCACCTACGCCCAATTTACACAGTGTACCAACCTCACTTGTCAGAAAATTAATTGTGACCTTCTGGGAAAGCCTTTATCTTCTGATCTCCCTTCACAGCCTCCTAACCCAGTCCCACAGCAAGCGATGTGGCAGAACCTCCCAGCTCCACCCTCACCAGCACCTTTTCACCCCGTGCCCTAACCACGCTTTTACCCACAACAGTTTCAGGATAATTTTCCAAAGTCAGTCCACAAGCGCTGGAGCAAAGGACGCTTTGTGCCTCAAAGGCAGCAACCTCCTCCTGCAGCTCGGGGTGCTGAGAAAGCCTCTTCTGAGGGCAGGCTCTGGTACCTGAGGAGTGAGTTGAAGTCTTTCCCATAGCTTGGGGAGTTTCTATCCTCTACCCTTCACAATAATTTGAGACTTGTCAGCTTTGGCTGATTTCAGATGAAAGCAGATATTCAAATGAACACATCTTTCTTGAAAAACACCTCATTTCCTTTAGAAGCAGGTCAAAGACTGGTTCAAGTGTTTTGGAAGCAAGTCTGAAACAGTCTGGGAAGAAGGGATTTCTGGCAAAGATGGGGGCTCAGGAAAGCCAGAAATTCATGTTCTTCCTGCACAACTACAGTTTTGCAGGACTGCAAGGGTTAATGGTTACCCCGACTAATCCAGCCCATGCTGCCATTGCCTGATGTACTTCAGTTGGCTGCAGATGAGAATACACCTACGTGAAGGGAATCCTTCCAAGTGGAAAAGAAAGGTATAAAAATAGCTGTTGAGTGCTACAGTCCTGGCACCGAGCAGCTTAATCAAAGCTCTAACATAGGCTGAAGCTTTGATTGCTAATTACTTTTTAAAATTTGATTTTGGGGAAGAATTTGTGAGCTCCTAAAACAAGTCAGCCAAGCAGGTAACACTGCAGGTCATGAAAGCACATGGGTGCTGCAGTCAGCTGTTCACCGAGAACATGGAACCCAACTACATCTGTCTGGAAGTGTGTGGCAGGCCCCACGCTTCACAGGTATCCTTCTAGCTCCACAGAGCACACCCAGATCCACTTACTTTGCTCCTGCCACCGAGCTGCTTTACAACAAATGCTACCACCCAAAAGGTTCCTGCCTGGTTGGGCACAGACAGCAGGGCTCAGGGTGCCACCTGGGTAACACTGCCCTTCCTGGGCTGAAGGGCTGCTCTGAAACCCCCGTGCAGCCAACAGGTCTCACCTCTCAGTCCTCCTCTGCTTTTACATCCCATTAAGATGTTTAGCAAGTTAACAGCCTCACTTGGGAAGAGCTAATCCTGCCCTAGGGAGGGGGTGTGGACTGGATGGCTTCTCTTTGTAGCCCCAGTTCTGTAAGAGATCACAGAACTTCCATCCATTCTCCCCGAGGCCATTTCCCCATGATTCCCCTCTTGATTGAGATGAAAGCAGACAAAAAAAAAAAATTAAGCTAGAAATTAAGCCTAAGTCTCTTGCACTTCACTGTGAACTATGATCAGGGCTGCTGACTTTCTTTCTCTGTGTATAAAACTCACAGCCCCGAGGCTGTATCAGAAAAGCAGTTTGCAAAGGAGCATTTGGGAAACAATGCTGTAGCTACAAACTGCTTTTAGAAGCACAGACAGGCGTGACCTCGGAAGGGCTGGGGAAGCCTGGCTTCTGACTACCTCCAGGGCTGCACCGCTGCCAAAAGGCAAACCCCAGCCTGTCCGAAGCAGAGTGACTGCACAGAGCATACATGAGCACAGCACGTACATCAGTTGCCACTCACAGCTTGGCAGGGCAGAAAGAGTTACTGCAGGCTGTGCCAAGGTGAGCTGTTCTCTCTCCTTCCCCGCAGGCTACCACTAGCCCAGCTCAGCCAGCAAAACAAACGGTGCTGGTGTGGGCGAGGAGGGCTTGCCCCAGGTCAGCCGGATTAAGTCAAACCAAGCTTTTGCAGCAACTTTGTACAACAGCTAAGGGTCACTTGCTGCGGGAGGAGCTGAGCCTTGCCAGATGTACCCAAATCAGATCAGCTGCTCCTTTCTGTGAGGCTGGATGCTGTGTGTCACCGAGACTGTGGAGGGTGATTTCAGACGAGGCTGTCAGATACGCTTCAGGGTAGCACAGAAGTGACCACAGCACTGAGCCTTTTTTTGTAGCTACAAAGACTACTGGAACCACAGCAACACCAAGCACCAGCCAGCTATCTAACAGCCAAGTCCTTCACTGCCTGCATTCTGGAAGACCTAGAAGTTTCAAGCATAGGAAACTGTGATCTACAGACTACCCCACTCCACAGGCAACAGACAGGACCCAGAACTGCCGTGTGACTAGTAACAGTACGTCCCATCAGCAGCACTGGAGACAATGAAGCCTGTGCTGCTAAAACAGCATCGCTGTGAATCGTTCCTGCCTTCTGCGCCGTGTGTGTGTGACCCAGCAAGAGCACTTACCCGCAGGGCTCCTGGAAGTAGGTGGTGTCGGTGTGGCGATCCAGAGCCAGCTTGGTGTAGGCAGTGTCTCCCCGAGAGAAGTCGGAGGTGAAGTACCACATTCGACCGTAAATGGTCTCCCTGCGAAGGAGGCGGGCAGTTATCACAGGGCGCTGCAGGGCTGAGCGGGGAGGCAAAGCAGATCCTCTCTGGCATTTGAGGTTACTCCCCTCCACGTGTACAGAGTAAATTAAAGCAGAACAACTTCACAAAATTCACACTGTCAAGAGACAGTGCTTCTAATGCCTCCTTTAGTGCTTAATTTCTCTCTCCCCTCCCCGAGAAGACCGACACAGTGAGCCTTGCTGCCTCTCCACAAATACAGATCTTCTTTCCACCCCAAACATCAGCCCCACTTCAACCAGGGAAGCCACTGAGCGACACGAGGAGTCGCCAGAGTGCAGCCAGCCCTTGCTTGTACCTGCCATGGGGTTGCCCAATAATTTCAATTCTTGTTCTTAGGATCCTGCGTTTTCACCACCTCCACGCTACGACACACACGGAGAACAGACAGGGTACGGACAAACAGTGCTCAGGGGCTACAGGGTGAGAGTACCTGGAGAAAGAGGTTGGCTGGATATTCTTGGGAGCCCTTCATTTCTATTTGGAGTGACTATTCATTACATGAAATCCCTCCTCTTCCAACAGCCCAAGGCAAGTTAAGCTGTTTCTGCAGCTTGGCTAAAACCTGAAACTCAACCCCCAGCTTGCCATGCTGTTGGTGCGTTTTAAACAAGCGCAGAAGAAACATTTCTCAATATTTTTCTGTAGCGAGAGCTACAAATTGTTTTTGATCTCACTGGCTCCCAGGGCCAGGGCTGCCCTCCTAACCTTTCAAGTCAAAACAGGAAATGTTTCCCCTCGCAAAGCTCCAGCCTTCCCAGCCAGGCCACTTCCTTCAGTCACTCCTCTCTGCGCGCAGTTCCACTATCACAAAAGTCATCGTATGCTCCCGAGGCAGCTCCATAACCCAGTGACTCCAGCCTCTCCCCTAGAGAGGTCAGATCCCACAGCACGACACCCCACCTCCGTTCAAGAGGCTGTAAAGACCCAGAACTTCTGTTTGCAAACAAGCCACGCTGCACAATATACAGGATAAGGCAGCACCTGTCCAAACAAAAAGAAAATAACAGTCTACCCCTCATGGCTCCTCCACAAAGCTGTCAGTGGCCTTCCCAGGGCAGCCCTCGTTACCTGATTAAGCTGATCCTTTCCGCTAGGATTTCTGTGTCCTCTTTGGTGGGGGTGACGTTCTCTACAAAAGCGATCCCATATAACAAGAAGTTTTGCAGGAACTCCTTCAGCCCCTCGTCTGTCTCCAGGAAACTCCGGCAGTCGACGGATGGGACCTGGGCTTGGCGGTAGATTTCTGCATTCCAGAGAATCCGCGGGTGCATGACCTGCTGCTTCTGCCCCTCGTAGCTGTTCTTCACCAGCCACTCCAGCCCGTACCGCGTCACGTGCCCGTCCGGCCCTTCGACAAGGGAGAAGGGTCACAGTCACCCCAACCGCACTGAACAGCCCGAGATCGTGTCAGTGCCACCATCAGTCTAGGACAGTCCTCACCCTTTAATTTTGTCTGGTGACAGACTCTTTGCACCCTGATGCCCCCCAAAATATTAGCTGGTTAAGGCCACAAGTCCTAAAAAGCATTTTAATTGCTGCAACGACTCCAGATTCAGAGCTAAGTGTTTCAAATTCAGCGGTTGTTTTCTAGTGACAGGACTCCAGGGAGAAGTAAAGCACTGAAGACAAGCCCATAAATAAAGGTAAGCTACAAGAAAAGGAAGGAAGCAGCTGGGAAACTGAGGAGAAAGGACAGAAAATGTGAATTCTGATCAGGAATACCAGCTCAAACATGACAGGGTAAGGAAAAGAAAACCAATCTGCTCACTACCTGCATTCCTGCTGTGTTCAAACCAACCAATAAAACACCCAGACACTGAAGATACACACATCTCTACGCAAAAAGGGCTGAGGGGGGGAAACAGACACAAATTCAAGACTGAGGCGTGTTGACAGCAACAGCGCTGCTCAGAAGAGCAGAGTTTAAAATCTGCTTCCAGCCAAGTCTCTTCCCAAACCAGCTACTGGTCTAGAGATAAGGCTGCCCCCTCCCAGCAAACTGAAGGGTGGGATCCACCAACAAGGCTCCCTCCAAGCAGGGCTGGTGGTCTGTACAACACGCAGGGTACGGTCACTTTGCTACTTACACGTGAGGAAGAGCGTGGTCTCATCCACTCGGACGGCCTTGGGTTTGATTCCCAGGTCCACGCTCGCCGTGTCCAAGCTGCGCTGGTTCGTCTTGGCGTTGTAGCAGGACGTGGAGCGGCAGTGGTCCCGCAGCCACACGAAATCGAAGCGCATCAGCGTGTTCGCGTACCTCAGCTCTGCAAAGGAGGACAGGCTCAAACTATGCATTGGTGCCGAGAGCCCACAAGTTATAGAATCACAGAATCACAGAATCAACCAGGTTGGCAGAGCCCTCTGGGATCATCGAGTCCAACCATTGCCCTGACACCACCATGGCAACTAGACCACGGCACTAAGTGCCATGTCCAGGCTTTTCTTAAACCCCTCCAGAGATGGTGACTCCACCACCTCCCTGGGCAGCCCCTTCCAATGGCTAATGACCCTTGCTGAGAAGAAATGCTTCCTAATGTCCAACCTGACCCTCCCCTGGCCAAGCTTGAGGCTGTGTCCTCTTGTCCTATCGCTGGTAGCCTGGGAGAAGAGGCCGACTCCCACTCCACTACAACCTCCCTTCAGGTAGTTGTAGGCTGCAATAAGGTCACCTCTGAGCCTCCTCTTCTCCAGGCTAAACACCCTCAGCTCCCTCAGCCGTTCCTCGTAGGTCAGACCCTCCAGACCCTTCACCAGCTTGGTCGCCCTCCTCTGGACTCCCTCCAACACCTCAACATCTTTCTTGAAGTGCAGGGCCCAGAACTGGACACAGGATTCAAGGTGCGGCCTTATGATCCTGCTTACAGAGGATGCAGAGGCTGGTAGACTTAGCACCTCTTTACATAAATTAAGCTAGCTTGTCCCATGATGAAGACCAGGCAGAATATCTTCATAGAAGGCCTGGCTGTCAGTGATTTCACCACGGTCTTGCTTCTTGCAGGCAAGCTCGTCCTGCAACAGGGAGAAGGAGCATGGCTAACAAACATGCTGGTTACATACTTCCATCTCTCACCTCTCTTCACCAAGCAGTAAATTCAGAGCTGTAGAGCAGCTGCTGTACGTAACACAGCCGTAGACCCCAGCACAGAACACAGGTAAGAGCAACCAAATAATCACACCAACATCCAAACCATGCAAGCGTTACAGCCAACATCAAGACCTTGATGCAAAGCTTTGGTATCCATTCAGCACTGCTATAAAGCCTCTCCTTGTCCCATCCTGGGACAGCTTAGGAATACTCCAAGCCCTTCAGAAGGGGCTCAGAGCCAGCAGAGGCAACAGGAGAGCCCTTCCTGCTCACTTTTGAAATCCAGGTATCCGAGGTCACTTTGCAGTGGGAAAACAACCACATCCTTTCTTGGGGCCACTCTTCGATAAAGTACTGAGCAATTCCCTTTGCTTACAAGTGACTCGGAGTACCAACATCTAACCAGCCTCTGCAGACATCCCCCAGGCAGACAAACACTGCACCAAACCAAACAGGCCACGGGGAATCACATGCCTCAGTTGCCAAGTCACCTCCAAAAGCAGAGTGACAAAAGCCTGAATTAGACAGCATTTATACCCCCCTTGCTGGGTTACTGCACGTTCAGACACACTCTCCTTGCTTTTTCTTTAAGCAGTCTCCCAGTGAGGTACAATTTGCATCAAAAAGGCTTTGATGCCCCCCTGCCTCCTGCTGCTCCTGCCATCCAGCCGCACAGACAGGCAGGCTGCTCGAAAACCTGCTCCAGCAACTGCGTTTCACTGAAAACATGCACAAGTGGGGGCAGGACGCACCAAACCAGCCATCCCGCCTGCCAGTCAGAGCCCCGAGCACGGCACAGAAAATAAGGGACTGACAGGGCAAGGCTCCGACGCAGTTATTGTTCAGGAATGCCTCGATTTGATTTCTGATTTAGCATTGCCTTGCTTACCACAAAAGCCTTACCACCAGCAGACAAACCTGCTCCGTCCTGCCTTTGGGAATTCCCAAAGGGAACGTGAAACAGACTCCAGCGTCCAACGCAGGCCATTTGGTGGGGGGGGGGAATCACTCCTGGGAAACAAGGTCAGGAAAGTCTCACTCCTCTTCCCAAACAGCCTCAAAAGCAGGTACACACGCACCCAACACACCTACCTAGATGGTCCCCGTGTAACTGCCAGGCACACTTGAGGGACTCTGGGGCCGTGTGATGCCAGCGAGCCGCAGCAGCGAGGACGGTCCTTCTGTCACAGGGCAGCCACGGCGAGTGATGTCTAGTGCTTCCACCCCGCTGGCACGGCACCTGGAACAGCCACGCCAGCCTCCTGCCCCACATCCTGAGCAGCCAGGAGAGAGAAAGGGGAAAGAACAAGGTGACTCGGCTGTGCTACTGCATGGCAGCCCCGTCTTGATCTCTGTGCTCTTACGCCAGGCACCGTAGGCACTTCGGGAAAGCTGGTCTCATCCTCCACAGCTGTAATTTACCGACACGAGAGGCGAGTGAGAACTAGTCCATTGAGGAGGGAGAAAAGAAGTGGGCATGATGACTGGCAGCCTGGCCAGAGGAGCGAGTCACTTCCCTCCCAGGCACTGTTTGGACATGAAAAATAACTAAACACAGAGTTTGGCGAGTCTCGTATCAAACGCCTTCGCTGCCAAGCCCCAGTACCAGCGTCACTTCTGCATTCTCCCAGTGGCAGCACAGCCAGGCACGCAGCCAGGCTTTCTCCAGTGCCCACAATCCGTGCTTATCCTTAACAACACACAGACAACGAGGCAATCTCCACAAAATCAGGCGCTTTACCCTTGTTTAGACCAGCTGCAGCAGATATTTTTGCAGGCATTGCCAACATCTCAGAGGAAGACCATGAAATTGCATGGGAAGACTGGCTGCCCTCAAAAGCTGCATGTAATGGAGGCAACAGGGAATTAACCCTTAGGGGGTCAATTAATTTTTTAAACAAACAAGCTAATCCAATCCAACTGGAGACAGGAGGAGCAGAGACAAGGGTGTCTTGCTTATTTTGTGACCACCATAAACCACAGCGGAAAACAGTCCTGAGAAGAAACAAGTGAGATCCTCGGATTCATGAGGCAAAGCAATTCCAGAAGAGACAGCTCTGTGTCCAGTGCTCTTGTGCAAAAGACTGGCAAAGCCTCATCTGCTGCAGGTCTTGTCCCCTCTCCAGCCTCCCCAGTTTGAATTCACCGTTCCTGGACAGAACTACAGGGATAAGGGCAGTAAAGTGACCTTGGTTAGAGAAGCAAGAACTAGAGGAATCCAGTAATTAGGTCAGTTCTAGAAAAAGTATGCAAAACAATGAGGAGGAAGAAAATCTATTTCCTCTGAAGGACACAGCTGGCATGGAAGAGAAACCAGCCACGGTTATCCTTCGGCTAGAGATTAGAAGGTGATTTCTCAGAGGGAGATTTGTAACAACTCTTCAATACAAAGGGCATCTGAAGACACACCACAATACCTACTCTTCCCGTTGGTGGTCTCCAGCCAGCCAGAATATCAGGTTTTGTAGAAATGCCAATGCTAAGCTCCGACAGAATGCTTCCCAACCCACCCTAGCTTTGAAAAGTCAGTATAGGAAAAAGAATTGGCCAAATTTGATATGCATATCAAGATATTTCTTCTTGATATGAAGAAAATCTGCAGCTATAGACAACCAGGCATTGATTATGATGTTTATTGGCTTTTACAAAGCTTAAAGAAAGGATTTAACTCCCTGAACCAAGCATTACAACTCAAAGACAGGAGGGAAGACTCTGTCCAGTTTGGCTTTTGGGTATCAAGGATATCCACTAACCCAACAGAGGGGGAAAAAGCAGCAAGCTTGTTTGCACACGCCTGATATCTCCTCACCCAGGACCCAAAGCTGATAGGAAAAGCTCATCTACAAATCCATTTAGAAGGTGGCCTCTGCCTGGGGCAGCTCCAGCCGTAGTTATCTCTTTCTGCACATGTTCCTTTTATCTCGTCCTCTTCCAATATCAAAACTTAGCAGAGAATAAACACAGGTAATGGTAAGTGACCCAGATATTTAATCTAATCAATGAGACCTCTTGCTTCTCTGCTGTTCTTGCTGGAAGCAGACACCACAAACACTCACAGGGAAGCCTGAAATTTAATCTTTCCAAGAGATGCTAAACCTAAGAGGAGCTGAAAATAAAAATCTATATGATTAGACAGGATTTACATTTTGTGTTTGTTTAATCAGAGCCAACAGCTCTCTCCTGGCTGGAATTGGTTGTTTGGACAGCTAACTCTCTCCCCCAGTCCTCATGTTTACCTCACCTTTATGTTTCTCATCTTTATGTTGGCCGGGCGCCACGCAGCTCACCTGGGCAGCAGTGAAATGTGGCAGCTGAGAGATTTCAAGACAAAGCTTCTCTTGAAATTCAAAAAGGGCAGGAGGAAGAAGGCATTAAACTACCCTGCACGTAAACACAAGTGGACTTTGAGAAGGGAGAGATGTTCCATTACCAAGCCTGCCCCTCTGCCCAAGCAGACATTATATGTGAATATCTCCCATGCGGCTCACCCTATCCAAGAGAACCCAACGTGGATGAAAACAGGAGCATGCACAGAACCTGTGCCAGAAGTGACAGGGTGAACAGGAGGAAAGGCAGAGGGAAAGGCAGAAAACTCAAATATCTTGTGATTTGAGGAATTACCATAAGTCTCTTGAGAGAAAAGACAAGAGATGTTGTGAAAGGAGGAGGAAGGAAGAGCGGGCCTCAGGAGGGGCTGGTCTGCCCAGACTTCCCGCCTAGCCCTTCAGCAGTTGGTCTCACTGCTGACACAAGAAGTATTTGAAGTAACCAAGACTGGTTTTTTAAGCTCTTTGACAAAAAGCCACAATTCCCATTTCGAGCAAAGAAAAATACTGAGCCGGAAAAATTAGTAACTAAATAGTTTCAGCAATGAAAACATATGGAAGGAGAAACAACACAAGACTCTGGTCTTCAGCCAGCTCTTAGCCAAAACCTTCCAGGCACAGGGTGACACTGGCCTGCTGGCATGAGGGAAGCAGCTCTGGTGCCGTGAACAGACCTGTGTCATCGCTCTGTGACAGCATGTCCAGCCTGTTTTTCAAGCTTATTGAGCATCTGAAAAAAACTATCCATTTTTCATTAAGCATTTTCGAGTTGCTTACACTCACACACCCTTTTTCATTGCTAGAAGCACCTGGCTAAAGCAAAGGTTTCTGATCTGTAAGAAACAGGAAAGTTTCAGGAGCACAACAGGCCTTACACTTCAAAAAGACAGAGAAAGAGAAAATAAATCGTTTTTCAAAGCAGCCTGAGAAATACTCTGTCTGCAGATCTTGGACACACCCTGCGTATGCTAACCCAGGTGACGGACCCCCGTGACAGGCCAAGTCCCCCCTCTCAGACAGACACTGGACTGCCAGCAGAGTTAAAGGTTTAACAGCCCGAGCTGGCCTCGCTTACCTATTAATTACAAAAGAAACAACAGGCAGATTTGCCATCCCCTGCTGAGAAAGGCTCCTGCTCTCCCACAGACTGCACCGCTGCAGCAGACAGCTCTATTAGATCTCGGCTGTCAGGAGTCAGATTCTCCTTCCAGCCCTTCCCAGCAAGGGATTTCAATTAAATTAAGGAGCTAATAAAGACATCCCAGACACTGCCAGCTTCACAGCTACTTCATTTTCCTAGAAGTAAAGGTAATTATCTGCTCACCCCACGTTAAACACCAACCACCCGACTCCAGACCCCCCCTTCCCATAACCTTATTGCAGTCTCCTCGTTGCAGTTTCTTCATCTATCTCAAGCAAAGCCTTTTCAGGCTGCACAGCTTAGCAGAAACAAGCTCTAATTCTTTTTTCCAGCAAAGCAGCCAACCCTCGTGGTATATCCCCCGCAGGGATACTTATTACAGTAAACTATTATTAAATCACTTTATTCACCTGCTCTGGGTGCTGCCCTGGCAGAGAGGGGCCAGGCAGCTCTCCCGGGCAGGGAGAGGTTGCCTTTTACCAGGGAAGGAGAGAGAACAGCTCTGCCTGCTCTTTCCTTCGCAAGACTGATGGCATCTGACATCTTAATCCCCGTCTGAACTCCGGGTCAGCTACTGTTACCTGGGACCGTGCGAGCACGGGGCTGAGGCGGGGGAAGAGACGGAGCGAGGCTTCGGGGGGGCTGGAGGAACGACGGAGGGTCTGTGCTGGAGGTCACGGCTCTTCCCGGCCCCCTCCTCCGGCTCCCTGCGCCCGCCGGCGCTGCCCGAGGAGCCGAAGGCTTTTACATCAGGGTCTCGCTGGCCTTTTACAGACAAAAAAAAAAAGAAAAGTAAAGAAAAAGCCACGTTACAAACCGCGTTTGGAGCTCCCGGGGCCCTCGGCAGAGGCGGCCCAAGAGCGGCCCCGCGCCGCCAGCGCCCTCCCCGGCGGCAGCAGCTCGGCGGGCTCCGGGACGGGAGGACGAGGCCCGGGGAGCGCCAGGCCCGAGCCCCGCAGCCGGGCCTGGTACGAGAGCCGTGCGCTCCCACCGCCCCGCCGAGCCGGGACCCCCCGCCCCGGGCCCCGACCCACCTCGGCAGCTCCCCCGAGCTCGAACCCGCCCCGGCTCCTCCTGAGCGGCTGTACCGGGCCCCGAGCCCGCGGCGGGGCCGGGCCGGGAGCGGCGGCGGGGCCGGGGCCGCCTCAGGCGGCGCCGCGGGCCGCCCCGGGGCGGGGCCGCACCACCGAGCGCGGGCGGGCTGGGCTAGAGCGCCGCCCGCCATAGAGAGCGACGCGTGGGGTAGAGCGCCCGCACCCATAGAGACGGCACGGGATGGAGAGCGCACGGGGCCGCCACCGCGCCGTGTGGGAGGGGGGCGCAGCCGGTACCGGGCGCCGCCCCGGTGGCCACAAACAGCTGGGAGGCCGTCGTATAGAGCGCCGCGCACACCATAGAGAGCTAGGCGGGCGGATAGAGCGCCGCACGCACCATAGAGACCCGTGTGTCCTGAGAGCGGGGAGGCGGCGGGAGCGGCGAAAAGCCTCTGCGCGTAGCGACGGTCCCGGGAGAGGCTCCGGCCATGGGGCGGGCGGTCAGCGCCGTGCCGGGAGCGCTGGGAGCCGCTTTGCTTCTGTAGCCATAGAGCGCCTCGGGGGGAGACCATAGAGAGGCACGCTGCGGCCTAGAACGGCCCGGGGGGTGGCGCATGCGCAGTGCGCTGGGGCGCGGGCGGGCGGTGGGGCCGAGGCCGGGGCAGCCGGGGCCCTTTTGGGGTGTAAAATGCTGATTTTCATCTAAAGGCACCGGAACCGCAGCCTGTGTGTGCGGGGAGGCTGACGGCAGGCGGGGAGGCTCTGCAGGGCCGCCCGGTCCCGGCGGTGGCGGCTGCCCCGGCCCCGCCGCCTGTGCCCAGCCCCGAAGGTGCCCCTGGGCCTTGTCCCGGCCAGACCTGCCGGTTACCCAGCGCTGAACCGGGGGGGCGCCGCGGGGTTCCCGGGGGCGGCAGCTCTGGTCCCGGGGCGCCAGGTTTTTCTCTGGCACGAAGCATGTTCAGGGCAGGACCCTGGTGCTGAGCGGCCTTTGGGCACAGGGCGAGAGGGGGCCGGATCCGAGAGCCGGAGCCCGGAGGTGGCACTGGGGACGCGGGGCTGGCGGCCTGGGGTGAGGATGGGTGACACACGGTGGCACTGGAGCTCTGAGGCTCGGTGTGGAGGGCTTTAACCCGTCAGTCATATGCTTAAACGTGATGTTTATGCCCCTGCACCCCTGCTCGTCCCATCTGGGGTGCTCAGGAGAAGCCCCCCTGACTCTGTCCCTCCCTGCAGGTGGTCTGAGGCCACTCTCTGGCCAGGATGTCCCTGTCAGCTGGGGACAAGCTGTGCTGGAGGGCAGTGGGGCTGGCAGAGCCTCCCGCAGCGGGCTGACCCTGCTGCCACCAGCCCACCGGACACATCCTGAGCAGTGCTGAGCCCCGGTGTCCTCGGAGGTGCTGCGTGTCTGGGTCACTCGGACCGGGGCCACATCCCTGGCAGGCAGCTGCCCTGTCTCGTGCTGAGGATGGGGCAGGATGAGGTCTCCGTGGTGCCTCCCCGGTACCTGCATAGACACACAGCCCCAGGGAAGCACCCGGTGCTGTTCCGTGCTGTAGATTCTGCTGTGCCGGAATTTCCACCCCTGCTTTTCCAAAATTCAGGCTTTTTGTGTCCTTCCAGCTTCCCTGGCGTCACCCAGACAAGAGGCAGAAGAGCTGCTTGCCGCGATGGCCTTCGCAGCGAGGGGACGTGGTGGCGTGTCACCACGGGTTTCTGTTTCCCTTCAGGAGAGGGGTGGGGGCGGCGCCTGGAGCAGGCGGAGGAGCTGGCGGGGATCTGCTGCTTCCCAAAAACTCGGTGCAGCTCCCAGGGGAGATAAACAAGTTAGTCACTCGCTGAGCTCACGGCAGAGGCATTTCGAACTCCATGAGAATTTGTCGCCGGCCCTTCCCAGGCTGCCGGGGTGCGAGTGTGACCCGGTGCCGGCTCCCCGAGGGGGCAGTGGCCACTGGTGATGCTGGCCCTGTGCTCCTCGTGCTCGGGCAGTGCCCGTCGCCTGTCCCCTGGTCCTTCTCCTGCACGCTGTGGTCCTGGCAGGAGGCCCTGGCCCTTCTCCCGCTGTGCCCCGGCACTCGCAGCCCCTGAGCCAAGCAGGGGCTCAGCCCTGCGGGATCCAGGCGTGTGCCCGACGTGAGCGATGGGCACAAGCGAATACAAATAAACAGTGAATCAGCTGCAGGGGTCTATAGGAGGCTGGGTGGTGTCTCTGCTGGCTGCGTTTGGGACGGGCAGCACAGTGGCACCAGGACGTCCCATGGTTTGTGCCCCATGGGGTTGTTTCTCAGACCCCTCGGGGTGTGGAGCGTGGTCTCTGGGGCTCACCAGGGTTCACGGTCCCTCTTGTGCCACATGGGGTTGTTTCTCAGACCCGTCGGGGTGTGGAGCGTGGTCTCTGGAGCTCACCAGGGTTCACGGTCCCTCTTGTGCCCCATGGGGTTGTTTCTCAGACCCCTCAGGGTGTGGAGCGTGGTCTCTGGGGCTCACCAGGGTTCATGGTCCCTCTTGTGCCCCATGGGGTTGTTTCTCAGACCCCTCGGGGTGTGGAGCGTGGTCTCTGGAGCTCACCAGGGTTCACGGTCCCTCTTGTGCCCCACAGAGCTGAGCCTGCGCCGCTGGCACGTACCCGCTGGGTCATGTGGGGCCGGGGCAGGCAGTGCCGCAGCCATGGCCACCTCAGAGGTGTGTTGGCCAGCTGCTGTCCCCCCCGGGTGCCCGGTGCCTCGGACACGCACCTGCTGCTTGGCCCCGGTGGGAAAGAAAGTGCCAGGGAGCTTTGTGGGGATTTCCCAGGGAGAGCTGGGAATTTGCTGCCCCCCCCTCTTCTCCCCTCCTTCCTCCGGCAGCGGCTCTCACTCGCAGGCTGGTCCCGGGGTCACAAACTGGTTTTAAAAAAAGCAACAGCTCGCACAATGCTCTTCCCTTCTCTGACGGGTGCTGGTGACGAGGTACCGCATCCGGCCCGGGGGGGGACAGAATTAGCCCCGTGCCTGGGAAAGGCCCTGCCAGTCCCTGCGGCAGCCCCAGCGCCGTGGGGCTCCGAGGTCACCGCGCGCGGGGGAAAGTGACTCCGCATCCTACAGATGCATCCTCCCTCGGGCCCGCTCCTTCCCCTCCGACGGGTCGTGCGAGAAATCAGCCCCTCTTCCCTGCTCGTGGGATTCCTTGGAGGTCGCGTCGCCAGCGCTGATGTCAAGCGGTGCTTGCTGTGACGTGCAGGGCGCACGCAGGTTCCTCTCTACACGTGGCTTCTGCGTTGGCAAAAATTGGGGGCTGTTTCCCCAGGGAATTCATGTTTTACAGGAAACGTGGCAATTTCCACAAGAGCATCGGGAAGGCCGAGCAGATGGGGGGTGTCCTGGGAATGGTTCGTAGGAGAAAAACTCTGAAAAATGTCCATGTGGGTGTGGGAACCGTTTCAGTTTAGTGCACATCCAGCCCAACCTGAATGTCACCGTCCAGCCCAGCTCAACCCCATACAACCCACAGCACAACTCAACACAACCCAACCTGAATGATGGAGCCCAGGCGGTCTCAACCCAACCCAGCACGAATGACCCGTCATGAATGACCCAACCCAACAAGAATGACCCGACCCAACATGAATGACCCAACATAACCCAACAGAATGACCCAACATAACCCAACATGAATGACCCAACTCAACAGAATAACTCAACATAACCCAACATGAATGACCCAACCCAACCCAACCCAACAGGAATGACCCAACCCAACAGAATGACCCAACATAACCCAACATGAATGACCCAACCCAACCCAGCATGAGTGACACAGCCCAACCGAACATGACACAAGCCAACCCAATACGAATGACCCAATGCAACCTTAATGACACAACTCAACACAACCGAACATGAGTGATGCGACCCAGCCCAACTCAACACAACCAAACCCATCATGGATGACACAATACAGCAGGGTTGGAGGAGAATCCAGAGGACCTTTTAGAAAGGTCAAGGAGAGGAGGGTCCATGGGCTGGAGCCCCAGTTGCTGGCTGGTCCTAACCTACCCCTGCTGCAAGGCTGTTGTAATGAGATAAAAAGAGCAAAACCACCTCTGTCCCCCAGGACTTCCCCTCTGAATAGGCTGAACTGGTGAAATGTGGCTGCGTGTGAGGGACCTGAGGGTGCCGGGGGGATTTTCTGGTGTGTAATAAGGGGCTGAGCCTCTCTGCTCCTCCTGACTCTCTCCTTTCGTGACACTTATTAGGACTAAAGTCACCTCTAAACATCTGTCTCATCCAGTGATATTAGTTAGTGATTTCAAGAGCGTTGAGGGAATGGAGCCCAGCAGAAAAACCTGGAGCACGCGACTGTGTTCAGAAAGCGAGAGAAGAACCGAGGCAAAGCCCCTGATGTGGCTGTGATCCTGCCTGCGGTGTGTGGCCGCTCGATCCAGGGGCTATCGGAGCCGAGGGGCGCATGCCGGGTCCCTCCGGGCGCAGCGATGGGCTGCCCACGGGGCCACTCGTGCTATCGCTGGCTTTGCTGCTCCGGCGTTACTTCTCCCCGAGGCCAGGCTCCCACTCCCAAGAATGCGTTGCATCCCCATGGAAACACAAATGCTTATTTATTTGACTTATTTCAGTAATTTTGTTTTAATTTAATTCCCCGTCTCTCTTTTTTTTTTTTTGTGTTGGTTATTCGAAGGAAGGAAGGAAGCCCAATCTCGGATGTTTGTTTGTTCTGTCCTGGCCGATGTTCCCTTGGTCACGCTCCAGTGGCTGATAAACTGGCAGGGAACTGGAGCGTGGAGCACGGCAGAGCCTGGGAAAGGCCGGGACCCCGCTTCCCCCAGCCTTACGTCACGGTCTCTCTCCGATTAGCTTGGCCTGGGGGCTGCGTGCTGCCGGCTGCCTCCACTCCCTCCTCTCCCCCTCGGACAGGCAGCGCCCTTGTCACCAGCTCACGGGACCGTTCTTGGTGGGACGTCTGCAAGCAGAGCGTCTCTGTGCAATCCAGATTCCCTCCACCCTGCCCTGGTGCCATCTCCTGAGCCCCTGACCCACGGTGCGGCTGGGACACACGGGTCACCCCCGGCTGTGGGACCACAGAGGGGGAGAACCCACAGAATCCCAGAATCGATCATGTTGGAAGAGCCCTCTGGGATCATCGAGCCCAACCATTGCCCTGACACCACCACGTCAACTAGACCAGGGCACTAAGTGCCATGTCCAGGCTTTTCTTAAACCCCTCCAGAGATGGTGACTCCACCACCTCCCTGGGCAGCCCCTTCCAATGCCTAATGACCCTTGCTGAGAAGAAATGCTTCCTAATGTCCAACCTGAAGCTCCCCCTGCGAAGCTTGAGGCTGTGTCCTCTTGTCCTATTGCTGGTTGCCTGGGAGAAGAGGCCGACTCCCACTTCACTACAACCTCCCTTCAGGTAGTTGTAGACTGCACTAAGGTCACCTCTGAGCCTCCTCTTCTCCAGGCTAAACACCCCCAGCTCCCTCAGCCGTTCCTCATAGGTCAGACCCTCCAGACCCTTCCCCAGCTTGGTCGCCCTCCTCTGGACTCCCTCCAACACCTCAACATCTTTCTTGAAGTGCGATCTGGGCTGGGAGGTGAGCTGTGCTCTTCTCACAGTCCTTCACCCTCTTCATCCAGGCAGGTCCCACTCCACCGCGGCCATCCAGTGATGTCTGAGGCCATTACAGACCTCCCACGGAGGAGGATGGGGTGCTCTGCGTTGGAGCAATCAGTCAGGAGCTTGTCCCGTGGCTCCTGACGTGAGCCATTAGGTTGGAAAGTCTCCCCTTCCTCCAGGCTGGAGTATGTCCTCAACGTGGCCCATAAGAGGCAAACATTTATGGGGTATTGAATATGTGCCACGGGTGAGTAATGTGTGGGGAGCTGGAGGCTTTGTGGTCCTCTTGCTCCCAGCTCCCTGTCGAGGGCAGGGACTAGGTTCAAGGGAAAGGGGAATGTGCAAGGGGGGCTTGATGAGCTCAGGAAGCTTCTGATGCTCTCCTGGGACGAGCATCTGCCTGGGGATGTTGGGGTGGCTCTGGGGGAAGTGAGACCCTGCCTCGTCCCCCAGGATCCCTGGGGTCGGAGGCACATTTGGTGGGCTCAGGAGGTGATTCTCAGCGGCGTGGTGGGAAACGCTGGAGCAAGGAGGCGGCGGGGGGGGTCTCTCTGTTGGAAAGGGACTCTGCTCCAGTGGTCCTTTCTTTGCAGCAGTGGAGGGGCCCTTTGGGTGCTCTGGGTGTCCCCCCTTAGGAGAGGACAGTAGGAAATAGGGGTGTGTGTCCCCCACCCAGCTCCTGCTGATGTCCTCATGCAGGAGACTTGAGGAGGGCGGTGGGCGTGGGGGGTCTTTCCTGGGGAGCGAGTGGGGATGCTCTGGGGGGTCCCCGGGCTCCGTGCGAGGCCAGGTCACCCCAACACCGTGCGGCACAGCAACCACCTCGCTGGCTCGCTGCCTGCTGGCCCGGGCGCTCCTTCCAGAGGATAATATATAGCTTTGATGCTGCTAATTGGAGCTCTTTCCCTTCACTTCCTCCTTTCAATCCTCCTCCGCCCCCGGCTCTGCAGGGTCAATAAGTGATTCGCATTAAAGCAGAGTCTCTGTCGGTTCCCGTGTGGCTCCAGGGGGGGGCTGCGAGGAGGGGGCTGCATCAGCGGCGTGAGTCCTCCAGACCCTCCGAGGATGGGAGACAAATCCTTGCAGGTCTCCTCCATCCGAACCTTCTCCTGCCACGCGGCTCTGCCGCCTTTCCCCCAGCCCCTGGGGTCCCCCTGCTCCTCCTCTGTCTCCCCCGTTGCCTCCCCTCCGTCTGAGCCCCCCGCCCGCTCTGGCCACCAGCAGACAGGCACCATCGATTTTCCTGGGTCAGCAAAACGCAGCCGTGAGGGGAGCGTGAGCCAGGGCCGGGCAGCTGGGACATGTGCGAAGGCACGAGGGTGATGCTGGGGAGAGCTGTCACGGTGCCCTGGGTCCCCCCGCCAGTGCTGTGCCCAGTTTTCTGGGAGAGCTGGGTGGCTCTTGGGGGGTCTTGGTGTCAGGGGCACTTGGCACAAAGACAGACAGTGGAGTTGTCCCCATCCAGGCAAGCTCCCATGCTCAGCCCACCCTGTCAGGGCAGCAGGGACCGGGACCACCTCTGGAGAGCACCCCTGGGGACCATCCCTGGGGAGTATCCCTGGGGACAATCCACGGGGTGCATCCCTGGGGAGCATCCTGAGGAACATCCCGGGGGAGCATCCTGAGGAGCATCCCTGGGGACAATCCATAGGGACCATCCCTGGGGATCATCCTGGGGAGCATCCCTGGTGACAATCCATGGGGAGCATCCCTGGATCATCCTGGGGACAATCCCTGGGGATCATCCCTGGGGAGCATCCCTGGGGAGCATCCTGGGGATCATCCTGGGGAGCATCCCTGGGGAGCATCCTGAGGAGCATCCCTGGGGACAATCCATAGGGACCATCCCTGGGGATCATCCTGGGGAGCATCCCTGGTGACAATCCATGGGGAGCATCCCTGGATCATCCTGGGGACAATCCCTGGGGATCATCCCTGGGGAGCATCCCTGGGGAGCATCCTGGGGATCATCCTGGGGAGCATCCCTGGGGAGCATCCTGAGGAGCGTCCCTGGGGACAATCCATAGGGACCATCCCTGGGGATCATCCTGGGGAGCATCCCTGGTGACAATCCATGGGGAACATCCCTGGATCATCCTGGGGACAATCCCTGGGGATCATCCCTGGGGAGCATCCCTGGGGAGCATCCTGGGGATCATCCTGGGGAGCATCCCTGGGGAGCACCCCTGGACTGCCAGGACCTGCGTGGCTGCTCTGGGAAGCCCTGGGAACAGCCAGGGCAGAGCCCAGCCCTGTACAGGGAGCTTTGACCTCCTCCTCACCTTTCCCAGCTCGTTAAGGGGCTGTAAGCATCTCTGCTGCTCTGCCACCAGCTCTGTGGGTGCCAGGGAGCAGGGACATGGTGCTGGGGCTCACCCCACACTGGTGCCAGCGTGCAGGAAGACCCCTCCTCGTTGCGTGCTCAGCCTCCTGTTCCTCTCGCTTGTGGGTCCCACCACACCAAGTGCCGGTGGCCGGGATCTGCAGCCGGACAAGCTCCTGTCGCTGCTGAAAGGTGTTTTTTTGGGGGGGTGCAGGCAGCTGAGGGTCACTGATGTCACCCATGGAGCCCCCCATGGAGCCTGCCTTGGGAGATGCTTTTCCTGGGAGGGAATGAGGTGGGTTTGCAAGACCCTGGAGCAGAGCATCAGCTCATCATGGGTCTGGCCACCACCCTCCCCGCTCCCCTGGCCCCCACCGTGCTGGAGAGGGGAGCAGACCTGGCCTGAGTGGGACCTCCACGGTGTCACCTGCACCTCGGGGGCTTCGGGCACGTGCTGCTGGGCCACGTGTGATGGGTGGCCGTGCCCAGGGGGGTTTGGGGCTCACAGCAGAGCAGGTGCCTACGGGGAGGTGGGAGATGGGCTGTGTCGGGGGGCAGTGGGGGACGGGGTGTAGGGGGATCTTGGGCTCAGCAGAGGAAGGCAAGGAGGTGAGAGAAGGTCAGCAAAGTTTTTGCCTGGCCCAAAAGCGCTTAGGCAGGAGGGGCCGAGCCTCCAGCTAACCACGGTTATTTAATTTATTTTTTCTAAATAAAAAAAAAAAAAAAAAAAGGAAGGAAGTTAATAAATAATGTAAAGTGGAGAATGCATTAATGAAAGGGAGAGAGAGGAAAAGAGAGGAAGGGACAGGGCAGAGTGAGAGTGCGGGGGGGAGAGATATTCCTGCCCGGATCGATTGGCTATGATTACATTAGCCCTATCAAATATTCATACCACATTCCACGGGAGGTCACGGGGTGTGTGCCTCCAGTTTAGCTCTGCCTTGGCGCAGGGAGCGGGCTCCGAGTGGGGCTGCCAGCTCCCCTCGCCCAGGGCTGGCACCCGCTGGCACCCCGGGGCCGTGCGTGATGCTGCGGGTGGGGGCGAGGGGGATGCTGAGGGGATGCGGGTCCTTTGCAAAGGGCTGTGGGGACACACGTGTCCCAGCCCCAGCACCTCGCTCCTCCCCAGCACCATCTCTGCTCCCTCCCCGGGGCCAATGGTCGCTGTTACTGGCTGCTGTGGGCTGGTCCTTACTGGGGAGCGCCTCAATGGGGGATGTGAACTGGGACGTCCCTTCGCCAGGTGGGAAGGGGACAGCCGGGGCCACGAAGGACGGCAGGAGGTGGCCGAGGTGCCATTCAAGGGCAAGCAGGTCTGCCACCGTGGTGCCCACCTGCCCGTCTCCCCCTGCCTCCATCCCCTCCGGGAGAGGAGCACTGGGGAGAAGGACCCGTGGCACCAGCAGCCCCGTCTCGGGTGGCTTTCAGGGCCAGAGCTGTCCCGTGGCTGGAGAGAGAGGTTGGGGTGGGCTGAGCCTGGCTCAGGAACCCACCCGCAGCGGCCCTGCGCCCCGGGGGGCTGCTGCCTCCATTTCCCTCGCCCGTGCCTCAGTTTCCCCATACTGCGATGCTGCCAGCGAGGGGACGCAGCCCCGTACCCCCACCTTCCCGCAGCATCACCGGGGCACCGCTGCCGTCCCCGCAGCCCCCGGCCCCGCCGAGGCCCCCGCTGCCCCCCGCCCCGCCGCGGCCCCGGGCAGTGCGAGCCAGCGCCGCGTTCTCTCCTTACATTAATAAAAATTTTACAGCACGGTGGCAGGAAATGCATTTTCGGTTCATCTGCTGCAGCTATTAGATTACCAGGAAATGGCTGGCTGGCCGGCGGCCAGGGCCTCGGAGGGCCGGGGCGGAGGGGGAAGGCGAGCGGAGCCCGTGGCGCTGGCGGGCACCAGGCTGAGCCCATCCGACCGCTCCTCATCCTCGCGGTGGGCCAGGCTGTCCCCCGCCAGCTCTGCCCGTGCCCCTCGGTGCTGGGTGGGGGGCTGCGTGGGGACGCGGGGCAGGGGATGCTGCGGGGTGGCAGGGATGGAGCCGCTCCAGGCTGGGGCGAGCTGGGAAGGCGTTTGCTGATGAACCCCTGCTCCACCAGAGCAGCAGAGCCCGGACCCGCTGCAGCCTCCGCAGATGGGACCAGAGAGAGGGGGAAGGTTCGGGGCTGGGAGAGGGAAGGGGCATGCACCGAGCGGGGAAGGTCTCTGCAGAGGTTGGTTATTCCGAGCTGTGGGATTCAGGGCCACCAGGCTGGGCTGGAGTCAAGGGGGGCGCGGGAAGGAGTTAAATCGGTGGTGCCTTGAATAAACTGTGAGGAGAGGGTAGGTGCTGGCTATAAATACCTCGGAGGTGTCGGTGCTAATGAAGGGAGGGAATTGCGAGCAGCCCCTGCGAGGGGAACAGCAGCAGCGGAGCTCCGAGGGCCCCAGGAGGGACGAGGGACGGAGTTTTTAAGCTGGGCGGTGTTTTTAGGGGAGCCCTCCTGGAGGTGACTGCGGCCGAGTGCTGTGACCCCTCTGGGTCCCCTGCGCTGAGCATCCCGCAGCCAAGCCCAGCGTCTTCCTCCAGTGGAGGCGATGCCCTGGGCGCTGCGGCTGGGCTGGCTCTGCCCCTGCCCGTGCTCCAGCACCTTCCCGGGGGGCTGCGGGTGCTCCCTGCTTTTGGGGTGCTCTGCCAGGAGCAGGGCTGGGCTGCGAGGGGTGCTGCAGGCTGCCTGCCCGTGCCTGGCAGCAGCTCGGGGCTCTCGAGCCCTCGCTGCCTGCTTGGCCTCCCAGAGCCCCTGGCTCCGGGTGCAGGATGTGACCCCAGCCCCCATCTCCCCAGCCCCGCTGTGGTCCCTGCAAGCTGGGACTAGCGGGAGAGGACACCTGGGAAACGAGGGATGGCGAAGGGGGATGGGAAGGGATGATGGAGCAAGCGAGGGAGCAAAGTGTGGGGAGAAAGCAAGGTCTGAGCCTTGCTGAGGTTTATTAAAGTTTAACAGAAAAGAAACCCTGGTTTGCGTGGAGGGGACCAGCTATTTTTAGCCTTGGGTAGGATGTCAGCTCTGAAAATAGCCTGCCACCAGCTCCTCATGCAATCCTCTCTCTGGCTCTCACCCGGCGCGGGTTTGGAGGGGGAGGATCGCTGTCACACCCGCAGCCGAGGAGCTCCTGACATTCACAATGACTCGCCTTATTTTTTTAATTTTTTTTTTTTTTTTTTTTTATTCCTTCCCCCTCCGGTTTCTCCTGTTCCTCACGCCGAGCAGAGGAGTCACCAGCCAAAAAAGCGAGCGCGGGGGCGGTGCTGCTTAGCTACGGCCAAATCCCAGGCAGCATGTGACCAGATTGGCAATTTAATACCGAGCCGTTCTCCCCTGCACTCGAGTTAAAGTGACATTGAAACGGGAACTCAAAGTGCTGAAGGCAAAGAAATTGGGGGGAGCTGCCTCCCCCCTCCTCTGCCTCCACCCCTTTGCTCGGTGGGACATGAGGGGGCTTGGGCTGGAGTGGGCAGGGTGGTACCCAGGTGAGGGAGGATGCTCGGGTCGGGTACCCGGGGCTTGGAGGGGAGCGAGAGGTGGAAGATCTGCTGTAGGGTGCATGGGCATCTGCCGGAGGGATTCCTGGTGCGCTCGGTCTGGGGTCTCCAGAAAGCCTGAAACAGGGGGTGGTGGCTGCTCCTAGAAGAGACCAGGGTGGTGGAGAAGCATCACTGGGAGCATGGAGCATAGAGCCATGGAGAGAGATGGCCCTGAGGGCTTGGGGACAGGGGAGCCGTGATGGGAGCATCACATCCCCGTCAAGACAGGGGCTGACTGTGCCGTGCAGACACAGGTTGGATGGAGAATGTGTGTCCTGCGGGTGCAGGGTCAGACCTGGCGAGAGGGACCGGTGCTCCGTGGGCTTTCTGGGGACATTCAGGGTCCGGAGGGTGCAAATAAATACACTTTATTCCCCGGTGGGTGTAGCAAAGGGTTTTGGGTGGGGAAATACACGTCACCCACCCATGGCACCCCGGGCAGACCTCAAGCTTTGCTGAAGGAAGGGCTCCTGCGGCTGTGGGCTGACCCGCTGCGAGGGACCCCGCTCCGGAGCTGGCTGCAGAACGCGTGCCCGGGCATCTGCCAGTCCTGCCAGGGAGCTGGGGATAACAATTGCCCAATGAGGAAACACTTGTATTGACAGGCCCCCAATATCTCTGTCACCAACATGCCCCCTGGCTTTACCCCCCTGCTCAGGGTCCCCAGGAGCTTGGGGCTGGGGTCTCTGTGTCGCACGCTTGGAGCCACACTTGCTGCTCGAGTCACGTCTCTGGTTTCTCTGCCGGGAGGGTGATGTGGATTTGGGTTGGGGACCTCGCGGGGACGAACAAGTTTTCTGTCGAAGAAAAGCCACCGCAGCAGCGCAGGGAGCCCGTCGGTGCGCCGGGACCCCCCGAGCTTCGCCCAACGCGTGGCCCTCGCTGTACGCAACGGGACACGGGGGAAAAAACCCCGATACATCTGCTTTTACGTTCACCCTCGGCTGGGTTCACGTGCTGGGGTGCCCCCTGCGCTGGGTGCTCCCCCCAGCCCCGCCGCCATCCGCATCAATGAGTCAGCAGGACCCGCTCCGCGCTCCGCGGGAAGCATCTGCTCCTCCGCGCAGAATGGGCAGCTGCTGGCGAGCTCCGCCAGCCTCTTACAACCCCGGCTCATTAACGGGACGCATCCTGAGCTCTTTATTGATGTTTTATGCTGCCTGGCTCCATCTTCAGAGAAAACCTCACATTGCAGTCAATGGCTACACCTCGGCGGTGCCGCAGGCTGGGCGAGGAGCTCAGGAGCTGGCTCGCGTGGCGGGTCGGGCTCAGCTCCCCTTGCTACGGAGCTGCGTGGCCAGCATCCTTATAGGGCATTTTATTTCCATTTTTATTTTTATTTGAAAAGGAGAACACAAGGAAGGGCTGGCTTTTTTTCCTGCTTGCTTATCCCTCTTTGCTGGGCACAGGAACTGCGTGATATGGAAGGGAAGTGGTTTTTTTTCCCCCAACGCTGCCGTCTGTGCCCAGTGGGGTGGAGGTACCTGGTCCTCTCCTTAGCAAGGCGTGTGTTGGGAGCCACATGTCCCAGAACCGCAGCCTTTTAATAAGTTCCCCAGCGCTCGCTGTTGCTTCTGAAGAGCTGGTGGCACTGTCTGGCTTCAAGTGGCTTTTCCATAATACAGACTGTCAGGCTAGATGAACATCACGGTCCCTTCTGGCCCTAAAATCTGTGAATCTAAAAATTAGAGGGCACCAGCACCTCATTGTTTCTGGCTGATTTAATCAGGGGAATCGCATGTTCTCTTTATCCCCTCCTATTTCTTCTCCCCCCCGCCACCGCATCGTCTTTAACTGGAGATGGATTTGCCCTCCCCCATGCCCAAGCTCGGCTAATAGCATCAGGAGAGATCAGACATCTCCAGCCCCGCTCTGGGATGTTCTCCTCTCCGCTGCCCGCTTCCGCACTGATGCACAGCGGTTAATTGTCGGGCTGCCTGCAGGACCAGAGGTGGGCAGGCTGGACACGTTGGTGCCTAGCAAGCACTGCTGAGCTCTCCTCGTTTTAAAATTGCAACTAAAAGTTCTTCAGGTTTAGCTCGTTTTGGTTTGTGAATGTGTGTGTGTGCCTAGAGAAACACTTCTGGAGGAGGGGAAGGCAGGCGAGTCGCTCCCCCACCTTTTTTTGCGGTGTTGGGGGTGTGCAGGGGGAGTGGGAAGAGCGAAGCAGGGAGGAATTGCTGGGCATTGCCAGGGGTGAGGGTCCCCCCAAGGCAGAGCTCTGCAGCAGGCTCAGCTGGAGCTGGGGACATGGGGGCGTGCTGCTGCCATCCCAGTGCCCGGCTCTCGGGGCTATCAGCTCTCCCAGGCAGGAGATGTGCTGGCAGCCTCCAAAATCAGGGCAGAGAATGGGGCCCCTGGGAGCTGCTTCTCTCCCCGTCCCTTTGGACAGGACCCCAAGGACATTCGAGGGGTTAAAAGGTGGCAGATTGAAACTGGGAAGAGGGGTGAAACCAGTCCAGAAGGCCAGTTCAGAGGAGCTGGGGTCAGTTGCAGGTAGCGGCTGAGAAGGGGAAGGGGCAGCGGCGCGTGGGGGTGTTAAATCCTCCGCGTGGGGCAGCCGCTCGCTCCTGCACACCCCGCACGGGGAGAGAGTGTCATAAACCTCATGGAGCCTCACACCTTCCCCTGACACTGCTCTCGGCATGGCTGTGCCCGAGGGGACCGCATCCCTCTGCCGACAGCCAAAATCCCCCCGAGGACCTGCCCGAGGCTGTCCCAGACCCTTCCTTTGCGAGCGGCTCTAAACTTTCCTGCTTTGCAAACGCACTCGGGTTCCCAGCCCTCCTCTTCGGAGATGCTGCGGTCAATAACTCCCCAGGAGGCTGCTATTCTCCCTCCGCTTCCCACCCTCCCACTTGTCTCGGTATCGCTGCATTCATGCCTTTTTGGCCCTCCCTCGGCAGACGGGCGAGGAATAAAGCAGCGCTGGCGGAGCACGACGCAGGCTGCTGCGCTGGGGATGCTGCGAGCCGGCGGAGGGAAGCCTGAATCACCGGCACCTCGAGGTGGGAGTGATGGATTTGGGCTGGGAGGAAGGGAGGACATCACGCGTGCTTGTAGGAGTCAGGTGCTCGCAGCCAGCTGGCACTCGCTGGGAACTGGGCAACTGGCTTCATTTCTGCGCCTTTAAAGCCGGAGCTGAGAGCGGTGGGGAGAAGAGGAGGGGCTCGGGGGAGCGCAGAGGGATGCAGCCTTCAGGCTGAGGGATGCTGTCAGGGACTCGTTCCTCTTGGAGAAACTCCTCCCGGAGGAGCATCTCTGGTGGGATGCTGTGGAGATGGGGAAACACTCAGCCCAGAAACGCCTAAAAATGAGCCTGGAAAGGCTCAGCTGGGCACGGCGTGGGGAGAGCAGGGTCACTGGCCGCTGCGGGGGGGACTCCAGTGCTTCTGCTGGCATCATCTGGGAGGGAGCCGCTGAGGTCAGTGGGACCATCCTGGTTTATGCCCACCTCTAGGGCAACAAGCCGCAGAGCTGGTTTTGTCACCCTTATTCAGGCTCCTTCTCTTCATGTCCCCCCCCAGCCCGCTCTCAGGCACCCAGACACTGTGTTGCCCATCGGCAGCGAACACTGACAACGCGTGGCCGAGCCTGGGGCAGCTGCCTGCCCCGGGGGAGCAGGTTCCCATGCTGCTGGAGTCTTGGCTGGCACGGCTGAGGGCTTTTGATGGCTTCGGCATCACTTCTTGGAGACTCAGCCCTCCCTGAGCTGGTAACGTTGCTTTGCTCATCCCACAAATGCCACCAGAAGGGATGGGCGACCAGCCTGGAAGTGTGGAGCAGAATAAAGTGAGGGTGGAAGCTCCGGTGGGGTCCACAGCCAATGTCCAGTGTCACCAAGGAGAGGCCTGGTGTCTTGGGCACTGTCAAACCAGGTCCAATTTATTTATAAATGGGGCTGGGAGTATCACAAGGATCCCTTGTGCTCCTGAGCAGCGGTTGTTGCCTTCGAGAAGGCAGCACAAGGAGGGAGGGCACAGCTACTCAAGGAGGTGTCTGGGACAGAAGGTCCAGGTCCTGTTTGGACCTTAGCGCGAGGTTTTCGTTTCTGGGAGAAGGGGATGTGTGTGGGCTGGTTCTGTGGACCCCAGTATGGAAAAGCCCCGTTCCAGCCTCTCTGCCCTGAGCTTCTGTTACAGGAGCCAACTCAGGTATTAGTTTAGACTTTTTGGTGGTATTGGGGGTGGACGGCACCTGGGCTCCCCGTGACGCCTCCCGAGGTGCCCGGGCAGAGGCGAGCTGGACAGGCGTGTGAGAGGGGAGCGGGTGACTGCGCCCATTTCCCAGCGAGTCCCCCGGGGTGACAGAGCCCCATGGTCGATACCAGCCCTTCACAGCCAACCCCACTGCGCTCCCGACCTGCCCACGGCCTCGGGCTGAACCCAACCCACGGGTGACACCCGCGACGCTGAGGATGTCCCCAGGGGGACGGTGGGCTGGGGGGGGGGGCGGGCTGTCCCGGTGGGCGCGGGGTGGGGAGCGGAGCCCGGGGCAGAGGGACCCGCTGGGCTGGTGCCCGCAGCCCCGTTGTGCCCCGCAGCCCCGCTGCGGTCGCGGCGGGGGGAGCGGATGCGGAGCGCCCCGCCGGGACCGCTAATGGGCCGGTTCCATTTCAGCGGGATGACGCCACTTCGGTAAAGCGTTAAGAGCTCCAGCTCCGGGAAGGCGAGCGGCAGAGAGCGGGGAGGGAGAGATGCTGCCGGGCAGCCGCACATCGCTCCCTCCCGCCCGTCCTCCGCGCTGCCCCCGCTCGCACGGAGCGCCGGGGACCCGCCCGCCCCCCCGGGCTCCCCCCCGCCGCCCCCGCGGGCGGCCCGGCCCGGCCCCGCTCGCTCTCGCCGGGGCGCCGAGCTCGGCCCGGGTGCGGGGCCGGGCGGGCGGGTGCTGCCCCCGCTCCCTGCCCGCAGCCCCCCGCCCCTGAGGCGGCCCCGCTCCGGGCCGGCCGGTGCCCCGGGGCTGGCCCCGGGCCGGGCTCGGCGCTCGGCGGGCGGATGGACCGGCGGCGGCGGCGGGGTGAGTCCGCCCGGGACAAGCGTGGGATGTGCGGGGCGCGGGGGGGGGGGGCAGCGGGTGTGCGGTGAAGGGGGGGTTCCTGCGGTGGGGTTGGCGGTCCTGGGCACGCGTGGGGTGCGCGGTGGGGCTGGGGGTAGGAGTGGGGCAGGGGCACGCGTGGGGCGTGTGAGCGGCGGGGACGGGGCGTCCCGGGCACGGACGGGCTGCGTGGACGGCGGTGCTCGGAGGGGCTGGTAACGCGTGGGCTGGGCGGGCGGGGGGCTGCGGGCCCGATCCGGACCCCAGTCACGCGTGGGCTGTGTGGCACGGTGGGGCTGCGGGAGCCAGCACACGGCGGGGATGTGCGCGGGGGCTGCAGCCCGGATCGTGGCCACGCGTGGGCTGCGTGCGGAGCGGGGCTGGGGGATCAGCCCCCCGCCACTGCCCCGCTCCACCCCGCAGCACCCGGGGCAGGGTGAGGGGGTCCCTCCGGAGGGAAAAAGCCCTTTTCTCCCACCTGGGCGCCCTGTGCAGCTCGTCCCCGCTTGCAGCCACCTCCAGCCTGTAAATCATTTGCTTTTACGATCCCTGCTCTGGCCCATTATCACACGAACTTTATATGTTTGGGGCTGCTGGCGGCCATAAAGCTTGCCTGGTTTCCGGGGCTGGCGTGCCTGCCTCGCAGGCAGGGTGTGAGGAGGAGGAGGAGGCTGGGGACACGCTGCCCCGGTACCCCCCGACGGGCAGGTAGGCAGGGAGGGGTGCAGCAGTGCCTCGGGGATGGTCGGAGCAATGGGGACCGGGATGGGGACTGGGTGCTGCCCCGGGATCAGGCTGGAGCAGCGAGGGCTGGGAGCGAGTGGGGGGCACTGGGCTCCCCCCGGGGCAGGGGGTGGGGAGCAGGGTCCCAGCTCCGGTTGTTCAGTCCCTCTTCCCCCCATCCCGCTGGACCAGAGGACCCACAGATCCTCTGGCTCACGTCCCCTTGGGTCCCAGAGGGAACTTTGCCCCCTCAGTCTGCAAATCTGGGGCCGTGCCTAAGCCCTGGGCCTGGGGATTGGGGGTCCAGGGGCGTTCGGGCTCCGGCTCAGCACCGGGGATCCTCCCAGGACCTGTCTTGCCCGGGATGCTGTGTCCAAGCCCTGGACCTGGGTCTGATGTGTCTGTGTTGCAATGCACTGCATGGCCCGATCGCCAGCTCCTGCTGTCCCCGGGGCTCTGTCCCTCCTCGCAGTGTCCCCTGAGCATCTCCTCCTGCCTCACGGATCTCCCTGCGTCTCCTGAGCTGCAGATCCTGCGTTACAGGGTTGGGTGTAGCTGTGCTGGGTCTGCCCTTCGGCTGCTCTTTATCTCCCGGTTCCGCTGCCCCTGTCGCAGCGGGACCCGCCGCTGCCTCGGTCTCTCCCTTTGGGTCACACCTCAGGAACCTCACGGGAGTCTGGCTGAGCCCTAAGCCCAAGTACTGCCACATGCCAGCGCACAGGTTAGAGGGGATGGACACCCCGGTGTGAGCAGCTCCTAAAAAAAGAATCAGCATCATCCTCTGAACGATCCCACCCCAAGGTGGGTTGTGAGGGACGTGGGAACCCGCTGAGGCTGCTCGCCGCTCCCCTCTGCATGGTCCCAGCTGCAGGCTGAGATGTGTCGCATCTCCGCAGGGGTCCAGAGGGCTTGGGGTCACCAGCCTGCGCTTTAGCAAGACCTTCCCAGGCGAGGAGCTGGGTGGCAGCAGGTGACAGCTCACAAGAGGGTGCTTTGCCTCCGTGGCCCGCTCTCATCCCGGCAGCGTGCTCACAAACCCTTCCCTGGGTCAGCCGTGCCCTCCTGATTCACCTTCGTGTTTCTGTTAAGCACATCCGTGTCCGGATCAATGGTGGGTGTCCCGGGAGAGCGGCTCATTCAGTGTCTGCGTCTGCCTGGACGGGGCGAGCATCTCGCTTGATGGCGGGGGGGAGGCGGGCAGGAAAAACCCAAATCTAAGCAGATCAGTGGCCTTTTCTTTCCGGGGAGGGGGATGGGAGAGACCAGATCTTGCTTGAACAGTCAAAGTAAGTTGCCTTTGCTTTTCCCTGCTCTTCAAGGTCAGCCTAGCTAATGAAAATCAATCTTCCCTCTGCCTCTCTCTGCTGCATGGGCATGTTGTACCTGTGGCCCCTCACCTGCTCGAGACCCCCACCAGCCTGCTGACCATGAGCAATGCTGTCAGGGAGCTTCCTACTGAACCAGGGTCTTCCTGCGGGCCCGGGCACCGTGACAATATCTGTGTCACTGAGGGCTCGCTCGTTTGAGCTGCCCGAGGAGGATGGCTTTGTCCCAGGGAAGTCGGCTGTGCACGGAAAGCACGTATCCGCCACCGAGATGTGGGCTGGGAGTGCTGGGGGAGAGCTCTTGGCTGGGCTCTGGCGTGCAATGAATGATGTCTGTCCTCTATGAGCTGCGGGGCAGCTCTGTTTTGTGGGCAGCAGAAGTGGGGGGTTTCTCTCTCCCTCCCTCCTGAGGACCCAGCCCCGGCTCCCCTTGAAGCCCCCCCCGCCTGCCCCGCTCCTCGCCCAGCCCCGCAGAGGCTTCGCCCAGATCTCTTTACGAAGATCTCATCTTTATGAAGATGCTCAGAGGGCTGGAGCCCCTCTGCTCTGGAGACAGGCTGAGAGAGTTGGGGCTGTTCAGCCTGGAGAAGAGAAGGATCCGGGGAGACCTTCTAGCACCTTCCAGTGCCTGAAGGGGCTACATTGAAAGCTGGAGAGGGCTTTTTACAAGGGCATGGAGTGACAGGATGAGGGGGAACGGTTTTAAACTGAAAGAGGGGAGATTGAGATGAGATCTGAAGAAGAAATTCTTTACTGTGAGGGTGGTGAGACACTGGCCCAGGTTGCCCAGAGAAGCTGTGGCTGCCCCCTCCCTGGCAGTGTTCAAGGCCCAGGTTGGATGGGGCTGGGAGCAACCTGGCCTAGTGGAAGGTGTCCCTGCCTGTGGCAGGGGGTTGGAACTGATGGTCTTTAAGGTCCCTCCCAACCCAAACAGTCTGTGATTCTATGATTCAGATGCCAGCGGCCAGGTCTGGCAGCCCAAGGGTTTGGCGACGGTGCTGATGCCGTGAGGCCAAACCTGCCAGGAGGGGGTTGTGGGACACGGGGTCCCCCCTGCCAGCCCGCAGCGCTCGCGTGGTCCCCACCTTCCCTCGGGATGGAGCAGACGCCGCTGCCGGCGCCGCACGCTCGGGAAGTGCCGTTTCCTAGAGAGCGGCAAGCAAACAGCCCGGCAGCCTCGGTTGCAGGAGCAAGACGGGGCTTGCCTGCCGCCAGCTCGGCTTTCCCTGCTTCGCCCTGCGTCTGTGCCGAGGTTGGGGGGAGCCCTGCCCTTCCCGGTGGTCGGTGACGGGGCGGTAAATCGGTTCGCTTGGTTGAGTGTGGGCAAAGGGGATGCTGTGGTGGGAACTGCCAGGGCTCGGGGAGCCTGTCCCTGGCTGAGTGTGTGGCTCATTAGTCGCCAATTTGTTGCTGCTGCTGCCTGAAATGAAACGTGTTGAGGTGCCCTCATCCCCGTGCCCCTGGTGCGTCCGGGGCATGGCACCAGGAGGTTGCTCGGGGTGTGCTGGGCAGCCCCAAAACAGCGTCTTCTCTGCTCCCGTTCCCAGGTCTGTCGCTGCTCTGGATAAGTCCCAGCGTCACGTTTCCCCTCCTCTGGAGAGGGCCGGCCACTTTCCCCCGGGGAGGGAGAGGGAGGACAGACGGGGTCCAGCAGTGCTGGCAGGGGCTGGGGAAGCCTCTGGAAGGACCTCAAAAGCAGGGGGAGCTGCTGTGCCCACGTTTCACGGGACAGACCTGCCGGCCCTTGCCTTTTGGACATGCCCAGCCTAAGTCTCCCCTGGCACAGCGGCACTTTCAGTCTGGTTGTTGGCAATAACTCATCAGGGGTCTCCAGCCGGCTTTCACGTCCTGGTTTGTCTGGATGGATCCGTTATAAAATGTAACACAACGTTTTCTCTGTCTCCCTGCCCCATCCTCCAGGATTTTTAGATGTGCCCTGATGCCGCAGGGTCTCCTCGCTCCTGGAAATGCAGCTCTCTTCCAGCGTGGCTGAACTCAGTTGTGACGAGACGATGGGACCCACCCGCCGAGGACTTCAGCAGGTCCTGTCCATCGACCAAATCCGCTCCATCCGTGCCAGCAACAACTACGTGGAGAGACCGGCCGGCTGCTTCCAGCAAGCCCGCTCCAACCCATCCCCTGTCCCAGCCACCACACAAGCAGAGTGGTCCCAGGACCGCCTGGCGTCTTCCACCCTGCAGGACCTGCACCGCAGCCACAGCCAGCAGCACCAGCTGCCCCCGTTGCAGCAGCACATGAGCCACTCCAGCACGGCCAGCTCCGTCCAAAGCACCACGGCCTCTCCGACCAGCGCCTGCTGACCAGCCTCACGCCCCTCCCACTCCGGGCACTCCCTCATCCGGACGCAGCCCCCGGGCCGGCGAGCTGAAAGCGGAGGAGTCGCCGCTGAAGGGGTGACGGAGAAGCAACCCTCCACCCCGGCCACCTCCTTCATCTGCGAGGAGTGCGGGCGCTGCAAGTGTTGCCCGCTGCACGGCCGCCCGCAGCCTGCCCTCCTGCTGGCTCTGCAACCAGCGCTTGCCTCTGCTCCCCCGAGAGCCTCCTCGACTACGGGACCTGCCTCTGCTGCGTCAAGGGGCTCTTCTACCACTGCTCCACCGACGACGAGGACACCTCTGCGCTGACGACCCTGCTCCTGCGGGCCGGGCTCCTGCTGTGCCCGCTGGGCTGCCATGACCTTCCTCTCCCTCCTCATGCCCTGCCTCTGCTGCTACTTTCCCCACCCTGGGGTGCCTCAAACTTTGCCAGCGGGGTTACGACGGCCTCAAACGGCCGGGCTGCCGCTGCCAGAGCCACACCAACACGGTCTGCAGGAAGATCTCCTCCTCCAGCGGCACGCCTTTCCCCAAGACGCTGGATAAGCCGGTATGACCCTCCCGGGGAGGAGAAGCAGGCTTTACTCCTCTTCCTCCTCCTCCTCCTCCTCTCCTCTCCATCCTCCTCCTCGGCTCCCTCCGCTCTGCAGCGCTCTCCCCTACCCACCATCACCTCCCAGGAACGAGACGGGTGAACTGGGGGTCCCCCAGGCTCTGGGAGCACGACGGCAGCCGGGTGGCCAGGGGATGGCACCCAGCTGGTGGGACACGGTGGCTTTGCACAGGCGGGTGAGGGACCGGGAGAGGCAGAGAGAGCCGTGGGTGCCCTCCCTGGCCGTGGCCCATGGGGAAGGGCGACCCGGGGGGTCCCCGAGACTCTGCTCTCAGAGGGTTGTAGGAGCTGCTGCTGCCCCATGGTGTGGTCCTTCCCGATGGGGGAAGAGGCAGGTCAACACATCCCCTGTGTGAAAGTCCTCCAGGAGCCAGACCTCCTTCTCGCTGTCTTTATCCCTCTCCAGCACTTTTCGTGGGCAGCCTCTCTCCTCTCCCGTGGCCGTTGGTCCGCTCTCCCCGAGGGGCTGGGGTGCCTTGGTGGCTTCCCTTTGGGCTTGGAAGTTGCTGGGAGAAGCAAGCGAGCTTCAAAATGAGGTGGCAATCGTATTTTTCTGCCTCCAAGAGGAAGGGAAGGTGTGGGAAGCTTCAGAAACCTTCTGGCAGGGGAAGGAGCTATCGGAGGCAGCCCAGCCCACTCGCTTCTGCCCGACTGCAGCGAGGGAAAGGTCCCCTCTGGGATTTGGCTGAGAACAAGAAGCTGGTTTGAAATTGCCATTCATTTCTCACTGCCTTGCAGGGCTGCCTCCGGAGCACGAGCCCCGGTGGGGTGGGAGCTGCCGCCCAGCTCCATCCCACTACCGAGCAGATGCCACAGGCACCTGCTCCGCGCTTGAGCCTCGAGAGCCCCGATCTGGTACCTTCCACCAGCACTGAATTCACTTTAAAAGAAAAAAATTACCCCAAACCCAACTGTCGACAGCTGCCCCTCGCGCTGCTCCCCCCGTCACTTAGCACCCGTCCTGGGGGACTTCGGCAGCTCCTGCTTTGGGCTGGAGGGAAACAGAGAGCAGGAGGGGGTGTGGAAAGGTGGGAGCCCGACCTTCCCTCCCTGCAGAAGTTGCCTTTGAGTCCTCACCTCGCTTGTGTCACACCACCCTGCTGGCACCGCCGAGGGCATCCCGCAGCGGCGAACCGGAGATGGGTCTGAACCAAGCCCCGGGGCTGGGCCATCTGCACACCAGAAGGAAACCTGGCTGGGGGTCAGCGCTTCGTGGTTTCCTTGCTGTGATGGTTAATAAGCCCAAGCCATTGGTGCAGTTGGGGGAGTTCCTCCTGGCCCTGGCCTCAGCCCTATCTCCGCTTGCAAACGCGCGGTGCCAGCTCTCCGTTGTGACCCCGATAAAACCCCCGGGGGTGTTCAGAGCCGGGATGATGTCCCGGTGCCCCGCCTGTCCCTCCTCTGAGATGTGTGTGAGTGCAGAAGGAAGTGAATGGTTTCCCTGGAGAAATATATGCAACACGTCCCTTGGCGTCCTCCAAAACCACCCGGGGCTCGCCTGTCGCCTTCCCTCAGCCACCTCGTTACGCAGAGTCCTGTGGATCTATTTTTGTATATATAACTCTCACGTTAGGACGGCTAGGGCTATTACTAATAATACTCATGATACTGCTGTGAATGGTGCCAGATGCAGGGTTGGGCTTCCTGGTACACTTGCACATGCTGGAAGATGATCTCCCAGGCTGTTCGTTGCTAATCCTACACCTCTAGTTCCCAGGTAGTCGGGAGAGGGGGAAGGGAGGTTTGCATCTTGTCCTGGAGGGGGGGGTCTGCTTTGCAGAGAGAGGGTAGGATGTGGTGCTGGCTGTGGGGCGAGGCTCTCGTGGTGGGATTCATTCCTCTTTCCGTACATTTGCTATCTAAACATCGCGGCTGCTCCGAGCTCGCTCTTGCAGAGCAGAGCGGTTCCAGGCAGTGATTCATCCCCCTTGAAAACATTATTCATTCAATGATGTTCTGGCAGTGCCTGTCTCCCCTGAGCCCAACTGGGACCCAAGCATTGAACCGGTGGTTCCCTGGGGAAGGGGGCTGGATCCCATCCCTGGGGTGAAGGCTGTGCCTGGGGCGCGTGGCAGCCGTGACCGAAATCCTCACCCTGATTTCACCTAAAGCCTGGGGGGGGATGTTGAAAGGTGCTTCCCTGCCCCCAGATGGAGAGCTGTGGGGAGCTCAGGACGATGCTCGGGGTTACAGCGAGGGTCTCCAGGCGTTAGGAAGGGACGGGGCCACCTCTGTGCAGTTTGCGCATCCTCTGGGGCCAGCCCTGGGCTCCAGAGGCGTTTGGGTTCGAAGGCAATGACCTTCTCCAAGGGTGCCCTGTAGGTGCATGTGCCCCCAGGAGACCAGTCCACGTCTCTGTGGCAGCAGTTACAAAATATATTGCAAACGTGTTTATCCACGTGCCAGTAGTTGCTCAGCTCCCTGGTTCCGAGCAATGTTTGGGGGAGACACTTCCACCGAGAGGCACCTTCCTTCTGAACGCTCCGTTCGCTTCTCTGTCGGTGCTGATTAACCTCCTCCTTCCTAAAAAATGTAAAACCTTTTTAGGGAAAAAAAAAGGTCCCTTTTTCACCGAGGATTTGAGGAACTGTCTCACTTGAATGACAATGTGAAATAGCTCATTGAAACTTTTTAAAGAACACTAATGAACAGAATTTTCCAACTTGCTCTACTTTGATTTTTTTTTCCTCCTCCTTTTTAAATGGATCCTACTCGCAAATTTAGTTACCACCTCTGTATCTTTGCAATTCATTGCTTCCTCTCCCGATGGTGGAATGACTCAACATGTGAAGCTTCAGCATTTTGATGGCCTCCGAAGCCATGCGAGCACAGGGTGACTCCCCCTGGCTGCCGGAGCTGTAGGGTGAGGAGACATCTGTCCATGTACCAGCTCCCCAGAGCCGGTCCTGCTTGGCACGAGCATGGCGAGGCAGAGCCCTGCGCTACTACTGCAGCGTATTTACCTTCAGGAGTTGGTAGGAGGCCAGGACGCCTGCTAGTCGCCTTCTACCTAATGGGATTTTTTTCTGGGTCAGCGCAGAAGTCCCGTTTCTCCCAGGGCATCGTGCCATAGCCTGGGTGCAGGGCTGAGGAGTCCAGCCAGGTCGCTTGAATGTCTCATCTCCAAGAAACGACAAACCTGTCACATGTCATTAGACATTAGGGTCATTAGCCATTGGAACGGGCTGCGCAGGGAGGTGGTGGAGTCACCATCTCTGGAGGGGTTTAAGAAAAGACTGGACATGGCACTTAGTGCCCTGGTGTAGTTGCCATGGTGGTGTCAGGGCAATGGTTGGACTCCATGATCCCAGAGGGCTCTTCCAACCTCATTGATTCTGGGATTCTGTGTATTTTATGAAATATGGGACATGCAGAAGGGAGTTGGAGAGCAGGAGAGCCCCGATGGACACTGAAGGCTGCCAGACCAGTGCAGGGCTTTGGTTTGACTGTGTTGAGGGCAAGACACAGAACCATGTCCAGGCCTTGCAGTTCCATGGGCTGGAGGAGTTTGGAGGTGTTGGCCCCCCTACCCTGCTCATAGGTTACTGCTTCCCACTCCTGGCTCTCAGCAGAGAGGTCGGGATTTGCCAACAGCTCGCCAAGGTGGCCAGCTCTGGTTCCCCAGGCTCGCCTGGTGTCAGGAAGGCTGTGGGCAGCCTCTGAGCATGGTTTTTTTTCCTGAGCTTTTCCTAACATCTTCAGACCAGATCCATCCTGCTCCCTCCCCCTCTCCAGCTGCCAGGCAGTTTGGTTTCCCTGCAGAGAGGACTCCAGTTTTGGTTGGGGTTGTGAGCCCCTTTCCTGCCCCACCCTGCAATGAGTCAGATAACATCTGCTCCAGATGTTTGTTTGCAGCTGCTTGTCCCGGCAGTTTGGGTTTCTCTCTGTCCCGACGTGTCTTTTTGGTTTTCTTTCGGGAGAGTCACATGCCGAGCGCTCTGTTTTCCCTGTGCCCCTGTGATTTGACAAGGACAGATCTGCCTCTTGAGGGAACGTTTCTCCGCGTTGTGTCTCTGCCGGTCGTGGGCTCCTTTGCCAGGAAACGTGCAGAGCTGCAGGGCAAACTTAGATGGGGAAAGAGCGTCTCAGGTGCCAAAGAAGCAGGAGGCAGGAGCTACTGAGCAGGACCTGAGCTCCCCCTTCTCTGCTCCCCGTGTGGGAGCCTCCTCTTCCCACCCAGACCTCCACGGCTCCATCCATGCAGGAGCTCCTGCTGGTGCTTGCTTTCTCCAAGGCTTCCCTTGGTCCTGCTCCCCTTCTTCCCTGCTGGCACACGTGTGGTCAGTCCCAGCACTGGTGAGGAGGGGTCACTGGGGACTGAGGTGAAGTCTCTCTCCCATCCCAGGTCCCTCAAACCTCCTGGTGAAAGGGCAGAAGTGGTCCTTGGGCTGCTGTCCACCCGTCCCTGAGGAACCTTGGTGCCAGCCAAGTACCTCAAAGAATAGGGGGGAAGCTCTTTCGGACTCTACTCTGAGATTCCCATAAAATCCCACCAAGTTGGCTCTCCCCCATCCCCATGTGTGAACCCAAAGACGGGTGGGGAAGTGGCATCGACCAGAAGATGTCAAAGTGCAGAATGACAGTTAATGAACGGCTGCTTTAGTGCAATAAAGAGGGATGAGCGGAGCGGGGAGAGAAGCTGCTGCAAGGCTTGCACGACTGGCTCACACAGGGAAGGAGCACACCATGCCCCAAACCCGCTTTGGTAGTTTGCTCTCTGTCTCTGGCCCTTGGGTGGAGAAAGCTGGGAGGTCTTCAGATATTGGAAGGTCGAACTTTTTGGGATCAGTGTGTGAGGGAAGTAGAGAAGGAATGTACCGCCACCCCAAAGCCCATTCTTGGTCTTTAGTAGGATCCAGTTCAGGCTTGTCTCCTTCCAGGAGCCCACGGAGCCCAGACCTGCGGGGTGCTCGCAGCAGCTGGAGGCTGATGGTCAGCGTCTGGTCCATGTGGGCCAAACCAGACCTGTGATTTCTTTGGGCTCAGTCTGCATCTGGGTATTTCCCACTGAGCGTCAGGATCTCTTGCAAACTGTTTCTCCCAGAGCGCAGGTCAGATCTGTTGATCTGTTGATCATCTGCTTGGGGTGATGTTGCAGGAGAATCCCATGAGGAGGTAAGCCAGGGGAGCTGCACGGTCCCCTTGCCGGGGGACTGCAGGCAGGAGGGATGGGCGTTTGATGGATGGAACTGGCAGAGGAGGTTTTCTCACACCCTTGGTCCCAATAGCATCATCAGCCGAGGGGTGCGTGGTCACCCTGGGGTGCGTGGTCACCCTGGAGCTGGCACGGCCGGTCCCTGCCTTGCCCGTAGCAGAGCCCCTCTCCCCCCCTTCCCCTCCCCTTCCCCTCCCGTCCCCAGGTGTCCCTCAGCACAACGTTCTCCTTGGAAGACGCATCACCCTTGGCTTCAAAGGAGAGCCTCGTACCAAGAGCCGAAGCCTCTAATTCTCCATTTAGTTGGTACAAAGGCGTTCTGTACAGTGTATAACGAGACCCCACCCCTGGCTGTCTTTATTTGGGTCCCTTTCTATAAGGTATAATATATGTTTATAACCTGACGGCTGTTTTTTGACAATACTCTTGTACCTTTTAAGGGGAAAAAAAAAAATTAAAAAAAAAAAGCCAAAGTATTTATTTGAAAAGTTTATTTTAAAGATAAGAAAAAAAATAACCTATTTATTTTAATGCACCCTCTTCTGTTCGGTTTTCTTCTCTTGCAAAGCTAATAACTGTTACTGAACCACTGCTGAGATGAAAGAGGTGATTCTATGGGTGGCTTCACAAGCCCACTTAGAGCAACTATTCAATAAAAGTATATATTAATTTTGAACGTGGTCTCGTTTGTGTCTTCACGGTGGCTGGGGGATGTGAGGTCCTGCTAGCACGGGCTGGGTGTTGGGGGGATCATTTTGAACTCTGTGAGATCTCCCCTGGTAGCCCTCTCCTGCTGCGACTGTCCCAGGTCCTCGAGGAAGGGTGGGCTCCTCTAGCAAAGGGCAGGAGCAAATCGGGAGGGACTGAGGTAAGAAATCCCGGAGATCTGGGGGATTTCAGTCACTCCACAGAGATTCCAACACATTCCCAAAGCCTCTTCTACTGCCAGAAGAGATGCGGTGATGCCACAGGGCAATGGACATCTGGGGTTTGGACACGGCTCTCTCCCCACCAGCTGCAGAAGGCACCTCGGTGATGTGTTTAGCTCCAAGAGGATGGATCGGGGCCATAGCACCAGCAGTTGCTGGGTCAGGCTGGTGCCTCTGGTCTCTCTGTGCACGTTACAGGCCAGTGTTTCATGCACTTCTGAATGTACAGAGCCCAGCAACTTCTTGACTCGAGGGTGTCTCCTGTTTGCCTAAAGATCTTCGGTGGATCTTCATTCAGACACTTCCAGATCATGGAAGAAACTCTTTACTGTGAGGGTGGTGAGACCCTGGCCCAGGTTGCCCAGAGAAGCTGTGGCTGCCCCCTCCCTGGCAGTGCTCAAGGCCAGGTTGGATGGGGCTTGGAGCAACCTGGTCTGGTGGAAGGTGTCCCTGCCTGTGGCAGGGGGGTTGGAACTAGATGATCTTTAAGGTCCCTTCCAACCCAACCTTTCTATGATTCTATGATTCTATGAAGTCCTTTCACATAGATTCGGTGGCTAATGAATCCCATGGTTAGTGGCACCTCCCTGATTCCCATTTGGATTTGTTGGCTTCAGCTTCTCGCCCTTGGCTCTGGCTGAACCTGTTTCCTCTAGCTACAAGAGTCCTTTCATAGGATGGTTTTGCTAGGCTAGACCTGTGCTCAAGAGCCCTCTCAACCTTTGTGCTTAATTAAAAACACGCATTCTCCAGGTCTCTCAACATAAAGGCTTTTCTCAGGCTATTTTACTGGTTTTGGAGTCCTGTCCGTACCTTTGCTGGTATCAGACCTTGCTTTCCAAAATACGTTCCAACGCCTCAGCCACAGCGTTCAGGATGTTCCTGAGCGATGTGAGTCCAATCCGTGCTGTGACTCACTCTCATTTTAAAACAAAACATGACTTTAGGCCACTTTGTCCACCCACTGGCTCTTTTCAGTGCCAAAGTCCCTCTTTCTTGGGCACAGCCAACCAGTTTCATTCCTAGATACACAGCCGCCTTCTTTTAACTACGTTAGAGCCCTGTTGGTTTGTACAGTACCGCCTTCCCAAGCCTTCCCTGCCCTCATCAATTCATGCCACCAATTCTCACTGGCATCTACGGATCTTTATCAGCTGTGGTCCCGCAGAGGAAGGCTGAAGGAGAGCTCAGGAGCTGAACTCTAATGTGAGGTTAGCAGAGAAGCACAGGCAGGCGGCCTACAGACCGTGGTGACCTGAAAAAGATGGTAATTGCTGGCTTAGACATTTTCCTTCTCCTGTGTGAAGAAAGTCGTTATGGTCCCAGGAATCACAAAAAGTGACAGTAATTGGGCTTTCTCGCATGATTACAGTGGTTCTTTAAACTGTACAATCTCTTCTGGTTTACATCTATCTGAAGACCAGGTAGAGACTCCACCAGCTCAAGCACACCATGGCACACACCGTAGAGCACAGGGTCCCAGATGAACTGATGGTAGCACCAGGTCACAGTCCTGTAGCCGTACCACCTGGATGGTTGCTGGTTTAGCCTAGAATAAGCCACTTTTTCTTGGCTGACACAGACAGATGTTGTTCAGAGCTGAAATCTCCTAGGACCAGCATGGCCAGAGCAAGCTCAGCTCCATGAAACCCTCCCTTAGAGGCAGAGAAGGTTTTGCAGAAGTGGATTTCCACCCTTTTGGTGTTGAAATCTTCCCATCGCCTTCAGAGCGAGCAAAGTTAGGCCAAGCTCAAATCCCCTCTGAGGATGTCCAGTGTGATCCAACCCTCTGCCTGTGCTGGAAACCCAGAGGAAGCCAGCATCCCTCCCCAGCCTGGGAAGGATGCCTGGTGTGCTCCAGGAGAGCAAGGGTAGGTGTTTGCAGTCGAGAGGTTGGCTGTCTAGACAGTGGAAAGAAACAAGCCCTCTTAAGGACTCATTCATCTCTTCCTAAGATGGCTAAATAGGTCAGATGACTCATGCCCTGAAAGTGCCTCTTTCTCTCTGCTGACTACAAAGAGGGAAGGAGCTCTTGACAGCCCTCCACGCCGAAGACATCTGAAGGTAACGGATCTGAACCCGGCTGCTGTGGCGGTTTCAGCGGGTCAGCAGGAGAATTCAGCCCGACCTGCAGATCCAAAGCACTGCTTCGTCAGTGACTTCATCAGTGATGATGATGAGGAGAAGGATAATTAAATGCCAGCTGGTTTTTAACCCACACTGAGGTGATACGTGTGTAGGAGCCTGGGCACAGAGCTGGACAGGACCAGGGAGAAGGTCAAATATAGTTCCCTGCTGTCACTGTAGATTGTAGGGACCATGAAGCAGGAGTTTAGGCTGGAGGGATTTGCAGAATGGCTTCTCCACAACCATAAACACGTCCTCGCTTGGCCATAGTCATCCTCCATGGAGGGCTGAGGGCAGCTTGTTGCTCTGCAGACCTCTGACCACTGCTCTGGCTTGAAAAAGCTATTGCTGCTCTGGTCTGGGCAGGTGTGAGAGCAGAGCCTGAAGTTGCCCCCCCAGGTCTGCTTTGCTTACCACTGTTCAGAGCTGCTCAATGAAGTTTGGGAAATGGGCACCTGGAGGGATCATTGGTTTGGGATTCACCTCGGCTAGTGAGGGGGCAGGTGTGAGGGCTGCTGGGAGCCTTTGAAATAGCCCCAACAAGAACGGACACCTGCAAAAGGTTCACCCGTGCCAAAGGTTCACCCGTGCCAAAGGTTCCCCCGTGCTGTGGCTGCAGCCCTGGGGATGCAGGGGGGGCTTGCTCCGACAGGCAAAGAGGGTCTCCGTGACCCCAATGATGACAACGTGCCAACGTCCTTTTGCAAAATGGACAGTTTGCTTCTAAGCACCCAGAAATGCCTGGAGTTTATGGCGCTGTCCTGATAGTACAGACCCACGCTTTGGCCCTGCAAAACATCACAAGGTTGGCTTAAAAAATCAAGCTACAGCTCACAGCAGATCCTTGTTTTTCGCTGCAGCTTTTGGAGGCTGACTGAGTCATGCTCACAAGCCTCTTCTGCCAGACACCGGGGCTAGCAGCTTCGCTGCAAGGTTTAAATGAGCACGGAGCTTCTCCTGTGAGCCCAGGAGCCGGCGGTTCTGGTGCCCCAGATGTTGCAGCCTGGGGATCAGGGGTCAGAGTGGACACCCCAGATGTGTGTCAGGGAGCGAAGGAAACGGCAATGTGCAGGAGGGATCTTAGAGTGGGGGCGATGCACAAAACGCAGGAGGGACAGGAGGTCCATTTTCCAATTTTAGTGCAGTCCCTGGCATGGTCTTTCCTCCGGACACCTCACTCCTTCCCCAGGCTTTGTCCTTGGCAGCTGCTGAGTGCTGATGCACCAAGCTGCAGGGCTGCTGCTCTTCCTGGGGTTACTACCATACCCCTACGAGCACAACCAGCCAGGTCTCAGCCCCTGGCTCTGCAGCCAACTGTATTTTAAAGAAGTTCTCCGTGGGTGTCTGGAGAAGTGATGCTTTCCCCTGGCTGGAGAGCTCCTCACCCGGGCGCTCCCAGGGCATCCTCCCTCTCCGTGTTTTCTTCTCAGCAAGGGTCATTAGCCATTGGACGGGACTGCCCAGGGAGGTGGTGGAGTCACCATCTCTGGAGGGGTTTAAGAAAAGCCTGGACATGGCACTTAGTGCCATGGTCTAGTTGCCATGGTGGTGTCAGGGCAATGGTTGGACTCGATGATCCCAGAGGGCTCTTCCAACCTCATTGATTCTGTGAGTCTGTGTCTCTGGTGCTGCAGACGCAGCTGAGGTTCAGGATATTTCTTCCAGGCACGTTCAGAGCAAAATTGTTTTCCTGAAATGAAACTCAAACTCCAAATTCTCCTGGGTAGCTGCTAGAGGATTTATTTCCTGTACCCACTTCCCCTGTGCCTTGCTGTTATTCATAAGGACATTTGCATGAAACAGTAGGATCTCAGTCTTTTGATGTGCAATTATCATCTGCAGAAATGACTAATCAATTAAGGACAGTCACCACCAGGCTTTCTATTTATTTCTTTCTCATTGAAACCAGAGCAAATGTGCCCTTTCTCACAGGAAAATGCTGGGTTTTTTTCCCAGCCATCGCTGCTGAAAACTTCCTGACGGATCTGAAAATTACATCATGCCCTTCTTGGTCCCTGCTGTTGTCACCACCAGCACTGAGCTCGCCGTGTTGCTGACACTGAGCAGGCAGACAAGCAAGCCCGTGTCACCAGCCCTGCCAGCTCAGCGGTGCCGGCGGGACTGGGGACATGCCAGGAATGGCTCCAATCATGCTTGGGGAGCAGCTCAGGCAGGTAAAAAGGTGCCCAGAGGTGTAAGCAAGCATGAAGATACTTCATCCTAAAGGTGGTCCACCATGAGAGGGTTCAGCTAGAGGAGAGCCTAGACTTAAACTGGAGGTCTGGACTTCCCTAGGCCTAGGGGGATTTGGATTTGGAGGGTTCAGCCCATCTTTAGTCACAGAGCACTGTGTGGGATTCTCTGGCAAGAGGCATGAGGGCTGGATTGTCTCTTCCAGACACAGCTGGTGACATTGGCGTCTCCTCCTGTTAGGAGTGTCCCCATTTCTCTGCATGGTGCCGTCTGCCCCAGCAGTTGTCCCCACTGCTACAGGGAGCTGGGGTCAGGGTGAGCATGGATGGGTGGGCAGGGAGCCAGGGTCGGGGTGGGCATGGATGGATGGGCAGGGTGTAGGGGTTGGGGTGGGCATGGATGGGTGGGCAGGGAGCTGGGGTTGGGGTGAGCATGGATGGATGGGCAGGGTGTAGGGGTTGGGGTGGGCATGGATGGGTGGGCAGGGAGCTGGGGTTGGGGTGAACATGGATGGATGGGCAGGGTGTAGGGGTTGGGGTGGGCATGGATGGGTGGGCAGGGAGCTGGGGTTGGGGTGAGCATGGATGAGTGGGCAGGGAGATGGGGTTGGGGTGGGTATGGATGGGTGGGCAGGGAGCTGGGGTTGGGGTGGGCATGAATTGGGTGGGCAGGGAGCTGGGGTTGGGGTGGGCATGAATTGGGTGGGCAGGGAGCTGGGGTTGGGGTGAACATGGATGGGTGGGCAGGGAGCTGAGGTTGGAGTGAACACGGATTGGGTGGGCAGGGTATCGGGGTTGGGGCAGCTGGGCGTGCTGGGCACTGCTGCTAGCCATGAGCATCCCAAGGAGCAGAGAGGTGACTCCCACCCCAACGACTGGGTTTCTCACCTTTTCTCCTCTGCTTCTCCCAGAAACTCTGTGTGACCCCACGAGGGGCATAAAGTTGGGGGTGGCCGGGAAGACAAGAAGAAGCTGAAGCTGGAAGAGAAGCAGAGCTGTTTTGTAACAGCCTGCCCCTGGGGAGAGATCACACCACACCGGAGAAGAGCCTCCGGAGAGGGGCGGCAGGCGCGGAGGTGACCAAATGAATTGACACCAGCAAATTCTCGCTGGAGCTACAGAGACAAAGTAATTGAAAATAAATGAAGGAACATGACACCTGGCTGGCGGATCAGTTATCTATAGCGTACCTTTCCTGAAATAACCACCTCCTGAACATCATACGCTGAGGCAAAACCAAGGAGATGCACATGTAAAATAGGCCACTCCAGCAGGGACCTGAAGGCCCCTTTATTTTTAATGGAAGCCATCAGAAGGGTTAATTAGAGGGTGCACAGCAGTGCCCTTTGTCTGGGGTATCCGCTCCCCTGGCCACTGAGGCAAGTGGCATCTTTCCTGGCTCTCCAGCCTCGGCAAAACCCAGACACCCTGGGGAGAGCCTGGATGTGTGCTCCCACCCCACGGGGCTTGGGGTAATTAGGGTAAGGGGGGAGTCATCAACTCGTCCAAGCTCAAAAATGCCCCCAAAAGCCCTCTGAGGGTCACAGAATCACAGAATCAATGAGGTTGGAAGAGCCCTCTGGGATCATCAAGTCCAACCATTGCCCTCACACCACCATGGCAACTAGACCAGGGCACTAAGTGCCATGGCCAGGCTTTTCTTAAACCCCTACAGAGATGGTGACTCCACCACCTCCCTGGGCAGCCCCTTCCAATGGCTAATGACCCTTGCTGAGAAGAAATGCTTCCTAAAGTCCAACCTCACCCTCCCCTGGCCAAGCTTGAGGCTGTGTCCTCTTGTCCTAGTGCTAGTTGCCTGGGAGAAGAGGCCAAGAAGCCACTGACCCCAAATTGGTGGTCTGTGGGGGTTGGTCAGAAGTGCTTTCGTTGCTGATGGGACGTAGCTGTTGTCCTGCAGAGCCTGGCACGGGCTGTCCCTGCCTCTGCAGAGAGGTGAGGAGAAGGGCAGGTCTGCGTGGGACTGGTCTGGGCAGTCCTGCTAACACCGGGTGTTAAACCCTTCAACCAGCAGCCAAAACCAACCAACCAAACCACCCCACTGGCCCTTTCCAAGTGTTGTTATCGCTTATCAAGAGGGTGGGTCAATCACGTACTCCCCCTGCGGAAACCTGGGACGCGGGAGGTGCTCAGCACCTTGGGGAACCGGGAGCTATAACAGGAGTTGGCTGCCGAGTTCAGAGCCCAGTGGCCCATGGCTTGCACCGGGGTGGCCAATGGCATGGCCATGCTCCGTCCTGTGCCCCTTGGAGGTCTGGCCATTGTGTTGGCGAGTAGCTTTTTCCCGGCGATGGATATGGCCCTGGACGTGACCTCTGCCCGAGGGAAACAGCGTGTTGGCATCTTGCAATAGCATGGTCAGCCTGGCCCTGCCACGCGGCCCCGGGCAGCCTCTGCCAGGACGCAGCACCAGATGCCAAGGGGATGGACCCCCAGCAGCAAGGGGAGAAGATCCTGCAGATACTCGGTAGCTGGCCGTTCCTGGGTGAGCAGTTTTGGCTTAGACTTAACCGCTGGGTTTTCCTCCCCGCTGAAGCAAAGCTGGGTTAAATCTCCCCTTGGAAGCAGTGCCATCAAAGCCCTGCTGTCCCAAGGAGACACCGCAAGCTTTTCCCTTTTCATCTGTTTTTCTCCTTGTTCTAGAAATGAAAGCAACCAGGGCAGAAAGCAGGCGCCTGTCCCTTTGCACAGAGGAGAGGAGAAAAAAAAGAAATAAATGACCAAGAGGCAGGTCTGTGCCTGAAAAAAAGGGTGGCTTTGAAATACAGTGGCCATGGTTCACACAGCCCCTCCGTGGGGTGGGCTGAGGGATGCCCAGGGCCATGCACCCCAGCTTTGGATCACCCACACGTTCCCAGGGACTCCTTCCCTGGGGCAGAGGTTGAGCTTTGGGGGAGAGAAATCAGGTCCCCCCCCTTGCAAAGCAGCGACGCTCCTGCCGGGGCTCTTCTGTGTAGACAGAATGATTTTTAATGGGTCCCTCCAAGGGGACCGAGACTCTGCACCCCCAAAGCACCCTGGCTGGCTGAAAGGGACAGGCAGGAGCGGTTCTTTTCTTATGCCGAGACGTGCTGCTGATTTTTCCCTGTCACCTTTTCAGGCACCCCGGTTTTTAGCTCGCTCTCATTAAAGGAGGCAGAGGAGTCGACAGGCAGCCAGGAGCTCTGGTGTCCCAGCTGGACTAAACTTCATGAAAAGAAAGCGAGAAAGAAAGGCTCTCCCTCCCCCTCCAACAAACGCAGCCGAAACGTCGTGATGAAAACACGGCCAATGCTCTGCCCTGCCCTCTGCCCTTTACGGTGCAGGTCGCAAGGTCACAGAGACGTGGTCCCCCGGTATTGATCAGGACTCTTTTGGGCTGGCATATGGCACCAGGTTTCAAAGGCCGAGCAGCGAAAAAAGAATTAAGTGGGGGCAAAGAGTGGAACGTACCAGATTGAACTCCTGACATGCAGGGGTCAAAGATCGCCGGAGATAAAGCGGGTGCTGGAATGGCCTGTGCAATGTCAAAAATAAATAAGCATTAAAAATCAAACACCCCCCCCAATGCTTGGGCTAAAAGCCCACCGTGTTTTGGAGGGAGAGAATTGGGTTGGATGAGTTTGACATGCTAGGGAATAACTAATGGGGAAAATGCTCTTGTTTGTACCTAGGGATGAGTGCAAGTCACCTGTGGACGTCACCACCTGGTGCTTTGTGGGGTTTCACCTTCCTTTTGAATGTCCCTCAGCTCCTCAAGGACAAAAAAGACCAACTTCAGAAAGAAAGGAGGGCAGAAAAAGAGCTAGAAAGTAAACAGAGCATCCAGCACTTCTGGCTGTGCAGGAGCATCACTTCCTCACTGGCAAGGTGCCTGGGATGAGAAGAAAGCAGCAGCTTCTGCAGTCCGTGCTCCAGAGCAGGAAGAGATGGGAGAGGTGGAAGAGTCCAAAGAGGACCGGAAATTCAAGATTATATCAGAGGTTTTTTCCTCTGCTATGAGCCACGGTGTCCAAAGGGTCAAGCCAATGGGCAGAGTATATGGCAAGGGGCATGTAAGGAGGTGCTGAGGAGGGAGAACCAGGTGGTGCCTCCTTCCATCAGTGGGTCCTTCTTGTGTTAGGGGGCACCAGGCATGAAATGTCACCATGCACTTCCACCAAAACACTTCCACCATGGACACCGAAGCACCTGGCTATGAATGTCCAACAGGAATTTATCAAAATTTGCTCCCTGAGCATTTCTAGTTGCGTACTGAGAACGAGGACCTCCCGTGATGCTGACCACCTTACAAATAGGAAGAGATCCTCCCTCTGTACTTGGCACTGGTGAGGCCGCACCTTGAATCCTGTGTCCAGTTCTGGGCCCTGCACTTCAAGAGAGATGTTGAGGTGTTGGAGCGAGTCCAGAGGAGGGCGACCAAGCTGGGGAAGGGTCTGGAGGGTCTGACCTACGAGGAACGGCTGAGGGAGCTGGGGGTGTTTAGCCTGCAGAAGAGGAGGCTCAGAGGTGACCTTAGTGCAGTCTACAACTACCTGAAGGGAGGTTGTAGCGCAGTGGGAGTCGGCCTCTTCTCCCAGGCAACTAGCGCTAGGACAAGAGGACACAGCCTCAAGCTTGGCCAGGGGAGGTTCAGGTTGGACATTAGGAAGCATTTCTTCTCAGCAAGGGTCATTAGCCATTGGAAGGGGCTGCCCAGGGAGGTGGTGGAGTCACCATCTCTGGAGGGGTTTAAGAAAAGCCTGGCCATGGCACTTAGTGCCATGGTCTAGTTGCCATGGTGGTGTCAGGGCAATGGTTGGACTCGATGATCCCAGAGGGCTCTTCCAACCTGATCAGTTCTGTGATTCCCTGTTTGTCAGGGTTAAAACCCTTCAAAATCTGAGTGGGCTGAGAGGTTGCTCAGCAGCCAAAGAGAACAGCTGAATACCTGGAGGAGCAGGAAGGTGCCTGGCTGTGAAGTCCAGTGACACATCTCAAAGGTTATGCTACATCCATCCCCTCCATGAACCTCTCAGGTGTACCAGACAGGACAGGGATTTTGTGCCATATGTTTCTTCTACACGTGTGTAGATGGAATACTCTAAATAACATATTATCCCTTTCACTCTACGCTTCCCCCTGGCTTCATACTTCTCATGAATGTTAGAAAATATGTTCTAGAACTGTTGTACGAGGAGTCAGCGCTTAAAAACGCTGCCTTCTTTTTTTTTTTCCATTTTTTTCGGTGAGTTTGGTGCCAGATGGTAGCCTTACAGCCCCAAGAATGAAGTGCTCCATAATTGACAGCACAACATGACTAGCAGCAGTGAAATCTTCCTCCCCTCTCCTCCACCGCCGAGGCTCCGATGGTGCAGAGTGAATAATTCAGCATCCATCTCTCATTCAGCAAACGCTGCCGGTGAGCCGGGTGAGGAGGATTTTTTATTAACTGGCCGCCTGGATGCAATTTTCCAGCAAACCCTGTGTGCAAACAAATCGTAGCTGACTGCTGGGTAAGTGCCAGCGCTTATGACTGTCTGCTGGTACGGGGAGATCAGATGCCCACATCCTGTTACACCATCATCTCCTCTGCTCGTGAACTGTTTCCCAAGCCCACAAGTAACTTTTGCTGGTGAACAATCGTGGTTTCATATCGGAGAGGCTGTTTTCAGCAAGACACATGTTGGTGATGATGGTTTTTTTGTTCCCTGGGAACACTTGAACAAAATCACGCTGCCCAGCCTGGTCTGTAAAAGCCATTGCGGATGTTCCTGATGGGGCTCATGGGATCTGACCAAGAAAAACATTTATGAGCCCTTTTGTTTTTGCTCCATTTGTCCCTTTCCGCCTCATTCCAGCAGCGGGGTGACTGTGTTAGGAGGTGAGAGTGGCATCTGGTCTCATTGGGCCCCTTCGTTGTTATCTGCCATGATCAGGAGAAGTTGTGGCCACGCAGGACCACGCTGGAGATGCAGTAGTAGCCCAAAGCCGGGCAGATGCTGCCAGCCAGAGACAGACTTCTCTGGTCGCGGGTGAATTCCTGGCCTCTTGCACACCAGTTGTTGCTTGCAACCCGCTCCAGATCCCAGCAGGTGATTGCCAGTAGGGATGAAAGGTCCTGACAACCGCTGTCCCTGCTGCAGACAGATGTGGCAGCTACTCTGAGGTCTTCCAGAGCCTTGCAGTTTCACAACGGCACATCTAGATGTCTGTTGGGCAGTGTGATGGGTGTGAATCCTGCAGTGGGCAGGTAAGAAAACTCTGCCTTTGTTGGACAGGCGCCTGGAACATTAGGCTGTTATTGGAAACATGAGGCTTTTATGGTAAGTAATTGTACCGTTATTGGGCGTTTTCCTTAAATAGTCCACCACATCCCATCTGCCGCAGCTGATGCTGAGGGGAGAGGTGTGTGCGAGCACAAAAAAAGGAAGGTGAAGTGTTTTTGTTCAGATGGGATGTAAAATGGAGATGCAGGGCAGCTGTGGTGATGGAAGTCTCCCTGGCTCTTCTCCTGAGCAGAGGGGTGTGTGTCCCTGCTGCCCTGGACCCCATCCACCTCGGATCGTTCTTTTCCAGCTCTCCATGAGTTCCTGTGTGCTCCATGAAGCAACGTAATCCCAGAAGACCCAAATGCTGAGTCTTTCTCAGTGTCCCTGGGCACGATGGTCACCACGGAAAGACAAAGCTCTAGCCTGAAGTCCCCTTTGGTTTCTCCCTACAGCCTGCCCAGACTTCACTGGCTGAGTGATGTCCGAGGCAGGAGACCACAGTCTCTCCCTCTGCCATGATGGTGGGTCAGAGCTTACCTGCAGTTAACAGCTCGCCTGGTCACCATCGGGGCTGTTGGCATCTTTGGGCCAGGTCAGCCCAGCCGCATGCTGGTGGGTTTGTAAGAAGTGACCCTTGGGGCTCTTAGTGATGCAGCGCTGGATCCCATTCCCCCAAGTCCCAGCCAGGGGAAGCTGTTTCGCAGCCTGGGAGCTGGATACGGGCATCAGAGGGGCTTGTGGCACTGCATGTTGTGGAGGCACCCAGGTCAGAACAGGCTTTGAGATCAGCAGCGATGTGCCGATATGATGTTCGTCCTCTCCTGAGCACCTGAGGAAGAATAAGAACATCCCCAGAGCTAGACCGAGTGAGAACAGCTACGGCAACTAGGCCACCCTCTCTCGAAATAGCCCATGGGGCAGGATTAGCATCCTTTCCCCTGGGGAGCATCCCAAGAGTGATCCCTGGCAGAGCTGATATTTTAATTTTCTCTCATATCCAGCCTAGAGGAGTGTCTCCTTGCTCTTTACCACCCACCCTTTCTGACCGCCTCTCGTGTACAGGACTAAGCAATACTCGGTCACTCCTCAGGCCCGTGGCTGCTCCTGGAGTTACTCACGAGCAATGAGCCATTTCCATGAGCACATCGTCACCATACGATTGTCCACGAAAGCTGGGCTGCCAACATCCGACAGCCATAAATAGCCCAGAGCTTGTAGGAGGCAGGAAACCACCTTTGAACTCCCCTGAAATCTAATGGAAACGGAGAGCTGCAAAGGGACAAACCAGAAATATTTGGCTAAAAATATACCTGAGCTCTGTCTGCTGGGTGGGATGGGTGGGGGAGGTTGGAGGTGGCGTGAGCTGGCAGTCAGAGCGGGCAAGTAGCCGTTGGAACTGACCGGTCCCATTGCAAGCTCAACTGGTGACACTCTCTGCAAGCGGGAGGGAGCTGGGGAAGGTTTGATTTGAGACCAAGGGGTGCGAGCAGAAGGAACCCCATGGTGCTCCATGTGGGATACAGCCAGGTCAGGCCCACGGGCCGCATCCTGACCCCCTCGCTGATCCAGCACCCAGCGTGGGCTCGGCTGCAGCTCGGGGCTCAGCGTCAGCATCTCTCCTTCCAGCAAGAGGGTGCCTTGAAGAAACCACCGGGTCACTTTTTGGGACTCACTTTTGCCTGCGCTGTCCAAACCCTCCCGCTGCTGTCTCTCACCTTCCTCCCTCAGCCCACCCTCCTCCTCCTCCTCCTCCCATCGCCCTGGAAACCAGAGGCCAGGATGCTTCAGCCCGGGTGACAGCCCCGTAACAAAGGCGGCTTTCACGGGGTCGTCCCCGGCGCCCCTTCCTCCCCGCTCTCCACGCACAATGCGGGGTGGCCAGCGCTGGGGGTGGCTCGAGGCCCTGGGGGACGCCCGGTGCCGGCCAGCCTCGGCAGGTCCTGACTTCCCCCCCTCACTGCCTCCTCCCTTTCACGTTTCACAGGTCAGGGGACAGGGTTCACGGGCTCCTCTTGGCGACGGGGCGAAGGTGGATTAAGGAGGGGGCAGCGGCTCATTCTTGTCACTGTTGCAGGGTGGAGACCAGGTCAGCCATCCTCGAAACCCCTCACACACCCTGGTGGGTCCCCAAGTGTCACTCAGCGTGAAGGAAGTTGTCCATCAAAACTGGGAGGGGGGGGGCTGTGGGCCAGGAGATGGGGACCATTGCGGGGACGGAGGGACAGCACAGCAAACTGCTGGCCCTGCTGCATTTCCCTCTTCTCCCACAGATAAGCCGGGCTTTCCCAGGCCCATCAAACCCAGGGAACTCACCGGTGCAAGCCTGGAAACACTCTCCCTGCAGCAAGACTTTGCATTTGCTTGGGTAAAGCATGGGGGCTGGAAAGCTATTTCAGGGAACAATCTGATCTGCAGATAAAGATTGGTCTGCCAGGTCTCCTTGCCTAAACCAGAAGCAAATCTACCTCAAAGTAAGTCCCAGAGATGTCAGATACACAGCAAGGGCAGGCACATAACTTTGGAGGCAGACAGACCACTGAGGCAAAGAGACTTTCCAAAAAAACTGAGGCAAGAAAGAAGAAACCCTCCTCAAATAGCCAGAAAACCCATGGGACACGTATCGCTGGGCAGGTGGGTGCGGGGTGCTTCAGGAGACACCCACCAGCAGGTCTGGCCCTGGGTACCACATCTGCTGCGTGGGCACAGAGAGTGGCTGGGGAGGGACCGTGCTGCCCCCGCGTTGCCAGCGAGGAGCCTGGGGCTCTGCCGTGCCGCCCCTTGCTGCCACATCATCCCACTGGCACAAGGCAGATGGGGACACGGGTGACACGCTGAGGTCAGACGCTCCCTTGATTTGAGGGTTTGCTTTAAAGCCTGGGAAATGCCGCTTCAAGCTGCTCTTTTTCTTTTTGTTCCTCGTCTGTCGTGTTTCCGAGGTGACGCAGCTGTTCCAGCATCGCACTGGTGCCACCCGGGCACCGGCAGAGCTGAAAGCTCTCAGTCCTGTCCCGTGAGCCTGCAGAGGAGCTGGCAGCTGGGGTCAGTGGCCCTTGCCAGGCACTCCAGGGTGCTGCTGGGCAGCAGGCACATGGGGAGGGTGGACCCTCAGCGGTCCCTCCAGAATCACAGAATCCCAGAATCAATCAGGTTGGAAGAGCCCTCTGGGCTCATCGAGTCCAACCATTGCCCTGACACCACCATGGCAACTAGACCAGGGCACTAAGTGCCATGTCCAGGCTTTTCTTAAACCCCTCCAGAGATGGTGACTCCACCACCTCCCTGGGCAGCCCCTTCCAATGTCTAATGACCCTTGCTGAGAAGAAATGCTTCCTAATGTCCAACCTGAACCTCCCCTGGCGAAGCTTGAGGCTGTGTCCTCTTGTCCTATCGCTAGTTGCCCGGGAGAAGAGGCCGACTCCCACTGCGCTACAACCTCCCTTCAGGTAGTTGTAGACTGCACTAAGGTCACCTCTGAGCCTCCTCTTCTCCAGGCTAAACACCCCCAGCTCCCTCAGCCATTCCTCGTAGGTCAGACCCTCCAGACCCTTCACCAGCACTGGCGAGGGACCATCTCTGGGCATCTCGCTCATGCCTGCCTGCTCAGCTGCAGCTGTGCAGCTCTCAGGCTCCCCTAACCCTCTCCTTGTAGCACCCTTCCCTGTGTGCTGCAGCACCGCAGCCCCTTGCCGAGCGAACCTCCATCCCCAGCTCCATCCTCCCGCTGCTCCCACCAGCACTGGACGGGGGCAAAAGCCAGTGGCTGACGTGGCCTCTGCGGGGGACGCTCCCTGGGCTGGGATCTCATGGGATGCTCGGGAAGCTCCTCTCCTCCCACCGCCACCTCTGCCCTCGCCTGTCGTGGGGCCCCTCCGAGCTCCTTGCGTGCACGGGTGGGTGAGCAGCGTCTTCCCCTCGGGCGGCCGTGCCTGGGAAGTGGTGTGTGACGGAGGAAGGAGCCGCGGTGGCTGCAGGCAGGGAGTGCTCCTCGTACCCACCCTCCGGCTCCTTCCTGCCTCGCCAAGCTCTGCTTTCCTGCGGCCGGGTCCAAGCTCTGCTTGGTCCCTGTCTCCTGCCACAGCGCCTAAAAATAACTCCCCTGTGCAGGTCTCGGGAAGAGCTTCGGGGCTGGAGTTCAGCCCTGGAAGAAAAATGCCCCATGGGACCTCACGGGACACTGCTGCCCTCCCCAGCCCCAGCTGCGGGGTCCCAGCCCTGCCTTTGGGGACCTGTGTGATCCCTTTGGGTATCTGCAGAGGGATGGGGAGCAGGTCCAGGAAGCAGATCCATGTGATGAGGGTTTTTTTGGGGGCATTCACTCTCTGCGCTAGCTCACAGCAACTGGTGCCACATGGGTTGCCATGCTCTGCATGGGGGTACCACCTCCCCCTTCCCTCCCTCCATCCCTCCCTCCTTCCCCCTCTCCCTCTCTGTCCCCAGGAACCTCAGGCCTTCCAGGAAACAGGGTATTGAATGGTGTTAACGAGCCTCTCTGGCAGAAGTTTCAACAAATGGCTCATCCCCAGCCTGTGAGGGGGTATGTCGGGCTGATGGACCTCCTTCCTCTGCTCATCGATCAGCTGTCAGGCCAGTGAGGAGGCTCAGAGCACTAATTCCCCAGTTACAGCCCAGCTTCAGGGTGGGGAGGGACAGTGTCCCAGAGGGGCAAGAGGAGCAGTGGGCTCTGACTGATGGTTGGGTTTATTCTCTTGAACCTCTTGGCCCCATCCCTGCCCTCCTGCCAGCTACTGGAGCCCAGGCCACCAGGACACCCCATGTCCCATGCCGTGAAGCCGGAGGAGGTTCTCCCATTGCTTCCTCCCTGTCAAAAGGACATGGTTGGCTCTTGGCAGCAGTGGGTCTGAGGTTAATGGCTTTCCCTAGCGGTGACATTTGGGTCCTGCTGGGATGGTGATCCAGATCCTGTTGGGGTGATGGGAGCTTGATGGCAATTGGGGTGCTGAGGCTCTAGAAAACCCCTACTGCCTCCCCCGTCCAAGGGGGTGCCACAGGGCCCCGGCACGTCCCTGTGTCAGGACACAGCCTCCATCTCCAGAGACCCGATGCTTTCTGCCCGCGGGGCGTGCGGGGAGGCTCCTCGCTCCCTCGCTGGCTGTTTTCCCTCTTAGCCGAGGGCAGGAGGGACCCAGTGTCCTGGGAAAAGTAAAACTTGAAAGCAAAGCTGGACTCTTCATTGTCAGGAGGTGTTTTTTTTTTTTTTTTTTATGTTTTTGATGCGTTTCCTCTGGGTCGTTTCCTTTTCATTCGAGTGCGGGTTAAAAATATGTTTCCGCTGACATCACCCCGCTGTCCCTTTCGGGAGGGATCTGGTGCTGCTCTCTGCGAACACCCCAGGGCTTTGCATTCCTCCGACGGCCATGAGAAACATGCCTGGAATGAGGAGCTGGGCCAGCCGGGGCAGCTGGCGGGGCCAGGGAAGGACCGGCCGGGGAGAAGGGACGCTTTGGGCGTGGGTTGTTCATGGGGTTTGTTGGCGCTGCTCTTTGCGCGGGGGAAATTGAACCTCTTTTGCTGCCCGACAGGTGAGGACAGCTTGGGAAAAAGCTCTTTTCTCATCCCGGGAGGAAGAGGATGAGGCCGTGTGCTGCCTGCTGCTGCTGCGACTGCTGTCTGGTCGCTGCTGGAGAAACCCGTTGCTGCTCTGAGTCTCGTCAATCCCATGCAGGTGCCGTGGGATGAGGAGATCCTGAGAAATAATATGCACATTTTGTCTCCCGTGTCTCTGTTCAAGCCCCATCAGCCATCAGCGCAGGTCTCAGCAGGCTGGGGCTGAGGGGTTTGACTCACAAACGTTGGTCAGCTCAAGAGAAGTGCTCACAGGCTCTTTCTCTTCCAGAGCTGGCAAGCCCTGTGGGGCCAGCGCCTTGCTGTCTCTCATGGACCCAGCCCAGGGCCTCCCTCCCATCTCTCCAGCCTCACAGGACTCCTCCTGCACATCCATGGTGTCTACACTGCTCATGACACCACCTGGCACCTTCTCCACCCACCTACCCTGCGGTGGTGAGACCTCAGTTGTCGCTCCTTGTGGAAGGGCTGGAGCTGTTGGCAGCAGGTCGATGGCTCAGGGATGTGTGGAGGGATGAACACAAGGGTTGCTTGAAAAACCAAGACCTTTTCTGCACCCCAGCTGCAACTCCATGGGAGAGAAGCTGGAGCTGTTCCCTCTCTGAAGCCCACTGGGGATGGGGGTGAGGCTCAAGCATTTCTCCCTCGGTTGCCGCACACATGCTGAGAGGTCCCAGGGATCCCGGAGGAAGGGTTACGATATTTATACAGCTGTGGCTTTGCTCTGTGTGCTTTGTGCTGGGTGGCCCTGAACTTCCACAAAATATTTGGTGTGTGGGGCAGAGGGTCCGTGCAGCCATGCCTTGTGCTGCTGGCTTGGACGGGGAGTAATCTGGCCTGGTCCCTGATGGCTGAAGTTGCTGAGAAAGGATTTCTCCCCGAGCTCTCGCAGTTTTCCCATCCTGATGAAAGCTTTCAGCAGCGAGAGGCCAAATGACTATTTTGGAGCTGCTCACTCCAAAGAGGCCATTTTGTTGTGTCAATCAACCTCAGACCGAGTTTCAGGAAGGAAAAGCTGTCCTGAGAAAAATGTATCTGTGGTAAAACGGGACGTTTCAACTACTTCCAAACATGTTTTTAATTAAGAGAGATCTGGGGGAGTGGAACAGCTCCAGTTCAAGTGAACCATCATTTTCTAATGCAAGTGGTTTGCTTGGGAGGCTCCTGGCTGGCACAAGTCACAGTAAGTCCCTAGGAACAGCCACGCTGAGCCTCTCCTCATGGGCAGATCAATGGTGCAATGCCTCCCGGGCACTCTGTGAGGTCTCACTGCTCCACCTCTCCAGATGTGCCACATCGCCTGAAAAAGGAGCATCTTGCCCCGTTTTATTTCCCCCCCCAGATACCTCCTCCAAGACACCACCTCATTGCTCACCTCTTTCATTGCTCTTCCACCTCCACCCTTCCCACAGGCACATGTCAGCCTCCTGCATCCCTCCCTGGCTATTTTCTCCCTCTCAAACTTTCCTGGTACTTACAGACAGTCCATCAAACAGTCCTGCCAACCCCTGAATTATGGAGCAGGTCTTCCTCTGTCCCTGATGCTCCTGGAGAGTTATGAGGTGCAGCCACATCTCAAAATACGAGGCTGTGACCTGTGTGGTTCCCAAGGGGAGTTCTGCATCCCAGATGGGACCTCAGCTGCCCACTGAAGCTTGAGGGCCCTCAGGCATGAAGATCTGAACCCATGCTGCACCGTCAAAGGCATCCTCATCCCCAGTAGCTTTGAAAAGACCTGAAATAGAGACATTTCATGGTGCTGCTGTGAGACAGCACCCACCTCCTGGGTGCAGAGAGCCCAGCTGCGGGCCAGACCCTGGGGCAGAGGTGGAACGTGGGTGCAGGAAGGCAGCTGGTGTGGATGGTCCAAGCTGTGCCCGTTGCTTGTGCAGGGGATGAGGTGCCGCAGGGTGAATTTGAGGAGCACGTTTGTCCAGGCTGGGGTATCCACTGGGGCAGGGACCTGGGACCTGAGCAAAGAAAACCCACTGGTCCAGGCTGCAGAACATCCCCAAAGCCGGGCCGAGGAGGGCCCAGTGGGTTCCAGCCAGGAATGACAAATAGGGCAATTGCTCCATCTTGTGACCCGACCTGCAAATGCAGCAGAACCTTCGGGAAGGACGGTGGGAATTAACGTCGGGGCCGCTCCCGGCTCGGCCTCTCCATCGCCGGGTGCCTCAGCCAGCTCCGTGTCCCGCTGCCCAGGGGGCATCACCCCCAGCAAACTGCATTTCTGTTGGGTCGGTGTTAACTGGATCCAGTGCCCGATCTGTCTCGCTGCATCGCGGGTAACGCTGAAAAATCTGCGTGGGACAGGACCTCTGCGAGCCTCAGGGCCACCTTCTTGCTTTCCCTTGTTCAACTGGTGTTTTCTTTGCAGCAGTTTTTGGCCGCTGACCCTTGGCAGGGCACCTTTGGGAGCCTGGCTCTGTCCTCTCTACGGTGCCCCGTTAGGTAGCTGAAGGCAGCAATTAGATTCCCTCTCTGGACTTCTTTTCTCCGGGGTAAGAAACCTCAGCATCTCCTTGTATGCCACCAGCTTCATGCCCCTGACTTTCCTAATGGCCCTCCGAACACCAGTAGCCTCAGGAGAAGGAGGGAGGGATGAACAACTGGGGCAACTGGTGTTTTGGAGAGCAGTTTGGGCTTGTGTTGGGACAAAGTGGCGTGTGGCCAGAGCCCATGAGTGGGGGCGACAGCCAAGGGTGCCCAGTGCTAGCGGGCGTGCTGATGGGCCACTCAGGTCCCTCAGTGACAGCCAGTGAGTAGGGACATGAGGAGAGAAAGTGCAGAGGAATGAGAGAGGTGGAGGCTGGGTGAACACCTTGCAAAAGGACAGGATTAGGAGGCAATGCATTGCCACTGGTGATGGAAATGGTACTAATGGGAACGGTAGTGGTAATGGTAACAGGAATGAGCTGGGACAGGGGAACAGGAGGAACCAGCCTCGGTCCAACTCCACGGGGCTCAACATGTTGCTGTTAGAAAGGAGACGGCTGATCTCTGGCAAGGGATGGGGTGGGCTTATTCATGGATACAGAAACCTTGCATGGGTATGGAAACCTGCATCCCCCTCGGGGTGTTCCTCCTCTTCCTCATCCTTGGGGAACGCAGCGAATGCCACGCTGGAAGGACCCCTGCTCCCACACCCCAAAAACCCCTCCCCACCTGCAGCCTTCTGGCTTTCTGTCCTTCCTCTCCCCAGGGACTGCCCAGCCTTTCCTTGTCCCAGAGGAGCGCAACACAACCACCCCTGCTCAAAACCCATCCCTGCCATGCGTGCCCGAGCACTGAACCCCTCCGCACGGAGGGGCTGAGCCCCGAGGAGGGGTCAGGGCACAGCAGCCCCCACACACCGGGGATGCCCCAGCAGGCGCAGCAGCATCTCCCTTTAAGGCTTCACCATCTCCTTCCTCCTAATGACAGCGTGGAAGAGGCAATTATTGGACACCGGCTGCCTCTGCCCATCTCTGGCTCGAGCCTGGGAATGATCTTGGCCGACAACGAGCCTCCTCGGCTTTGCTTTAGGGCTGCCCCTTAATGGGAAAGCAGGAAAAAAAAAACAGGCTGAGAGATGCCTGAGAGCTCGGTGGGAGCAGCAGCAGCAATCTGCCGTGCTATAGATCACGCAGGTCCCCCTCTGAACATAAAAACAGAAATTAAAACCATTTACGAGAAAAGTCCCTTCCTGGTGATTTACAGCCCTTGGCTGGCGGAGCAGCGGGGCTGCGGCACGGCGCGGTGTTGCTCTCTCCACCTTTCTCCTTCCAGTAGGATTTTGGTTTGGGAAAGGTGCTGCTGGACATTGCTAACAGAAAAGCAGATATTAAAAGAAATGGCTTCACTCGGCCACTCTCAGAGCCCAGGACTGTTGTGCTGCCGCTCAGGGGGACTTCTGGAACATCTCACTCTGGTTTTTGATGGTTTTTGGATAATTTGCCCAGTTCAGGGGTGGGGAAGAGGCACCGAATACCATCAGGAGCTTTTGCTGAGGCAGAGGGTAGGATTTTCTTAGCTTCATGGATAAAGCACCAGTCTGGGGCTTGGGACATCTGGTCTCAGCCCTGTCTCTGTCCCAAATTCCCTTCATGAGGTCGCCTCTCCCCAAGCCCTGAGTGCCTTATTGCAGTCTACAACTACCTGAAGGGAGGTTGTAGCGCAGTGGGAGTCAGCCTCTTCTCCCAGGCAACTAGTGATAGGACAAGAGGACACAGCCTCAAGCCTGGCCAGGGGAGGTTCAGGTTGGACATTAGGAAGCATTTCTTCTCAGCAAGGGTCATTAGCCATTGGAAGGGGCTGCCCAGGGAGGTGGTGGAGTCACCATCTCTGGAGGGGTTTAAGAAAAGCCTGGACATGGCCATTAGTGCCCTGGTCTAGTTGCCATGGTGGTGTCAGGGCAATGGTTGGACTCGATGATCCCAGAGGGCTCTTCCAACCTGGTTGATTCTGGGATTCTGTGAGTCACGCTGCCCTCAATGGGGCTGTTCTGTGCCTCGGGACAGCTGGAGTCGTGATAACCCTTCCTCCTCCCCCCAGATCATTTTGGGGGCTGGGGAGCACTGGTGGCTCTGGAGTTAGTCCAGACAGCCCAAAGACGGGCAAACCAGAGAGTTCAAAAGCAGCCACTGGCACTTCAGGCATGTCTGTGGATGTTTTTCTTTATTTTTGTCAAGAAATATGTGAATAATGTGTTTTCTCCTAGGAATTATTGCTGCATGCTGGACTGAGTGCTGCAGCCGTCACCCCCAGCAGTGACGGGCGTCTCGTGGCAGAGAGGCAGCAAAGCAGCAAACGCAGAGATGTCACGGTGCGGAGGAAGGTGGCATGCCTCATGCATCACAGTCCGGGATGTCACCGCTCTCATTGAGATAAATGGGGAGGTGGCCCCAGGAGAGCCTGGAAGTCACTTCCATTTAACAGCTTGCAGGAGCCGGCCTGAGACGGGTCAGCAGGAGACAAATTGCTCCACGGTGGTTGCGGCTCAGCTCCTCCTGGACGGGTGAACCTGTCCCACCCCATAACCTGGCTGTGAAGGCAGGGATGGGACTCGGGGTGTCCTTGCAGGCAGAAACGTGGCCCAAGCATGGGGTGCTGTGGCAGAGGGGCAGAGCGTGTGCTTGGGGACAGCGTCATGGGTCACAAGAGTGAGGGTGGAGATGTGTCATGAACAAGAGATCACACACAGAATCCCAGAATCCCAGAATCAGTCAGGTTGGAAGAGCCCTTTGGGATCATCAAGTCCAACCATTGCCCTGACACCACCATGGCAACTAGACCATGGCACTAAGTGCCATGGCCAGGCTTTTCTTAAACCCCTCCAGAGATGGGGACTCCACCACCTCCCTGGGCAGCCCCTTCCAATGGCTAATGACCCTTGCTGAGAAGAAATGCTTCCTAATGTCCAACCTGAACCTCCCCTGGCGAAGCTTGAGGCTGTGTCCTCTTGTCCTATCGCTGGTTGCCTGGGAGAAGAGGCCGACTCCCACTGCGCTACAACCTCCCTTCAGGTAGTTGTAGACTGCAATAGACACATGTGAGCTGTGACACTCGGTAACACAGCAGGGCGTCTTTGGAGGGGTTTGCTAAGGGCATGGCAGGTAGAGGATGGCCTGGCTCTTCTCAGCTCCAGGAAGACCCTCTCAATGTCCCCTCTGTATGCCTCATGGAGCTCGCAGGCTTCAAGATGTGGGAAGTGTCTAAAATTTTAATTCATCAGCGTAAAAATCAAGACAGACCAGGGCGAAAGGGCCAGGTGTGCATGCTCTGAATGGAGGATATGTCGGTTGTTGTGCAGGGAGGGAGAGGAAATGTCATAAAGGAACACAACAAAGAAGAATGGGGCTTTTAATTTAAAACGAAATGTCCAGGGAAACCTCTTGACAGAGGGATGTGTCAGGCCATGGAAGATTTCCCAGGCAAGTGCTGGACGTCCCATGGGGGTCACTCAAAAGCAGGTTAGAGAAAAACACTCTGGTCACGGTGAGGCATCCAGCACGGCCAGGAGCAGGGGTGAGGGAGGGAGCTCAACCCCTTCCAGCCTCGGTCACTGCTGGTGGCCTCCAGCTGGGGATGGGGTTTCTCTTTGAGCAGTTTTATCACTATTTTAGGTTGTGAAAGACCAGTCTCTCTCTCATCTTCAGACCGAGCTCAGAGATTCTCTACTTCACAGAGAAACTCATGAACTTAAGAGCTGCCCGTCTCCAAGGAGGTGGTCTCTTGAACATGGAGGAGAAAAGTCCAGCCTGGTGGAAGATCCCCAGGGAAAGGGAGATGACACTTCCCCAGCCCCCGGGGAATGGATCCACCCAGATCCTGCCAACACGTGGACCTGAGATGCGTTTAAGACCTGCATTTCTATGTGCCTCCTTTGATTCGACTAATTGGCCAGCGAGCTGCAGGGAGACCCAAGTGCCGTGTTAAAAGGATGAGATGAAATAAGAGTGCAGAATAAATCATGAGCCAATTTCCAGCATTTTCTTGGCTGAAATGGAACGGCTCATCATTTTGATGGCAGAATTAACATAATTACTCTACCCACTGGCCCAGGCCAGGCTGAGCAGTGAGAAAAACAGGCTGCTGCTTCGAAGGGAGATGTTTATGGAAGTGATTGAGAGAGTCGTGGGACTCGGGTCTGGGAAGAGACTGGCTTGGTCACAGGGAGCCACGATGGATGTGCTGGACCTGAGCGTCCTGTTTGTTCTGTGCAGCAGCTGCTTCTCACAGAGAGCCACACAAGCAGGATTTTCCATTCAATATTTCCACCTTTCATGCACAAGACTCAGTGAGTGATGACTGAAACCAGAAGGAATTTGAAAAACAGAAGAAAAACAGAGGGAAGCTGACGGTGTTGTGTCACATGGGTTAGTGCAGCAGGACCTCGTCAGGCACTATCTTTGTTTTCTGCTCTTTTCTGAAGTCACGCTCCTGTTTTTCTATACTTCTATGCAAAACCATCACGGACCCCACAAAGACAGTATAGCAATTCTTGTGACTTTTGGCAAATATGGTGTTTGTAGGACTTTGACTTATCTGAATTGGGAAGGTTTGTGTTGCATGAGGCTTCTTTTTTTTTAATTAGGTTCCATCTTGAGATCAACAGCTAAAAATTGACAGCAATAAATCCCACACTCCTTCTCACCCAGGTGTTTTGGGTTGGCTGCTCTATAATGAAATTTTAACCTGCATCTTGTGTCTTTCCAAATCTCCCATTTGAGCACACCTCCTGCAAGCAGCCAAACTGGGTAAGAGCTTTACAGAGCTGTAAACTCCTTTAGCTCAGGCAGTAGAAGACCATGTGAAGAGATGCAGGGACTCCTGGTTTCATCTCCCTTCTCAACAAGAGATGTCAGGACATTTTTCATGATGGTTTCAAGCCTTTCTGCTGCTTGTTTCCTTGCTACACTGACACTATCTAAGGCGGTGAAGTTATAGTCAACTTGGGCTCTTGACCCTCTAGCCTTGGTGCTGAACTATAGTCTTAGGGTGGAAATATCCCTACCCCCTTAGGAGCATTTGGGGGTTCTAGGACAGCTCCTGAGATGCTAGGAACGGGTCCAGTCAAGCCCTGAGGTCCTGTGCAACCCCGTGTTTCTGTGATCCTACTGTAATGTTTGAAAGAAATTCTCATATTGCTTGGGGAAAAAAAAATCTGATCAGCAAAGCAGAAACCTTTTAATGACAATCTGAGCTAATGTAGTAACAGAGCCTCCAGCCACCCGAGTTTCCTATGAGGTTATCGATTGTAGAACAACACTTGTATATTGTGTTAACATCATTCATAAGGAGGACAATCCTTGTTTACTTGTTTTGTTAACAGTGGAAGACTCCAGGGCCTTCCCACACACATCCATTTGCATGTTTCTTCCAATGAAAAGTAATAAAATATTAATTTCATTAAAGGAAGGGGGGAAAGAAAGAGGCCTTGGACTGCTCCTCTGATTGAATGAGTGGGTGAGCTGTGTGTTCTCCAGCAGAAGAGCAAAGGAGGATGGAGAGCAGAGGGTGCACAGAAATTTTAACCCTGTCACCTGGCCCTTGTGAGCGTGACTGCAGCGAAGACTTGTGTGGCATCCTGCAGCGTCTCGCCCGCTGTGCCACGTGCCTGTGCTCCAGCAGCCCTGGATAACACACGGGGATGTTTTGCCAAGGTTCCCCTTCCCTGAGCCACACGTCAAGGCTGTGGCTGTCAGAGGTGGAAGGAAACACCTGGAAGGGTGGTCTTTGGGGCCTTTTTGGTCCCTGCTGATTTCTCCTCCTTCTCTCTCATTCTTTTTCTCACCCAGAACGGATGGGTTGGACCTGTTTTGCACCCTGCAGCAAGGCATCAGCTTGTGCCTGCACCCACTGTACGTACCAGCAGGATGGTCTGCAGGGCTCCATGGGCTCGTGATCTCTCCGTGTCGATACACACGGCCCCGTCTGGCCACGCTGCGATGGACCACCTGCTTTTATTTCCTTGGTGAGGAGCAGAAACACCCCGGACTCCAGGAGCTGAAGTCACGGGCTAATCAGGATGTATAGCCAGCCACTGAGGCCATGTATATTTAATGAGCCCTGTTAAAGGATTTTTAGAAGTGCTCTCCCCATGGACAAGACGATGACTTCTTTGTTTATAATTTTTCCCCCCTTTCCTGTTGCCACTAATCACTAACTCTCTGCTCCTTAATGGCACCTTTGGGGAGCTCTGGGCTTGGCTTATTTATTTATTTACTTGCTCCAGACTGGAGAAAAGTGCCCTCCCTCCCTGCCACCGTCACCGGCGGTCGCAGGTCTCAAGGTCCATCTACACAGGAGGCTTCTCCAGGGCAGTGGCTCCAGGTTGTGATGGGCTGACAGAAGCAGGATCTGGATCCATCCCCTCCCCAGCTGACAGCTGAGAAAAGCTGAAGTGACAAGCGGAGAAGAAGAGGAAGGGAGAGCTCCTGCCCTGGAACGTGGCTGCAGGAAACAGGCTCCTTCCTCCTGGGCACCTGGGCTGGGAGGTGAGCACTGTGGAGAGCTGCCTGAGAGCCCAGGTGTTGTCCCCAAAGCACAGTTTAAAGTTTCTATTTGGTGCCTGTAAGATGGCACTGTCAATGCTGAGCACTGCTGGTGCAGCGGAGTTGGTCCATCAGCCTCCGCTCTCCCTGCCTGTGCCTGCCCACCAGCTGGGGTACCCAGCCCCTGCACATCATGAGGGTCAAACTCTCTGCATCTTTTTCCCAGGGCCTTTCTCCTTCTTCAGGGAGAGGAAGGAGCAGCTAGGTCCAGGGGGACCCTGGGGGATGAGCAAGAGACTCGTAACCTTAATGGTGATGTTGATGTTAAAGTTGATGTTGATGTTAAGGTTGACGTTGACGTTGATGTTAACGTTGATGTTAATGTAACACCAGAGCACCCCATTTCGCTCATCCAGCCTCTTGTTGATGTGACCTGTTTTGCTGGGGATAGACTCCTGCACTTTGGGCTGTGTGTGTGTGAGCGTGTCAGCTCTTGTCCTCTTTGACCACATCCTTCTCTCTTGCTGGTTCCCTTCGAGCCCAGGGAACTGCGCTCTGTCCATCACCTTGGTGCAAACCACCTGGGTTATGCTTTGATGCTCTGAGCTTCAGTACGACATAAAACCAAGCGTATGTCATGGGGGACCATTGTCCTTGAGCCTCCTAGGAAGCTCATAGGAAGCTGCAGTCCATGCCCCAGAGCAGAGATCGTTGTGACCTGAGGTGGGGAGCCCATCAGTGCCACTGCTGCAGGGCTGGAAGACCTCACTGCTGGGTATCCTAAGGCTCCTCCTATGAGCTGAATGTCCCAGGGAGAGTCTTCCTTAATCCTGAATCTGAAACTTTGGGGAAAAGCTGGAATTCAAAGACTTCAAGAGGAGAGGTTTTGCTTTAGCCCAAATCAGGCTGGGAAGAGAGAGCTGGGAGCATTTGGAGCCGTGCAGCACTTGGGCAGTGCTGGTTATTCTTGGTTAGTTTAGATGGGTACACTGTGTCATCCGAACTCACCTGCAGGCAGCAGGGGGAAGCAGGGAGGCTCTCTAGCTTGTGGGAGTCAGTAGTTTCGAGCCATCTCTGAGTATTTCTCTTCCTCTTGGGCTCTTGGGCTTGTGTTCATTGGCTACAGCTACAGACTTGAGGACAAGGCATCTGAGAACCGGATGCAGGGGCACATACTGCACGGGATGGAGGAGCCGGGGCATGCCTCAGGTCTTGGCCCAAGGACCCAGACGACAGCCCTGATGTCCTTGGTGACCATAGATGGATGCTTGTTTGTGATATTTAGCTTGCTGGGCTTTTTCTGAAGGGTCTGAAAGTATTTTCTGTCTCACACAACCTTGAACATTGCCAGCTGGGCTTGGAAATCGGTTCCAGGAGAAAAATTGCCTTCTTTTTTTTTTAAATTTAGAATTATTTTTTGAAGATGAAAGACAGAAAACTCTGTCTGCTTTCAGAGGAAAGTGTTGCATCTTTAATTTTGTGAAGAAGAAAATGAGCCGAGAGCTGAAACTTGCTGATGCATGTTCCCAGGCTTCCACCACTGATACAGTGGCCCAGTGTCACTCAAAAATCTTCCTTCCTGCAAGGTCACAGATGCCAATTTGCTCAGGACGGCTGGGGGTCTGGACCTCCCTCCGGCCTCCTGCTGACGGCAGGCTCCCCCAGTCTCATGTCGTGTAATGCAATTAGAGAAACGCGGAGCCAGCCCCAGCCCCGAGCTCTTCCCGGCCGAGGCTGCTCCACGATGGGGCCGCTCAGGCTGCTGAGTGGCAGAAAACTTGTCTTCCTCCGTGCATTAATTTGCACTTGGTTCTGTTGCTGGCTCTTCCTCCACGCCAACTGGTAGTGCTTTTTAATTGACTGGTGGGAGCCAGCGGAGCTGATGAAGGGCTCTCCAGAGCCTTCGTAGCCTCCTCAGTCACCGATAGGTAAGGCAGCAGAAAACCAGGACAGGGAGTTGAGCTGGCTCTTCTCTGTGAACTGGTTTTCCAGCCCATATCTTCATGCCTCTAACTGGAAGGGAGTCGCCCTTCCCCAGTGCTGCGTGAGAGGGGTCACAAGGCAACCAGTTACTATTCCCAGATGTCCTACTCCTTCCCAGTATACTGCATGCTGACAGGGAACTGTGGTCAGCCCAGGTCTACCTGTTGCCATCAGCTGGGCCAGATCTTTTAGTATTCCTGAACTTACACTGACCCTCCACAGGTACGCCTGAGCAGGGCACATCAGCAGGCTGGAGAGGGTTTGGACGCAGGTGCAGATGGCAGGAGATGGTCCCTCGCCAGTGCTGGTGAAGGGTCTGGAGGGTCTGACCTACGAGGAACGGCTGAGGGAGCTGGGGGTGTTTAGCCTGCAGAAGAGGAGGCTCAGAGGTGACCTTAGTGCAGTCTACAACTACCTGAAGGGAGGTTGTAGCGCAGTGGGAGTCGGCCTCTTCTCCCAGGCAACCAGCGATAGGACAAGAGGGCACAGCCTCAAGCTTCGCCAGGGGAGGATCAGGTTGGACATTAGGAAGCATTTCTTCTCAGCAAGGGTCATTAGCCATTGGAAGGGGCTGCCCAGGGAGGTGGTGGAGTCCCCATCTCTGAAGGGGTTTAAGAAAAGCCTGGACATGGCACTTAGTGCCCTGGTCTAGTTGCCATGGTGGTGTCAGGGCAATGGTTGGACTCGATGATCTCAGAGGGCTCTTCCAACCTGATTGATTCTGTGATTCTGTGATTTCACATCTGTCTGGCCCCAAACTTGTCCCTGGCCAGGGACAGCTTCCCACAGAAACCAGGAGATGTTGGAGCAGGGACCTGCCATACATCCAGCCTTCAAGACCCCCAGGAGCCAGGGAGCTCACCCATGATCCTCAATCCTTGGTTTAGCTTGTGGACCCCTTTCCTGCTCTCCCCCAGCCCCTGCTTTGGGGAGCTGAGGTGGTCCCACTGCCCAGAGGAGATGTATGTGAGGGCTTCTTGTACTGGGGTCAAGACCAAGGACATGGTGCCAGATGCACAACACAGCCTGAGTCTCGTGCATTCAAATCCCATTCTCTCACTGACCTGCCTCATCCAGTCTGATTTCTGTGTGCTTGGTGCTTGAGCCATATGCCAACCTATCCCAGGGTGAGCAACCACATCTTGTTCCAGATGTGACGCTGGTGGCACCGGAGGACTGTGGAGGATTACCCCATCCTCTTTCTCTGCTCCCAGACTAGCATGAGGCCATTGCATCCTGCAAAGAGTAAAGTCAAGAAGCACCCAACCCCTGGCCAGGATTTCTGTGTGTGTTTTACCCCTCAGGCTACATTCCCAACCCAAGGAGGCTGGAGAAATGGCTGCACCAGCGCCCTGACTCCCAAGGCCCTGCCTGCTTCTGAGTGCGCCTGCGCGTGTCCCATGCACGGGAAGTTCTGCAGCAATGCTAATGGCGTGGAGAAAAGCCATTAAAGGAGGAAGAATTGAGGTTACAATATTGTGCTGAAAAGTTTATTGCTGCCTGTAGAGACATCAGGTCTGTACTTCCAGGATTACTCAGTGCTTAATGCCGAGCGCCTGCACATTAGTTTTGCCGGGAAGCCCATTTGGGGTCCTTCCAAAACGGAAAAATTAAAGGGCTTCCCTAATAAATGTGCTCTCCAAAAAAAAAAAAAAAGGCTCCAAACCCAGCCCAGGAACCCAAATCGAAGCAGCCAGTGTGGGAGAAAGGCAGCGCTGGAGCCTGGGGGGGGAAGTTCTGCTGTCTGAGCTGCGGGTAGAGCAGCTTCTGTTGTGGGAAGTAATATTTGTACCTGCTCCCTTCCTCTGTTAGGGTCTCCCGAGGCTCAGCTACGTAGGGATAAAACTCAAATTTACCCAAGAGTTTGGGTGCACAGCAGGTAGATTTGCTTGGGCAATTCTTCTCCCTATTTTACTGACAAAAGAGCCCCAAAGAGCCTTGCTCGTAGCCTTGCTCTCCATCCATTCTCTGCACGCAAGAATGAGAAGCCAGGTCTTTCGAGTCCCCGTCTTACATCCAGGCTGTTGGGCCACGCTTTTCCCAGAATTTAGTGTACATCTGGGAACACAATTAGTGCCTGAAATAGATGCAGACTAGATGGTGTGGCAGCAATGATTTGGGGAAGCGGTAGCGTTTCAGCCCAAAGTCAGGTGGTTCAGCTCACTTCTTGCTCCTGTTCTGGCACCTAACTCCTATCTGAAATCAATGAGAGTAAGGTGCCAAGATGCAAGTTAGACTCTGTGTCTCTTTCCAACTAGTAGATGCTATAACTTCACGTAGGCACTGCCTGGAAACCGAGTTGAGTGCGGACCAGCAGTTTTGGGTTGTTCTCAGTAGGTCCCGAAACTTCCCGTGTCAACAGCATGCCCCAAGTGGTGGAGCATCTTGTAAGCCCTGACCTGGCTGATGGGTGGGACTTGTTGGGTGCCGGCACGTGCTGCCTTTAGCTGCAGGGCTGGGAAGAGAGCCATAGCCCAGCTGTGCGCTGCACTGCAGCTGTTGTTGGCGTTGGTTAAGTGGTGCTGATGCTCAGGCTTAAGAAGCTTGAGGCCATTCTTGTTTTGCAATCAGGTCACGAGACATCCAGAGAATTCTCTCACTTGGTTTCCATTCCCTTTCAACATATTATTTTTTTCCTCCAAATAAACCCCATTGTCCTTGTTTCTGCTTCAATCCCTCTTTAGCAAGTCAATGCCAAGAAGGGGATTTGCACATGTGCAACATGCTCTAGGTGAACCTGCTTTGGCAGGGGGTTGGACTAGATGATCTCCAGAGGTCCCTTGCAACCCTTAACCATTCTGTGATTCTATGTGCCATCACCTGCTGTTGCCAGCCTACCTCTCCAGTGCTCTGGAGAGCCATCAGAGTACTCCTCATGTCTCTGTACCTGAGGAACAGCAATCAGTGTAACGCAGACTTATCGCTTGAGAGGGCTTTGGACATACAAGTGCAGAACAGTGGCCCGTGGCCTCAGTGAGACGCCTCAGACTCGTTGGGTTTCCCTTGCAGAAGTTGATTGTCTCCCATGGTACTTCCTGGCGATGTCTCCTCTCCTTGCCCTCCCCTCTCACAAGGCAGCGTGTTCCTGGTGGGGACGGCACAGGAGCCTGTCCTGGTCTGCACTGAGTCCCCTGGGAAACTGCAGCTGCCTAGTCCTCTGCAAGCTCTGCCTTCTCCCAGCATGGTTCCTCCAAGGCTTGCACCCATGAAGGGCTGTCCTGAACTCACTCCAGAGGTCTTCTGAAGGCACCAGCCCCAACTAAACCTCCTTCGGCATGGGAAGAGCTCACCCTCAGAGCCAGGATTGGCAGGGTGGATGCTCACCTGAAGCTGGGTCTGAATCTCTCCATGAGCTGTATTCAGCATCATTAGATGAAATTAGAAGAGAGAGAAATGTACTGTGCCCAAAGTTAGTAGAGAAGAGGTGGCAGTAGAAGATGGGTGGGTAAGATTGCAGGGTATGGGGAAGAAATGGAGCTTGGGGTGGAGGGGGAAGAGTATTTTAACCTCAGGGAGCTGTGAATCTCCTTGCAAAGACAGATCGCTTCGGAAACTCAGTATGTCCAAGTTCCACTCTTCCAGAGCCTGGGTGCTCTGCCCACTGAGGGATCTCAAAGCCCATCTGAGTCTCCCTCTCCGATGCCTGAGGTTGCATTTATTCTCCATTTACAAATCCTGCCGAGGAGAGCCAGGAGAGCAGACGCTTCGCGCTCCCCCCGGCAGAGGCTTGGCACACAAACCCATCTGCACGGGGGCAATGCCAGCTCTTCTCCTCACCACAAATCCCTCTTCTGCTTTCCCGGGAGAGCAGCTCAGCTCGCTCTCTGAGCCACTTGGGCGGTAGGTTCATTAGTGCACATTAGACAGAGCTCCCAGCGTGAGACAAGGAGTTGTGAACTCTGGGGAATACGTTCCGGTTTCTCCACTCTTTCCTTCTCTGCAGCTCCTTCCCCAGGCCTCAGTTTCCCAATCTGAGTTGTCAAACCTCAGTGCTCCTGGCTGCTGTTTAAACCCAGGACTTCTTGTCCTGTCAACCAAGGGCTGCTGCCTCTCTCCTTGCAGGAACATGTTGCATATTTAAGCATATTAATGTGTCTCTTCTCTGGTCTGGTCTTTTTTGCTGTTGGCATTTTTTTCTAGATCTTTTCACAGAATCACAGAATCGATCAGGTTGGAAGAGCCCTCTGGGATCATCAAGTCCAACCATTGCCCTGACACCACCATGGCAACTAGACCATGGCACTAAGTGCCATGTCCAGGCTTTTCTTAAACCCCTCCAGAGATGGGGACTCCACCACCTCCCTGGGCAGCCCCTTCCAATGGCTAATGACCCTTTCTGAGAAGAAATGCTTCCTAATGTCCAACCTGAACCTCCCCTGGTGAAGCTTGAGGCTATGTCCTCTTGTCCTATCACTAGTTGCCTGGGAGAAGAGGCCGACTCCCACTCTGCTACAACCTCCCTTCAGGTAGTTGTAGACTGCACTAAGGTCACCTCTGAGCCTCCTCTTCTCCAGGCTAAACACCCCCAGCTCCCTCAGCCATTCCTCGTAGGTCAGACCCTCCAGACCCTTCACCAGCTTGGTCGCCCTCCTCTGGACTCTCTCCAACACCTCAACATCTTTCTTGAAGTGCGGGGCCCAGAACTGACTTTTTCCAGTTTACATTTCTTACTAGAAACAATCCTGTTTCTACATCGTAGGGTGGTGGCTCATCAAGACTGGTGACAGCTGAGTGGCAGCGATAGACAGAGCTAGACAGCAAGAAGGGAGCGAAGGTCAGTATCTTAGTTTATTTACCTGCCTTGGGAGGAGGTATCACGGTTGATATCCCTGTGACTGCTATGAGGAGCTATTGTGATGGAGCTGATGGAGTTAAATTCAGCTTTGAGAAATGGGAGAGAAAAGGACATGAAAGAGAAGCTCCAGCAGAAGTCACAGCGTTGGACAGTCAGAGGTGTGGAGACAGTGCATGTGAGCTGTGGGACAGGGACCCTCTCTCCTTTTGCCATCCAAGGGAAACCTTCTGAGAATCAGTGCTGAGCACTTCCCCCACTTCTTGGGCAGGTGACATGTCTGTTAGCACCCAAGTTAGAGACAGTTTAGATACAACAGCCCATCTCAACTGAAGAGGGACTCTGCATCATTTCCCACCATGATCTGCTCCCACCCATGATCTGAGTTAACTTTTCCTGTTTCTTCCTCAACCAAATTCCCCATGGGAAAAGCAGGAAGGTCCAAGGGTCCCCTCCAACTCAGGACATTCTATGACTCTATGAGCTCAAGCCGAGAGCAGGAAGATGCGGTGGAGAATTTCCCTCTGTCCAAAGTCTTGACCCCATCCTTGCTCCCTCCCTCTCCATACCCAGTGGCCCTGGAATAGAGCAGGGACTGTGTCTGTTGGCAGCTCACAGCCCTCCAGGAACTGTTGTGTTGTGTGTCATAAACTCCACGGGGGAAGATAATGTTGTCTTTCACGTGTCAGCTCTGCCTTCCTCATGAGTCTTCAAGCCAGTTCTCTGATTAGACTGATGCAAATGAGCTTTTAGCCTTGACACAGAGCCTGGGATTCAGGAGAACAGGATGAAGTATCTAGCACGGTGCTTGAGAGCTGGACCGCTTGCTGTCCTCATGGCAGCCAAAGCGTCGCCCTGAGAGAATGAGGCAGGACTTGGGCTTGTCTTTGCTGGTGTTTCTCCATCATTTTTACTCAAAAAACTCCCTTGCTTTTGGGGAAAAAGGACCATCGCTCCTCTACTGGCTTCTTTCTGGGTCCTACTCTGCCGACCACTGCAGAGGGTCTGCAGGCTGCCAAGGCTGAGTAACTCTGATCTATTCAGCCGTGGCTATTTTCCAGTCTCTTGCATTTGGTGGCACAAGTTCCTGGTGGGCTCGTGGAGCCTGGCTTCTCGAAAACAGCTCTTTTCACCTGCAAACCGAGGGCCCTGTGATAAGGAAGTCACCCACAGAGGGGAAAAGATGAGGAACATCCAGGCTCGTGCCACCGCTTTGCTAACCAGAACTGCACTTTAAAACCAGGCATTTCCTTTCTCCAGTCAAACACCTGCTCCTGCTAAAAAGCCGCCCACCACTAGTCTCCCTGACTTGAGAGGCTAGTATTTTATTTAGGGCTGATCCATTTTTCTTTTAATTCAGATCAATGCGGGTTAATTGAGAGCAGCTTATTTTTACTTCTGCTGGTATCTGCCTGCCAAGATCAATACCAGTCATTTCCACTTAAACCGTTGTACCTTTACTGGAACTACCAGAGCACCCAGCTCTCCGCGCAGCAGCGGATTACGGACCAGTGTGTGTGGTTCCTCGTGTTATAATTGAAACCAGTCCCTCGTCAGTCTGGCTGCAGCGGCATCCTCGTAATGCTGGGAGGAAACGGAGACGTGCTCAGCCTCGACCAGGGGATATATATTACAGCGTGAAACATTTGCAGGCTAAAAATACTCAGCGAGGGGCAACCGTTCATCGATCCCTCCTGGCTGATGGGGCCTCAGGGGTCCCCCCAGCCGCCCCGTGCCACTAGATGGGGTGATGCAGCAGCGCTGCGCCCAGAGCCCTGCCCTAGGACACCCAAGAGGTGGCTTTGCTCAGCCCAGGAGGATAAAGAGCCCTGTGTTCCCCAACCCACTGCCTCTTTGAGTCTCACAGAGGGCTGCAGGAGACCCAGAGCAAACATCAAGGGGAGAAACCAGAAAAAAAACAATTCAGATGGGAGCTCTGGCATCTGTGTCCAGCCTGAATTCAGGCCAAGCCACTGTCTCCTCTCTCTGTGTCACTGTAGCATCTCCATTCCCACCCCATGCTACTGCACAGGGATGCAGAGCAATTAGTCACCATCTCTGGAGGTGTTTGAGAAAAGCCTGGACATGGCACTTAGTGCCATGGTCTAGTTGCCATGGTGGTGTCAGGGCAATGGTTGGACTCGATGATCCCAGAGGGCTCTTCCAACATGACTGAGTCTGTGATTCTGGGTGGGCTGAGATCTCCCAACCCAGCTGCAGGGGCTGATGTTTGGGGAAGAGAATTACCAGGTTGCTGATGGGTAAAACCAGCAGGCTTGCAGAAGCAGGAAGGACAGAGCAGCCAGTGAGTCCTGGTCATAAATGTCAGAGGATAATGGCTTAAGCCCGTACTCCTCAAGCAGAACTGATTTAAAGGGTCATTAAAAACTGTTGGTGTCCATAAGGGTGGGACACAGAGACTCCAGCCCAGGTCCTTTGTTCCCTCTGGCTGTATCAGTCAAGGCGATAGACTTGGAGAAACCATATGTCAGCTAAATGTGTCTCTAATTGATTTGGGGACCTGCCTGGAGTGTAAACATTTTACCAGTCAGAGAGCAGCTGATCAGGAGAGGAGGAAAGAGGGTGGTGGAAGGGCGAAGGACGGGAGAAAGTCTGGTGTGAAGCGGTGGGGGAGCCTTGGAAAACAACTTTCGTCCAGACCCATCAAACCCTAATTTACCCCTGCCCCTCGGCGGGGTTCCCTGGTAATGGAGTCTCTCCCAGGGCAAAAGTTAACTCCAATTAGAGGGTTTGAAGGGAGGGTTGTCCATCCCACGTCTGCCTGCAGGAGCCGTGTCAGCTCACGTTATGGAGATGGGCCAGCAGTGGGCAGGGGAGCAGCTGGGAGCAGCGGGTGGACAATGAGGGGTGTCCTGGGAATCCTTCCCGTGCGAGGATGCAGCCTGTCCCCCCTCCTCCTCCTTCTCTGTCCCCAAGATGGACAACTGGCTCTCACTCGGCTTGTCGCTTCTCACCTTCGCTTCACCTGCACCCAACCCACAGACCTCGGCATGGGCATGACCTCCCCCTCCACCAAACTGTACCTTCAGTACAAATTTTGCGTTCCCAAACTGTCAGGCAGCCCATAAACCATGTCTATTTACTCATCCCCCTGCACAGCCCCTCTTTTTAACCCCTTCTTTGCCTCCTCTCCTGGTTGCTCACAGGTGAACCCCACTTTCCAGCCCTCCGTGTGACCAGCCACCCTGGTGACATTAGAGGAAGCCTGACAGGACTGAAGAGGTAAATGAATGAAAAGGCTGATGCTGCCCTGCAAAGCTGATGGGCAAGAACCAGCAAAGAGGTACCAGCAGTTGGGGCAGCACGTGGGAATGGGCAGGTGAGTGTGGGAACAGCATTGGCCTCTCAGGTCACCAGGATTTTTCTGGAGAGGTGGCCGTGAGGCAAGGAGGAGGACCACAGCCACAGTGTCACCCCAAGCAAGAGCCCCGGTGGCATCTGAGACCCCCAGGAAAACCTTCCCCCAATGTCACCAGCACCACCAGGGTGGTCCCCAGGGTGCCGCTCTGTGTATATTCTTCCTCACCTCTTCCTCACCTTAGCTGCCACCTGCTCGAGGATGCACTGTTCAGTTGGGAAACAGAGAAGGAAACCCAGAGATCTTTAATCCCTTAGATCCCCCAGATCCAGCTTTCCAGATTTTACTCCAGAGCCACAAAGAGCGGGGAGATTTTGGGGGTTATTTTTCTGAGCATGAAAAATAAGGTCCATAAGAAATCTCCTACTCCGAGTCAAGAAATAATCAGCTCTAATGAGCCTTTTGATAAAAACCGCAAAACCAACCAGATCTAGTCCTTTCACAGAATATTGTGGCATAAAATACAATGAATTGCACTTCAAACCACATTTTTCTTTCTTTTTCCTCTCCAAGCCTGTGTTAGGCAAAGTTTTCCCTTGATTTGGATTTCATGAACATGTTCACCTGAACACAACCAAAACCCATTCACGAAACCACAGTCAAGTTCAAAGAGAAGAAAAAGTGGGGAAATTATTAGAAAAATGTTAAAAAACATTGATTTAGGGGGGAGTTGGGTTTTTTTTTTTGTTGTTTCAAAGTGGTGATCTGGTTCTTAAATAGTCCTAAACTGGGAAATGATGAGCTGAAAACAGGTTAAAGCTGAAGTCCAAATAACTGCCAAAAGAAATGCAATGTTTTGTTCAGAAATAGGATAAGGCACCTTTTTCATAGGAACATCTTTTTTTTCCCCAGGTGTGTGTGTGTGGGGGGGAATCCAGCCTTCCTACATATCCAGACTGAATTTGCTCCTGACGTGACTCAGTGGGGTTTTCTGTACCTGTTCGCACAGGCTGGGGCAGGAGCTGTGTTTCCAGCATGTCCTCGCCACCGAAACCCCTGAGCTCCAGCTACGCTTCCCCCCCCCGTCACATCCCCCCAGCCCCGTGTCATCCCCACCGTCTGCATGTGCCCCCCGGCCACAAGCAGCCAGGGTGGGCGACGGCGGCTCTGCCTGGCAGCTGACGCCGGCTCCGGTGACCCCACGGGCCCCCACGCTGCATCCCGTCCCGCATCTGGCCCGCAGCCGGGGCCGGGATGGGTGTTGGATGTGTGCTGGGAGCGGCGCCCAGCACCGCCCGCAGCAATCCTGCCCCGCCAAGGCTTTTCAAGCCCGGGCTGGGACACACAAGCTGCCGGCTGTCAGGCTCGGGGGTGGAAGAATAGCTCTACAGGGTGATTACGCTGAGCTGGGAATCGCCAGCAATATGGTGAGCGGGGCAGGTAGCGGTGCAGCCCCGAGCGAGGCGGCAGATGGGAACCCGGGAGGTGGAAGGGAGCGGGAGCGCAGCAGCTTCCAGCGTGCGGTGGGTCCAGCCCCAGCTTTCCCTGCAACGGGCTTGCAACGGGCTCCCGGGTTGAAGTGCTGTCAGGGAGGATTTGGGGCTGGGTTGGGATTTAGTGAGAGAAACCGCAGGCAGGAGCGGTGGCCGCTGTTGTTGAACCCCCTTCCTGGCTCTCTCTGCATCTCCCGGGGGAGACAACCCCTCTTTTCCCCTCCCAGCCACCCGCACTGATTTTTATTCCAATCTCACTGAACCACCCTCCCTCCGGGTTCGAAGGTGAGCGTCTCCGGTGCCTGGAGCCGCTCTGGCAGCAGTTGCTGGCTGTGAGCAGCATGCGGCGAGAGGCGGGGACGTGCACGGCCACCCACCGCCCCTGGTCACCACCACAGGATGGCATCCCGCACCTCGGCAGGTTGCTCTGTCTGTCCTGGCTGTGCTGATATAACTCCCATCGCTGTTTTGTTTGAGAGCACCCCAGTCTTGCACAACCCCCTCGCAGGGCATGATGCATTTGCAGGGGGTGCGATGCCCGGAGCCCACCTGGAGTCACTCCGTGACCATGCAGAGGTGGCACAGGACCACGGGGGAAACGACGTCTGCAACAAGGGGAACGGCAAAGTGGGAGCTGAAAGTACCAGGAGGTGTCTGTATGGAGGGGGAGAGTCCCAGAGAAATGGAAACGTCAAGGCTTTTTTTCCCCCCTCGGGGTCTGCAGCCTGGCAGAGCCCCATATGGTTACGCCGGGCTGCTCCTGCGAGCAGTTTCTCTTCATATTGTGCAGCTAGTGGATGTAAACAGGCTGTAGTGGGCTGGGAGAGGGATGTTCAGCCCCGCGACCTGAGGAGCTCATGGGGTAGCGGGTACCAGCAGGGCTGGGACATGCCACCCCTTCCCCTGGATGCTCAGCTGGGCTCTTTCACCCTCTGGCAGCCACAGGACTCGGCTCACTGAGGAGCTGGTGGTCCTCGGCTTTTCCCACCTGGGGACAGGGACCTTCTGCAGCTGCAGCTCTTGGGAACAAGCCTTTTCTGAACATCTCCTCCTTCCTCCCAGGGGAGCGTAAGCACAGAGGAAAACCACAGGGTGCAGGGAGCGTGTTTGTGGTAGCAGGGAGAGGGCTGTGTCCCACCCGTGTCTGCCCCTGTCCCGAGGAGTGGAGCGAGAAGAGTTTGGTGGGGGTTTGAGGTCTGTTAAAGGAGGAAAGCAGCACAAGTGAATTCCTCACTGCTAAGAGCTGGCTGCAGAGGAGCTGTGCCTGGTTTTATCGGTCAGTGCAAAACCGAAATGATATAGCTGGCTTTCTGCAAGCTTTGGAAAGGAGCTGGGTTTTTTGTAGCAAGCCCCCAGACATGCTCCCCTCTGGACGTGGTCTCCTCTGAGGAGGTCTGAGTGCCTAATTCCCCACGAAGATGCTGAGGACAGCGGGACATGCCACATCGCCCGGAGGAAGCCCACCACCCTCCAGCTGGAGAGCGTGGGGGCCATGCCTGGGGGGGCCGGGATGGGCAGGGTGCGAGCAGATCGCTGCTGCAGCATCTGCCCATCGCCCACCGCGCTGTCAGAGCCGGCGGGGGGGAGGCCAGCGTCAGCCGGTCCCTGAGAAGCCGGGCTCTCGTTTCCTCCCCAATAGCCATCCATTGGCCGGGCACCAGCTCGTGCTCAAGAGACGCGTATCGGGTGGCCGCGGCTCGCATTATCGGGCGGCTTCCCCGCTCCGTTTCTGTCCATGTGTCCCTGCGACGGAGATCACATTACGGGACCTTCACAAAGCACCAGCCATCTATTATTCAGCTGCCGTATACTTGGCGTGCGGAGCTGAGCCGACCCGGCCTCGCGCCTGCTCGGGCACGGTGGGGCCGTGTCAGCACCCGCGTGGGGGGATGATGCTGTAAATCACCCGCCGTGAATGATGAGGATGCGAGCAGCAGGCTGGCGGAAACCACCCGGAGGTACCTGGCTCCGGTGAAGCTTTATATAGCACGAGCAAAACCCATCCCACGCGTTCCCGTCAGAGGGACCAGCACCTTCCCACCCGCCCCGCTGCAACCTGGGGAACCTCTCACCACGTCGGACCATGGGAGATGGCTCTGACCCCCCAGACCGCTGGGTAGACAGGGGAAAAAGAGCCCGTCAGTGGGATAAACCTCCACCCCGAGAGGCTCCGGGTGCGGGAGAGCCAGGAGGAGGGAGCAGCGAAGGGGCTCTTGGCCGTGGCTCTTTGTTCAGGGCATCGCTCACGTCTCCTGGCTGTCAGCATCGAGGAGCTGGAGACGTTTAGTGAATGAGAAATGCTCAGAAGAGAGCGAAAGAGAATATTTCTGCACTGTTCCCCGGGGAAAAAATTCCCCCTGGGTTGTGTCTTTTGTGGGGAAGTGTTGTTTTGTTGACACCGAAACTGCATTCGGGGTTGGCGGGATAAATCTGCTCGGATGAAATTTCAGTTTGGAAACAAACAGACAAATAAAAAGGAGCAGAGTCAGTGACAATGACGTTCTGCTTTGTTACAGTTAGAATATAATATTTTTATTTTGTTTCCACATCAACTTTGTTCTAATTCATTGAACTTACTTTGCTTTTAAATTTTTCTTCCTTTTTTCAAAGCCCAGTAAAAACACATGCATTATAGCGCTGTCCAGTTGGAATATCCCCTTCAACCCAAACATCGAGCCAGTCTCCCCCTCTCCCTTTCTCCAAATGTTTTACAGGAAAACCCCATCTTAGCCTTTTCCATCAAAGAGATGTTCAGGCGCCTGCACGGCGCTCTGGTTCTCACTGATGCACCTGCAGAATTAAGGGTCCCAAGTAGCAAAGACATAAGAAAGCATCAGCCCTCCGTGCAGGAGTGGGGTTCTGGCAGATATTCCACCAGTGGAATAACATCTCACTGCTTCCCAGTTTACGCCATCCAAGCTTTGGGCACTCTCCGGTTTCCTCCATCTCCCTTTCCATTGGATGCTGGGATGTGGAGAAGGAGAAGAAGATGGAAACACCAGCAGCATACCCGGCTTTGCAAGATTTGAAGTGCTGCTGGAGATCCAAAATCCCTGGGGAGATCAGGAGCCTCCAGATCATCAAGTCTATGGAGAAATACCCACTTTTACCCAACGGTGGTTCCCCAAGGATCTAACAAAAATAGAATCATAGAATCACAAAGCAGTTTGGGTTGGAAGAGACCTTACAGACCATCTAGTTCCAACCCCCCTGCCACGGGCAGGGACACCTTCCACCAGACCAGGTTGCTCCAAGCCCCATCCAACGTGGCCTTGAACACTGCCAGGGAGGGGGCAGCCACAGCTACTCTGGGCAACCTGGGCCAGGGTCTCACCACCCTCACAGCAAAGAATTTCTTCCTAATATCTCATCTCAATCTCCCCTCTTTCAGTTTAAAACCGTTCCCCCTCGTCCTGTCACTCCATGCCCTTGTAAAAAGCCCCTCTCCTGCTTTCCTGTAGCCCCTTCAGGCACTGGAAGGTGCTAGAAGGTCTCCTTGGAGCCTTTTCTTCTCCAGGCTGAACAGCCCCAACTCTCTCAGCCTGCCTTCATAGACCTCCTGCTCTTCTCTCCTGCCTCCAGGGTCCTGGTGGGGCTCGTAGGCTCCATCACCACCCAACTATCCTCTCCCACCCACCTCCTGCTCCAAGGCTCGTGTCCCATGCAGCCCTGTGCTTGCAGAAGGAGCGAGCTGTCCACTCCACGCTGCGCTGCTCAGCTTCCCTGCTCGAGCCTCGCTTGCCCTGCGTTTTATTTCTCAATGGACAAGCTTAACAGAGATGTCTTGGGTTTTTAAAAATAGTTAATATTTAAATATTAATTGAGCCATTAATTACATCTGAGCCCCAGAACAAAACAGCTGTGAATAATTAATGAGAGGGCCTATGGTAAATGCCTCTAATAATTCACAAAGCAACAGAACCAGGTATTTTCAGAGCATTCGATGAGAGGAGAAGCAAGGAAATGCAGGAACGCCGCGGGAAGGGGCTGAAAGGAGAGAGGGAGCGTTATGGGCTGTTTGGTGCTGCTCTCCCAAGGCTTTCTCAGCACTATTCCTCTCCGTAACATCCAGCTACTGGGGAGGGGGTGTCTTTTGTGATTTGTGGTAGGGAAACTGAGTCACGGGGAGGTTGAGTCTTCCCCAGAAGCAGCCTTAGGAAGACAGCCAGGGCTCCTGGCACACTCTCCCACAACTGCATCATCTCAGGTGTTTCGGACCGTGGCTCTCTGTAAAACGCCGCTGGCACAGAGGATGTGCTGCCTGAACACCCTGCGCCGCAAAGGAAACCAGTCCATAAGCAGTAGGGAGGGTTTTGTTCGTGCCCTCCCTTTCCCCTCCTGCAAGATGCTTCAAACACTCACTCTGGAGGCTGCAGTGAGGAAGATGATGCTCTGTAAATACATGCACATACTTTGCAGGGCCTGGTAACGGACCCACATAGGTTATTTGTGCTTAATAACTGTAATTCTTAATTACAGGTGGTTTGAGCCTCAAGTAAGGCCGAGGGCTTCAGCACTGAACACACACAGCCAGACGACAGAGATCCCCCCTCTGCCCCTGGAACTGAGCACCTTAACAGTCCCTTTGTCCCTTGGTTTGTTTGTGCAGGAGAGTCTGACTAACGATCCTGTTCATCCACCAGCTTCTCGCTGTAGCTGGTGAGGGCTTCGAGGCAGAGATACCTCCCGTCCCGTAACCACCTGCGAGCCCCACGTCCCGGAGGCGATCACTGGGTCTCCCCAGGAGGGGACTTGTGGCAGCTGCCCCGGTGAGGCACAGAATCACAACATCAATCAGGTTGGAAGAGCCCTCTGGGATCATCGAGTCCAACCATTGCCCTGACACCACCATGGCAACTAGACCATGGCACTAAGTGCCATGTCCAGTCTTTTCCCAAACCCCTCCAGAGATGGTGACTCCACCACCTCCCTGGGCAGCCCCTTCCAATGGCTAATGACCCTTGCTGAGAAGAAAAATGACCCTTTCTGAGAAGAAAAGCACGTGCTCTGGCAGTGCCTGTCTCTCTCAGTAGCTGGAAACAGCCCAGGCAGCGAGCTTGGACTCACCTGTAGGCATGAACGTTACAAAAGGGGAATCCCACCTCTGCCTCTGCAACAGGCGGCATAGGACAGCCTCTCCTTGCTCTCAGTGGCAGTCAGTAATAATTGCATCACGAGCAGAGAGCAGACCCTTATCTATGTTTTACGATCCCATATTCCAGGTCTCTGCCTTTGAGTAACAACCCCATCCTGGCTCTGTGGTTGATTGACAACCGTTAAACGAGCGCGGGTTGCCATCCTCCTTGCTAGCCCTATGGCTACATGACACACATCCCGCTGTTCCCAAAGCAGCTTCTCTTTGCGAGGGATGAAAATGATACAACTCACCATGTGCTTGAAAACTGTGACCCTCTCAACCAGCCTAACAACCGTGTAATCAGCAAGCATCAGGACCTTCCTAATGAAGCGCTGCCGTCCTCCCCAAGCCACATAAAGCCTTGGCTAAATGTGTCTTTGTTCCTTTTAACAGATGAAAAATTCAGTCGTCTTCCTTAGCTTATTGACCTCCTACAACTACAGGAGAGAAGGAAATGGATCCCTTTCTGTCTCTAATAGCACCACGTTCACAACTTTGTGTTATATAGAGAATAACAAAACAGATTGGAATAATTATTATCAATGTCTACTTCTCTATCTATGCGGATGTAGCGTTTATAAATTAACCAAAAACACTTGCAAATCTGCATAACCAGTTACCCATGTTCCTAATGCTTTCAATTTGTCCTAATAGACATTTAATGAATACTTTATAAAGCCTTAGATGGGGAATTTTAAAATCAATGGTGCTATTTTATTGCTGTTTGTATTATCTTTATTTGGATGGTGTCTTAGCACTCTGATGCCCATCGATTTCAGGCCTTGATCAATGAAACAAGGCTTCAGCTTAAATACACTGAGATGCACAAGAGAAGCTGGGTCTGGGGGTAAAGGGTTCTTTGCTGGGTGAGGCACGGCTGGATTCATGCTCAGACTAAGGGTACTGCCAGGTAATCCTAGATACCACCCTTGCACGGCTCTTCTCTTACCTTGTGGCTCCTACAGCTTCTGGGGTAACAACCAGTGATTATCCTCAAAGCAGCTCTGCTACAGAGGGGGCAATTAGCAGATCTGGGCTCCTGCTTTTGCTCAAGTTGATTCAGTCCCAAGCTGCTAGCGATGCTCGGGTGGTTTATCCCCATTCACATCATGGGCAAGGTCCTAAATACCTCTGACAGCCTCGTGCTAGCGCTAGCTCAGCAGCACTTACGTGTTGTGGCGACAACACAAGACAAGAGGACATAGCCTCAAGCTTCACCAGGGGAGGTTCAGGTTGGACATTAGGAAGCATTTCTTCTCTGCAAGGGTCATTAGCCATTGGAAGGGGCTGCCCAGGGAGGTGGTGGAGTCACCATCTCTGGAGGGGTTTAAGAAAAGCCTGGACATGGCACTTGGTGCCATGGTCTAGTTGCCATGGTGGTGTCAGGGCAATGGTTGGACTCAATGATCCCAGAGGTCTCTTCCAGCCTGATTGATTCTGTGATTCTGTGATTCTGTGATTCTGTGACTATGCCGGCAGCTGATGGATAGAGATGAAGCTTGATGCCTTCTCCCATCACTATCAGCTCATCCAGTCCCATTCCCATCGATTTCCCTTTTCTGGCTCTGGTTCCCTCCAACCTGGCTGAGTGGAGGTGAAGCCTGTAATGAAATGGGTGAGGTCCACAGTAGCACCAGTGCTTTTGTGGATGGGTTTTGGGAAGAGCTGTCTGAGCCAGGAGATTTTTCTCCACATTGTGGAACTTTTTCCTTGGATTTGAAATCAAAACCAAGTTGCAAGGCAATCTGGATTTTTTTTCCCCGTCTGGAGGTGACTGCAAATTTCACTCAGCTGGTCAAGCTGTGAAGATATTGCATGAAGTATGACTGTTTATTACATGATTTATTATGAATTTCCATTTAAAGAATGGCAATATGCAGAATTCAAAGCTCTATTGCGAAAGGTTTGTGCAGCTTTGCTGTTCAGCCCGTCACATCATTCACGCAACAGTTGTGAGCCCTTAAAACCATTTCCTGGCAACTTAGGAGGTGCCCCGGATGGTTTTCAGCAACAGAATTTTGAATTACAGGCTGGAAATCAAGTTTAAACAGCAAAATCAGATCCCCTCTGTTCTCCTTGGCTAGTTCGGGACTACAGGATCTCAGTGTAATGGAGGCACCATAAACCAGAGCTTTGGTCTGGACAGTGTTGGAGTCTGGATGTTTGGTTTTGCTCCCACTGTAGCAGGGAGGTTTCCTTAAGGGTGTGCCTTATATCCCACGTTAAATTGCGTCCTGCACAGCACTGGATCTCTGGGCATGCCAGGCACCATGCATTAAAGCAGTCCTGGTCTTCCTGGTAACCTCATGGCTTAGGAAAGCTGGAAGTGCTGGTGAGTGCAAGAAGCTGCTTCCAGCCTTCCCACAAACCTGCTAATAATGGGGGGAGAGTTTGAGTGTTTTCCCAGGTTTGGCTCCAGCCAGGATGAGCTGGAGAGTTTATTCCCTTTGTTACAAGGCAGATCCTCCAGTGTGTTTGAGTAAAGGGAACTGGATAGTGTCAGCTGGGGAAAAAGGAAAGAAAGACCTTTTTGGAGCTAATACCACCAAACAGGATAGAAAGAGGTGGGTCCCTTCCCACCAGGGCCAGGTAAAAGTTCTCACTCAGCCAACAGAAGCTGCTGCCTGCTGGGACCTGAATCCATGCTCCCCCTTACATTGCAGGAGGTCGTGGTGATGCGTTTTCCTGAGAGATCTGCTTTATTTCGTGTTGATCACTTGAAAATTCACAAGAGTAAGGACTGAAGGGGAGATGTCTCAACCACTGGACTCAAGTCATGGTCACACAAACCCCCACGTGGGTATTGAGTTGTTCCCAGCCAAGTGGAAGAGGTTTCACAGGAGTGGAGAGCTCTGAGCCCCAGGACAGCCTGAGGTCAGGATTTAGCTCAGGCATGAGTGACCTGAGTTTAAGTCCCTTCAGGAAGTGATGGAAATGGTGCTCAAGGCTTCCCCTGGGATATTGAAGCTTTCCATCATGAAAAGATCTTTTCTCACTGTTGCCCTTGTGAAGAGCAGGTACCTAACTCCTGCCACCCATCCGCCCTCCTGTGCTTTCGTGAAACTCATCTGCTTTGCTTGGCCATGCTGGTTTTTACTTGACTTGGGAGGTTTTCAGGTTCAGGTAAGAAAATTCCACATCAGTTAATTTCTGCAGTCTCCCTTCTTCTCTCCCTCTGCAATTCCTTAGTTCAGCCAAGCAGCCGCTCTCTGTAGAGCCCTACCCTGTGTCAGGGCTGTGGCTCAGCTGCACCCCTCGTGCTAATGCATTGCTGAGGGCACTAATTAGGGCTCCCAGGAACTAGTGCACAGCGGGTTCAGCCCATCGCACGTCTGCTGGGCAAGGCCAGAGCTCACACAAGGCTTCGTGTGAGCCCTCCCTGACCTGCGGGCAGCAGCTTTTCCACATGCCTCAGCCTGCTGCTGAGCTCCTTGCTGGCCGCCTGGCTTGTGCAGCTCTCAGTTTGTCCACAAAGTCCCATCGCAGAGATTTCTGCACCTCCTCGTGGGGACCTTTCTGCTCTTGAGTTGCTGATGCCCTTTGGGAACACACGAGCTCCAAGGGCTGGACATCTCCCGCTCAGAGCAGAAAGCTGACGTACCTGGTTAAGGTTCTCCACTGTCCCTGCACATTCTTTGCTCTTCCAGCCCTCTGGACCTATTCCCCCTCCAGCCCTTTTCTGCCTCCTACACGGACATCCAAACATCTTGGAATTCAAAGATCAGCCTCTCTCTCCTGTGCCCTTCCTCTCCAAAGTGCCTGAGGGGCATAGACCAGGTTAATCTGCTGGTTGATAATCTCCCCAGTGGCAGGGGATAAGAAAAGGGACAATATGGGAAGGTCTGTGGGTCAGCCCATGGCCTGGAGGGCTCTTAACCCTTTCCTCCCCTGTGTCCTCCAGGTCCTGCCTGGAAGAATTCTCCTTGTCAGAAAGGACAATGAAGATTTACACACGAAGGTCAAATAAACCATCCCACTCAGATATTCCCCCCACGATGTCCCTCTGAAAAATACTCTCTCCTGTTGGGCTTGTTGGATGCTTTCCTCTCCTGTGGCTGCAGAAGATCTCAGGGCATCCAAAGACATTTGGACACCTGATAGTTCTTGCTGTTTTGGTGGTGAGTCAGAAATCCGTGTCTGTTGTGTGTCCAAGTCTAAGTGCCTGCCGCTGTCGTGGAGATGGCTGTGGACACCTGGCTGAAGCTGGCCTCACCTGGCGTGAGACTTGGTTACCATGATGGTTACCATCATCGCTGAACAGGGCAGCTTGGGAGTAACTTGCGTGTTAGGTGCAAGGACTGAGCCCTTTGCAGATGGGTTTCTGCCAAACTGTGTTGCTTTTCAGCGAAGCAAGCTGTCCTCGCACGGTGTGTGAGCCCCTCCGGGCAAACCCAGGGGAGAGATGCTCCTGTGCCAGGTGGGCAGTCACCTCCGGGTGTTCACCTGACCGCAACGAGGGTGGCCACAGCTGGGGAGGAAAAGCGCTGAGCACCAGCCTCCGAACGGCCAAAGCACGAAGGAGTGCGCTGGGAGTGCTGGTGCCATCTGGGACCAGAAGCGTGGGGTTAAAAATGGGGGGGGTCAGTGCAGTGTGAATCCAGTGTGTGGGACATGGGTCTTCTTTGACCCTGTTCCCCAGGAGATGTGGGGACAAGGGTGCTGTGAACGCACAGACAACTTTTTCTCCTTTGAGAGGAAAAAAACATGCCGATGGGATAGACTTTCCCCGCTTGGGATGTCCCCACTCTCCGGCACCCCGAGGAGCGGGGACACAGCGTGCCCCTGTCACCAGATAGCCTTGCGAGGACCTTGCCCACGTGGGCAACCTGCCAGCCCCATCCCAGGCGGCTGCGGGCACCGGGGAGGGTTTGCTTGCAGAGGGGCATTTACTGCCTGGAAAGCCCGGCTCAACTGCTGCCCAAGTGCCGTTTGGGCTCAGCCCTCCTTTGTCCCCAGAACAAAACCAGGCTGCACCGTGCAGCTGCTGCCACGCTCACGTTGTCAGGGGCTAAACTCGGCTCTTGTTCCCGATGCTGTGCTGACCCTGCTCTCCAGAGCAGCCTGCTCGCCCCTCTCCACCCCTCGACCTGGCTGTAGAGCACCAGGCTGGGCTTTTCCCCCTCTGCTGGTGTGAGAGCAGGGGGAGCAGGGGCACGGGGCAGCGGGGACAAGCCTCTGGGACAGCAGTGACAGCACGCGGGTGAGCCGTGGAGGTTTCTGCAACTGGCAGGCGAGAGACTCGTGCATTCAGACGAGCTTTTCTGCCTGCGGGTCTCCCAGAAGCAAAGCAGTTTCCTCGAGTGGCTTTGACACTTGGAATTAGTCCTTGATTTGCTTTTTTTCTGATTCCCCTTCCCCGCTGCAGGAGGGTCGGGATTAGGGATGCTCAGGGGGGTCAGCGGGGCCATCCCAGATCTCCGCTCCCAGCCCAGCCCCTGGATGCGCTGGGCTGAGTCCCGCTGGCGTCAGAGCCCAGCTCCAGCCCGTGCTCCAGCCCGAAGTCTCTGTAGAAATCGGGGGACTGTGCCCAAATCTCGCCTGGGTCCAGCAGCGTCTCCCAGGGCTGGACCTGGAGGTGCTCTGGAGCCAGAAACAGAGCAGCGAGACCCAAACACGTACAAGCAAAACCCTCCGGATGAGCCTTTGCCAACTCAAAGCGCTGCCTCGAGTGCTGACACGTCCGGGTTTGATGCTGCTCTCGATAGCGCACGTTGACATGTTTTTCATTTCACAACGACTGCTTGAAATGAAACCTGCTGTTTGTGATCGTAAAAATACCACCAGTAGCTGGAAAAAGTTGAAATGGAGAGGATGAGTTTCAAAATTATCTGATAAGCTCATGTTAATCCCTGATGATTTATGTTTAAGCTTTTTTTCATGCACATCTGGCTTTTCTTTTTTATTTTGTTTCGAAATTGACGTTTTTATTCTGTTTAGAAACGGACTTTTTTATTCATGTAGAATAAAAAAATCGTAGAGAGCTTCTCTGAGTGTAAGGGCAATGTCCCAGCCACCCGTGCTGGGCTCCCCAGCTGTTTCCCCACGTAGGGGAGGAGGTGGGGGGAGATTCTTTATTGAAACCCTACCAGTTTGCCTAAGGAATAGAGAATCTGATTACGGTTCAGAGGAACACAAATTGTGTGTGGGGGGGTAAGGCTGAGATAGTTTCGGCGTGAAAATGACCAGGGTGATCTGTCTAGTGAGCACCAGAGCAATGAGTATCGCTCGTGTAAAGATTTCTCCTCTGGTCTGGTTGCAAGGTGGGGTGAATAACCTGGTATTAAAACTACTCAGGAAATCCAAATAGTTTTTACTTTCATCAGATAACCACAAGCTGGCATTTCCTGAGTAATTAAAAAGCCAAACACAAACAATTTCAGAAGAAAGCTAAAAGGAGGTGAGAAAATAAAAAATGTGGGCTGGAGCTCAAAAATTGTAAGTTTTCCAGTAAAGAAAGGAATTTTTAAGGAATCAGGGTGTTTCCCGTGATTTCTGTTTAATCACAAGGGTATTTTTATGAAAATGAAAACAGTAGTGGAAAACTTTTTGTTTCCCACTTATACAATTTCTCTGGGGGCTCAGTTTGGAAATAATCAGCTTTCTGGAGGGAGGACAGGGGGCATTTTGGCTGTCCTTACAGCTGGGGATGGATCCCGAATGCCTGGAGCCAGGTCTAGAGCCCTGGCTGGGAGATTTCGGAGCCAGAAAGGGCACAGAGGGGTTCCCCACCCTGGTGTGCTACCTGGTCTGCGTGGGGTTGTTAAAGCAGCCCCGAGCTGGGGTCAGCGGAAGGCTGGCAGGGGTGCTCTGGGATGGCAGGGGTGCTCTGGGATGGCAGGGGTGCTCTGGTACACGGGATGCTCTGGTACATGGGATGCTCTTGTACATGGGATGCTCTTGTACATGGGGGATGCTCTCGTACGCAGGGATGCTCTTGTATGCAGGGATGCTTTCCTACGTGCAGATGCCCTGGGGGTGCACCAGGGCTGTCTCACATAGACCAGAGCAAAGGTGCTCTGATTTAAACCCCTCAGCCCTGCTCCCACTTCTGGCACCCCACCCATCGAAGGGCTCTCCCTCCTCCCCGCCGGCTTCGCCTCCCTTCCCCCATGGCCCCTTCCTCCCCCCACCAGGAGCTGTGCAAGCCCCGGCTCCTCCGAGGGGTAATTGAAGCAGCACGTAGAGCATATGGCCAAGCAGGGATCCCTGCTGGTGCACCAGCTGTGAACTGGGTGCTGGGAGAGAGTAGGCGGGAGGCTCCCGTCTCCCTGTCTGGCTGCCTCCCCCTGCCCGAGTGGTGGTTCCTCTTAAGGAGGTCTGTGGTTTGGGGTCCCACTGGCTGGCTGGGGGTGGGTGGGGGTACTGGTCCCTGCGTTGCTCTCTTCCCCTTGCCCTCAGGTCTCCCTTGATGGTGTTGCACCTCCCTACACCCCCTGCTCCAGTGATGCACCAGCTCTGCTATGGGACTTGGGGTCCCAGGCGGTGCTGGGGGGCAGCTTGTGTGTTTGATGGGCACCTGTCAGCAGCCACCCAGGAGCCGGTCCCCCTGCACCAGGCTGTTTCCCATCAGAAGACCCTGGCTTGGCAAGTTAACTCGCTCCAGCTGCTGCAGACGCCCTCCTCTGCTCTCACAGCTGGGCCTTGGTCACCCCAAAGTTGTGTCCTTTGCCCTCCCAGGAATCCCTGAGGCAATATGGGGTGCAGGGTCCCAGGGCAGGAGCTGGGGTGGCACTGCTCTGCGGTGGGAGATGTGTCCCTCCGAGGACGGTCCTGCTGCTGCAGCTCAGGTCACCCCTCCTGCCACATGGGCTGAGGTGGTGGTCCTCCATGAAGTCTTTTCACACGACATTGAAGAAGATACCATGTGAGATGTCCAAAGTCCCCTAGTGCCCTTGCATGTCTTCTCAGGTCAGCTGGGGGACTGTCCTGGCTCAGTGAGTTTTTTGCCCCTTCGCTGCTGTGGTACAACTTGACAGCTCCGTGCCTCAAAGACCAGCTTAAGTGGTGGCACTGTGACCCACCCTCACCCCACATCACCCATCGGACCAGGAGCGGGACAACCTTTCACTGCACACGTTGCACCAACCCACAATGTAGCTCAGGCTGGCATTGGAGCTCAGATCAAGTCCAACAGCTGCTGCGATGCTTCCCTTCTGCAGCTCAGTTTCGGCATGAGCCAGACAATGCTGGGGAGATGTCTTGTCCTCAGGAACACTGACCAGGCAGAGAAGATCTGAGCACGGGCCCGTTCTCACCTTGCTCTTCCCCACATAGATTTTTTTTGCCACTTTCTAGCCTGCTGCAGGGCTGGAGCCTTCCTTTCCTATTTTCCAGCAACTAGCTACCATGAGTCACATGCTATCGCGTATCCTCTTGTGTGTCTCCTCAAAGGTCCCCTGTAGAAAAGACTGAATGAGAAATCACTCCACTCCCAGCCTTCCCCCACGCTCCGTGCAACCCTGCAGCCATCTCTCTGTGATGTGGGCTGACAGGGAGAGGGACACCTGAGTGTGAGGGACACGTGGATCTTACGAGCTCTGCAGGACACGCTGGGGAACATCATTCAGAAACATCCCCATGGGGCCACCTCAGACACTGCAAAAGCTGTTATCACAGAATCAGTTTTGGCAGCACAAGAGATTTGCAGAGATGGTGGGAGCTCTGTTGCCAGACTTACCATTTCTGGGACATTAATATAGGTGCTGACCCTGCATGGAGGAGCTTGGGAGGTGGCCACCCTCCAGCGTCCTGCCCTGTCCTCTGCCCCACTTCCCACTCCCCAAATAGCCTTTTGTCTTCAAGGCTGCACCCCTGCCTTAGGTAAGGGCCGGTGGAAGGAGAGCAGCCAACAGCAAGCCCCCAGGTCATGTGATATATGCTTAAACTCACTAGCTAGTGGTGCCATGGCCATGTGGACTATGGGATGGAGGTGAGTGGTCCAAGACATCCAGGAACCAACCCTGGACCACCTGGCTTACAGCATAACTGGGATTCCCTCCAAGGTGGAAACATCTGGGATGGGACATCTCTGGTCTTCAGGATCACACCTCCATGTCCTGTCAAAAGCTGAGGAGGTGAAAAAGGCACCAGTTCCTCCAGCACCTGCCACGTTCATCTTCTAGGATGATCACAGAGCTTCTCCCTCTGGGTGTAAGGACAATGTCCCAGCCACCCATGCTGTGCTCCCAGCTGTTTCCCCATGTAGGGGAGGGGGGCAGGGGGAGACTCTTCATTGAAAGGAAAGGGGCTTCATTTGGACCAATTATTCTCAAACTGAGGTGGAGGAAGCCGTCACTTCAGCGTTTCCCTTTTTTTTCCCCTCCTTTTACATTTGTTGTGTGTGTTTTTTTAACACCCTGGCAATGGCTGAATATCACACAAGTGCCCTGTCAAGAGATATATTCAATAAACACTTGACACCCAAGCTCAGGAATACATGGCCTGTGGCAAACATGAATTATTCAAATGGAAATCAAGATAATTTTGCTTCTAACTCAGAAAACCAAGACTCTCTCTTTCCTTCCTTATTTTTCCTCTCTTTCTCTCCTCATTTTCTTCCTGTTCGTTCTTTCTTTCTTTCTTTTCTGTCTCTTTCTCTTCCTTCCTTCCTTCCTGTTTTCCTTCCTTCATCCATCCTTCCTTCCTTCCTTCCTTCCTTCCTTCCTTCCTTCCTTCCTTTCTTCCTTTCTTTCTTCCTTTCCTTTGCTTTTTCTTATAAATTCTTTCTTTTTCTTTCTTTTTCCCCTCTCTGTCTTGCTGGAAATCCTAACTGCATTAATTTCTAGGGAACTCCCTTTGCTGAATAAACCAAGGTGAGGACCAGAAGGAATCTCCTTTGTATGAGGAGGTAGTCTGCATGTTTGTCCCCTGTGGCTGCTGTAGCCCTTTGGCTAGGGCTGTGGGAGCCCTGTGACCAGGTGCCATGGAGGTGCCATGGCAGCTAGACGTTGGATCATCCAGCCAAAAGCTCACCTCTTGGTCAAACAAGACTTGTTTGGGAGAAGCAGGATGTCACAGCTGGCCTTTGGGTTGCCTTTCCTGCATGACTGGCCTTTCCTCCAGTCAAGTAAGTCTCCTGCCATCTGTGGGAGCTGGTCAGGATGTGGTGGGCTTATGGCGTGAGGGGTTTGGGATGCTGGGGTTGCACGGTCAGAGCTGCCTGGGGATCCCTGCTCTAGAAGGACCTGAGTTGGACTCGTGAGACCAGGGATTGGCAGTAGGCTGAAGACCTGGAAGAGTGTAGAAGAATGGGGCCACAAAGCAGAAATGGTAGTGATGCCAAGGCTAGAGGAGAGGAGGGGACCTCTATTCCCCTTCCTCTCCCTCTCTCATTTCTTAGAAATGTGGTCTCAAGCTGATCAGCACCAGGTGGTACCAAGGGCATTGGCTCATGGCAGCTATTCCCCAGCCTGGGACTAAATGGGACACTGAAGCCCCGTCATTTACTGAGAAGAGCCAGAGGTGACTTTTAGGAAGGCTTTAGAAATGGGAAGCCTTGACCAGAGTCATGGGCAGCAGAGAGGGTTTTTCCTCCCACCACCTGGACGGTCTCTTTCCAGCTGTTCATGGACTTCTCTTCCATAGACTGATTGAGCTTCGGCCTCTCCACTGACTAAAGTCTTGGTGCCGGGAAGCGGTGCTTGCTCAGACGTGGGCTGAGATTCTCCACTGAATCACGGCACAAAAGAGAACTTAAAGAGTCTGTCTCTGCAGGGGAACACACTGGCTTTTGGTGTGGTGCTTTGGCTTACGAAGAAATACAACACGCTTAAGCCCTCCAGGCACACAAGGGACTGTTCAAAATGGCACTTCTGGGTTCTTACAGGCTTCGAGATGTGCAGACACATGTAGCAATGCTGTTCCCACCGGTATCTGCAGTGCTTTAGGAGCCACGGGGCTGCAAGATGGGTCAGAGGAAAAACAATCCCACCAGCAGTCCATGGGGTCTCAGCCAGCAGGTCCTGGCAGACCTTGATAGCAGGTAGGACGATGACGACGCTTTCCATGGCTGCTTTCATCTGCTCAAAGCTGTGAAGTATTTCATGGCTCCCCTTACTCCCTTCCCTGGTAACATCCCTCCTGGGTGGGAGGAGGCTCCAGCCAGCTCCATCCTTCCTTCCTCTGCCTTTCTCCAACCTTGCTGGCAACGCTGGCGCTTCCCTACTCCTGGTGATGGCCGTGGTTACTTGTGAGGTTGGGACTGGCTGTCAGCCAGTCACAGCCCAGCAGCAGGCATCTAATAGCCCCGGCGCCAGCCATTTGAGAGGAGGGAGAATATAGGTCATCAGTGACATCATCTCTCGGAAAGGTGGTGGTGGTGGGGGTGGTAGTTGAGAGGAGAGGGGGAAGCGATCGTTTAAATTTGGAGAGGAGTTAACTGGAAATTTGGGCCATCAGGAGAATAATGGGCCGAGAGGAAGAGATGGGGATATTAATAGAGCTGGTTTCTGTAAGAGCTGGAGCGAGCAGCGAGGGATGGAGAACCACAGAGAGCCTCTGCTTCGGCAGACGTGCGTGTGCCAGAGCAGGCTGGGAGCCCCCGGGGACCTGGGAGCATCAGCCTGGACTCCTGCGTGACCACGCTGTGCAAAACCTCCCTCCGCATCCCGGGACCCCAGCAGCTCTCTCCTCCTTCTCCTCACCCACTGGTCTTCCATCCCCTTTCCACCCCATCCTGACCAGCTGCCCCTGCCTCCCAGCCACAGCAACCACCACCCCGAGTAACCCTCTGAAAAACCAGTGGGTTCGTGGGGACAGGTGTGGAGTTTGGTGTGGGTCCCACTTGCTCCTCTCTGCCCTGCTGCTGGTGCCATCTGAGCCCAACTCCCTCCATCCAAGTTTTGGTTGCGTTTGTAGATTAAGATCCTTGTCAGCCTCTCCCTGCTTGCTCAGTGGGGGCCCAGACAGACTATGGTATCTCCATCCTTGGAGATGTTCAAACCTCACTATACAAAGCCCTGACCAACCTGCTTTAACTGGCCCTACTTCAAACAGGGTTTTGGGCTGGAGACCTCCATGTGTCTCTTACAAATCTGGGACTTTATACCCCTTCAAAGGACAGAGGACCCGCAGACGCCATCCCTTCTGGGACATGACTAGGACATTCTTTTGCAGAGGGCACCGCAGCTCCACCTTGCCTCATCTCCCTCTCTTGATAGACACCCAAGAGGTTACACCTCGGAGCAGGGCCATGCGTCTGGCCGTGTCAGTAAGTGGAAGAGCACTGCCTGATCTGTGGCCACCTCGATTAATTCCCCACCACCCGTGAGTGTCCATGTTGCTGCAGGGTTTGCTGTGCCGTGGCACTGCGATGGAGGAGAGCAGGAGAGGGGCAGTGCTGCCAGCTGAAGGAGATGCAGGAGTTGAATATGTATGAAGAAGGGAGGGAGAAGGGAAGGGGTGTTCCCCTGGTTAAATATTTACCATCCCAGGCGGGTGATGTGATATTTCCTACCCTCTAGGAATTCCTAGGGACTGGCGAGGTTGACCAGAGAGGAACAGGGGCTTTCTCCCAGCCTTATCTGAGCAGCAAAACCTCATCCCCATGCCAGAGGTGTTTGAGGTCCTGGGGGCAGCACCATCCCTGGTAAGGTCCAACCTTTCAGGTGGGACACGGAGGTAGTTGGGGTGGGCTTGGACAGGCTCTAGCAGAGCTGGCCAAAGCAGGGACCTGGGATTTCCTCCTGGCTGGGAGAGGAAGGAGAGCAGTGCTTTATTCCTTGTGGAGGAAAGTCTAACAGGGCAGAGTTTATGAATTCACCTTTCCCTGCTCCTTTTGCAACCAAATAGCTACCGCAGCCACTATGGACTGTCTTCTGGGAGCTCTTTCTTCTTTGGCTGAAGGAGGAGGTCAACCACCTCTTTCCTTTTCTTCATCAGCACCCTCCAGTGACCACCAAACTCTGCATACCAATATCTGCCTTTTGTTCCTGGACCTGGGCAGAGACGGCGTTACAACTGGAGCTGCCCAGACAAGTGGCGTGTGAATCACTTGCGGTGTGTACGCAAGTGCTACCAATATATTTGTTTTCAGGAAAGCAGTGATCACAGAATCACAGAATCAATCAGGTTGGAAGAGACCTCTGGGATCATCGAGTCCAACCATTGCCCTGACACCACCATGGCAACTAGACCATGGCACTAAGTGCCATGGCCAGGCTTTTCTTAAACCCCTCCAGAGATGGTGACTCCACCACCTCCCTGGGCAGCCCCTTCCAATGGCTAATGACCCTTTCTGAGAAGAAATGCTTCCTAATGTCCAACCTGAACCTCCCCTGGTGAAGCTTGAAGCTGTGTCCTCTTGTCCTGTCACTAGTTGCCTGGGAGAAGAGGTCGACTCCCACTCCACTACAACCTCCCTTCAGGTAGTTGTAGACTGCACTAAGGTCACCTCTGAGCCTCCTCTTCTCCAGGCTAAACACCCCCAGCTCCCTCAGCCGTTCCTCGTATGTCAGACCCTCTATACCAATGATACCTACTGTGCTCTTCCTTTGTCTCAGGACCTGGGTCAGTTACTGTGGGTCTTAGTTGCTCTTTGTTGACCCTGATGTAGTTAACTGTGCTCACAGCAAGTTCCCAATGAGCAGTGCTGAATCCCCCAAAAACCGCAGTCATGAGGACAGTCTGGTTGGCAGAGTCAGGACATGCCCAGAAATGCTTCAGTCAGCAGCTTCTCTTGGTAGGGGGGGCATCAGGGTGTCACTTCATCTGTGATATCCAGGTCAGATTGGCCAGGAAAGAATGGAGAAGATTCCCAAGCTGAACAGAAATGCTCATTTGCCTCTTTGCTGCTAGAGGAGTCTTCCTGGTCGCTCCACGGGGCTCGTCTCCTCTTCGGTAGTTTGTTCCTGGCTACTGCATCTCTTTTTTCCAGCTCCTGATTTCATGACATCTCGTGGAGGTAATGTTTTGGGGTCTTTGCTGCTATTCCTCAGCAGTAACTTCAGGAAGGGGGCCAGTACTTGAAGGTCCTGATTGACATGCTGGGCTGTTGAACTGCTTTCTGACTGTAATTAAAGGAGGAGACTTGCTTAGAAAACAGAAGGGAGAAGGTGGGAGCCAGGATCCCCAGCTGGCTGGTGCTCCAGCCCTTTGGTGTCACCCACCCAGCTCCCTGCTCCAGGAGGGAGGAGGGCAGCCAAATCTCGTTCATCCCCTGGATTTTCCTGGTGGTGCAGGTGTACCTGAGACAGTGACATACTGCAGAGGAAGAGTTGCTCTACAGCCCCTGCTCAGAGGCTCTGCCAAATTAACCGTGCTACAAATACACATGGAAAGAGAAAAAGAGGGTGGATATCCCCAGAACCAAGATGGTCCTCAAAGGAGATCACATGAGGTGACTTTGCCTGCTCCTTCAGCATTTCACCAGGCAGCAGGATCCACCTCCTCTGCCAGTGGAGTCCCTTAAAAGAGAGGTCCCCTTACAACCAGGGAAGCCTTGTGCGTGTTTCCCCTTAGTTTTCCAACCAAACTGAGCTGCTGAACGGTGCAAAGGGAACAGCGTGAGCTGGGGCAGATCCCCAAGGCAGGAAACAGGCTTTGCAAGCAGCTGAGCATCTCCCAGTGGTTACTCAACCACTTTGCTGTTCTCCTCTTTGCTTGGGCTAAGAGTCAGTTGTCTTCTTGCAACCAGAGCTGCCAGTGGCGAAAGCTGGAGTGGAAATAGCCAGGAGCCGCGCAGTGTCAACCACAGCTCTTCTGATCAGTTTTTGGGCTGGGCTGCACTGCTGCATGTGGGAACCAGGGCTGGATGGAGCTGTGGTGGGGAGGAGGGACCCTGTATGGCTGTCCCATGGGGGACAATCAAGGAGAAGTGTATGGGGCGGGGGTAAGACCTCTTGTGCATCTCCTCACACTCCTCAGTCAGACCCAGGAGCTTGTCCACCTTGCACACTAGTAACGTAAAAGCTGTAAGAGGCTGGTTTGGGGCTGGGCTGCACAAGCTGGGACCCTTCAATATTTTGGAGTCTTTTGCAGAGCTTTTCCTACTGGATGGCTGAGGAAAACGCTCCCTCCGAGGCACGGGAAGAGAAACTCAGGCTTCTTACATAAAATAAAACTGTTGGTACAGGGGAAGAGCCTCTATTTTCCAGTGGAAAGCACATGTTCCCACAGAACCCAAGCGCACCCTAGAAGTGGGCTAAAACCTGCCCTCCGCAGCCTGCGCGGGCTTAAAACGAGCGTGCTTAGCACCAGTTACACAATGGAAAGGGCTCAGGTACTCGCTGGCTGCAAATACATTTGATACACTGAAAGGGTTGCGGGAGCGGATCAGACGAGGTTCCTTACTCTGCTCAGGCAGCCTATCAAATATTTAACGGGCTGCCATAGGCAATTACATTAGAGGAGATAGTTAAACACCCCCTACCCTAGGGCACCCCCCTGCAATGTAAATCAAACAAATTGGACTCTTTTCACAATTGACACACACGATTTTACTTACTGTAAATAATTTAGTATTAAAAAGTCGAGCTACACTTTGCCCCATCTGAGTTTTTTTTTTCTTTTCTCTCCTGCTCCGCGGAGTTGAGCAGCGTGGACTCGGGGCTCCTAATGCAGCTGATGGAGTGGAGGAATTTTGCTGCCTGGGTGAGCTGTTAAGATTCCCATTTCCTAATGGAAGAAACCACACTCAGGAAACTTGTGAAGTTGCCCATTTAAAACAGGCAGAGATGTTCCCTGCCAGCTAACGAGGGATGGGGAAAATCCCTCCCTCCGGAAGGAGTTTGGTCTATTGCTGGTTGGCATCTCCTGGGGTCGTAGCAATCTCCTATAAAAGTTGGCTGAATGGTTGCACTTTTTAATTAAAAGCTATCTTTCACGATTAGGCTCAGCGGGGTTTTAATAAGGATTTTTACAAGCTGGCTTGCGGCACTGCCCTGCACAGATAAGTCGGTCTCTTACACCTAAAGAGCCAGACCTGTCCATTAAAACACTCTGTGCTATTCAGGCTGAGGAAGAGATCTCAACGCCGTCAGGAGCTATTTCTGTACCCCTCTCCCAGCCTCCAGAAAAACAGGCGTTTTGAAAGTGTGATATTTTGAACCATGACTTGATGGCTTTTTCTAATGCCAGCACAGAACTTGGGCTCTCTCGAGTCCTCTGTAACGCCGCTGTTTGCCACGGAGTTTGCTCTTCTCCCAGGCAACTAGCCATAGGACAAGAGGACACAGCCTCAAGCTTCACCAGGGGGGGTTCAGGTTGGACATGAGGAAGCATTTCTTCTCAGCAAGGGTCATTAGACATTGGAAGGGGCTGCCCAGGGAGGTGGTGGAGTCACCATCTCTGGAGGGGTTTAAGAAAAGCCTGGACATGGCACTTAGTGCCCTGGTCTAGTTGCCATGGTGGTGTCAGGGCAATGGTTGGACTCGATGATCCCAGAGGTCTCTTCCAACCTCATTGATTCTGGGATTCTGTGATTCTGTTTTTGATCTCACACCAAGTTTAAATCAGCACGAGCACCCCGGGAGGGAGAAATGTCCTCCTTGATGCCATGGGCCTCTCTTAGAAGTGAGACAACTTATAGAATTTAGTTTAGTTTCGTTAAAAAGCACTTGGGGCTTGATTTTCTGTTCCTACACTCAAGCAGGCGATTTAAACCATCACCCCATCACCGTGTACGGACCTTGGGCAGGTAGAGCCGCTCACACGTTTCCTGACAAAACCAATTCTCATCAGAAAATGTCAACTCCGATGAGATCGAAGCATTTAATCCCCAAACATCTTAATTTTGATGGACGGCTCCTCCCGAGGGTTTCCGCAGCTGGCGGCGGGTTGTGTCAGAGCTGGCAAGCGGGCAAGCAGGGCCGAGGAAGTGTGGTCCTGGGACAGCAAGGATGCTGCCAGAGGCTGTGCAGAGCCATGGGCAGGGATGGGGATGGCTGCCGGTAGCGGGAACTAGTGGCTGTTTGGGGCTGAAGTGTAAGCCTAAAATTTCCAGTGCAATAGAAATTCACTGGTTTTGGTTGAGTGAGCCGGACCTCTGGTGGCAAGAAAGTGGCAGCGGTGACCTGGGGACAAGGCCATCTCCAGCCAGCACAGCTGTCTGCTGTGCTCCATCCTTCTGCAGAAAGTGCTGTCCCTTTGCCACCGGCTCCTCTCCTGGAGACCTGGAAAGCCACGTCCCCTCCGCTCTGTGTTAGCGCTAGGCTGGAAGCTGTTAATCGCTGCCAGCGGGTTTAATTGGTAGCTAGAGCACACAGACCCCATTAAAGCCCACGAGGGTGCCAAGGGCTCTCGTTCAGGCACAAATGAAGGAGCAATCAAACCCACTTAGGTAATAAAAACAGCTGGAGTCTGGAGGCAACTGCCTGAGGCACCAAACCACATGGCAGGCAGGACAGCCCTCGCAAAAGTCTGCACTGAGTTATCCTTTGACTGAAAACACGGGGATTAGGTGGGGTGTTGCAAGATTTTATTGGTTAGAGGCAGGAAGCCAGACCAAGAAATTATGGGTCATCTTCAAAAGGCAACAGAGAGATGGAGTTTCTTGAACACAGACCTTGCTGGAGAGCGTCTCCAAGGTTATTTTTCCAGTGGGAAACAAGAGCATCTAATGCACTGGCTGTAGATGTCATGACACCCACAATATCCCTGACCTCTTTTCCTAATTTTTCATGCCATGGCAGATAACCACAACATCTGACCGTCACAAGAAGCAACAATACGTGAAGAGCTTTCTGGCTCTTCATTTCTGCACAGGGATTTATCTCAGAGCGGATTCCTGAAGCCACCAGCCAGGCTGCTTGGAAAAGAGGTCTGCTAAACTCTGGTACACAGGGGAATGAAAGGGAGGGAATGCCATTTGCCTCATCTGTGTCTTACCTAATTTTCATAGATGAACACCCAAGACCCAAGGCTAGTTGAGTCTTTGGGCTGGCCTGGGACAGCTCTTCTGCTGCTCCAGCAATTGTTTCCGTGGTTGCAAGTGTGGAAAATGAGATCAGAAACAGCTTTGTGCACTGGAAAAGGTATTTCTGTGCTTCCTGCTGAGCTCGCTAGCCTTGTGCTGTCCTCAGGGTCTGAGTTCAGGTCCTGAGCTTCCTGGAGCTGTGGAAAGCCAGCTGCTGAGCCCCTCGAAGAGACGACTCTCATCTGATTCCCCCCTGCTCCAGCTGACTCTTTGAGTGATGTGCAGAAGAGGAGCGTGCCCAGGTCTAATCCCAGAGCCCCCAACCTCTGGGGCATGTTCTGGGGCAGAGTCTGGAGTCAGTTCCTTGCAGCAAAATGCAGCTTGGCACAAGGTTTGCTTCCTCGGGGAGAGTTAAATCCAGGGCTAGGAACTGAACTGCACTCTCCAACTTTCCTTCTCTGAGCTGCTGAAATGCAGAGTGAGGAGGAAGGAGGTAGAGAAGTCACCAAGAAAAGCCCAGCAAAAGAAAGTGTGAAATACCCTGACCAAAGCTTCTGGCTGTCATGAGAGAGTTAACAAAGCCAGGGGCTGTCAGCTGAAAGGGAGAGAAAGTGCCCAAGTCGCTGCAGAGCACCCAGGAGGGACGATTTCCCTTTGCAATCATTCTGCCTGAGCCTCCATCCTGCAGAAAGCTCCCAGGGAACCTCTCCTCTGCCCATCACCTGATGCTGCAATCTCTCCGCAGCAGCCGAGGGGAGACCGTGACGCAGAGAGCTGTGCTGACAGAGAGCAGAGGGGAAGAGGCTCCAGAGCTCCTGCCTGCTCTTGTCTGTGGGTAGGCAGAGCACCAGCGCTGGCAGGTCACACTGCTGGGCCCCGTGGCCTCTGGCACGTGTAAGGGAGAGGAAGGTCTGCCCGGACCGTGGTGTGTAGGCACTGCCCAGTGGCCCTGTCCCATCTCGCAGGCCACCAGGGCCAGGGCTTTCCTGCTGATGCAGTTCATCCCCCAGGCAGGCTGCTCCAGAGGCAGGATTCAGCCCCTGTGGCCTCTCCTCCATCCCTCTGCACAAGCCACGTGCTACCAAGGTCTAGTTTAGGGATCTGCTCGCTGCAGAAGCATCACTGGTCGGTGGCTGTGCCTGAACCTGGGCAGGAACACACACGGTGATGGCTGCTTTCAAGGCCTCCTGTCACCGAATGGGACCTTTCCCCGTGCATGTCCAGAGCCAAAGAACCATCTTCTGGGGGACACCTCTCAGGTAAGTCTGCGATTAGGTCAGGATTTTCCTTTCCTGGTGACACTTGGTGACCCCGTCTGACCCAAGGTGCCCGGTGAGATCCCCATGAGAAGGGATGTCTGGGAGGATGCTGTGCGTGGGCTCTGCAGAGAAGAGGGGGAGTGGGAGAGGGGCCAGGAAAACAGGTACTAACCCTCGCTCCTAAAACACCTGCACCGTGTAAAATCCTCCTTATGGGCATTGCTGGGGCTGGATTTTCTGGGCTGGATGAACACGCACTGTCCCCTTGAGAAGGCGTTTGCTCTGAGCACGACCAAGCACCCTCCTGTCCTCTATCAACCCCCTGGCCGCCGTCCCCCTCCCCGGCAGGCAGGGGGGTTCCTCCTCCATCAGCCCCCTGCTCTGGGCTGGCAGCGCTGCCACCTCTCACACCTTTCGGCAGGGCTGGGAGCAGCTGGGGGGGTGCGAAGCCCCCCTAATCCAGCATGAAACCACCAAACTTCACCTCCACGCTTCTTTTTGCAGCGACAGGATCTGGGCTTGGTGGCAGGTGGGAATTCACACGGATGGGTAAGAGTGGAGGCAGAAAGACTGTCAGGGAGAGAGAGGCAGCGACGGGCTGGAGAGGGGAGGGAGGAGAGGTTGCAGAGGGACAGACAGAGAGACGTGGGGCCCGTGGGGCACTGCGCTGGCAGAGGGATGGGGGTGCTGGAGCCAGGCAGCTTCGTTGGAAAGGGCAAAAAAAAGTTGGTGAAACTTTTCCTTATTTCATTGTTCTCACGGTTTTTAAGCCAAGGTACTTCGGAGGGAGAGGAGGGGCGTCGGGAAGGCGCCTGTTCACACCCGGGCTCGGGTCTGCTCTGCTCCCCGAATCCCCCCGGGGGAAAGACAGCGGGCAGGGGAGGGGCAGAGCCGTGCCGGTCCGTACCGAGCCGTGCCGGGCCGCGGGACTGCTCGACGGCGGCGTCCCGGGGCCGGAGCGGGGCCCGGCTGTCGCAGCACCGCTCGCCTCCCCCCGCCGCCGGTGCGGGCTGGGGGGACCCCGGAGTGACACCCCCCCATCCCCGCGACGGGGCGGCGGGGGGGACCCCGGAGTGACACCCCCCATCCCCGCGACGGGGCGGCGGGGGGCGCCGGGAGAGCGGCCCGGCGGCGGGGACCCCCGGGGCTATGCAGTGCGGGGAGGGGGGGGGGAGTGAGCCCCGGTTTGAGGGGGCACAACGGGGGAGGGTGAGCCCCGGTTTGTGGGGGGGGGTACAACCGAGGGGGGTGTGAGCTCAGTGCCCGGGGGCGGGCGGTGGGAGGTGCCTCCCCAGAGCCGCCCAATGGGCGGGCGGGGGGGCGGGGGGGCCGGGCTATAATGCCGTCGATGCCGGGCGGTGCAGGCAGACAATACCGCGCCCCCGGAGCCGGGCAGCCCCTGCCCCGCTCCTCTCTCCCACCATGATGTCCATGAACAGCAAGCAGCCGTTCAGCATGCACCCCATCCTGCACGAGCCCAAGTACCCCCACCTGCACAACAGCTCCGACGCCATCCGCAGAGCCTGCCTGCCCGCCCCCCAGGTAAGCCACCCCTCGGGGGGAGGGGTCGGGGGGTCCGACTTCGGGACTTACCTCGGCAGCCGACGGTTTCCGTCTGGGGTTTGGGGTTCTTGAGGGTTTTGGGGGTCCCCCGCCTCCCTCCGGAGGGCTGGGGGCTGTCCGTGCACCGGGGGGGGGGGGGGGGCTCGGAGCGGGCAGGGGGGCTGGGGAAGCCGGGGAAGGTCCGGCCGGGTGGACAGGGACCCCCGCCGGCTCCCCCCCTCTGCGGCTGCCCTCTTTTTTGGGGAGGTCGCCCCAGAGGGACGTGTGGGTGCCCGGGGTCCGGCACCCTGCTCCTGGTCCTTTTATTTAGTGAATATTTAGGTTGAACTCGGTTCATCTTACCTGTCCCAGACGCTGCTGGAGGGGCAGAGTGGGGTCTCCGTAACGCTGCTCTCCTTTAATCCTCTCCCGCTCTTCTGGTTTGTTTTTCCCACTTTTATCCCCCCCGCTCCCCCCTCAATGCAGATCCAGGGCAACATTTTTGCGGGCTTTGACGAGACCTTGCTGCGGGGTGCTGAGGCTCTGGCCGCCGTGGATATAGTGTCGCAGAAAACCCACCCCTTCAAGCCGGATGCCACCTACCACACCATGAGCAGCGTGTCCTGCACTCCTACCTCGTCCTCCGTCCACCTGCACCACCCCTCCGTGCTGACCACGCACCATCCCCACCACCACCACCACCAGCCTGCCCAGGGCCTGGATGGCGAGCTGCTGGACCACCTCAACTCTGCTCTCCCGCTCGGAGGGGTGCCGGGCCCGGACGTGGGCTCCACACCTTCGCACCCTCACTCCCACATGTCGGCCATCAACCACATGGCCCACCACTCCCAGCCTATGAACATGTCCCACCCCCACGGCCTCGCTTCCCACGCTGTCATCTCCGGCCCCGAGACGGAGACGGACCCCCGGGAGCTGGAGTCCTTCGCCGAGCGGTTCAAGCAGCGGAGGATCAAGCTGGGGGTGACCCAGGCGGACGTGGGCTCCGCGTTGGCCAACCTGAAGATCCCGGGGGTGGGCTGCCTTAGCCAAAGCACAATCTGCAGGTTTGAGTCCCTCACCTTGTCCCATAACAACATGGTGGCCCTCAAGCCCATCCTAGAAGCGTGGCTGGAGGAGGCTGAGCGAGCCCAGAGGGAGAAAATGACCAAACCTGAGATCTACACGGCGGGTGACAAGAAACGCAAGCGCACCTCCATCGCTGCCCCCGAAAAGCGCTCGCTGGAGGCCTATTTCGCTGTGCAGCCACGACCCTCCTCGGAGAAAATCGCCGCCATTGCTGAGAAGTTAGACTTGAAGAAGAACGTGGTGCGGGTCTGGTTTTGCAATCAGAGACAGAAGCAGAAAAGGATGAAATTTTCTGCCACCTACTGAAGAAGGGGCTGGGAGAGCAGTGGGGGGGGAGTGCTTGCCCCCCTCAACCGGCCCACTGTGGTCCTGGCCCCCGGCCCCTCCGAAATGGGCAGGGTTTGCGGGGCTGTCAGCTTTTTTTTTTGGTTGTTAAAAAAAAATTTGGAAAAAAAAAAAAAAAGAGGAAAAATAAACCTAAAAAAGGGAAACCTGCCCAAAGCGAAGCGAACAGTTTGGTGCCTGCTCCTCACCCCCGGGCAAAGTGGCCCTGCTGTTGTGACTGGTACAGACTGTTTTTGTAGATAAAACTGGAAAAAAAAGATGGAGAAAAAGGAAAAGACAAAACGAAAGGCCTGGGGGGGAGTTTCGGGGTGCCTGGAGTCAGGGCAGCAGCAGCAAGAGCCTGGCGGGTCTTTGTTGCAGCCCCTCGCCCCTTCCCAGCTCGGCCGGGCAGGCGGGGGCTGCGGCATCGCTCTCTCCTCGGTGCCCGATCCTCTTCTTTTAAAAAAAATTTAAAAAAAAAAGTAAAAGAAAAAATTAAAACAAATAAGAAAGAAAACGAGCTGGACGGCTGTAAATAGGGAGGTGCCGGCCCGTGCTCCCCGCGCTCGCTGCCAGGGTCCCCACGCACCCGCACGCACACACACGCACTTGCATGGTTTTGTTCGCTCTCCCCTGCCCCCAGCAAACCCATCGCATTTTTGCAATAACGTTTCTGTTTCTACCTCATCGGCTAAACTGAAAAAGAGAAAATTAAAAAAAAAAAAAGGGATAAAAAAAAAGAGAAAAAAAATTTAAAAAAGAAAGAAAAAAAAATTGGCACGTCCCTGGAGTCACGGTTTGTTCGGGGAAAAATGGAGATTTATTTTGCTTTGTTTTCACTCAAACTGTTCGATATCCCTATGATTTCACTGTACAAATTCCTACGCTTCGACAATCAAGTCGTTCGGGCTCACAGGAGCGGCGCGGCGGCGGCGGGACCGGCCCGGGGCGGGGGGTGCCCGGGCAGCCCCGGCCCTCCGCGGGGGCGGCTGCCTTCGCAGCTGGTGAACTCTGCACTTTCTAAGGCAAGAATATTCTTTTTTTTCTTTTTTTTTTTTTTTTTTGCTTTGCATATTTAATAGAGAAATTTGCCTCCGTTCCCTTTTTCTTTTTAAATTAAACGAGATTTCGTTTCGCTGTGTGTGTGCTGAATGAAATTTGGTGTCTGTGTACGCTGCAGCATTTCAAATAAATCATGCACGTTTTACCTCACCCTCCTGCCTCCTGGAGTTACTGCGGCCGCCGGGCACGGCTCCGGGGAGCCCCCGGCCCGGGGAGCCCCTGTCCCGGGGCGGCTCCTCCAGCCCATCCCCGCCGCCTCCGGCCGCCGGCTCCCGTCGGGGATGAGGGCTCGACCCTTCCTCCTCCGTGGGGAACGAAACGAAATGAAACGAAAGGCAGGGAAAAGCGGGGCAGAGCTGCCGTGGCCCAGCCCGGGCCGGAGAGGGGGGCTCGCCCCGAGCGAACCCGCCGCGGTTCAGCCCCGCCGGCCGCTCCAGCGGGGTCTGGAACCGGGGAGTGTTTTAGTCCCTTCCCCGCCCGGGACCAGCCCAAACTCGACTTGTTTTGAAGCCCCACGTGTCGCTCCCGGGGTGGGTTTTGCTTTGAAGCCGGGACGATGCTCCCAGGGGCTGAATTCGTTGGCCGGGTCGGGCGGAGCGCAGCCCGCATCGCCCGGGCGGTCCCGCAAACGGCTGCGGGGCCGGGCTGTGCGCCTCGGCCCCGCTCCGCCTCCCCCGGGGGGGTCCCTACAGGCAGCCTCTGCCACCCCCCGACCCTGCCCGGGGTGCGACTTGAGACGGCTGAGAAAGGGACATTTTCTCTGCTCTGCTCTTCCTTGAGTTTCGCCTCCCGCAGCCGCTCGCATCGAAACCTCTCCCGAAACGAGCTCAAGGCTCGGGGCAGGGGGGGAGCAGACCCTCGGGGTGTCCCCTCTGTCCCGGGGGGGCCGCGGAAAAAAGAGGTGATTTTTTTTTGTTTTTTTTTTGTTTGTTTGTTTGTTTTATAACTTATTCGGGGGAAAAAAACATCCAAAGGGGGCGGGCGGCGGAGCGGGGGTGCGGTGCTGCACCTCGGGGCGCTGCACGGGAGGGAGCGGCTCCGACCCCGCACGTTTTACGAGGTGGGGTGGGAATAAAAAATAAAATAACCTGAAAAGAGGGAAAAGTGTGCAGCGCCCGAATTAACGGTCGGAGGAGCCGCTTCACCTGAGAGAGCGGGGCAGGCGCGGCGGTGATGGGCAGAGCCCTGGGTGGGCAGCACCGCGTCCCCCCCGGCCACCCCCCCTGGCCCTATTGCCGGGCCCTTCGCAAACCCCATCCCCGCCTTTGTTCTTTCGCTCCGTTCCTGTTTTTTCCATGAAGCGAAAAGCGCATTTTCATAAATAGACCTTGGCCAAGTGCTGGCGATGAAATTTTAATGAAGGCTGGATGCTGAGTGCTGCCCGGGGGGGCCTTGGAGAATCAGCTCCGCGCAGCATTAGCAGGGCCCTGTTCGCTCTCCCCCTCCCCGCATTTCCCCGGCTCTCCCTCGCAGACATCCCACACTCCGCTCTGCCGCTGCTCCTGCCTCGCTGTGTCCCCCCCCAGTCGCCCCCTCCTCACAGCCGAGAGCCCCAGCCCGGCCCGGGACGCGGCGGGGGGCACCGGGGTGGGTGCCCGGGGTCGGTGCCCGGTGCCGGCGGCTCGCAGGTGCCGCTCCGCCCCCACTCTTAAAAGTTTGCAGCGGCGAGCGATGCAATATTTATCACCCGCGATCATAAAAAGGCGAGTCGGTGTTTCCCAGGCACAAATGCAAAGCGCTTAGGCAAATGCGGGCTCGGCCCGGGAGCTGGAGCGGGGCCGGGCCCGGGGGTCCCCGGCAGACGGGGAGCAAAGCCCCGGGCCCTGGACGGTGCTGCCGGCTGCCAGGTAAGGGGGGGGGTCTGGCCATGGGCTAGAGCAAAGGATGGGGCACCCCTGGACAACACACAGTGGGAGCCATGGCCAGCAGCTCCGACGGCTGGGGAGGGTGGGCAGGGGCTCTGGGAGTGGTGATGAGGCCTGGAGAACTCATCACACATGTGGATCGGGCAGGAGGCGGCCTGGGGATTGATCCTGCTCCTGCTCCTGCTCCTGCTCCTGCTCCTGCTCCTGCTCCTGTTCCAGCAGCGCCCGCTGTGCCCAAGCCAGGTGCGAGGCTCCAGGATGCACAGGGGGGTGGTCCGGGAGGAGGTCAAGAAGGGCCCCTTTTGGCATCCCACCCCCTGCTCCTGAACAGCCACCTCCTGGGCCCAGGTAGGGGAAGAGCCACTGGTCCTTCCTGGCAGAAGATTTGGGAGCCAGGACAGCCCGGGGACAGGTCCCAGCCGCTGTCCCAGGTCTCGGTTTCTGTGTCTGGCTCCTGCTCCTGCTCTCCAAGGTGCCACAGTTGGGGAAAGGTTGGTGGGCAGGGGTGGTGAGGGAGCCCATCTCCAAGGCTGCGGGGCTTCCCTGCTGTCCCTCTTCTGGGGCAGCACATGTGGGTCTCACCTCCAGCACTCGGATCTGGACGGGAAACCTAAAGGGAACCCCAGCCCCTCTGAACCCAGCCTCTGCAGTGGGCTTTGCACAGGGTGAGGCTGGGGGAAAGTCCAGGGCAAGGAGAGCAGGCAGAGCTTTGGAAGAGGGAGGAGAAATACATAGAGGTGTCATGGGCACACGCACAGTCCCTGTTCCTGGAGTCCAAAGGCCACCCCTGAACCATGACCCTACAGCCAAAATAGCATTAAATGAAAGGAATATTGATTGGACTGGACACTCAGCTCTCACCATTGGTTTTTTTTTTATTTGAGGTTTGATCTATGAGCTAGCCTTGAGATGTATCAAACCTGTCACTCTGGCAGCAGGTCCACCTCTAAGGCACCTGCTCACCCACCACTGATGCTGGCCCAGAGCTCAATGAGAGGGTGACGGCCACCCTAGAGGGCTTGGTTCCCAATCTGCCTCCAAGGTGGTGGAATGGATGGGGTGGGCCAGGCCTTCTCCCTTCCCCAGCACTTCAGCCAGGAGATGGTGCATCCTGGGAACTCAAAAGCATCCCACACAGCTAATTCACTAGGAATTTGAGCCTCAATAGAGATGCATTTGGGGTCTCAAAGCAGGGGTGCACAGGTGAGTGTAGACTTCTAGGCTCCAGTTACGGTCAATGGAGAGGAACCAAGGAGTCTACGGTGCAGTTCATCTCTTTCTAACATCGACTCCAGAAGTGGGGCAGATGGATGGTACTCTAGAGGCATCTCACTCACATTAAAGCCTGTAAAGATGCTGAATAACCAGCTCAGATGGAGACATCTGTAAATGGGGACATGACAGCTTAGCAGAGATGAGTCCTACCCCTCGTGCTGCAAAGGCTTCCTGAGGAAAGTCGCCCACCGTTCTGGGCTGCTGAAGCTCTCAGACGTCGGTTCTTGGAGCTCTGCCCAGTGAGCCCTGGGAGCTGGTGCGTGACCCTGCAGCAAGGATCTCTCTTGCAATACAGTTCTTACTTCCCAGCTGTTTAGCTCCATGCCACGCTCTTTTATATATTTTTTCCCTGCTATAAAAGCCAAGACCGTACAAGAATTTGGGCATCTCAGCCCCTTGAGCATATAGATAAAGATCCAGGCCAGTGTGTCCGTGCCACCACCCACCAAAGTGTGCAGCAACATGTTTGAAGTTATCCATGCTCTGCTGAACTTGAGTCTGGTCACTCCAGGCAAATGCAGGAGTGTTTGAAGAGATCTTCAGGGAAGCACTGTCCCTCCTTCATGTTTCAGAATAATTTAGGATGGAGTATGGCTGTAACGCTCCACCAGATCCCTTTCACCTCACTTTCAGCCAACGGTGGCCCCTGAGCTGCAGGATGACAACAAATGGTGCCAGCACAGCTCTTGGGTCAGCACCACATCACAGGGCCAAGGGGCTGATTGCCCCACCAGGAAGGGAAACAAGGCAAAGAGGGTTGTTGAGAGCTGGACTGTCTGGGGACCAGCAGTGGGTCCCATCTCTTCATCCGTGGAGCTTGTAGCTCCTCAAGCAGAGCCTTAAAGGATGTGTGGAATCAGTGAGGTGGCCACCACCACCACCCATCCCCGGGAACAGCAACAGGCATTGCCTGATGCCAGAGGGGGAACTCCTGGTCACTGCAACCAGCCTGTGAACCAGAGGAGGGATACGTGAACCCCCTCGTTCAAATATTACCAGCACGTCACAGCTTTGCACTCAGTTTTAGGTCTGGAGGAGAGAAAATGCTCCATGTTCTTTAAAAGATTCCTGCCTTTGAAAGCCGCGCAGGTAACGGCTGCCCCTGCTGACGGACGCTCTTCTATTATTCTATGTGTTTTAGTGCAGCGCCGAGCCGATGCATTTTTAAAGAGGCCGATGCTTGAAGTAGGCTCTGCTCCACTACGGGGAGAAAGGAGTAAAGCAGTAATTACAGGCTTCAGAGGTGCCCGAGCAGGGAGGAGGACAGCCGGGCTTGAGGGGGAAGCCAGGAAGCAATTAGCTGTCTTTGGAAAGGGTTTGGGAAATGGGGCAGGGTGGTGAACAGGGCAAACCCCCTGGCAGACTGCAGGGCAGGGGAGCAGGCAGGACAATTATCTCCTTCCCCAACTGATCAGCCACTCTTCACAAGTAACAAGTCATAGAATCATAGAATGGTTTGGGTTGGAAGGGACCTTAAATATCATCTAGTTCCAACCCCCTGCCATGGGCAGGGACACCTTCCACCAGACCAGGTTGCTCCCAGCCCCATCCAACCTGGCCTTGAACACTGCCAGGGAGGGGGCAGCCACAGCTTCTCTGGGCAACCTGGGCCAGGGTCTCACCACCCTCACAGCAAAGAATTTCTTCCTAATATCTCATCTCAATCTCCCCTCTTTCAGTTTAAAACCTTTCCCCCTCGTCCTGTCTCTCCATGCCCTTGTAAAAAGCCCCTCTCCCGCTTTCCTGTAGCCCCTTCAGGCACTGGAAGGTGCTAGAAGGTCTCCCCGGAGCCTTCTCTCCTCCAGGCTGAACAGCCCCAACTCTCAGCCTGTCTTCAGTCTGGCCATAGGTTTCCCTCCGTGCTCTTTGCTCTCTGCTACCAAACCCTTCCACCAGCTCGGGGAAGTTGCTGAGGATTTTGGCTGAGCAGGGAGTGCAGGATCGGGCCCCATACCGTATGTTCCCACGGGGCATCAGCTACACCAGGACAAGAAAGGTCCTTCTGCGCTGTTGGGTCACGTCAGGGCATAGCGGTAGGGGTAAGTTGGTGATCTGAGTAGAAGAGAAAACATCTTGGTGTGCAGAGGAGATGCACGGGGAAAGCCTGGGGAGAGCTCACGGGGTGGGGAAGGCTGAGATGGACGGGCTGGGCTGTGTTACTGCAGCCTGACACCCAAGTGTGGGTGAATACTCACAGACCTCAGCTTTTGGTCACCTGGGTATCGCATTCAGCACTGCAGAAATCAGGCCACCTTCCACCCAGTCTGGTCAGAAGAGGGTGGGAGCTCCAGAAAGCAAGAGGAGAAGCTGGTTGACACTCACCCTTGAGATACCTCCTGGTTCGCATTTCCAAGGACCAAATTCCGAGTTTCCTCCTCTAGCTGCCAAAATCAGGAGTTGGGGTGCTCAATCTGCCCGCAGTATGAGCAGCTTTAACACTTGAGTGTGCAAAAACAGAGCTCCACGCTCCACACACTCATCCCAGTGGCAAGAAGGGATCCTGATAAAGCTACAAGTTTGTTGTTTTGGGTTTTTTTTAAACCTATGTTAAAAAAATACTCCCAGAAATTTAATCTGGTGTTTTTCCTATGCAAAGATCAAGGTCTTGATCTCACCAACGCTCACCTACAGGAACAGCCCTCTGCTTGCCAGCAGTCCTACTGAAGCCCTGTTGGAATAGTCCCTCATTTTTTAGCCATAAGCTCTGAGGAAGGGCTGTGGGATTCGGATCGTTGGGTGGATCAGAGAGTAGGGAAGCTCACACGGGATTTCAGAAACTTTGGGATACTGGAGATGGAGAGATCAGAGATAAAAAATCTATATTTCATCTGCAGCCTCTCACCAATATTTCCAGCAGCTGGAGGAAGATAAGAGCTCTCTGAGAAATATGAAAATGTCAACTAAGAACTATGTTTTATTTATACCAGGCAAGGAAGGTATTTGTTTTGCACAAGGGAAAAAGCATGTGTGTTTAGAAAACCTTGTTCAACTATTCTGTGACCACCCAGCTGCTACCTGTGACTCAGAGGGAGTTTGTTTCGCAGAGCTGCTTTCAGTGACGTACACTGCAACCCTTGTCTCAAGCCAGTCGGCAGAAGCTCTGCCCCATTCATCACCAGCTCCAGGACAGCACTTCCCAGCCTCGCTGCACATTACTGTTGGCCAAATAGTGGAGCAAAACCATGTTTGCATCTTCCATCAAACAGAGCACCCAACTCAAGGAGGAAACGCCTGTTGGCCTTGTAGCATGACGGAGGAGGATCCACCACACATGTTCGTCCACTCTGGATCTTGTGATTTATCAGTCTTGTGATTTAGCTCCTAACACCAGGATTAACATTCAGTGCAGAGTTTTTCCTGTCGTTTATCAATATTTGCACTACGTACCCCGGGGTCCCAGGTGAGATCAGCATTCAGGATTAGGAATGACAGGATTAGGAATGACATTCCTAATCTGAATGTCCTAATGACATTCAGATTAGGAATGACAAATTCATTGTCCCATTTTTAGCCATGCGCTGCCAACACTAGAACATGAATGTAGGGCTGGGTCCGGGTCCCACTGGTGGTAGGGGAGGTTTGGGGCAGGAGTGACACTTCCAGGCAGTCACCAAAATCAGTCGATATCATTTCGAAGGCCCCTTTCCTCACTCTGAGTCACACCACGAGTGAATCTGTTCCCTGTCACACCTGCCTTTCCACTTTCTTTCTTCCCCCTTCATCTTTTCCCTCCACCCCCTCCATCATCCCTTCTCCTCTTCCCTCCTCCCTCTCTCTTCCCAGAGTTGCTGCCCTTGTCTTTGCCCAGGTTTCTCCCTCGCAGGCTGCTCCGCTCAGCACCTCTTAGGTACCGTTTCAGCACGATGCCTCCCTCCTGCAGCCGGCATATGGGAGTGCTGACGACCTCCGGGCTCTTGCATGGATTTTTTCTTACCCTAGCCGGGCTGCTCGGTTCAGATCTAAGTGAGCTTTTCAAGCGTGCTGCCTGTATGTCTTTATTAACAGACACAGCTTAAGGAGGGGGGTTGGGGTGGGGGGGGACGGATCAGCTCTAGACACTCTCTGTAGCCGAAACCATGGGAATCTTCTGCTCTACAACTGTTCACCGCCCCCAACAGCTGCGCGGTACAGCCAGCCGCGTCAGCGGGACACGGGGTCAGTCCTCTGGCCGTGACTAATTCAGCAGCCCCTCTGCTGCTGTCTCCTCTGGTGTAAAGGCAGGTGGGCAGACAGGGACATGTCCCCATGGGGTGCGAAGCAGCCGGGGCGGAGGGGAGCCGTGGGCATGCTGATGGAGATGCTGAGCTGTATTCCCTGTGGCTCGTGAAGGAGCCCAGCTCTGCTGAGAGACAGGGGATGAAGAGTGGTCAGTCTGTTCAGGATACCAGCTTGTGAGGTATAGGTTTCCCTCGGGAAACTTTAGCCCTGGGTGAAATTTTGTTCTTGGCTCCCTTGAAATCACAGAATGACAGAATCAATCAGGTTGGAAGAGCCCTCTGGGATCATCAAGTCCAACCATTGCCCTGACACCACCATGGCAACTAGACCAGGGCACTAAGTGCCATGGCCAGGCTTTTCTTAAACCCCTCCAGAGATGGTGACTCCACCACCTCCCTGGGTAGCCCCTTCCAATGGCTAATGACCCTTGCTGAGAAGAAATTCTTCCTAATGTCCAACCTGAACCTCCCCTGGCAAAGCTTGAGGCTGTGTCCTCTTGTCCTATCGCTGGTTGCCTGGGAGAAGAGGCCGACTCCCACTGCGCTACACCCTCCCTTCAGGCAGTTGTAGACTGCACTAAGGTCACCTCTGAGCCTCCTCTTCTCCAGGCTAAACACCCCCAGCTCCCTCAGCCATTCCTCATAGGTCAGACCCTCCAGACTCTTCACCAGCTTGGTTGCCCTCCTCTGGACTCGCTCCAACACCTCAACATCTTTCTTGAAGTGCGGGGCCCAGAAAATCAAGGCAATCGTTCCAGGCGGTGCTGACAATGGCAAAAGCCAAATCTCTGGGCATCCCTCTGCCTGTCGCTGAGATGTGCAGCCATCCCTGCAGTGCAGACCCTGGGAGCAGGGGGGGAGCAGGCTCCCAGTGCCTGGGCACCAACCCCCAGCCTTGGCTTCTTGCAGGAGTTGCCAGGAGCTAGTAGTGACTGCAAGTGATCAGAGAAGCCGTCTTGCCTTTCACCAGAAAGCTGGTGTCCCGTCAAAACCACACGCTGACCAGCACGGTGCTGCACCAGCCAGGACACTCAGACACAATTATAGGCTTGTTGCTGTGATGTACCGACCCTCAAGTCCTGGCCAAAGGCTCTTGACCTTCTGCCACCCCAAATCGACCTGCAATCCAGTTTAGACATCATGTTTTCCTTCGCTCCCTGTCTGGAAGGGTGCTGTTCAGCAGCTGCCGTGCCCTGCACCAGAAGCGGCTGCATTAAGGGCTCCTCTGGCTGATCTTTGCCGTGATGGCTGTGCATCCCCCTGTGAATGACTGGCTGTTGTGAGGTACCGACTGAGCCAGCCACATGCTTCATAACGTCAATTGTAGTTCAGTGTTAATTATTTATGATAAAACTTCATAATGTGTTGTTAAATGGGCTGCAGGATATTTGGGTTAAATTAAGGAAACCTTAAAGCTCCCTCTGTAGGGCCTTGCTCTTTGGGGCTTGCTGAGACCAAAGGTTCAGTTAAAGCTTAGGAGCTGTGGCCTCTGCCTACGGCCTCCGATTATTGCAATCACAGGAGCATGGAGATCAGTTCGATAGCTCAGCTGTAACTGCTGTGCCAGGGGATGGCTGCTGTGCTTTCGAAAAGCAGAGCGAGGTACCGTAGCACTGAGGTGTTTAATGAGACCCTACACCCCAAAGCTGCATGGGGAACTTGAACCTAAGCAGGGGCTCAAGGCCAGCTCCCCTGCTTCCGCCTTTGCCTTAACTCTGTTTTTTGGGTTTTCGCTGGGGCTGCACCGTAGCAGGACAACATGTTTCATCACTCCCTTGGTGACTCCTGACTTCACCAGCCTTTTGCAGGATGCATAGATGGGCCAGTTTGCTCCCAGCCTCTCTCCTCTTCCTCATCCATGGGCAGATGCACTGGATTATATGGAATCACAGAATCACAGAACGGTTTGGGAGGGACCTTAAAGATCATCTAGTCCCAACCACCCTGCCACAGGCAGGGACACCTTCCACCAGACCAGGTTGCTCCAAGCCCCATCCAACCTGGCCTTGAACCTGCCAGGGAGGGGGCAGCCACAGCTTCTTTGGGCAACCTGGGCCAGGGTCTCACCACCCTCACAGCAAAGAATTTCTTCCTAAGATCTCATCTCAATCTCCCCTCTTTCAGTTTAAAACCGTTCCCCCTCATCCTATCACTCGTAGGGTGATCACTCGTCCCTATCACAAGAGGGACTTGTCAAAAGCCCCTCTCCAGCTTTCCTGTTAGCCCCTTCAGGCACTGGAAGGTGCTAGAAGGTCTCCCCCGGAGCCTTCTCTTCTCCAGGCTGAACTCTCTCAGCCTGTCTCCATAGCAGAGGTGCTCCAACCCTCTGAGCATCTTCGTGGCCTCCTCTGGGCTCACTCTAACAGCTTCATGTCCTTCTTTACTCTCACCTGATCAAGTGCTTCCCAGCAAATGGTTAAGGAGCTTCTTGCGGGCCTGTAGCTCCATTCGTTTGTTAATGGTGCTTTGCTCACTGATGGGTCAGACCATGACGTTCCAGCTCCCTGCCTGGAAAGGGGCCAAAGCCACAAAGTCTTCTCAGGGTGGCTGGGTGAATGCACCTTCCATCGATCCTCCTGCAAACCGGGCCATGCACAAGTGCTCCCTCTGCTCACTGGAAAGCCTGTGGGGATGCAAATGAAAACAGCAGCGAGCCCCATGGTGGGCTTTACTTCTGCAAATACCCACACGTTTTCACAGTGGCCTATTTGCTCTAACAGAGAGCACCATATCTAGACTTGTCTTTAGGCTACCCTAAAGCCTCCAGTGGGCAACCATCTGCACTGAAAACCTTGTCTCAGCCCCACAGCCCCCTCCATGTTGAGCACCTTCATGGGGTTTTGCTTTTCCCCCTGTTTGTCCCCTGGTCCTGCTGTCTGTTCAGTACTTGTGCAGCCGTGTGAGGCTCAAACAGAGGAGATGCTCTGGTAGCTGTCCCAAATTCCCTGCATCCCTCATCTTCTCTCCACAGCCCACAGCTGAGCACAAACTCATCTGATGAGAAGAGTAACTCCTAGATGGTCATGACCTCATACCCAGGTCTGCAATCGTAGAGTTGTCAGTGTTTGTGCTTGTGGATCCTCAGCAAGACGTGGTGTTACCACAGGACCAAACCTGGCTGGGGACACAGAAATAACCCCCCACCTGTATGGCACTTTCTGTGATGGCTACAGCAATCCACAGAGATTTTCAGATGCTCTAGATGGACTTTTTTTGAAGCCTCGTTAAAGAAGCCGATTGACACAACTCTGACAGAAGAGGCATTTTGAACTCTTACCTGAGTATCCCCTTCGGCCATGCTATTTCTTCCCATTCTCCCACCATTTATTACTAATGTATTGTATCGACATGGCTTGCTCTACTGCTCATGAATCAGGGAACATCTCTCTCCCTTGACTGATGGATCAATGTCCTTCCAGACCAACTTTCACACCTTCAATTTTTGCCAGCCTTGCTGTTTCCCTGCTCCTTCTACTGCCAAGAAAAACCCTTGATTAGTAGAAGTTTGGGTCTACACCATGAGATGAATCCTCCTATGTGCAGGTGAGAACATCTTCTGCAAGATGCACAGATAACAGACTGGGCAGGGTGATGAACTCGCCTGTGGGGTCACTACAGTGTCTGCTGGTGTCCCTATCCCACAGTGATGCCCACATGCCCACCTTCCCCACTTCTTGTTGGGCCGTTTGACACTGGAACCATCAGCAATTAGACAGCTGACCCCAGCTATCCCTGGTTTATGACATATATGAAATTGCAGACATAGTAGGAGCAAACCTAAACAAGTTATCACCTCTTCTGCTGTTGCTAGAGTACTCGCACCCAATGCATCAACTCTCACCACAGCTACTAACTGCAAAAAATCCCTGTAGGAGATGGGCATGGTTATCACCAACAGACTGCCCCGCAATGCCCAGGGCCAGCTACTTAAATTGTCCAATAGAGTTGAGCACTCAACTGCCTGAGCACCAAAGCTTCTGGGAATAACAACACCCCAGAAGCATGGGCAGATAGGTCCCAGTGGTGAGGTCTCGGTGTTGAACCAGCCACGAGTCTAGTTATTATCAGACAAGAGCCTCTCTAGATCATCTGTGCTCCCTTTGTCCATCAGCCTTCATGCACTTCCCGCAAGGACAAGGTCCCTTTTGTGCGTGGCACCGTATTTTCATCTCAAGTAGCCTCACGGTGCAAAGACAGTATCTTCTGACAGGCCATAAATATAAATAAGCCAGTTGCAGAATGATGATCCTTTGGTGTTACCACGTTTATCTAGCAGATAACTTCAGGCCATCCCTGTGAAAACCTCTGTTCAGCTCTGCTTCAGCTGTTTTTTACCTTGGGCATCTATCCAACGGTGGGTGCATGGAGGAGAGGGCTCAGGATGATCGACAAGGAGTTGCTTTCTGCTCCCAACACAGCCTTCCACTCCAGCTTGCTCCTTAAAAACAACCAGCACCTGAAAAGTGAGCGCAGATACAGAGAATACAAGAATCCACTTAAAACAAAGCAGGAGGGAGTCCGGAACGAGTGACTGTGCATTTTGCAGGGAATGGAAGTGCAGCTTGCCTCTGCGCCAAGCCTTGATGGCTTCATTCTGCCTCGTAAGGCTCTTAGCTCCTGTGGGCTGGAGCCAGCCTCCCCCTGAGGGCCGGAGAGGGAGGAAGGTGGCTTTCTGCAAGACACTCCAAATATTTAACTCAGTAAAAAACTCTCCAGTTCAGGGGTCTACATTCTGCTGTAGGTTATCAAGGCAGTAGGTGCTAATTGCCCTTGGAGGGATCCAGGTGAAGCTAAACATTGCCAAAAGCAAATACCTCACCAGTGCTCCCAGTCCCACTGCAAAAGCACAGTCACTGCCTCCATATTAACTTTTTATGGAAATAATAAAGAATCTAGCAAACATTTCCATACAAAGATCTTCTGCCTTCGTGGCTCCCTTTGCTAAAATCCTCATTAGATAGCAATTTTCTCTGATGGCCTTAATTCATCAGCTCTGAAACCTTCCCGTGAATAAAAGGAGATCTTCAGGAGTATGATGCCAGGGGATGAGAGCTGGACATGGGGAGTGCTGGGGCATTTGAGCTGCTAGGTTTAATTACTGCACGGTGTCCCAAATCAGGGTACTTGTTGGTCCCAGGCAGTCTTGGGGTGAAAGCAGCCCCCTGAAATCACCCTGCTATCCCCTTCCCCACTGCAGCTCCGGGGGGTGGAATGTACTCCTAGAGATGTGTCTTCAGCATGTCTACATCACTGAGACCACAGTTTCCACCACCAAGCCTGAGCCGAGCTGCGGATTGAGGTTGCAGTGTCAGGAAGAAAAGCATAGTCATGGAGGCTGCCCCAGAGGTGGCCAGTGCAGGAGGAGATTTGTGGTTGTGCCAGCTGTGTCCAAGCCTGTCGAATAAGCTCTGTCACTTCCCCTTATCACAGACATGCTCCTGGTCCAGCATCTGAAGTCCTGGTTTATCCCTCTTAATCATGAACCTCAAAAGATATGGATAATTGGGGAAGGAAAGGCAAGGCAAAAAGCATCCTCAGACCACTGCCACAAGGGCTCCTGTCTTCACCCTTGCCTAGAAGAGGGTGGGGGCCTGGGCAGTTGCCCATCAGTGCTTCCATGGTGGACAAACCTTTCCCTCAATCCCCCACCTCAGTGCAAGAGGACAAAATCCTGGCAATATTTGAGCACCTCCAAGCCCAGCACAGCCCTATCCAACAGGGACACCTTCTTCTCTTACCATGCCCAACTTCAGGCCTCTCCTGGCTCCTTCCTACTGCATATATTTGTGTGCCCTCTGGAAGAGGAGCTCAGAATATGGGCAAAGACAGCACAGAAGCTCTGGTTGGAGAGCAGCAAATGCAACTGGTCCAGCACAGCCCCATATCAATTTTCGATGTGCATCACTGCAGCAAAGGAAGAAAAAATGCTCCCACTGACAGTGTCAGCCTCTTCTGGTTTTGGAGGGCTCTTTCCTTTCTTTTTCTCTTGCATTTTTTTTCCTCAAGCTTTTCTCTTCCCCCCCCCTTTTTTTTTTCTTTTTTCTTTTTTTTTCCCTTACCCCTCCCACCCCCCTTTGCAGCCTCTGTTCTTCATCCATTATTTAGGCTTTTCTGACTGTAACAGCAACATTCGCCTTGTATACCTTGTGTGGGGTTTAAAATATAGATAAAAGCAGAAGGTCGGACTTGAAACACAGATTCTGACGGTTGCTGCTGACTTTGTCTGGAAGCTACAAAATCTGGAGCTGTCTGTGCCCAGTGATGGTATTGGTACTGTTGGGGTTTTGTTGTTTTTTTTTTTTCCCTCTGGTTGATATTCCTGCAAACTGTCTGGGTATTTGATGTTTTCATTCAGCCTTTCAGTTTCTAAAAGTTCTGGGGCCTGGCTGGCTTCAGGACAGGAGAGTTGGGCTCATGCGACTGTTGCTTCAAGGCTACAGGTCTAATCTTGACCCAGCATGGCAATGCCTGCAAATGCCTGCTGCTCCCCTGTCCGAAATGAGCTGGGGAGGAACAGGCAGGTGTCTCCATCCAGGATCCAGCAGACTCTAATTGGCACCTCCGGTAGGAGATCCAACAAAGCTAAGGACTTTCCCTTTCAATTATAAATGCCCACGTTTCTTTGATGTCTGCTTTCTTTAGCCGCCAAAGCAATCGGGTTTAGAGGACAAATGTTTGTGGGAAACAAATTTCAAAGTCAATGATGTGTGAACAGTCCCCGAAAACATACTTTCTATGTGAACAGGCAACAGGGCAGCCAGGGCATCCTTCCAACCAGGAGACAGAGATGCACCATGTGGTATAGCTGACCAATTGCAAATGAACTCCAATTTTGAATATTCATGACGGATCCAAAGACCTGCTAATGAGACTGAGTACAAGGAAGTTGCTCACCAGTTAGGGACATTCCTCAAGCGTAGAAAAAGGGATAAAAGCCAGTGAACAAGACGTGATTATACGTTATTCACCAAGGCTTGCAGTTCAGAAATGTACAGCACATACTGTTAGGAACCAGAATGTCCATCTTCCCTGGGCATAATATCTTAAAGTTACTTGTACCTAATTCCTTTATTCACTTTACCAATGACTGAATGCAAAAGCCTCATGGAAGACATCAGTCCTACAGAAGGCTCTCAGTGAAGAGGCTCCATCTTTTGATGGCTAAGAGGGGTTCTAGGGAAGAAATCACCTCGTAAGCCTGATCAGATGTCACAGCACTGAGCAACTTCTAAGGGCAAGAACAGCCCATCAGCAGCAGGGACCAGCCAAAGGAAGAGCTGCAGTTAAAACAGAAAATACTGGTTTGCTGGATAAACTTAGTGAGAGAGGGGTGTGCAAACCCTCAGCTGGGCTGCTGGTAAGTAGTAGATGTTTGGCTGCTTGGTCTTTGAGGCATTGCTGCTTCTCTGAGATGGGGCAGCAGGTGAAGGTGATCTTCAAAAAAGGTGTTCATTTTTATAGAATCATAGAATCATAGAATGGTTTGGGTTGGAAGGGACCTTAAAGATCATCTAGTCCCAACCCCCCTGCCACGGACAGGGACACCTTCCTCTAGACCAGGTTGCTCCAAGCCCCATCCAACCTGGCCTTAAACACTGCCAGGGAGGGGGCAGCCACAGCTTCTCTGGGCAACCTGGGCCAGTGTTTTCATGTCAGTGAGATCCATGCAGGTAGAGGAACACCCTGAATAAGGGTAGGAAATGCTCCCAGGAATGCCTGGACTGCCATTTTAAATGAAGACACTGATGGAGGAATGCCAGCCGTGCCAGCCAGCATTTACCAGGAGCAGGGCAGGAGGGTGATATCCCGGGTTTTGTCTGCTGGGAGGTTAACGAGATGTGTTCTCACTCTGCACAGAGCATTTACAGAGAACAAAGGGACTGGCTCGCTTAAAAACAGACCCAAGACTTCCAGTCACCAGCCAAAACAGGAGCTCTCTCAAGAGCTGTCTCTCTCCACGACCAAGGCCCACACCCTTCATTATCGCTATCAGTTGGCTTCGGCAGCGCTTGACCTTGCAGGGGTCTGCAGCTTAGGTGCAGTTTCAGCCTGCTGTGTGCCAGCAATCATGTAATAGAGCCAGATATTTTAATGGCAGGTATTGTTGAGACGTCTCCATAGCCCATCTGGCGCTCTCAAAATAACTTTTTTTCACTCTAGCCCAAGGGAGACTGTATCTGTCAGGATAAGGCTGGCTGTGGTTTACTCCCAGGCACTGTCCTTATCCAAACAGAATTTGGAAGGAAACAGAGAAAGACTCATCAACTTTGGATGATATGGGGCACCACCCAGTGAGACTACAGCAGTTGGGGTGAGTGAAAAATGCTGTGCAGCCTTGTCCCTCGAAGCTAGGACACTTGTGTCTGAAATACATCATTCAGCACTCTCTGAAAGTCAAATTGTGCAGTAGATGGGCAATATTTGGGGCACGGATCAGTCTGTGCTGTGTGGTTATGGCAGCTCTGGGCATGGGTATCCCCAAGACCAGCAGCTGCTGATGAGCTGGCATCTCTGGATTGGGGGACCACAACAGCACTACATGGATTGAAATTGGCCAGTTATGGGTTTATGGGGCCTTCAGAAACAGCATTGAGGAGCATCTCTAAAGTCCTTGAGGTGATACCCTTAATAATTCATCAACAGGTTGGCCAAGCCAGGTCCACAATTTGCTCTTCCCAGGATCTTAAACATGGAAAGGAAATACAGAAATAAGACTTCCAATAAATGGAGGAATCACAGCACTGCTAATCAGAGCTGATTAAACTGACATCATTAAACTCAGAAAGTTTTGCGCTAGGAGTATGGGACTCTTTTTATCTATACAAATGTCTCCCTTCAAATCTTACTAAATTCCTGGCCTCAGTGGCAGGCTGGCACTGAATAATTTCCATTTTTAAAGTGCCTTCTTTCCACCGATGTTCAGTACATTTGGGAATCCGTTTCCATTCTGATGCTTTGAACGTTCGCTTCCTGACACCTAAAGCTAGGTGACTATCCCCATGCTTGCATACTGAAATATAAAAATCACCGAATATCCTACTGCTCCTGACGAGGTTGACGAGAACTGCAGGTCCCCAGAGCTTGGGGAAAGGAACCTAGAATTTTTACCAAGAGAACTTTCCTCTGGGTTTTGGTGACAAAAGTCCAATGTCCCAAGTGCAGCCTCATACTTTTCTACTGCTCCTGATCCTGACAGATATGAGTGCTCAGTGCTCCTGCTGATGGCTGTGGGCACTGAAGACACCCCAGTTTTCCAAGATCAGGTCCTCTGCGTGCAATAATCTCTCAGTTACTTTTGTTTTCCTCCACCGGTACTGTCCATTTTGCCTTTGGCAAGCGTTGATTTTCCGCAATTCCCTGAAGCCCTTCTGAAGCAGCTGCCAACACGGCTCCCTCGTGGGCCACTTCTTTTATTTGTTGAACAAAAGAATCATCAACATTGTCTTCAGTGATGTTTGGTGAGTGGGGTCTGGGACTAGGATGCCGGGCTCCCTCTCCTGGCTGACGGATCAAAAGGAATAGCTGAGAAGTCCCCGTACTTCGCAAATCGGAATTGCCGGGCTCTGGCTGCGGAAGGACGAGCCCTTCCAGATGTTTGGCAGACTCGCAGATTTCGACATCTTTCCTCCCCATGCAATGTGTTGGGAAAAATTCAGGTGGAACATTTTGGAGAGAGGTATTAATTATCCGTGTGCCGAGCCTGCTTCCCCTCTTCTCTCTTCTATCGCTATCAGCAAACAGATCCCGATGGGAAAATAGCACTGGGGGTCTCTGCAGGAAATCCATGGTTGTCTCTTGCTGTCATTTATGGGTGAAATGCTACTCCATGGGGAACGTGTGGAAAAGGACACCCACATGTTGCCTGTCCTGGTTTGTCAAGGAAGAGAAACCTCCCACTTTTCTTCAAAGAAAGAGAGTTAATTTTTCTCTCCGTGCCTGCCTGATATCACACCAGCTCTCACGTGCACAGGCAAAAAGTGAGCAGACCACAGGTTGGGATGAAGGTTCTGGATCAGCCTATCATGAAATGTGGCCAGTGAAGGTCAGGCCAATGTAGCCCCGATGGGTGCTGAAGGGCTCGTGGGTGGTTACACCAGAGATGTCTGTAGGACCAGCATGTCCTGATAAGAGGCAATAAGCAGCACTGGGGGCTCACAGCAGGAGAGCCAGGACCTCAGCCAGCTCAAACACTCAAGATCAGTGTGACAACAGAGGTAGTAGACACAGATTAATTCCATGAGACCATTAAATATCTCCAGCTGACCTTTGCCGTTTTCAAATCAGGACTATCTTCCTCTCTCTTCAGCAATATGTAGTGGTCCAGCACATGCTGCAGACTCGGTAAGTCTGGTTTTAGTCTTGAGCTGGGATCCTACAGCAATTTGAACTGAGAAGCTCACTGCTCCACATATACACTGCAGGGTAAAAGCACTGATGTCTTTTGAAATGGCATTGTGAGACTGGTGCGTGGATCCTGTTGCACCCTCTGTGACCAAATGTGTACCACAAACCCAATTTTTAAAATTCAAGAAGCCCTGGAAAACATTTAGTCTCCCCACAATGCAATGACGTGACCCTCTAGGTTGGTTCAGGTCTAGGGAGAATGGTGAAAGGCTCCTTCAGTGACACAGGTCTAGAAACTCCCTGGGGCACCGTGTGGGTTTGCCCAACCATCCTAGTCCCAGCAGTCCCCATGGCAGCTGCCTCCCCTCTCCAGCCTCCACACCCAGGCAAAATCAAGGAGCAAGTAAGTTGCCACCATGCTCCAAGAACAATTGGCGTTATCCTGGGAGCTGTTCAGAAAAGGTTCAGGCCAGGACACTGCCCAGATTGTCTATGACGTAAAAATTAACTGCTCTCATCCACAAACGTAGGTGAGCCACTCCATCCATCTGTTCTCATCATTTGTCATCGTTGACCATAAGGCATCAATCTTGGCATAGCCAGAGGATGGGCCAGTGCTCTGCTGGTCACCTCACATGCATCAACATATGCATGAGTAAAGAATACCATAAAAGTCTACACCTTGGGTAGACCTGTGATCATCAGCTCATTTGCACAATCTTTTATTTCCTTGAAGCAAATTCACTGCTTCAACCCTGTTCTCAAATAGGACCTACAAGAATGAGAGGAGGTACAGACAGAGATAATAAAGATGGCCAGAGGTACACAGTGGTCTCCTGTTTAGAGCAATTAATCCGCCATCTTTCTTCCATCAGTTTTGGTAACCCTGTGACCTATGTTGTCCACAAATCCTCCTGCCCTTCTTCTGCAACCATCCAATACCTTACACCTCTCAACCCTTCTCGTTCCACTGCGACAACTCACCCTTATCCACCTGTTTTGTCCTCTGTAGCCCACCTCAGGACTTTTGGGGCAGAGAGGACCCAATGAGAAGTGTGTGAGCTGGAGGCAGATGGATGTTTGGGAGAGGAATATGTGCTGGTCCTGAAGCTGGGCTCAGGCATGGCAGACCATGGCTCACTTTCTCCATCTTCAAGACAGACCCAGGGCAGGCAGATCAGGTGGTGGATGCTGATCGCACGAGCTACAACACCTTCTCACTGGTGTATTTCATGGCCAAATCCTTCTTGAGCGAGACTTGTTCTGACAAGACAGGAAAACGAGCTTCACAGCACGGCGATGAGTGGCTCAAAGGAGGAAGAAGCCTCCTATGTAAAAGGGAAACAAAAGCTCAGCAGCAAGGTCACCTCCACTGCCTCAGGCAATCTGAGGGATGACAAAAGTTGAGACATGTAGTACATCGTCAGAAGACAAAAGCTGTCCCTGGAGGGCAGAAAGACAGGGGGAGTGCACAGCATACGAGAAATTTAATGTAGGGAAAGGCACAAGGATTGCTGCCATTTAAAGGACACACTCTTGTGTGGGTAAAGTAGCGTAATGGTTCACAGGAGCCTTGACCGGGGTTCTTCAGAGCCATTTATGCTCCTGACCTGGTGCTGAATCCTCGTGACTACTGATGGTGGGCAGGTGGCCAAGTGGCACCCAGGAACACAAATAATTGTTGGAATTTGGATCTTGTCTCCAAGTCTGCAACTTCTTTCTGCTCTGCCCACACCATCCAAGTCCTCTGGGGATGGGAGTTTGTAGTGAACCAAAATGCAAGGCTCCATGAGCCTTTCCCAGCATCTGAGCTGCACCAACAAGTACACAGGGAAACAGTTCGGCTTTGTCTAGGAATTAGATTATATCTCTTTGCTGAGGCCTTGTCATTGTCCCTTTCCACAGATCCAACAGTTTCTAAGACCAGAAGGATCAGGGCAACTGCTGTTTTGTTAGACCTAGGAGAAGTAGGCCTACAGGAAAGCTGGAGAGGGGCTTTTTACAAGGACAAGTAGTGACAGGACGAGGGGGAACGGTTTTAAACTGAAAGAGGGGAGAGTTAGATGAGATATTAGAAGAAATTCTTTACTGTGAGGGTGGTGAGACACTGGCCCAGGTTGCCCAGAGAAGCTGTGGCTGCCCCCTCCCTGGCAGTGTTCAAGGCCAGGTTGGATGGGGCTTGGAGTAACCTGGTCTGGTGGAAGGTGTCCCTGCCTGTGGCAGGGGGGTTGGAACTAAATGGTCTTTAAGGTCCCTTCCAACCCAAACCATTCTATGATTCTAAGTGCAAATGGCCTTAAAGCCAACAGCACACGAGATGCAGATGGCTCTAACGTGAGAGAAGAGTTGGGATGTGCGCGGGTTTTCCAGAGACACAGGAGAAAACCGAATGGAGGGTGTTTAGATCTGTGCTGCAAGTTTTAGCAGAGCAGAAAATTGGCCATTATTCAGCGCAAAGTGCTTGGCACAGACAGAGTAACTGGGAATACGTTTCAGAGTAGCATTGCAGACTGCACCAAGATGGTGCATCTGGAGTCGGAGTTCTGGGCACGCAGGATGGCCCTCATCTTCTTACTGCTGGGAGACAGACTCATTCAAGCTCTGCTCCAGAGCAATGTAGAAAAGCAGTCTTGGAGATGTTGGTTCAGTGTGTCACAGCCATGAGCGCTCTGAGAGCAAAGGGGAGAGTGAGGAGACACCAAGTCTGAGCTCTGCAGGCTGCCAAGACGTCCTGCACTGGGGCGCCAGTGCCTCTCTCCATCCTCCCGGGGCTCAGCTGGCTCACGCAGCAGCACTGAGTGAGCATCTTCCGTTCGGGTCTTGGGTGGGTGCAGTGTGTCAGCACCAATGTGTCTGCAAAGAAAAGTAGCTTTGTGTGTCTGCTGGAAACTCCAGAATGGAGGACTTCACCTCACAACCGTCTGAGGACAATGGTGAAGGCCAGGTTTGCGCGAGGGGGTTGGATTCTGAATAGCTGTGGCATTTCAGGGGAATTCATTCAGGCACCTGGATGACTAAGGAGCACTAAAATCTCCCCATCCTCTCTTACCACCCCACGTTCTTTTGAAATCCCTCTCCTGGGTGCCCGATTCACTTGGGATTCTTGAAGATCCCACCACGGAACAAAGGTGTCTTTCAGCTCCAAATAAAAGAAGAGTTAAAGTGATGTGTGGGCAGCTTGGACGCTGGTACCACAGCAATATCTTTCAGTGAGGCAGCTGTATTTCCCCTTTCTATCACATGCATTTAAAAGCTTTTAAGAGAACAATCTATCCCTTCTGCTGGCAAACCCAGTGCTGGGCTGTTCTTTGGGTTCTTAAATCATTTTAAAATACAGAGCAATATAGTTTTAAAAGCCTTTGCTCTCTCCCGGCTGCAGGAAACCTCAGTGCAGCTCAGCAAAGCTCCCTGTGCTTGTGAGACACCAGCTCAGGGGCTTTCTGGGGATCCATTACAAGCCAGGAAAGGGCTGGGCACTGCCTGACAATGACAGTGCATTGGTACAAGCAAGGATTTTCTTGCTACGTCATTTCTAAACACTCCACAGGACTGCGTATGTAGCCCAGACTTTCCTATTTTTTGGTCATTTAATATATCAGATCTCTGTGCTCAAGGTAGTGTTTTATATTTGCTAAGCTGCTTAAGGACAAACATGGGTGGCTCATCTGCAACATTCACCTTCAGAGAGTGAATGTACCCAAATTCCTGGTTGTTCAGGCAGGGCTTTGGCTGCAGCATCCTTTATCCTGCCCTTCTCACACAGGCTTTGACCTCAAGCCCAAGTAATTCAGTTCTCCCACTTTATCCACATGCTCTCAGATAGAGTAACTGGGGTGGTGAACTGGGGACACTGGGAAGACCCAGAGGACAGTACCCCCTATCCAGGGATGGCACTGCATCTCGTATTTAATCTTCCCCTTGCCAAATTCTGAAACTTTTGGCCATTTTTCAGTCCCTTTGATGGCACAGGAGCCAGCATGCTGCTCCCCAGGAGAGTCAGCCACCCCCTCTTAGGGCTGGAGATAGAGTCAAAGTTCAGCCACTGGAAAAAAAAACCAAACATTTTGCACGCTTCTGGTTACACTTTTTTGCAGGCTTCTTGTAAGCATGCCTGGGACCTGTTCCTGGCCAGTTTAAACAGCAGCATATCGTGGGTGGAAGGAAGAGGCTGGAGGAGTCAACAAAGACATTGGCCTGTGCAGCCAGGGCAGCAGCACCTCTAGATGCCATCCTGTAGTGGCTGTCCTTGCCAGACCACCCAAGAGACGTCATCCCTCTGATTTCCTGACTCCCTTCCCCTATTTCTGCTACACAAGATACGTAGGAGGGGTGACGGGAGACGGTCCCAGGTGCAACACAGCCATCCTGAGCTCGCCTGCCCAGCACAGCCCTTACAGGGGGTCCAGCCATAGAATCATAGAATCACAGAATGGTTTGGATTGGAAGGGACCTTAAAGACCATCTAGTTCCAACCCCCCTGCCATGGGCAGGGACACCTTCCACCAGACCAGGTTGCTCCAAGCCCCATCCAACCTGGCCTTGAACACTGCCAGGGAGGGGGCAGCCACAGCTTCTCTGGGCAACCTGGGCCAATGTCTCACCACCCTCACAGTAAATCCTTCACCTACTCACCACCCAGATGAGGAGAAAACACACTTGCTGTTTTCCCACCAGGCTCTCAACCAGCTCTGGAGTCAGCCCATCCTCCTGTGCAGGAGGGAAACTGCAGCCTTTGATTTGTTTTGTTGTTTTGGGGTTTTGTTTGTTATGTTTTTCTCTGTTCCTGGTGGGTTTCTACTCTGGGTTCCCAGGATAAGCCTGCATGGCTGCTGCCTCCCAGGGAGCAAGGATGCCTGCGCAGTGCAACAAGTGACCCTCAGAGCAGGACTGCCATGCTGCCCCAGATATGCAGCGATGCTCTGGCTCAGGGTTCAGGGCTCGACTGAGATTGCCCAGCCTGTTTCCATTTTCTTCCCCACATTGCAACCTCCTCGGCTCGTGGAGGGCAAAGCGTTGTTACTGGAGCAGCAGCCTGGCAAGAAAACTGGCAGAGGGTCTCTGCTGCTCATCCTTGGGCTTTCCTGCACCCCGGGTTGTTTGCTGAGTGAGGCCAGGGCCCCCTTTCCTTCCTGCTCCCCTCCAAAAGGGCTTCGAGCTGCTCCGTCTCCACCTGAGCCCATTTCCGAGTTGCTGAACTTTCTTTGGGCTCAGCCTGGGTTCCTCCCTCTCGCCAGCGCTCGCCGCTTCATTTATCTGCAGGATCAGTTGTAGCCGTATTGATTTTTCCTCCTCTCCCTCTCCTCTCTGTGTTTGCTTTTTGAATTATGCAGCGGTGCAGTTTTTCCTCCTCGCGAGGAGCGGGTGAATTGCGGAGGATCAATTGAGCCCTGCCATAGTTTAGTCAGGAATCCCCAGTAGGGGCCAGAAGAGAGAAAGGAGAAGAGAAGATAATGAACAACGGGGTCGATCAATCCAATCGCGGTGCAAAAGGAAAGAAAGGAAAAGAAGAGAGAAAGGGGTTTGAATAATCAGTCCGTTTTCCTCATGCAGTTCTCAGATCCCCCAGTCTCAATCAATAATCAACTTTGACACTCATTGCTTCAGAAACAAACGCAAAAAAAATCCCCCTAAACTCAAATAATGTTGTGCTTTATAGCACGAGAATAGCCAATGATGCCCTAGTAAAGACGAGGATGGGGATAAGATTTCTTCCCCTTCTTCCTCTTCCCTTTTAAAAGTACACATTATGAAGGCTGGTTAGATCTTGGCTGAGCCGAGATGAAAGGAGTGCAAACGGGGCTTTTAGTAGCTGTGTTGTTGCAATTATTTTGCCAATAGTAATGATTTCAAGACAGGACGGAGGATTTTTGATGCTGTGCTGGTGACACAGAGGGGTGGACAGAGAGCTGCTGGGTTTGCTCCAGCACTGCATGCAAATCTAGAAGGAGATGGAACCTCACAGATGGAACCAGACATCAGCTTTGCTTAGCTTAGAGCAGGCAAATGAAACACAAGGAAGTGCCCAACGGAGGCCCAGGGCCTCTTCTCCCGGGCAGCTAGCGATAGGACAAGAGGACACAGCCTCAAGCTTCACCAGGGGAGGTTCAAGTTGGACATTAGGAAGCATTTCTTTTCAGAAAGGGTCATTAGCCATTGGAAGGGGGTGCCCAGGGCGGTGGTGGAGTCACCATCTCTGGAGGGGTTTAAGAAAAGCCTGGACATGGCACTTAGTGCCCTGGTCTAGTTGCCATGGTGGTGTCAGGGCAACGGTTGGACTCGATGATCCCAGAGGGCTCTTCCAACCTGGTTGATTCTGTGATTCTGTGACCGCAGTTACCACCTGCGTGCTGGGACAGCACACAGCAACAGATATCCTTAACCATGTTCCTCAGTGCTGTGCCTGGAAAGCTTAACCAGGTCTGAATCCATATGTGCAGGACAGAGCAGTCAACTCGAGCTCACATTGGCATCAAAAAAATCAGGCAAGCATAGCAAGTATGGATGGGAAGTCTGAATTGTTGACCATGGATGCTTGGTTGCTATATTAGACACCCGTGTCAGAAGGCAATGGGATTTCCTGCACTCCAGTATTTGAAATCAGGACAAGTCTTTCTTTCCCCAAAACAATTTTAGCCAAACAGAATCCCTTTCTTTTTTTTTGGTAACAAAAATGCTGGGAGAAGACCTTTTGCAATTTTTAGGAGAAACATTGATATAGAAAATTACTCCTTTCCTTGTCATCCATACTGGACTTGACAACCAGGAGTTCTATTACCCATCCCATTCAGTGTTTCCCACAATGCAGGTCCTAATTTAGTCCCTCTCTTCTATACTCACCTATATTCTGTAGGAACATCATAATCCCTGAGACTCCTCACCCCAACAGTCTGACTTCAGCCAATAGATTCAGAAGTTACTAATGAGAAAGGCAGAACCTAGCAGACACAAGGTCAAAAGATATTGATGGGAGGCCAGGACTGGAAAGAGAGTGGAGCTAGCAGAAAAATAGTTCAAATTCAACAGCATCCCTGATCAGACTCAGATTAATCTAAAAATTTCAGAGACATTTCCTTGGACATCTTCTGTCACATTGGGCTGGTGCTTTCCCTGCTGGTCATGACCCCTGGCATTTGAGATGGTTCAGTCGAAGTTGTTACGTAGCTTCAACAGGCTTTTTCAAGTCAACCTTTCCTCTCAGCTTATTGCCCAGTCCCTCCACCGAGGGAAGGTCACCTCCAACCCATCCTGGGAGCGTTAATCACTAGATTAGGGATGCCTGAGGAAGGCAGGAGGCTGGGCTGGTCCTCGAGCAACATTAGGGAAGTAGCTCCTTCTTCGCCTCCTCCCAGAAGTTGTTCCACATTTTCTGCTAATAAGGGCACGGGGAGAGAGAGAGACAGAGAGAGAAGAGGAGAAAAACTGCTCTAAATTATTCATCGACAATATCATTATGTGTCATAACAGTGTGTCTGTGATGGGAAAGAGTGAGTGTGGCAGGGGCTGGGGTAGCACAGTCCAGGCTGCACAATAGCGAGATCTGATTAAATATTGATGTGCACTAATTGGCTACAGGGTTTCAGGACAGCTTGGGCTTTGTTGGGATCATTTGTATTCTTGCTTTGGAAATGGACCCCCCCACACACATAAACCCAACATTTTCGTGTGCAAGTCTTCTTCCTCCTCCTCCTCTTTTCATCCACCCTCCCTCTCTCCCTCCCCTGCTTCCAGTCCTCCCGATCCCCCTGTGTGTGTACAAATTAACATGATCTTAACCTCTCCTGATTTTCTACAGCACTGACACGCTGCCAACACCTCTGCGCAATTAGGCTAAGCTTGCAGAACTGCTTTTTGGTGCAGAAAACAGGCCTTGCCCTCGTGGACTGTCCTCTCTTTGCGTCTGTGTCTGGCCCCTTCTCTTAGCCCTGTTCCTGCTGTTGCCCCCAGAGCAGGTGGAAAGTCCTTCCCAGGCATTTTTTTCCTTCTGAAATGCTCCAGACGTTGACGTGGAGCCTGCTATGGCTTGCACCCGTAGGTCTGAGTGCAAGCCTGGGAGATGTGGGCAGTGTGAGGGGTAGTAGCTTGAAGTTTATAGGCCAGGTCATTTCATCATCTAACTTAAACATCACAGTGTCCAGTGCTTGGGCTGCTCTGCCCACAACTCCAGCTGTTCTCAGTGTCTCCAACAGATCCACCAACTGGTGGTACAGCGGTAGGCTCCCTCTGCCTCTCCCCTTGCATCTAAGCAGCGGGTTGCCACAGCCTCACTCCTCTGCCCATGGGCTGTTCCAACCAAGAGCTTCCCCACAAACATCAGCTTTTCAGCCACGAGGACCCTCCCTTCAGGATGCCCCAATGAGTCTCATGATCAGCCTGAGGTCTGGTCCTTTCACCCTCTGGTACCTCAGTAAGAGATAGGCTGGAGTCAGTAGCAGCTCCCAGCAGAACAGTCTCAGAGCAAGGGATGCTTCCTGCAATGCTTCATGCTCTGCTAAATACCTTTATCTGGTCTTTTGGCATTTTAACAGAATCACAGAATCAACCAGGTTGGAAGAGACCTCAGGGATCATCGAGTCCAACCGTTGCCCTGACACCACCATGGCAACTAGACCATGGCACTAAGTGCCATGTCCAGGCTTTTCTTAAACCCCTCCAGAGATGGTGACTCCACCACCTCCCTGGGCAGCCCCTTCCAATGGCTAATGACCCCTGCTGAGAAGAAATGCTTCCTAATGTCCAACCTGACCCTCCCCTGGTGAAGCTTGAGGCTGTGTCCTCTTGTCCTATCGCTAGTTGCCCGGGAGAAGGGCCAACTCCCACTTTACTACAACCCCCCTTCAGGTAGTTGTAGACTGCAATAAGGTCACCAAACAACGATGCTGTTTGCAAAGAAGAACATCCAAATAAACATCCCCAGTATCGGATCAGATGAGCTAGAGACCTAGGTGAGGAATTAACCGGGGTTGATGACTTTTTTTTTAGTTCTCTAAGCTCCTGTTTTTTGATAGTTACGATTAAAATATTAAAGAAAGAATGACACACATGATCTACACTATCTTTCAGCTGAATGGCTGAGAGGTATAGTTTGGGGAAAGGTATTTGCTAAAGGTATTTCCCAAGCTGCTTTTAAATAAATCAGATAGCACAGAGTGAGGTGAGGACTGGACAAAGCAGCTTTGGTGTGTGCTTTGGTGTGAGCTTTGGTTTGAGCTTTGCTGAGCGTGTCCAGTACCACCCTGTTGAGTTTTTATTCCAGTGAATGAAGACAGGACTTCCCAGAGGGGTCTGGTTAATCCAGCCAGCACAGCAAGAACAAGACATACGTTAACAAGAAGATGAATGTAAATCAATTTGTAGGACCAGATCTTGGAGTCCATGCTCATTTTCACCGAGGGCTTGCTTCCATCAAGACGAACAAGCTGTCTCACTTTGATAAAGCACATCGAAATAGGATTTGGGCGATGTGGGCTCAATTCTTAGCTGTGTCACTGACTTGCTGGGTGACCTGGTTGTATCTAAGGCCAAAGCTATCCTGTATCTGATGGGCTGAGGAGTAATAGTCTGAACCAGCCAGAGGCAGTAATCTACTAGGGTGAATTCCCCACGCTTTATCTTATTACCCATTTCTCATGCTTCCCAAGGAGAATAACTCTATTGAAATATCTCTATATTTCACAGAAACCTTCACACAAAAGTCATATTAATATTGATAGCACTTACCCCTGAACTGTGCAGTTGCCTGTGCAGGAGTTGTACCAAAAGCTGAGATGTGCACCCCAAAACAGTCGTTCACTCTGTCTGTTTCATCCCCTTTTTATTTCAGTCACTTTTTATTCTGCCCTAACTGGAGAAGTCTGATTCATTACGAAGTGTCTTACCAGGAGATAAAGTCACTTACCACTCTCTTGAGTGTCTCGTTCATCCTGGTGCCTAAAGTGACTCCAGCTCCAAAGTGATGAGTTTCAAATGTATCTAAACAGTCATGGGAAGTGGTGGATTCTCCATAACACAAGGTCTTCAGATCTGCCATAGTGCTCTGTGGAAAGATATGTCAGAGCCCGGTCAATAGTCAGGCCTTAAGGGGCAGCTCCTTTGGTCCACTGGGTCCAGGACTGGATCCAGGACCTAGGGAGGTACTGGAGGAGACAGGCAGAGATACCTCCCCGTGGCACTTTCCCTGTCTGCAGCAGCATTAACCTTGGGCACTTTCTCAGGAGGAAGTGACATCTTTAATTCTCCCTGGTAGATCCCTACTGCCCGATTTGGCTGATCACCCTCTGAACCCACGCAAGCCTTTACCATGAGCATTGTGACTTCACTCTGCCGTGTGAGTTACCATGTCCTCCTACTTGTTTTGAACCTGCCACCTGCATGTGGAGGGTCCCAGATTTCCCTTAGGAGAGATGGTGGGTAGCCATTCCCACGTCCAGCCAATGGCTCTGATGGTTAACATGGAGAAGGAGAAGTCGAGGGCTGTGTACATGAAGGACTTGGGCAGCCGCCTGCTGGCCTGGGTGGTTTCTGAAGCGCCTGTGCTCTCAGGATGAAGCTTGGACTGTTTGTTCTCTTTGCTTTAACGATCCTTCCCCCCTCTTCTTTGAAATCCCTTGCATTATTCCTTATAGGAATAAAACGAAAAAGAGTTTAGTTTGTTTGTTTGTTTATTTATTTAGGACTAACCCTTCCCTCCCGCGTTGAGTAGCGCCCACTTCAAAAGAGGCCACGTGCAAGTCTCGGGTGAATCCCACAATGTGGGGGAGATGGAGAAAATGCCTGATTGATTATCAGAAAGGAGCTGGGTGAGATGAAAAGTAGAGTGATGGGATTCATTTGAAAGGGGAACAGGCCTATCTCAGAGACTAAACTGTCATCAATTTTTTATTAAACAGAATCTTTTCAATAGACAAAATGAGCTCTTCTCTCCTCACTCATTCACTTGTGTTTTCTCTTTCTTTCCCCCGTTTCTGCTTGCTGGTGGTGCCTCCTGCATGGGGAGATTCTGCTTTTCCTCTTTCTTCCATGCTCCTGGGTTTGGTAAGAGGTGTGGGGTTAAATGGAGACCTGGATTCCAGATGTCTGAACTTGTGTTTAAGGCTATTACTGGTCCACCAAGCATTGAAATGTGCCTAAACCTACGGTGATGGCTTCTCATCAAAAGCCCTCTGCTCTTTTCCTCTGGAAACGCTTTCCCCAATCAACACAAAAAGCCACTGTCAGGACAGGGCTGGGGAAAGCCAGGTCTGATGTTGAGGTGTTGGAGCGAGTCCAGAGGAGGGCGACCAAGCTGGTGAAGGGTCTGGAGGGTCTGGAGGGTCTGACCTACGAGGAACGGCTGAGGGAGCTGGGGGTGTTTAGCCTGGAGAAGAGGAGGCTCAGAGGTGACCTTAGTGCAGTCTACAACTACCTGAAGGGAGGTTGTAGCGCAGTGGGAGTCGGCCTCTTCTCCCAGGCAACCAGCGCTAGGACAAGAGGACACAGCCTCAAGCTTGGCCAGGGGAGGGTCAGGTTGGACATTAGGAAGCATTTCTTCTCAGAAAGCGTCATTAGCCATTGGAAGGGGCTGCCCAGGGAGGTGGTGGAGTCACCATCTCTGGAGGGGTTTAAGAAAAGCCTGGACATGGCACTTAGTGCCCTGGTCTAGTTGCCATGGTGGTGTCAGGGCAATGGTTGGACTCGATGATCCCAGAGGGCTCTTCCAACCTGACTGAGTCTGTGATTCTGTGATCTTCTGAACTGCTCCTGAGTGACCATCAGCCATTGGTTCCTGCTCCTGCTGCTGGTGAATGAGATTTTTTCTCTCTTGTCTCCTATGTCTCTTGCCCACTAATTTAACATGACCAAGCCCCCCTAAGAGAGATTTGGTCTTTAAAAAACCTTTGAGATGTAATTTTTTTCTTCCTCTGTGTATCTTGCTGCCTAGCACAGCAGAGCTCTGGGGCACTGAAGGCTCCTTTATTATAAACATCTGAACGTGACGTTATCCTCTCCCCTTGCTCTGGAGCAAGCTCATCATCTGAAGGATGGAAAGAAGGGTGTGCCACATGATGCTGCTCCTGAGAAGGTGGGGGGTACTGGGTTGGCACCGGTACTGCTGGGCTGACAGGGGAGCGTGAGAGCAGCAGGAGCTGCTGCTGCACTGCAAGCGCTCAAGAAAAGCCCCAGGGCTGATTAGAAAACATAAGGACGGAGCTCCCGGTGTTCAGTCTGGATCATCAAAGAGATATTGCAGAGATGAGCTGATCAGGTACAGCAAGTGCCCACAGCAGAAAAGAAATGCCTTGGTGGAGAGGTATCAGCTATAGCTGTGGAGCGTCCACAAGGAAGGAAGTGGAGGGTGATGCAGAGATGAGAGAAAATATCCTGTCACCGATGTGTGTGACAGCTGGCATCCTAGGACACATCGCCAGGACATTCTGTGTGCCCCAGTGTTGGTACAAAAGTCAGAGGAACAAGAACAAATGCAAAGTCTTGTCCCAGGGAGGAAGAAACCCCTTCCAGAGGTTCCTTCCAGCCTGAATTATTCTGTGATGCTGCGGAGGAAAGCCATGAAATCCCTGTGCCCATCAGTGGCAGTGGGGTGGGGTGGCACGGCTGCGGTGTGGACCGAGGCCAGTGTGGCAGTGATCATAGCTGCTGCAGGGAGGGTTTGGTCTGAGAAGGAGAGGAAGGAAGAGGCTGGTGTTCAGTCAGGGATGCAGTTAGCAGGCGGCTGGAAGGAAAGAGGCAGCAAACAGAGGTGGCAGAGGCATGGGAGGCAAAGAGGGGGTGGAGAAATCAGGGGGAGGCAGGCAGAATAAACCAGTCTATTTCCAAACAACCCATGTTAAGAGTGACTGAGATTCAGAGCAGCTTTGGGCTCAGCTGGCATCACAACATCACTGGAGATGCTTTAAAAGTCACTTTCCATGTACTATAAAATATACATATAGCGCAGCTCCTCCACCTTACTCGGCACCACGATACGACCTGTACAACAACTCCTGCTTCTCCTCCCAACCTCTGCCTCGCTTTCTGGTGGGATTTCTTTATTTGCAGGTTTAGAAGCAGGTCCCACCACCTGGGCAGCCCCAGCACCGCTGAGCAACTGTGCTAAAAGGTCAGCAGAGTGGTGACAACCTCCAGAGCTGGTACAGGGTAAGAGGGGTTTTTACAAGCTCTCCCCCATGCCGAGGCATGTCAGGAGATCTCAATGGACATGTAGCGGAGTGGGAGTCGGCCTCTTCTCCCAGGCAACTAGCAATACGACAAGAGGACACAGCCTCAAGCTTCGCCAGGGGAGGGTCAGGTTGGACATTAGGAAGAATTTCTTCTCTGCAAGGGTCATTAACCATTGGAAGGGGCTGCCCAGGGAGGTGGTGGAGTCACCATCTCTGGAGGGGTTTAAGAAAAGCCTGGACATGGCACTTAGTGCCCTGGTCTAGTTGACATGGTGGTGTCAGGGCAATGGTTGGACTCGATGATCCCAGGGGGCTCTTCCAACCTGACTGATTCTGGGATGCTGTGTGTCTTGCAGTCTGTCCTACGTGGGTGGGCAGAAGAGACTGATTCAGTAAAAAGGCCTGTGTGGGTGACCACGATTTATTCTAACACATGCTTTAATTTATAAACCATCCCACTGGTTTTTGGATGCCTGTGCCTGACGAGGAGCAACCCAACCTCTGAGTCAGATCCGCCTCTGCCACCACCAGCGCAGTGTTCGCTGCAGGTCGCACGGATCGACGCTGCGTTTCTGTGCTTTGTTCACTCCTCATTGCTACTTAGCGAGGAATTTAATGAGAGAGTGTCACCAAAAATCACCAAAGCGTGAGGAAAGCTGCTTAGTGGCAGGTGTATGTGTATGGATGTGGGGCTGAGTGGGAGTGTTTGCACTTGTAGCTGGGGAGAGCCTCTGTGCATGTGTGTGAATACAGGTTTGTGGTCATAGAATCACAGAATCATAGAACATTAGGGGTTGGAAGGGACCTCTGGAGATCATCGAGTCCAACCCCCTGCCAGAGCAGGACCAGTCTAGGCCAGGTTACACAGGAACACATCCAGATGGGGCTTGAGAGTCTCCAGAGAAGGAGACTCCTCAACCTCTCTGGGGACCCTGTTCCAGTGCTCTGTAACCCTCACAGTAAAGAAGTTCTTCCTCATGTTGAGGTTGAACTTCCTGTACTCTAGCTTGCATCCATTGCCCCTTGTCCTATCGCAGGGCACAAGAGAAAAGAGGTTGCCCCTTTCCTCTTGACACCCAGCCCTCATCTATTTATACACATTAATCAGATCCCCTCTCAGTCTTCTCTTGACACCCAGCCCTCATCTATTTATACACATTAAGCAGATCCCCTCTCAGTCTTCTCTTCTCCAGACTAAAAAGCCCCAGGTCTCTCAACCTTTCCCAATAAGGCAGGTGTTCCAGTCCCTTCATCATCCTCATAGCCCTCTGTTGGACTCTCTCCAGTAGTTCTCTGTCCCTCTTGAACTGGGGAGCCCAGAACTGAACGCAATACTCCAGGTGAGGTCTCACCAGAGTAGAGTAGAGGGGGAGGAGGACCTCCCTCGATCTGCTGGACACACTCTTCTTAATGCACCCCAGGATCCCATTGGCCTTCTTGGCCCCAAGGGCATGTTGCTGTCCCATGGACAACTTGTTGTCCATCAGGACTCCAAGGTCCTTCTCCATGGAGCTGCTCTCTAGCAGATGGCCTCCTAACCTCTACTGGTGCCTTTTATTACTCCTTCCCAGGTACAGGACTCTGCACTTATTCTTGTTGAACCTCATTAGGTTCCTTTTTGCCCAGCTCTCCAGTCTGTCCAACCCACGCTGAATGGCTGCACAGCCTTCAGGTGTATCAGCCAAACCTCCCAGCTTCGTATCATCAGCAAACTTGCTGAGAAGACACTCTGTCCCTCCATCAAGGTCGTTGATGAAGATGTTGAACAGGACTGGTCCTTTATCCACGTGTGCTAGTGCACTGAGGGTGTGTAAGTGTGCGTGGCTGTTTGAGTGAAGGGGGTTGTGTGTACACATTCGTGCCTTCAAGTGCTGCTTCCCAAGCCATGAGGAGACACGGACACGGCCAGTTTCAGCCGTGCACTCTATTTTTGTGTGTGCAAGTGCCTGGCTGCTCTCTTGGTGAATCATTGTGGGTATTTGTGTGCGTGCAAGAGATGCGATGTACGAGGAGGCTGGTGTTTCTCACAGGGACTGCTCTCATTTACTACATTACAGCTTTATCCATGAGGTCCCAGCGTGGAAACCTTGCCACGGCTCCAGAATGTACCAGGGAAAAAACCCCCAACAACAACAATGCATGTTTAAGATCCATTTACCAGGGGGATTTTTTCCCCCCCTTCTCTTAATCCCTCTCGAGCTGAGCGAACGTGAGCAAAAGAATAAAAAAACACACCAAAAAGAAAGGGCGAGAGCGAGGGAGAGGGAGGATTTCCTTCAAATCTGCTCTTTCTGCCCGTGATGGAGTCTCATTCCCATAATCATTTTGACAGGTGTGCAATGGTTGAAAAGTTGGGGGGTAGGAGGGCGAGGCGGGGAGGGGAGGCGGCAGGGACCCGCGCGCTGATTAGACATGACAAGCACACCTGCCGTCTCCCGGCCCCGCAATTAAAGCCTCTTTGAGGTCCCAGGAAGTGACCGCGGCAGAAAAGCCCCTCGCAGCCAGCTCCTTAGCATATTCCCAGTGTCATTAGCCGAGCGGCGGAGGCAAGGCACATCGGCGGAGGGCTCTGACATGACCCGTGCTCCCTTCCCGCTCGGGGAGGGGATGCAAAGTGACTTTTAAAGAGGAGACTATCTTTTTTTTTTTTTTTTTTACCCTTTAAATTTGATTTCCAAGTCCCTCTCACTGCTCCCTCCCTCCTGCTCTTGGAAATGTTCCATCTTCTCCGGGGTCGGCAGGGGGAAGGGAGCCAGAATTCATTAAAGACAGAAAAGGACTTTGCTAAAACTGGGCGGTTTCTGGGAGGAAAAACCAATCCTGGATTCCAGTGTGTATCCTCGCTCTGCTCCCTGCTTTCCTTTCTTCTCTTTTCTGCATCCTCTTCCTCTCCATCACCTCCCTGTCCGTATTTCTTCTCCCACATTCTGCTCTTGATGTTCCCCCGGGTGTCCCTTGTCTGGCTGGTTGTGGTGGGTATCAGATGGTGACTGCCCAGTGCACAGCCTGGAGACCCTGGTGGGAGCACAGCGTGAGGCCAGTGTCACGGCCATCCACACCAGGCATAGGTCCGTCCACCCGTCCTCCAAGGGCAGCCCAGCCTTGCAGCTCCTCTCCGAGAAAGGAGAAGTCCCCAGGGCCAGAGCCCCTTCCCCTCTGACACAGGAGATGGGCAGGACTTTTCCTGAACGTCCCATGGGTTCACGTGGCTCTGCAGGTCTGAAGGAGGTTTGTGAGCTGGTTGTGCTCCTAAGCCCTGTATCCACATGAGCTGGGAGGTCCCCAGAAGGCGTTTGCCATCGGCCCTCAATGTTCATAAGACTTCTGGGGGAGGGAGGCTGTGTCCCTTGACGTTCTTCAGTCTTCATCACAACCGAAGCCCTAAACCCATCTCCATTCTTACTCCATTCGCCCTCTCGTTGCACGTCCCAAGCTTGATGTAGAGATGGGAATTCCTCACTGGCCTTCAGACACAGCACTTTCTGCTGTACTGTGGAAGATGCTTAAGAGAAGATGCTTTCCCTTCCCTCCTCACCGTCCCCCTCCAGCCTCTGAACCCCCTGAACACTTTCCTTCACTTCCCACCTAAAGCAGCGCTCGCTGCAGCATTCCTCGCTTGTGTAGGCACCTGGACCTTCTCTTTGGCCAAGAAAGACCCTGATCCACAGAATCACAGAATCCCAGAATCAGCCAGGTTGGAAGAGACCTCAGGGATCATCAAGTCCAACCGTTGCCCTGACACCACCATGGCAACTAGATCATGGCACTAAGTGCCATGTCCAGGCTTTTCTTAAACCCCTCCAGAGATGGTGACTCCACCACCTCCCTGGGCAGCCCCTTCCAATGTCTAATAACCCTTTCTGAAAAGAAATTCTTCCTAATGTCCAACCTGAACGTCTCCTGGCAAAGCTAAACCACCAAGCCCTGCCACACTCATACTAACCCTTCCATCGCTGCAGGACGGGGCCGTGCACCAGCAGCACCAGAGCTGCGAAGGCATCATCTCACCCTGCGGCACGGTGGGCAGGAGAGTGTGACTGCTGAGCGTAACAATCCTGACAACAATAAATAATGCACACGGAGCTCTCCTGCGAAAGCATTCGGGGTTGTTAGACTCAGCTCAGCAGCCCAGGCCTTGACAGCAGAACAAAAGGGTCCCTCAGGGACCGTTGCCGATTCCTTCGTGAGCGGTGGGGATTAGCAAAGCCATTTTAGGGAGGTACTGATAGGTCCTTCAGCACCACGGGGACTTTAATGGCTTCACTGCAGAGCTGGAGTAGGGGCTGCTGCCGTTGTGCACAGGCAAAGAGGAAGCACGCAGCAGATGAAATAACTTCAAGAGCAGAGCCCCAGGGCCGTATCCTGGCGTGACCCAGGGCCAAAGCAGCAGCTGGTGCCACTCTACCCAAGGACACTTCTTCAGCGGGTGGCACCCACCACGGAGCAGCATCCAAGCCAGCGCCACCTCGGTGGTCCCCAGCCCTCTGATGATTAACATCAACCCAGACATGCCTCCCGGTGATCTCGGTGGTACCCGAGCAGTAAGACAGGGCTGCACAGTGCTGTGGCATCTCCCCAGTGCCACCAATTCCTCAGCCTGAATTAAGCACAAGGGTGTCTGAGCATAATTATTTTGGTAAATGATGAGCCTGACCCTGCCTAACATCCCCTTTGGGGCACTGCTCTGCTTCCAAACGGCACTAGCTATCCTTCTGGGCCCTTCCCCTCCAAGAGTGAAGGTAGGCTCAGAGCAAAATGGTCCATTGGTGGAGTGGGAAGAGACCTCAGGGATCATCAAGTCCAACCATTGCCCTGACACCACCATGGCAACTAGACCAGGGCACTAAGTGCCATGTCCAGTCTTGTCTTAAACACCTCCAGAGATGGTGACTCCACCACCTCCCTGGGCAGCCCGTTCCAATGGCTAATGACCCGTGCTGAGAAGAAATGCTTCCTAAAACGTTGTCTGATTCCCAGTCCAGGCTCCTTTGAGAGCAGCCCAGTGCCCAGGTACTCCATATGCCACCACCTGCAAGTGTGCGTGGAGGCCAGCACAGCAGGTCCCCCAGGGTGGCTTCAGCTTCTCTGCCTCCAGTGGCTCATAGTGAGGGGATCTAAATCTAAGCTGGCTGGTTCCCTTCTTATCCAGGGAAAAACAGCTTCAGGGACCTTCCTGGGGAACCCAGAGAAGAGAAGGCTCCCGGGAGACCTAGTAACCGTCCAGTACCTGAAGGGGCTACAGGAAACTGGAGAGGGACTCTTTACAAGGGCATGGAGTGACAGGACGAGGGGGAACGGTTTTAAACTGAAAGAGGGGAGATTGAGATGAGATATTAGGAAGAAATTCTTTGCTGTGAGGGTGGTGAGACCCTGGCCCAGGTTGCCCAGAGAAGCTGTGGCTGCCCCCTCCCTGGCAGTGTTCAAGGCCAGGCTGGATGGGGCTGGGAGCAACCTGGTCTAGAGGAAGGTGTCCCTGCCCATGGCAAGGGGTTGGAACTGGATGGTCTTTAAGGTCCCTTCCAACCCAAACTGTTCTGTGATTCTATGATTCTATGAACCCTCTTAGATGTCCCTGCAGTGACTGCTCCCTCCTTGCAGGATGCAAAAAAAAAAAGCAAGTTCAGTTGCTCACACACTTTTGGAAGTGAATCCCACCCTCCAGGTCCACAGACTTCCTGGTGTATGGTCACCTCTTGTCACCACTGAAAGCTTCTGCCAGGATTCTCCCTTGGGGCATCCCTCAGGGCTGTGCGGGAAGGGAGGTGGGGATGCTCACCAAGCAGTGCCTGCGGCATGTCTGCAGAAAGACAGAGGTGAACAGAAAAAGAGGAGCTAGAGGAGGGGCAAATGCTGTGGGAGAAGTGAGGCAGAGCCTGGGGATGAGCTCTGAGCCCACTTGGTCACGCCAGGCCCCCCCAGGGGACAGGTATCCAGTCTGCAGAGAGGGCGCGCCCTGTTCCAAAGTAATGGTTAAATCAATGTGTTTACGGATGATGACACTAGAGTGACACACAGTGGAGAAGCCTCATGAAAAAATAAACAGGTAATAATCACACTGCGATGCGCACACTCCACTTCTCATTATGGCAGAAAAAAAGCCCACCGGGGTTCAACGCTTCAGGAGGTTAACCATTCCCTCCCTGGATGGGACCCTCCCAGGATGTCCTTGCTCTCAGGGGGGGTCCCCAGCCCCTGGCTCCCCCATATCACAGAATCTCACAGAATCATTCAGGTTGGAAGAGACCTCTGGGATCATCGAGTCCAACCATTGCCCTGACACCACCATGTCAACTACCCCATGGCACTAAGTGCCATGTCCAGTCTTTTCTTAAACACCTCCAGAGATGGTGACCCCACCACCTCCCTGGGCAGCCCCTTCCAATGGCTAATGACGCTTTCTGAGAAGAAATGTTTCCTAATGTCCAACCTGAACCAACCTGAACCTCCCCTGGTGAAGCCTGAGGCTGTGTCCTCTTGTCCTATGGCTAGCTGCCTGGAGAAGAGGCAAACTCCCACTGCGCTACAACCTCCCTTTAGGTAGTTGTAGACTGCACTAAGGTCACCTCTGAGCCTCCTCTTCTCCAGGCTAAACAACCCCAGCTCTCTTAGCCGTTCCTCATAGGTCAGACCCTCCAGACCCTTCACCACTTGGTCGCCCTCCTCTGGACTCGCTCCAACACCTCAACATCTTTCTTGAAGTGCGGGGCCCAGAACTGGCCATCACAGAGCAAAGGGGTGCAGCAGTGCTTACGGGCGGTGAGACCTCACTTAGCACAAGTTGAGGGATGTGACTTGCGGGGAAGAGGTGCTCCCAGCCTGGATGAGCAGGAGAAGGGCTCCAGCTCCAGAAAGGGAAGGCAGCTCCCATAACAGCTTGCTGGCCTCACACGAGAGGAGCTTCCACTGCTATTCCTGCACAAACCAGCTGCTGCTGTGGGCATTGCTGACCTCCACAGCTCCCCAAAGCCCATTTCTGTGCCCACGGCTTCCCACGCACCCATGGGCAGGCTCTGGGGACCTGCTCCCACACAGCTCGGCACAAGTACTGACTCTCTGAGCAAACTTTCCTTCTCAGATCCTCCCCTCTGCCCTCCTGCCCCAGCTGCCCCCAAGGTCACAGAGGTCCTCTGGCCAAGTAAAACAGAAGGGGATCAACTTTTTAGATGTGTTATTTAATACACCCATTTACAGACAGCTTGAGGAGAAACATTTAACGAGCAAATGGTGAATAACACCACTCGGCTGAGTCAGCAGGAGCGGTGACTCGTCTGCGAGACCCTGGAGGCGGCTGGGGAGAGCTGGTGGGTCATGCAGTGCTCTGCGAGACCTCCAACAGGCTCCCTCCACAAAGCAATGGTCAATCCAGACCACCTCCTCACCCAGACCTGCCAGACCACGGCCGTCTCTGTGGCCAGGGAGAGAAGCAGGAGTGTTGGCTTGAGGGTTGTGAATTGATCACCTGTAGAAAACAGATTGACCTGTTGGACCGTGCTGCCTTTTGTTGACAGGGAACCAGAGCCTCTGGGTGTCTGGGTGACTTGCTGCTTGTTTGAAGCCTGGGTGCAGAACCATCACCTCCATTGCCTGCAGTTCCCTCCTTGCCTTCAGCCAGAGAAAGCCCTGCCGTGGCCATGAGCAAGGGCAGAACCAGGCTCTGCAATTCACCCAAGTGACATCCCCAGTGTCATCATCTGGGTGGCACTTGAGGCTGAGGGATGCCACCTCCTCCCCTGCCTGCGGCTGAGAAGCCGTGTGCCCGTCTCCTTCCACTAGTCTCATTTCTTGAATCTGTTGACTCTGGAACAGCTTCAAAGTGCCAGCGCTGGCCGTCTCCCAGGGAGAAGGAGCGTTTTGTAAAATGTTAGCCGTGTCCCTACTCATTACGAAGCCGTGAAAGGCCCACAGCACAGAACAATCGCTTCGCTGCTGCGTGATGGGAACAGCTTCTCGGCTTGGGCTGCCGAGACAGGCAGCTTGGCCCGACCTGAAGGGCACGCAGCCCCTTCCCTCCAGCACGCACAGTGCCCTGGGCACTGCTCCCCAGCCCCTCGGCGCCTGTGGGATGGTCCTTGGGATGGATGGATGGATGGATGGATGGATGGATGGATGGATGGGTGGATGGGTGGATGGGTGGATGGATGGATGGAGAAAGCAGCTGAGCTGCCTCTCCTCCGCCTGGCAGTGTGTGGGTGGTGAGGGAAGGGAGAGGGAGCAGAGGAGGGGGTTGATATACAGCTCCTCTTTAGTTTAACCAAGATAACCAGTATTAGACACTGTATTGGTTTTGCTGTGCAAACCACCAGTCCCCGCATCTAAGAAGGAGTTCAAACGCCGTGATGGTGTGCGAGGGCTTGGGATGCACCCATAGGTCCATGCACACTTAAACTTCCACTCACCAGCAAAAACTTACATGCAGATGTGTGCCCTCTGCTTGCTTGTCTCTGAGCTCTGCTCACGTCCAACAAGCACAGGAACAGGTTGGCTTCATGCAAGTCCTCAAGACAGGCGTGTTTTGCCCCAGATCATTGATAGCTTCCTCTGACAGGCAGCAGAGCTGGCTGTAGTTCTTGAATGCAACAGAAAACTACTTTGCATGAGAAATTTGGATCTTGCCCTAAACCTGCTCAGAAGAGGGCCCAGATTCAAGCACGGGGTTGCACTTCCATACATGCACAGTCTAGGCTGCGTGATGCCCTTGAGGATGTACGCTATTGCCCACTTCTGATCCTACTGAAGGGTTCATCTCTCTGCCCAAGGTTTCCTCTGCTCACTGCATGGAATGCTTTGGCTCCAGCCCCACACTTGGATATGGTGGGGGAGTCCAGAAGCCTGCTGAGGGGCCTATGAGCTACTGAAAAGCAACTGAAATTCCACCACACCCTCCCTGAAGCATCTATGTGAGCTCCTTTTGGGAAGGATTTTGTCAATGCAGGGAGGATTACATCAACAGCTCTCTTCTGCGGCACTACTTGGTTTGGGATGTTGGACAAGCAAATCAATCAGCCTCAATCCAACCCTGAGGAGTGGATAAATGTTTCTTGCCCTTACTGTGAAGACAGGGAAACTGAGGCACGCAGGGATTTCAGTGGCTTTAAAAGAAGGAGAGAAAAAAGAAGATAATCAGAGAGCAAGTCACAGAATCACAGAATCCCAGAATCAATGAGGTTGGAAGAGCCCTCTGGGATCATCGAGTCCAACCATTGCCCTGACACCACCATGGCAACTAGACCAGGGCACTAAGTGCCATGTCCAGGCTTTTCTTAAACCCCTCCAGAGATGGTGACTCCACCACCTCCCTGGGCAGCCCCTTCCAATGTCTAATGACCCTTGCTGAGAAAAAATGCTTCCTAATGTCCAACCTGAACCTCCCCTGGCGAAGTCAGCCACAGAGAGAGGGGTTGAATGTAAACCTCCCGAGTGCCAGCCATCAGCTCAGACAACCTTTGTCTGCCAGATGGGACTCCCGTTTCTGCCACAGCTGCAGAGTAATGCTCGACCGTGGGCTGAGCACAGGGTCCAGCCTCTGCATCTCCTTGCGAGGTGGGCTGCGTCATGGGCAGACAGGCGGAGGGCTCCTGGACAAGGACACACGGACGGGCAAGACGGACCAACAGGAGAGCTAAACTCCAGTTCTGCCCTGGTGGGAAGGGGACCAGGGGAAGAAGACAAGGTTTTGTGAAGACAGTGGCTAGACTCTCAGGACCAAGAGCTCATCCATATTTCAAATGCCAGTTAGACAAACAAAACAAGAACCAGAGAGGCAAGCAAGGAGCCCGTTTGTCATATCAAAAGGGGTTTCAGTGGTACCTTCCTTGCCCTCCTGTCCCCTTGAAGTTTGTAGCTGGCGGGGAGAAGGGACAGCTCCCTCTCCAGCCGAATGGCTCCCTGCCACAGCCGGAGACGGCCTGTGTGTAATTAACCTCCAAGCCAGTCCCCCAGCGATGGCTGCCAGGCAGATCAAAGAGCTCACACATCTTTGTCTGAAACCAGCAGCTGAGGAGAGCCGGGAGGAAAGCAGAGTCGGGGTGGGAGAGGGAGCGAGAGAGCGCGCGTGTGTGCTCCTAATTGATAAAAAGGGAAGAGCTTCTTCCTCCGAGAGATCTCGAGCCCCATCAAAATGCAGAAGGAGAAGAAGAAGAGGAAAGAAAAAAGGCTTCCTTTCCCTTGCAGGAGCATGCCAAATCCAGCTGCTTTCAACAGAGGAGGTGGTCAGTGCCTTGGGGGCCAGCTCAGCCCCCAGCCAGGGCTGGAAGGAGAGGGCATCGCTGGCTGTGGTGTCGCTACTGCTCAGCGGGCATGTGGGCCGGGATGCTGGCTTCCAGCTTTGCCCAGGGTGGGGAGGGCACAGGGGCTATTCGGGGTGTGCTGTGGGGATCCTTCGCAAGGCGAGGATCTGCAGGAGCACTCAAAAGGATGAGGTCAGCCATCTGCCTCATCTCCTCTTGCAGCACCAGTAAAAATAAGGGTGAAAACCAGCACAGTTTACACGTAACCTTGTGTGTTCTCGCACGGGGCTTGGTCAATTTGTTTACCACTTAACTGCATGTTTTGGAGAGTGACCCAGGCAAATGACTGGGCCACTGATGAGCTCCTGGCTGGAGCTCAAACTCCTGGTCTTGACAGAAGGAATCGCCAGATGTGACAGATGCCAGCGTCAGAAGACAACAGAAGAAAAACAAGGCTGTGAAGGATAGTTGGATTTTACAGGTGGTTAAAGGGGATTGACGTGAGAAATGGTAGGACTTCACGGATAACTGGAGGGAAGTACTGGGGGATCTTCTGGCTGGCTTAGGACTATAACCCAGACCTCTTGTTCTGACCACAGCACAGGTGTCTAGGCTGCTTCTGCAGTCAGGATGACCAGGAGGGAGCAGGTTGCCTTTCCCAGCTGGCAGAACACCTGACGGGACAGACTGAGCATCCTGGTGTCACCAGGCATCTTCCTAACCAATTCTAACACTGAGACCGCAGGCCAGCGGTCTTTCCTAGAGCCTCACAGGCAAAGTTCACCTCACACAGCTTCACCCATCCAAAAATGAAGCATCTGAGTCTAAGCATCCCTTTGCAACTGGTGGAGAGGGACAGCAGTGCTGCCCAAAGCTGATTTACTCACCCAGGAGAGGCCAGATTCATCATTTGGGTTGGCGTCAGTTTCCAGGGCAGGAGTCTCATAGTGGAAGCCTCTCATTTTGCTTTTAATTCAAGAAGACACAAGTCAAAAGAGAACCTTGCTGGTGATGAGGCGATGTAGTATTTAGATTGTCAACATGGGCGTAAGCGACTGAGAAGGGAGGAAGCGGGAGTTGTTTGTAGATATTGTGCTCTGGAAATATGCAAAGAACCTTCAAAGGGGCTGCGTGACCTGATAAAAGAGCATATTAAAACCGGGCAACGTGTCAGGTTACGTGCACAATGTGTTAATTAGAAGCCTTCCACTCCTGGACTGTCGCAGCCAATACTGAAGAAGGGGACGCCAACACACTTGAAAACAAGAGCAGAGGTCTGAAGATTGTGCAGCCTTTACCACTTGGAACTGAAAAGAAATAGAGCCTGAAACCAAAAGATGCTGCTTACAGAAACACACAAACAAGTCCCCAGCATGTCCCTGTGCATGCACAGGGTCACGGCACTCAGCTCGGGGACAGCGTCCCTCCCTCTGGTGCTTGGCTTTTTGGCTGGAGAAACCCACAGGTCCACTCTGCGTCTTGGGGAAGGGGGAGCAAAAATGCCATCGATGAAACCCCAACGTGCATGGCAGAGATGTGGTTTGATGGCACCCAGGTGCACACTCTGGCTTGTCATTATTTGACAAGATCCAAACTCCCGACTTGATCTAGAAGAAAAGGCATTTCCAACCTCAGTGCTCTCCAAAACACTGCAGCTGGGCTCGGGCAGAGCGCAACAACCCGGTGTGATAGCCATAAATTCACAGAATCACAGAATCAATAGGTTGGAAGAGCCCTCTGGGATCGTCGAGTCCAACCATTGCCCTGACACCACCATGGCAACTAGACCATGGCACTAAGTGCCATGTCCAGGCTTTTCTTAAACCCCTCCAGAGATGGTGACTCCACCACCTCCCTGGGCAGCCCCTTCCAATGGCTAATGACCCTTGCTGAGAAGAAATGCTTCCTAATGTCCAACCTGAACCTCCCCTGGCGAAGCTTGAGACTATGTTCTCTTGTCCCATGTCCCATCCCAGAGAAAACCAGGAAACTAAACCCATGTCTTGGAAAAAAGGAAAGTTTTATTGCTCATAGTTTTAGGACAGAAATAATTGGGATAATAAAAGCAAAAAAGGGTTGGTTGGGGTTTTTATTATTCCCCAAGCCAAATCGCCACAGGGGTCCCTATGAGTGGTCAGCTCAGTACAGGAATAACCAGATTACAAGGAGGAAAAGGCAGCCCAAGTCCTGAGGTCTCAAAAAAATTGCATCTGTGCCCAGGAACATAGCGACTCCCCAAATCTACCTTGTCTCAGGTGGAAAGCTGAGGTTGCTCTGTACCGACCAGGGGAGAAGAGCTGCCTTCAGAGCTCTGGGCAGCAAGAGATGCTTGGCTTTGCCCCCTGAGTTGTCCTCATTGTGCCCTGTGCCCCAGGGGCTACAGTGTGCACCCAGGAAACACCTTGCTCAGACCACGGACCGAGATGAAGCTCACGGGTGGGACAAGGCTTTCAGGATGCAGAGCCTGGCGTTCAGCCACATTTCCAGCATCTGCAGGACCCACCAAGGGAAATGAGACAGACAGCATAGGTAGTCAGTGGGAGCTGCTTTTAGCCATAAGATTTCCACAGACCATGCTTTTGCCTTCAAAAAATCTTTTTTGACCTACTCAGGTTTGGGTTAAGTTATTACTCTTGTTCCTTCGAGTCCAGAGCAGCAAACGAGGCTGTGTTCTTGCTGTTCTTTTTGCTCCTGCGCTCATCCTGCTGGTATCTCAACCCCTATTCAGTTATATTGCAATAACACGTACCGTAAGGCTTCCCTAACCCTGAGATTCCCCCAGGCAGATTTTGTAGATTATCCATTTAAAACGATATTAACGGGACAACTTTTACTTAATTAAAGCCAATTATTGACTAAGCCATGTGCTCAGCAATGCTCACCTGCTGACTGGTGTAAAACGACTGGATTTCCCATCTTACCAGCCTGCCTGGGAGCGAGGATTTCAGGTATTAGCTGGCTTTCTGAAAACCAGCGTGCCATTTTGGTAAGCAGCCAGGCTTGGGGAGAGCCAGCAGCTCGTGGCTTTTGGGTGAGATTTACTGGGGACTTCAGTGGAAGTACTGGGGTCAGGTAAAGGCAGGTTTTGCACATCCTAGAATTTAGGGCTGCATTTTTTTCTGCTTTATGGTAAATTTGCAGTAACGTCGTTTATGAAGCTTCCTAAAGAACTTCAATAGAGCTTATTTTTGGTCTGAAGACACGTCTGTGGAGGACAAGAAGCCCAGGAGGCAAGCAGTCTGCTGGTTATTGTAGCACGTCAAAGGTTGTTTTTTGGGGTGGTTTTTTTTTTCTTTGTATTTTCCAGAAATAATTTTTATGCCCTAAACTAGCAAATTCCAGGGGTTCCTTCCCATTTGCACCATGGAGTTATTTTGGCTATTCGTTTAATCCCATTTCTTCCCATGAACAAGGCTCATACTACCCAAATGTCTCATTTCAACATTTCTGTTAAAAAAAAAGAGGGTTTTTTTTTTTTAGATTCCCAAGATGCCCCTTCCCAACCAGCCTGAGCGTCACCTCCCTCTCCTAGCCTGAGGGCTCAGCACCCATCCACACAGCCGTGTCTCAGATCCCATCCCTGCGGCTTCCAGCGGGGCTGGCAGGTAAAAGAGGACCCTTGTTCCCACCATTTTGTAACAGCACCCTAAATCCTGTCGTGAATCCAGCCCTTTGTTTCTGCAGCTTGTGCCTGCAAAGAGATGAAAGATGCTCCAAGAGAACAAGTCACTCCTCAAGCAGAGGAACTAACGAAGCCCAATTCCCCGCAGGTTTGCCTCTTGTAGTTGGATTCTCTGATGTCTGGAGTGGTGCGAGCTCAGACTAGAAGACAACCCACACCCAGGGCTTCCCCAGAGGCTTTCTTCTCTCAGGTGGATTCTCCAGTGTCTCATTAAGGTTGAACACGTTCTGCAGGCTCACCCTCTCTCAGGCTGTTAGTAAGGTTTTGGTGTTACATCCAATTGCTTTATTTCATCTTATCTTTTTAGACCACATTTATCAGCCCCAGCTAAATGTGGTTAAAGCTGGCCAATGAGGTCAAGTGTCATTGGGTGGAAAGACAGGTGGTAGATGCACACACGAAACCGTGTGATTGCAAACATTTTTTGCTTTGGAAAACAGATTAAAAGTAAGTGTTCTCTTTATAGGTGCCACAAACCTGCAAAAGATTCCTGTTTCAGGCTGGCCCAAAACCAAAAGGACACAAATTTTCAGCTCAGTTGCAAAGCTGCCTGAACCTTCTGGTGAGAAAATAAAAGTGCACAGAGGTTCCAGTTGTACTGGAGGGCTGTCTCTATTGCTGGAGCAGAGTAACGTGGCTGATGTGTACGGGGTGTGCAGCTCAGGAGAGAGCTCACTGTCACAGGCAGCGGTGGTGGGGTGTAGCCCTTCCACTGGGGAGGAAGGAATCGGTATCAAAATCAATAGCTCTTCTTCTCAGGGAGGAGAATTGTCTAAGCAGGGAGAAGTGGTTCCCTTGCAGCTGGTTGATTTTGGTAATCCATTATTAATGCTTGAGTTACAGGCCTGACACTCTCAAAGGTCACGTTGGTGTAAGAGCACGTCAATTGTTTCCAAACATTTCACCCCGCAGCACCTTCGCCGTGGCTGGGGGCGTTAACATGGCAATGCTTGTTAGCTTTTGCCTGGGGTTTCTCTCCATCAAGGTCTCCAAGAAGCCTTCTTCAATATGCCATGATAAAATCTTGATACAAGGGCAAATATCAAGATACACCCCAGCCCTTTGGGGCTGCATTTCACCCCTGTCAGAGAGCAGAACCTGCTGAGCAGGATTTTGTCTTCCTTTCCACACTGAGGCGTTGGTTACCGAATTATCAATGGCATTATAGACAGAAAACCTGAATGAAAATACTAAGGATGCCATCAAAAGGAAGGGTGCTGAATTTGGATGAGGTCATGGTTTAGTTTAGGAGTTGTGATACTGTTTACATCCAGTCTCAGCAGTCTTGACATCTAGTATCCATCTGGCTTTGAAGCAGATGGGTGAAGCTATCTTACATTGTTCACTCCCATAAGATTTCCACTGCTTTGAATGTGTATCTCCCAAGAACATCCCAAATTTTCTGAGAATAGCTGTATCACAGCATGGAATAGCTCTGAACTAAAATCCCAAACCCAGATCCAACTTCAGACATGAGCCTGCAGCTCAAACCTATCTTTATTATTGGCCAGCCCCAAAGAGCCTGACCTCTAAGAAAGGTTATTTGAAATTTAGCTGAGAAAGACATGATAGGACCTCAAAGGAGCCCTTGACTAATAAATAAATAAATGAAATCAGTCAATAGTCTAAGGAACTCTTTAGAGTCAAGCCTGAAGCCACAATGGGATACTAGAGAAGTTTCTTCACTATGTTTTATCGTAGAAAAAATTTGCCCTAAGCTGTAAGACTCAGGATATGATTTAGGCTTGATCCAGCTTCACAATAAAGGACAAGCTTTCTGGGGTCTCCATCCCGCATCATTTGCCAGAATTTTATTGAGTTACTAAGTTGTCCCTCTACAAAAGCTGTGGACAAATTCCATCTCCATCAGTGTTTCATGCTGAACCCCTTTCCTTCACAAGAGCATTTGCTCCAGGAAGTGCTGAGTGGACTCTGCCTATGGAATCCATATGGAGTGGGGAGGCAATCTGAAGAGACACCAACAAACCTCCCTTTTCCCCTGGAGAAATAGAGAGTAAATCCCAGCAAACTACACGAGCAAGGGGACCCATCTCCTTTTTACCAGAGGAGCTGGTCACTTTCCCAACAGCTACGCTCAGAAGTATGCTTTTATCAATAGCTGGATACACTCAATCCAGCATTTAAATGACTCACATTAGTGTCTCCATTGCCCCTGTGCCATGTCATGAGGTCACATATCGCACATGTTAATGACCCCAAGGGTGAGAGAGTGGTTTCTGGTGTCTAGCCCACACTCCTCTTTATTCAGTCCCTGTGCATGCCCTACGTTTTCGCCCTTGTCACTTATTTTATTCCGAATCCAAACACTGCCACACAATGCACTTGACCTTTGCCCTGGAGGGAACACACTTGGGATGAAGGAAGAATTCACTCTTTATTCCTTTCTAATTCTAGTTGTTACTAGACCACCACGGACAAATCCCCACTTACACAATAGAAATCAAGTCTGCTGTTCTCGCTAGTTCTGGGACTTTGGACAGGGGTTCCTCCTCCTGCCACAGACCGTCCAGCTCTTGCCCGTGTCCAGTTTTCACATGCTACATCTGTCCCGATTAACCCTTGTCACAGCGTGGCAGCAGCTGCAGAAGGGCTGAGCGGGATGGGTTTTCTGCCCCTGCCACCCTGGTTGTACATGACAAGTATCCTCCAGAGGCAGGTAGCTGACTTGCACTGCACGTGTGGCGCATTTCACAGCCCAGCACATGACTCCTTGCTCTTTTGGGGGTTTCCTGGGACCGTCCATCTGCCGTGGATGTGTGGCCAGTGTAGGGTGAGCTCTGGGCTGCAAACATGGCATGCAGCTTTCAAAACAGGCACCGATCTGCACAAGGCATCCATCTAGCCTTGTGTGGAGACCTAAGGAGAAAGGGCAGGTCCAGACTCTGCCAGCAAATGGCCATGGCATCCTATTTCCTCAACACTACTGACTCCTCCTGCTTTCTGTTAGACACGTAACTGAGGAGCCACGTTACCTGAGGTTTCCTTTCTGGTTGGAAGTTGATTCTGTTCCTCTAAGATACAAACCACCCTTGGAAGGTGCTCCCATTTTTCAGAGTCTCTAGCAGGATCCCCAGGGCATCCTTCGTGCTCTTCCTTGGGTCACATGCTGAGATGCAGATTGGAAAGAGTCGGTCATTTCACTGAAGCCAGCAGAGCTCCTCCAGGATGATGCTGCTCTGAGAGGGAAGGCAAGGGGCTAGATGCTGCTGCTTAATTAATTGTGCACTGAAATTTTAGGTTTCCTTACTAGTGGGACCCTTCCTCCCTGATTTCATGGACAGAGCTGGATTAGACCAGCTTTCCCACAACACACCTTGCTCTCAAATTAGCAGTAATTTGTATGGAATCTACACGATGATCCCACAATGGACTCATATTTACTCACTCTGTGCATCTTTGAAACCCACATGGTTGGGACACGAACCTGCTCTCAGAAATCTCAGCTGTACAGATGCCGAAGGCTGAGGTCAGGCTTGGCTCATCTTTCCAAGTTCCTGGTGTACCTTCAGACACTAGTCTGCTCTAGGTCATTCTTGTATTAGTGATTCCAATGGGCAACTGGACTTCACATCTTCTTGTTATCTATTTGTGTTGATTTACCGCCTTGAAGTTGCATAAGTGGCCTAAAACCTATCTGTACCAAGAGCATTGCAAATCCTGAGTGCAGAGATGACTCCTAGATCAAAGAACATCCACCTAAATGCATAGCAAAAGGCAGAAGATGGAAGAAAACTGGTTTGAAAAAAGCCCAACCCATGGAGAACATGGTCAGCTTGGTGAGCACAGTAACAGCACAACCACTGTCACAGCTCCTGAGAAGGTATCCAGGTAAAGAAGAGTTTGGGGAAGGTTTGCAAGGGGACAAGGAGGCTACTATGGGGACATTTATAGGGAGCTCCTCCAGTCTGTCTCCACATCAGGTGGAGGGGTGGGTGGGAATGTCCCAAATATCAATCCACATCTTGGGCTGTTCCGCCTGCACCAAACCAGCTGATGAAGAGCCTCGTGCACTCCCTCACTTCTTAGCTGTCCATCATCTACGTGGGACACCCCAAGGGAGACTCAGCTGGAGCCAAAACACTTAACCCCCTGAAAGACCAGTCCATTTTCCCAGAGAAACAGAGAACAGCCTTCTTCAGCTACAAGCATTTATTAATCCTTTCTTTTTCTTTTTTTTTTTCCTTCCTGTTGTGTTAACAGAGCATCTAATGTGACTAAATAGGACAACCTGCTCTCCCGTTCCCATGAAAAATAAATGATGTGCTTTCTCTCAACTACCTTCCCCCACCTCCTGGCGCTTTTCCCACCAGGTAACTCTTGGACCTGACCTCCCTTGGGCAGACCTCATGGAGGGGCCTGGGAACCTCCCCCAACCACACCATGGCGGTGGGAGCCATTGGCTTGAGCCAGTGAAGCGCGGTGGAGGCAGGAGTTTGGAGGAGTCAGAGGAGGGTGGGAAGAAAGACGAAGGGGGTGTGTGTGCATGTGGGGATGGAATCTATGTGCAGAAAGCAGCCAAGTGGCAGCTTACCCTGTTAAATATTAATCATCTCTGCTTCTGCAATTTCGGCAATGCGTCTAGGCCCACCACTGCTGAATATTTCATTAACACCACTCACTTCCAACTGCACTTCTCCCACTTTTCTTTCTCCCATAGACCCCTCTCCCACCCCTGCCTCCTTCCCCTACCATCACCAGTGCCAGCCATGGCCGTGACGTCCATCCTCTAACCCCACATCCTTAACTCCCCAGCGGTGAGCACCAGCCCAGCCCTGCTCCATCCACAGTCCACTGATCATGGTGTCTGTGCAGGGAGAGAGCGGTGAGGCCGTTCAGGGGAAGGACGATCATCAACTCCACTGGGAGAAAAATATAAGTGCGCATCAACAAGTCCTGTGCTAAATAATACATGAGGCAGGTCAGGGCAGAAATGCTGACTCTGGGCTGGGAGCTTTTTAAACCACGTAGTCCATGTTTCTTCATCACTGGCTTGCTCTGTGTGAGCACTTTGGGAGTGCAATCAAACGTTCTAGGGTGAGCTCTGTTGGGCCTGAGCAATTTTCACCTCAAACTCCTAATTGCATCTTCCCCCTGCCTGCTTCTACCCACTGATGGAGAAGAGCCCAAAGGGTGTGCAGTGCGTTGGGTGGCTGCAACCAGCCAGGGCAGTGGCAGGAACTGGGACTAGAGAAGGACCGTGCAGGAGAATCGAGGGTCTGCAAGGGAAACCAAAGCAAGACAATGCGCTGGTGCTCTAATCCAGACTCGATGGCTCAGCGTGAAAGTTTACACCTCTATCCTCCCCACACATAGCTGCTGCTTATTAAATCGCTGCCTCTCCCTGCTCCAAACCCTTCTTTTCCATCCATTCTTTCCTTCTGTTCCATTTTTGCCTTTCTCCATCCCCAAGCCTTACTCTTTTCCCTGTCTATCATTACATTACTTTTAAAACTTAAACCAAACCAGTAATGAGAAAGTTCAGGTTGACCTTTCAACATTGCACGTTTGAACAACTACCTCCTCCCACTAATTCAGGTTTAAATGTTTGCATGATCCCAATGTGATTATGAGGAGGTGGGGGAAACAAAACAGGCTAATCTAGGTTTGGACTACCTCTCCCTGTGGCACATGCCAGCACTGGTGGAGATTTCTTGTGCTGATAGGGAAATCTGCAACAAGTATGGACTCACAGCCTCTTGTTCCAAGAGGAGATGGCCGTGGTGGGATACCTCTGTCCTCACTGAAACATTTGGATGTGAAGCATTTAAGTCTGAGCTGGTCCTTTCTCCTTCCCTGTCACCCTTCAGAATGAGTAGAGAGAAAAAAAAATGACTTGCAGCTCGTTACCTGTGCCAGTCAAAAGTTAGACATCTAAGGCAGGTTATGTGAGTCCCATTTCTCTCCACTGGCCTGCGATGTCTAGCTTGGACTTGGACGCTTAATTTTCAGATATCTCATGGGAGGTGAGATAAACCACCCGAAGATCTAGCCCAGGTGAAAAGAGGCAAAAAGGAGCAGATAATTATTATATCTGAGGTGAGTGAAAGGCTCTCTGCCTGCCATTGCTTCTATGTGGCCTAAGATCAGCTGGAAACAAAGCTAAGGTAGCCACCGTCTTACGTGTATTGAGGTCATCACTGATGTATATGACGGACTTAACTGCTCACTTGGAGAAAGACATGCAGGCATCAGCTGGCGTTAGTTGTTCCTTTTCCAGCTACAGCAAGTGCAAATCCCAGGCAGGTTTTAATGTTGTTATCTGTCAAGAACAAAAAAAAATAAGATTTTGAACAATAGCTGAGGGAATGCCTCAAGCCAACGGTATGTTTGTTGCAAGAGAGGGTTTTCTATGCAAATCTCATTGGGGGATCAAGATATTCCTTTTGCGTAATATTTGAAATAAAATGTGCACTGGAGAAGTCACTTGAAAATATTGAATGAGATAACTTCATCTGATTAATGTAGCGTGCTTGCTTTCCCCCTTTTTATTAAAAATTCACAAGGCTTCCCATCCCTTATCTCAATTAAGCAACTTGTTTGTCAGGATTATTTGTTACGCATTTTCATAAACATTTGATGAATTATATGCAAACATCTCACTAATGTATTAACAAGACTGAGGTTTTAATTACACAACATTCAAGGAACGCGGGCGTAAGGCTCCTCCAGTGAAGTTAATTGTGCTTCCTTGTGTGTCTGTGCATTGCAATGGGAATTTTCCTCTGGGGGAAATCACGTCACAGTCTGCAGCGGCATCGTACCCGCCTAGGCCCTCTGCTAGCACCAGCTGGCCAACCATCATTGAACCGCCACTTCACGAGCTTCACTATCCTTTACTAAAAGGACACAACTTCAGGTCAAACTTGGGTAGCAAGGAGTTGGGAGTTGATACAATCAGTTTTAAATCGATTCTTATTCGCTATTTGTCACACGGAGATGACATTTTCAAGGGACCTCCAGTACAAGAGGAGAAGGGTCATGCTTGGTCCAGCCCCTTGAACTTCTCAGTTTATGAGGACAAGGAATGTTTCAGACCATCTCTGTCCTGGTCTGCTACATAGTCAGTGTAGAGATTCAGGCACAACACCAAAGGTCACTACCTTCTGCAGATGGTCAGACTTCAGCCCCAAGTCATCCCTCTTGCCTACCCAGGGAGCTGGGATATTTTGTTGTCACGACCTGCCTGAACTTACCTGCGGTTGTGAGTGTCTGAGTGTTTCACAGCAACCCTAGAAGGCAGCTTGGCTGAAGTCCACAGCCAGGCAGGCAAGGAAAAAGTGGCTGTCCAGGACTGACATGCCCAGAAGTGAACAAGAGAAGTCAGGTCATGGGACAACAGATTGACCACGGTATCACAGCTCACGTACCTTAGAATATCCAGACGCGGTGCTGATGCTATATTATTCCTTACTTTTCCCTTCTGTACACTGAGGTTGATTTTAGAACTGTGAATGGAAACCTGGACCTGTTCAAGTCAGGGTTAGCTGCTGCTTTAAAACTATGTTGAGCTCAACAGCTTTGAGCCCACTCTAACCCTGATTTTCTTCATTTTTTTTAAGACTTGATGACTACACCTTCCACAGCTCCCCAGCAAGGGACACCCACTGTGCAGCTGTCCAGTTTATATCCATTCTGCCAAAAAGCAAAATACTGTCATCTCCAGGGTTTCCTCTGTTCTACATCTGCCACAAGAATTAGGTGAATCTGCAGTTCCTGAGATGGGTCTAAGAGCTGTTCCTACCCGCTAAGACCATGGAAGGTTAGAGGCATAACTCCACCCTCTCCCTGAGTCCCCATGACCACTGCCTGATACACCATCTGCTCCATGTTACTGGACAAGGAGAGGCTGGACAGTGCCCTGTCCTCCTGTTACCACTGCAGCTTCATCCATCCATAGTCTTTCATGGTGTAGGTCAGTGCTTGCACCATACCTTGCAAACAAACAGCTGGATTTTCTCGTGATCTTTCTGCTGCAGCAGGATTTGTCCCCATCCCTTCCTCCTGGCATAGACAAGCAAAATATAGGGACATCTGCATGGAGTACCTATGTTGCTGCTGTACAACCACAGAGTCCCAGATCACCATAAATGCCTCACTCCTTGGTGTTGTTGAAAGCATCGTGGAGGTGTCCAGAGCAATAACTCACCGGTTTTCAGGTCCCAGCTCTTCAGCACAGACAAAGATCATTTGGTTCAAGCCAAAGTGCTGTCAGAGGTTAAGGAACCCCGAGCTACTGCTCCAAACTTTGATCAGTCTGGGACAGAGTAGAGATCCAGGCTCTTGGGCATAGGTATCAGACCTTGGGTCAAGGAGTAATCACCATGTCACCTGCTATAACAGATATCAAGCTCTTATTTTACTTTTTCCCTTATAGAAGGTAACTTGAGCAAGAAGAAAGAAGGGGAGGATGCCTGGAGGGAAGGGAAGCCATTGAGCAACCCAGGTCTGAGCAATGACTGGAGGGTTGCCTGACACATGCTCAGAAGAGAGGATTTCCCCCTCAGCTCCCTGTTAGTCAAACCCTTCTTTCCTTAGTCCAGCCTTGAGAAAAACTCCTGCACGAACCCTTCCTTGCTTTGTGTCCCCTCCTTTCTGCCTTTGGACAGCACTCCTTGCTTCCATGGATGTCTCTAAATAGCTCATCATTGCCTGCACTGCAGCTATTCATTAAAGGTTTCGATATCTATTCATCCCTCTGCTGGGATCGGGGCTCCTAGAAAACCTCAGCACTGAGGTTTTCCTTCGAAAAAAAGCCCAAGTCAAAACTGAAACATTTTTTGCAAAATCATTTGATTTTGATTTCCACTGGGTTTAGAATATTTTACTTCCTAAAAATAATTTAGAAATCCCTGAAAGTCCACCTGGAAATGAAATATTAATTTTGGTCTAACGTTTGTGACAGCATTATTTGCTCAATATCTTTTCTTTATGTTTCTGTTGGAGCGACGCGCACCTCACTACTTGTTAGTACTAACGACATGTCATGACATATTACAATATGACAGGATGGCCAACTATATTATTCTTCTATTTTTAACATTATTTTAAATGTTAAATCAGAAACGTTATTTCTGATTTAATTTTCTGTTCTTTTCATTTTGAAAATTGCAACGTTTGCAGTGTTTGATATCCTTATTTTAGCCAGGCAACAATTTCAGACGTTTTTTGCTACCCTAATTAGTACTGAGCCCTCATCTCGTTCTCTCTTTCAGAAGTATTACAACATCAAACTGTTTCATTAGGCCAGTGAATGTTACTGCCTTTGATTAATAAAATAAAGTGAGCATGTAATGCTAATTAGAGTATTAGCCATTCATTACTGTGTCATTTATTTTGTGACATGTAACCGATAACGGGTCTTACAGGACTTGTTCCAGACATTGCTCGTTTCTCCTGCAGATTTGTCACGATAGCACGTGCATTTAATTCAATTACAGCATCAAACCGAGGGACCAAAATTTTAACGGCGCTTTAGACAAAAATAGAAAGAAATAAATTGTTTCAAGACTCATATTCCACGGACAAGGAATCCCCCTTCCCATTTTTGAAATGCCTTAATTTCCCTGCAAAAGGATCACAGAATCACAGAATCAGTCAGGTTGGAAGAGACCTCTGGGATCATCGAGTCCAACCATTGCCCTGACACCACCATGGCAACTAGACCATGGCACTAGGTGCCATGTCCAGGCTTTTCTTAAACCCCTCCAGAGATGGTGACTCCACCACCTCCCTGGGCAGCCCCTTCCAATGGCTAATGACCCTTGCTGAGAAGAAATGCTTCCTAATGTCCAACCTGACCCTCCCCTGGCAAAGCTTGAGGCTGTGTCCTCTTGTCCTATCGCTAGTTGCCTGGGAGAAGAGGCCGACTCCCACTGCGCTACAACCTCCCTTCAGGTAGTTGTAGACTGCACTAAGGTCACCTCTGAGCCTCCTCTTCTGCAGGCTAAACACCCCCAGCTCCCTCAGCTGTTCCTCATAGGTCAGACCCTCCAGACCCTTCCCCAGCTTGGTCGCCCTCCTCTGGACTCGCTCCAACACCTCAACATCTTCCTTGAAGATATTGAGATTTAGCTGTGCTGGTGGTGATGCCACCAGTTTTGCCACCATAAAGACGCCTTCGAGAGTCCCCATCCCTCTGATGGCTGGGATCGTGCGATGGAGAGGGGTGAAATGGGTCCCTCTGTCCCCACGCCCCTTCCCGTCCCTCCGCCACCCCGGCTCCTCGCTCCCCACCGAGGGTGACGGCTCCCTTCTAGGCACGAGCTCTATTTTTCTTTCCCACTCCCAAAGCAGATCAGTGGTAGCCAGTGAATACAAATCAAGGCAGCAGCGTTAATATTCTCATTACATTTAAATCTAATGGGCTTTTTTAATATTCAGAATCAAAGGCACTTCACCACCAGCAGATTTTTTATACTTTTTTTTTTTTTAAAAAAAAAAGGAGCCCTGCATCTCGTTCCACTCTTCCTCCTCTATTTTTTTAATTTTTTGTTTTTTAGTTTTTTAGTTTTTTTTTATTTTAAGCCAGGCTAAACCACCAGGGAAGGGCAGTGCCTACAAACAGATGTCACTCACGGAGGGTCTGGGCGGCTGTCACATCATTAGATGATGGTGAACTTTGAACTTGTGATTTGGAGGCTGTGTTTGCCGGAGAGGAGGAGGAGGCAGCAGCGGGGATGAGGCCAGGGCGGAGGGTGGGGGAAGCTTGACGGGGCCTCTCTGGTGAATTGCTGGCCTGCCCAGCACAGGAACGCTCAGGACTTCAAATCGGCTCCACTCACTTTGAAGCTCCTCTCTCTTAATCTCTCTCTCTCTTTTTCTCTCCCTCTCTCCCCATCTTTTCCCCCCCTTGCATCTATGAATCATTCATGCCTTCTATTTTTCCCCTCAGAGGTTCCTTTAGAAAAAAAAAAAGAGAAAAGAAAAAAAAGGGGGAAAAAAAGGGAGAAAAAAAAAATCTCCACACACGCTCACACAAAGCCCTGCCCGTGTTTATGTTCTTATCGCTCCGTGCAGCTGATTATCGCCGATGTCGAACAAATTACTTACACGCTGTTTGCAATGCGCTGCCGTCCCTCGGAGCCACGCTCGCGATGGGGCTGATGGTTTTGTTTTAAGTGTTAATGCACAGCGGGGCACCACGTCCGAGGGAAATACACGGAGAAGAGTATTTACGCACACGGTGCGCGGAAGAGCCCGGCCCCCGCGCTGGGGCTGCCGAACCCGAAGAGGAATTTGCACACACGTTTGCCAAAGCCAAGGAGCAGGAGGTCATTAGCCATTGGAAGGGGCTGCCCAGGGAGGTGGTGGAGTCACCATCTCTGGATGGGTTTAAGAAAAGACTGGACATGGCACTTAGCGCCATGGTCTAGTTGACATGGTGGTGTCAGGGCAATGGTTGGACTCGATGATCCCAGAGGGCTCTTCCAACCTCATTGATTCTGGGATTCTGTGTTTCTGTGAGATGAGGGCTCACGCGGTGACCACAGCTGGTGGGAGAAGGGCTTTTTGCTTCGTGGAGGTACGTACGCACCTGCGGGAAGGGTCTGAGAGCCCTTGGGAAGTACGTGAGCTTCAGCACAAGCACTCGAACGGTGCAACACCCAGTCCTGAACACCAGATGCTCTGACTGAAAGAGGGGAGATTGAGATGAGATATTAGGAAGAAATTCTTTGCTGTGAGGGTGGTGAGACCCTGGCCCAGGTTGCCCAGAGAAGCTGTGGATGCCCCCTCCCTGGCAGTGTTCAAGGCCACGTTGGACGGGGCTTGGAGCAACCTGGTCTGGTGGAAGGTGTCCCTGCCTGTGGCAGGGGGGTTGGAACTAGATGGTCTTTAAGGTCCCTTCCAACCCAAACTGTTCTGTGATTCTGTGACTTTCAGAACATATGTCTGTTCTCAAACAAACCCAGGAAGCAGTTGGTCCCCTGTTTGGGGCTGCACCCACGTTCACTATTGGACTTTCCTGAAGAGGATGGTTGAAGCTGCCCTGCCCATGGGAGCAGTCCCTGGACTGGGCCACCCCAGATGCTGCTCGGACCTCATCTTGGAGAGCACCAGTGTGCACAAGGCCAAACCAGGACAGTAAGCGTGCTAACACGTGTGCAGTCTGGCTTTGGGTACAAACTGGAACAAGTGAGAATCCACGACATCCTCACCAGGACAATACCTTAGGGGTGGGTGTCAAGGGGATGGGGCCAGACTCTTCTCAGTGGTGCCCAGTGACAGGACAAGGGGCGATGGGCACAAGCTGAAACATGGGAAGTTTCATCTGAATATGAGGAGGAACTTCTTTACTGTGAGGGTGCCAGAGCCCTGGCACAGGCTGCCCAGGGCGGGTGGGGAGTCTCCTTCTCTGGAGATATTCAAACCCGCCTGGATGCGACCCTGTGCAACGTGCTCTGGGTGACCCTGCTTTGGCAGGGGGTTGGACTAGATGATCTCCAGAGGTCCCTTCCAATCCCAACCAGCCTGGGATTCTGTGACAAGGGTCCCAAGCCCATCGTATGGGGGTTGCTTCCCTCTGATAGCCCAGAGGAGCCCGGGACTGGCTCCTGCTCTGAGGTTGGGGTCAAGCAGAAAGGGAAATGAGAAACAGCAAAGGCCATTGCAGAGGGATGTTCACCAGGAGGGATGGAAAACCCACGGTTCCCATGTGAGGATGAGGGGGCCAGTAGATGGGATTGGAGGGACCCATCATCCTTGAGTAGGTGAGCAGTGGTGTTACTATAGCAGCGGGGGAGCCTTAAGGGACCAGCATCAGTTTTCAGAAGGATCCCTCGGGTCTTGGCCACTCCAGCACCTGTGGATCTCTTTTGCCAGCTCTTGTGGCTGCAACCAACCTGTTTGTAGTGAATGGCACTAACGGTACCACCACAGCAAGCCTGAGCTTGGGGGTTCACAGAGCTGCAGCAGAGGCAGAAGACCTCTGCATCTGCTGCTCACCACACTGAAGAATATGGACATATAGGATGTATGGGAAGTAACTTGCTTTCAGAAACCCCACTGCTGAAGTCTTCAAATGAAACATAACTGCTCATCCCACCCTACAAGACTTGTTCAAACCCCCAGACGTTGTTCACATGTCTCACACTCCCCTTCCTTGCTCTCTTGCAAGTCCAAACCTGGACATGCAAGAGACTCCTAATGCACCGTTATGTTTGACTCCTGGAGCACATCTCAAGTCCTCAAAGCCAAAGGACACCCCAAGGGGACTACCTCTCGTTTGGAAGCAGGGGAAACTGAGGCACGAAGGGTTGGGGGTGGATGTGGGTGGCGGGGATGGGAAGAGCTGGAAGCTCTGGAGCCTGGCGTTATACTTCACATTGATGTGAGGTTAGGAACAGGGGCTTCACTGCGTTTGGAAGGAAATTCAATGAGGATACCCAGCTTTTCTTGGCTCCTAAGTAGATTGATGTGGGGTTAATGCCATTGGACGGGGATTTTAAAATGCAGGGGGCTTTGTACAACACTTGTTTCCCCCCGACACCTGGTCTTGGCAGCAATTAGGTCCTGATGCACTTAAGCATCCAGCTAACTTCCAGATTTCAGCCTCTGAAGCTCGAGAAGCTTTGTAGGTATTTACTTAATGATGTCTCCAAAGGGGGAAAAGAGCATTTGCTGCCACCATGTGCCTCCCAGTCACTTCTAGAATCCCAAAGGGCTGGTTGGTGCAATCCCATTCCTAGGCTGAAGCCCAGTCTAGGTTAAGTGGCTTACCCATCTTGACACAGGGAATCCCTGGATGGGCTGAGACGTGAACCTGCATCCCCCGCTCTGAGCACACCTCTCGGTTGAGTTTCCAGACCACATCCTGGGAGATGCTGGAAGAGGCCACACGGTTACACGTGGAGGAGACCCACTCAGCCCTCCTGCGAATCCCACCACAGGCTGTAATTTTGGAGTGACACGGTTTTCCAGCCCAAGCAGGGACTCCTGTGTTCCCACTCTCTGTTCAGACCTCAGAAGCAAAACATTTCTCCAGCCCAGCAGAGCCAACACCATACACACAGGTTTTCTTAGATGAGATATATGACCTATTTAATATGTAAAAAATAAACAGCTTTGATATTAATAATAAATATTTAGGGCTTATTCCGGTTGGTCTTGCATAGCTCTGCAATACACTGTTTACCATTAACTGTGTTTCCCAGGAAAATATTTCTGCTGAAATAGCCCGTGCTTCTGGACCAGGGAATAGCTCCTGTGCTGGGCAGGTGAGGCTCTGAGAAGAGACAAGTAGGCTCCTGGAGACACAAAGAGTGATTTTCAGTAAACTCTGAGCCTGCCCTCGCTATTGGCGTGTCCCCACTCTCCCCAGTGCTGTCACCAGGAGCCCGCCTGCTGACTCCAGCTTGGGGTGCAGCATCCTGAGCTTCCCTCTGATGCCTTTCCTCTCCTCCAGCACCTTCTCAGCGGGGTGGCTGCAGGGCTACCGATGGCCAGCCTCGAGCTCTACAACCCCTCCTGCTGCTGTGGTAGAGCCAGGAACCCCTTTCCCACCTCTCTCCAAAGCAGAGGCACCACCTCCCAACCTGCCAGTCCTCGGCTCAGGGATCAAGTGTCCCATACAAGCGCCCAGGGTGCAGCCCTGGCTGGGAGCCCCACGGCAGGGCTCTCCGCAGTGGGAGATGCTACACCTACATCTCACCATATCATACAGAATCACAGAATCAATGAGGTTGGAAGAGACCTCTGGGATCATCGAGTCCAACCATTGCCCTGACACCACCATGGCAACTAGACCATGGCACTAAGTACCATGTCCAGTCTTTTCTTAAACCCCTCCAGAGATGGTGACTCCACCACCTCCCTGGGCAGCCCCTTCCAATGGCTAATGACCCTTGCTGAGAAGAAATGCTTCCTAATGTCCAACCTGACCCTCCCCTGGCCAAGCTTGAGGCTGTGTCCTCTTGTCCTATCGCTAGTTGCCTGGGAGAAGAGGCCGACTCCCACTGCGCTACAACCTCCCTTCAGGTAGTTGTAGACTGCAACGTCATTCCCCAGCGGAGCTTGACAGATCGCTGGGAGCAACAGCCCTCCTGCCGCCTGCAGAGCATCGCTCGAGTGCTCTTAATCGCAGCTCCTGGAGAGAAAGCCCTGCTCTCCCCGAGCGTGCAGGGTGGGCAGCCACCCCCGGCCCCAGCCATCTGCTCTGGAGGAGGAGGGAGGGATGGCCGGCCACCTCCCGCCGAGCCGCCGCAGCAGAGCAGAGGGCACCAGCTGCGGAGCCGGCTCCAGCCCCAGACGCGCTTCGGAGCCGAGCGGGGGTAGGCAGAACAAAAGTGCTGTTTGTCCTCGCCCCAAAAATCGATAGAAAAGGGTTTTTCCCAAGAGCCTTGAAGGAAAGGTCTTCGGGTGCTGTGACTGAAGCCCAGCGCCTGCAGCGTTGGGGGGTTACTGCCTTCCTCAGCCCGTTGCCCTCCCAGTACTTAAAACCAGAAGGAAATTCTGGGACAACAGGAGCTTGGCTCCTGTTCGAGCCAGCACTAGATTAAGAAAAACTAATTTTCTTAGACTTACCTATTTACACGGGAGCCAGGCGCAGCCCTCCGCAGGTGCCTTTCCAGGAGGGAGGACGCACGCTGCGTGACGCGCACCCGCGCCTGGGGAGAGAAAACTGGGCTGGGGAAGAGAACACACCTGGGTTAAACACCAGCCTTCAGGGGAGGATCCTAAAACTTCCCCACTCTCTGCACAGAGTCAGTAAATCCGTGAATGGCAGGAGGAAAAACATCCGATCTTCCCAGGCTATTGATTTTTGACTTTCATTCCCTCACCCACTGCCCAACTCATTAGCTTCGGGTCAGGCAGCCTCGTCTGACCTCATTCTTAGACCTTGGGTTGATGGGTCTGGTTTCCAGAAGCCACCAAGAGGCTGGGGCTGAATCCTGCTAACACCCAGCACTGCTGGGGTGACCTGGGTGCTGGCACCCAGCTAGAGAATGAGGAGCATCAGCAACAAACAGGAGGCTTTCCTGCCACAAACCTGCAGCTCTCGGTTGTGCTTATTTTTTGGGCAGAACCAGACCAGCTGGGTAGATTTTTTTAGGTAATTTGATCAAAAAAAAAGAGAGGGAAATAGGCTGAAAGGAGCTTTGGTGTACAAAAGCAGAACAGCGTTTGTTTAAACCAAGCCTAAGCTCCACATCCCGGTTTGCTGAACTTTCAGGCAAGTAACATTCAGACCTCCTGCCCTTCTGCCAGGCAATTCATTCCTCCCCTTTGTGCCTCAGTTTCCCCACCCACCAAGGAGGGATTGCCCCCATGGGGTCTCCTTTTTGCTTTCAGATTTTTAGAAACACTCTTTGAGGCTCTTACTGCAAATTTTCATCAGCAAGTCGTGCTCTTCACACAGCTCTGGGCCACCGAGTCCATCCTGCACAGGGTCATGGACAGCTCTGCAGCCTCCAGCCCTGCTCACGCCTTTGCCTTGTCGACAGCCGCTGCGGGGGGAGTTTACCAGCCCCACGGTTCCCAATAATTTGGACCAGGGCTGGAAAATTTGCTTTATTGCTTAAAGCGTGCCAGCAGCAGAGAGCTGGGGGGAGCAGCAAGAGGGAGAGGCAGAGAAGGGAAGAGAGGGGAGTCTGGTGTGGCCAAGGCAATCGTGTCCCACCAAGGCGATCGTGTCCCACCAAGGCGATCGTGTCCTACCACGTCCCAACAAGGCAATTGCGTCCCACCAAGGTAGTGGTGTCTCACCAAGGCAATCACATCCCACCAATGTAATTGTGTCCCACCAAGGCAATCACGTCCCACCAAGACATCAGGGCCAGCCGTGCTGAGCATCAGCCATCCCCGATGGACCCTCTGGGCACATCCACCTCAGCCCACCCCTGGGGCACGCTCTGGTCGTGCACGGACATAAGGAAGATTTTCCTTGAGTCTTGTGTTTTAAGTCTGCATCTGTACAACCGATGCAGGTGAGCCAAAACGCTTCTGGATCATGAGAAACCCTTGTCCTCTCCCTCTACCCAGGGCTCTCTCTCCTTCCCTTCCCCACCAGCTTTCAATTATTTAATTTCCCCTCCTCCCACCCCCAGCATCTGAAAGCCAAGTGTCTTAAATACAAATCACCTCCAAATCATTACGTGCAGGACCTTTCGGCCCTCTTCAGAGCAATGGGCCGTGAGTAATGAGCTCTGCTGAGAGTTTGCTGGATTTCACATACAACAGATGTAAAAGATGGGGCTGGAGAAGGGGGAGGAGAGGGGGAAGGAAGCCGGATCCAGCTGGGGAGACGAAATATTTGCCACACACCTTTTCCTCCATCTGCAGCAGACAGAGGAGGTTCAGGTCCTCCTGCACTTCTGCGATCTGACCCCTGAGCTGGGACTAGGAAGACAAACAGGCAGGGTGCAGCTTGAAATTTAAGCCCCGAGCCCTCCAGGCGCTCAAGCATCCTTCCAGGGGTGGGAGTCCCACCCTGGACCTTCCCCCTAGCAGACCGTGAGCAAGCCCTCGTCTCCCAGGAGCTGTCCTCCCCTTCCTGCTGCTGCAGCAGGAGATGCCAAGGCACAAGGCGTGGGGTTGTCCGAGATGCCAGGACCTGGGCTTGGATCCAGCTCCTCTTGCTCTTTGCAGATGATGCCCAGGGTGACAGAGCCTGCACGGAAACCTCACTGCTGAGACACCGTGGACAGGGAGGAGGAATGGCTGGCTCCAGAGAAAGCTCAGTGCAGAGATGGACAATCCCTGAGCTCACCCAAATCGGCCAACTCCATCCCTTGAAGGGACTGTCACAGACACCCTTGATGGCTGGGTGCCTCTCACATGTCTCCATCCCCAGTTCGTTTGCTACAGAGCCAGGTATTTTGGTTGAGGAGTACCTGGTGGAAGAGTCTCACCACACACCCTCCTGCCTTCCCAGGCTGCACCTACACCCCCCCTTGGGTGGGCGTTACTCCATGCAGCTCGTGTGCTACCACCCAAAGCACCCCACAGACCCCGGGGGGCAGGACGCCATGTGGCTCGGGGTCACCAAGGCCAAAAGGGGCCATGCACTCACATCCGGCTCAGGTCCTGGAGATATTGAACGAGGCGTGGGGTGGTCTCACCTCCGTGCACCAGCCTCCAGCTGCCAGGAGAGAGCAGCGGTCAGGACAGCCACCACGGACCCCCCTGCCATGAAAGCAGGCTGCCTCTGCGCCGTGCCCCTCAGGTCCTGGGGGGTCTCTGGAGCCCAGCAGGACCAGGCAGGGACCTGCTGTCCCCATGGAGGAGGAGGAGTGCAGCTCTGCTGCCATCCCAGCCCCTCCACTGCCCCTGTTCCTCTTAGCATCCACACCCAGAGCACACCGTTTGCTCCCTCCCAGGGCTCTCCTGGTCCCTGCCACCAGCAACCCCAGATTTCCTCCTCACCAGCAAGCTCCCACACACAGAGTAAAACCCCCTCCACCATCTCAAGCAAGCCCCCAGCCCCTGGGAGAGCCAGACCTGGCCAGGGCTCACCCTCCCCTTCCCGCCTGGGGAAAGGTGGGGATGGAGGGGGTGAAGGGGGAGGAGAAAAACGAGAGCAAACCCTTTCGCCGCAGACTTCAAAGTCATCGTCAGCAGGAGCCTTCGGAACAGTTTAAGTACAAAATGAATTGTTTTAATATTTAATCAGTCTATAATAGGCCCAGGGATCCCAGTGGAGACGGTTTGCAGTTGAAAGGATGTCCAAACTGAGTATCCCCCTCTCCAGAAGGGACCGTGGCCCTGCAGGAGCCCCGGCCCCCGAGACACATGTAAGGACAATCTCCTCTCTACCCACTCCCCTTGGTGCGGCACGGCACCTGGGACTGGCTCCCACCCACTCACCTGACGTGGGCTGTGGGCTCTGAGAGCCATAACCATAAATCCTCATCCTGGAGGATAATGATTTAATTCTCTGCTGAGCTCAGAATAAATTCCAGCTTGCTCCCCTCCCACCCCATAACTCCCTTCCAGAAGAGTCAGACCCCCTTAGCCCCCTGCTCTCCCTCTTCCCTGCAGGTTTGTGGGTGCACCCACCCACCCAGAGGACAGAGCCCCAACCGCTGGCATTACCCAGGCTGGGAAGAAGCCCTTTGCCCTTCTGTGAAATGAGTGTGCAGGGAATACAAACCACATTAGGCTCAGCTCAGCCTTTCAGCCCCAGGACCAAGCTGTGGTCACTGCTGGGCTGTTGCTGCAGCAAGTCCAGGTGACACGAGTGGGGCTCAGCTCTGGTCCTGCCGCACGACCCCCAGTAGCCTCGCCAGAAGGGAGGGATGCCAAGGGACAGGTGACCTGGAAAGGTCCTTTCACTGCCAGCACAAGCACCCAGACTGCGCACTGGTCCCCCAGCCCTTGCTGGAGGCAATGCCCCAGAGATAAGGGCTCACCGTGCCGGGGATTGCCCTACCACACACAAGCCTTTTGGGTGGTCCGGGAGCAGAGCATCACTGCTCTGATTTGCAGGTCAGGAGCTAGAGGCATGGAGCCTCCAAGCAGCCTCTCTAAGGTCCTCAGGCAGCCCTGAGCCCCAGCTCCAAGCACACCTCGGAGACACAGGAGGCCCCAGGGCATGAGGGACGCAGGGTGCTTCTACCGCTCCAGCTGCCTCCTTTTCACCTGGGGAAAGGGAAAAGCTTCTGTATGCACCAGGAGGCAGAAGTAATTTGCTCAGTGCCAAGTCCCTGATCCACCATCTCACTCACAGGTAGAGGCTCCTTCATTCCTGGTTAGCACTTGAGCGTGATCCTAAAGCAGCGTCCTCCTGGCAGTGGGATTCAGCCACACGCTCCAGCAAACTGAAAGCCTCGCTCCTAACTTTCTGTAAACCTCTCATTTAAACTGTCCCGGCTTGGACGACTGGAATAACAGAAATCAGCTCCTGTGCAGCAGCTCTCAACACACAGCTCCGAACGCAGCAAGCCCTGCTGTTGACAGGGGCTGCTAGATGGTCACATAAAAGCCACCAGTGGGCTGAGGATGAGATAGAGCAACACGGTGTCCGGGCTAAAGCAGAGCTCTGCTACAGCTCTGCTATAAATACAACCATGTGGATCTTGCAAGGACTTTGGCAGTGAGAAACGTGTCCCATCTGCAGCAGGGTGAAGGGATGTGCAGGAAAGGGTGCTGTTTCCACCCCAAGCAACTTCCAGGAGAGCATCTCCGAACGCCAGCAGTACCACAGGCTCCGTCCCCACAGCCCTGCTGCCCAAGGCCATGGGGGTTGCCACCATCCCAGGCTCCAGGCAAGCCCACGTGGGTGCATAGGTGGGAGGAGGAGAGCAGCCTGCGCTGGGATAGCTGGTGGCTGCTTCTTCCCTTGGCATAGGGGCAGGTTATCCCCCCGCCCCAGGAGCTGGGATCCCTGCAGGCACAGCAGAGGCAGGAGAATCACAGAGCAGCCACAGCAACCGGAGGGACCCAAGGTGCCGGTGCAGCTCCAGAGCCTGGTGCAGGGGTGACTTGTCCCCAGAAGGGACCCAGCGCAGCACGGGCATGCCCAAAGCTGCAGCAGAAACAAACAATTCCTGCATTTTCACAGCTTTCACAAGAGGGACACCCTCACCCCCAAAAAGCCCTTCCCCAGGATGGGGTCCCCCCCCATTTACTACTTTTGGGGGAAATCCCCAGAGTTACCCCACTGCGGGGCAGCCTGGTCTCGCCCAGCCATTCGGGAAGATGTTATGAGAAGGATCCTGGGGAAAAATAAATAAGCTTAAAACCGTTATCAATCAGGGTTATGCTTCCATTAGTCGCCCAGAGAACCCTCTGCCCAGAAGCAGCCCTTGCCTCACCGCTCTCCGGTTACTGCAGTTTAGCTCTCAGTAACCTGCTGCATGTAATAAATAACTGCAGGCCCTGGTAGATCTGGGACCATTAAACATGTGGAGTTATTTTTTCTGATAGGAAGGAGGATGGGGGAAAAAAAAATAAATCTAAACTCTGCTCTATGAGCAGCGGTGGAGCAGAGCAAGGTCTCCAATCACTTTCCTACCAGCACCATCTTCTGGCCAGCACCAGCCCCCTGCCCTGAGGCTGGAGCACAGGCAGCTGAAGGCTCGGGATGGAAGAGTTGTGTTGGCTCCCGGGACTTGGGGAGCACACAGGCTTGTAGAGCATCTCCCCTGGGCTGGGGAGCTGGGGCAGGGTCCCAGCAGTCAGCACTGGTGCGAAGCGGGGGCCTCCCACCATAGAGACTCCAAGCTACTGGTTGGGTTTGTAACTCAGTGGTCCAGTCACTCCACCCTGGTAACACTGCAGGGAGTCCTGGTGAGGTCAGCAGGGGTGCCCAGAGGAGATACCCAGCTGTGCTCACCTCCACGTGCTTGGCCAGGGAAGGTTTCCTCAGCAGCAGGAGCTGAGCACCAGAGCCAGGGGCAGCCCGTGGGCAGAGCTGTGCCATCCCATGGGGACCTGCTCTGCCTCTGACCCACAATTCCACCCCCACTGTTTGTAGACATGGCTTTCAGACCAGACAGCCCAGACATCTGGCCCTGCAAGGCAGCTGTGCAATACCCCAAACCCTTCCCTAGACAGCTTTTCAGTCCAGAGATGGAGGCTTTTATCTCACTGTCCCTCCTGAGAAATCCCACAGTGATGAGCCAGCTGTTTCCTCACCCCTCCACACCAGAGGGCTCTTGGGTTGCACCCTTCGTCACACCCCAGATCCCTTTGCTTTAAGCCCTGGTGCCACCACAAGCAGGAACAGGACAAGGATCACTTGAGGGCACCAGGAAGGCTACGAGCCCCAGCCCCTTCCTGAGCAAGGCCTAGGGCTCCAGGGCTTCAGGGTTGCCCCAGCATGCCCAGTCCAGCCCATTTTCCCCAGCCAAGGCACTGCAGTAGTCACCACAAGTGACTGTGCTTCTGCTGCTCCAATGCCTCGTGAGGCAAGGACACCCTCTCTCCACCTCCTTCTGCCCATGCTCCCGGTCACCACTGCCCCTGGCAAAAGCCAAGAAGCACCCAGTGATCTTTTTTTTGGGCTCAGGAACACAAAGTCAAGTCTCCTTTCCCTCCTACATCATTTTTCCTTTCAGGAAGTCAACTCCTGGCAAGACCAAAAATAACTACCTGAGCAAGCTGATGACCAAAGCAGTCAAGACCAAAACAAACAGCAATGGTCTCAAAATAGCTCTGGCAGCATCTCACTTCCTTAAGGGGAGGGAAGGGCTCCTCACACCGCCATCACTCCAGTTCCCACCACGACAATCACAGAGCAGCTCTTCCAGCTTCATGGGAAAGGGAGAGGAGGATTCTTCCCATGTGCTCCACTTTGGCTTAGCGTTGGTACTCCTGGCACAGCAGCTGGTCCCTCAGGGACCCCATCAGTCACTGCACACCCTCCAGACCTACTGCCCTTCAGCTTGAGACTGGGTCTAGAAGGCACCATCTTTAGCCCTGTGTCCTGGCCTCACTGCCCTGCCAAGGACATAGGTATAAGGGGGTCTTTGCCAGCTCCTTGGTGGCCCCTCAGCGCAGGTGTCCAAGGTGGTGCTGCTGCCCAGATGGCACCAGGCAACAGCAGCAGCCAGTCTCAGTTTCTCGCCATCCCCACACAGGTGACACTATGCCTGAACCAAGCAGCTCCGTCCCTTTGGAGTAGCAGCCACTGGCAGGTGTAGAAGACTCCAGACTGTTTCATCCACAGAGAGGACCTAAAGACTCCTTCATTCCTAGTCCTGGCTGCCACAAGTCCTAGCAAAGTTTATAGACACGTACAATAACAGGCTGGTGCCAGGGACTTTTTTTCCCAGCCCTGAGAAGTGGCACAGCCTGATCGATACAGCTAGACCATCTCCTCAGCAAGATCCATATCTAAGCTGGATATTGAGACCCTCATGGACCCCACCAGCTCACAAAGCAAACCTGGCAATTGTTTGAATGCTGCTACTTGACCCAGGCTGAAACCAGGCCAAGGACCATTTCATCAACATAACAGGCCAAAGAGTTGCCTTCTAGCACCTAGAAAGATTCATTAGCCTCATGATTTGGTAGTATAGACACAGCCAAAGTCTGCAGTTCTGGGGCATAGAGAAGACCATGGATTCATCCCAGCGTCTGAAGGCACAAGGAGCTGTTGGACCACCTTCTTGGTCCAACAGTCCACCGAGACTGGTGGACTCGGTCCCAGCCCAACACACACACACAAACATACCACGGAGACTTACAGCAGTCCGGGTCAGTCTGTGCCAATGACCCCATATCTCTCCGTACAGACAGGCAGGATATGAGCAAACCGGCGGCTTGGAAAGAAGTTAAACTCTGGGCAAATGTTTTGGAGAATGAACTCCAAAAGGTCCTTTCTTCTCCGCAGTTCATTGACACATCAAAAGAGGCTCATTTACTGCTGATAAAGCCAAGATAAGCCTTGCAGACCATTGCACTTCCAAGGAGGGCTTGGGGTGACATTATCTCACTTGAGTTTTGACTTCTGCATTTTTCTCCCATCACGTGGCTGTGGCCCACTGAGATGATGCTTCTGCTTATTCTGTCTCCACTGCCCATATTTTGCCCCAAAGTTTCCATGGTTTCCCAGCTGCTCTGGGATACCAAGAAAAAACCTTGTAATTCCTCTAATAAGAGCCAAAAAGACACTGACTAGTCTCTCGTTTAGTGGCTCAGCTTTCTCACCGCTGACATAAACTTCACCCCTCAGAGGCAGGGCCAGACCCCACTAGGCAATGGCAGCTCCCAACAGCTCTGTTGGAAGTGTGGGTCTCTGCGCCTTGCCCACAATTTGCAATGCCCACACAGTCTGTGCTTGGTTGTCGTCCCCTTGACTGCCATGGGGAAACAGATACCAGGGACCTGTCTGACTGCAGCGTGACTCCCATGGAGACCACCCTGTGGAACAACCACCTCACACTGAAGCTGGATCTCCTCCCTGGTCCCACGCAGTGGGAGCAGCAGGAGGTTGTATTAATCCCAGGCAACCAGCGATAGGACAAGAGGACACAGCCTCAAGCTTCACCAGGGGAGGTTCAGGTTGGACATTAGGAAGCATTTCTTCTCAGAAAGGGTCATTAGCCATTGGAAGGGGCTGCCCAGGGAGGTGGTGGAGTCACCATCTCTGGAGGGGTTTAAGAAAAGGCTGGACGTGGCACTTAGCGCCATGGTCTAGTTGCCATGGTGGTGTCAGGGCAATGGTTGGACTCGATGATCCCAGAGGGTTCTTCCAACCTGATTGATTCTGGGATTCTGTGATGCCCCATGAATTTCTGATTACAAACTGGGTGCTATTCGTGAGCACAGCTAACATCATGGTAGTGTCTGAAGAACTGACTGACGGTGATTCATTTCACGGGGCATCAAATTAGCTAAATTACACCCAACCCAGTTGTGGCCATAGGTTTGATCCCCAAAGGCGTGAGTTGGCTGAGAACTGGACAAACCGATGCTTGCAAACCCAACGCCCAGCAGCAGGCATCAAGGAGGGGAAATCAGGAGGCAGCCCTTGATTTCACCTGTGAGCAACATTTGAGGCAAGAAGGCAAGTAAAAGCTGATCCAGCAAAAGCAACGGGGAACATTTTTTGCTCTGTTAGCCTGGCAATGCTGGAGATGTCTCCTTTAGCCCTGGGGGCTGCCAGCAGAAGGGGTTCCTGGGCAAGGAGGTTCTGTTTTAGACTGTGTTTCAGGGCAGAAGGTTAATTAGGCAGCAGGGTAATGAGGAGTCATTAAATCTGCCTGCACCATGCTGTTAGCATAACAAGGGCAGACCAAGAAAGTTAAAGCCAGGATCCTTGTTTTCCCATTGCCTTCAATTAACCTTTCCATGTTTTTGCAACACTCCGGGCCCTAGAGAGAGGTTCTGGGTGCCTCTCAGAGGCTGTTAATTAACAGAACAGAGAAATAAACTTTCCTTTCAAGTAACCAGCACGATGGTTTTGGCTTTCAGCTTAAAATAAACAGGCAGGACCCAGCTTACCCTGTGAGCCATGCCACTGTCCCATCAAAGTTCAGGAGGGTGAATTAAGTTCCTGGGGTTTATTTCAAATTGTTATTCTACTCTTGCTTTCACCTCCTCAAGTGGAAAGCGCTGGGAGCTCCTCTCAGCCCTCCACCAGTGAGATGCCTTTACTCTGCATCCTGCAGCGCTGCATGGACCAGGCACAGCTCAGGCAGTGTCCCCTAAAACCACAGGGTAGGTGGGTTGTTGGAGGAAGGTGTTCCCACCGCCTTAATCTACACATGTGAGGTTGTTGGTCGATCAGCCTTCAAGTTGTTGGTCAATCAACCTGGCTGCAGGATTCAGTTCCTCTAACGTTGACTTTTGCCTAATCTTATGCAGAAAGTGTCTCCCTCTGAGATCTTCAAAGACTTCATCCTGCCTCCATTGACTGGAGGTAGGCTCTTACTCTGGGGATGGATCTTCTCCAGAACAGATAAACTACATGTCCGGGTTTGGCAGGCTGCACCCTGCCATAGGAAAAACATCAAACAAAGAGGCTTGTGAAGCATTTGGATGCACCCTCTGGATGCCAGGACATCTTCAGCACAGTGGGTTGAAAGAACAAGGCAGACAATTGTGGGTGGAGGTGAGGGGATGGGCTAGATGCTTTCTGGGATTCCCTGTTGCCTAAGACTTCTTACATGTGAGGACAAGCAGGTGAGGAAGATCAGAGAAGACTGATGGTGATTTACAGTGAAGGAGACAGAAAAGGTCTGGGTACTTCCCTTACTTTGATAAAGTTCCTGGCTCAGCGTAGGAAGTGTTGTTTTCTCCTCTAGCTTTATGTCATAGTACAGAGACACCTTTCTTCCACTTGACTCTCACTTCACCTGCTCTCTGTTGGTGCTCTTTCCTCCCCCCATCTTTGATCTGCTTACAGATGGGTGGTGAGACTCTCGTGGCATCCCAGGTCTCTGAACCAGGTCCTTCCTTCCAGAGGCTGCCAACAGAGCACACCAGCCTGTCTCACCTGTTAACAAAGTGAGTATTTTCAGGGTCCATGGTGCACCCATTAGTGGAGAGACTTCTCGGCATAAAGGAACCTCCCATCATCACATGTTTAGCAGCTAAACAGAGGGCATCAGCTACTGCTCATATGCTGCTTTCCTATCTTAAATACCAAAGGAGATGTGTGGGTGACAAACGAGAAGTGTCCACAAAAAAAGCCTTCTCCTCATCAGTCCACAGCAGGAAGAACCATGTTGCACAGCTCCTGTGTGCAGGAGCCCACAAAGCTCCCCAGAAAACATTTAAAAGCCTAAGATGGAACCTTGGGAGCATTTTTAACATTAAGCTCTCCAAAAGAAAAAAAAAAAAAAATCCTTTCCTTCTCTAACGCTCCTGCTTGTGGGAGTTAATGAGCAGAGAGAGGCTTCCTGAGACAGGATGTCCACACACACTGTCCTTAACTCCACCATCAAGATGGATTGGCCATGGTGGGGCCCCGCACTTGGGTAACAGTCTCCAGTCACATGTGCTGCTTGTGACCCAGCAGCTCCCCTGGGACGTGCAGCCCTCCACAGAGGGCCAGTGTCTCCTCCACACAGAGACACTATTGAGGAGCCTCACATGAAACCGGTCAGTCCTAACACGCATGACTGGGTTTTGTCTCCAGGCCATCCTTGATTTACAAGGCAACTCCTTTTTTTGTAAGGTTTTTTTCCCTCCCCCATTAGTATCATTCCAGCTCCACTCCAGCAAGATGAAAACCTTCTCTGAGCCCCTCCCTGCACCCATGTCACTTGACTCACCCTGGACTCTGGGTTCATGTTGCCTTCATGAAAGAGGTTCATGTTGTCTTCATGAAAGAGGTTCATGTTGCCTCTTTCAGCACATCCCCTCCAGCACGAAGCTCACAAGGACATGTTGGCCTCTCTGGTCGGAATAGGCACTCATAAACATAATGAGTGGGACATTTAGGACAGCTACCAGGGTTACCAAAGGGACTTGGGTGTTGGTGGCATTAAGTTCAGGAATGGAACTGACGACTTCTATCTGCTGCTGGCATGAAGATGACCTTGGGGCATTTAAATGGGATGTTTATTTCTGTGGATGAATGGACTTTTAACTGACAGTTTATAAAGCCAGCTTTGTGCACGTGCACTAAAAGCTTCCTCCACCTCTTCTTGCAGGATTACCTTGCAGTAGCAAGACATCCCGGTGGCCTGATCCAGCCAGAGGCGTGATCCCCTTGCAAGGTTCCCCATGCATTTCTCACCCCTGGTCTAATCACCACTCTGGGGCGGCTCTGTAGCTGCCAGAGCAATAAAACTCAAGTGCTATGATACAAAGCCTCCTCCTTATCACTGCCAGAGGTCCCACACACTGAAGACCTCTTAATAAAAGGGTCAGATCCTCTTTTGGCAGTGGGGGCTTCCAGGGGCAGAGATGTCCTTACTTTCTTTGATGGCATTCATGAACCTGCTTTTCTTCTAGCAGGGTCCAGTTTCAAAGGGCAAGTTTGAAGCCAACACATGCTGGAACAGGCCAATTGGGAGTCAGCCACCACCTGCATTAAATTCTGGTTGTTCATGGCTCATCCCTGCGCTGGCTACAAGGTTGTTGAAAGTTATCAGTTATCAGCAAAGCCCAAAGTGAAGAAGGCCTTGAGTTCCTCTATCTGTGGCTTTTACTCACTTTCCCCAGGGGTAACCAAAGCTCAGACTATAGGAAGAAAGTGTGGTCTATCGGGTATTAGGGGAGGTGATACACGCTTGTGTTTCCTCTGCCTTCTCTTACTCCCAATACATTTTTCCTCTGGCCATGAGGCATTTTGCACTTTGCCCTTTCTGACTTCACCGCTGGGAAACAGCCAACGGACACGGTTTGTCTGCAAGCTGCAGTGAGGAGGGTGGTACGGGTTCAATGTGGGGAATCCCATCAGTCTTGCTCTCCCCATAATTTTAAAGAGTCTAAATCACATATTGTTTACCCAATCTGTCTCCCACTGTGTTTCCTCATTCCCATTTCCTGGAAAGGTCAACAGCACTTGAAGAAGATGAAGCCTGCACTGGTGGCTTTTCAAGAAGAGGCCATTAATCTTTATATAATTATCTGCAATTATCTCAGGAGCAATAACCCATTTGTCCAAACTTTTCTCAGAAGCTTGTTAAGCAGAGAGAGGGAACGGAAGGTAGGAGAGACTGGGAAATAGTCCAGAAAAGTTACCACTGATCTTCTGGGTACTGTGGCTGCTGTTGCTCCTCTGCTGACATTGTCCTGCCCAAGTCAATGAGGATTCGCACCAGCTGATCAGCCAGTCCCCATGCTGGCAAGATCAGGGGGCCTACAGGAAAGCTGGAGAGGGGCTTTTTACAAGGGCAAGTAGTGACAGGACGAGGGGGAACAGTTTTAAACTGAAAGAGGGGAGATTTAGACTAGATCTTAGGAAGAAATTCTTCCCTGTGAGTGTGGTGAGACACTGGCCCAGGTTGCCCAGAGAAGCTGTGGCTGCCCCCTCCCTGCCAGTGTTCAAGGCCAGGTTGGATGGGGCTTGGAGCAATCTGGTCTGGTGGAAGGTGTCCCTGCCTGTGGCAGGGGGTTGGAACTAGATGGTCTTTAAGGTCCCTCCCAACCCAAACCAGTCTGTGATTCTAAGATCACAGGAGGATCTGGTGATCTCCCCAGATTCTTTGTGGGCTTTACACAAAGTGGCTGGATCTACGCCTGTACTGACAGTACGAAATGAGCTGCAGGTTTCCCTCAGCTTTCCCAGGGAGGAGAAGAAAGATCAAAACACCCCTGCTACTTACTGTTATTGATAGGATACAACTATCATCATTATAGTTATTTATTTTCTATCTTGTGCTGCTGTTGGTTGGCTGCCTTCCATTCCCCAGCCAAGCCTGACATAGACCAAAGCTGGTTTAGAGAACAGATTTGGACAGCAGCTTCCATTCAGTTCCAGGGCTCCACTACCAGGGCAAGCCTTGACAAGACCTGGGGATTTCTTGTTATAGGATGCCACGGGATGTTTTCTTCGATACTGTGAGATTTCTCTATTTTCCACACTTTTCTGAACTAAACACCCCTTACTGGGCTCAGCCAGCCATTTTAGTTTTGTGCTCTTCGTTTTGTAAGAACATCAAAACCACAACGACAACTCACCCAGTTGAAGGACAAGTGTCCTGAGCCCTGCTTGTTCACTGCCTGCTACGCACACCAGGCAAACAAGCCACTTTCCTCAGTCAGACCAAAGATCTGGACCTCAGTCCCCCAGCTCTGGGGGTGCCGGACCACCAGGCTGTTTAATATCAGCCTTTCCCATCTTCTTACTAGCACATTTCCTCTTCATACAGATACTAATAATACTAATACTAACTCAAGCAGAGAGCCAGGCTCATGGCAGGAAGATCCAAGTTCAAACCCCTGGCCCAGGCTTGGCAGAGGACTTGAAGTTGGCTCCTCTGCCTTCCAGAGGAGTGCTGCATACACAAGGCTACTGGGTTTGCTCTCGCTGCAGACCACAAATCCCAGTGGGGACAAGAGGAGCATTGTCACCAGACTTGGAACACTTCCACAGAGGGTTCCAATTTGATAAAAACCAAGAGAGGGGAAAAAAATAATCAGAAAACCCAAGTTAACCCAAATCTTCAAAAGGCTTTAACAGAAAAGCCCTAGTAGATGCAATACAGAGAGGACACTGTTCTCACACAATTTCCTATCCAGTGTTTTACTACATCCCTCCCTACAAAGCTGCAAGGCAACACTGAAGGCTGGATACTTCTCAGCCTTTTGCATCTCACTGACAATGCCGAGTTGGCTTGAACACCAGTCTAATGCCTGGTAGATGCTTCCCCTCTGTCCCTGGAGAATCCTTAGGATTTGAGGGGTTTCTGAAGAAACAAGTCCTCTTTCCATCAAGGTCAGGATCAACACCCTCCCATTATACCAGTTTCAGCAACATCTTTGGAGTAGAGAGATGTCCACCGTTGCTGGGACTTCTTTAACGGCTCCCTCCACCCATGGGGAACACAGTTATCCTGAACTCTGATGGCTTGCAATCAGGGCGTCCTTCTAAGGCATCCGAAGACAACAAGAGGCTTCTGCTCATTGCAAGCCCCAGTTTATCAAACATCAAGCAGGAAGTCACATACACACATGCACCCTTAGACTTGACACTAGGACATAATGGACAACCTTCAAAGAGAAGAAGCTGGCAAGCATCCCTTTCTACTTGTGACTACTGTCATGGAACTCCCCATGCCTGAGATGACAGAGCTGCAAATGCCCTGTCATCCCCAGCCAGCTTGACTTCGGTTGGCCCCAGCTGATAAGAAAGCTAGAAGCAAAAAAAGCCATTAAGTGCAAGGTCAGTGTGGGCTCGTGGGAACAGCAGCGATCTGGCTTTGCAGCACAGAGATGCTTTCTGAGACATCCCCTCCTCCAACGGGAAGGAAGAGTCCCAGCACCCCATGTGTTTCAAAACAAGCCTATTCTATGCTTCCTACAGGACAGTCCCTGCATTTGGGATAATGTAGGATCACACTCTGGGCAATACAGGGGGGACACCAGATACAGCCCCCTGGCTAATTAGTAGTATTAATTACAGTCAGGCTCAAAGTGATGTTGACTGAATTATATTGCTTCCCATGAGCACCATAACTTTTCATCATGTTGTGTTTCAGAGTGGAGCATAGGAGCAGATGAGTCAAGACTGGAGGTAGAGAGGGAGGGCAGGATCTGTGGGCAACGAGATGGTCACTGGCAGATTCCCATTGCTTCCTCAAGGTGAGCTCAGGAGGCAGACTTGGATGTAGCTTCTCCCTCTAGAGACACATTCCTCCCTCCCCTCCCCAGCCACAAAGTCCTCCTCCCCCTCCCTGCTCCTAGAGGTGCACCTCTACCACAAGGCACCATCCCACCATCAGGGCACCACAAAGACCAGCAGCTCCCTCAAGGACAGGGAGCCAAGGGGATACCCCAGCTAGCAGGGCAGAGCCTCCCCAGCCAGCACCTGCCCCACAGTACCTGATCAAGGTGAGTGGAGCAGGGCTGGAGAAGGCAGCCAGGTTCAACCAAGAGTTCAAATCATTGGGTAAGCTCACAGTGACAAGGCACATTTTGAGATCAAGTCAGCCTGTGGGTCAGGGTACAGCTCAACAGAGCCCAGGGCTAAGCAGGGGCATAGCTAGGACTGAGCAGGAGACTAGGACTCCTACAGCTGAGCTGAAATAGGGCTCCAGGGCCCATGGGTGGGGTTGGAGGTCTCAGGTGAGGCTGCTCAGGGCAATTAAGGCCAATTAGTGCCTTCAGGGTCCTGACAGCCAGGTCCAGCCCAGGCCTGATTACATTTCAGGGTAAACAGCTGGATTCATTTTGCAGGAGGGTGAATGAGTATGTGTCCCTATGTTAGGGGGGTGTAAGAGGAGCCTCTTAAACGATTCTTCCAGAGGTTTCTCTGCTGTATGACCATACCTGTAGTATCTGATTCTTCTCATATGATCACACACAAAAAAACATCAACATGTTCCCACAGTTGGCCAAGCTGTGAGGGATGGATGCCCTAATCTGTGCCTCTCTCCAGACCACAAAGATACGCTGATGACACCACTAAGCTGATTTCTTGCTGTGACACAATATCATGGGACTTGGCTTTAAAAAGTTAAAAGTTAGCTCCCAGGCAAAGCCATGCACTGGGATGACTTACTCCAAAACCAGCAGATCAAAGGCCAGGAACGAACTCCATTTTAGCTCAGAGCTCTGAAGAACTACGTCCTATGAGTATCTCAAATTGGGAATGCTGGACCTAAAGTCACTGGTCAAAGACAGTCCAGAGTGCACAAACAGCCCAAAACTTGGTTGTCGTTCACTTCATCTTGGGCTGACCTCTTCCATCGTAATAGCACTCTTTTGGTTACCCTTATTCACAAAATCTTTGCTATGATCTAAGAAATTAGTGCTGCTTTTTACCTATTAGCCCATTCTCTTGTGATATTCGAGTATCGTATGGACAGGACCAGGTTAGGTAGGACTAGGAAAGAGCAGAAGGCTGCTGAGGTAGGTGGCCACTAGGTGATCCAAAGCCTATGCTAAGGGGAACAAAGGGATGCGAGAGGATGAGCCTTGGGCAAATCAGAGATGAATCAGGTACTCAAGACAGCTACACTCAGTGCAAAAAATATGATTTTCCCACATCTTAGCTTCTTGTATAGAGAATAAATTGTAGAAGCCATTAAAGGTTAGCTGCAGAGGTAAGTTTTCGGAGCGCATCCTTCCAGCAGCTCCTCCTTCCAGCAGCTCACTAAGGTAAGGTAAAAGCAAAAGCTGTGCGCTCGCTCTTGTGACATGACACGGCTGTGGTATTTCATTTCAACACAGATCTGTCTTTCTTCTCAACAAGTATGATTGAAGCGTTAGCAGGAGACACTGACAGGTGGCTGATGGTCTTTAGCAGGATCCCATCCAGATGCTCTCTCAAGGACTCTCAAGTCAGGCTATGTCTGATTTCCAAACGAATCTTAGCTCCAGGCTGCAAATCAATCCATCAGGCTTAAAGGTAGCATGAAGACAAAGTATCAGTCTCCTTCTCATCTGATATATCAATGAGGAGTTGGTGTTTTTCTGAGCTATGGCTCTTGACATGTCATCTTTAAGATGGAAAGATCGTCTGTGCAAAATGGACCCCATGAAGCTGTTGCTTGCCTGCACGATGCTGCATTGCTGGTTGCTGCAGGATTGTACCACGGCTTAATTCAGGAGCAGCTTCTTCATTCTGACAATTTAAGTGACCCTTGACATCAGCCCTGGAACTGAATTGTGTTTGAAGGACACTAGCTGACTGTACAAGAAGATTGCTGTTCTCCTGGGGGTCTCCGAAGGGGGCTGGAGCTGCCCGCTGTCTCCAGCAGAACAGACAGACCCATTCATCCCTCTGTCACATGCAGAAACATGACTGTCCCAGAATAGGACTGCAGGATACCTCCTCAGCGGGGTCGGGAGGAGAGGTGCCGTGCGGACGCGTGTGCTCCAGGAAGGGAGCCAAGGAGAAGCTGCAGCTCTCCAAAAGGAGGCTTCGACCCAGGGATGAGCTATTTGAGGTGCAGATTTCCTGATCTCTCTGGGGAGTGTAAGAGTGCAGAGGGGCAGAGTCACTCGGAACAATGGAGGTCATCTCCCGATGCCCTTCAAAGATACCAGCCGGTAATGGACTTGTTCGCTCCCACCCTGGCCCAGACCAAAGCCTCAGTGTCACAGGCACCCATCAGGGTATAGAAACACTGCACTGAGGTCCAGCAAAAAGACAACTTGAGTAGAAAGGAACAAACATCTTATCTGACATTTCCAATGCCAGGCACACTCTACTGGCAATTACATTTTGAAGACTGGTAATCAAAAACGTAGTAAGAAAAGAGGTTAGACCAGATCATGGCTTGCAGATAAAACAATACACAAATACCATGATACAACTGAGAAAAGTTCAGAGATGGACAACGCGGGTGGGCAAGGCTGCGAGATCGCTTCCTACAAGAGATCTACATTATTCCTCCCCAGGGGCAAGACTTGGTGCTTCCCTCTGTTGAACTTCAGGAGGTTCCTGTCAGCCCCTTTCTCCAGCCTGTTCAGGACCCTCTGGACAGCAGCATGACCCTCTAGTATGTCAGAGAATCAGAGAATCACAGAATGGTTTGGGTTGGAAGGGACCTTAAAGATCACCTAGTTCCAGCCCCCCTGACATGGGCATGGACACCTTCCACTAGACCAGGTTGCTCAAAGCTTCATCCAACCTGACCTTAAACACAACATGATCTCCTTCCATTTGAGATGCCTTCAGTTGGGGAAGGGGCCTGAACCTATTCTTGCTGTCCTTGTTTTGGGGCTAAAAGGGCAAGGGGATTCCTGCATCGAAGTGAAACCACCTTGACTTAGCATAGCTGCACCATGCCAACGTGTTTGTGAGCCATCGAGGACCCCAGAGCAAGGGGATTCGGTGTTTGTGTAAACAAACAGCCTGCCACACACCAAATGAATCTCCCGTTCCTGAGAACAGTGGGTCCACTGCATGGTGAGGAAAGAAACTTTCCTCTCCAAGCAGGTGAGCCGAGGAGGTTGGGAGAGGCTTTGACCCCCTAGGGAAAGAGGCTGATCTGAAACCTGTTCCCAGCCTGCTTCACTAGACCAAGGCTCAGGGAGACCATGTTAGAGGGGCAAGTGAGGCTTGTCCTTCCCCAGCACCTCCGTAAGGGCTTCTTACACTCTTTCCTCTCGGCTAGAAGGAAACTGTCAGGCCCATCTGCCTTGCTTGGACTCGTCTTGCTCCTGAACACCTCCTCAAAAGCTCCAGGTGGAGCAGGTGGCTTTGTACACCTTGGGCAGAGGACTTTGATGTCACTTTTCCCCAAAGATGGTCTGGGCTGCATCTTCCTTCGCCAAAGCCCAGCCACGAGGCTCCTCTGAGCCCATCTACAAGGTGTCGAGCCGGCACGCTGCTCTGCAGTCAGCAGCCTCCCCCCCGCTCCCTCCCTCCCCTCAAGCTTTATTTGTTTATTATTTTCATCTCCTTCCCAAAGCCGTACCGCGTTCCTCCTGCTTCGCCCTCCTCCTCCTCCATCCCAGTCCCTATTGGCTGCAGGGCTGCACTCGGGGGGAGCCCTGGCATCGTCTATATAACCAACCCCTCCGCTCAGAGAGACCTCGGCAAGTCACCAGAGGGGAGGGACATTCCCCGGAGCACCAGCCCGCGCACAACAGCCAACTCCAGGATCTACAACGCTGCAGCTCTCCCAGGGCCCACAGGACATGCCCAGCTGCCCATGGAGCTGTGAGAGGGAAAGACACTGATCCCGGGAGCATCCCAAGTTCATGGTTACGAGGAAGGTAACTTAACTCCAATGAAAAGCTTTGCTGTTCCGTGCACTAATTTGCAAACAAAATGATTTCCAGCTCCGGGGTGAGTTTTTGCACGTTTTTCAGATCCCCCCCCACCGGCCCCCACGCTGGGGGAGGCATTGAAGGGACCACGATGCCTGAGCAACGTCTGACTGGTGGGCAGGGAGAAGAAATCCAACACAGCCCTGGGGGAAGGTCCCTCTGCTTGTGGGCCAGGCTGGGTTCAGGCCAGGGAAGCAGCTGGGGACGCGGCCTCTTCTCCCAGGCAACTAGCGATAGGACAAGAGGACACAGCCTCAAGCTTCACCAGGGGAGGTTCAGGTTGGACATTAGGAAGCATTTCTTCTCAGCAAGGGTCATTAGCCATTGGAAGGGGCTGCCCAGGGAGGTGGTGGAGTCACCATCTCTGGAGGGGTTTAAGAAAAGCCTGGCCATGGCACTTAGTGCCATGGTCTAGTTGCCATGGTGGTGTCAGGGCAATGGTTGGACTCGATGATCCCAGAGGGCTCTTCCAACCTCATTGATTCTGGGATTCTGTGATTCTGTGGTGTTATCATCTGCCTTCCTCTCCCCTTTCCCCCTCCCGTGGCATTTTTGCTGCAAGAGATGTTTACCCGCAGAAAAGGTCCGGTTTGCGTTGGGCGAGGTTGGTCTGGCAGTGGAGCTGCTCTGGAAGGCAGCCTGCCCTGCTGCAGGCAGGAGAGCGGGCAGCGTGCCGTGGAGGGGAGAGGCTGGCTCGAGGTGACGACTCTGCCTGGGCTGTGGTGGGCTCTCCTGGGCTCCCAGGCAAGTGGCGTCCTGAGCCCCCAGCCCGCACGTGGCACCTTCCAGGCAGGCACAGGCTGTGCAGGGTTGTGGCAGTGGTTTTCAGTCTCCTCTCCTCCCTGGGAATCATTCTCTGATGTCTGTGTCACGACTCCAGTGGTCTCAGCTGCGATTCGGACTCAGCACAGCGTAAAGGACATTGCCACTTCCATGTACCTCATTTATCTGCTATCTGAAGAGCCCCAGCTGGGCAGATGGGACGGGGATGGCCCCTTCAGGCACCAGGTCACTTCCCCATGATCAGCAACATGAGCAAAGCTCAGAGGATTTTGGGTCAAGCAATGCTGGCACTGAACAAGCTCCTTGGTGTTCCCATGCCTCAGTTTCCCCCCAATGAGAAAAGGTTATGCTTTCAAGCCCTCTGAGATGTGAGAGGCAGCATGGAGGGCAAGAAGTAAACGGGCTGTTGAGCAGGAGAAAACAATGCTTCCCTTTTAACAAGCTGCTGGATTTTAAGGCAAGATGGGGGAGAAATGCTTTTTTTTCCCCCAGTGCTTTGCAGCTGCACTGTGGAGGGGACGGGCAGGATGCAGTGAGTGTGTCCTGTGATCCTCCCTCACATGAGCTCTTCTGCCCGGTCCCCAGGCGCTGAACAGCCGCACCAGGCTCTATAGTCAGGGAGAGCGTCTGGTTCCCCTCTGTCAGCTCCTGACTCCAGGAGCAACCACCTACCTCCAGCCCCAAGAAGCCCCGAGGGGCAGACATTCATCTGGGCCACCCAAAGCTGCTCCCTGTGAGCTGCCCAGACCCTCAGGGACCCCAGGCAGGACTTGTGAGTGGGATCTACCCTCTCCTACGAGCTGCAATCCTGTGGGCATCACAGGGAGGAGAGGAGGGCGTTGGGGGGGACTCACCCATGAGGCAGCTGCCCCTGGGGTAGCTTGGGGCAGGATGGGGAGCTGAGGACCTTGGCAAGGGTGCAGGCTCAAGTCCCTGCACCAAGGGTTTGTGCCCACTTCTCCAGCGAGGCAGGTTTGTGCTGACTGTGACCCTGTCTGGGGCACAGAGGGTGCTGGGGCACAGGCTGATGGGGGGCTCACACCTTCTACTCCCTCTCTGTGCTCACTTCCCACTGGTGGCCATATCTGAATCATCCAGAAGCCCCTTCTCCAAGCTCACATCATGCCAGGACAGTGCTAGAGCCACCCTCAGCTTCCTCACACAGTTGTGGAGTGGCAGCTGAGCTAGTCCAGCCTGAGGTGTTGGAGCGAGTCCGGAGGAGGGCGACCAAGCTGGGGAACGGTCTGGAGGGTCTGACCTACGAGGAACGGCTGAGGGAGCTGGGGGTGTTTAGCCTGGAGAAGAGGAGGCTCAGAGGTGACCTTGGTGCAGTCTACAACTACCTGAAGGGAGGTTGTAGCAGAGTGGGAGTCGGCCTCTTCTCCCAGGCAACCAGAGATAGGACAAGAGGACACAGCCTCAAGCTTCGCCAGGGGAGGTTCAGGTTGGCCATTAGGAAGCATTTCTTCTCAGCAAGGGTCATTAGCCATTGGAAGGGGCTGCCCAGGGAGGTGGTGGAGTCACCATCTCTGGAGGTGTTTAAGAAAAGCCTGGCCATGGCACTTAGTGCCATGGTCTAGTTGCCATGGTGGTGTCAGGGCAATGGTTGGACTCGATGATCCCAGAGGGCTCTTCCAACCTGGTTGATTCTGTCATTCTGTGAAGGCATCGCCTGAGATTTGCAAAGCAGAACCCCCTCCGGTGATATTTATTAGTAGTGCTCCAGCCTTGGTGAGCTTGAGAGACCTTTTACTGTGCTCAGCAGTGAAAACTGCAAACGGCACAGGGAGATTTATATCCTGGAATATCGAGTTGAAGGGGCACGGTGGATCTGGAAAGGAAGTGGTTCAATTAACAACGATGAGGATGGAGCAGGAGGGGCTGTTCTGCTCACACATAAATTGGAATAAGATGTCAGGTGTCGATAGAGCATTTCTGGAAAAAACCTTGTAGTATTTTCCCATCACAGTTCCCAGCAAGACTGTGCTGAGTCTTTTCGTTGTGTACAGAAAGACGGCGTAGGGCAGCCATGGGATCTGCTGGACAGGGGGATGTTAGTGTGGCTCCAGTTTGCCCATGGCACAAACTGGAAGAAAAGAGGCATAAGAGGCATAAGAGACTGCTTGTTTTCCTCTGAGGTTGTGTTTCTGTAGAGGCATGCTTAATTTTGGCAGCAGAGACTCCCACCCACGGGGGCCAGCTGCTGTGACTAGATGGGATCTAACCTGGCATTATTTCTGACTACTCTGATGATGGCCTTTCTCCAGCAACTGCTTTCATTCAGTCCCGTCTTGTTCCTCCTTCCTCTGCCAACTGAGTTTCAATTTCAATTTCAATCAATCAGGTTGGAAGAGCCCTCTGGGATCATCGAGTCCAACCATTGCCCTGACACCACCATGTCAACTAGATCATGGAGTTCTCTCCTTTGTCCCTTTCTGCATCTACAGGTCCAACCAAGACCCAGGCCAGGGCATCCCATGAGCACTGTGAGGACTTCTGCACCCAGCTCTGCCATTCGGTCCTCAATGGCGAGGATCCCAGCTCCCACCACTCTCACCATTTTCCTGACTTGCCTCTTCTCCGGGGCACACAGCCAGACCCCAAGGGCTTTCCAGGAGAGCACCATCCCCTTGGAGGTGCTTAGCCAAGAGCAGGCTTACAGTCTGGTCCAGCCCAGCCTGTTCCAGGATGCCCAGTTGTCGAACCGCTCGGAGAACCTCCCCGGGAGCACCAGCTCGGAGCCACCCTTGCTGCCCGTGTGTGTGAAGCCTGCAGATATCAGACACATCTTCAAGTACATCAACACCATCGTGTCCTGCACCATCTTCATAGTAGGTATCATCGGGAACTCCACGCTCCTGAGGATCATTTACAAGAACAAGTGCATGAGGAACGGGCCGAACGTCCTCATCGCCAGCTTGGCGCTCGGAGACCTCCTCTACATCCTCATTGCTCTGCCCATCAACGTGTACAAGGTAGGGTCCATACGGCACGAGCGCTGGTGCAGCCTGGCGATTGCAGGGGTGGCATCTGCTCCCTCCTGCCCCGGTGCCCTGGGGAATATCTACCCTCTGCTCTTTACCACAGGCTCCACTTTTGCAGGGGAGAGGGGAAGGGTGTTTCTGCTCTCGAAAGGATGAGAAAAACACAAACAGACAAAAAGCTCCGAGTACATTCACAGAATCACAGAATGTTGGGGATTGGAAGGGACCTCGAAAGATCATCTAGTCCAATCCCCCTGCCGGAGCAGGATTACCTAGATCATGTCACACAGGAACGCGTCCAGGCGGGTTTTGAATGTCTCCAGAGAAGGAGACTCCACAACCTCTCTGGGCAGCCTCTGCCAGTGTTCGGTCACCCTCACTGGAAAGAAGTTCTCCTCATATTTATGTGGAACCTCCTGTGTTCCAGCTTGCACCCATTGCCCCTTGTCCTGTCAAGGGATGTCACTGAGAAGAGCCTGGCTCCATCCTCATGACACTTGCCCTTTACATATTTATAAACATTAATGAGGTCACCCCTCAGTCTCCTCCAAGCTAAAGAGACCCAGCTCCCTCAGCCTCTCCTCATAAGGGAGATGTTCCACCCCCTTAATCATCTTCGTGGCTCTGCGCTGGACTCTCTCTAGCAGTTCCCTGTCCTTCTTGAACTGAGGGGCCCAGAACTGGACACAATATTCCAGATGCGGCCTCACCAGGGCAGAGTAGAGGGGGAGGAGAACCTCTCTTGACCTATAACCAGCCCCCTTCTAATACACCCCAGGATGCCATTGGCCTTCTTGGCCACAAGGGCACATTGCTGGCTCATGGCCATCCTGCTGTCCACTAGGACCCCCAGGTCCCTTTCCCCTACGCTGCTCTCCAACAGGTCTGTCCCCAACTTGTACTGGTACATGGGGTTGTTCTTGCCCAGATGCAGGACTCTACACTTGCCCTTGTTATATCTCATTAAGTTTCTCCCCGCCCAACTCTCCAGCCTGTCCAGGTCTCTCTGAATGGCTGCGCAGCCTTCCGGTGTGTCAGCCACTCCTCCCAGTTTGGTGTCATCAGCGAACTTGCTGACAGTGCACTCTATTCCCTCATCCAAGTCATTAATGAATATATTGAATAGAACTGGTCCCAGTACCGACCCTTGAGGGACTCCACTAGATACAGGCCTCCAACTGGACTCTGTCCCATTGACCACCACTCTCTGGCTTCTTTCCCTAAGCCAGTTCACAATCCACCTCACTACCCTATTATGTTATGACACCTGTGAGATGTGTCTGGGCTGTTGCAGCTCGCTCTTGCCCACTGCTTGAGATGGGTTTTGGTGGGCTGGAGGCAGAGGTTTCTGTGAAGGGTTGGAAGGGATGCCATGGGGTGAAGGACTTGGAGCTCAGCCAGGTTGGTTTGTCAAAGGGAAGCTTTACTCTGAAATTGAGTGTCAGAGGGGTCCTGGATTGAGCAGGCTGGGTGGCAGGGAGAGAAGGCAGGGAAATTGGAAGTGGGAAGGAGGTCCATGTAATCTGACAGTGAGAACAACCAGATGTGGCTGGCAGGGGGTCTCAAATCACTGCGATCAGATACGCTTTAAGCTCACACTGCGTAACCCCAGCGGAGGTGGCCTCAGAGTGCTTTCAACTGCTCTTTGTGGGCTTCTCACACCTTGTGGGTAACCACCTGCTGTGGTGGGAAGCCGGACATGCTTCTCTGAAGCAGCCTGTTAACCCTGCGGTTCTTCCCCAGCTCTTGGCAAAGGACTGGCCCTTCGGTGTGCAGGTGTGCAAGCTGGTCCCCTTCATCCAGAAGGCCTCGGTGGGCATCACAGTCCTCAGCCTTTGTGCTCTCAGCATCGACAGGTAAGAGACAACTTCTGCAGCTGCACTGCTCAGCCTGACCCGTGTTTGACTGTAGCATGTCCCTTCATTGTAACCGAGAGGCAGACTGCGGGGCAGATCGGTCCCAGGCCAAGTTCAGAGATGGGGACAGGGTGATGTCATGGAGAGTTGAAATCCAACAGGAATTGACTGTGGTGACAGAGTTTAAATCCTGCTGGAAAAGGTTGAGGGGAGGATCATGATATGCTGGGATGGTGGGGAAGAGTGGCACCTCCCCAATGGCAGGTAGACATTGGCCAAGGATAGCTACCATCACATTCATCCCTGATTCTCATCTTTCCCATTCCACTGAAGGAGAAGGTTCAGGGGTGGAGGAAGGGGCCCTTGGGGTCAACTCTAATCTGCACCTTCTCAGCCCCTTCCTGACCGTTGCTTTTCTCATTCCGCTCTGCTCCTGTTGCGTTCCCACGCGTTGGGCAGGTACCGAGCAGTGGCGTCTTGGAGTCGGATCCAGGGCATCGGCATCCCCATGTGGAAGGCAGTGGAGGTGATGCTGATCTGGGCAGTGGCCATTGTGCTTGCAGTCCCCGAAGCTATAGCCTTTGACATGGTGGAGCTCAGCTACTGGGAACGGCACCTCTGGGTGTGCATGCTTGCCTCCGAACAGAAATCCAGCTTCATGATGGTACGTACTCCATCCCACCAGCTTCATGATTCTTGGACTGTAAACCAGCCTTTACTTCTTCAGGTTAAACATGTGCGCCAGCCTTGGGGGAAGATAATCCCATGTGCACTTAGCACAGGAGCTGTTACACCTTTGCGCATCAGAAGTGTCTGATACAGGCCAGCATTGGTGTCAGGGATCACAGAATCCCAGAATCAATGAGGTTGGAAGAGCCCCCTGGGGTCATCGAGTCCAACCATTGCCCTGACACCACCATGGCAACTAGACCAGGGCACTAAGTGCCATGTCCAGGCTTTTCTTAAACCCCTCCAGAGATGGGGACTCCACCACCTCCCTGGGCAGCCCCTTCCAATGGCTAATGACCCTTGCTGAGAAGAAATGCTTCCTAATGTCCAACCTGAACCTCCCCTGGCGAAGCTTGAGGCTGTGTCCTCTTGTCCTATCGCTGGTTGCCTGGGAGAAGAGGCCAACTCCCACTCTGCTACAACCTCCCTTCAGGTAGTTGCAGAGAGTGATAAGGTCTCCCCTCAGCCTCCCCCTCTCCAGGCTAAACAACACGAGCTCCCCCAGACGCTCCCCACAGGACATACCCTCTAGACCCTTCACCAGCTTCATTGCCCTCCTCTGGACTCGCTCCAGCACCTCAATGTCCCTCCTGAAGTGCCCCAGTTACCCCCCCTTTCCCCAGTTTCCAGTTGCTCTTTCTTTTACGTGCAGTTCTACCGTGATGTGAAGGACTGGTGGCTTTTTGGCTTCTATTTCTGCCTCCCCTTGGTATGCACTGGCATCTTCTACACCCTCATGTCATGCGAGATGTTGAGCAAGAGAAATGGCATGAGAATTGCTCTGAATGACCACATGAAACGGGTAAGCAAACCAGGAGGGCAGAAACTCTTGTACTTCCCAAAAGAGGAGGGAGTGCTGCCGAAGGGGAGCACACACACGTGTCCCCGTGAAGGACACGCAGGAGCTGACATAGCCCCACAGCGGATACTGGCGCAGGGGTGCAGGCGCATGGATGAAACCAGGGAGATGGGCCCTCAGCTCTACCATCTCCAGTCTCAGGGACAACCCAAACCACTAGCCTTATGGCCACGGACCAGCTTGATTTTCATTTTCTATGGTCATTTATCTCTGGCTGTACTGTGCCAGCCCAGATCACATCAAACCGGACCAAACACTGAATGTGCCATATCACAGACAAAAGGTGCAGGGAAAAGAAGAGTTTACTGTCCCCTCCCACACTTTGAGGAATGATCCCTTGAGGCAGACCAGCTGGTTGTCACAATGACATAGTGTGAAGGGTGGATGGACGAGGCCCCCATGTCCCAGGGAGCATCACCCCAGCAAAGTCACCACGAGCAATGATGGGAAGGGGGGTGAAGGAGTCTGGTCCATATTGTGCTGCTGGTACCCTGCCCCTTTCTGCAGCCTGGATCTCAGAGTCCTCATGATGCAGAAGCTGGGACCTGCAGGTTGTGGTTTGGACTCAAAAGGGGTGCCCAGCCCTCATCAGATTACAGAAATTACTTGAAGGGCCCTTGCTCAGCATGGGGAGATGGTGCTTTGCCCCACCTGCTCTGCAGTGCTCAGCCAGACCACCCCTTCTCCCCTGCCCACCCTCTCTTTGCAGCGCCGGGAGGTGGCCAAGACCGTGTTCTGCCTCGTGGTGATCTTCGCGCTCTGCTGGCTGCCGCTCCACCTCAGCCGCATCCTCAAAAAGACCATCTACGACCAGACGGACCCCAACAGATGTGAACTGCTCAGGTAGGGGCAGCAGCAGGAGAAGGCAGCGTGGTGGGAGCCCCTGCGGGCACCGGCAGAGGCTCTGCTGGGCTCGTTATGGGCTGGTGGAGTCGCCTTCCAAACACCTTGTTCCAACAGCTGCTTTTCTAGCTGGCATTGCTCTCCTGATAGGCACAGAGAAAGGGTGTGGGGGACCATAAGAAGAGAAGAAATTAAATTTTGAAATGCCTCTATAAAGTTATATTAGGGTCAAAGAGGTCTCCTGGGTAGAGAAATATTCCCTGCAGGGCTAATTAGGGACTGCAGCACGTCTAGGGGCTGTGCACACTTTCTGCCATGTGGTAGGTGCCCGTCTTCCCCTCTCCTCTCTACCCACCATGCCAAAACCCAGTTCAGGCCAGACACTGCTACTGTGCTCCAGTTTGAGAACATCAAGGTCACCAGGGGAAATCAGATCTCACGCTTTTGGTTTCCTCAGGAAATGCTCTTCGCAAGGAAAGCTTTGGGCAATTGCCCAGCTGCAGGAGGGACTGTTTCGTGCCCACCTCTGTGTTATCAGGCACTGGCCCCCCATGGAAGCAGCTTCCCGGGCCAGGCAGTTTGGAAACCCTCCCTCAGGTCTCTGCTCAGTGAGCTTCCAACACGTCCACCCTCTTCTCTCCCCTCCTGCCTCAGCTTCCTCCTGGTGATGGATTACTTCGGGATCAACATGGCCTCCCTCAACTCCTGCATCAACCCTGTGGCCCTCTACTTCGTCAGCCGGAAATTCAAGAACTGCTTCCAGGTAGGGTTGTCCCCTCCAGAGCTCCTGGCTACAGTGACCCTTCCCAGACGTTGGCCCCAGGGGCACGAGCTCCCACGGACCAGGCACGGTGCAGCCAGAGGCACCCCCGTTGCAGTGGGCTTCTGTGCTTACGAGATGAGGGGAAAGGTGGAGAGTGGTTTGGCAAACACACCCAGCAAGCAGCAGCAGGACAGGTCTGGACCTCACAGCTCCTGGCTCCCAGGCAAATGCCCCATCAGGGACACGCCGGGGCTGCCAGCAGCCCACAGGGTTCCCATATTTGCTCATATACTGATCATATTTCTCCTCCCAAATTTTCCCCCTGCTTGGTGCCTCTCTTCCGAGCTTCAAGTACACCAGAGCTTGCTGCCCTGCTACGGGGAGGCTTTTGCCAGTGCAGGACCTAGGATGAGCCAAAAAAGTCCCTGTTGTTCTGGATCAGAAGCATCCCCGTGAACCATTAGACCAGGGACTGGGGCTGCTTTAAACTTTGAGCCCAAGTTATTCGGAGATGATATTCAGGAGTAGTGGAGTCCTGAGAAAGGAAGGGGATGGGATGGGATGGGATGGGATGGGATGGGATGGGATGGGATGGGATGGGATGGGATGGGATGGGTTCTCCCAGATCTCTGCTGGGAGATCTTCAGGATCATCCTGGAGATCTCCCAGCAGATCTGCAGGACAGCAAGGCTCAGAAGTGCAGGCTGTGATTCCCAGCCTGGCACTGTGCAGGTTGACTTGCCACCATGAGTGAGGGAATATTTCCTCCTCCTTTACCCTGTAGCCCACGCTTGTAACCTCTCTCTTCACCCTCTTGTCTCCTCGCAGTCCTGCCTGTGCTGCTGGTGCCAGAGACCGGCTCTGAGCATCACGCCGACAGACGAGAAGGGCTCTGTTGGGAAGTGGAAAGCCAACGGGCAGGACCTTGGGCTGGACCGGAGCAGCTCCCGCTTGAGTAACAAGTACAGCTCTTCCTAAAGCCACACCACCACGGGGCCGAGAGGAGAAGGCACTGTGCCAAGACGGCAGGACCCCTCCATTTCTCTCGCACAGCCGTTTCCTGGCTGGGCCTGAATTGTTTTTGCCTTCATGTCATAACTCACCTGGAAGGAGCCACAGCATTTCACGGACCCCTGGGACTAGCTCTGAACGACGCCAATCTGTCCCCCGGTCCGAGTCACCTCTGGAGGAGGGGGAAGGGGATTCAGATCCTTGTAGGATTTTTCATTTCCTTGCAGGAAAACCAAGTGACTTATGGCCGTTCATCTCGGGTAGAAATGTGGGGTGGGGAGATGTGTGTGAAAAGGGAAGGAAGGTTGAGATGTGGTCACTTTGAGATGGACGTGGGGTGAGGAGGAGAGGGAGACAACCATGTGTGACAATTTCCAGCTGAAAAAGCCAAAGAAAAGCTTTGATAACATCCCTTATCATCTCCCTGGGACAGTTTGTCCCCGGGCAGACAGCCACGATAACATCCAGGCACCATGTATGTCTGGAAGACCATCAATGGCATGAAATCTCCTCCTGCTCATGGCAGGGAGAGATGGGCAGTAACTTGGCTTCATTGTCTGACCAACCTGACCCGGGGAGCCCTAAAAGCCCCTCTCCTCTTCACCTTTTCCTGGGCAATCCGCCCCAGGCTCCCCAGCCAGGGATGACGTTCACCCCAGCTGTGTATGGCACAGGAAAGCGACTGTACGTGGCTGCAGGGCTTAGGGGACCAGCTACCCTGGGCAGAAGCCAGTGACAGCATCCAGCCAAATCAGCGGCTCCAGCTTCCCCCTCCCCAGGGCAGGTGAGCTGCTGGCTCACCGGGCACCGTTGCTGGCCCAAGGGACTGTCCTTCCAGGGAAGAGTTTGTAAGCCCAGGAAGGAGAAGGCAGAGATGGCTCAAATCCGGACGAGGCTGGGACCAAGGAACCAGCCCTCACCTTTCCAACTCCCTGCGTAACCTGGGAGCAGCTGATTCTCTCCCTGACATAGGATGCAAGGGAGAAGATCCAGATGTGCCCTGCTAGAAAAGCATCCAGCCTTCAACCCATGGTCTTCAGCAGCTGGGAAGTCCACAGCCCCCTTCAGCTGCTGGCTCCTGGGAGGGGGATCACCTGCGAGACCACAGCTCTGAAGGGAAAAAAGGGGTGCCCTGCATTTTGATGCCTGTAATTCATCTTCCCTCTGCCAACAAGGCCGAGCCCCAGCGGGGCAGTGGGGTTGGACCCCGATGTGTCCTGGCCACAGCACCATGACAGCGAGGTTCATGCCATTTGTAAGGGAGACAGAGATGCTCGTCCTCATGGTCAAACTAAGGCAGAAAAGGCAACGGGGAAGGTCCCATCTCAGCGGAAAGAGCTGCTGGAGCTGACCGAAATATGGCAAAGAGCTTTCACAAATTTACTATTTAAAATAACTAACCCCCGAGTGCTTTTCCAGCATGTTTTTCTAAAAAAAATCATGCTTGCACCTCTTGCCAAAACTTTTAAGAAAACCGATATGAGAAAGTTTTATTTATCAAGTTTTGATGATTTTTCTGCTGTTTTTTCCTCTCTCGTTTACCTCTCTCTCTTTCTTCTTTTCCCTTTTCATCTTGTCATGGAAAAAAAAAAAAGGAGAGAGGAAAAAAGGGAGAAAAAGCCTGCAAATAAAGCCAAACCTTTTCCAGGCGTTGGGGTTTTTTTAGCTTAGCTTTCACTGAAATAGGAAATGTTTTACAAACAAATCACATTTCTGAAAAACAAATGGGTTTTAACAAAAGCAGAAAGACTGAGCTGCACTTCTGGGTGACAGTGAGTGCAGCCTCCTTCGGTACAGCTTCCCCCTTGTGTTTTCCTCCCAGATGCCTCCTATTAAAACCAACATCACAAAATTTGACCAAGTGTGAGAGAGGAGGAAGAGGAGAAGAGAGCTGAGATATCAGCAGGAAACAGTTCCCTTTTAAAGCTCTTCTATCGCACTGGCATCCAAATGGCACTTTCCCAGCCCTAGAAGGACTCCCTTAGGCTACAACAAAGACCAGGACCAGCAAGGTTCAGCTCAAAGGGAAAGTAACTATCAGAAAAGGAGCGGCCTGGTTTTAGCTGCTCATGGAAATGCAAATGCAAAGACAGCTCCCTGCTGCCGGCCCCTCTTGCCCTTCACAGGGCAGAGCTGCACAGTTACAGGCACGCACATCCTTCCCTTGCTTCCCCAGGCCGGGCAGGTTCAGAAACAGAGTGGTCCTTGCAGCCCAGCCCAGCCAACATGCAACTGGCCCCCAGCATCTCCTGGGTGCTGGAGGAGGTGACCAGCAGGTCAATAACGAGCTAGGTTTCAAGACCTTTTTAGAAAGCTGTTCTCCATGACACATGGGCTGAGTTTGAGCCCAGGTGCCTGAGTCAGCTCCTGGCTTATTCACCCCTTCACCCTCTCCCCCCTCCCCTGGGCAAACTGCTTTTGTGATTTTTTTATGTCTCCCTCTTGCTTGGGCTGGGGAATTCTCCAACCAGAAAGCCCCCAGGCCTCTGCTTGCTCCTACGCAGCGGGGTAAAAGGGTCATTAGCCATTGGAAGGGGCTGCCCAGGGAGGTGGTGGAGTCACCATCTCTGGAGGGGTTTAAGAAAAGACTCGACATGGCACTTAGTGCCATGGTCTAGTTGCCATGGTGGTGTCAGGGCAACGGTTGGACTCGATGATCCCAGAGGGCTCTTCCAACCTGGTTGATTCTGTGATTCTGTGAAACACCCCCCAGCACCCACCGGGCACAGCCCCTCTTCCCCATGCGCCCCTGCTGCGTCCCAAGCCCTGTGGGAAAGCACGCTTTAAGGTTTCAGCATGAAGAAACCAAACCAGACAGGACTAACCAAAAGCAAAGCCACAGCAGCTGCCCACTATAGATGTGGGACCATGTTGGCATGGGCAGGATGAATCCACTGCAGCAAACTGAGAGGCAAAGGAGCCTTATTATGAAACACAGGGTTCAGCTGGGTGCCTGCCCCAATGCCTGTGAACACAAACCCACCGCCGGCCTGGCAGAGAGACCAAGTCTGTCAATTTGTATCTGAAAGAATAATTTTATAGAGAAAACCTGACATTTTACATCCTCCCTCTTATTCCTCTGTATGTTAATAAAACATGTCGGTGTTTGAAAGGAAAATCTCTGGGTGTTTCTTATTAAGCAGCAGGGGGGCTGCAAAGTCTGCTAAATACTTAATTGAGTGTCAGCAGGTTCCTTTGGTAACTGCAGACCTCCACTGGAGAGACAAGCGGTGTCCCCCCTGCGCAGGGCAAACTGGAGAGGTTCACAATCCTACACCCAGCACGGAGCAGAAAAAACCCTGCAATTTCATGCCCCGTTACACTCAACAAAAGGCCTTCACTCGGCTAGCTGCCAGCAGATCCCACCAAGGCCAGGGTTGCAGTTTAAACCTGCTCACGAGGAGTGGTCTGGGCTTGCCTTTGCCTGCGTGCTTCAGGGGGTTAAAAAAGGCAAGTGGTTTTTTACTCCTCTCACCCCCCAAATGAGCAGAGTATCACTTTATAGTGATTTGTTTAAAAAGGAAGGCTGGCCTTAACTGCTGAAGTTAACTGCACTGGTGCCAGTAACAGAAAGATTTAAATGTGTTTAATATCGTTATAGATGATTTAGACGTAGGGATTGAGTGCACCCTCAGTAAATTTGCAGGTGACACCTAGCTGGGTGGGAGTGTCGACCTGCTGGAGGGCAGGAAGGCCCGACAGAGGGATCTGGACAGGTTGGATAGATGGGCCGAGACCAATGGCATGAGGTTCAACAAGAACAAGTGCTGGGTCTTACACTTGGGCCACAACAACCCCCTGCAGCGCTACAGGCTGGGGGAAGAGTGGTTAGAAAGCGGCTCGGCGGAAAGAGACCTGGGGGTGCTGATCGACAGCCGGCTAAACATGAGCCAGCAGTGTGCCCAGGTGGCCAAGAAGGCCAATGGCATCCTGGCCTCTATTGGGAATAGTGTAGCCAGCTGGTCTGGGGAAGGGATCGTCCCTCTGTACTCGGCACTGGTGAGGCCGCACCTTGAATCCTCTGTCCAGTTCTGGGCCCTGCACTTCAAGAGAGATGTTGAGGTGTTGGAGCGAGTCCAGAGGAGGGCGACCAAGCTGGGGAAGGGCCTGGAGGGTCTGACCTACGAGGAACGGCTGAGGGAGCTGGGGGTGTTTAGCCTGGAGAAGAGGAGGCTCAGAGGTGACCTTAGTGCAGTCTACAACTACCTGAAGGGAGGTTGCAGTGCAGTGGGAGTCGGCCTCTTCTCCCAGGCAACCAGCGATAGGACAAGAGGACACAGCCTCAAGCTTCACCAGGGGAGGTTCAGGTTGGACATTAGGAAGCGTTTCTTCTCAGCAAGGGTCATTAGACATCGGAAGGGGCTGCCCAGGGAGGTGGTGGAGTCACCATCTCTGGAGGGGTTTAAGAAAAGCCTGGCCATGGCACTTAGTGCCATGGTCTAGTTGCCATGGTGGTGTCAGGGCAATGGTTGGACTCGATGATCCAAGAGGGCTCTTCCAACCTGGTTGATTCTGTGATTCTGCGATTCTGTGAAATTGGGAGAGGGTGCTGCCTCTCTAAAAGCTTGATTTCACACAGCACTGATCCCCTTTGCTCCCTGTGGACTCTGCGGCAGACTAATTCCGTGCACCAGACTACTTGCAAACTCTGTGATCTGAAAAACCTGGGCAGGAAACTGCAACACCACCTGGAAAGGGAAATAAATCAGATGGAAGAGTGAAAGAGCTGCCTTCTAGCTGTCACGTTTGGTACCTGTGTTGAGCTGATGCAGTGTCACCTCTGCAGCATCAAACTTCATAAACTTTATTATTAGAGAAAATACAGGATTGTATCAAAGCAGTCATAAAAAAACCAACCAAATAAAAACTCTTGACACAGGGAATTCAACACGCAGATGTTACACACACCCATGGGGACTGCCATCCCCAACTACTACTGCATCTCTTCCTCCCTCTGGGCCCTGTATTCCTTCATACTCCTCTGCAAACAAGAGCAAAGGACAAATGTTAACAGCATATACTCGAGTGACTCAAATACCACAGTGCCACCACCCTGGGCTGTGCGGTGACTTCTCTGTCCAGTGCCTGGAAAGGACCTGAGAAGCTCTGAGAGCTCCAGGTACGTTCAGAAGTGGCTGAGCTTTACAGTCACTCCAAGGGAAAGGAAGCCAGGCCCTGCTGCAAGTCAGGCAGAGAATGTCTGAAAAAGCTATCAGGTTTTTCATGTCAAAAGTGCCTACCACACAGATCTCAGCCCATCCCTCTCCCCTCTGAGACCAAGAGATAGAAAAGGCCCCTGAGCTCTTCAGGAATAGCCTCACCTCAAAGGTGTTGAGCACGTGTTGGCAAACACCCATCAGGTCGTTCAGCCCTTTCCGGAACGGCTCAACAGCAGGAAGGGTCCCTTCAGGAAAGAAGATACGTTAGTGAAGTGGGAGGTGGCTTCCAGAGGGGTTGGTAGCCTTCTCCCTCGCCACTCTGAGGCAGCATGGCTGTTACCACCACGCCCAAGGGCTGTCCCCGTGACGCGGAGAGGCCCTTATACCAGGTATGGGCCCACACACTTCCCTCCTACCAGCCCACCACCAGCAGCCGGAGAGCTGAGCTCAGCGTCGTGGTGCAGGCGATGGCGCGGGAGCAGCAGATGGAGCACCCACCACCTCTGACAGTGAGTAGCACCATCTACTCTACCCGGGCACTAGTTTGGTTCCTGCTGCCAGCCAACCCAGATACCTGGGACCAGGCAAGGCTGTGGGCTCCTCGGGCCTCAGCTGGCTCAGCCCTACAGCTGGGAAACAAAAGGGCTGTAGCCTAATGGCTCAGAGGAGCCTTTCTGGCTGAGCAACAGGGCAGAGCGGTTGCAGGTGGCTAGCAGAGAAGAGGGAGAAAAGTGCTTTCTTTATTTAAATGACTCATGGGGGAAACCTGACATGAGCAGGGGTAATTGCACAAAAGAAGGGCCCTGGACACAAAGGGAACGCGCACGCCCATACCTCTGGTCTGGATCCGGAAGTTGATCTTGCTTTCAGAGGGGTGTGTGATGCAGTAGCCACAGAATTCCACATCAGGGCTGCAGGAGAGGGAGAGAGGAGAAGAGAGCAGTAAAACCCAGGCCAATCCACAGCAAATCTCAGGACAGTCAGAGGCTCAGGTCACCCCAGCCCTGCTGGGGCTCAGGATGTTTCTAAAATGATTGAGGGTCTTATGGGAGGGATATGCTGAAGGGAAACTACCTGTGTAACCTTACTCATGCCCCCATCTGTCCCTGAGCTGCAGCTGGAGCTTTGCAGAGGAAGGACGTGGCTGGCATGATCGTAGGTACCATCCTGGCATCACTGGCAGATCTGCAGAGTTCAAACAGGGGATCCTGGATGCTTGGAAACCTCCCTGTACACAAACCTGTTGCAGTTCTGCTGGGCAAAAGAGGCTGATGGGTCTAGGGCACTGGAAGGATTTACTGAGAGGGTTTGCAGGCTGCACAACATCTGCCTTCACAAGCTGAGGCGGTTGCTAGAACATTTGTGTGCCCAGCAGAAAGAACAGCCGCTTGCAAGCAGCCTGCTGGTTTTCCTGTCATGGTGATTTATCAGAGGAATTCACATGACATTTGCAATGCAACTGTCATCTGAGATGATGCACTGAACTTCCTGCAGTAATTCTTCTGAGGCTCACCAGTAGATAGTCACAAACCCTCAGCGCTGCTCAGTTCAATAAAATCAGGCAACCAGAGTGAACCCATTTGTACAGTTTGATGGGGGCAGGATCATAAATTTCCTCCGTAACTAACCACGAAGGAGCAGTGAGGGCTGGCTGTTCCCTAAGGGATGGGGAGCTGGGAGCCATGAATAGTAAGACAGCTGACAGGGCAGAGGCCTCACTAGCTGGCCCTGTCCCACAGCACCCAAGCAAGGGAGCAGGGTAGGTGCAAAGCTGGTAGCCAGGGTCAGTGAAGGGTCTAGATCATCAGGGATGTTTGTGGGGATGAAGCAGAGCCAAGGTCAGGCCAGGAAGTCGATCTGCAGGTCAGTGTCAGGTCAGGTGAGGATAATGACGGTCAGACACTGCCCAGTCATCACCAAGCAGGTGTCCAATGATGAAGGGCTGCTGTTGGGTCAAGAAGTCAGTCTGTGGGTCAGCATCCAGGTCAATGGAGTCCACAGGCCAGTACAGGCTGAGCTGCAGACCCATACTCCTACAACATTGCTCAGGAGGGGCTGAAACCCTGAGCTGAGCTTAAATGGGGCTCCTGGCCTGTGGGCACAGTGTGGCTGGAGGCCCCAGGCGTGGCTTCTCGGGTCCATTAAGGCCTATTAGTGCTCACAGGGTCCTGGCACTAACAGCACAAGGAAAAAGTTAATCCTGTGAAGGGAGGTAGTAGATAAGGAGTCTTTGGCACCATGTTTGATATAAAGACCCTAACAGGCACCCACAGAGGTAGTTTCTGATCGTTTCCCTTGTTCCAGCAACAAGTGAGATGTAGATCAGTAGGGAGAAGGCCAGAGTAGGAGACAGAGGCACCCTCAGCGATGTCAGGCACCAGAGAGGCTCCACTTACTTCTTCATGACCATGTATCGAAGGGAGTTGCCGAGTGTGTGGTCCTCATCGTGCAACACAAACGTGACGCAGGTTCCATCTGTCCCGTCTGCCTGGACCTGCCACAAACAGAGAAAGAACAGATGCTGTAAGGCTCTTTGAGGTAATGAACACCAGGCCGAGGGTGAAGAATAAATTATTGTGTCCAGCTGAATTAGCTGCACCAGCATAACTGGGAGGGTTTGTAGGTCTGGCTGGGCCATCTCCACAGCTCATGTCTTGGGTGACCAAAAGCACCTTCGCAGTGGAGGAAAAAGGTGCAAAATTACAGACCTCAGAGAACTCTCCCTGGTTGTCAAAGTGCCTGTGCATCCTTCCTCTTCACAGGAGAGAAGAGGAGCCCTAAAAAAGCTGTGGCTTCAGGACCCAGGGTGGAAAGAAGCTGAGAGCGACTGTTCAGGCTGGTGTGATCCCAGGTCCCAGCACTGGCATGTGGGGCCAGACAGGAATGAGAGGGACAGTCAAAACATCCCCAGGGAGGACTGCTGCCTGTCAGCAGGGAAACCTCATCCCAGCTCAAAACCAAAAGGAGCTGTAAACCCAAATTCCCACACTGAGCATGAGCCCACTGGTGAGCCTCAGGCTGCTGATGCCCACGTGTAATGAACCCCTTCTGAGGAGACTGGTTTGGGATCCCCTCCAGAGCCAACAAGTCACCCAATTAATCGCTTAGCTGTCAGAGGGCTGCTGAGCCTCTGACCTTTCCCCAGGCTCTGCGTAGCCATCGTGGAGCCTGGCGTGCCCAGACAGCCCCCAACTGCTTCCTCTCTCAGCAGCAGAGAGGTTTCAAGGTTAAGTGCAGTGCCAGGCCAAGACAAGTGCTCATCTCTGCATCCTGCCTGCGGCCAAACCCTCAAACTGCTCCAGGGGTTTTGTAACCCCTTATGTTTCCCCTTGGGTAGCAATACCCCCCTAGCAGTCCCATTCCTCCTCCTGCAGGTATGGCATCACGGGGAATTGACTCAGCAGCTCAGAAGGGAAGCACAGACTGATTTCTGCAGAGGGGAGATCACCCAGACCTGCAGCACGAGGCAGGGGCAGGCTCCTCGCTCACCAGCTGCCGCAGAAGGGTAGGTGCGACGCAGCAACATCACATCAGCAAGGGGGATGCTGGTCTGATAGCGTCTCCCTCACCTCCCAGCATCTCACAATCTACAGCCAAAGCAGTGAGTCTTGCTGAGTGATTAAAGTCAGTAAGTGGCAAAACCACCTTCCCTTGGTGTGGAAGGACAATGCCTAAGCGACTTGCCACAGGTCACTCGTGCAGCCAGTGGCGTGGATGGAATGCCTTGCCTGCTCTCCTGCTTGCTGGACCCAGCACCCTCTTCCCAAACGTAGCTGCTGGCCTCAGCCTCCCCTACTGTGAGGCCTTGCAAGGAAGTATTTATTAAAATTATTAGCACCAGTCACACTCAAGAGCTCTTTTTTTACAAAGACTACAGGCTCAAACAAGAGCAGACTAACTCAGGAGGCACCTGCATGCCAGGACAGGTTGCCCAGCCCCCAGTTTGCTCCCTGCATCCAGCCATGGGATTAGATGTGTGCCCAGGTGCCAAAATCCCAAGGGCCACCCCCCTGCACGAGACAGGTACAGCTCTGCTCCTTGGGACAGTGACACCCTTGCAATTTGGTTACCAACAGGAGTTACACCTTAGCTCAGGCATAGCTCTGCACACACAGGGCCAAAGAGATGCTTTTCCAGAGTTGAGTCTGTGCCCTGAGGCAGAAGGCTGAGATTTCTCAGGGTGTTTCTGTACCTCGTCTAAGAGGTGCCCAGGTATCAAACTATTCATCACAAGAAAACTTGTTCTCCTATGAGCCAACTTGTACACAAAGCCCCGATGCCCTGGAGTAGGGAATTCTGCTCCTCTGGAGTTTTTCCTCTTTGGTTACACACGGATTCACTAGTCTCTTGACCAAAATGTCCCTGTTCTTACATTATGGTAGAGGCAGAAGGAAGAGCTGATGAGATCTTGAGGCAGCTTTAGGTTTGATCAAATTCACTTGACCCTCTCAGAGACAACAGGAATGGAAAAGCCTGCACCTGCCCCATGATGATCTGGGGTGCACCCTCCCAGCAAGGTCAGGACACGGCCCCTGTGACCCAGTCACCTGCACACTGGACACCCTCCTCCTCTACTGGCTACACAAGCCTAAGAGCTGCAATCTCACCTAATCCAGAAGCTCTCCCGCTTAGAGGGGCTGTGATTTATGATGATGAATTATTTAACGTTGTATTTGGTGCCTAGGTAGAGCCGTGGTGGATACATTAGCCCAGCGCTGAGATAAAATGGGATCAGCTAGATATGAAGTGGGTGGGGAACAGTCCTACAACTCACTTGTTCCTACACTCACTGCAGTTTACGCATAACTTGTCTTTTGTGTCAGAATATACAACGCTTTGCTGGTCTGCACAAGCCAGTATCGCTTTCTCCACGTCCTCCCACGTTTTCTGTACAGTACTGCATCCCTCACAGAGGAATCTGCTGGTTTGTTGCCAAGGGCCTCTCTAGTAACTGCAGCTCTTCAAAGATAATTCCATTCATCATGTCAGACCTGAAGGATTAGGATCAGGCTTCCTGGTGCAATCGCGACTCTCAGCCGTTGGCCTGCACAACTGGAGACAAGAACGTGGCTCTACAGAGCCTGAAAAAGGCAACTAGCAGAAACCAGGCTATTGCTAAGGGACTCTAGGGTCTGTTGTGGCTGGGTCTCTTTAGCTTGGAGAAGAGGAGACTGAGGGGTGACCTCATTAATGTTTATAAATATGCAAAGGGCAAGTGTCATGAGGATGGAGCCAGGTTCTTCTCAGTGACATCCATTGACAGGACAAGGGGCAATGGGTGCAAGCTGGAACACAGGAGGTTCCACATAAATATGAGGAAAAACTTCTTTACAGTGAGGGTGACTGAACACTGGCACAGGCTGCCCAGAGAGGTTGTGGAGTCTCCTTCTCTGGAGACATTCAAAACCCGCCTGGACGCGTTCCTGTGTGATATGATCCAGGTAATCCTGCTCCGGCAGGGGGATTGGACTAGATGATCTTTCGAGGTCCCTTCCAATCCCCGACATTCTGTGATTCTGTGATTCTGTTATGCGGTGCTGAGCAGTGCATCTTTAAAAAGCAAGGCTCGTTGTAAAAAATATTCGTCATAACTAATTTTAAAATCGCTTAGTCCTGACCTCGAGCTGCTTCTGTTCCCCAGAGGACACTCTCAAACGCCTAAACTTCAAGAAATTTAACCAAAAGGCGCATTCCTCCCTGTCCCTCCTGTTTCAGCAAACACTGCTCGCTTTCCTCAGCGTCTTTCTCCCTCTGCTGTTCACACACGCGGTGACAGAGCAGCCGCTCCATGTCGGGTAAAGCCAAACCTTTCACGGGTGGACAGGAGCCGGGCAGGGCGGTGCGGGGCTCCGAGGGGCGGCATCTGAGGGGGAGTTACACGGGACACGGGAGGGAAGGCGAGGGGAGGCTGTACCGCGGCCGGGCCGCAGCACGGGGCCGGTTTGCGAAGGGATCTTTGCTGTTCCCCGCTGCCGGGACGAAGCAGCAGCCCGGGGACGCGGCCGAGGGCGACCTGCGGAGGCGGCTTTCCCTTGGAGCTACCCTCACTGTCGCGATTTATCCCGACACCAACGCCGCGCCCCCCGCTGCTCCTCCTCCTCCTCAGCGGGCCCGTGCTGAGGGGGCCCCCCCGCTGAGCCGGCACCCGCCAGGCGGGGGAGGCCCCGGCTGCCGCTGCCAGCGGAGAGCAGCGCCGGCCCCTGCCCCGTCCCTCGTTCCCTCACCGTCTCCAGCGCCGCCTTCCTCGGGGCCTCCTCCGCCATGGCCGCCGCACTGCAGCTCCCGGCAGGCCCCGCGCGGCGGGGACCACCGCTCCCAGCGGCCCCCGCGGCGCCGCCCCCGCCGGAAGCGCGTCACGGCGGCCCGGGGCCGGGGGGCGGTGAAGGAGAGCGGCGGGCGGCGGCCCCTCCTGCCGCGGCGGCCCCTGCGAGTGGTGCCTCCTGCCGCGGCGGCCACGGTGAGCGGCGGCGGGGAGGCGGGAGAGCCGCTGGTCGCGCTCCAGCGAGCGGCCCTGTCTCCGGTCCCCCCGGGGGCGGCAGGCCGCAGCGGGGCCGGGGCTGGCTGGCTGGGCCCGCCAGGCCCGGAGCTGTTGCGGTGGGGGAGCGGGGCACCGGCGGCGCCTCCCTGCAGGTGGAGGGGCCTGGCTGGGCGTCCCGCCCCGGGCTGGGCCGCTGCCCGAGACGCGCCGGTGCCGCCGGCGGTCAGAGGCCTCGTTCGGTGTCCGCGGGGGGAGGCGCGGCGTGGGGTTGGGCTGGGGGAACGTGGGGAGCGGGCGGCTGGAGGGCATGGGGGGGGGGAAAGGCTGTAGCTGCTGTGCTGCGGTTAACCCCGCGGCGTCGTGGCGTTGGTGTGACTGGGAGCGAAGGGTTGCGTGGGCTTTAAAGCCTGGGCAGCGATAAATGATTAGTGATGGAACCACAGAACGGTTTGGGTTGGAGGGACCTTACAGACCATCTAGTCCCAACCCCCTGCCACGGGCAGGGACACCTCCCACCAGACCAGGTTGCTCCAAGCCCCATCCAACCTGGCCTTGAACACTGCCAGGGAGGGGGCAGCCACAGCTTCTCTGGGCAGCCTGGGCCAGGGTCTCACAGTAAATAATTTCTTCCTAATATCTCATCTAAATCTCCCCTTTTTCAGTTTAAAACCATCCCCCCTCATCCTGCTCGCGACAGGGGCACTAGGGGGGTGCTCTGAGTACGCGTGCTTTAGGGTGTACGTGTTACCTCTCTAGAGAGCTGCTTATTCGATAGCCAGCATATTCTGTTTCTTTACCTCCTCTTCTAAAACATGTTGCACTGCCTTCCAGAAAAGGCGATGGGCCTGGAGGAGAAACTGGATTAATTTATCTAGTGCTTTGTTTCCATTACGGTGAAGCGGAGGAATCCGAAGTGAGCTGTGCAGGCAGAGAGGAAGCTAAACTCCTGTTAAGTTGGTGCACAAATGTTCATGCTTCTCAGGCTTAACGCGAACAAATAAACTACAGGGCTTAACGCTGGAATATCTTTTAAAAAATAATAACTTGCAGATGCCAAGGGAAAGGTTAAAGGGAAGTCTAGGCTGCTTTCTGCTGAAGTCACCATACTTAAACGATCTTATTGCAGTTGGCAGTTTGGAGCTTGCAGGGTTGCAACACCTGCGCTTGTTTCATGTGTAAAGCCAGTAGTAATGTGGTGGCCCTTGCCTTCTGTCAAGAGGATTTCTAGGAACGTAAGCAATCACCTCCTCCATTGCTTGTTGGCACTGAGGTGTGAATCCTCTGGTCAAGAAGAACTGATGAGTTAAAACTGGACATGGCACATAGTGCCCTGGTCTAGTTGCCGTGGTGGTGTCAGGGCAATGGTTGGACTCGATGAGCTCAGAGGGCTCTTCCAACCTCCTTGATTGTGTGTGAGTCCCCCTTGGCTGGCAGGGGCAGTACTGCTGATAGAGGATGGGCACAGTTTTCTGGGTTCACTTCTTGCCCCAGCTGTCTTAACTGTCATCCGTTTATTTTAGATCTTCAGTGAAATCAGAGCAACCACCAAGTTGTTTTGTATCTCACTTGAAAATAACACATCATCCCTAGTGAGGTTTTAAACATCACGTTGAAGGCTGAACCTGTGTTTCTGACATCCTTTAAGATGCTGCAGGTTTTTCTGTGCCCTCCTGCCGTGAGAGCTTGTAGACAGCAGCACGCTGCATCTTGTGGGGTGACTTGCAGTGAGTAAATAGTCGTTGTGATACAAATGCAATACTCGACTCACCTCTGTTAGCTGCCAGGTGTTTTCTGGGTGGCTGAGAAATGCAGCCTTTTCCCCCCCTTAACCTCCTGATTTGGAGCCTTTCTGTGCAAGGCCTACCTGATCTCTCTGAGTGGGTTTTTCTTTTAGGAAGATTTGCTCTTGGTTATTTCCAGCTGTTCAATATTGTAAGTTTGGATAGAAAACAGTTGTGATCCCTAGGTTGGATGAAGGGACAAAGGGGTTGGTTTTAATGGATTTAACTCCTGACTCTCTTGTAACTTCCGAGGAGAGATGTTCTCTAGCAGTTTAATAGATCTGTGTTACTAACACAAGTAATATGTGGGTTTTACAGGGCTGCATGAGACACTGCTTAGAGAGAGAAATATGCTCCGTGTTAATCTGTTTTACTTCATGTAATCCATTCTGCTCAAAGCTGGGGGCAGGTGTCATCACAGAGTACATGGCTATGGTCTACTAAGGCTGAGGACTGTGACTTCAGGGAGTTGATGTCCTCGCTGTCCCAGGACAGTGTCAGCGAGTGTCACCTTACTTGTGGTGCTGTTGAACTCTCACCTCACTGATGAGTTCTGCAAATATCCAATATTAACAGAGACTTTTAGAAGTTGTCTAAACCACTTCTTGAACCTGGAGCTCTTCTGCTCTGGGAATTAAGGTCTCTTTGCTTGTGTGGGCTTTGTAGTTCTGAGGTTAGTCGCTCACTGCCTTGCAGGCTGCTGATCTTTTGCAATGTGTGTGGCAAGGGGAAGGTTTGTGGATGGTTTTTCTTTTATAACTGCTCCTTTGTATTGGTCCTGTTTGTTGAATGACTGCAATGTGAAGAGATTGGTGTCTTGATACTTGGCAGTCACCTGACTGCTCAAGAGGCTTAGTCGTGTTTGTTTATTCCTGGCTGTGACCTGGTGGTGTACCACGCACCCACATGGTTCTGGTTCAGTTGCTGGACCAGCCAAAACACTGCAGATGGCTGTATCTTGGTGGATCTGAAGGGACATGACTGTATAATAAATTCTTCTTGGTTTAGTTTGTATTGCTGCAGATCAGTGTGCTCTTGTAACTGTTCTCAAATTCCTTGACTTGTGCTGCTCAGCAGTTCCTCGTTAGGAAACCCAGGGTTGGTAGCACCTGAAGGGATCAGGTGAGTGGGTAGAAAACAGAATTAGTTTGTGTAGTTTGCATCTTCTGGCTAAATTAGTCAAAGCTGAGGTGTAGGGTAGGGGATGAGGTTGAGTGTGTAGAGAATCACTTGTGAAGGACTGGACAGTTGATTTTTTTAATTTTTGTTTTCTTGGCCACAGATGTTTTTGCAGGGAAAATATTTTTGCTCTCTCTGTAGCCTTGTCAGACAGGAGTGAGCTGCTGTCTCTTTAAGCAGGAGAAACTAGGAACAGTTGCATGGCAGTTAATCATTTATCTTTACAAGATCAGCATCAGCTGTGTGGCTGCCCTTGTCGCTGGTGTGATAAGCATTTAACTTGAGTTATCCAAGGTTTACTTGTGTTTCATCCTTGTAAACATGTTGGGTCTGGTTTTTGTGTTTGCTTCTCTTCTGTTACAGCTTCTTCAGGTGGAGGTAGTGGCTGCTGCAGGAAGGTCCAAGGAGTTGCTTATTCCTTTATGTTTGAGTAATCTCTGCTTCTGCTCAATGTCAGGTCCAAATGCTCCTATTTTAAATAATGCTGTGAGCATCAGGCTCAGGCTTTTGGTCTCTTCAGGTCCATGGAGGGGGGGACTTGTGATTAGTAACTTACTCAGCTTTCGTTTAACCAGAGGTAGGTGAGTCTTGACTCAGAGCACTAGAGTCTTGCTCTGTGACCCTCAGACTTCCACGCCTGTAGCATTGTGCTTTGAAGAGCTGATAGTAGCTTTTTAAGGTCAGAGGCAGCAAAATATCGCTGGAATCTGTGACTACTTTTCCTGCTCTAATGCAATCAATGTGTGGTTGATGCAGCAATTTAAAGATGGTTTAAAAACCAAACCAAACTGCTAGGTTGGTCACTTAAGTCTTCTGAGGCAGGGTGTCAGAGCGCTCAGTGCTGCGTACACAGACTGTTCAGGGCTTGTGTGTGTGCAGGCTGACCAGTCTGTGAGCTTTTCTAGTAGAGCTTTCTGGAAGGCAGTTTGCATTTTCTGTAGTGGGGCAGCTCTGAAACACCTGGGGAGGTGTGATCTGGCAGGCTGGTTCAGTGATGCTGGAAGGAAAAGGTTGTGGTCGGGCCTCTAAGAGGCTTTGCAAATGACTTGGCTGGCTGCTTGTCATGTGATGTTCTTGGTAGCTCAAGTGTTGCAAGAGATGATAGGATGCCTTGGAAGCCTGTTTTTAAACTCCTTTAAGGCATTTGCTCTAGACTGGGAGTGCTGGGACTTCGCAGGCCTTTGTATAACTCTTGTTTCTGTCAGAGAAGAGCAGTGTGGTGAGCAGGAGCAGCCCTAAAGCTCGAGTACTGTGAGAGTCGTAACCTGGGCTGGGCCATGGATCTGTCCTGGCAGTCACCTGCTTTGCTGCTTGAAGGTATTACTTGCTCTTCAGAGCATTTCTCCCTGGAAAAAAAAATCCTGGACTTCTGTGGAGTGATTCTTAGTGTTATGAATGGCTGTATTGAGTCAGAGCGAAGGTGGGTCTGGCTCTGTGGTGGCTGGTGGAAGAGTGGGAGAACAGAAGAAACTCATGATAAACTCTTAGGCTCCTGTGAGTGGCTGCCTGGGTGATATTTGTTTAATAGTGATACTTTTCCTCCATAAACTTGTCAATTTCTGAACTCCTGTGAACTCTTTTCCTCTGTGATAACATGTGGGAACAAACTTCAGAGGCTGTGTTGTGTGAAGAACTGCTTCCTTCTGCTGGAACCTGTTCTTGAACTTTCTTTTCATTTTATGTTACAGATAGTGAGGAATCATAACTTTCTTCTGTGCTTTATATTCTTTCTACTTGGATATCTTTGCATTGAGGAATTCCCTTAAAAAGTGTGTAAGGGGGAAAAACTGTTACTGGTACTTTCCCATATTCTGTAACTTCCATAATCTTCTTCAGGTGGACATAGACAGTACTTAATTGAGCACAATAGACACCCCCTGTCCTTATGTTTAAAGATCATCTCAGATGTAAAAGAACTTGTTTTTTTTTCTGCAGTGCTGACAGACTGGATGTCAGAGAGCAGCTGGGAGCCTGCAAGCCAGCATACCTGTGACTGTGGGAGGGAACAAAACCAACCCTAACTGTTTGTCACCTCTTTGTACCCACATTTTCAAGTGAGCTGGAGCTTGCTTGCTTTGGTCTGGAAGCGAGGGGGACAAGGCAGGGGAACAGCTATTTGCAAACCCCAGTTCCTTCACCAGTAGTGAAAGGGGGTCTGCTGGTCTGGGCACTCTTCATCTCCCTTCTTGCTAACGGATTTTGCACAAGCACGTCAGCTGGATGTAAATCCTGCTGGTTAAATCCCTGAGCCATGTCCAGATGAGGTTGGCACCTAGGTGGGAGCAGTGGGTGGGAAACAAGTGGTGCATGAGTACTTGGACACAGTAAGTGAGGACAAGGAAACTGTCACATCAAAAAGAGCAGCAGGTAAACAACAAGTTGCCTTTGTTCTGAAAACAGGTCTTGCTCTGTGACTGGGTAAACGAGAAGCAAGCTGTGCAAAGCAGCACAAGGGCCTTCCCCCGTGCCCTTGGTGCAAGTGGAGGGGCACGGATACGGGTCGGAGGAGTGCCAGCTTTAGGGCAGGAGGAAGTGAGAGCAGCAAATCTGTTTGGGGGAGCTGCTGCTGGGGGCTTTGGTGCTTCCTCCCCATTTCAGTTATTGATGCCTTTTTGGTGTGTTACTGGTCAGGAAAAGTGAAGAACAGCTTATCTGGGACTCGTGTCTGCATGGTGTGAGGCTTTGTCTGCCTTCCCCATTACTGGCGCTATGAATTCTCTTGGGTTTTCTAGGGTGCACTCTGGGTGCTCTGCTCCGAAGCAGTCCCCGTTGAGACCTCTTACTGTTCTTCTTTCTGCTTTCCTTGCTGCGGCCCCTTGTCAGACTCATCCTTTGCCTTCAGTTCCCTTCAGCAGCGCAGGCTCTGAATACCTCAGTGCTCCCAGGTGGTTGTAGCTTAGCTGTGGAGTGTATTCTCTGAGTAAATCCACGCGTCTATTCTTTTTCCCCTCCAATGTTGACCTCTTAAAACTGACACAGGAAAGATCGATGGGTCACTTCAGTCAGTGCCAGAGGGATGGAAAGTCTGGCTGGGCATAGCCTGTGTTCAGTCTTGCTGCCTGTGGTCTTCGGATCCTGCAGCTAAACCACTGCTGCTCTGCTGTTGTACCTGTTTCTGGAGACATCTCCAAGCTCCTTGGTTGCATTGCAATAGGGGTGTGATCTTTCCAGCCAGACGTTTCTAGACACAAACCAAGGCAGGCAATGTGAGGGCAGCCAAGTGCAAAGTGAAAAATAAGATTTTTGGGTTTTGCAGGGTCAAATATCTTCCTAAGTCTTTCCAAAGCAGAAAAGAGGCTTATGGATGTACTGTATCAGCTGAGCAGATGTCACACCTGTGGTCTGACATGTGGTTTCACATGTTAGATCTTGGATCTGTCAGTAGATTAATGTGATGATACTTGAGCTGATTAAATGTGTCCCTTTAAATGACAGCAGGCTGTTTTTCCAACTCTGGCGACTTCACAGAAGTCTGGCCCTCAAACACTTGCACACTGTAACCTGTCCACTTTGACGTGTATGCAAGAATGTTGACTTGTAGAGATGGTGCGTTGCTGAGGGTGATTGGTTTGCAAATCACAGAATCGGTCAGGTTGGAAGAGCCCTCTGGGATCATCGAGTCCAACCGTTGCCCTGACACCACCATGGCATCTAGACCATGGCACTAAGTGCCATGTCCAGACTTTTCTTAAACCCCTCCAGAGATGGTGACTCCACCCCCTCCCTGGGCAGCCCCTTCCAATGGCTAATGACCCTTGCTGAGAAGAAATGCTTCCTAATGTCCAACCTGAACCTCCCCTGGCGAAGCTTGAGGCTGTGTCCTCTTGTCCTATCTTTGAGAAGCACAGATGATGTGCTTTTACAGGCAGCTTGGGCCAACATACGCTTAGTGAGTGTCTCTAGAGCAATAAAAGGGGATGTGTGTGGGGTGTGACTCTAAGCAAGCGGCAGTTTTACCACTTCAGTTTGATAGCGATCAAAGCCAAGGCCTCACCCCTCAACAGTCATGCGTTACGGACGGTGGGCTTGGTCTGTATAATGAGCTGCTGTTAACATAGCTGCAAGACACTTACTTCCTTTCTGAACTGGAGCTTGCTGGCCACAGGCAGGTTTTTTTCAATAACAAGCAAGAAAAAACTTAAGGGTCAGTTGAAGAGCAAAAAAATGTACTAATAGTTAGAAGTCTAGGTGTAAACAAGGTAGGCAAAACTCATTATGGAACCACTGACTGTAGGACACCATGCAGTTGCAATAAGAAAAACCTTCTAGAGGTTATTGTAGTCTTGGTGGTGTTCTGAACAGAACCTAAAAGGGGAATTATGATGCTTTCTCTGCCAAAGAATGCGAGTCTAATTCTTGGGGTGTTTAATTTCCAGGTAGTGTGAAGTCATGGCTATCCTGTTCGCTGTTGTGGCGAGGGGCACAACCATCCTTGCCAAACATGCCTGGTGTGGAGGAAACTTCCTGGAGGTGACAGAGCAGATCCTGGCAAAAATACCATCTGAAAACAACAAACTGACCTATTCACATGGGAAGTGAGTAAATGCTTCTCTTCTGGGTGTGGGAGGAGAGACTAGTGAACATGCACGAGGGTAGGAGTAAATGGGGTGTAGCCACATTCGTATTGGATGTGTTAGTGTGCTCATTGAATGTGCAGTCAGCTCAATAGCGACTTTTCTCCCCCAGAACTTTGCAGCCTAGCCAGGATTTGAATTTAGCTTAAGCAAGAAGTACCAAGGCAGTTGATAGGAAATCAGGTTTTCTATTTTTATACAACTCCAGAGTGAGTTGGAGGGTGCTCAGCATCTTTACATGAACAGTTAACCTCGCCACGTGATTCAGCCCGTTGAGCCTGATTATTGTTCTGATTTTCTGCTGTGGTTGCTTTGTCTCTCAGCCTTTGCGATGAAAACCAAAGGCAGTGCAACCCAGTGGTCATACAGACAAGGCTAAAGCAAGTCACTGTACCAGTGAGGTTCACCAAAGTGTTCTTTTACTGGTCACTTCAATTAACTGCAGCTCGTGTCACAGGTGAACTAGTGCGTGGATGCTCATTGATTAGGATTAGACATAAATCTTACCCCTGGGTGTCCTGTCAAGGCTTTGTTTTTACAAGTAAGTAGCTGGAAGAACGTGGAACTGAAGTTTTTTGGCAACTAGATGTCCCACAGAGTTACTGCTAAGCACGGAGTGCTGTGAAGTACGTGAGGCCAGGGGTTCTTTAGCATGTAGGTGGTCTCTGATTCAGTGTAGCTTGTAGGAACGGAGCCACTTACCTCAGGCATCTGTGTGTTTTCCTGTAGAGTAACTGGAATTGGCTCTCCTACTTCTCCAGCCCTTGAAGGCCCCACAGGCAGGAGTGTCTTCTAGAAGATAAATCCTGTGGCAGCTCCAAATGACCTTTTTTTTTTTTTCTTTTTTTTCTTCTCTGCAGTTATCTGTTTCATTACATCTGCCAAGACAGGATTATATACCTCTGCATCACGGATGATGTAAGTATTTTGGTTACAGCTATTGCAGAGACAGGCTCTTTGCAGGTTTTGGCTCTTTTGTATCTGTATGTCAAAGAAAATCAATAGTGGGTGCTAATCTGAGGTGCCTTTTTTTCCCATTGGAGCTGCTGCTTGTGTTCTCAACCACATCGGTTACAGCTTTGAAGTCTAAGCCTGGAACTCAAAAGCATGTGAATAGTTCTGAGGTTAAGTTCTTGCTTTTGCCTAGTTTTTTTCTTGGCAGCCCCAGTGCAGTAGGATCTAGATGTAGAGGCAGCCTTTAATTGTCAGTGAATATGCATAATACTCCTCAGTTCTGGAAGTGTTGAAGCAAAAACTTCTCCCTCGCTGGAAAAAGGTACCTGGCACAGAATTGGAACTGTGGATACCCCAGTGAAGTCTGCTGCCAACCAGTGTCCAGACTGGAATCTGGCTGCTGTTCAAACCCCAGGATAACCAGTCAAATCCCAGTGTTGTGTGCAGCACGTCTGTTAAGAACTGATAATTAGTTTCTCTGCAACTGGCTCCGTTATTCCTTTGTTATTCCTGACTTGACACAGCTCTGGACATGGTCTGCTCTCTTTCTTCCAGGACTTTGAACGATCCAGAGCCTTCACCTTCCTGAATGAAATCAAGAAGAGGTTTCAGACCACATACGGCTCCAGAGCACAGACAGCCCTTCCCTATGCAATGAACAGCGAGTTCTCGAGTGTCTTAGCTGCGCAGCTGGTGAGATCTGGTGCTAAATGGGATTTCCCTGGCGAGCCAAACTTCTCCCCACCTTGTATTTTCTCACTCAGAACTGAAGCGCTGTGCTGAGTCTGGGTATAAAGCCAGGGGAGCTGGCTGTTCTCCCCACGCTTACCCCGCAGCTGGGTGCTTCGCTACTTCGGTGGTAAAAAGGGGTTGGGGTTAATAGTGATGCATTGACTGTTTGTACCAGGTGGCTGCACTGGAGATTAGATCTTAATGGTAACATTTGAAATGTCAAACCTAGCTCCAGTTGACCACCCAGTGCAAGCAAACGTCACTGTCACTAAGAGCAGGACAAACGTGTGTTACTCCATTTCTGTTAAACTAAACTTCAGAGTTTCAGTATGTAGTAATCCCTAACGGCCTCTCACTGCTCTCCACTTCACGGGGATTTCAGTGGCACACTGCTGGAGTGTGACAGGGTACTGTGTCCTTGTCAGGAGGAAAGAAAACTGGGCTTGGATTACAGTGAAGTGCTGTATGCAGAACCGTGGTAGACTCTCCAGCTAGCTTGCACAGAGGCTCCTGGGGCTTCCTGCCTGGGGAAAGCACAGGCCTGTTGCTAGATGTAAAGTCAAATTAAATTAATGAAGTCAGATGGAAAATAGAGAAGGAGTAAATAACTGCCCTGTGATTCATATAATCAATAGCCTTATTAGTGCACAAACCCTCAGGCTACAGCTATATATAGGCTATACTACAAGGAAAGTGTTTTGAATCTTCTGTTGAAGACACTTGGAGTCCTTAATTGACTACAAACAACTACATAACCTGAGCAATGTTGGTTTGTTCTTATTCAGAAGAAAATTGGGATTTAAGTCATGAAGTAGCGTGATCATGATGTAGTCCTGGCCTCTGCTGTTGGTCTCCTTAGATGGTCTCTTATTAGAGATACTTCGTGAAGGTCTTCAGATGTGAGTGCAACGGCTACAAGTTTTTACAGGGAAAACAACAATTATGAGTTTTGCTGTAGAGACCTGGGTGAAGGTGACTTAAGGGGAGTGGGGTAATAGGAGCTGTGTCTACCAGTGCTTGACTGCAAAGGACCTGCGATGAGAGCAGTGACTTAAAATCAGTCCGGGAGCAGCAGAACTCAGTTATTCGATGCTGACTTCACCTCAGTTTCCCTACTTTGGTTCTGCAAACACCGTGACACTCCTTTTAACCTGGGAACGTTGGCTAGCGCTTCTCTCACCTACCAGCCTGAACTGTGCCATCGCCAGAGGTTCACTTGTGATCCCCAGACTGGGAAGAACAGTCTTTGAGTGAAGTCCCTGTAACACATCAGAGGGATTCAGTATCAGCAAAGCTGTCGGCAAGTGCCAGAGTGTAGCTAGGAGGTGGCATGTGAAATCCTCCTAGGTGGATCTAGTACACAGCAGGCTGGCTCCTGGCTGCTTGTATCTGCTCTACAGGAAGAGCAGTCAGGCAACTCAAACTGGCCATCTTCAACACCTCCTGGTGTGGTGTTTCCAGTTCACAGGCCCTCCTTGTCTTTGCTGGAGCTCCCTCTGATGCTCACAGAGATGGCTGCATGCTCTCTTGCTTCTGAAGTTGCAGGGCTCTCTTGATGTGTTCTAGAGATAAGCAGAGAAGGTCATGAAAGTTGTTGCCTTCATAAATACTTTAGAAATGATTTGTGGGAGTGGGACCAACGATAGTAGTAGCCCAGGCACTTAGTGAACTGTATCTCACAGATTCTTGTCTTAACTTTCCTTTCTTGTGGCCAGTTGTTTCGACTTTCAAAAGGGGCTGTTATTTGTGGGCACTCTGGAGGTTGCAGGCACCTGGCTGCCTTGCAGGTCCTGCAGCGCAGGAGCAGATGGGCATGTGTGATCTGTAAGTGGCTGAGAAGGTCAGATTTTGATCCACTACCCGCTTATAAATGTCTCGGGCAACTTGAAAACTCAGATTTATGTCTGTGTTGTTCTGTAGTGACCAGGAGGTTCCTTTTTTTGTCTTAAGGAACTGAAGTGCAATGTTGTAGGTCCCTGCTTTCACTGACTATCCATTTGTTACAGAAATACCACTCGGAGAGCAAGGGCACTGACCAGGTGGCAGAGACGCAAGCTCAAATCGATGAACTTAAAGGAATCATGGTTCGAAACATAGGTACGGGCCTTCCCTCGGTGCCCTGCGTGCAGGGTCCCTCTGGGCCAGCCTGGCAGGGAGTTACCGAGAGGGAAGCCCGTGGTGGGGTGGCTTCTCTTGACAGAGTGAAGTGGTGAGAAGGGGCTGGGGGAGCTCTGAGTTTGCAAGCTGTCACTTGCATTGGATTTGGTTGAGGGTGGCAGGTGGGTGTGAGGAGCCCTGGCACAGCCTGTGATGGAGCGAAGCGTGCTCTGCTTTCGGTCTGTTTGTCCCTGCTGGGAGGAAAATGCTCCTCAGTAGCTTACAGGGGTTTTTTGTGTCAGGCTGTTTTAGGTTTTGACAAATCTGACCACTTAAAATACAGTGTTAGATCTGGAATTGACTAAAATTGACTCAGGTCAATCCCAAAACGTAGCCTGTGTGATGTGAGACTATTCCTTAAGTAGTGGCCTGGCAATCTCTGGAAGGCTGAGAATTACCTGATGTCACTGCCAAGAGCTCCTGGCTCGCAGCTGGGCTTGGGTATTGGAAGCAGCTTTTTGCACTGGGATTCCACCCACAGATTTGGGTTTTTGTCTCTTTCTCCAGACCTTGTGGCACAAAGAGGGGAGAAGCTGGAGTTGCTGATCGATAAAACAGAGAATCTTGTGGATTCGGTAAGTCTGGGGAAGAACTCAGCAGTGGGGAAATAGTGTGATGGCATCAGTTGTGCTCACTGAGGAGCAGTGGAGGTGAAGACCAGCGTCTAGAGACACTTTTAAACAGACACTGAGCACGGGAATTGGCTTAAAGTCAAAATTCCAGTTGGGAGGGATGGGGTTCTGGCTGGTGTCACCTTATCTGGAGAAGTTTGGGGGATTTGTGGGGAAAACCTGAAAATAACCAGCAGGGTGTGCTGCTGGGTTGGGATGTTGTGGGTGCTGTGGCCTTTCTCTGGGCAGGCGTGTCCATGTGGGAGCTGTTTGGGGAAAGCCTGTGAAAACAGTTGCACTAATACAGCCTGGGGGGTGTTTGAGGTCATTTGGTGACCAAAACCTGTTCTGGATGGGTGGAATTGCAAGATACAGGGAGGAGACTTGGACCAGGGCAACCACAAGTTTTCCATAAAATGCAGCAAGCCCAAATACTGGAGGAAAGTTCTAGCATTGAAGGACTTGGCAGCAGTTCCACAGGGGCTAGACAAGAGTAGCAATATGGGTTGTCTCGTTTTGGCAGGTGTATTTATGTAATAAGGTTGGTGATTAGATCAGTTGTTTTGGGTTGGACTAAATGATCTTTGAAGGTCCCTTCCAACCCAGACCACTCTGTGACTCTATGATAACAATTTTGGAGCACCTCAATTGCCAGAAGGTTGCAGGTCAAATGAGAACCCAACCAGAAGTACTCTAAAGTAAACTAGTCCCTGTGGGCAGCCTACAGACCCGGTGATGTTCTGGGTTTAATGTGCCTGAGCTGAGTGTGGGAAGGCCCAACCCTGAGCTGGTTCTGGACCAGACTTACACTTTATCTTGCCCCTGAAGTAGTGTGGGAGAGTTTTCTCTTGATGCCCGTTCAGTATTAGTCTAACTGGAGGAGTTAAATGGCTCGGGAGGAGCTAACTGCAGTGGTTTGGATTATTGGGGAAGTGGGAGCTGGGAAAAGCCTCTTCATCTGCTTTCTTGGGACGCAGCTTCCCTTGCAGCAGGCTCAGGAATTAATGAGTTGTTTTACTTTCTCTTGTAGTCAGTCACTTTCAAAACTACCAGCAGGAACCTTGCTAGAGCCATGTGTATGAAGAACCTCAAGCTTACCATCGTCATCATCCTTGTATCAATTGTAAGTATGGAGCAGGAGAACCTTGAGCTCTTAAGTCAGGCTTTGCTGCTGGGCAGTGCCAGTAGCACATCACTGCCTTCAGACCCGCGTGTGCTCGTGCAAACGGCGCTAACCTGAGGCTGCTGCAGTGTCACTGCAGGGTAGATGTAGGAAGTACTTTGTCACCAGCGGCCCCTTGTTCATGTTCTGCTGGAGGACGGTTCCCATCCCCACGTTGCTGCGAGGACGTGGAGGGAGAGGCCCTGGCACAGAGTCCTGGGGGGCGTTTGACAAGTTGTTTTGGGTGTTGATACCCCGGGGTTTCCACGCGTGTGTGTTGGTTGCCAGGGCGAGTCAGTGCTGACTGAGCGGTGGAGGCGCCGTTCTGTGCTGAAGGGGCCGGTTTCTTCCCCCAGGTTATCATCTACATCATCCTGTCGGCCGCCTGCGGGGGCCTCGCCTGGCCGAGCTGCGTGCAGAAGTAACTGGAGGCCGTGGGTGCTGGTCACTTGGAGATGAGAATCACAGGAGTGTGAAGAAGCAACCTACAGAATCACTCGTAATCTCTCACTACTGACACCTCCTCATTCTTCCATCCCTCCAGGACTTCTTTGCCTTATCACCCCGAACAGGCCCAGCTGGTCACTGCTCCTGCGCAGCTGTAACCTCAAGAATGGGCTGGTTTAAATTACTTGAAGGGATTTTTTTTGTTCCTATTTCTGTCCCAATTCCAACCTTCTCAGCTGGGCGGAGGGCACGGCCAGCCCTGGAGGGTTACGTGCATGCTCGCCCGTGTAGCTTTGCACTTCCACGTGAGCGTGCAAGTGGAGCAGAGCACTGCGAGCAGCTGCCCTGCCCCCGGGGCTGGGGCTGGAGGGCGTTGTGGGGTGGGCTGAGCCGAACTAATTGGTGGGGACAAGATGGGTGAGTGTGAATTTCCACTTTGTACCCGCAGTGGAGATGCTGGTGCCTCTCCCTGCTCATCCTCCTCACGCGGTTCTGTGGTTCAGCACGTAGAGGGTGCGAGCGTTAATACTGGTAGTAACACGAAGAGCAGCTCTGGGCCAGGGCTGTGCGCTGGGAGGTGTAGGTGCTGCGTCCATATGGAATCTCCCTTTGCCTGGAGACCTTCCTGCAGGTGGTAGGAGAGGGTGTTGGGTCACCTCAGCAGTGTGAAACGGCTGCCTCTTCATCCTCACTTCTTCCTCGTCTCCCCCCCCTTAATTTGTGGCTAAATCAAGACAGTAACGGAGATGCCTGCGTGTCGTTAACGGTTGCAGCAATGTATCTGCTTTCTCACATGTTATTTCTTCTCCTGCTCTTTTGAGGGTGGACTAAAATGAATACTAATGTTAGCACTTGCTAAGGTGAAATTGGGGGCCAACCTATGGATCTGGCTTGAGAAGGTGTCAGCTCTCTGCTGCTTGTGCTTCTACGCTGGAGGCGTGGGCTAAAAACAGGACAGAGAAGGGACAGAAGGTGGGAGGTGATGGATGGCTGCTTGCCCCGGGGTCAGAAGAAGAAAGGCTCTTTCAGAAGGGGTGGTAACGTGTCCTCTGCTGAAAAAGAAAAAAGCCAAACCTGAGGCTAATAACCAACCGTAGGATGTGCTGCTGTCGGGGGACAGGGACTGCGCTGCGGGGAGCTGTGTCCCCGCTTCTGTCCCCGCGGGGCAGCTTAACCCTCAGGCCAGCTGGAGCTGCAGCTGCTGCTGCTGGGGTGGGGGCATGGGGGCTTCTGCCTTGGGTCCTCTGGGCTGACATGGACACAACTGAGATCTCCTCAAAGCATTGGCTGGTCTGTGAGGGAAGCGGCAGCTTTTTGGCCCAGGGAAGTGGCTTCTAACAGCAGGTGGAAGCTGTTGGGGTGTGGGAAGGGGAGGCTGGGTTTGGTGACTGAGCTGGAGGACGCGGTTGGTGCCGTGGGTTCCCTGTGACACAGGCTGGCTGTAGGCAGGGCAACGGCCCGAAACTGCTGCTCCAGCACCTGCGTGTCTTGGTGTTTGTGACACTGACCTTGGCGTTTCCCAGCAGGTGCCACATAAAGGGTTCTCCCATGAATTTGTGGCTGGCTTGGATTTGTCTTCTGTGAGGCTGAAATGTACCCAAGGGGGCCCAGAGCTTGGGACCCAGAACGGGTCGGTGGTTCCGATCAGGACTGGGGTCACCGGCGTCTGCTTCTAATTATGTTAATCGAATGTAAAGCTTAGAGCTTGCCTTCCTCTGACCTCCTCCTCCTCCGGCAGCCGACGCGGGTCAGGGTACAACTGCGCGTGTTTTAGGGTTGTTACCGTGTTCATTTCTATGATTTGTTGTCTTATGTACAAAATACTTTTTAATGAAAAGATTTCCTTCCCTTTGAAAGGACGCACTGAGGCATTAGTGTACAAAGTTAACTCGATTGAAATAAAATTACTGTCCAGAACACCGAGTTCTTCAGTTTGTGGAAGGTGGGGCTGGCACTTGGCTGGTGGTAGGAACAACTCGGTGAGACCAGCGTGTGCCTGGGGCTGGGGGTCACGCTGTGGGTCACCCCACGCAGGAATCCTGCTGGGAAGTAGTTTCTGTGGTGCTGTGTAAAACCTGTTGGCTCTGGAAGGATTTTGGCTCGTTGTGATGCCGGTGCTCGAGCCTGCCGTGGCTTGTTTCTGGTGGGGGAAAGAACCTGCTGCTCCCCGTGGTGAACTGGGAGGGTCTGTGGGTACCTGGGACACAAGGATGCTGAGGGACGGGGGACAAGGTGTCCCCTTGCTCAGAGCACTTGTTGGGGAGAGAATACAAAAGGCAGAGTGATGCCAGTGGCAGCGTGGGGTTACGTGGAAGCAAAATGGAATTGTGGAATTTTTAAGGCCATTTTCAGTGATCTAAAACCCCAGTGGCTCGAGGGAAAGCCCCAGGAGCGGGTGCCTTTCTACCCACTACTTCTAGCAGAGTTTCCCGTGTGCAGTGATGGACTGTTTGCCTCCTCTTGTGCACTAGAGCCTCTCTGTAAAAGCGCTGTTGCCTTCATCAGCGTGAGGGGGTTGGATTTCCTCTTCAACTTGTAGAAACTGTTTGAGTTCAGTTGATTGTTACCTTGGTCTGAGGCAAAGCTGCGTTCTAGTGATCCCTGCTGGGGCTCGGGAAGATGCAGAATATAAAAACCTGAAGGAAGATCACTCGGTGTGGAACAGCTTAGAAAAATGAAAGGGTAATCTTAAATTAACATCTCATTAGTGTGAGAGTTCTTACAGAGCTGGGTTTTGTGCTTAATGTTCCTGATGTCTGGCCCAAAAGTAAAGAGCTGGCCCTCTCCTGCACTGGTATCAGATGGGTATTTAAATGCCCCTGAATTGAAGCAGAATAAGGCTCTGGTTCACCTTCCTGTTCTCAGCCTCTGCAGGCAGCAGCTCTGGAGTTCTTCATAGAAACAGTATCACGTGCCTGGTAAGCTTTAAGTAGAATATAACCTTAAACTATCAGAACACTTTACTTTTCCAGAAAGTTTTTGTTCTTTACCTCGCATTAAATATCTGTTACGTATCCATGAAATAGCAGCAGCTGTCTTGCCTTCGGAGGAATGCAGTGCCTGGAAAATGCAGGCACGCTCTTCCCTTTGGAACACAGTCCCCAGTAAAGACGAGATGAGAATTCCCAACCAACAGAGAATCGCCCTGCAGCCCGGCTCCTCTTCGCTCTGTGCTCGGGGAAGGTAAGGCAGTGCACTGGGACCTGCCTTTCTGCCCTTCCACCAAGGTGGAACTGGCTCTGGGATGTACAAAGCTGCGCTGAAGTAGAAGAGGGTCATTTGTCATAGGACAAGAGGACACAGCCTCAAGCTTCGCCAGGGGAGGGTCAGGTTGGACATTAGGAAGCATTTCTTCTCAGCAAGGGTCATTAGCCATTGGAAGGGGCTGCCCAGGGAGGTGGGGGAGTCACCATCTCTGGAGGGGTTTAAGAAAAGCCTGGACATGGCACTTAGTGCCCTGGTCTAGTTGACATGGTGGTGTCAGGGCAATGGTTGGACTCGATGATCCCAGAGGGCTCTTCCAACCTGATTGATTCTGGGATTCTGTGATTTCAGCTTCAAGAAAATAATGGTATCCAGCTCTGGCTTAAGGTTATGGTAAAACATCACTGTTCATTAGAATGAGCACATGGAGAGAAGCCCTTGCTACTTCTCAGTTACTGGCTTAAAGATGCATCTCCAGAGGAGCCAAACCCAACCTTGCTCTCAAAGCTTCCACCCCTGATGCCAAAAGCTCCTGTCCTGGGAGCGCTTTGTCAGCCCCTCGTGCAGAAGAGCATCAGCTGGTCACAAGGTCAGTCCTGCACGAGCGTCACCTTCCCAGGGGAAGCGACTGGGGGATACAGGAACGTGCACACGGTCTGGTCTGAAACAGCATCCAAGGGGATTACAGGTAAATATCAATACTTGCAGTGTAAGAGATGTCCTCTGGAGAGCTGCAGAGCTTTAAGGGCAGCAGCAGGCTGCTGTGGGGCTGGGCCTGTCCTGAGAAGCCCCATTCCTAGTGCAAAAACCACTCACGAGTCAGGCCCAGTGTTTGAATAAAGCAGATCTATTTCAGCACCATAACATTTTATTAAACTACACTATCAAAATCACATTGATGGCAGGGAGAACATTGCTATCAGTGCATGTTTTCTGTATTAAGACTGTACTCATAGCATCCAGCACTTGCAGAGGAAGAGGAAACAATCCTTTTGTAGCCAAAGAGACAGTAGAAAAAACTCTTCTACAAAACTCAGGGCAGTGAGGGGCTGGCTGAAGGATCAAAGGGAAACACTTCAAGTCACAGCAGTCAGGGAGGGGTATTTTTAAAAAGTTTAACTGGTGTTTAACTTCCTCCCCAGAGGTATGAAGATGCTGATAAACAGCAGTTTTTAAATAGCATCCCCCATCCCTGCGACTGCCTGTTCACAAACCCACACAAATATTGTGTACTGCTCCTTCACTTGTGACCTGTGCTGCACACACCTGACTACAACAGCTTGAAGTGTACTACAGTTATAAAAACCTGCTTCGTTTTCTAGAACAAACAATTAAAAAGTAGCAGAAATACATTCTATACAGAAGTAAAAAAAAAACAAATAAAACCAAACAGTTGGTGTTTCAGACAAAGAGAACAGCAGGTTGAATTTAAAAAGTCTTACTGCTAACGTCTAGATCGCTCCACCTCCAGAGCTGCTTTCTGGACAGCCAGCAGCCTTTCAAAGCAAGTGTCCTCAGGAGCAGGTCACCTAAGAAAGGTTTTGTGATGAGCCTTCCTGCAAGGAGAGGTTGATGTGAAATAAGGCTATTCTCAGTCTTCCTGGGAAGACCTGTATTTCAGTGCTGTTCTGACCAGTGGAAATGCAGTAAAAGCAGTTGTCTGTTCCACTACCCAGAGGTCAGGCTCATGGCAGAACAGCAGAAGGTGAGGACAGTCAGCCTTCAAGAGGAGAGGAACTATTTACACCAGGGTGAGGGGCTCTGGAGTGTTGGTTCCCCCCCCAGCCAGCTGGGGGTCTGCTCCAGCGGGGTGGCCGGCGCTGGGTCAGTAACACCCCTCCTTCCAGGAATCGTCCTCAGGGGCCTGCGCTGACTGAAGGAATCTGCTTGAGAGACAAAAATCCAAAGGTCACTGACAGCTCCAGGCAGCAAAGTCCCCAGCGAGGTGGTGATGGACACAGGAAGGGGTGTGGGAGGTTTCACTTTGCATTGGGCTTCTGCAACATCTGTCCTCTGGCCCTGGCAACATCTGCCTGCCCCAGGTAAGCTGCTGCGGGCTCACACGTCACCAGGAGGGCAGCAGGACAGACACAGCAGGCAGCTCAGGGACACCAGTGACTTACTGGGTACAACAGGGACATATTTATCCATCTCTGCTAAGTTATTAACACTGGTGGGGGTTTTTCCCATGACCCAGTCCAAGAGAAATATTTTTTCCCCTGTAGGTGTGACTAAATAATCAGGTTGTATTTAGAGTACTTCTACAAATTAAGAGTTTAAAAATTCCCTTTTGAGTATTTATTTTTAAATTAAGTAGGTGCAGTTCAATTTAAGGCTACACCAGGACATTAAAAAGCAACAAGTACTTATTGCTGATTGGTCTGATACTGAATCAACACCCACTTCGAGTCCTAGGCTAAAGACTAAGGAAGAAAAAAAACCACCCAAATACCAAACTTACTTATTTTGCCAGTAGCAAAGTTACAGAGGCACCAAAGTGGGTCATCAAGAAGATTATTATATGAACAGTGACAGTGTATTAGTCTGTTGGAAGAGTTTTTTCCCTTCCCCAAACCAGATGTATGCACCAACTATGTGCCATAATGTGCATTTCTTACACAAATAAGTTTGAGCCTCAGCCTCTTTGTTGTCCTGGATAATTAGTTTTGTTTAAACAAAGCACTTGTTTTTTTTACACAGATGGAATAGTGAACTGTGGACTGGTTTGGTCCCAGATTCCGTGGTACAAAGGGTACCTCACCCAGCAGCTGCTGAGTCCCAGCCTGGCAGCTCCCACATACACACACACAATTTTATGTGGGAGGTATGTACAGGAGCTGCAACCCTTTGCTGCTTGACTGGGGGCAAAGTACTTAACGGCCATGAATCTTCCAGCTCTGTCCTGCCCTCTCCTTCAGGGCTCCCCAACCCTCCACCTGACGTTCATCAGTAGCCCTGACCCAACTCTACACCCATGTCACACTTCAAAATCCCAGATGAACATCGTTTATTTCACAGATCAGAAAGGCACACGTTCAAGTCCGTGAGGCTGGAAGTCTCACACGTACCTCTTGGAGGGTGGTGTGGGCTTGCTCTTGGGCACCGAGATTCCTCCAACAGACCCACGTGCTTTCATGGGTGAATTTTTCGCCACAGTGACCATATTGCTGCTTCTGGTAGTGCAGGTGCTGCTGGCAGAGCCTGTATTCAGCGAGGACGCTGGTGGTTTTCGAACTCCACTACCAGGGCTTGTGTAACTGCAGGCTTTTACGGGCTGCCTGGGTGTTAGCAGGGAGTTTGTGCCTGACCCTGCCTTCAGGGGCTGTCGCACTGTTAAGGGAGGCTGCCCAGCACCGGAGGAATACCTGAGCTTACTGGGAGCCAGACCTAGAAACGGAATAACAAGAGGAAAGAAAACACAGTTAAGAGTATTTTAAGAACCCTTCAGGGTCAATGGCCTTCTAAGGGCCTTGGGTTTAGTCCAGTTGTTCAAAGGCACCCGGGAGTGACCCCCAGCGGGGTGGCAGCAGGCGCCGCACTGACCTGCCGACCGCTGCTGCGTCCTGGGGATGCGGCTGCTCAGCCCCTGCAGGTCTGACTCCAAGCTCCGACTGCTCCGCACAGACTCCAAGGCTCGAAGGCTCGTCCTGGCCAGGTTGGGCATGCTGTGGCGCATCTCCTCTGAAAGCAAGAGCAAATTCTCTTATTTGCTGCTTCTGGCGGTGATGGAGATGTAGAAGGGTTTAGGCTATCACTTGAAAAACACACCCACTTAAAGTAGGCAGTGTGTAACTAATTCTTAGCTGCCATTAAATAACTAATAACTAATTCTTAGCTTCCATATGCACTTTTGAAGTGTATATGTCAAAATTATTTTCACTGGCTCACATCAAAAGCTCACAACTCGCTCACCTTCGCTGTTTGCATACTTGAGCCGGTCTTGCATGGGGCTTTGCACAGCTCTCCTCGGGGGTCGGATGCGGGAAGCAGATGACCTGCCGTGATCTGCGCTGGAGGAAGGGGACTGACACCGGGGTGAACTGAGCGGGGATGGCGAGTATCTGTGAGCGCTGCGGTAGGACAGGGAACAGTCGTACTCGTCCTCGTCCTCGAGGCTGTACGTGTCGAACTCCTGGTCGCTGTAGGTACCTCTGCGCAGAGAGTGAAGGGAGGCGCTGGAACTGCGCCGGGAGACAGAAGCGGAGCTGGAGGCACAATCCTGACGCAGGCCTGGGGGTAGAGGGCAACACGGCTCACAGTCACCCTGCTTCAAACCAGACAGTCCTTACCCAGCTGCAACACGAGCTCAGAAAAAGTGCTTTTATCAGTGATTCATTTCACCTTGGAAGGAGTCAGGTTAATAACTCCCTTTACTGAAGACACTCCCAGCATATGGAATCTCTAAACTGGAATGGTGTCACCCGTATCAGTACTGTTTAATTAGAGCAAAGAGTTAATATTCAAACTGACCTGAATTACCCTGTCTGTCACATACACAAGCAGCTGTCACTGTGGACTATATATTGCCACACAAACTTGGTTAGGATAACGAGGTATAGGGGCTAATTTACAGTGTGTTTTAGTTCAGTGAATGACGCACCCACCAGCATTTCAACAGGTTAAAACAAAGATCTGAACTTCTGCCTCCAAGTGAAGAAAACATCTGATTTTTATTGGCATCTACAGTGCCTCTGTCTGGTTTACTTACAGATCCTCCCCCATCTTACGCCTTTATTTAACTCTTCTTGCCTAACAAAATAGAAGCAACTTCCTACCAAGAAGTAATTTAGCAAAGTTGAAGGGACTTTTGAGAAAGGCGTCAGTTAAAGTTCTGAAAAACCCTCTTCTCCGTGCACTCCTTTCATGGCAAGGATTAAAAAAAAGCAAGCGTTCCTCATTCTTCTCCCTTCACAATACAAATATGAAAAGCTTCCATCGTTCTGGGGATGAAGCACTTTCCATATTTCACTGGAAACTTTGTAACGTGACAGGATTTCCTTGACATTTTTTTTTGAAGTGATCACAAAGCATAAGAAAATATTCAAGTTTAGAGAATAAAAAAAGGCTGTTGGGTGCTTTATTCACTGTAATCCAACTGTGCTCAGGTGTAATAAAGTGATAACAGCATTTGTCTTTTGCTCTTTTTGGTTTCATATTGCAATTCCTGTATCACAGTATATTTTACAAAGGCACAGTACTAAAAGTAAGTAAATGTTCTCCAGAAGAGACACACAGAACTTCATTCTCTATTGCCTGTAAATCAAATTAATGATTAATCTGCACAGAGCAACAGATCCAACCACTTTGTTCCACCTTGCTCTTCAATTAGGACCTCTTCCAACTCACACAAATTTTCAAGCAAAAGGTTTTTCTGGGTTATTTTTTCAGCTGTGTCAGTCACACAGCTGCTCGTGTTTGCTCAAGTGAGGGGACAGCAACCACATGGGCAACTGTGAGCTGCTGCTGTTTAAACTGCCACCATTATGAACCTGCTGCACGTGAAACATCACCTGTACTTCAGAGACAAGCTGGATGGAAGAGTTTTGAGGATTTAACAAAGTGGGGCTTTGGATACTACCTCCAAGACTATCCTCTGCTTTAAGAGGTGTAATCTTAAGAACGTTACACAACTGCTAAGTTTAAGTGGCAGTTTGGGTCTGTAGATTTTTAAAGGAAGCCCCTGCAAATCACAAACATTTCAAACGATCCATTCTTTTTGTTGGGGAAAGAGGGGAGAGAAGAACAGCTGGAATCCATCGACATTTCTCTCCAATCCTAAAACTGTAACGCAAAGGAGACGGCTGTCACATACTTTCCTCCTGAAGGCGTGCCATAACCTGGACGTCGGTCAGGTCCTGCAGTTTGTACCCCATGGAGATGGAGTCGTCAGACGTGCTCAGCTCGCTGTCCACGGACGACTGGGAGCTCAGGGCAGAATGCATGCTCAGATAACCTTTGGGACGGAAGGACAGGAACAGAAAAAGCATTCAGACATCCACATCCAAAGCAAGGATGAGCAGCAGAGTGTTTATTCCGGTAATAAAGTCAGCGCAGTTGTGAAGTTGGGGTATGGCTGCTAGAAATAATAATTAAGAAGTTGGAAATTACTTGAGAACACAACGCTCAGTGTTTTAACCTGCAGTTTTCTGCAGACAGTGTCTCTGTGCACAGAAAATATTGTGGACTTCTGTCCAGAAGGTGGCAAAGGGATGCTTGGTAATTCTGAGCTTAGAAACATCCTTCCAAAGCTCAGTATTATTTCTGCTTATTTGAGAAAGGGGCAACTATTGATCTAGATATTAAGCAGCAAAATTATACAAAGTGTTTACTAGGGTGTTGGTGACAAAGGAGTAAAAGGATCCAACTGGCTTTCACAGCACAGTACCTCAAAAATCAGTCCTGCAATCTGCTTATGCAAAGTAGAGTTTACACTAGATTCCCTCCTCCCCATTCCTCAGGTTTATCCATTTTTTTTCTCCTCTCATCATAAACCAAACTCTCTCTTACAGGGAAGGACGTAGCTTGGTCATACAAGCAGGTCATAAAAAACAAGCTGGAAGGATCGTTCCACCAGGGGAGTTTTTCCAGGCATTAGGAAGAGCAATAAATAATTTTCCTTTTGAAGAATAATAATAAAGATATCATCACAATCATCATTAGAGTGCAAACTTTTACCTGTTAGTGCTTTTTCTTAAGTCAAGCAAGTCAGTATTTTCCATGGCAGGAGAATACTACTACTTGCTACTGAAACAGAGAGACGAGAACAACAAAAAACCCACCATTGCTAGAAAAATTTTTGGAAGCACAGAAAGATTCAGGAATGTAAAACCTCTACATGGCAAATGTGCTTATCTAGGCTACACGGTACAAAATACCATAATATTTTGAATTTTATATTCATTACTAATTACTAACCCTTGAACACAGACACCTACTACGATGTAACTTACAGAGCTATTTTAGGAGAGTACATCACGACCTTAACATAATTCCAAGACAAGGTTGCAATTAGTGCTATATAGATCCAGACCTGCTAAAAAAAACAAATTAAACCCCCTGATCTGGCAGAGGATCAGATAAAGCCAGTAGATATGCAAGAGTCTAAGAGCACTTAGCATCACTTTCAGCTAGAGCAGGCTTAAGAAATACAAATCCTGCTCAAGCAGGGATTCGAGATCATCACTTAAATAAAAAGCAACAAGCAACCCTTGCAAAGAATGGTTAATTCCAGCCAGGCAGGAAAAAGCAGCAGGTTGCCAACATTATTTCTTCAACCAGATTTGAAGAGTAATAACTGATGAGACAGAAAACACACGTTTGAAGTCCAGGCGTAAAACAAATTTCTTACACAGACACTGAGCAAACTGCTTTGTACCAGTAAAGCCTCAGATTCCTAAACTGGAAGTTTTTCCAGTTTAAGGTGCTTACATGATACAGCGACAGAAATGTGACTGTAGTGTAGGGGCGTGTGTGTGTGTTACACAAATACACACTCCACGTCAAGACCCTCCACAGCTGTAAAACATAATCCCATTTCTTTCCTTCTGTGTCAGGAAAAGACGTCGTAAGCAGCTGAAATAAAGCCAACGTGAGAGCAGGGATTGCACCTGTAGGATGCAGTATGATGGATAAGCAGGTTTCCTGCTGTAACTAACACCTTCTTTAATATAAAATGCTGTATTTTTAATACAGCTTTTTAAAAAGCAAAGCTCCCAATTCAGCTGTGAGTGTTTAGTTTGGTTGTTGCATTTCAAATTGCAGGTCTGCTTAAAAACAGCCAAGGAGGGGAAGAAAAACATTCACGTGCTTTCATCAGTAAAAACTGGTGTGGCTCAACATTGCAAGATGAACTGATTATGGTTTTCATTACAGAAACTTCAAAATACACATCTGGATTTTGTAAAAGGGTTTTGTTTAGTTTTCAAGGGAAGTGACTGTTAAACATTTTTCATTTGAACGGTAGGGAAGCTCCATTCTTCTTAGAAATAAAATTAGATTGGAGTCACCCAAGTTGACAGTGAACTTTAAACTCATGTCAGCACTTACACAAGTCACATGGGAAGAGCCACCAAAGAGATGAAGTGAACTCCTGTGTACAATCCCACACGGACAAAGCCTGTTCTATACTTGGCTTTTTACTGGGTACCCTTGACAGCTTCAGGAGATCTGCAGAGTGAATGAAGAAGTCTAGAAGTTGCCCAGACACTTTGGGTTTACATACCACTAACTGTTTCTGTGTGAAGAGGTGGTCAGACATCTCGACTGCCAACCAACCTCATATTAAAAACAAGAACTTGATGTAGAGATTTTTCCCTGCAGAATTCAGCTTGCAAAAATAACCAGTCCTCCGTGCATCTCTCTGTTTGCAAGAGAGATAAGTGTTAATTTCTATTTACAGCAGAAAACCAGATCTCAAAAGCTACCTGCAGCTGTGAGAACATCCAGGCTCACAGACTAAATGCAAAGCCAGACTTAGGGCCAAGCCATTTAGGAGCAGCTTCATTACCATACCCTCAAATACAGGCTTCTAACAAGAACTTTGTGTAAGTTGCCTCTAAGGTAGGAAATCTTACTCCAAACACAATTCAGTCTGGTGGAAAGCTTTTGTTATTTTGTGTTTAGCTGCATGCTCAGCCAGTTAAAGGCATATCCTGGAGACTCCATCTTTTATCGTAAAGCACGAGGCTGCTTTCCTGTTTGCCTACATTAATCAGTATTTTCAAAAGAAACTTCAGAAACTCTCAAGCCAGAAAACTGAATCCAAGTAACTTCATAAAGTTAACACCTACATATGATAACATTATATTTTTTTGCCTCAACAGCTGTTTTCTAAGTCACTTAAAATTAGAACAATTTATAAATATATAGAAAGTTATAAAAACAAAACCATGAAATAACTACAAGACATTTAGAATGCAAGGAGGTTTTCTCCCCCGTAACAGATAAAACCTGGGTCAGTAAGTGACCAAATTAAAAGGAGAAAACCCCATGGGCGGACTCGCATCTCTTGACAACTTTTCCCTGTGTCAATTAGTAATACTCCTTGCATTTTACACACTACAGGTTTGCACTGCTCTACTGACATGCCATACCTGAGCTGCCACAGGTTAGTAGTGCTTTGTTAGTCGATTTGAGATGCCCGGGAGAGTTTAGTGCATTGCTACAGGAGCCTGTCTCTGTATTCAAGTTATGAGCGCTTGGTGATGCCAGTGGACTGCAATACAGGTTTTTCCATCTACTGGGCTAGAAGGAAAAATACAAAAACAGCCATAAAGGTTATCAAATTATTTTTAAAAACAAAGAGCATAAGATTAAAGAAAGGCATAAGATCAAACAAGATTAAATATTGTAACAGATGTACTTCAAATAAGACATCTTGGTGGTGTCAGTTACAAGATGTAGGAAGGCAAAGGCAGCGCCTGTTCCCTTGCTCACGCTCCCCTTTAACTTGTTTTGTCACTTCTGAAGGATTCCAAGAATAACTACTGACAAAGCTGGCTTTAAAGAAGCCACACGTTTCTGAAAGCTTCAGTGTTGGTCTTCAAAGACAACTTTTTTCATAAATATCTGTCCCTTCTACACCCCATCTTCATTTTAAAGAACTCCACGGAACTTTGTTTACACACGTGTTACTTTGAATTTTTACTGATGGAATCAAAGCAGCATTAACACACAAAAGCCACGCCTTTCCACTAAAAGGAGAGCAAATCACTATGAGAAACAACCGTTCTGAAATATTTATTCAGCACGCAGACTCATTTATGAGTTAATGAAGCCATCAAAACGAAGCCAGGCAGCAAAACGTCGTGCATCTGTGCTTACTGAACCTGGAATAAGCAGCTCCAAACGCTAAGGAATGACTCTGTCTGTGATCTGTGTGTATTCAAGGGGCTGCTGAATTGCCCACCGAACACTTACCACTAAGAGTAGCTAAGAAAATAATGAAGACTCACTACATAAATAGTCTTATTTCCCCCACAAATACAAGGTCAGACTATTCTGCTTAAAAAGGAGTGATAGAGTACAACTACAGCCTGATACAGACAGAAAGCAAAGAGTTAATCAAATGAATCTTCATTCAGATTTTTAAGCACAGAGGGTTTATAAAAGTAAATAAACTTCCAGTTATCTCAAATCAGGAATTTCAAGGCTAAACTCAAAATAAGCCTGATTACAAGCAGTGCCAAAACACTGTTAGTATGTAAACTTAAAACAAAACCAAACCACCAAACCAAACTGAAACAAACCAGCGGCCCCTCAGACTTCAGATCACCGAGGTCAAATTGAAGACAAACCCAGGCAGACAACAGCTCTCGTACCAAACCTGGGGATGTGTTTTCAGCAGTTAAGAACATCACTGAACTTGAAAACATTAATTCTCCCAGAAACTGCACTTTTTCAAACATTAACCACAGCTTTTGCGTTTAGATGTTCTCGAGTCAAACGAGACAGAGGAGGTTGCAGCATGTCCTGCTCTGCAGCGCTCCTCAGTGACGAGTTGTTAGAAAATGAGGGAACGAGTCAGCCCTCCAGCTGCAGGGTCAGCCTCGGAGCGCTGTGTGATACAGAAAGCTACACAATACAGCACAGGATTAGTCACTCCAGACCCCTCAGCCTTGGCTATCAGCAGTTCAGCCCAGGACTCGCACATTTTGCCTGCAAACCCAGAATGCTTTGAAAAGCCAAAGGCAGGATGTCCACTGGGTGGATTCCAGGTGATGTGCTACAGATAGGTAGAAACAGAGTCACCGACTCAATCAGGTTGGAAGAGCCCTCTGGGCTCATCGAGTCCAACCATTGCCCTGACACCACCATGGCAACTAGACCAGGGCACTAAGTGCCATGTCCAGGCTTTTCTTAAACCCCTCCAGAGATGGTGACTCCACCACCTCCCTGGGCAGCCCCCTTCCAATGGCTAATGACCCTTGCTGAGAAGAAATGCTTCCTAATGTCCAACCTGACCCTCCCCTGGCGAATGTTTGTGTCTTAAAAAAACCACAGACAAAACATCACAGTTCAGTGTGTTTCGTCTATTCCTTGTAATCAGCACCGTTTTCTCAACGTTTACAGAACGATCTCTTACCTCCACCAGCTGAGGCATCACCAGTGTAAACCAAGAGCAGGGAGGATTTTGTACAATAACAAACACGGCTGTACAAGCAGGCCCCAAGAGCACAACATCTGATGTGCTGCCTCTGCAGATATTCCCCACTCCAGCAACCGCAAACTTCGTGTCTCCTTCACTTTTACTGTTTCTCAATAATGCAAAGCACACAACTGGAAATGAAAGACACTGGGAGCAGCAATGCTCATGGTTTACACACCTTGGTCCAGTCTGTTCAGAAGAGTTCGGCAGGCTGCTTCTGTCTCGGGGCTGGGATTGTCCAACACCTGTCGGCACCACTTTAAAGGCGAGTCCGTCTTCGGATCTTGGGTAGATTTTCTTGGGGACACATAGAGCCTTTGCAAGGATGGAAAGGAGAGAGTAAAAAAAAAAGGAGACAGTAAAATTGCTCATTAACTCAAAGCATACAGCCTCCGACGTAGCATCTACTAAAGCATGCCTAACAGTAAGGGATAGGAAAGTTACCCAAATTAAACACAGGGGAAAAAAATCAAGTTTAAGTTGTATACTGTGACCCTTATGTCCTATCCACGAAAGCAATGTTTAGCTAAAATAAAACATACAAACAACTGGGATATTTAAAGTATTGTACCAGTATCAAAATGTCCGTCTAACACACAGAATCAATGAGGTTGGAAGAGCCCTCTGGGATCATCGAGTCCAACCATTGCCCTGACACCACCATGGCAACTAGACAGGGCACTAAGTGCCATGTCCAGGCTTTTCTTAAACCCCTCCAGAGATGGTGACTCCACCACCTCCCTGGGCAGCCCCTTCCAATGGCTAATGACCCTTGCTGAGAAGAAATGCTTCCTCATGGCCAACCTGACCCTCCCCTGGCCAAGCTTGAGGCTGTGTCCTCTTGTCCTATCGCTAGTTGCCTGGGAGAAGAGGCCGACTCCCACTGCGCTACAACCTCCCTTCAGGTAGTTGTAGACTGCACTAAGGTCACCTCTGAGCCTCCTCTTCTCCAGGCTAAACACCCCCAGCTCCCTCAGCCGTTCCTCGGAGGTCAGACCCTCCAGACCCTTCCCCAGCCTATCACCCTGTTTCCCATCCTGTACCCAGGTAAGGGCGAGTATAGAAATAATCGACCCCAAAGCTGTACCGACGCAGAAAGCTGTCCCAGACCCCCAAGATTTTGCAATTTTAGGCTATCAGATTGAGAAGCTCTGTATGTAACAGCTCTCAAAACGATATTTTTCAGTGATTTTACAGCACCCTACTGCGATGACTCCCACAAGGCACCACAACCCCCTCCCCGTGCTCGCTCTGCGAAGGTCGCCTGCGATGTACTCCTGATACTGTCTGGGTCCTGGGGGATGGCATACAGGCAGAAGGTAATTATTCTCCATTGCTTCTTGACATGCCACTCATGACTTCACCGATCTTAATAATATCCCTGCCCCTGGCCAGACCCATCTTCTTCAGGGAGTAGAGATTCAGTCTCTTCAGTCACATCTCATACAGAAGCTTTTTCATGCCAAGCTTTACACAAAGCCACACGCAAATAAGAAAATCCAAAAGCTAATTTGCTACTGACAAAATAAATGCTGAGAAACACGAACACAAATATTCCTGAATGCACAACGTTATCTTTTCTGAAAGACCCCACAAGCCTCTCTCGCTGCATTTCTGCACGGTAAATGAGCATTACAGCCACTCAGACCCAATAAGAGGCAGCAAAGTGCTCTCTCTCTGGATTTATTTTCCAGTTCAGACCAAAAAAGCAGCAATAAAACCATCAAACAAAAAAGAGGCCAACAGCCTCCTTAGGGCAGGTCACGCTGTTCTTCACGTATTTTAGGTTAAGGGAGAAAATCCTGCTCTACTTCTGCCCAGCTCCTTCCATGCTTCTAATCATGTTTCTACCCAGGACTGTGTCAGCTGAAAACGATAACACTTGTTTGATGGCCAGAACCCTTTCCACGTGGAGGAGGGCAGGGTGTCCGTGTCCTCTGCAGCCTGCCAGAGCACTCCCATCTTCCAGCTGACAAGTCTATTGGCAAGCAATGGTCTCACTAAACTCAATTAAATCAGCACAACTCAATTTTTCAGAGCACTGACAAGCAACTTACAAAAAAAAGAGGAATTCTGGTTTGATTTCACAGCACCAGGTTTACTATTTGCCTTTTTAAGTAGCTTTGGGGAAGGGTTCAACATACTTCATGAGATAACTTCTCAAAATCTGCTGGCAGAGCTTATTCTCCTGGAGCGCTGCACCCCACCAGCTGAGAAGCTAAACCAGAAGTGAATATTTTTCTGGACATAATATTAAGAACCAAAAGCCACCTTTCACCAGGGGCTATCCCCACCCAGCGCCATCATCCATGAGCCACCTGGCCACTGCAAGCGCCCAGGTTAATGCAGCATCACATTTCTAGCTGGACTAAAACTGCCTTTCATCTGCAAGAGGTTTTTACAGAATCACAGAATCAATGAGGTTGGAAGAGCCCTCTGGGATCAACGAGTCCAGCCATTGCCCTGACACCACCATGGCAACTAGACCAGGGCACTAAGTGCCATGTCCAGGCTTTTCTTAAACCCCTCCAGAGATGGTGACTCCACCACCTCCCTGGGCAGCCCCTTCCAATGGCTAATGACCCTTGCTGAGAAGAAATGCTTCCTGATGTCCAGCCTGAACCTCCCCTGGCGAAGCTTGAGGCTGTGTGATAAGCTGAACTCACCCTGCTCTATTTAAAAATATGCAGAATTTTATTTCTGGTAGTTTTATCCTCTAAGGCTGTTTGATTTGTCAGGTTAACTTAATCCAATAAGCACTGGAAAAAATGTTCTCAGGCATGCCATTAAGGACATATTTGACTGCCAGTTTGCAAGTCAGCCAAAGTCTTTTGGGTTTAACAAATCCCTCATCACTGAACAAGCTTTACCTTGCATTTTGCGCCTATAGCTCAGCGGTTTGGGTGTGAAGCATGTTCTGTTTAAAGGGCAAAAGGTTCGGCTTTGAATATTTTCTATTGTCAAATCACAAATGACAAGTTATTTAGATAGTTACAGGGGCTAAACCAAGATGCAGAAAGTAAACATTTGGGCATATATTCTCAATTTGATGTATTGGGGTGTTGCTGCATAATATTAAATAAGATTTTCTTCGGCTTCTGTGAGGAAACCCTTAGATAAAGCATCTCTAGTTTTGCTTACTAGTGTATGTGTTTCACTTCCCCATATAAAGTGTTTTCTGAAATGCACCTCTGGTCAGAGCCAAGTAGTTTTAGTTGTGCAGCAAGCACAACATGAGTTTTCTTCCTTTAAGAATGCAGGCACTCAAAAATAAATTTGTGGGATTCTTCACGCTTTATTCTGACATATTCCAATGTACTGAAAGCAGAGCATCTTCTAGAGATACTATTTTTCTTTTGGGGTCAGTGTCACAGGAGGATTAATGGGAGTTAATGGCCACTATTGTCTGATTTTGAAAATGCTGCTTTAAATAAAAACCCCCAAGAATCTAGAAAATACTAGGACAACTTTCTCAGCTTGCACTGAAAAAAAAGCATCTTCACAATGTAGTAACACCTCAGATCAATTGGAAGAGTGCAAGCCAGTACTGCCTGAGAATTTAAGATCCTGATCATGCAGAATATTTGCACTTAGTAAATCTATAGATCTTAAGAAGAGAATTCAGGCTGCAGAAAGCTCTGTAACTAATACATTAGTAAATTAAACTGAAAATAAAATGAAGCTCAGTTTTTAAGACACATGCTTGGTTTATTACACATCGTCCACAGCACTTAGCACCAGTAGCGACAGCGGTCCCAAAAATGGCAGACATTACACTGATTTTCAGACCTTTGAGTTGCAAGGAGAAAGAGACCTGGGGTAGCTAAATATGTTTGAACAATTCAGGTTTATAAGATATGTCTCCATAAAGTGCTAAGAAGGCAGCTAATTCTTCTATAAAGCGTGGATTTCTTCTCAGCAAGGGTCATTAGCCATTGGAAGGGGCTGCCCAGGGAGGTGGGGGAGTCACCATCTCTGAAGGTGTTCAAGAAAAGCCTGGACATGGCACTTAGTGCCCTGGTCTAGTTGCCATGGTGGTGTCAGGGCAATGGTTGGACTCGATCATCCCAGAGGGCTCTTCCAACCTCATTGACTCTGTGATTTCAAAGAGATAATGCATTCATTTTCCTTTCCTTTATATATCAGACTTCAGAGAGTTGATTTTCAGATTTATTACTGTGCCTATGCTGTTCTAATCTCAAATCTAAACACTCCTGTTGAACACAAATATCAATATTGACAATATAGCGTTGTGAAAAGCAACAGTGAAACAACACTGTCCAGGTCTTGAAATGCCAAGACGTACAAGGAGAAATCCTGTGGAATACACTCCACACAAAACCATGACAGCATTAGCCCAAGGAGAGGTTTGAGCCTTTATTCCCAAGAAACAGAAATTGGAAAGAGAGGAAAAATATTGTACTGCAAAGCCCAGAAGAGGCACCACTGTCTCGTGTCTCTCTAGTGCCTAATCCTGCTGAATGCAACACCAAAACTCCAGTCACTAAGTCACAGCAGCTCTAAACATCGCATTAGCTTAATCTCATGACACAGCCCAGAGCCTGTAAGATGATCAAAAGGCACCTCGTGGGACAAGGTAAGAGCTGTATTACACACGCCCTGCACCGGGGTGCTGAGCAGCAGCTGTAGCAGTCTTGCAGCGACACAACAAGGCTTTTCCCCCTCGCTCTGGCAGCACAATTGAGCTCACACATTACCGGGCCCACACCTCATTTTACAGGAGGAACCGTGAGCCAACACCTCAAGCACTTCATTAAGAGCTCAGTCGCTTTAAGCCTCCACCATCAGTTTAACCCGAAGGGTCGTGTTTTGCACACAAGCCTCAGACAAGCAGGTGGATTTTTCCTTTCCGATTACTCCGGCACTGGTTACTGGCAACAAAGCTGATGGCAATTGTCTCCATTTAGCCTGCACCCAGGGCTAAACAATACCCAAGTTGTTCTATCACTCAACACCCGTCCCCAACCAAGAAAGGGAACTGGGAAAAGGAGGGAGACTCGTGGGTTGAAGTTTAAACAGAATCACAGACTCAGTGAGGTTGGAAGAGCCCTCTGGGATCATCGAGTCCAACCATTGCCCTGACACCACCATGGCAACTAGACCAGGGCACTAAGTGCCATGTCCAGTCTTTTCTTAAAGACCTCCAGAGATGGTGACTCCACCACCTCCCTGGGCAGCCCCTTCCAATGGCTAATGACCCTTGCTGAGAAGAAATGCTTCCTAATGTCCAACCTGAGGATTTAATAAAATAAGAAAACCAATATTGATGCTAATACAAAAGACACAAAGTTATACTTAGCTCATAGAGTGGTGGCAAGTTCCTCCAGGGATAGCAACCGTTGAGGACAAGGATGGAGAAGAGAGCAGAGCCAAGAGCCCCCATGCCCAGCAGCTTCCCCATTTATAGTGACCCTGAGGTCAATGTCCCAGCACACACCTGGGGGCCAGCCTGGGGCAGCTGCCCTGGGTTTAAGTGCTCATGGCCTCGATCACCAGCCCACTGCTGGGCACAGACTGGAACAACATGGAACAGAAAAGTGATTCTATAATTTTATCCCCACGAAACCAGGACAGTAATGCTATCTCAAAGCTGCGCAGAAGGGTTTTGAAGGAGCCCACCTATGCAGAGGTTGGGCACAGCGAGACACATCACCCAGACCACGGTAAGAGCGAGCTGCCGCCAGCACAAACGGGTAACACACTATCAAACCACCGAGACAATCAGGAAATGTTTCTGATGAGTCATCTGTATGTTATTTAATGCATATTTAATGCACATTTAATGCACGGAGCTAACTGATCCATTGTTAAAAATACCTCTAGAAGGTTTCCATAAGATGTCTGAGAAATGAAGACCTTGCAAACTACTGCGTGGCCCCTGTGGAAATGTACAAATTGATTATACAGAGAGTTAAAGTTCTCCCCCAAATTAGAAGCACAAGATGCCCTATTTTTCCTGATGCTATATTGGTATAACACCTGAACTTTGGGCAGAAGCACATCCTCCCTTGATGGAACTTCTCTGGAAACTTTGGTCCTATCTGTGGTGGTACAAGCAGCTAACAAGGATGATACCCTGCAGTAATTGAATTAAATGCCTTAAGACATTAATACAGAAGGCCACTGGACATGGGGCTAGGGCTGAAACACACACTCCCAGGAAATTCCTAAATAGTAATTTATTTGAGCAAACTATGCTCCTTCTTCCTACAAAGACTATTTAAGGGCACCCTGCTTGCTGCCTTGAACTTGGGGATTCAAGCAGGAGACAACACGAAGGTCAAGGCAGCACAACCTGTTTGCAGTTGAAAGACAGGCTTTTGGGAAGGAAAACTGTGAGGCGTGGATATAGCAGCAACATAGGGATTCACCTGAGTGATGTATGGATTCCTTCTCCTCACTCCACAAAAAAACAGGACCACGTTAGGCTGAGTAACCTGTACACCGTGGATGCACCCATCATATTTCACATATTGTCCCAAAAGGAACTCAGCAACTTAAAAGAAAGGTAAAGAAATGGCTCTGTGACATGGATTTGCTTGATTGTTATGTTTTTTTTTTAAAAAGCAGAACAACATACATAAAAGTTTATCTGAAGCCCCGTGTTGAACCGCTGGCAGTTTTACCACTGGGATCAAGATCTTAAGCAGCAGCAATACTGAGGAGACGTGTCCAAGGGCCTCTGTCCTTCCGTCAAGGAGAAAACCTGAAGTTGTTCCAGGTGAGGCATGGACAGAAAGTTTGGTGTTCCTTCATCAAAGGAGATGGAGGCAAAAATGGTCTAATCCAGCAAAAAGGAGAAAGAGCGTTGGAAAAGTTTAAGGCTTTTCACTTCTGCCATTTCTTTCTCTCTCCCTCTTTCATCCAGTGACACATTAATAAGAACTTTACAGTTCAGAGAGGGTTGGAATTTGAATCATTTCATCGTAATTCCAAGTCAAAATTCTCTCTCCCAAGTCTTACCAGGAAAAATAACTGACAACCAGCAAAACACAAATCACGGCACGACGAACAATAAACTAAACACACAGAAACCCACAACTTAATTCTTGTATACAGGGAGTATCTAAGGATGACAAACGCTAAGGAAGACAAACGAGGTCACAGAGTCACAGAGTCAACCAGGTTGGAAGAGCCCTCAGGGATCATCGAGTCCAACCGTTGCCCTGACACCACCATGGCAACTAGACCAGGGCACTAAGTGCCATATCCAGGCTTTTCTTAAACCCCTCCAGAGATGGGGACTCCACCACCTCCCTGGGCAGCCCCTTCCAATGGCTAATGACCCCTTCTGTAAAGAAATTCTTCCTGATGTCCAACCTGAACCTCCCCTGGCGAAGCTTGAGGCTGTGTCCTCTTGTCCTATCGCTAGTTGCCCGGGAGAAGAGGCCAGCTCCCACTTCACTACAACCTCCCTTCAGGTAGTTGTAGACTGACGTCTGCGCTACACATCACACCGAGCTCAAACAGCACAGAAAGTCGACTTTCACTTGATTGGGTCTGGAGGAGATTTACAATTTTGAACAGCTATTTGAGAAAGTGACCTAAGAAAGCAAGTCAAGGGACAGGCACCAAAGGAGTACAGAGTTACAGCTGCTGCAGGTGAGGCAGTGCCTCATGTTTCACACAAGCTCAGCCACTGCAATATTGTTTTTAAAAAAAAAAACCTTACCCCACGCAAATCCTGCTGAAGCCAAGGGAAGCAGCACAGAAACATCTGCAAGTTGGACCCAAATAAAACCAATAATTTCAAAACAGCGCAGAAACTGAGAGTGTCTGCACCTGCAGAGAGCAGTGACAAATCCTCTGACCCACTCCTTCACGGTTCTGCCTCTGCCCTCCTGGGGCAAGGGGGTTTGCAGACTTAACTGGAGGTTTCAAACCTACTCAGAAGTCATGGGGCACAAGCATAACACCACAATAGAAATTACCCTGAAGTTTGGACCTGTTCTTAAAACTAGAATGACATGAAGATATAAAAACTAAAACTTCTCTTTTTGCAGGCTTCCTGCTCCCCACCTCCCGTTTTAAACACTTTCACACTCTAAAAGAATAAAAAATGAGTTCTTAGTGTTCTTTAAGGTATAAAGCATCACCCCCTCTGCTAGATGATATTAAGGGAAAGGTCAGCAGACCAAAAGGATCAATTCAGCAGTGGCAGGAAAAAACAAAGCCACTGGGAATTTCTCAGAAATTGCCAAAAATCCTCAGTATCACAGTACACACGATGTGTTCCAATCTTAGCTACATTTTTTTTTTTCCTACTGTGTAACATTAAAAAAGGCCTGCAAATATAACAACATAGCGAGCTGTTCGCTTTGACCAACACACTGCTTAACACATTGAGATATTACTTCCACCCAGGCAGTACAAAATTCCCCCCCATCAGCAAAGCCACCGTATTAAAGTTGATGCCAAATCCATACAGCATTACGGTTTTTGTTTGTTTTTTTTTAAAAACCCCACACCACCACTGTGTTCTGGTTACTGCTGACAGAACGCATGATCAAAGGTAATTTATGATAACAGTGCTTGCACAAGAGCTCTGTAATACCACCTTTATTTAAGCTCCTTGGGGTGCCTCTTTCTAATCTGTTAGCCTTCATTAACCAAATTTGACAAGAAAACAGAAGTCTCAAAACCAGGAAGATCCTATAAGGTCTAGTGAGAAGGGTACCTGGCAAAGAAGAACCACCTTATCAGCCACCACTCAAGGAAAGGTTGATAAACGGAGCCCCTGGGTGCAGAATCTCTCCTGACTGCATTGGACAATATTCACTGCCCCTGTAAATCTCAGACACCGTCTGGTTTCTTTACCAAGTCAATATAATTTGAAGAATCTCTCATGTCACAGGCTACATAAACACAAATATAAAACTAGCTGTTTTCACTGACATGGAAATAATGAAGCCTGTCTTCCAAATTCAACTTGTTAAATATATTCCTTTTTTTTTTTGTTTGCTTGTTTTTGTTTGGGGTTTTGGGGTTGTTTTTTTTAAGAAATCTCAAAATGCTCATTAGGTATGTTTCAGTGATCAAGTTAGAGGCAGTATTTGGGGTTTAAAAGAATGCTTGCAAAGAAAAACAAACCAAAGGTGACTGGCAGTAGGAGTTAAAAACAAACGAGAAGTCACTTGTACCACGTGCAGCCAGGAGAGGCGAGTGAATGGACTTTCTGAATGCCCAAGAAAGCACATGAAGAAACTCAGTTTTGAGGAACACTTCTAACTTTATACATTCCTTTCCAAAACTAATGCTGAAAATCAGTCTTCCCTCGTTTGTCATCTCAAAAATGCTTTCCCCCTGTTTTTAATATAAGCTTGAATTTAGACCTGAGCTGACGTCATTACGTTATTGAGCTCCGGTCCATTAACACAGAGAAGTTTACCTTCACTTATAACAGCTAATGAATTTTCAGTTTAAAATCTGTTTTGTATCCAGCAACCACTCTGCAATGCTGTCTTTGCTGCCAGATTAATCTCTAGCTACACAATTTTGAAACACAAGTTTCAGATCCCTGAGGCCATCCTACAAATTAAGAACTCCAGGTAAAACCTCAAGTCATCGCTGTTGCACGAGCTGGAATTAGCCTCGAACTTTAACTAGCTTTGGAAGGGCAAGGGAAATTAATCTGCTGATTTATAAAACAAGTTCTAAACCAGGCTGCTGGTGAAGTGGGAAGTCCTACAAAGTAAGGTCAGTTGAGGATTACACCACTGATCTGTTTCAGTTCATGTCTCTAAACAAAAGAGACGGGTTAACTGCAAAGAAACAGTACTCAGGAAATGGAAATGATTTGTTGTCTTAGATGCTAGCAAAAGCCACAAATTCCAGCTGGTCTAAGGTCTCAGCCTGTGTTTTACATAAGTTTTCTGTGCTTGCTGCAGCAGTATCAGGAAGAAAAGGGGAAATACAAGCCTTAAACAGATTTTTTTTTTTAAAAAATAATGCTCTGGCACAACGGACTTAAATGTAATAGATAATGATATGATAATAAGATAATGAGAACTGCATTCTTGCTGCTAAAAATCAAAGCACTGCATAGAAATCACTTTATACCCTTAAAAATTATTGCACAGCTCAACACAGAAACTCCCAACAGCAGCAGCGTATATTACTGAAGTTCTGAAATACATACCAGCAATCTTCTTCTTCACTGCCAGTTTCAAGTTCCAACACTTTCACTTCATCCAGACCTGCGTTATTCGGAAGACTTTCTAGATCTCCACATTTTTCATTGGGGTTTTGTTCGTTTATTTTAACTGAGGAATCAATCCCTGCAATGACCAAGCTTCCCACGAGCTCTGTGCTGTTACTTGTATCCATACATGAAGAACATCTAAGGTTATCATCCGGCTTCATTTCTGCGTTACACAGGCTGGAAGACAATTCCTCAGCAGCACTGTTGCAACTATACTGCGTTCGGACCCCTAAGTGTTTTTTTAAGCAGTTGTTCTCTCCTTCCTCTTGTCTTATTTTGCTTAACTGGTTGTGCAGATCTGCCATTATCTGCAATTCTTCCTTCTCAGTTATCGCGTTGATGCTGTTGTTAATTTCCATCCCATTAAGACCAGCGTCGTGGTTACCCACACCAGGATGGATCTCACTTTGCACGTTTGTCCCAAGCACGCCCCTGCTACCCTTCGTTCTCGGGTGCTGGTTCTGGATCTCCAGTCTCCTCACCAGCTCCCGCAGCTTTCGCACCTCCTCGAGCTCTGAGCCAACCTCCTCGGGTGCCGGCTCCGTGTCAGGGCCCATGGCAGAGTTCTCCGTGGAGTCTCGTCCTAAGTCAGGCTCCAGAGCGTGATCCTGCTGTATGAGCGGGGCATTTCCAGGCACTACCATCATCCACAACGCACAGTTTCACTGCAAGACATGAAAGACATATAAAAGCTCCACAAAGATGCACAATATTTTAAGCAAACTGGAATTAAACACCAAAAATTCTGACTTTTATAAGCATAAACTCATTAGATGGGGGTACAAGGTGACTGATTTTAATCAAAATCTATTGAAAAAGAACAACTGAAATGAGTAGAAACATTTCAGCAAACACAAATTACTCATTTTGAACAGCCAGGGGGTGCAACTATTATGCTACAAATTAGACTGTATAAAAGGAAGCTGATTTAATCACACACAATAGTTTAGTTTCCACCTGTTTACAAACAAAACACACGAGCAAAGCACTGATGGAGCAAAGTCAGGAAACATCATTAGCAAGGTGCTGACGTCAGACAACGACAGCATTAAGAAAATGGTAAAAACATCCTTTGTTCACTACCAGGTTTATCCTGGAAAAGCAGAAAAAAAACCCTTGAAAACATTCCTGTATCAACTGATACCAAAGATTAACGACAATGACTAACGATGGGAACTGCAGCTACTGTGGTACGTGGAAAGAAGCACAACTAATGTCTTCAGGGGCATATTTTCCTGTTACAACTGAAGAGAGAGGCAAGCAAACCCAGCAAAAAACAGGAAAAAAAGAAAGATATCACATCACAGATGACATATCCCAGTAAGCTTCATAAAATGAAGCCATCTCTCTGCTTTTCCCGTCTCAAGAGCTACCATCCCTCCTGGTGACACAGCCAATTCGAAGTTTAAAAGACTTGATGCAGGCATTACCGCTGCATTTGAACCCAGATGTTCTGCCCTCCTCCCTTTGCTGCCTCAAAATTTGTCCCGTTTTTAAGGCCTAACTGCCCGCAGGTAGAGGAAACCAAGAAAATTAAACGTCACACAAAGTACACAAGGTTAAAAACACAGACACCCCCTCACACACACCTTATACTTAGTTACTTGTCACAGCAGTGGCTGAGCACATTTCCTACAAAATACAGTTTTGTTTTTTACTTGACAGGTTGGTTGTTTTTATTTGGTCCTCTACGTGCAAGATGAAAATTTTAGGCTTACATTTTAATTACTAATGACCACGAACAGCGCTTACAAAGAGCTGTAAGTGCACAGAGCTGACTGCAGCGTGCTGTAAACCCGGCTTTCAAAATCACGCCTGTAAGAAGCATCGCTGAAGTCATTCTGACTCGGGGAAAAAGAAATTTAATTTGTAGTTACCAAGCAATCCGATTCCTACTTATATGCCCACTTCAAAAACCTCCCTGCATACATTCTCACTAAATCATCCGATCCCTCAACGAGTAACAAAACCAGGTTGATTTCCAAAGATGTTTCAAAGCTGCTGCTCAGCAACTCGCCGAGGATGCGAGTGGGGAGTTTAAGAGTTCTCCTGTCAAAGCAAAACACAACGACCCAAGGGGGGAAAAGCGACGAGATCCGTCACCCGAAACATCAGCTCCACGGCTGAGGAGCACCAAAAACTGCATCTTCATTCAGGGATTAAAACCATTTAGCCTTTCCCACGAGTAGTAAGTCTAAAAAAATCATCCAAATAAAGCAGCAAGGATAAAGGAGGGGAAAAAATATAAATCTGCAAAACTTAATTGTATAATGGGCTAAAAAAAGAAAAAAAAAAAGAAAGAAAAAAGAAGGAAGGCGCCTTCCGAGCCGTTACTGCGCCGGAGACAATAATTTGGACTTTTTCAAGACATCCGGGTGTTCACCGGCAGGTTAACGGGCCCCGCTCCCCGCCCCTGCCCGCCGGGGGGCCAGCAGCCGCCTCCTGCGCCCCCAGCCCCGGCCGCGGCTCCCCCGGGCCCCGCTCCCCCCGCCGCGGGCCGGCTGCTACCCGAGGCGGCCCCGCTCCGGAGGAGGCTCCCCGCCGCCCGGCCCGGAGCCCCGCAGCGTGGACAGCTCCCGGTGCGCGGGCACGGAGCGGGGCCGGCCGCGCTGAGGGAGGCACCGGGCGGAGGAGGAGGAGGAGGGCGGGGAGAGGCTCGCAGCCGGCTACCGGGTGCTGTGGGGAGCCGGGGGCCGCTGGGAGGAGGCTGCGGCCCGGGTGGGAGCCCCACGGGGGTGGGGGTGTCCTGCGTGAGGAGCGGGGGGCGCCCGCGCTGGGAGGGAGCGGAGGGCTGAGGGCGCGACCCTCACGGGGCGCCGCGGGGGGCGCGGGCGCGGCCGGTCCCCGCCGAGCGGAGCGGAGGGCTCCGGCCGCCCTCGAGCCCACCCTTCCCCTCACGCGGTACCTGCCGCGGCCGCCGGTGGATGGTGCTGCCGGTAGACGGTGCCGCCCGCTCCGCCGCCGCCTTTCTCCGGCGATGCCCGGAGCGTCGCTCGCAAACGGCGGGAGGGAGCCGCCGCCGCCGCGCGCGCAGCCGGGCCCCGCCCCCTCCCTCGCGCGCGCCCGTTGCGGGGGGGGGCGGTGGCGGCGGCTCTGCGCGTGCGCGGCGGGAGCGGAGGCACCGGCGGGGCCCGGGGAGGCGATGGCGGCCCCGGACCCGCGCCCCCGCCAAGGGGACTCGGAGCTGCCCGGGCCGCGGCTCGGCTCCCCCCGGCACAGGGCTCCAGGCGCCGACGCCGCCCGTCACCGGGCGCGCCCCCTCGCCCCCCCCGGCCTCTCCCCGGGCCCCCCGCGGCCCGGCGCTGCCCTCCAGGGCCCTGTGTGGGCAGAGCGCCCCGCGCCGGGAGGGGAGGCTGCCGGCGGGGCTGTGGGCTGTTGCTGGGACTTGCTGAGGCCTTACTAAGGCTTTACGCTTTGGGGAAGAATCACAGAATCAATGAGGTTGGAAGAGCCCTCTGGGCTCATCGAGTCCAACCATTGCCCTGACACCACCATGTCAACTGGACCACGGCACTAAGTGCCATGGCCAGGCTTTTCTTAAACCCCTCCAGAGATGGTGACTCCACCACCTCCCTGGGCAGCCCCTTCCAACGGCTAATGACCCTTGCTGAGAAGAAATGCTTCCTAATGTCCAACCCGGACTGGGGAGGGAGGGGGGGAAGGCGTCTCTCCTTGTGCGTACAGCCCTGGAGAGAAATACACAACATGAAGGTTAGCCGGACCTTCCAAAGCTATGGTGAGCTTTCAGCAGGCAACAATAAAGCCACCGTCATCCTTTTCATGCTCTCCTTCGAAACGTGCGTGTTGTGGACACAAATACACCCTCTGGCATCTTTTGGTAAGTGTTAGGTGTGTTCCTGCAGTCATCAAGGACAAGTGCTATGAGCAGAATCTATTTTTTCTATGGGAAAAAAAGCAATCGAACCCTTTGTGATGATGCTACACGCAGGTGTCAGCAGGACGGCCCTTCTCCTCAGCCTGACCCCAGGAAATGTGTGAAGAAGGGAGAGGTAGGACCTCTGGCCAGACCTCGCTCTGGTCACAGGGCTGATTCCTCACACTGGGGCCCACTGGCCTGTCATCTGGTTTTGCTGGGGTGGAATCATAGAATCAATTTTCTGTTCAGAAAAGCTGCGTTTTTGAGAAAACCGCAGCGCCCGAGATGGTGGGAACAAAGTTGATAAGAGACTTTGTTTTAGTTGGTGGCCAGCCATGGCATGTGGGCTCCCACACTGATCAAGGCCATCAGCAGTTTCGAGTTAGCCAGGTGCTAAAGCCAGGAGGAGCAACCCAGGCTGGCCAAGAGCAGTGTTCTCCACCATAAATAAACTATACCATTATAAATTGGAAAGTTTGCTGAGGACAGCTCTCTCTCTCCACTGGTCACCATCCCTTGAGGGTCTTGCCCATCATCCTGCTCCCGAGGCTGATCTCCTGTTCCTTGCGACTGTCGTGCTCTCGCTGGAGCTGTTTGCAGTGTTTGACACTGGCATTCACTGCTGGGAGCACGCAGCTCGCAGCCACTGTATGGTCTGAGAATAACTCCGTGTACTTTATACTAATGTTACTATTGGTGTGAGTTTTATTTTATTAAATGTCTCCATTTCAACCCACGAGCCTCCTTTCCTTTTCCCCATTCCCTTTCTCTGCTGGGGAGGGGTCACTAGGCTGTAGAAGAGCTGGTTATTATTTAGCCCTGGCTCTGGGCTAATCGCAGCCACCTGCTTAGCTTGGTGCGCTGGGGATCAAGGCTCCCTTTTGCCCAGGTTTTTAGAGCAACCAGACTTAAATTGCGTGAAGAATCTCAGAGCAGGTATTTGCTGAGCCAGTTTGCTCAACCCACCCCCTCCTTTGAGAACACCCTTTCTCAGCTGTACCGTTTCTCTCATCACCACATCCTCCAACAAAGCATTCACTGACTTTACTGGTGGGTCATGCCTGTAGGCCACTGAGAAGCAAAAAAACTGAGACACCATCAGGTCCAAGAGGAGCAGGCTACGCGGGGACGCAGGTGAGGAAGCTGCACGTGAGCTAGGACTGTTTATTAGAGCTGTGTACTGAGGTTAAACAATTGCTACAGGGAAACGCAGTGCTGAGCAGAGACGGTGCAAAACGTGTGATGCACAAATCCTGTTCCCCGTAAGGCCACGTACCCACCAGGAACTCTGGAATCAGGGAGTAAGTTATGGCTGCAGATCATCTCAAAGTGCATCTGGAGCTACAGGCCTGTCTGTTTTGGTGTTTTAAACAATCCCCCTTCGACCATGGTCAGAAATGAGTGATTTGGGGAGATGAGATGCGTTGTGACCCTCTTCTGCTCAGAATGGAACATCTCTTCAACATCTCGGTGACTTAGAAGTGTAGGCAGCCAAAAGCAGTAGTAATTTTTGAAAAGCATTGTCTGTGTGACTGCTGGGTTTTCAGGGGGTTGTTGGTCCCTGGTTGTACCACGCGTGCTCGAAGTGGAGCTTCCTGATCCCCTATCGCAGACACGGCTTTAAGGTCTCAACCTGAAACTTGCCAGTAGCAGAGTCGTTACTGCTTTCAAGGGGAGTTCCCCTCACGGAGTTGCTTCTAAGGTCATGCCTGTAGTTGGGTTAAATAACTGGTACAGTGGCCTAAAAAAAGCGAAGTAGCACTTGTGCTGTGAAACACTAACTTGCTAAGCTTTGGCATGCACGGCAGCTTCCACCGCTGAGCGGATAAAGAATTACCTGGCTAACGACAGTCTGCGTTAGGGCTTTTGCCATCACCTGTTCCCATGTGAGAGCTACTACGGAACTGACAGAATCAACCAGGTTGGAAGAGCCCTCTGGGATCATCGAGTCCAACCATTGCCCTGACACCACCATGGCAACTAGACCAGGGCACTAAGTGCCATGTCCAGGCTTTTCTTAAACACCTCCAGAGATGGTGACTCCACCACCTCCCTGGGCAGCCCCTTCCAATGGCTAATGACCCTTGCTGAGAAGAAATGCTTCCTGATGTCCAACCTGAACCTCCCCTGGCAAAGCTTGAGGCTGTGTCCTCTTGTCCTATCGCTGGTTGCCTGGGAGAAGAGGCCGACTCCCACTGTGCTACAACCTCCCTTCAGGTAGTTGTAGACTGCACTAAGTTGTAGACTGAGAAGACCTCAGACCCGGGTGCTTTGCAGACACTCCTAATGCTGTCAAAGAGGAAGCAGTAACTGGGCACACTCAGAGCTGTACTTTTAAGGCACAGAGGCTGACTTTCAGGTTTTGGCATTCAGCTTTCTCAGCCTCTCAGCATCTGAATCAAGAGCTAAAATTATGCGATTCTGACTTTTAGTACGTACAGCATCTGCTGGAAGTTCAATTTTGTGAGGGAGCATTTGCGATGTAAATAATTTACAGCAATAAGAGGCATTAGAGCAAGCCTCGGCGAGGCGGGGGGAGACGCAGATCTCAGCCAAGCAGTGCTCCTTGTCAGGAGAGGCAATTGAGACACCCATTCTGGGGCACATTTTGTACGGCCACGAGACATCTACCATCAGAGGCCGAGTTAAAACTACCAGGTGAAAGAGAGTGTTATCTTCCCCAATAGCCAGCAGCCACACATGCTGCTGCAGCAATCCACTAGGGAGTAGGCAGGAAAGGGAAATTAAAGCTGACACACAATTAGAGTAAAGTGAGTCTGCAAGTGCTCCTGAAAGCCCATGGAAAGCAAATGGAAATCAGGCAGAAGCTATTTCTAGGCAGACTTTTGGGGTGAGAGAAGCAGAAATAGGCTTTTGCTAAGAACTAAATTCAAACCCTCCCAAAAATCCAGATTTAGTGTTTAACACTGCTCGTATCTGCTTGCTTTGTGCCAGCCCACGTGCACTAAGCTGCAGCCTGACTGCAGAAAGGAAAAAAAAAATCCAAAAAGGTTTCTTGCAATTAGCTTAGGTAGACCTAAGGAGCTCTGCCTGCCTTCCAACACAGGGAGCACTCTGGCATCTTAATGAAGTCAAAGCCAGGCAGAGGGGCTCAGCACCTTTGGAAAATCAGCCCACTTCTCTTTGTAGACGACACTACCTTATCTTGCTAGCATTGGCGTTTTTCTGTGTGCAGCTGACAGCATAAACTAGCGGATGTTAAACTCATTCATTGTGATGAGGCAGTGAGAGGGAAAATAACTTGAGGAAAGGGGGTAGCAGGAATTCTGCTCTCTTAGCCAGTCAGGAGCTGCTAGGTAGATATATTCTGATACGTGCTGCTGAGGACTTTCCACTGGCTGCCTTCTCCAGCTTTGCAAAACCCTGCAAGCAAACAGAGAGAAGGTGAACACAGGAGCTGGGTACCACACAAAACACGGCGTTACAGAGGTCAGTGGAGCAGGTGAACGTGCAGGAATGGGACAAAAAAAGCCAGCCAGTCACTTTGCCTTGCGAGGCAAACAAAGCAGCCCCACAGGCAGTGAGGCAGGTGCCCCTTTCCCTCCTTCCATCAGGGGGCAGAGGAGGAAAGGAGGCCCCTTTTTGTAAATTCAGTGCAGTGGCAGGGTTTCTGGTTGCTGCTGGGGTGACTCCTGCCCCATCCAGATAATCAGACAAAACAAAACCATATCCAGCCTACTTCCTTGTTGATCTGTTGACAACTCTTCAGTTTTCCCAGTGGTTTTCACCTCAAAGGATCTTTACGTAAAGCAGTAACCCACACCCGCCACTGACGTGCTGCCTCCTTGCTGGAGGAACGTTATGGCTGCAAACAGCCCAGGACGCACGGAGGAACTCTTTAATTACCTGCAGAGAGGACTCTCAACTTCTAAGGGACATTTCTCTCATCACTCAAGCCAGCTCTCTGCTTGCCTCTGCCCTGGGAAGCTAACACAGCCTGTTTATCACATGATGGTCAGAGATTCTGGTTCTAACCAAGACCCCTGGGACCAGCCCCAGCATGTTTCTAGCTCATTCTGCAACAAGGGTCGCTGCTTCCCACTAAAAAGCCACAGGAACACCCCTGATGGGTCACTCAGTACACGTGAGGGTTAAATGTTCAGTAAACTCCACGAGCTCTCTCATCCAGCCGTTTATGCTGACACTGGAAAGGGGCACTCACCTAGAAGAGTTTCTCGTAGCACTTGTCACAGTGGACAATGTCCCGGTGGATGAATATTTTATCCAGAAGATCTCCCATTGCTTTGTGGCAAATCCCACACTGCGAAAGGGAAAACAAGGCGGTTGGACAGTAACCAAAGCACCGTGCAGTAATGACAGCGTGGTGGGGGCAGAGAAATGAACAGTCTCTGTATCATTTTACAAAGGTGGGAGGATGCTGAAGCAGTGACCTCTGAGGTGAAGCTTTTCTCCAACAGACAAACGCCACTGCAGGCTTCCTCCTCCCACGCTCACCATTCCCACAGACCTGACTTCAAAACTTTGCAAAGTTTGAGAGATTCAGCGAGACCTGCACTGGGGCACAGAGGCCACAAAGCAGCCTGTGTGCCCCAGGGACAGGAGGAAAGGCTGCTGCGATTCCATCAGATGACACTAAAGAATTCTCCTTGTTCTAATAACACATTTATTTGAGAAGCTGAAAAACTTTTGGGGACACAACCAACACCTGTGACTGCATGACTTTTTTGTCCCGATGCAGATTTGGCACACACTATATACATTACTCTGAAAGTCTGAGGACAGAGTTTGCACCAAGATCCCTCCTCCTACCACTCCATTTCACAGCAAGACATAGAAGGCAGTCAGTGGTTAAGGGTTTTTTTTGGTTTTTGGGGTTTTTTTTTTACCCTGAAACAGTATTCGTGGCAGCAGATGTTAAGATGCTCTATGATGATCTTAGGGCAGTCTCGGATCTCACGGCTGCAGTAACTGCAAACAGGTTCACTGGACCTGTGAAGGAACAGAATAGTGAATTCCTCTGTAACACAACCTGATTCCAGTCCCAGCACTGGTACCAGAGGTTTCTTACCCAACACCACCACCGCTCGCCATGAGCTACCTGCTTCTACATCCGTTTGACTGTGCCAAGTGACAGTCCAGAGGGGCATGTCTTATTGCAGGGTTGCAGAGACCACACAGGCAGGGCAGTACAGATCTTTAAGTCAATGTCACTGTATTTTCCAAAGATCATTTACACTTTATGCTGTTATTTAACCAAACACATTCCAATAGTCTAAAAAAGCAAAACCTTAAAGTCATTTCTGTTTAACAGTTTGCTGAAACCCCCAAGTAAGCCCTGAACTGTCCTACCTCTGCAGGGGAGCACTGGACAGGTAGCTGTGGTGGCTGTAGGTCGCTCTCTCCACATCGGGCAAATCCACAAGGCTGCCACTGGAGACAGAAGGAAATATCAGCACTTGACAGTGATATATGGGAAGAGCATCTCAGATGGAATTATTATTGTCAGTGAGAGCCACAGCTCCTTGGCTCTGCTGCCCATGGCCCCACAGCATGCCGTCCAGCAGGTCTGGAGTTGGGACAAGCACAGGCTGTGACCCACACTGTGGGGACCAACATATTTTCCACCAGCTGCCTGATGAGACTGGCAAAATCCTGCGCTGGCTGCTGGACCTGTGAAATCCTGCCTCCAACACACTCAACAGTAAAACTTCTCTGGCCTCGTGGGGGTCCTGATGTTTCCATATGGATCCTATAAACAGCAGCTATTTTCACTGCTTATTAAAGTCCCAAATCCTGAACTATTATGCAGGAAAAGGCAGGGAACACACCCTTAGTCTCACCCAGCTGAGTGTTCCCTCTCTGCCTTCTGCTTGCCTGGGTTTTTTATGCTTATCTTTGGTTGCTGACATCTGCTTTGCCGACCTGTAGGAAAGGCTGGAGATTTATGGAGTCTGTAATCAGCTACCACAGTAATGCCAACACAGCACTGAGGGAGGATAAATGCCAGCAGGGAGGCATCAAACTGGGTGTTAACTGGCTGTTGCACCAATGTAAGCACGACGTACGCAGGGCCAGATTCTGCTCTCAGTCACATTGGTGTCAATCTGGAGTAGCTTTACTTAGTTACCTTTGAGCAGAACACAAAAGGCTGAAGATTTAAGCTTGGAAATGTCATCTTTTAACTTTTTCTAACTCATAAATAACTTTGAGCGAGAACCCTCAACCTCCACACTTTTCTCACCAATTCAAACCATTTGTTTATGTGTGCAAATGCACAACGAAGCCTGACAGAGCCAAACACGCAGCCAAAAAACTGCAGCGTAGCGTTTTCATCCCATCACCCACCTCAGAGGCCAACCCACTTCGAGGGGGAGTTTACCCGTCCTCTAGGAGCTGTGGGACAGGGCTCCTCCTGTCACCGCAATGGGACCAGACAGCCCAGTGGGCTGCAGAGGGATCCGTCTGGGTCCCCAAAGCAGCACTGCTGTCTTAGCAAAACTCTGCCCACCCAATGTAATCAGCCCTCCAGGGCTAATTAGCTGAGGCACAATGGCATGCTGACGCAGTGCTGACTGTTCCAGCTTGCTTGGTGTGTGTTCGCTGGCAAAGCCACCCGCTGTTCCTCTGCACATGTATGTAGACACATGACTGTCTGTGGACACTCCTCCTACCTGCCGTGGCGTGGGGAGGCTGATAACTCGCTGCTGTTCACATACTCCTTCACAAAGAGGACCCCTTTTCTAGGAAGGGATGGAAACAGAACGAGAAGCATTTGCATTAGAAAAGCCTGGAGCTAATGAGAGACAGCGCGAGGGACCACACGTGTGCGCTCGGACACGGAACGCGTGGAGAGGCACAGAGCGAGGTGCTGTTGTTCTTGAATCAATCCTGAATATCAAGCATTGTTGCTAAATAACACCTAATACACCCCCTCTAATTAACCCACCAAAACAAATCAAGTTAATTACAAAGAATGGGATGGATAATATAACTCTTTCATCCAGTTATCCCCGGTTTTGCAAGGATAAGTCTTTTTCACATCATGTCAGGATTATGCACACAATAAGTATTTAGAGAGCTTGCGGTTCTGCCCATTAACGTTAAAGCCCCTCTGGCACAGCACCACTGACAGTGGCTGTGCTGTCACTGGAACATCTCCAGCTTTTTCATCCATTATAAACTGCTGCTGGTTGGTTTGGGGGATGTTTTTGCTTACAGAGCTGACCTTTCTTGCGTATTCCTCCCTTTTTAACATTCTGATTTCCAAATGACGTGCCCCCATCTGTCTGTCTGCGCCCAGCTCTGTGGCAGACCGAGGGCAGACGCTGTGCCCACCGGCTCTCTTCCCAGAGCCATGAAATGAACTAATCAGGCTCCTTCTCCACGGTGCATTTTCATTGCTGCCTAGAAGCTATGATTAATCCTCCCTTCTTACACGAGCAAACTAAGCCATGTCACAGCCAAGGAAAGAAAAGAAAAGCTCTTTTTTTTAACTTAGCATAGACACTTCCCATGGCCAGCGTTTCAGATGAGTCTCCTGCTCAGACAGCTCTTGTGATAGCTGCAGCAAGGCCAGGAGGACCCAAATGTTGCCCACCAAAGCCTATGCTGAACTCTCACCACTTTGCAACCCCTCTCTAAATTGTGTAAAGCTTTGAGGTGGAGCCTGTGGAAACCACAAAGCCCTGAACACAGCTCTGAGTTGACAGCTGCACCATGATGGGATGCTATCTTCTGTCCTACATGACAGATCGGGGTCCTGTGCCAGCCCCACCGAAATCACAGAATCAATCAGGTTGGAAGAGCCCTCTGGGATCATCAAGTCCAACCATTGCCCTGACACCACCATGGCAACTAGACCACGGCACTAAGTGCCATGGCCAGGCTTTTCTTAAACACCTCCAGAGATGGTGACTCCACCACCTCCCTGGGCAGCCCCTTCCGATGGCTAATGACCCTTGCTGAGAAGAAATGCTTCCTAATGTCCAACCTGAACCTCCCCTGGTGAAGCTTGAGGCTGTGTCCTCTTGTCCTGTCGCTAGTTGCCTGGGAGAAGAGGCCGACTCCCACTGCGCTACAACCTCCCTTCAGGTAGTTGTAGCCTGATCTGATGCACTTGCTGGATATAGACTGCTCACTTGCTCATAACTGACAACAAGGCAAAGAGTCTTCCAAGAGCCCCACACCTGTGACGAGTGTGTATGGCATGAGGAGCTCCATTATGTCCCTCCAGCTACAGTGTGTTATGGAGGATTCATGATTTTGCCACACTAAAGAGAAAAGACACAACTCATACAGTGACCTACATCCCGGTCTCTAAAAAAGGGCACCTGGAGAAAGGTACCCAGCCCATCTCTCCCTTTTGGGTGGCTCTGGCCACCATGGCCATGTCAGTGCTCTCAGCCAGAAGTGGCTGAGAAATGTCCCATGACCCTGATGCCAAGCAGCAAAGCCTGGCTTGTCTTCACCAAACAGGATGGCTGCATGCAGGAGGATCACAACCACCCATTGCTTTTTACCCGGCAGTGCTGGAATCGGGCTGGTACCCAGAGGCCGCTGGGCTGTTGTGTGATAAGGTGGGAACTGGGCTGCAGATCCTCTCGCTCGAGCTTGAGGGAAGCCTGTGGAGAGAGAGAGAAAAGTCTATGGGCACTGGAAACACGAGCCATGACATGATCCAAGCTGGCAGCCAAGAAAAGACCTACCACTACTGTTAGGAGGGTGCAATATTAAGGCACACAACATATTGCAGGAGAGGAGGGGATGGGGACATATTGGCCAAAGTCCAGCGTAACTATCCCCAACTTAATAATTTCCAAAGCTGCAGAAGGGAGAAGGTGGCAAAACTATGCCTACTAAAATGTCTTCAGAAAACAGCTCTGCCTGTCCACTCAGCAATGAGACCTCTTAAGTTTGCCTTGCAGGGATGAAGCTGATCTTGCCTGGAGCCAGTCCTAGGCCATCCAAGGATCTTGTGCCTCCTGTCCACACCCACAACGTATCCCCACCCCTTCCAGACCCAACACTCAGACCTAAACCTGGTGCCTCCACACAGTGTCAGACCGCATGTGGATGGACTGACACTGCCATGAAGGACTGCAGAAAGCGCAGGGTAATGGTATTCCATACTGGTTACCTCCTACCCCTTCCAACAGCCTTGTTCTGGGACCAGTTCAGTCATTTAATCATTGACCTTCTGGAGATAGTGATCCTCTCTCTCAACATCTCTCTTTGCTTTTAGCTCTCTTTTTTTTCTGTAGCCTCTGCAAATGCCGATTTCTGGTCAAAGGAAGGTAGCCAGGAACCAGCCCTTCATTCTCCCGTCACCCCACATGGTGAAAAACCTCCAGAGATGGATGTATCACAGACCCTGTGCTGGGTAGCTTTTGCTAGGAATGGCTTAAGAGTAGTTCTTTGCTTCTGAATCACACATCCACTCCCTGGAAACCATTCATCTCTCTCAGCTCTTGGCTTTGCTTCCTAGCTTCTCTTCCACAGCAGTTTTGTGGAGGTTTCCCTCACAACCATAAAGACTACCCATTTACCTGGTGCTGTTATAGTTTAAGCTGTCCATGTAGAACGGCACCCTGTGGCTTCTCTGGGGCATGGACATGGTGATATCTCTGAGAAGGGAGTCGTGGCTACGAAAGGAAGTGATACAATCTCAAGCACTGAACTTGAGCACATGAGGGATTCTCACAAGTGGTGAGAATCTTGGCTAAATGTCTCCCTGCTTAGCATCAAAATCACCCACACACCACAGCCATCCACGCAAACAGCACCTCACTGCACATGCTTAGACCCAGGGGATTAGTAAGAAGTGTGTGAGGACACTCCAGGTACTGAGTAAATGTAGCAATGGGGTGTTCTGTGGGTTAACAGGTCGGGATCCCACCCTTTGACTTCTTACCGTCCAGCTGTGGGGTTAAATTCACAGAGTCCCCTGGCACCAGCGCTGTCGTATCTGCTGCTCCTCGGGCTGCTTCTCCCATCATAAACTCTCCCTTCGTAGTCTGGGGCAGGTCTGGCGAGGAAGCACAAAGCCCTGATTACACTGTACTAAGAGTCACTGAGTGCCCACGTTGGCTTTCAGTTTCGATTTCAGTAAAGCGTTTGACACGGTCTCCCACAGCATCCTCGCAGCTAAACTGAGGAAGTGTGGTCTGGATGATGGGGTAGTGAGGTGGATTGTGAACTGGCTGAAGGAAAGAAGCCAGAGAGTGGTGGTCAATGTGACAGAGTCCAGTTGGAGGTCTGTGTCTAGAGGAGTCCCTCAAGGGTCGGTACTAGGACCAGTACTATTCAATATATTCATTAATGACTTGGATGAGGGAATAGAGTGCGCTGTCAGCAAGTTCGCTGATGACACCAAACTGGGAGGAGTGGCTGACGCACCGGAAGGCTGCGCAGCCATTCAGAGAGACCTGGACAGGCTGGAGAGTTGGGCGGGGAGAAATTTCATGAAATATAACAAGGGCAAGTGTAGAGTCCTGCATCTGGGCAAGAACAACCCCATGTACCAGTAGAAATTGGGGACAGACCTGTTGGAGACCAGCATAGGGGAAAGGGACCTGGGGGTCCTAGTGGACAGCAGGATGACCATGAGCCAGCAGTGTGCCCTTGTGGCCAAGAAGGCCAATGGCATCCTGGGGTGTATTAGAAGGGGTGTGGTTAGCAGGTCAAGAGAGGTTCTCCTCCTGCTCTACTCTGCCCTGGTGAGGCCGCATCTGGAATATTGTGTCCAGTTCTGGGCCCCTCAGTTCAAGAAGGACAGGGAACTGCTAGAGAGAGTCCAGCGCAGAGCCACGAAGATGATTAAGGGGGTGGAACATCTCCCTGATGAGGAGAGGCTGAGGGAGCTGGGTCTCTTTAGCTTGGAGAAGAGGAGACTGAGGGGTGACCTCATTAATGTTTATGAACATGTAAAGGGCAAGTGTCATGAGGATGGAGCCAGGCTCTTCTCAGTGACATCCCTTGACAGGACAAGGGGCAATGGGTGCAAGCTGGAACACAGGAGGTTCTACATAAATATGAGGAAAAACTTCTTTACGGTGAGGGTGACTGAACACTGGCACAGGCTGCCCAGAGAGGGTGTGGAGTCTCCTTCTCTGGAGACATTCAAAACCCGCCTGGACGCGTTCCTGTGTGATATGGTCTAGGCAATCCTGCTCCAGCAGGGGGATTGGACTAGATGATCTTTCGAGGTCCCTTCCAATCCCTGACATTCTGTGATTCTGTGGCTAGCTAATCCTTCGTCTCAGCAGTCACTGTCATGATGCGTTCTGCCTTTGCTCGGCCCGCTTCACCTGGGCTGGCTCTGCAGCTGCTGCACACATACAATGCTCTGAGCCTAAGAAAGCAGCCTCAAAAATCTAATGCTTGAGAGCAAAGCTGAAGCAGTTCATAACTAGATGTATCTTCAATATTGTTTCCCTTCCCAGCGCTCACCAAAACCACCACTGCACCATCTGCACGTGAACTACGGACCAGCTGGGGGTCAGACCTGCACATTTTCACTTTTCCAAGACAAAACTCATTACTGGAATGGTTTTAACCTGTGGACAGAGCTCAGGCTCTTTCAATAGAGAAAATGAGCTTCTAGCTTATGGTCATTCTTTTCTTGCAAGTGCCCTGGGGCACAGATTAGGTTTATATTGTATATCAGCACTTTGATCCTGATTAAAGCTTCAGGCAACTGTATAACTTAATGATAAACAATGCTGAAAAACACTGCACATCAATGCTGCATTGAAGAGAGAAAGAGGGACAGGCTAAGCTCATCCTAAGATGAGAAAAACCCTGCTCTGGGCAAGACATGGATTTGGTTCCTACCCAAGGGCAGGAATGAAGCACAAGTTTCTTGCACCACAGAGAGACCCGTCAGCATCACGCAGTGCCGGGGGGGTTGATAACAGGCGATGAAGCACAATAAAGGTCTGTCTCATTTTTTTCTAGTCCTGGTCTGCAAATGCCTCCAAAAGCAAATGAGAGCTTTGTGATGCCAACTTTCTGAAAAACGCTAAGGTGAAGGTTACATTCAGATCACATGAGTACAGACATAAATAGGAGTTGTAAGTGCACAACTCGTCTCTTATGGCATTGAGGGTCGTGAGACATAAAACCCAGACTGCTCCTGAATCATCATCTCTGCAGTTACAGAGGAGAAGCAGATGTGGTCTCTACACATCTGTCAGGTTTCCAGGCACCGTGTAGGTGGTCTGAATACAACCTGCCAAGAACTCTCCAGTGTTACAGAGCAATTATCATCTCAGATCTCCTGAATCCCTTCTTCAGCCCTTCAGGTCCAACAATGATCTTGTTCTATGTGTTGTGAGACCTGGCAATACTGTTGCTCCCTCTGGGAACAAAATCCTGTTCTCACTTCTTGATGCAGTGATCGTACAACCTGGACCAGAGTTTCTGTCAAATATTTCTGTGCCAGCAGCTTTCCCTGCCTCTGCCTCCCATCCCCAACCCCTTACCTTCTGGTGCTGAATACTTGGCTGTCTACATAGGAAGGTATCCTGTGACTGGGTGCTGACATGCTGGTGTTAAAAGGCTGGTGGTCCACAAACAGAGGCATGGGATGCTGGGTCTCATATGCACTGAGAGCACTCTCTTTTGAGCTGAAGTTAGACCTGCTGAAGAATTAGAGCCAATTTGACCATAAAGCCAATGACTGTATTGCTATTATCAGTTCAGAATTTGCTGAGGCTGGATCATGCCTCTTTCTCCTGGCAATAAGGAGAACCTGGGGCACCACGCTGTTAACAGGATCTTAAGATCAGGGGGAATGGCAGAGGTCTGTGCTACTTCCCCTCACCTACAGGAGCTGAATTCCCAGCACAATGAAATGCTGCAAGTTAATTTGTTAACTGAAACAAAATATGAACAACCATATGTGGGTGCAATCCTAAACCTGACATTCCTTTTGTCAGTATCATTTGATTAGCCCACACTGGGCAGATTTACCCAGCCCCAGGACTTCAGCCAGGTTTGTGTCAAGAAGCAGGAATGGCAAAGGATGAGGATTTGAAAGCCATTGATGGGGAGAAACAAAGGGCCAGTCCCACTGTACCTGGCTGCCACTGGGTTAGGCTCATTGTGTCTCCAGTCTGCTGGGCTCTCACGGTGACTGTCTGTGGTGGAGCAGGTTTGTTCTTCATAAGCTGGAGCGATCCTGGTCAGGGAGGAAAAAGCCTGTTAGCAGCTTTAGCACTTGTAACTAAACGTGCCCACGGTGGTGAGTAAATGCAGTGACATCATGATTATGTTGGTTTCTGAATTCTCTAGCTGAGAAATGAGCATTTGTAATGCCTTTGAACAGGGCAACAGGGAGAACACAAGATGTGAAAGACAGCAGTAAAGATACGCCTGGTCCCCTGGCTCCCTACCTGTCCCGGTACGGGTCAGATTCATTGGTACACGGGGTCTCTGGAGCAGTGATGCTGCTTTCTCTAGGTAGGGAGCTGGACCTGCCAAGACAGAAGACCACTGTAGTCTGCAGAAGTGCCACTGCGCATAGAATTACTGGAGGATGTAGATGGAGTGGGCAACAGAGGGAGTTTTATCCGTCTTGGTCACTTTGCTGGGGGGTACTGGAGAGAAAGGGGAAGTTTTCTCTCTGTAACTTTTTTCTTCAGCAGTCTAACTTCCACTCACGTCCGTGGGGACTGGAACAGCTCCTTCTGCCTCCCTGCCTGATGCAGAACTACAATGTGGAATATTTGTGGTATATCCTGGATAGCTCATCAGAAGAACCCAGGAGGACAGGACACTGACACCATTGCTCTGTCCCTGCTGCTCTTCCCACTGCCCCTTCCTGAGCTGCCTCCTCCACAGTCCTCACTGACCACACACTGCTATCCCACTGCTCACTATGTATCTCCATGCACTCATGAAGAAGGCCCAGCTTGGTGACTCCTAACCCCAAACACAGCATCCTTAGTCCCTTCTCCAGAACCACCTGCAGTAAATTCCCCATGTTATCTCATCAGAAAAAGCAAGCCCATTATTTCTCTTGCCTTCTTGAAGTGACTTCTTCACTCTGCACACAGGGTGATATCCCCTCATTAATATCCATGCTCCCACTAGTGCTGTCCTTGGAGCACGACATGGACCTGGGGAGAAGAGCAGTCTGGTTTATAAGCTGATTTGAAGATGGGTGGCTCACTGAAACACATGACCAAGAGCCTTAACCCTTCAAATTTATCTGATTCCTTACCTAGTCATGCTGGGTTCGTGTTCAGTATGTTCCTTTGATCTGGGAGGCTCTGGGTGGACATCATGGTCAGAAGGCTCTTGTCCCTTCTCAGTATGGTTGGTTGAGTCCAAAAATCTAAAATAAAGATCTGTGCTTAAGGCAGTGGACAAAAACCCCACATCAGGCACGTAGCAGGAGACACTGTTTGGCCAGAGCTTTTCCAAACTGCCCTGGTACCAGATCTGATGGGAATCATGCACACAGATCCCACTCTAGCTTGCAGGGTCACAGCTAACGGCCTTTCATCTGAGATTGTTCCAGAAGGAAAACGTTAGGCACAGGAGAAAGCACTCGTGTCAGAATTCCTCACTCCTGGGTGCAAAGCAGAGGAGCTGTGCTGTGGTCTCAGTTACATTGGGAACAGAATGAAGAAGACATGAAGAATGATGAAGTGAATAGATACTGTGGGTGAGTCCTACTGACCACTTACCCTTCTTGGATCAGCTCTGAGGCCCACGTGCTCTCGTGCTCCCTTTCTCTAGGGGTGTTCCCCTCCTTGAAATCTCGAGAAGACCTGGCAAAGGAAAAGAAACCCCACTTGTGGCTGCCAGGCACAAACACCTGAAAGCTCAGTTCGATGCACACTGAGAAGAAAGAAAGTCACAAGGCTTTGGTGGAGGATATTCCAAGGGCTAAGCTGTAACCAGCACAATGAAGCACTGACATCAGCACAGCACAAAGCACAGCTTAACTGCTTGGAATTCAATGGATGGGTCAAGCAGCAACATTTTCACACACTGAAATTAGCTCCTTAAAATACCAGTCCAAACTATGTTTTCTCTAGACAAACATGCTGCTTTCTAGCATGAAAGTAGACCAGCAGGGTATCAGATTATTTATTGTGGCTACATCATACATCAGGATGTGTGTGCCTGTACTCGGCACTGGTGAGGCCGCACCTTGAATCCTGTGTCCAGTTCTGGGCCCCGCACTTCAAGAAAGATGTTGAGGTGCTGGAGTGAGTGCAGAGGAGGGTGACCAAGGTGGTGAAGGGTCTGGAGGGTCTGACCTACGAGGAATGGCTGAGGGAGCTGGGGGTGTTTAGCCTGGAGAAGAGGAGGCTCAGAGGTGACCTTAGTGCAGTCTACAACTACCTGAAGGGAGGTTGGAGCGGGGTGGGAGTCGGCTTCTTCTCCCAGGCAACCAGCGATAGGACAAGAGGACACAGCCTCAAGCTTGGCCAGGGGAGGGTCAGGTTGGACATTAGGAAGCATTTCTTCTCAGCAAGGGTCATTAGCCATTGGAAGGGGCTGCCCAGGGAGGTGGTGGAGTCACCATCTCTGGAGGGGTTTAAGAAAAGCCTGGACATGGCACTTAGTGCCATGGTGGTGTCAGGGCAATGGTTGGACTCGATGATCCCAGAGGGCTCTTCCAACCTGATTGAGTCTGTGATAGCCATCATGTCTGATACAGTGTCTGATAATACTTGAGGCTGAAGTTGAAATGTTCCTCCCTGTCCAATATTCTGAAAGTTTTTTTGTAGCCAGACTCACTCACTCAATGATACCACTCAACACAGCTTCATCTCCCCTGGCCTTTCTAGCTCAAACTCCCTTTTCTCAGGATGCACGTTGACTTTGCACTGGACCTTTGGAGTAACGATGCTGCTGTCTCTCAGAGAAGAGTTGGACCTATTGGAGCAGGAGTCATTCCAGCACGCTAAGTCCAGAGGTGGATTCTGAGGGCATCCCTTGGGAAACTGCTGTGTTGGAGCTGTGCTTCATGAGACTCAACACCCAATAGCTCCATTCAGCTCTACCTTTTCCCCTGGAATGGGAAGGGCCATCAGGAGCTTTCTGCCTGACAATACTGTTCCAGACAAAGAGCGTTAGCCAAGGAAACCTGACCTAACTCATGCCAGCAAGGAAGGATGGTAGAGACATGGATGTCCAAACAGTGTCGGACTGAGGAGAAACGTGGCCCATTCCTAGTTCTGCTGCTAATTCAGGATGCAATTCAGCCATCCATGTATAGCTGGCATCTGAAATAGGCATTCAGTGGAGGTGTCTAAAGGGGGTGGGATAAAGTATTCAGCATTTCTAGAAGGATCTTTTCCTCACCTGTGGCAACAGAGGGAGTCTGAATGACTGCAGAGCAAAACCTCTCTTTCTTCAGCAGGCTCCAGATGGGGGAGTCAAGTGACTCCTCCCTCACTGCAAGTCTTTTGGCGAAACACTTTTTAACTCGTTGGGTTTCTGTTTCCTTATGTAGTGGGACAGGAACCCCTCCAGGGGAGCACTGTGGGGCCTCCACTAAGGTTTTAGGGCATACAGTGCTGTAGAAGTGATGATGATGATGATGATAGTTGTTTGGTTGTTTTTTCTGCGAGTTTTTAGAGATCTTTGCCATGTCTGCACTAGGGTGCAAAATCCAAAGGACTCAGAAGCTGTACCAGTCCATGCAAATGGACTCCCAGGAGCACACCCCAGTTGTCCTACTGCCCCAGCTCATATCTGGCTCCATGCCTTGGGCTTCTCCCTTGCCTTCTGCAAGGAGAAGTGGGTGATGCACAGGCACGTCCCACCCCAGGACTGGTACAGGATGCGGCAGACATCTCTGTCCAGACTCATAAGCACAGGACAGGTGGAGCTGAAGGGAGATCAGAGCTGAACTGTGCCACATGCAGCAAGGCTAGGGCTGCTGGGAAGAAACTGGGAAACATTAAAGGCCTTTGTTGCGTGGTTAGTCTTCAGTGAACACAGTAGGACATCTCCTACTTCAGTAGATGCTGGAGAGAGGAGCAGTTTAGAGCTGCTTAGACAAGTGGCCCATATTATGCTGTTGGTTTTGTGCTCATCATTTCCTCAGCAATCAGTTATTTCCAAGGCTTTCAACACCAAGAAAGAACATATTAGCAAACGCGGGGTTAGCACCCCAGGTCCTTACGTCGCTTCATTCCAGTAAGGCTTGCTGTATGCTGGGTCCTCGGGCCTCGTGTATCTGCTCTCTTGGGTGCTGCTCCTCTTGTCGTAGCCCAGGACAGATCTGACAATCAAAGAAAGGCCCATTACATCTTTAACCACTGTCACACTGCACTAGTGAACACTACCTCTGCACCGGGCAGGGCTTGTGTCAATCTCTACCATTCACTGTCCCGCACCAGAACTTTTCTCTAGGGACCACATTTAGACTCCCTTGCTGCCACTCACAGAATCACAGAATCAACCAGGTTGGAAGAGCCCTCTGGGATCATCGAGTCCAACCATTGCCCTGACACCACCATGGCAACTAGACCAGGGCACTAAGTGCCATGTCCAGGCTTTTCTTAAACACCTCCAGAGATGGTGACTCCACCACCTCCCTGGGCAGCCCCTTCCAATGGCTAATGACCCTTGCTGAGAAGAAATGCTTCCTAATGTCCAACCTGAACCTCCCCTGGCCAAGCTTGAGGCTGTGTCCTCTTGTCCTGTCGCTAGTTGCCTGGGAGAAGAGGCCGACTCCCACTGCGCTACAACCTCCCTTCAGGTAGTTGTAGGCTGCACTAAGGTCACCTCTGAGCCTCCTCTTCTCCAGGCTAAACATCCCCAGCTCCCTCAGCCGTTCCTCGTAGGTCAGACCCTCCAGACCCTTCATCAGCTTGGTCGCCCTCCTCTGGACTCGCTCCAACATCTCAACATCTTTCTTGAAGTGCAGGGCCCAGAACTGGACACAGGATTCAAGGTGCGGCCTCACCAGTGCCGAGTACAGAGGGACGATCCCTTCCCCAGACCGGCTGGCTACACTATTCCTGATAGAGGCCAGGATGCCATTGGCCTTCTTGGCCACCTGGGCACACTGCTGGCTCACGTTTAGCCGGCTGTCGATCAGCACCCCCCAGGTCTCTTTCCGCCGGGCCACTTTCTAACCACTCTTCCCCCAGCCTGTAGCGCTGCAGGGGGTTGTTGTGGCCCAAGTGTAAGACCCAGCACTTGTTCTTGTTGAACCTCATACCGTTGGTCTCAGCCCATCATCCCTGTAGCATTTCACTGGATTATCAGTGAACGAGAAGGTAGTGACTGAACTCCACCAAGCACACAAGCACCAAGAGGAGAAAAAAAGCTGGGGTGCTTGGCTCATATCAAAGAAGATGGAGGAGGGACACAATGCAAACCTCTTGGTTTATTTTGCAAGCTGCACTTTACACCTCAGCACAGTTGTCTTCATCTTTGGGACAAAAACTGTGAAGAGAAGCCTCTTTCTGTGCCTGCCTCTATTCAGATTTCACTTAATCCTCAGTATTACTCTTATGCCCACTAAATTTACCCCACTCTTACCTTTTAAAGGAATATTCCGTGTCCTCTAGGTGCACAGGGGCTCTCTCCGTAGGAGGAAAAGGGACATCACACTGCAAGCTAGAGCTGTCAAAAAAAGGAAGGAATCTACAGCTTGATAGCTTGCCAAAGGCTTCAAGGGGAACTTTATGAAATACCAACAGTGCACTTTATATGAGACCAGAAAACAGTCATTTTCTCAGAGAACTGATTTTCCTTCAGAAAAAAACAGTTTCACTATCTCTAATCAAGAAGAATAGAGGCTGCTAGCGGAACTAATGCAGTTACTTGGCCTCAATTTACACACGTCTTGGCTGGATACAAGACTTTTCTGGCCTGTCACAGGGTCACGCACCTGGGACAAAGTGCAATATGAATAACTCTGGGGAAGACGTTCTGACATTACTAGCAGCAGCTCTAGGTCTTGGGACTTACACCGTCCTACTGGGAGCCTTGTGATCCTGCTCACTTCAGCTAGGAGGTTTGAAGACATGATTTGCTCACCTCAAGTCCTTTGGTAAGCCAATACATGGAGTCAAGTCCCAAAATGATGAACTAAAGTAAGTGAAGAAAGCAGCTTCAGGGAGATTAGTGTGTTTGCTGTCAACAGCAGCAATTCTTTCCCGACTCTGAGCCTCTGACATTGTCAGGGGAAATGGAGACACTTTTGAGATCAATGCTAAAAGCAATGATAAAGCTGCTGTGTCTCCTCCCAGGCTGCTTCTGCAGAAGTTGATGCGTGACAGTGAACAGAAAAAAAAGCTGTTCCCACTGTTTACCCACCTAGGATTTTCTGGCTCCCCTTACTTTGTTGCCCAGTTTGGATTCTGCTTCCAACTCTACTCTGGACAAGTTACTTATTGTCTCCCCGACACCTGCCCTCTGCTAGCAGCACTGTGAGTACCAGCACCAGGCCCTGACCTTGTGGGTTCAGGCTTTGCATCATCCAGGTAGTGAGAGGTCTCGTACTGACGGTGCAGCATGTCTGTAGCATCTGCAGGTCTGTCCTTGCAACCAGAGTCGGACCTGGTAAGAGAGGGAGATTTGTAGGTCACAGAAGGAAGCTTAGCAAGTTGGAGAACAAAGCAAGAAGCAAAAACATCAAACATGAAATTTTCCTGTCTCAAACACAACGTCTTCTCCTCCTTCCTGCTTAGCTCAGTAAATTTCCTGCAGCAGACGTGAAGGGCAGAGACATAAATCCAACCAACTCACGCTAGTGCAAGGAAAGAAGCTGAAAGATCTCAGTCTGTTCTGAGCTGGTGGATCAGGTCCACCCCCCCCAGCCCTTTGCAAGTGCTGCTTCCAGAACATATTTGTTAGGGCAGTACTAGGGCAGGTAAAAACCCCTCTCGCTCTAAAACAGAGAAGAAAAAGTGAATTTTACACTGTTTATAGATTTACACTTACTTTGGTGGGTAAAATCCATTGTTGGCTTCTGTGTGTTCAGGATAGCTGAAAAGGAGAGAAACCAGCTTTAGAAAGCATCCTTGGTTTGGTTTGGGTGATGTTCTACGATTATTTTCTTATGCATTTAATAAAAGAGAGAGGAGGAAATCCCTAAAACTTCCCAGAGAGGTTCCTCAGTATATTTATTTCTCCAGGTAAAACGGCAAGAAACATTGGGGAAACTCAGTGCGTACGAAGCACAAAGGAGCACTTAGTAACTCTGAACATCATCAACATATGGCAGATGCCAGTGGTGTGGAGTCATCTGGAAATTCAAGTCAGGACTCTTCCAAAACCAGTGGGACACCCTACAGCCCACAGCTGCGACACAGGCACCTCCATCTGCACGCACAGAAGGGAAGGAACGGCCCTGACATCCTCTGGCTTGTCTCAGAGGAGCTGACAAAGTGGGGAACTTCAGGTGTCTGATCCAAAATTGGATGTTTCTGTTTTCTTGTTTCCAGGCTGTGGGCAGTGAACGGCACGTGGGTGAACAGCTCTCACTGAACTTCTCCTCTGTGTCCCACAGGGGCAAGGCCTTTCCTCCTTCGCTCGCCCTTTCTCGGGCAGGACAGAAGCACAGCCGCTGCTCTCCGCAGTTTTGCAGCCCTTCTTGATGGGGGAATCTCTAAATTTTTCCCAGGGAGGGTGCAGACCCCCTAGAAAAGCTGTGGAAGGGGCTGCCATAGAGACTGCCACACGCTGCCGTACAACAGGCAGGATCCGAGTCGGTTTAGTCACCTGCAGTGGATTGCTGAGAAGAACCCTCAGACCCACAGAGGCTTCCAGATCAAATTAAACCAGCGTTTTCTAGAGAGGGAGGTTGTGCCTCGAGCAAGGTCCACTGACAGTGGTGAAGAACAGCACAGTGTGGAGCCCAAGCTAAGGAGATCCACTGGCTACCAGCCTGGTTGCATGCCAGAATCACAGAATCAACCAGGTTGGAAGAGCCCTCTGGGATCATCGAGTCCAACCGTTGCCCTGACACCACCCTGTCAACTAGACCAGGGCACTAAGTGCCATGTCCAGGCTTTTCTTAAACCCCTCCAGAGATGGGGACTCCCCCACCTCCCTGGGCAGCCCCTTCCAATGGCTGATAACCCTTTCTGAAAAGAAATTCTTCCTAATGTCCAACCTGAACCTCCCCTGAACCAGAAACGCTGGTGCCCACGGGAGGGGCAGGATCCTGCCAAGGACAGGTCCTGGAGGGCTGGGGGCAGGTTACAGGATGTGCAATTCCCTTTTGTGATTGCATTTTGGGGCTTGGTTTGGGTTTTGTTTCTTTTAGGGGTTTTTTTGTTGCAAAAGTAAACGGGTAGGTGGAGGCTGGAGGCCTAGAGATACATTGAGTGTGAACCCTTCTATACTTAAAAAAAAGACATTCCAGAATTGGTTTACATTTGGGAATAAACCCAGACAATGCAGAAATGATCCACAAAAGTGATTATTTTTTTGTATCATAGAAACTAAAGAAACTGGAATAAAATATCAAACAATTTTATTGAAGAGGGCAGTGTTTTCTTTTTTCCCCCCTTCTTAAATCAAATTGTAGAGAAACTGCTGCAGTTCTGCAAAGCACAGACTGGACTGTGTTTTTCCATCAGTAAATATCCATTCAGAGTTTCCAGACAGCTCAAGAGCAGCGGTTTATGATTTGCACAATGTTCAAGTCAATAAAGGAATTTCACGCTAACTCTACCTTCCGTTCGTGGAAACCACAGTTGCTCTGGGGGCCAGTTCATCCCACGGGAATGGCTCAGACTTTTCCTTCAGAGGTTTGTCACTAGAAAAAGGAAAATGACAGTGAGATATGACCTGACAGCATTTATACTGTATCATCCTAGAACATTTAGGTAGGAGGAGCAGAAAATGGGGCTAACTCAATACACCAGGACAGGGAGGACCAACCTTCTGAGTACAGCCAACCTGACTGCAGTTCATGGCTTACCTCGAGAGCTGTGTTGCTCCCTGCAGCGAGGTTCTGCTAACCCCTCTGCTCAGGGGAGCATAAGTACCCTACAACAGTTGTTCTCTCTCTGCTCATGGGCCAGAAACGCCTTCCTACAAGTCCACCAGTTGGATCCTACACCCATCTTTCACTCCCCGAGACCTGTCAAGCTGTGCCTCTGTCTCCTTCCTTCCCTGCCAATTACTCTCTCTCCAGTTTTAGGTGGCTTAAAGTAATGAGGCATCCTCTAATTTCTCCGGGAGACTAACTCACAATTAGGAGCAGCTACGTGACCCGGATGACCCCAAGCACAATGAGCGCGTTGAGATCAGGCTGCCCCTGCAATGACGTACAAGGATATATTTATGGGCCCCAGTTGAATGACCATGACAATAGCCCAGCCTCTACCATTCCTCAAGCACTCTAGACTTTGCTTCAGTCTGAGATACCAGTTTGGAAACCTTTCTAGCTCTACCTTCACTGACGTAGATGGAGAGTGAGTTGCAATTAACTGTACATGCTACAGAAGCTCATTTGGTGAATCCAAGCCTTCTACAGCTGCTTAAGCACTACAGAGCGAAAGGTGAAGCCAAATGTACAACTCTGCCTGCTTCAGTCTAGACACAGCCAAAAATTCAGAGTGGTGACACCGAGAACACAAAGAGCCCTGCTAATAATAAAAGGCCCCGCACTTCAAGAAAGATGTTGAGGTGTTGGAGCGAGTCCAGAGGAGGGCGACCAAGCTGGTGAAGGGTCTGGAGGGTCTGACCTACGAGGAACGGCTGAGGGAGCTGGGGGTGTTTAGCCTGGAGAAGAGGAGGCTCCGAGGTGACCTTAGTGCAGTCTACAACTACCTGAAGGGAGGTTGTAGCGCAGTGGGAGTTGGCCTCTTCTCCCAGGCAACCAGCGATAGGACGAGGACACAGCCTCAAGCTTCGCCAGGGGAGGTTCAGGTTGGACATTAGGAAGCATTTCTTTTCAGAAAGGGTCATTAGCCATTGGAAGGGGCTGCCCAGGGAGGTGGTGGAGTCACCATCTCTGGAGGGGTTTAAGAAAAGCCTGGACATGGCACTTAGTGCCATGGTCTATTTGCCATGGTGGTGTCAGGGCAACGGTTGGACTCGATGATCCCAGAGGGCTCTTCCAACCTGGTTGATTCTGTGATTCTGTAATAAGGGGTGTACTTTAAAAATATGAAATACTCCTGTGTACAGTCCAGAGGATAAAGACTACTGGACATAAGTGTCCAAGGAGGGACTGATCTGTCTCTCAGGAGGGCCAGAAGCTTCCCAGCCCTCAACTGTGAGTTCCCCGTCCCGCCTGTGCAGCTACACAGTGTCAGAGCTCTGCCCCTTCATGTGTCCAGCACCTGTACCCATGCCTTTAGGTTCCCAATCAGTTCCTTCTTTCTTAGGTTTTCCTCCATACAACAGAGCTTTTTACACTCCCCCATTGTCCAGCCATCCCTTCAGATTTTCTACAGAGTGCAGAGGACCAGAACCAATGTTAGCAGGAGCCACCAGCAAGTGAGGTTCAACACATCCCTTGTAGGTAGAAGAAGCTCCCCAGGGAACAGCAGCAGGAGGGCAATTGGAGCAGTAAAAGAAACAAAAGGCCTGAAGTAGGCTCTTTAGGGACTGAGCCAGGAGGAGAATCCTTGAGGGAGGAGATGGAAGAATGGAGAAAAGTGACAAGTTGCAGCTTAGGCAGCAGATGATGCTCTTGGAGAGCAGCCCAGGAGCATGACTGGAGAGATCCCATCTGTTTGAGACCACTAGCAGGTATATGCTATTTCTGAGCAAAAAGCAGGGTTATGCCTTATGTTCAGCAGCACAGATCAGCCTTTCTCCATTTCTTACCCGTCCCCACGCTGTGACACAGTTTCAGATGAGGATTTCCCATGAGGGGCCTGTCTGCTTTCACCATTTCTGCAAGAAAAACAGCAAGAATGATGAGGTAGGGAGATGAGGGGACACAACGTGAGGCACAGGAACTGTACAGCGAGGTGCTTGTTGGAAGTGTGCTACACACAGCGCGGGGATTGGTTTAAAATGAAAGCTTGATCAGTTTAGGAGATGGAAAGGTCTGCAGTTCTTGGGCTCGTATTCTCACCAGAAAGAACTGAGTAGTGTTCAAGCTGTGGGAGACACAGCTTCCATCTGGGTGTATTTCCTCCCAGAATGCTAATGCTTCTGTAAAGTGCTGCTTTGCTAGATTCCCTGTGCTGTAGGATTTATTGTTCCATGACTGCACTGTGTCCAGAACAATCGTGTATCTGGGAAAACACCAGCAAGCAGAGCCAAACTCCCTACTGCAGCATGCCCCTCGCTACCCTTAGGAGGGTGCAGGGCCAACAGACCTACCTGATTTCAGCAGAAGTGGAGATTCTGTCTGAATTTTCACTCAAGGATGTGGTTGTTTGGCTCTTACTGCCTGTTTCAGGGCTGCAAGAGAAGGCAAAGACAAAAGCTGTCATTCTTGAGCAAACCAGCTCCCCACCGCAGCTGGCCAAAACCCTCCTGCGTTGAAGTGTTCCTTTCTGCGAATAAATAAAATGGAAAACAAACATCACTGTTTTCAATTCACTTACTTATCAGAAGCCATTTTTGAATTAAAAAACACTGATATTGCCAGGAATATCTGCCTTCTGCCAATGATACACAAAGATTAAAAAGAACAGAACAAGGTCAGTAACCAAAGCGGTTTGCAGTGCTGTGGAAATTGTTTTTTGTACTATAGTCATTAATTCAATCAGACAAAGTTGAAAGCAACTGAAAATTATTCCCCTACACATATTTGTCGAGACAAGAGTTCAGTGTTTGGGTTTTTTGCTTTCAGGATTTGAGCACTTCCATCAGGACGCTGTCAGATCCTTGCAGGACATGGATTTCAGACACAAACCCTTTTATAAAACAGCTGCCTGCATCTAAGAAAAGTCTCCCGGGTACAAGGCTGACAAATCTGCTTCATTTCACCTCCCAAAAGGGTGCCCACAGTACAGCTACGTGTGGGCTGGTACAGCCACAGAAGATGTCCAAGACATCCTGGCTGTGCCATAGCACTTACCTGGAGGGAGACGCTGCTGTTGTCTTCGGCTCACTCCAGGAAGACCCAGCGGTGTTTTTCCTTAGCCCAGTAGTACTGACAAAAAAAAAACCAACCCAAAACCACAAACAAATAACAAAGCATTAAAGACAGGAGATTTTTTTTAGGTGCCTTCTCCCCTGCTTGCTGGCCCACAGCTCGTGTCTGCTTCCTGGGCAGTGAGGCCAAACCCTGCTGTGCAAGGACTCACAGGCGTGTTGCCCCTGGCTAGTACCTGCCTGTCTGCTGAAATACTCGGTCTTTAGAAGCTGGCTTTTCCTATTTAACATGGCTGGAGCTGTTTCTATCCCCGATGTTTGAGTCTGCACTAAAAACCAACTTCCCCAAAGGTACAGAGTAAAGCTCAGTGCATTCACAAATTGATTTCACTGTGTGCGTGTGTGTAATACATGAGGAAAGGTTAGATGAGGCTTTGAGCAACCTGGTCTGGTGGAAGGTGTCCCTGCCCGTGGCAGTGGGGTTGGGACTAGATGGTCTTTAAGGTCCCTTCCAACCCAAACCATTCTGTGATTCTATGATTCTATGAAAGGAGGGTAACTGCTTCCCAGCCCTGCCTCAAACCTGCACCACAATGGCACAAAATTGCTACCAAAATTCATGAGGCAGCTCCTTCATCCTGAAAATAAAGCACTTTGGGCTGAAAGGCATCTACTGGGCTCCCTGCTGGGCCCTCTAAGGACCAGAGTGGCAGAGAAGCTAATAATGCTGCTGCCTGGCATCAAGCCACCCCTCAGAGCAGGAATAGAGAGCTGAATCCCAAATTAAAGAAATCTGCTTGAAAACAGAGAAGGATCCTCCCTCCTAGGGTAAACATTTCCATTTCAGCCAAACATTTCTGCCTACTGGTCTCCCTCAGCCCCACACCACGTGCCAGCGGTTCCTGACCAGTGTGGACTAGGGGAGGGTGTCACTGCTGCCCCTTTCCACCAGAGACAGCCTGTCCCCAGGTCTCATGTACCACAGTGAGAACGCTCAAGCCTGTTTGCCACGGCTCCACACAGCTCTGCCTGGACTTGGGCTTCACAGTAGCTTGGGAAAGGGGCTGGGGGCTTGAAAAGAGGCTGTTTCCCATCAAAGCAAAGATCAATTTAAAGATAATAAACCTCTCAAACCTCTCTGCTCACACCTATCTGTTGCCATCACGGTAGAATAATTAAATCTAAAGTCTAACAAAAGCAGAGAGCTGGCTCAGGGGACTGGAAATGATGAGATATTGAGTATTTCGTGTCTAGGTGATGGGGTCAGTTCACGCAGCCAAGTTTGCTAGTAAAAGAAAATCATTACTATCTGATGGCTGCTTGAGGGGTAGGTGAGCTCATCCCAACCTGCTCTGCCTCCTCCTGGGAGCTGTCTTCCCAGAAGTGCCGCCAGGCTCAGTCCTGGGGCACATGAGCACCTTGTGAAGACAGGACTGACCGGGCTGCGGAGCACCATCAGGAGAGGGGCTCAGCGGCAGGTTTACACCATACAACTCACACTAGAGCTGGCCTGTAGTTAAATGCAGTTTGTCACCCTCTAGGGCTGTCAGCTGGGTACTTTATGACACTCTGGCCCTGTCCCCACGCCTGCCCTTTTGTTTCCCCAAGTTCACTGCCCTCATTTTCCATTTTGGATCTTTCCCTTGCTGCAAGAAAGGGGCAATCAGGATTTTCTGAGAAGTCTCTTCTGAAAAATCTTCGTCTCTTGTTGTGTTCAGATAGCTGCTGCCTTGCAGATCAATGCAGTTATCTGTGCAGAGGGCACATCAGCGTGCCCTAAAATCAAAGACAGTCCACACACGACTCCAGGATGAGGTAAATACCTGTTGTCATCTGGTGCAACCCTGCATGAACCAGACACGGTTGGACTCCTCCTCTGCTGTCCTTCCTCTTCTTCTATCTCAATTCTTTCAAAAGGTGAAAAGAGAGACAAATATCACACTGTTTCCTATTCCCCACTGCTACCGAATTCAGGCAGTTTATTCTTGTTTTCCCTTAAGCTATGTTTTCCCTAGAGGCAGATTTTTCCTGCTCCTCGTGCTCCCTGTGCTCTGCTACTGGTGAGCATCTCAACTGGCTGAATGAAATGAAATCTTCGGCCCAAATCAGTGGCATTTTGCTGTCACAGTCGCTTTACAAATATCATCAGCTGAGTGCTTAAATTCCAGAGAGGGCCCTAGGCATCACTTCCCTATTATACCCCCTGCTTTAGAGGTTAAATGCCTCAAGAGTATTCACCCTGCTGCTTGGAACCAGCCCTCCCTGGCAGAAGAAAGGCAGTGAACGAGTCTCTCCTTGTTTCAGGTTGCCCATAACCCAAAGCATCATCAGCACCGTATTCTCAGTGTTTACACCACTATGGGCTCTCAAAAGCCAGCATGATTCAACCCAGAGCATCCCTTTAAGGGGAGTGTCCCTCCTCTGTTTTGAAACACCTGGGGATCTCCTACCCCAGCATTTAACAGCAGCCCTGGTACAGTACCCAGACACACAACCTTCCAGGGGGTCAGTGACCTACCTCTTGGCAAACAAGGGTGGAAACTCTTGTGTTGGGCTGCTGTAAAGGAAACATAAAGGCAACAATTAGAAGGTTGGAGGTAAAAACGCCCCTCGGGCAGGGGCAGCTCCCACAGAGCCTCTCACCCATAATTGACCCTATGGTGCAAGGCATGAAGGGGTCATGTAACACCATCTGGGCAGAGCTGGCAGTGACCAGGTGTGTTAAACCTGTGCAAATTACAGAGCAGAGGAAAGAAAAATAGGAAGAGCAGCTCGTTATAACGTGTGAAGTAAAGAACCTTCCCCAAAGGGCCTTTTTAGTGGTGGTGGCTGCTTCCTGGTGGCTGCTTGGCTTCCTGCACACAAACCTGCCTCCCTCCATACCACACAACACTCAGGGCACCTGAGGAAGGAGCAGCCAGTGCAAACACCCTTAATGTCCTTACAAATCCTACCCAAGCGCTTCTCTCATTCTGGGCACAGCTGAGTGCTGCTGGTGCGTCCCTTCCCCGCTTCCTTCCACACTAGCAACCTCCTGGTGCCTCATTGTGTCACCCTGAGTTATGTCAAGAGGAAAAGGATTTATAGTGAAAGCAAGCTGCAAAAAAGTCACTATCACGGCTCCTGGGAGATCAGAGACCTTGGAAGTCTGCTGTGTTTTCCCCTCCCAGGAAAAAGATGGACGACAGAGCCTTGAACATCAGTAGCTCCCACATATCCTTCACATTCCTGTTACACACCCAGACGTTACTGTTAGGTTCTTTTTCCCCACAGAACTATTTTGAAGCTGCAACTTAGACGAGGATCTTGTAATTCTGGCTATTCAAACACAATGTAAAGGCAAACTCTGTCACAAAAAGCTGATCCATGTTGGATGCAGTTTATATTTGTTCTGATTTTCCCCTTGGTATTAAGAACTGAGCCTGAAAACTGAAGTCTTGATTGCGGGCCTCAGGGAATTAGGGACTATCATGGTTTTTCTCTTCCTGAAAGAAGACTTCCCAAGACTCTCAGAGGATTTCCTCAGTTCTGCAGAAACCTGCAGATATCCTTGGCACTTCTAGAGAGACGGCAGCTATGTCTTCTCCACTCACTGGAAAGGTACCCATCACCTTCAGGAGTTTTGGGTCAGGCCACCATCCCTGTGAGACCACCTTCACAGCCTCTCCCCTGTCTCCTGTCCCACACTTGCCCACTGAAGACTCACCCGTTGCTTTTCTTGGCTGCCGAGAGGACGTAAGCGCGTTCCCTGCTGGCAGTGCGTCTCAGGACACTGTTGGCTGCCTCTGTCCTGGAAGGGAGGGAAGGGGTCACATTCTGCTCGTGCTGTTAGTGGCTGCTGGCTGTAGCCTTCACGAGGCAATAGGGGAACAACCCAGTGGAGGCTTGTGCTAACCCTGCCAGAGCTCTCATGCTCTGGGAAGCAGAAATCCAGCCAGAGCTAAGAGTAGTAACAATGTCTTATCTTTGTCTTTAGCATCATTCACGCTGAACCACAGCATTTTCACGTGGACGTAAAGAGTCAGGCAAAAAGAAAACCAACCTTCCTCCTCCAGGAGGGCAGAGGGAGCTCCCCTTTTCAAGACCTGGGCTGTTGCAATGCTGCATAGTGTGGGACAGAAAAATGGGACACAGGCTTTGCGGCTGACATGCTACACAGACTGCACGTGTCTACACAGACATCAGTGCCACCAGATGTAGCAAGGGAGAAGTGCAGATCTCTGGAAGGACTTTTACTGGTTCATCCCCAGTGGGCAAATCACCAAGGTTTAATTTGTAAAAGTCTTGTATCTGGGGGAAAGTATCTTCAGAAACTTGGCTGAAAGCAACAAGAATGCTGGCTGCATCAGAGGCAGATCTACCACACAGACAAAACACGTTCTACTCCTGGTATGAGAACAAGAGGCTCATCTGGATCTGGACTTAGATGCAAGTCCCCGAGTGGTCCAGACTCAAAGACTGTAGGCTGTGGAAGGTGGGCTCCTCCCTCTCCTGCCAGCCTATTTGTGCGTCTCTATCTTCTCACAGAGACACTACGCAGCTGATGGATTCCACAACCCATTTCCAGCTGCCAAATTAATTGGGGTATGCTGTCAGGTTGAATCATGTCAGGCTTTTAATTATATTTTGTTGGGAGCGCAGTCGCCTGTGGGCATAGATGCGCTCTGTGTAGAAATATCTGCTTATTATTATTTTATTGCAGTCAGCCCTGATGTCTCCACTGTAATCATCATCGAACTGACCCTCCCAGGAATGCACAGTTAAACTGAAATAAGCCCACTTGTCACTGCCCCTGCAAGAAAAAGGTGGCTACCTGGAGGGCATACCTCTTTTTATGTTCATCTGGAGTAAAAGGCACATCCTCCTCATCCAAGTCCACTGATTTTTGCTTGACATTATATGGAGCTCTGAAATAGAAAGGGAAGGGGAGAGCCATGGTAAGGGAACTGCCTCTGTAGGCTGTTGCAGAGGCAGCACAAGCAAAACCCGAGGTAAATCCAAGCGCAGGGCACGTGGAAATGGGTTCACACCCTAGAACTGCTGCACACAAGGGTGGAAGACACTTGTATTTTTCATGCATGTCCCTATAGGATTTTGTTTTCTTATTATAGGGGTTAAGCCTAGAGGCTGGTTCATAATAAAAGCTCAGCTGCATTTCAGATTAGAGCCACGGTCTTTGACATGAAAAGCTGTGTAGGAAATGTCAGCAGTGCTGTTCTGCCACAGGGCCCCTCCTTTCTCCCCGTTTCAGAAAGGCTAACAACGCTGTAAACAAAGTCCCCAGGCTGCATCCTCCAGCTTCTGCCTTAATTCCTACCAAGTGATAAAATTCACTCCACACAAAGGCCATTACCAGTTCAAGGAACGTCTTATGGCCCACACAGAATCAACCAGGTTGGAAGAGCCCTCTGGGATCATCGAGTCCAACCATTGCCCTGACACCACCATGGCAACTAGACCACGGCACTAAGTGCCATGTCCAGGCTTTTCTTAAACCCCTCCAGAGATGGTGACTCCACCACCTCCCTGGGCAGCCCCTTCCAATGGCTAATCACCCTTGCTGAGAAGAAATGCTTCCTAATGTCCAACCTGACCCTCCCCTGGCCAAGCTTGAGGCTGTGTCCTCTTGTCCTATCGCTGGTTGCCCGGGAGAAGAGGCCAACTCCCACTTCACTACAACCTCCCTTCAGGTAGTTGTAGACTGCAGGCTACAACTGTTGTAGACTGTGTAGACACACAGGCCTGGAGGTAGCACCAGGAACTGCTTCAGTTTCTAGGGAAAGCTCTGCAGTGCTCAGCTGCTGAAGCCACGCTTGGCCGTCCTGCACATGGACATGCATGTGCAGGTGGCTGCACCACTGAGGCTCAGGTGCTGCTGAGCCTGTGCACGGACAGAAGGTGCTGCTCCCTGCTGCACACTCACAGTTTCTTGTAGTCCTCAGTGGTCATCCTGTAGCCAGAGGAAGAACGGCACGAGCTGGGTCCCTTCACGGCAGTGCTGCAGATGGCACAAATCACAGAATCACACAGAATCAACCAGGTTGGAAGAGCCCTCTGGGATCATCGAGTCCAACCATTGCCCTCACACCACCATGGCAACTAGACCAGGGCACTAAGTGCCATGTCCAGGCTTTTCTTAAACCCCTCCAGAGATGGGGACTCCACCACCTCCCTGGGCAGCCCCTTCCAATGGCTAATGACCCTTGCTGAGAAGAAATGCTTCCTCATGGCCAACCTGACCCTCCCCTGGCCAAGCTTGAGGCTGTGTCCTCTTGTCCTGTCACTGGTTGCCTGGGAGAAGAGGCCAACTCCCACTGCACTACAACCTCCCTTCAGGTAGTTGTAGACTGCACTAAGGTCACCTCTGAGCCTCCTCTTCTCCAGGCTAAACACCCCCAGTTCCCTCAGCCGTTCCTCGTAGGTCAGACCCTCCAGACCCTTCCCCAGCTTGGTCGCCCTCCTCTGGACTCGCTCCAACACCTCAACATCTTTCTTGAAGTGCGGGGCCCAGAACTGGACACAGGATTCAATCACATCTGTCAACGTGACCCTCCTGAGCTCTCACCCTTCGCCACCCTCTTCCCCAGGTGAGCTCATGCTCCACATGACACGGGAAAACAGGGTGATCCCAAACATCCACTCTGAATTCAGGGAACGCTATTTAATTGAAGGGCAGCAATTGCTTTCTTTTCACAGCCTTGGACTAGGATTTGAGGTCTGCTTTGCTTCCCCAGGGCCACTGTGAGTTGTCAGAGCCAGTATGGCCGTACCCTTCTGTGGGATGGTGCCACTCCATCCCAGGATCAGCCAGTGAGAAGGAAGATGACACCTTGTGACATCATCCTTCTCCCCAGATAAATCAAAACAGGGTCAAAAAATGGGGTTTCAAAAGGTTTCACCTGAGGTGCAACAAAGCATCTGTTTGGGTCAGAGACATGCTTAGATCTTACTTACTAGAATTAAATGTAAGTGCCTCCCAGAAGAGAGGTTTAAAAAAAAAAACCAAACCCACATTAAAAACATCAAAATGAAGTGTTACAGCTTTGCAAGGATTCCTTGGGATTTGTCTCCCACTCAAAACTATTTGCCAAATTAAACCCAAATCGGTGAGTACTTTCACAGCCAACTGCCACTCCGTGCTCTGGTGAGGAAAATACGGAGTTTGATGCCTTGTCTTTTTCCCTGATGAAATTTTTCCGTGTTAAAATGTCTTTTTCCCTGTTAAAGGAACAGCCACGTCTTCCAGCATTTAGTAGGGATTTAGTGGAGCTCAGTGGAAGCTCACAAGCACTGGCCAAAGTAAAAGGATGACTTGAAATATATACAATATCTAAAAGCTCATTTTCATGAAGAAGAGGAAGACACACACATACCTTTTTTGTGCTTCATTAGAAGATGAAGAATCTGTCATGGAAGAGGTCTTATCGATGGTTTTTGTGAACACCCCTCTGGGGAGAAGAGAGACATGTTAATTTGTTTGCAGGACAGAGTATGGAACCAAAATTAAGAGACTTGAAGGCACTCTTTGGCCTAACAGTTTCTATGTATCCGGTCGGAAGGTGCTGGCTCAGGACACCGAGAATTAGAAGGTGCTTCCTTGGGAGAGTCATCCTGAGAAAAGTTCCACCTTCCTACTCCCTGGCCTTAGACAATGTGGTAAAATCAGCTCGCACACAGGCTTGGGTATGGTATCACAGGGCTTGCCAACCTGTTTAGGATGGACTCTCTGTGGGCAACAGCCCGCGTGTCAGGGGAAGCTGAAGCACACAAGCCCCACCACTGGTGCTGTGCTGATCACAAGGATGGTGGAACATTTTCATAGCATGATAATCCTTCCATGTGTGATCACTGTATCATACAGAGGAGATCTGCTTTTCTGTTTACATCACCATCCAACTACCTGTTAAACAAAATACTCGGGACTGTTTCTTCACCAAGGTACTCCCTGAGCATTGTAATCACAGAATCACAGAATCAATGAGGTTGGAAGAGCCCTCTGGGATCATCGAGTCCAACCATTGCCCTGACACCACCATGGCAACTAGACCATGGCACTAAGTGCCATGTCCAGGCTTTTCTTAAACCCCTCCAGAGATGGGGACTCCACCACCTCCCTGGGCAGCCCCTTCCAATGGCTAATGACCCTTGCTGAGAAGAAATGCTTCCTAATGTCCAACCTGAACCTCCCCTGGCCAAGCTTGAGGCTGTGTCCTCTTGTCCTATCACTAGTTGCCCGGGAGAAGAGGCCGACTCCCACTTCACTACAACCTCCCTTCAAGTAGTTGTAGACTGCAATAAGGAAATGTTCCTAACTAAGAGGAGAACCCAAGAGACACTAATATTTTTCATGCTTGTTGCTCCTGATCTAGTTCTCCTTCCCCTACAGACCAAGTATGTGCCACTCTATACCAACCTGATGAGGTAACCGGACTGAGGCTTGGAGGCAGAAGACCTGTGCAAAGAACAGACATTAGTGACTTAAGAAACGTGGGGAACAACAACAGCAGCACCAGTATTAAAGGGAAATGTCCACGTGGCTGTCAAGCTAAATGGGCCTGGAGTGATACCTCAGCTGCTGCACCAAAATTAACCTTGGAAGGATTCTTTAAAACTGAATAATCATCAGAACAAGCTCTATAAAAGATTTTTACAAGAAAAGTGAATTTTAGAGTTAGCCAATTAAAATTAGCCATACTGACAGTGTTTTCTGGCTCAAAATTAAGTCTGCAGATCAATGGCACAGAGAGGGGAAATTAGATACAGTAGAGATCCTGGTTGGTTTATCATAGGAAAACATCATCTTCACACTAACTTCACAGTAACACAGGAGGGAAGCAACAGGATGGGTCCCCAAAATTACCTGTTGCTCTGGGGAACAATAGGTGTTGAGGCTGGGGAGCCCCCACCGGCCCGTCCAGACCTGAGTGAAGAGAAAACACAATGACATAATTAACTTCTGATGGGATGTTTTCAGAGAGAGTTGCTAAGAGAAGAGCGATTTGGGCTTGGGTTTGGTTTTCTAATTAAACAGGTGCAGATGGTGGGGTGCCCTGGTACAGGGGTGGTTGTGTGACACAGCCCTGCGAGCTGCAGGGGGAGATGCAGACCTGGCTGGTTTATCACTTAAACTCCCTCCCATCAAGGTCTGCCCCTTCATTTGTCACTCAGGAGATGCTGAAACACAACCTGGCTTCAAAAAACTTTGGAGTTCTCCTGAGACTTCAGATCTGCCTGTGCTGCTGGATTCCCAGCTCCCAGGAAAGGCCCTTTCTCACAGCTTCTCCCAGCCTGCATTTATCAAACAGAAATAGGAGCACTGCTTCCCTTTGGCAGTGTCATTTCCCAGCGTCACGGGGACCCCAAAACTTGCTAGCACCACATGTGCTGCTTCTGCAGGCTGGAAAATGGAGTACTGATGGGAGGCTGACGAGGGAAATGGAAGGGAGAAGAGGAACGCTCCTCGGTGGCCACACTTACAGCGGGCTGCTCTTCTTCTCATCCTCAGAGTCCGAGTTATGGTGGTGGATCCAGCTCTTATCTCCTTTCAGGGTGGTGCGAACCTTCATCTGCTTAATGATCCTCCTGCGGTCTTCATCAGTGGGAGGAATGACACGTCCTAGGAGAGGGAAAGGAAGGAGAGAGGAGAAGGGTTGCTGAGAAAGGGCAGGAATTCACTGTGTCAGCAGGTGAGCCGGGGTAAATCTCAGAGCAGGGAGCACAGGTCTCCTTTCAGAGATTCAAACACTGAAGAAAAGACTCCTTCTGCCACTTCTGATGAAAGATGGAAAGAAGCTGTCATCCAGACTTCAGGACTGATTCACCTGTTGAGGTGTTGGAGCGAGTCCAGAGGAGGGCGACCAAGCTGGTGAAGGGTCTGGAGGGTCTGACCTACGAGGAACGGCTGAGGGAGCTGGGGGTGTTTAGCCTGGAGAAGAGGAGGCTCAGAGGTGACCTTAGTGCAGTCCACAACTACCTGAAGGGAGGTTGTAGTGAAGCGGGAGTTGGCCTCTTCTCCCAGGCAACCAGCGACAGGACAAGAGGACACAGCCTCAAGCTTCACGAGGGGAGGTTCAGCTTGGACATTAGGAAGCATTTCTGCTCAGCAAGGGTCATTAGCCATTGGAAGGGGCTGCCCAGGGAGGTGGTGGAGTCCCCATCTCTGGAGGGGTTTAAGAAAAGCCTGGACATGGCACTTAGTGCCATGGTCTAGTTGCCATGGTGGTGTCAGGGCAATGGTTGGACTCGATGATCCCAGAGGGCTCTTCCAACCTCATTGATTCTGTGATTCTGTGATTTACCCTGATGCATCACCTCCTCTACAGATTCACACAGTCTTTCTCTCCTCTCAGAGGACTCTCTAACATTAATGAGTCAGTTTCAGGACAACCAAAGACATCCCGTGGGTGGTCTAATCACGTAGTTACCAAGCAGTGAGTTTCCTCTGGCACTTCCCACCACATCAGCTCTAGCATAACGCTTTTTTGGTTTGTGGGAGAGGATGATACATCTGGAGCATGAAGATGAGCCAAGAGTTGGGGGTTAGAAGTAAGCCATGAAATGCAAACACCCAGCTGTCAGCTTTCTCTGGTGGCCTGAGTTGGAGGAGATACCTCCTTTGGTTCCTCGTTTCCACATTTCCATTACAAAGTTCAGTTTCAAAAACATATTCTCAAACCACATCTCCCTAACGGCGTGGTTCTGGCCCAAACCTGGAAATGTCCCATCTTGGATGGTCTCTCTTTTGCTGTCCAATAGTAACTCTGCCACCATCCTCATTCTGCTCCTTGTCTCTGTTCAGGCAATGACCCACAACTACGTTCTCTGGTTGCGAAAGTCAGCAATGGCAATTAAAACATAAAATTAAAATGTCAGAAGTTGCAGAAGGTCATGGATTAGGAGTTGCTAAGTCCTCCCAGTGGCAAAAAGATTGGGTGACAAAAGCACAAGTTAATGGGGAGGAGTATTAAAGCCAAAAATACTGGGAGCAGGGAGGGCAGGAGGTGGGAGGCTGGGGAAGGGGAACAGGCTCTCACAAGGGAAGGAAATGTGCAGGTGACTGATGTGAAGGGCCTCAGTCATCCTTGAGTGACAAAGCCCTGGTGCAACAAATCGATTGCAGCTGGCTATTATTAAAAATAAAAAGGCATTTTAACTGGGAAATTCCCCATCCAGCGTTTTCTTCTGAGGGAAATAGCTGTTTTCCACGGGGAAATTGCAAGATGAAGGCCAGATAAGGAACTCTCCTTTTCTATGTATTTCTGACTATCTTCCATCTTTTGCCATTTTGGTAAAGGCTGAAAACATCAAGCCTGCTCTCCTCATCACACTTGGACCAATAGAGCTCAGGGGTTTAGAGACACCAAGTTATTGCAGCTTTACAACTTCTTATCATCCAGGCCAAGGAAGCTGCCTGTCTACAGCAAACATGAAATAATTCAATTTAGCTACTAGGAAAGGAGGGTCAGCTAAGTCTATATCTTGTGCTCGTGATGGGCTAGAAGGCTGCCCAGAAATAGTCACCACTGAGCAGCTGACATGCAGTAAATTGATTAATTTCTGACACACCATCACGTGCTTCAAGTGTATGTTATGTAGTACGGGTAAGAGGAAGGGCTGCTTGTCTTAGCATTAAAATTGAAAATCAAATCTATTGCCTAATGGAAATAAGGCATTTCCACTCTTCTCCAGATCACTGTTTCAGGTTACCTATGGATTTGGAAGCATCATCCCATTTATTCACATCTAAAGGTCTTGTGAGCATCTGTTGCTTAAAAACCAAATCTCAGAGTCTACCACAGAATTCTACAGCTGGGGCACGTTTCTGGGACAACTCAGAGCAACTTGTAGCCCCAGTATGATTTTTTTCACACTCCTTTGATAATAAGACATTATTAGGAGTTTATTAATAATAGAAGGAGTCTTCTCATTTCTGTATGGATGTTGCACACTGCACAAGGTGGTCTCCAGCCCACAGACTTTTTCAGTATTTTCAGTAGACATTTCAAAGACAGAGAATTTTAAGGAGGGTCTTGAAAAGAGAATAATATGGTAGTTTATTAGTCTTTTGCTCATCTCAAAACCTCAGCCAAGCTGGAAGCTCTCCAACTCTCTATACCTTCATGGATACCGAAATTATAGCCAAATGCACTTTCTTTTGGAGCTGCAGGTTGGAGCAGGTCCCAGACAAGGAAGAGGTGTCCTCTGCCCTTGGACACACTGCACTGGAGGAGCTGAGCAGAGATGTTAGAGCAGATACAACCGAGCAAAGGCAGCAAAGGAAAGCCATGACAGCGGACAGACCCCAGACAGCTCGGGGTGGGGAAGGGAATTACCTTTACTGACGCCCAGGGACAGCATGGTTCTCAGAAGCGCCTTCTCCTTCAGTTGCTGTTAGAAGACAACAAGCCCCTGGAAGAAATGAAAAAGGGGAAAAACGGATTAGTTGTTCTGATAGAAAAAACTTTGAAGTTCTGTGGAAGGAAGAGCATCACAACAGTGTTACAGCCACGGAGCCTGGAGGATGGGGAGACTGGGGGGTATCTCCTAGAGCTGTGATGTCTCCCCATGCCATGTATCTTCAGCATTAAGGGTAAGAAAAATCAAATGGGTGCGTTCTCCACACCAGGAAGTGTTCAGATTGGCCATGATTGACACATCCTTCCAGGTCTGGGAGGAAAGTGGTGGAAAAGACCTTAGCAAAACTGCCCAGAGCCACTCAGGAGGGACAGACCTTCTGGAGCCTACAGGACTCAAGAGCAGCTGAGGCTGCTTGGGTGAACCTTGGTATTTTTGTCAAGTGAGAGCACAACATAAGGGCTCTTGACAAATGTCAGTTGGCAGAGATATCTGTTATTCCCCCAAGGTACAGCAGAGAGAACCTCTTACTGCCTGTCCCAGAAGCAAGAGTCAGTTCTTGCTTCTGGTGGCAGCTGGGCCCCTCCTTCAAATGACCCCAGTAAAGCAGCAAGGAGAAACTCCTGGATGGACAACCTCGGAGGTGCTCCGAGATTAGGAATTTGCAGAGCACTGATTGCTTAGTGCTGTAGCTGAATCAAAAGCAACCACAAACGAAAAGTCAGGGAAAAAAAAATTGGTTGTTTCAGAGTCTGTCAAGACAATTTTTTTAAAGAAAATTTGTAAACAAACAAAAGAAAGCGAAACCCCTCAAAATGGCCCCACTGTTCTGAGATTAGGAGAACCCGGGTTAATTCAGCACCTGATTACATGTTTATCAGAAATGTTTCTTTTCTTTTCTCAGTTTTTCATGTAAGCTGTGGGATGAGCCCTTGTTTCAGAGGAGAAAACCAAGGGCAACTTCCCTCTTTTACAACCCCTCCGTTCTTTCCTTGCCAAAACTATCTGCAGAACCTGGATTCTTAAGTGACGACGCTATTCCTTAATAAAAATGCCCAACCCTATTTGGGAGCCTGTGAATCTAAAATTAGGTTGTTATTACCTGCTGGTGGGCTTGCCCCTGCGATCTTGCTGCGAAGCCACACGCCCGTAAGGAATGCCGGGTGCTGATCTCACAGCATTGCTTCTTGGCAAAGCCTACACCTTTGGCTTGTCTCAGCCCAAGATCTACCTACTGCACATCCACTCCTGAGACCGTGAACAAGCTCTCTGCTATTACCCCAAGGCTCCCTCTCCCTTTTGCAAACACTCCTGAACATTAATTCAGCTTTCACCATGAGCAGACAGCCCACCTCTTCCCTTACCCTTCCCAGATCCCCCTTCCCACGCAAATTTAATTGACCCTGCTATTTAGAGAGAAATGAAAACTGCAGCATTGTCCTCAATATCCACAAAGACCCTCTAAATACTTGGGTATCTTGATACTAAAGGTGGGAGACGTGGCTGCTGCCTGCAGGAGCACAGCTGACAGACCTGTAATTTGGCAACTCTGGGTTAAAAGGAAATCCCAGCATCTTGGACCTGCACATGGGGAAGGCCTGTGGCTTCACGACCTACAGTATCTGAGTGAGGCGGATTCAGAGCGCAGCTACCCTGCCAACTGCAATTCAGAGGTGCATTTGGTGCTCTATTAAATTCTTTCCAGGAGAAAATACAGCTGAAGCAAGTGGAGGATGATAAGTGGTGGAAAAGAACTACCCCAAGAGTTTGATACGGCCCTGATCCACGGCAAATCGGGGTCAGAAGCAGGTATAGGCTCCATGCTGTCATATAAAGGAGGTGTGTGGCAGCTGGAGAGCTGTTACTTATCTAGCAGCGTAACTGAGAGGTGATTACCCCCCCAGCACAGATCTTTTAGAGGAATAAGCAGAGCTTTAGGAACACGCAGAAAAGATTCTCGGGAAGGGCTGGAGCAAGGGCTGGAGCTCCCGGAGGTGCAGGGCTGCACCGGTCAGGTACTGCAGGCAGCGGGCGCCAGCCCTGCAAGAAACGTCGTCTCCGTTTATTGCTTAAACAGAAACTCTGCGTCTTACTCACACGATTCCCCTAACAAATACACCCAAAAGGAAGGGAAGCCGCAAAGGGTGGCACTCAGCATGTGTATAAAAACGTGCCAGAAACTCCACGTTGGCCAAGCCTTTTCCTCTGGCGCTGCCCTCCCTCTTCCAGGCTCGCATCGTCCCGGGAGGGACCGCAGCAGACACTCTGTACTCCACTGATATTTCTGGCTTGACAAACAGGCGCTGGAACACGTCGGTGGCGCTCGCTGGGCTTGGCTTTGCAGGACTGGCAAGTGTTTTCTGCCAGCCTGCTTTTTCCAGCTACGACTGATGTGATGGCAGCGGCAGCAGCCCGGCCGTTGCAGCTCTGGATGGTGTGCCTGCACGGTGGGACCGACTGGGATGTCTCTGCTGCTCGACTGGGGGTTAGAGCCAGCTGCCCTCCTGCCCCACGCCATAGCAAAGGAGTCCAGAATGAAGCTTTCAGCAAATCTTCCGTGACAAGTGAAGAGGGATGGAAGGGTCCTTCTGGGAGAGATGGAACCGAGTCAGCTCTGTGCTTCCTTACAGCACGGTTTTCTCTTTCATTGATCACAGAATCACAGAATCAACCAGGTTGGAAGAGACCTCAGGGATCATCAAGTCCAACCGTTGCCCTGACACCACCCTGTCCACTAGACCAGGGCACTAAGTGCCATGTCCAGTCTTTTCTTAAACCCCTCCAGAGATGGTGACTCCACCACCTCCCTGGACAGCCCATTCCAATGTCTAATAACCCTTTCTGAAAAGAAATTCTTCCTAATGTCCAACCTGACCCTCCCCTGGCAAAGCTTGAGGCTGTGTCCTCTTGTCCTGTCGCTAGTTGGATACTATCAAGTGGCGATTTTTACCTTTCTCCTCAGGACCAAGGTAACAGCCTAAATAACATCACCAGAAGCTGAGTGGGTTCAGCAAGAAAAGAGCAATTCAAGGACCTTATTGCTTGCCTATATTTTTTAATCACCTGCTGTAGGCTCCTGGTGGACATAGGATATGGGGCTTGGTAAAGTTTTGGGCTGATCTTAGGTGTGCTTAGTGCCTGCTTCAGGACGGGAAACACGGCAATGGATCCTTCTGTATTTCAGGCGCTCCAAGTCCCCGTGTCCACAGCATCCTATTGCTGACAGAGAGCACTCTGTGTGCATGGAAACTTCCAGACCTGCAGCACCACAGAAAGGCACATAGCACTGGGAAGGGGCAGGACAGCAACCAGCTCACTTCTTTTACTGGTAGGCAAAGGTGGCTGGCCCCTGGAAACCCCCGGGGTCCTTATCTCCGTTCACCAACAAGCAGGTCGCAGATTTTGAGGCACTGGATGAAAGACAAGCAGGTACAGCTGAAGAGCTTGTAACCTTTCCCACTCCTGTCCCCCACAGAGCTCCCAACCATCTCTGTCCTTCGTTGTCCTCAGCCCTCTCTCCATCTCTCCATCTCTCCCCACTGCAGAATCTCAATTTCTCTTGTTTTTTAAACCCTACCCACAGTGACTTCCCCACCTCTGTAATCATTTGTTTCCAAACTCTCATCACCAAGCTTACAAAACATGGAGATCTCTACCTCTCACGTAGACCAAAACCTCTTCTGCCTCAAATTAGAACCACCCCTTCCCTCTTGCCTTATAGTTAAAAGATAAGCTCTGCTGGGCTGGACACACCTTTTTGTCCTCTGTTTATTCATAACCTGACACAAAATACTTCTGCTGTGAGACTAGGAACATCTCTATTATAAAAGGGCACACAGTAAGTCACCAAGTCACTCTGTTTTAGATACCAAACAGAGCTGTTCAGGAATATATATTTTCTCCCAAACATTCACTACAAATATAAAATCTGAGACCAAAAAAACCCAATCCATTTAAATAAAAATCCCTATTCCCTCCCTATTTATACAGAAGGTTTTCCTTCAGAGCCAGCTGTCTCCTATTAAGTGTCTGCACACCACCAGTGAATCCTAATTGGCACCCTTGGGTGCCATCATTATGTAAATGAGCAATAATCCTGCCTCACTTCCTGATCCAAACAGCTATTGCAGGCTCTGTCGCACCGTTAAGCGTTGCCCAGTTTACTCGCAGTGGCTGCACTTGGAAGGATGATTCCCTTAACACACTTTCCCTGGACAACCCTTACAGAGCTGCCTCGGGCTTAAGGTTTGCAAAGTGCCCTGGGATCCTGAATTAAATACAAGATTGGCTTGCAAAACACCAGCTCTGAAAGGTGATCCCCTCTGAGGAGAGCCACGGAAGGTAAGCAGTTGCATCTGGCTGCAGACAGATGTCCATTTATCTCCTTTGCTGCTGAGGAGATGGAGGCTGCACCTGTACCACAGGACTTGTGGGTCCCCTGCTCAGGTCTGTGCTCCTGCCCTGCCTCCTTACTGAAACAAAGCCAGTGCAGGCACTCTATTTCTTCCCAGTTCTATACTGTTTTCCGTGTGGATAGAGCCCTGGCACTTGGGCTTACAGAAGCTGTGGTGTACAACAGGAGGTCTTTTACCTGGGCAGTGAGAGAGATGGGACTGACGTTGAACTTGTGAGAATGACCTGCTAGAGAGACATCAAACAAGCAATAAAAAAAGCCCAGACTGACCATGGTGCCTAAACCTGCCTGTTGGAGGGACTCCTTCCTCAGCAGGGACAGCGGGCAGCGCTCCAGGCGATACTTAAAACACAGGTACGTCCATCCCTGACCTACCTGTCAAATACAAAGTCTAGGGAAAATATCTGTGTAGCACGAGGGACAGAATTCAGTTCCTCCTGCACCTTCTTACAGGCTTCTCCTGAGCTAAAATAATTTAGATTCCATCTATTTTAAAAAGTCAGTGACTCACAGAGCCATGTGTCCTGTCCATGCAGAGCACAACAGGGTGCAAATTCAGATACCACCTACCTTCAAAACAGCTTGTTCAAATGGTACCCAACCCTGGGACTTGTGTTCTTCCAGCAAGCATTAAGAATAATATTTGGAGAGTGTTTAGTTGGTTTTTTTCTCAAAAAATAAATATTTTTGGAGAAAAAAAAAGTCAACTGGTAAACACGTGCCAATTTCACCACACTTTTTACCTTAAAACAAAATGAAGATGTAAGTGCTTTACTTGCAGAAGCACAGAGCTCTGTGAGAAACCTCTGAGCTGGGAACAGTAAGAGAAACCAGGGGAACCTCTAAGAGCTGTCACAGTAAGCCCCAATCCCAGTGAGGCTGAACACAGGGGTTATTAACACCTCTGGCCATGAGGAGCAAACCCCAAACGTGGTGAGCAAATGCACCCAACTGCAAAAGACCTCTCATGGGCTGAATCAAACCGGCTGCTGAATTTCTGAAGAAATAGCTCCACAAAAGCCCGTCTGTGTAACAAGGTTTAATGGAAGGTAACAGACTCAAAGGGATGCTGTTTCCCAGGATAAATGCCTACAGGAGTTTTCATCTTCTGATCCTTAAAACCCCCAGGGTCCTGTGGACAGCTTACAAGAACAAGCCCTTACTGAAATAAGTCTGGAAAAGCTACAGCAGGATGTTTAGGCCCCAAGCAGTAAAGGTGAACCCAAAGGAAATGCAGTCTGCAGACTGGAAAAAGCTGGGAAAAATAAAAAACAACCCAGAGGTTCACTCTGTAATGAAGGGAAGAGCCCTGAGCCATTCAACGAGTGACTGGGAGCCTGTTACAACAGGGGTTAACTCCAGACTGCCTTAGATTGAGGAAAGGAAAACCAAGTCCCCAGGTGCCACCTGAGTCTATTTAATAAAGAAGATAAAAGAAGAGGCCCAACAGGCTACCCTGTGCCCAAAGAGAACACCTGCCTCTTTGCTGAGGGGGGGGACATGTCCTGCACAAAAGCCACCTTTCGGGGTCTTCAATCATGCCCCACTGCTGGCATGTAGGGAGGGGGCATTCGTGTGTCCCCCCACCATAATCTGCTTTTTCAGTGTAGCAGAGCAATGTGAAGAGGCGTGGGAAATTAGTGGGTTATGGGCTTACTCATTTCTCAGGCATCATCAGGAACAGGCAAAAAATGGAGGATTTTTTATTGGCTGATTGTTTCCAGCGTAGAAAAAGGTTGTTCTGGTTCGACGTGAGAACAGCTTTCAGGAAACGGAAAAACTCAGACAAGATGATGACAAATCAGCCAAAGGATTTAGTTACATGTTATGCTGCTCTATAGGTTTTAAACAAAATTAAATTCAAATTGAAACTGCCATAAATGCCTTGGTCCTACGTGGGGGAGTAGTGGCACGCTGGCCGCTGGACAGAGCAATTTTTAAATTCATCTCCTCTCCCCATGTTCTCACAAGCCCTCTGTGAGTCAGGATCTGACCAGGTTCCAGGCAATTAAACCCACACTGCCTCTCCCCCATAGCAGGTCTCAGGTATGTAGCACGGGTGGAGCTCCACGCTGGTACACTGGAGAAGGTGAGGTTGATCATCTGAGTGATATTACCGGGAGAACCTCTGTTGATAAGCCAGGTTTCCTTCTCCATCAGCTACGCAGGGCTGATTTCAGGGAGTAGCAGGGAGGAATTTGGCCTGATTGTGACAGCTTACAATCTCCTTAGCTCTGCAGAACAAGCCAGTGTCACCTCCAGGCCTGCCCCCCTCACCCCCTCCTGCTTCTCTCTCCAGCCCTTCCCTGTAAGCACCATCAAGATATAGGAAACTGGATGCCCATCCCTGGGCAAGATGAATACACGACAGCTGGATACTCTTCCTGATATTTGAAATCATCTGCGATGTACAGTCCAGCTCAGCCTCACGTTTCTAGTACAATATGGCCAAAACACTCTCACTGCAAGTCCCTCAACATATCTGCTGGCTGGTTGCAACTAGTGCTCAGCTTTCAACCACCAGCCTCTGGGATATAACACTGGGATGTCCCAGGCAACAGGAGACCCATAAAAATGGGTGTTACGATGGCTAAATTCCTCCTGACAAAGCATCCAACATGAGCACCTCAGCACAAAAATAAATGTTCTGCCTGCACAGGACTGAAATCCTATTAGACCATGTCCTGAGACCACGTGCTTCAAATGGAGCTGCTAGCTAAGCCCGTGCTAACTACTTACCCAAAAGCCCTGATTTCCAAAGGCACGGAGCACCACCAGCACCCCCTGAGCAAGCACGGTCCTCAAAATCACACACAGGTTACGTCCAGCTCTGGGAAGCCCTGGGGTGCACAAGCAGCTTTGCTACAGGGCTGGCCAGGCGGAGAGCCCTCACCTTGGCGTCCGTCTGCTGACTGCAGGCAGGGCACGGTGCCTGCCAATACGCTGCCTCCCACTGAAGACACTAACTCTGAAGATCCTCATCACGTGAATGAAAGCAATTACAAGCTATTTAATAAGGAAAGGGGAGCTGAAACCTTGTTTAGATTTTAATCTCCAGGGCGCGTTCGTGTGCAGGCAGCCAGCGAGCTCAGCGATCCCTCTGCACCCTGGGTGCTCGGCGGTCCCTGCCTTGAGTATTTCAGTGTGCTTTGAGTTTTTAAAGTAGCTTCAAGGTACACCACCGCTGCTAACAGGATACTCTCTGCCTCTCAGCAGCGCTTCAGAGAGTCCCTGCTCTTGTCTGTCCCCCATGGCCACCGCTCTCCCCCAGGCTACAGAGGCTGCAGCTGGCAGAGGGTGATCTGTCCTTGCCCACTCACCCAGTCCTCTGCGAAGGAGCTGATGTACCCCCAGACCAGCACCCTTTGCTAATAAATCCTTCAAGTGCCTGAAATCAGCAGCCCGTCGCTTAATTGGGAACGATTCTGCTTTCCACGTAAGCCACTTAAAAAGCTGTAATTATACCCCAGGAGATGAAACACTTAGGATTCTTTAAAAGCTGACTGCAGCTCCTATTACCTGCAAACACACAGAAGGAAAACCTGCCAGCCACCCTCCTTTTTGATGGCTCAACTGCGACTTTAAAATGTTAATAACAATTTTTTAGCCTGCTGTCGTCAGGAGTATGTGGGGCGCTTGCGGTAATAGCCGCCTTGCCCTCCGTGCATCTCAGGGATGAGCTGGATCCGACGTTGGACCTAGTTCTGAGGACTAAATGAATGCCCTGGGAAAGGAAGCAGAGCTGCTTTGATCCTGTAAATACAGCCTTCCTGGAGAGGGCCACAGGGTGCCTCTAGCCTCGCGAGCTGTCCGCGCAGCCCAGGCCAGCCGCCAAGTTCATGTTACAGCACTGCTGTTCCCAGTGCCTCGCTCCCCGCTCCCAGGACGGGGTGGCCCTTTGATGTCCGGGCCACCAGGCTCGCTTTACTGTGCTGGGCCCTGCAAGAGCTGCACGGTGAGATGCTCTGCGCCAGAAAGTGCTGGATCAGTCAGACCCTTTCTGGACAGGTACCCCACGGCTGCCCCATGCACTGAGTCACAGAATCAGTCAGGTTGGAAGAGCCCTCTGGGATCATCGAGTCCAACCATTGCCCTGACACCACCATGGCAACTAGACCAGGGCACTAAGGGCCATGTCCAGGCTTTTCTTAAACACCTCCAGAGATGGTGACTCCACCACCTCCCTGGGAAGCCCCTTCCAATGGCTAATGACCCTTGCTGAGAAGAAATGCTTCCTAATGTCCAACCTGACCCTCCCCTGGCGAAGCTTGAGGCTGTGTCCTCTTGTCCTAGCGCTGGTTGCCTGGGAGAAGAGGCCGACTCCCGCTGCGCTACAACCTCCCTTCAGGTAGTTGTAGACTGCACTAAGGTCACCTCGGAGCCTCCTCTTCTCCAGGCTAAACACCCCCAGCTCCCTCAGCCGTTCCTCGTAGGTCACTGCTGCCTTCCCTAGTCCATGCAAAGGGGAGTTCAACTCTCGGTGCCTCAATAAAAAGGTCACTAACAGACGACAAACTGTGTCCTAAACCAGCGTTACTTTCCTTCAGCCCAAAGCCCAGGCGACATCACTTATGCAACCAACTGCAAAGCAATCCTGTCCCACCTACAGCGATCCAGGACCTGCACCCGTGCTGTCACGCTGCTGTCCAAGGAGCTCTCGTGTTCCTCCTGTTCCTGGGCAGATGCACAAAACTCATTGCACCAGCTAGGAACTCGTGTACTAATGGAGGACTTGGCCAGCGACCTAAATGCTGGCCCTCAACCGCAAACAGGACTGAGGTCAGTCAGGAGGAAAAATATCCTGGTTTAATGATAATTGATGCCTATTCTGACCTTCACGGTCCTCAAATTAATATGTATTTAAAGCTTGCAAAAGGTTTGAACCTTCTTCATTTGAACCTCCTAAAATCTGCTGAAAATTTTGTCATCTAGCCCTAAATCAGGGCCCAAGTCCCTACTCTCCAGCCCATATGGTGAAAGGTAAGATCTTGGTTTAACACTCAGCAGACCAAACCCAATTTTGACAAACCCCCAGGAAGGAAAGCCAGGGAGAGAAAGCTTCTCCACGTAGGTTACGTGCAGCCACGAGCCACCCTGCCCCAGTATCCAGGCTGCAGGATTGCTAATCCAGATCTGCGCTGTCAGGCTGCCCTCCAGTGATCTGGGTTAGGCGTGGGCACATACTTGCATTTCTCTTGCATTAGCCAGAGCACACAATGCAAACTTTGTGCCAGTGTTATGCTTTTATGTCAGCTGTTACCTGATCTGCTGTGAAGTGCGAGCAGCGTGGATGGACTGTACCTGATCTAGCACAAACCCTGCCAGAACAAAGTTAACCCTGGAAATTCATTTCAGCAAGTTTGAACCTGTAAAGGAAGTTTATGCTGGATTAGCACTTCGTGCCCAGTAGCTGTGACATTTTTGAGGCAGCATTCTTAAAACTAGATGTATTTCACCTTTGAACTCCAATCTGAATGACGTCCTGTGCCTGGGAAGGGTGGACGCTGCCGTCCCACTGTCTGCACTTGGGGAAACGAGTGGCAACAGGAATTACACTTCAGGCTTCACACCGTGCCCTCACAACCTGCGATTTAGGATCTCATCCCACCTCATGCACGCAGGTGGCTGAACGTGTTGGAAGTGGGAGGTTGTCAGTCAGTCCCTGGAAGTCCAGACTCACAGCCTGAGGCACGCTCCAGGACTTGGACTGCGCCTCGATGGCAAAGCACACGTAGTGTCCCGCTGTTGCCCCGGTATTAGGAGGAACTGGATGGCTGTGGGCTTTCAAATGGAGAGAAACTCCCACATAACCACCTCTGGACAGCAGCAAGGCTTATAACGCTAAACCCCAGCTGGATGGTCACGGTGATGGGTCCTCACACTTTAGACAATGCTTCGCTTCTCTGAAAGACCAGCTTTGTCCTCTTGCCTTCCCCCTTTTCCACGCAGTGACTATTAACACTGACACTGTTCCATACACACTTGGTGGCATTTAAGAAGCACTAGGAGGTTTCTAAAGTCAAGCTTGTGAATGATCAGGAATGACACAGCTGAAGCAGGCCAGGCAACCTTAAATCAACCCTTCTAGGCTCGTGCAACACAATAGCTCATCGCTACAGCGTTCGGCGCACGCAGAGATGCTCTAAGGAGAAGCCAGGCTACAAGAGGAGGCTCTTTTCTGCAGGAACCACTGCTCGAGGTGTTGGAGGTGTCAGCTGGAGAGTATGATGGTTACTCTGCTGCAGGTGACATTTTATGCCTCTGCCACAGTTCTTCCATGATGCTAGTCAATTTAAACTGCATCACAGTCATCAAAGAACATGCCCACCTCTTTCAGGGTGTCTGACATGACCCTGAGTACGAATCACAGAAGCACCAAGCACTTGCAGCTGCAGCAGAGCCTGGCTGGCTGTGCAGGGCCTCTGTGAAGAGCCTCAGCCCAGCACCACAGTGGTTCCTCAGGGTCTTGGTCACCGCTGCCTGGGGACAGCGAACGCCTCTTCCTCCCCGAGCATGGGGAAAACAGAGATGAAAACCTGCAATCACCTGCACTGAACTCATTAACCCGAGCAACGCAGACACGTTCCAGCTGTGTTCAAGACAACAGCTGTAAAGCTACAAATGCCCAATTATAATTTCTTTTCATTCACTTGCAACCACATACCCCACAAAAAAAAAAAACAACTCGCTCCGACCAGAAGAAGTTGGCAAAGATGGGAGCTATTGAAGTCAGGAAAGTGTGGCATAAACTTAATTAGAGCAGCACACAAACCTGCCTATGCCAAGGGATCGTCTCGGGGCCCTGTTGTGGTAGGAGCTGTACAGACCTACACAGCACGACCACCCCCAAACCCAAAAACTCGCTGCTGTTACTGCCAAAATGTACTAGATCCTTTTTCACTATACTGGGTATACAGATTCATTAGTCTAATTACAAGGCATTAATTCCTAATTGCTCAACTAATTTCTGTATTTGAAAAGGAAGGAGGATGTAAAGGATGTTTACCTCACCCACATGCCATTGACCTTAAGCCTTGATGTCTGCAGATGAAAGGAAGAAGGAAGGAAAAGTTTGTTTTGCTCTCAAAGGCAGAGCTTTGCATTTGTGTCACAGACCCACCAACAGGACAGGACAGAAAATCTCACTGAAGCTTCATGACATCGCAGAGACGGTGTTTTCCCAAGAACAAACAATGTTTTTGCAAAAGAAAACTAAAATCTGTCATTTGTGGAAATTGGGGCTTCCAATTGAAATATGATCGATTTTGGGGAACAAATTTAATGCTTTTTCTTTGGCTGGATGAATAAAATAAACTGGCCTAAGTACAATATCCTGATCAATGTGATGAGGGAGGACATCTCTGCTCCCTAGCTCACCGTGGAGCAACCTGAATCCAGCTCAACCCCCTGTTAGGGGTTTGTCCTGGAGCAGCCAAGGGCTGAGCAGAGGAGTGGGGACAGGGAAATGGAGAAGACATTCACCAAGCTTGGAGGTAGGATGAAGCAAGGACTGAGGGAGGTGCTCGTGTCCTCTGTACCAGCTTTACCACTCCCATCCCTTTCTTTCCAGGGTGCTGATTTCATACTAATTCAGAGAGAAACAAAACAAGGCAGAGCTGGAGAGAGAGAAAAATATCTGCACGCCCCTGCATCCCACACAAGGGTCCTGGGGAGGTGGGGTGGGAAAGGCAGATAGTGGTGCAGCTTACCCCAAGCCTCTCAAGAGGTTGTCAAGGGTCACAGGCTCAAACTTTACCAGCGTTGTCCAGACTCTGCTCACTCCTGCCCACACACAGACTTTTCCCGAGCTCGCTCACTGCCGTGCCCTCTGCTCTACCTAGTAAATTAAGAGGGGGACAGATTTTAGAAAGATGTGGGGCGATGGGCAGGGAGGGAACTCAGTGATCAGACATGGGCAAGCAACAAAGACCCATACCCAAACCTCCCCTCTGCTGCCTCATTCACGTACTTGTTCTAACACCATCCCTGCAGTACTCAAGTACCATTTTAGATCCACACTTTGGTCCAACACACTACAGAAAAGAGCTTAATTTTCCCACGCAGGAGAAGGATTTAAGGTATCAGTCCAAGTCTCCCTCATCCCTGCACCAGCAGGTTAGGAAAGGACAGCCCTCCTCTTCCTCCCCCTCCCCAGGCAGAGAGCACAGGTGAAGCAGGGAGGGAAGCAGCACCCCAGCTGCCCTCTGCAAGGCTCAGAGGAGCAGCCTCCCTGCCCAGCCCTACCTGCGGAGGCTCCTCAGTTGTGGTTTCCCCCCAAAAGGCCGATGCAGAGCAGTCTGCAAGCAATCTCCCGGCACTTTCTCCCCCCAAGGGCTCGCAGCAGGTATCTCCGATCCTCCCTGGCAGCAAAGGTGGCTGTGGGTGAGGCTGAGCACTTACCTGCCGGGCGGACCGAGGGGGCTGGCTCTTGGAAGCCAAGCCTTGTTTTGAGGAGGAGACTTGGGTGTGTTTTGCCCTTCAGGGGAATCAAACAGGTTTCTCCATTCAGACGCAAGGTCTCCCCTCCCTGTAAGCTCTCCTCTACATTCCTCACATTCTCCAGCAAATGCCGTGTTCCCCAGCCCTGTGCTGCAATGGGTCAGCAGAGAGCAGCCCCCCAGCTCTCTCCCCACTGAACTGCTCCCCAAGCCCAGCATTGCCAAGCCAGGCTCGCCCCCCAGGAAGGGGGAGCAGGCACCCCACTGCTACTCAGGTACAGGCAAGCCCTTGAGTCCCAGAGCCGCTTACAGCAGCGGAACCCAGGTAGCATCAGGGACCAGCACTGTAATTAGCACTCAACAGTGACTGTCTAGTTCTAACTAATTAAATGAGGTACACAGGTGTGATTATCGCTATTCACTGCAGAGGAAATTGCCAGGTACTCACTCTCACCTTCCCCAGTTTATTCCCCCTTCTAATTGCTGTGGTCACCGCAAGATGCCCAAGGCCCAGCTTTGGTGAGTCTCTGAGTGGACACAGCAAGACCCTTGGATACACTTTTTGCCAATTCCTAATGACCAGTGGTTGGGGATGTGAGTTTAGAGCACTTCTGAGATGTCAGGGCTTCAGCCCGGGACTGCCACACATTGGTAAGTAGAAGATGCCAACCAGGCATCTGTTGGGACCTCTCCCCACCTCTGTACCCACCAGCACACACTTTCCCCTGCCCCTACAAACAGATCAGAAGTAACACAGGGTCTGTAGCAGATGAGCTGCTGGAGGGAAGAGATCTGCTGTAGGATGGTGGGCAAACCACCAGAGGGCTGGGCTGGGCTATAACAGGGCTAATAACCCATCCCTGGCTCCCAGCAGCACAGCGAAGATAAGGTCTGAAAAGCCCTGATGTCAACGCTGTTACTCCAACCCCAGATCTTTCTCGCTGATCTACTCATGCTGCAACACCAGCAGCAGCGCAGGCTCAGCTGAGCTTTCTTCCCCAGAGGCTGCTGGTGATCCCAGCTGAGATAAGCACAGGAGAGAAGAGGTAACACTCACAAAGCCGTACCCTGAGCTCAGAGTGGGCACAGAGGGGTGTCCAAGTCAGGAAAATTTAGAATGTTTAAAGTGGGCTGTTTAAAACACAGCCTGGTCCCTACCTCAGTAAAGCATCCTCTGCTTCAGGGCTCCAGCTGACAGTGCAGCTTTATTTCAGTAACCCCTGAGTCATCCCAGTGTTTGCTGAAGGTTCGTTCAGGTTCTTTCCTGAAATAATAGTGACTAATAGCCTGGCCAGCCTTTCAGGTACAGTAGGTCCTCTGCCAAGCAAGCAGAAGGGACACCCCAGGGTCTAAGGACTAGGCTTTTTTTTCCAGCGTGAACACACTGTTCCAAAATGAATGTTCAAAAAAAAAAAGCACCTATTTATGAGCACCTTAGTATGAAACACCAAAAGAAATGGATAGGGAGATCCTAAAACAATACTCACAAGCTGAGTGTTGTTTTACTAGACGCAGACAACTATTTTGTTGAACTGGCACATACACAGGCTAAAACATTAGCTGCCTATCAGCATTGCTCTCTTCCTCAGGAGAAAGGAACACAGCAAAGAATTGCTTTTCTAATTAACTAAGAGGAGATAAGGGCAGTATTAAGTAACATTTTGTTATTAGCTTGAAAATACAGGTTCAAGCATATGTACAAAACATCCAAAGACAGGTCTTAAAGTCAGGGGTGTGGTGACGAGGTAGAGCAGCAGAGAATGTACTTCTGAGCTGGCAGCTCCATCACAACTTGGGTGCACAAGCTGTTAGTGCTGCACAGCACGTAGCCTAGCGAGATACACAGAAATGCCACGCAAGACACTTCTCCTCCACAGCATGAACCGTTCAAGCCCTGTCAAACTCGACTTTGGTGGTGTCAGGGCAATGGTTGGACTCGATGATCCCAGAGGTCTCTTCCAACCTGGTTGATTCTGTGACTCTAAACTCCCCTCTATCTTCAGCCTCTGTGTTCAACCTCCTGATGCTACCCAAAGCCCCACTGATTCAGCACTGACCTTACACAGCCTTCCTCCACTTCAGGAGCTGACCCCCTCGCTACTCCAGTCTGAAACACGTCTCAGTCCCACACAGGGTTCTCCACGCTGTGCTAATCCTGCAGAAATGCTCCTGAGAGAAGGGACAAAAGGAGACATTTTATTTCACTTAATTTAGCCATGGTTTGCTGGTGCAAACACTACCTGTGTAATTTCAGCTGCTGGCTGACACAGTTGTGAGACGTAAGGCTCCCAGCAGCCCCTGTTGAGTGAAGGAGAGCATTTGCCTACTCACTGCTGTACATCACACTGCCCACACACAGCTTCTTGAGAGCAAAGCAAGAGGAGAGTTACAGCTTGTCTGGGAAAGCCAAGGGAGAACTATGATACTGCTACAACTGCCACACGTGGACAGCCTACGTCAGAATAAAAGGGATTTTTATTTACTCCCCCTTTCAGCTAATTTCCCATTTAAACGGGCTACAATTTCATTTTATTTAAGAAGCCACAATTTACTTGTGAACTGCAGTCCTGGGGAGGCGCAGGAGCACACTGCTGCTCCTCCCCCTTCTGTCCATGGTCCCTCCATGCTGAGGTACCCACGTCTCCTGCAAGTGCGTTGCTCCACTATGGCAACTCCCGTGGTATGAAAGGTACTGGCTTATCATGGTGATTAAACCTGAGGCCTATCCAGCAGCTCCAGTCGTCTCTCTCCCATCTGTTTTGAAGCAATGAAGCCCTTCAGGGGAGTTGCTTTCATATGCAGTAACGTAATTGCAAGGAGAATCAAGCTCGTGCATTTGAGAGACTCAAGGCCTGCACAGGAGGATCACCAAGGGTACCATCACGTCCCTAAAACACTGCACCCTCATCACCAGTTAGCACATGGCTGCCAAACGCCACGTTCTGCAGAAAGAGTAAAGCAAGGAAACTCTTGTAGCCATGGCTGTTGCTAACGAGGAGCAGAGAAGTGGATGCTCCAAGGACAGCATGAACGTCACAGACCTCTCACAGAATCAATCAGGTTGGAAGAGCCCTCTGGGATCATCGAGTCCAACCATTGCCCTGACACCACCATGGCAACTAGACCAGGGCACTAAGTGCCATGTCCAGGCTTTTCTTAAACACCTCCAGAGATGGTGACTCCCCCACCTCCCTGGGCAGCCCCTTCCAATGGCTAATGACCCTTGCTGAGAAGAAATGCTTCCTAATGTCCAACCTGAACCTCCCCTGGCCAAGCTTGAGGCTGTGTCCTCTTGTCCTGTCGCTAGTTGCCTGGGAGAAGAGGCCGACTCCCACTGCGCTACAACCTCCCTTCAGCTAGCTGTAACCTGCACTAAGGTCACCTCTGAGCCTCCTCTTCTCCAGGCTAAACACCCCCAGCTCCCTCAGCTGTTCCTCATAGGTCAGACCCTCCAGACCCTTCCCCAGCTTGGTCGCCCTCCTCTGCACTCGCTCCAGCACCTCAACATCTTTCTTGAAGTGCGGGGCCCAGAACTGGACACAGGATTCAAGGTGCGGCCTCACCAGTGCCGAGCACAGAGGGAAGATCACTTCCCTAGACCGGCTGGCCACACTAGTCCTAATAGAGGCCAGGATGCCATTGGCCTTCTCGGCCACCTGGGCACACTGCTGGCTCATGTTTATCCGGCTGTCGATCAGCACCCCCAGGTCTCTTCCCAAGTCTTTTTCTTCTCAGGGAGTGGGTTTCCCAATTAACAGCAAGAAATAGAGAGAGCACTTTAAAAAGTCTGCAAAGAAGGAAGTCTCAAGAACAGGTGTCTTCCAGGACTGGCAGAACATGGAAAGGGACCTTCTCTCTTTCTCACATGGGCCAGGACCACACCAGAGGGTACAGACATTAGATACCACAGGAAATGTAGTACATAGGTATATACATGTTACTACACAAAGTACACTAATGTAACTACAGCTTTGTCTTTTATTTCCCAGTAAGGAGAGTAGGATAGGAACACACTTTTTATTTTTCTTTTTAGTCCCTGTAGAAAAGGCTTTTCAGACTCTTTGTTCAGCTGAAAATAACCACGGCTAACCATGCAGGCAGCTTGCCTTCAACTGGAGATGTCCAGCGCTGTGGTGTCACCACAGTTCACAGCACTCCCATACTGCACACAAAGCTTAGCGAGTACCTCTGTGGCGCTCAGCAGCTCCAACAGCCAGGGACAATCAGTCCCAACCAAGTCTTTGTGGTTTTATCCCAATTAAGCTCTTAGATAAACCAATCTTTCCAAAGTATAGCTGGATGGCACTCACACCAGCAGGCACAGAAACCCTGATGGGTGTTTTTCTTCCTCATAATTACAGGAGCACATTCAGGTTTTAATGACATGGCATTTCAAAATCACAGCAGTGGCCAGAGGCAGAAGGTTTTTTGCCAGTGAGTGGCAGACCTGTGACATCTGGAAGAGCACCACGCCACAGGGCCGCTGAAATGCAGCACCACCACATCACTCCAGACCACAGGCTAAAAGACTGTCCAGCAAGTCTGTAGGGGAAGTCAATTTACTTCACTTTAGGCACTTAACTGAGACAATCACATCAGGAGCATCATCTCTCTAGCTTCTAGAAGAGCCTTAAGGATAAACCTTAGGGTCTGACCTACGAGGAATGGCTGAGGGAGCTGGGGTTGTTTAGCCTGGAGAAGAGGAGGCTCAGAGGTGACCTTATTATAGTCTACAACTACCTGAAGGGAGGTTGTAGCGCAGTGGGAGTCGGCCTCTTCTCCCAGGCAACCAGCGACAGGACAAGAGGACACAGCCTCAAGCTTCGCCAGGGGAGGGTCAGGTTGGACATTAGGAAGCATTTCTTCTCAGCAAGGGTCATTAGCCATTGGAAGGGGCTGCCCAGGGAGGTGGTGGAGCCACCATCTCTGGAGGGGTTTAAGAAAAGCCTGGACATGGCTCTTAGTGCCCTGGTCTAGTTGACAGGGTGGTGTCAGGGCAATGGTTGGACTTGATGATCCCAGAGGGCTCTTCCAACCTAATTGATTCTGTGATTCTGTGATAAAGACTCCAGATTTATGTTAGGAATCCATTCAATATGTAGCGTGTGTGTGCGCACATGTATGTGTGTGGGGGGGAGTAAAACTGGGTCTTTTTGCTAATATCTATAGCAACAACCACAGGCCGACACTACTTTGAAGCCAGCAAAACTCTGACTCTTACCACTGCAAGACGTAGCGGCTTTTCCAAGCCAGCAGCTACAGGTTAAATAGTGACAAATTCATGATGCTTCAGGAGAAAGCCTCCAGTCTCACTGGCAAGACCAGCCTCATCTGGAAACAGCACAGTAACCCTGCCCACCTCTGGCACAAACCCTGCAGGTACTGAAGTCAACCACAAAAAGTCCCTTATCTTCATCAGTCCAGGAGCAGAATCCGAGAGGGGCATTTTTTCCACGTTAAAACCAAGAGGGGCTGGCTTGAACCTCCCCGACCCTGCTGCAGATCGGGACTCCCTCCTCGCCACGAGCCAAAGGTGCAGCTAAGGCCACCATCCAGGTGTGGCGGAGAAGCCAGCCCAGCCCAAAGCAGGAGGAACGTCCTGTCGCTCTGTTTCAACCCCACAACCTTCTCCAGGGACACACACACGCTCCTGCGGCAGGGGAGGAGGGAGGAGCAGGGTGGAAGCGCCTTGTTTCCCCATCTCCAGTTAGGAAACATTATTTTTCTGTAAAAACCATAGGTAAATTTCAACCTGGAGTACCTGACTTTACAAGGAAATGGGTTCTCCCCGAATCTCCTTTACGAGAAAAGCACAAGCACCTCTCATAAAGATGTTTCACAGTTAGCACTGGCTGATGCTTGTTTCACTGCTGTTTATCTGCCTCCTTTATATTCTTAGTGCACTGCAAAGCAGATCATTTGTGATCAGCAAGACATGAGAATTACATCACACAAGGAAGCTGCAGCCACAGAAACCACTCACGGGCTGGATAGACACCTAACAGCAAAAAGATTTAAAGGACTCGGACTGTTCAGGTAAAAAAAAAATTAAAAATAATTTCAAAAAAAATAAGCAGAAGTGACTTGACCATAGTGTAAGAGAACTATCCAGGAGAGAAGATGGCAAGTATGAAGGGCACTTGCATCCAAGAAATAAAAACAGAAAGATGAAGGACTGAGCTGCAAACTAGATGCTTTCTAAGGAGGTTTTTTGTTTGGGGGTGGGCTGGTTTTGGGTCTTTTTTGGAAGAGCAATGAGCATTAAGCACTGCCAGTGCTCTGAAACATCAACAGATGAGCTCTGCATCTCTTGAAGTCCAGAAGCTGTCCCCGAGGGGATCCCTTAGCCAAACGGCAGCAGATGAGCCATACAGAGGCAAGTGCAGGAAAGCCCAGAGCCAGCATTGTAGAAGGTCTGGCTAGCAGGTTTGGCTGGCTGGCAACTGCAGTTACACCTACACTGCAGCCTCTTCTTGCTAGGGTACATCAGCCTGCTCTGAGCTCTCTTCTGCCATGGGCACACTGCTACCACTTCCAGAAACAGTTTAAAAACCAGTTTCCATAACTCTACAGCACATTCCTTTCCAGAGGTGCTTTACACATACCTTTAGAAACAGGGATGTCTGCGAGGTAGGAACCTGCTCAACTCTCGAAATCCAGGCGGCCAATCTTAGGGGAAGGTGGTTGTGCTGGGTAGCACAGCAATTCTTGTCATTCTGTCACAGCAACGGACCTCTGCCCAGAGGCATGCAGCCTCCCTGACCAGTCCAGCTTGTATTTGAACAGTTGCTACAATATATTCTTAAAAATTTTAGAGTATTTTCTAGTCATGAAAAGTTAGTCAACACCACTCCAGAGCACTGAACTCCATTGGAACATCTCCTGGTTTTTTAATAACACTTTCTCCTGTCGAACCCCCTGGCCCCCATCCTCGCACTGAAGGTGGAAGGAAGGTGACTAACCCATCAATCCTTTGGGCCTTTGCCAAGTTGACAGAAAACCAAAGCCTCAGTAGAGACTGAGCAGAGCTGTGATGAGTAGAAGGGTGTAAAACCACTACACCCATTTTTTACAAGGGAATCAAACTGGTTTTTCGTGAGGTGTCATTACAAAGCACTGCCAAAATGCCAGACCTCACCTTCCTAATAGCAGGTAGGAGAACAGAATCGTAGATCCTTGACTACTTAGTGCTAGAATACAATAATCTCACTCATGGACATGAAGACACACCTGCAGAGGGGGCCAGAAGCTCTCAGTGCTGAGACAAAATGATCTTGTTAGCAAATGCAGGGCAAAAGAGAGGCTGGGGCTAAGTGCCAGCCTGGTGGCATTGCTAAGGCAGGAAAACATGTGCCATCTGGTAGCAGAAACACCTCAAACACGCTCTGTTGCAAGTAGGGAGATGCCTGTTTATTTCTCATCGCCAGCTCAGCAAGCTTCCTCTGGGCTCTGAGGCAAACAAGTCGCTTTCCTCCTCCCATAACAAGCACCAAGTTGCAACATCACTTATATCCGTGGAGCTGGCACTTTCCAAGGGCTTGCACAAGCATCAACGAAACTTGGTAAACAATTCTGTCAAGGAGCAGAGTCCAGCCCCCTCGTGCCATGTTTGGCTCTACCGTGCTAAAAGGCGTGGAAACTCATGCTACTGCTTGGTGGCCACTAGCATCAGCAGGTTTGAATCACACACACAAGGATCTACTGAGTCAAAAGCTGGGGTTGTTTAGCCTGGAGAAGAGGAGGCTCAGGGGTGACCTTATTGCAGTCTACAACTACCTGAAGGGAGGTTGTAGCGCAGTGGGAGTCGGTCTCTTCTCCCGGGCAACTAGCGATAGGACAAGAGGACACAGCCTCAAGCTTGGCCAGGGGAGGTCCAGGTTGGACATTAGGAAGCATTTCTTCTCAGCAAGGGTCATTAGCCATTGGAAGGGGCTGCCCAGGGAGGTGGTGGAGTCACCATCTCTGCAGGGGTTTAAGACAAGACTGGACATGGCACTTAGTGCCCTGGTCTAGTTGCCATGGTGGTGTCAGGGCAATGGTTGGACTCCATGATCCCAGAGGTCTCTTCCAACTTGGTTGATTCTGTGATTCTGTAAAAGGTCTCCCTGTCACCGTTTCACAAAAGGCTGCACTCGAGCATCACAAATGCATTGGAGGTGCCTGTATTGACAAGTCCCTGAAGGTACTGGCCTTCCACAGTGGTAACCACATGCTTGCGTGATGCAAACGTTATCCTCCACCTGAAACTTCCTACATACCCACCTCAGGCTTGACTTAAGTTTGCCTCCATGCCTTTTTGCTCACTGGATATGCAAGATGATTTCTGACCTCCTTTTTCATCAATTGCTCCTCTTATCTGTTTCAAGTAATTACAACCAAGCCACCCCTTTTCCTTTTTGGCACAGAGGTGTGTCTGGGCAAGAGCTTCCCCCATACTCTACAGGCAAGACTGAAAGGTATTTCTTAGACTGTAACACTCCTCCTGGGCATACGTCCCCTTTGCAATCTCTCTGTAAGAGGGGAAATGGGGTTCTTGGTCACCTTAACTCCACCTAGAAAAGCACTTTTACACCTCTCTCGCTTTCCCTCCCTCTCCTGTCTCTAGGGTAAGCCACAGAAGAGATCTCCTTTATCTCTCCCACTGCTTGTCAAACAAAAAAGTCTCAGGTCAGCAAAATTAGGAGCTGCAACAAGAAAAAGCCAGGAAAGCAAAGTGAGAGAGATAAGGAGCTTGACAAGAGTGCTATAGGAAAGCCTTTGAAGTCTTTAGCAGCTCCTGTTGAGCATCACTAAGAACGACAGAGTACAACTGCGTGTGACCCCAGATATTTGGAAGGAAGCTTTGATAATGGCAGTTTTGCTTGGTAGCCTCCTGCTTGCTTGCTGACACACACACACACAAGATACAGGTTGCACAGAGGTGGCATGACAAACAAAATCACAGGTGGGAAAGTGCAGAAGGATCTCCTTGGCTTGCCCAGAAAACACAAGATGGGACTTACACAGGTGCGTAGTAGGATGAGAAAATGTGTTGAGAGGAGGCGGCTTGATCAGGGATAGACGAGGCTATGGATAAAGCAAGGTTCCTCCTCTGTTGTGGCCAGGGGTATAGGCACAGCACTGTCAGGCTCCGCCACAGCCACAACGCTTGTTTACTTGTTTTGGAAAACAGAAGCTAGTCAGCCTGCCAGAAGAAATGCTGGGAACTGACCTAATTATATAGGGAGCACCAAGTCAAACCAACTTCAGCATGATGCAATGCTTCTTTCCATGCCCAGCTCTGGGAAACTGCTCACCCCCACACAAGCAAACCTCTGGTTTACCCTCCTGTATTAACCCTATCGCCTGCTGCTTTTATTCCAGCAAACTTGAACTTCCAGCACCTCTTGTTTCTGCAGTACCTTCTGGTTACCTTCACCTCTTACCTTGACAGTCCTCCAAAGACGCAGCGAGATGAGTAACCCTGCACTGGAACTGTGTCCAAGGACTGAGAGACAGCATTTTTGGGACTGACTGAAGCTGCAAGGCAGATCTAGCTGGGAAATGCCATCTAGAGGCCAAAATCTGCTTTTACCTATTTTTTAGGTTTGACTTCAAGTAACTGTAGTGCTTCCTCCTTTCTCTTCAGTTCCATCTATTCTCTCACCACCTCTCGGTGTGAAGGCAGGGTTATCCCTGCTTCACAGATGAGGAGCCCAAGTTCTCTGCTGTGCTGCACCTGAGTCCCCAAAGCAGCACCACCTTTTCTGTGCAGCACAGCATCTGAACTAGAACACGCTGTCCCTGGGGCTTTCTGTACTCACCAGCTTGGGTGAGCAGCCACCTCTACTGCTAGAGGTCCATCTGCGTTGTCCACTTTCACAAAGGCCATTCTCCTAGTAACGAGCTATGAGTTTAGCGTCAGTTGAGTACATTACAACGACTAGAAGTGGGCCCAGCTTTACGGAAAGGAGCAAGGAACAAACATACTCCAGGCCTTCCTCCCCCCTTAAAGCAGGTGAGATGCCTGGCCTTTTACATAACCTTGGGAATAAAGCCATGTCTCCGAGCCAGGTGTGGTTTCACCATGAGTGTTGGTTTTATATGTCACAATTTTTGTTTTTATATAGATGAGGCACTGGTACACACTTAAAGAGACAGCAAGGGAAGAAAACGTCTTTCCTTTAACACTGAATTTGTGCCAGCACGTTGATGTATCACATGGAGGCTAACACAGCTCAGGTCTTTGAGAGCAGCACCTGCCTCCCACTGAAATGGGATGTGGGACAACACAAGCAGATTCCAGAAAACCTAGGAACCACAAGGCTTTATTTTTTGAACAACACGCTGCTGAAGAATTGCACTCTAGAGTTCAAGCTTTAGACATTTAACCCTACAGGCTGGAAAAAGAAAAAGAAAAAAAGGCCAAGGTGGCTGACTGGTGCAAACCAGAACTGTGTGAACTGGCCCAAGCGACTGGCTAGGATTTACTTCAAGATCAAGCAAAGCAGAGGTTGGTACAACTAGCTAGCTGTTAAAGCAGCAAATAAAAATTTCCAGGAAAAAAAAAGCCCAACATTAAACTCTCCAGAAAACAGCCAGAAGTTAAAGTAAAACTAAGTTCTGTAGGATTCTAGCAGCATATGGAGCTCCCAGATGAGGTTAAGGCTCACTGAGTGAGGCACTTCCCCTGCTTCTGAAATTTGAAACACCAAAACTCCTGGGGAGCTGGCAACTGGCACGGAGGGAAGTTCTTAACTCTAACTTAAACTCTTCATTTAAAAACAAAACAGAACTGAAGTACTTAGATTATAGGGTAAAGTACACTTAATATAAATGTCAAACTAAACAGCTTGGTGAACACAGTATCATGATAACCATTTTCTTGTGGAAAAGTTTTTTTCATGTACTAAGTGGTCAAAGTAACAATCACCATTACCAGCAATAACATGTCAGACAAGATGAGAGCTTTGTGCAGTAGGACCTTCCAACCAGTGTAGCTCTTAGGGGAAGCAAGTGAGCTGTGGTAAAATAATGTGTGCTGACTGACAACAGCCACAGCAAAGACTTCTCCCCCCACAAAGGGAGTGATTAAAATCCTGTTTATGCTGAGATATTCAGAATGGGATCTGCCTTTTCAAAGATGGAACACAAAATTAGGAAGTCATCTTTTCTTCATTTATTTGAGTTATTTTTGAATAGACTCCTGCAGAAACAAAGGCACATGCTTCCTTACAAAGAGAGGCCTAGCGTGCCTTTTCTCAGGTTTCCTTCTGATGCCTCAGTAAGAAGCCAAATCACCCACCAATCACAGATGGAATAACAAAATTAGCTTCAATGATTTAAGAGATGGTGGTAGAACAACTTTTTGGCATGAGTCTCTCCTTCATTGCTCTTGTATAGAAAAAAGCCAAACCACAGAGAGGAACCAGTCATGAGAAGTGTTTCATTAACCAGTCTGCAGCTCTGAGAAGAGGCGGCTGTTATCACCAGAGCACCAAAACAGAGGACAAGGGTGGAGAGAGAAGGCGAAGGAATGCCAGTGTGCTGGGCTGGGATTGAAGAGGGCACAGCAGGGTGTTTATTCATAGTCCATAGGGTTCAGCAGCTGTTTCAAAACAAGAAGTCACATCAAAGAAAAGAACTGTTAGCACAGCTCCTACATGAGTTTTTTTCAACCCAGAAAAAGCATCTTGATAATGGTGAGAAGGAGGAGGGACTTCAGGAAAACCCCTTGTTCCAGAGAATTAGTGAAATTTGCTTCAGTGTTCACATTAAGATGTCCAAGCAATTACAAAAAGCAAGTAGAAAAAAATCCATCTAGGACTTCTCAGGCCTTAGCCCGGCGTAGATGGGGGTAGCTCTGCAGAGTCCTGTCTATTGCTTCATCCAAGCTCACCACTGGTTTGTAGCCCATGTCTCTTTTGGCCCGTTCACAGCTATAGTAGTGAAACGTTCCAGCTAACGCTACCCGCATGGGGGTAAAAGTGGGCTTGATGGTGACCAGTGGACTTAGCAGCCACAGCACCAGAGACAGGAACAGGGCCAGGTAATATGCCAGCCAATAGGGAATACGGTACTTGGGCGGATCGTAGTTCAAGCCAGTCAAGATACGGGACATGAAAGCCCAGAAAGGAACTGGTTCATCATTTGTGATATGAAATGCCTGAAAGAGAGGAAGATAAAAAGCCAGATGATAAAATCATTATGGTTTTCACAAATGTGTGTGATGGTCCATCTCACAGAATCACAGAGTGTTGGGGATTGGAAGGGACCTCGAAAGATCATCTAGTCCAATCCCCCTGCCGGGGCAGGATTGCCTAGACCATATCACACAGGAACGCGTCCAGGCGGGTTTTGAATGTCTCCAGAGAAGGAGACTCCACAACCTCTCTGGGCAGCCTGTGCCAGTGTTCGGTCACCCTCACCGTAAAGAAGTTTTTCCTCACATTTATGTGGAACCTCCTGTGTTCCAGCTTGCACCCGTTGCCCCTTGTCCTGTCAATGAATGTCACTGAGAAGAGCCTGGCTCCATCCTCATGACACTTGCCCTTTACATATTTATAAACATTAATGAGGTCACCCCTCAGTCTCCTCTTCTCTAAGCTAAAGAGACCCAGCTCCCTCAGCCTCCCCTCATAAGGGAGATGTTCCACCCCCTTAATCATCTTCGTGGCTCTGCGCTGGACTCTCTCTAGCAGTTCCCTGTCCTTCTTGAACTGAGGGGCCCAGAACTGGACACGATATTCCAGATGAACAGATCTCATGTTCATGCTGAGGAGACTGACATCCCTGACTTGCCTGAGAACACATCTTCATGAGAAACTGCTTTGTACTAACCACCTCTGTCTTAAAAAGCCAGCTGCTTTCAACACTCCACAGGGTAAGACTACTCATAAATGGTCAAACAATGACACAACACAACGCAGACACATTACAGCATCCTACCTGTATGCACAGTGGTGCCATGAAAATCTATAAAAGTTTTTTCTGTTCTGAACTCTGCTGTAAAAGCTAAATAACTATGTTGCTGAGGTACGCATCTTGGCTGCCCACAATTCTGCCTGGATTTCCTTTCACAAGGAGTTTTATAGCATGAAGTTCAAGTACATTCATACATCTTAGCCCATGTGGCTGCACACAATGGCCACCAGATGAGCAACCATTTATTATACCCACAGACAGAAAAAAATTGACCTATTTGCATGTGCTGCTTCCACTCATCTCCAAGATGAATGTTCAGTACAGACAAAAATCAGCATGAACTACAGAGCAGACACATGAAGCCAAGCGAGGCTCGCAGATGAAGTTCAGCTAGGGGACACCCACTCCCCTCCCTTCCCTAGGTCCTTCCTTACCTTCCCACACAGGGGAGAGTCCTTCTGAAGGTTTTCTGCAGCTAGGATGTGTCCGTGGACCACGTTTTCCACATAGGTGAAATCTACCAAGTTCTTTCCATCCCTGCACAGACAAAAGGAAGAAGTTTAGCCCTGAGGCAAGTTACGCTGACAACCTGCTTGTGGCAAAAGGAAGGACTTGCACACAAGGTATATTTATTCCAAGTTTCTTCTTCTCTCACTCTCTTGTGCTGCGACTTCAGGCTATACCCTGTCAGAGAGATGAAATCGCTACGTGTTATTCTGGAGACACAGGAAAGGCTGTTGTTGTCTCAGCTATTGCCAAAGCCCTCAAAGTTTACATTCCTGGAACAGTACTATTTTTAAACCTCACAAGTTACCAAGTTTCTAGGTGTTGCACATCCTACAGGTCTCAGAATCAGCAGAGTGATCCACAGAGGCAGAAGAAATAGAAACAGAGTGATGACTAGCACAAAGACAGTCACTTAAGGACAAGCTTTCAGTTATGAATGTCTTGGCTCATGAAATTCTAACTTACTCCCTCAATAAGCCAACTCCACCCCTAGCTGAAACAGATTAAACCCACTGTGTTAAATCTATTTCTACACAGGTACAGAAGATGAAAATGAATCTGCATTATCACTTCAAGAGTCCAGTTAAATCAAACAAACGCTTTGTTACAAAACCATCACCACACTCATTTGGCCATAAAAACAGTATTGCTGTGACCCAACGTTCTGAGAAAGAATAAATTCCATTTCCTGTGTTCATGGATGAATGGCTATTTTATTTGCTTTCTTGGAAGGGACATACAGATCTCTGTAGCGGTAGGAAAACTCAAATGAGGGATGCAGGTCTGAGCTGGAAGAGAATGCGGACTTCCACAAAGTGGAAACCTTGAGTTTGTGTAGGTTTGCTGCTCACAGATCAGTTTGAGAGATCAATTCAGAAGTGAACTGTAAGGAAAAACAAAAAAAAAAAACCAAACCCCAACACCAGAAAACCCACAGTCCTAGTCCCTTTCTTGCTTCTACCCCAAACATGTATTTACATGTGCACATATACACACAAACCAGCTCCTTGCATGTAATTAAAATCTATTATAAATTAAAGAGCACATCTCTTTTCAAGGGCATAATATAATCAATAAAAATATCCTTAGTAGTAACTTGAACTATTTCTTGCTCTAAAATTTCAGTGGTCCACTAGAAGCTCTGCAAGGCTCAATAACAAGGTAAATATCTTTGATCTTATAATCAGAAATGTTAAAACACTGCCATATAGGCTTTTTAATTACAAGAACCTCAAATTATAAACTAAATTAATTAAATTAACAGCAACTAATCTGAGCTCTCATATTTAAAAGGACAGCTCTTCAGACAATGCAAACAGCTCAAGCTATGTCAGCTTTCCCCACTTTCTTTTTGCATTATGAACACTTACCATCCGAGTTCATGAGTCCCTGACACAGAAGGATTTTTAAAAAAAGAAGCCTGTATCAGAAGTGAAAAATTAAAGAAACATACTTTTTTCCATGCCATGACAACACTACTGATTTAATATTATTCCCTTCCAAAAGGGCTTTGGAGGTTCAGCACCAATTTTAATAAAAGCTATAAAATGACTGAGCCTTGCTCACCCAATTATGAACTTCATTTTGCCGCTCTTAGCTGCTTGGATGAGGATGGGAACCAGCTGAGGGTCTCTAGGACCAAATATTCCATGGGGACGAATAGCAGTAGTGAAGAAATTGTTGCCTGGGTCATTTGCACTGAGCACTTCCTGTAGGGGGGAAAAAAAAAAAAAAGAGAACCAAATCAGGAGAGAAATGCTGTGAAGGAAAATATGGCTTAGTGATATATTCCAAGATCATCACTAAAGGGGGTGGGTGCTGCCCCTTGTCCTTGGGAAGACATCAGTGGAAGAGTTACTGTCCACCTGTATCTTTACAGATGGTCTTGCCTTTGTTCCCATCTCTCTGTAATGAGAAAAACAGCCAAAAATCTGTTTTCATTATGGAACACTTAATGAATTGACAGGCAAAGGAAAGGAACTCTTCGCCTCTCTCATTTAACACCAGAGAAGCTTTGAAAGTTCCTTCACTCCACGAGTTCTTTATGGACATGTTGGAGAAAGGAAGGGCACTAAGCAATTCAACCTCTGTGTCTCTCATCAGTCAGCAGATTTCCATCACAGGCCTTCTCGATTGCATTCAGAAGGGGTGTGATCCCATCTTCCCAGCAGCACCAAGTGTTAAGCAGATTTAGCAAGGCATCTCTGAAGAAGATTTAATTCTATTGGGAGTTTCCAAACATGTTCTACTAATTTTTAACAGCTGCTGGATTTTCTGGAAAAAAAAAATCCAACAACTCATACAAATAAACACTGAATACTTTCACTGTTTCACCACCTCTGTAGCATAACACACTATTTCATTCAACTTCCCTGGTAATTTATGTCACAGCTTTATTTTATTCTCTTTTTATTAAGTGAATACACTACTTAGGAGATTCAATAGCCAAGGAATACATAACTGGGTGCTTATGTATTTAAACTGGTAGCCAGCTGCTAGGGAAGCATCCCCTGGCCCAGCCCATCAGCATGCCTAGGGAAAAGGATGTGGGTCGCCTGTGAAAGGCAGCAGCCACCTGCCATACTTCTCTATCACAGCAGAGATGAATCCACAGCTCACCAGCCTCCACGCTGAGAATAAGAGGGCTAAAATCTGTCAGATTTGTCTAAAAGAAGGAAATTTTCTATTTCAGTTATAGTCTGAAAACTCTGGCAGGCATTGCTACGTATGCATGATCCTGCGCAGATTTTCTTTGCAGCTGTAAGAATGAGAGACTTCGTTTGAAAGAGAGATTCTGGAGGACAAGAGCGAGCTGTTCAGTCTTGAAGAGTCTGTTGTGTCCCTTAGGGCATGCCCTACTTTTAGAAGGGCAGATTTAAGCATCAAAAATAACAATGTTAACCATATGATGACAAATACCTTCTCCTGTAGGATCTTCGTCTCTGTGTAATAGTCGATAGGTTTTTTTGCATAAGGGAGGTCTTCTGATCCATTTTTTATGTCTGTGCCTTCAAAAACGACACTGGCACTGCTAGTTAACACCAGTTTCTGCAACATGTGAAAGAAAACAGTTGCTCAAAGCCTAAGACAAAAGGGTCATTATTTACAGAGGCTGAATAAAGACAATAATAATGTTTAATCAACTGATTCTACAGATAATAAACTGAGTCTGGAAGAACATGGGCTGACAGAAGATGATCTGAAACTGCAGGTAAGAAAACTCTCACTCTTTTAATTGACTCTCTCACGTTATTTAGCGCTACCTAAAGGAGATTAAACATTTCAACAAACATCCAAGGGGAAAACAGCTCCAGGAAAATCAGAGTGCCCACTTGGCTTGGCACATTTTAGCACTTAACACACAATGAGTGTTTTTAAGATACATTTGCTCATCTTGACGACAACAATATCACGGTAGATTAAACCAAAGAAGAATTCTTATCTTGGATGTTTTTGTTGGATAAAAACGTACCCTAGTGTATCCAAACCAGCAGTGATGTCTTTGAGTAATCAGAAACATGAGGTTTTAAACAAGATCTACATTGTAATATAAAGATGACTAGATCCAACAAGTTCCAACAAGACTTAACTCCTTGCTCTGACAGAATCCAGACTAAGCCTGAAGGTAAACACCGTGTGGCCCATTTCCTACAACAGCTTATTACACGAGAGGGAGGAAAAAACCCAACAAACTGTGAGGCTGGGAGTCCTATGTGATAGACATCACTCAATCCTAAACATTCTCACTTCCTTATTTGTACATGGACACTGTGCAAAATGCATGCTTTGGAGGCAACACCTCTGCCCAGAATAAGTAAGAGATCTTCACATGCATTGCACTCGAAAATTTGCTAAGAATTTAAATGAAAACTCATGTCATATCAAAATTACATAAGGAGGAGAAAAAAAAAAAAGCATAACCTTGCCTGAAGAGCAGCCTGGTTTCCTCTGGCTCTTTCTTTTGTGGGCCAATGACTTTCTAAACCAAATTACACTGAGATTGTGGCACAAGTGTGTTCCTTCTCATTATATGTCAACGAATTCACATAGGTAAGAGATGCCATGAATACTTCCACTACTGGAAAAGCTATCTTTAGAGCTGTCCCCTTACTAAAGCAAGAAAGAACCCACTTGTCAGTCCTGGTTCTCCCGTAGGTGATTCCCAGATGTCTAGTAGGGCAAATTTTAATGGATGCTTTTCCTGCAGTCAGGAAGATTGCAGTGTGTAGGTTTTCTGTGGCAAACATGGATTGAGCTTACACCAGACCTAAGTGGGAGACCAACAGAGTGTCTCTTTTCCACTAATTTTCACAGAACCAGTAGGAATTCAGAATCTCAGAGACCTTTGCCCTTCAATCAAACTAGACTGAAATTGGTCCATGTTGCACTTGTTATAAAGTCACGTCAGCGTCTTGTACTCTCCATGTGCTTTTCTACCCTTACCTGCACTCCAGCTTCTCTGCAGGCTTCAATGACTGCTTTGGTTCCCATAAAATTCACCTTATAAAACAGTTCCCTGTTGTCACTTGCAGGTGCTGGCGATGCACAATGAAATGCCACTGACACACCTTGCAAAGCTGGGAGCAAAGCCTAGAAGATACATCGCATGAGACAGCAATGAAGCAACAGGAATAATGCCTACTCAGAAAAAAAGAAAAGGAAGGAAATAAACCACAGTTCTTCTCATGGAAACAAAACAGCTAAATTTTAAGGCATGTTCCTTCCATAAAGGTGAGCAGCTGGAACAGGATTGACATCCAGGATCTCCACGATGTCCTCTCCTTCTTGCTAGGCAAAGCAGCATTACACCATCTTTTCTTTCCAGAGAAGAACCTGGGAACTTTCTGAGACCTGGAGGCTATCTAGACTTAACTACCTGCAGTAGTCTCAAGTGTAGGCAGGAGACTCAAAATTACCTGGAGATGGGAATTAGAAAACTCAGCAAGCAGCAGGTTTAACAGCCAGCAGTACTGTCTGTGAGATGACTGTCATAAAGCTCTGAGACGTGATACTTTATACTGGTGGGGAGACGTCTCTTCACATTGCACACACATGTTTTTGCCAAGGCTCACACACATGACTGAGTTAAGCCAAGAGGTCTCAGTGGGCCTTAACTGTGAGGACTAATGCATTCTGCCGTTCTCACACGGCTGAGGTTAACGAGGAGAGGGCCCACGTGCAATTACCAGCAGGGGCTGTAATTAGACTGTATATCTGAGCTAACAGTAATGCAAATCACAACACAGAAACAAGTTCTGTTCTTTTCAGCTTCAAGGAGACACCAAGTATATTTCTTCAGATGTTCTAGATGAGGGTTCCACAGAAAATTGTTTAGGCTACTGACTTCCCAGGGAAAGGCTGGGGGCCATACCTGCCATACCCTTCTACAACCCATACAATGCCTTCGGGTGTTTAGTGCTTCAGGCAAGGCTCAGTACGCGGTTTGAACAACATTTATTTAGACAGACGTCCTTTCTATCTACCCATGCCTGTCGTTAGTCTGTACCTCTTTGTCGCAGAGGTCTCCCAGGAAGAACTGCACTCTGTCATTGTCAAATCTCTTCTGAATATCAAACACGTTGACCACGTAACCCTTCTCCAGGAGCTGCTCCACCATGTGCTGCCCTAAGAATCCTGACCCGCCGATCACTGTGCATTTCTTACCAGCCTGCAGAGACAGGGATAGAAGCACTTTGGCAAGCAGACATACACCAAACTGCACAAGTCAACCAATTTGAACTCCCTGAGATCTTAATGTCCTGGAATTTTGCACAACTAGTCAGTAGCTAGCTTAATTAGAGTCTAAATTCAGATATCAAAACACTTCAATATGTCTGTGCTATCACAGTAACTTAAAAGTTCAGACATGCTGATGGCCCACAGGGCTCACGTGCTGGTTTGTATTTGGCAGGACTCTGCCCCATAACCAGGTGGCTCACGTAGTAGGGAAGAAAGAGAGGACTGGCTCCAACAAACTCTGCCCTGATGGTAAAGCAAACAGAATTTGCCTCAGCCACAGGGCACAGATAATTCAGAATACTAAAACTGGCACCATCAGCAAGGACCAACCTATTTTCAGCGCACGTGAAACTTGAGCTTCTCCAAACCAAGCAAGCAATCAGGTAAATGCAAGACTTATCCTTTTTAGTTAGTCATTACTTCTTCCTTTCTTATTTCAAGCTTTTTAAAATCAATGGCTAGAGTCACTAATTAACAGATTCTGGTCTAATCACTCGTTTAACCGGACTGAGATTGAAGACCTTACCACCAACACAGAACATACGAGTCTGAGGAAGCTTTTGTACAAAGAACGCTCTGTCCTGGTTGGAAATAGATTTGCTCCTTATTGTTGCTAGACAAAACCCCACCTCTGAAGTTATACTATTGAGCTGAAGGGAATTTTAACCCCATGAAACCACACAAAGATGACAATTGTTCAGAAGTTTCTAAGTACTACATCCTTAAAGGTTCTACAGCACAAATGAGACAGTCCAGGTTTTTATGTTTTTTCTTTTTCTGTGTGGTGTTTTTTTTTTCCTCCTCTGTTTTCCACTCACCCAAGTATAAGGACAGTATTCTAACTGGTGATAAGAAGCAGTTTTAAATTATTTTAAAACTTAAATTATTTAAATTATTATTTAAATAATTTTTAGTGCACATTTATAATATGCAATACAATCTAGAACACACATCTCTTGGGAAAGTACTAAATGAACCAATTCAACGACCACAATGAGTATAACTGCAGCTAACAGTGCTGCACCTGGATTAATCAGCTGGTTTTAAGAATGCAGGTAGAAAGACAGGGTACTCATGATCATATTGATTTTAGGATATGAATTACAACCTATCTAGTGTTGTGCTGTGAAGGTACCTTGGTTTATTTTTGGTTTCTTTGTGTCTTTGTTTAGCCCACACCCAGGGCTAAACAATAACCAGTTGTTCTATCACCCAACACCCCTCCCCAGCCAAGAAAGGGAATGTGGAAAAGGAGGGAGACTCGTGGGTTAAAATTTAAACAGATTTAATAAAATAAGAAAACCAATATCAATGCTAATACAAAACACATCAAATTATACTTAGCCTACAGAGTGGTAGCAAGTTGCTCCAGGGATAGCAATCATTGAGAAGGAGGAAAAAATGAGGGGAGAGCAGAGCAAAAAGAGCCCCACCCCTCCCCAACAAGCTTTCCCATTTATAGTAAACCTGACCTTAATGTCCCAGCACACACCTGTGGGCCAGCCTGGGGCAGCTGCCCTGGGTTTAATTGCTGATGGCCTCAATCACCATCCCACAGCTGGCCACAAACTGAAACCAAACATCACAGAAACTTGATTCTATAAATTTTATCACCACAAAACCAAGACACTTTGTTTCCCAAACATCTGAATTTCACTGGTCTCCCATAAATTTCAAAGGAAATAATGAGGAAATAGTCCAGAAGGTAGAAATTTCTGTATAAACCAGAACCACAGGTAATGCGAGAGAACAACTTAATAAATTGTGCTCCTAAGAGTAATGTCCAACCATCTCTCTGAGCCAAGCAAAATGTTACTCTTCCCATATTCTAACCTCCTGCATTCAATGCAGTAATCACAGAACGAGGTTACAATGGTCTAGTAGATCTTTGGGACCGCAGCTGGGCCCCTCTCTGCACTACCACACAGAATAACGTTATAAGGCACATAGAAATTATCCTGGAGTAATTAAATCTCCAGACCAATTGATTTGGCAGCAACGACAAAGCCACTGGTGTTCTTGGGGGGTTGGAGCATTCCTGGATCTCTCGGGAACTATAACAGCAGCAAACTATTCCTTGGTAAATCACATTTCCCCCAGCAATATCTCTGGAGTAGGCATTAAGGCAGAAAGAGTCTCATGTCTTCTCTAGCAATGTTCAGAAGAAATATCTATGAAACTATGTTTCTGCAAGACAAACCTTCATAAAGCATCACTGAAGTCCTCAACTTACCGATCTGAGGCGTGGGGCCATTTCTCAGATGACTCACTACCAAGTTGATTCCTTTAAAAAAGGAGAATATTATTTTATTCACAATACTTAAGCATGCCATTACCATAAGCCAAACTTTTTTTTTTAACCAGGTTTCTAGTTATAGAAATCAAGGTTTGAAGCCATTATGCTGAAGCAGAAGGATGGAAAGTGAACTAATCCTCCCTGCCCTGCTGAACAAATAAGCAGTACAAGAGTAACAGTGACATCAAATAGCTTTCTCAAAGGCATAATTTTAACATAATAAAATATTGATAACAAAGGCACCGTCTTGTTTTAGCTAGTATTATCTTCACGTACATCCTTTAAGTCTGAATATTTATGCTCCAAATAACATGAACACAACTGCAGGTTTTGGCAACGTCCTCTGCAAAAATAGAGCTGCTCAGGGGTGTTGGGAACAACAAAATAAAACTGAAATTCAAGCATATCAGCAGCCCCATGCCTGCCTGTTCCACAGGAGCAGACACAGCACGGGAGAAAGGCCAGCACTCACTGGTGCCCATCGGTGAAGAGAGGGGAGCCAGTGGTGAGATTTTCCAAGTTTTCACATCACAGGCTGTTGATGACCCCAGTCTCATTAAAATATGCTCTTCCTCCCAGCAACAGCAACCAAAATTCCCAGCTCAGCTGGGATCCCACTGTGTGGGGCATAATTGAAAGCCAGAAAAAGACAACATGCCTATTTAGAACTGTTTCCAACATAAAGACAAGCTGCACACAAAGACTTCTGATGGCTTTATGGTCACTTTAGACCATCACTGTGAAAAACTACTGCTTTAGAGGCTGATTTGATTCTCCTTATTCCCAGTCAGTGCCTCCCACTACTCCTGCACTGAGATGGATCAAGGCTATGACTAGCTGAAAATTAATCACTTTCTGCCTGGGCTGTTTTTCAGCCAGAGCAGCTCTCTGACCCCTCTCACTTCATGAACACTAGTGCCAACACAACTAGGTGAGATCCAGGAACAGCTACAAAATATATATTTTGTGCTATTATATGTGCTATAAAATTATCACAGTACCATGCCTCACGCAAGCAAATATATCTGTTGGACTGGCTCACTCTGCAAGCTACACAGCTTAGCACTCTTTGGTTTTTATTTTTCTGAAAAAACCCTTGAAATGGCAAGGAAAAAGCCAAAAAAAAAGCAGGATGGGTGCCTGTCAGCCAGGAACACCAAGCTGGTTTGGAAGTGTGGGCACAGAGTGATCCTCTCTCCAATTAACCCCTCTTCTACCGCGACACCTCCCTTAACACAGGCCTCACCCCTCTCCAAAATGCGATTTATGAACTGCTCTGTCTCCAGCTTCCCTCCAGCTTTCAGCCCCCCATCCCAGAGCCCCCCATCCTCCTCCCACCCCTTCAGCCACTCCGCACACCCCCCCAGTTTCTCCCACCACCAGCTTTCCCCACACCCCTCCACAGCCTGCCCTTCCTCACGCCCCTGCAGCCCCCGCTACCCCCAGCACCTCAGACCCCAGCTGCCCCCTCCACACCCCCCACGTCCCCTCACACCGCCCCCCACCCTGCCCCTCCACACCCCCCACCGCCTTCCCCACACCCCAGCCCTCCTCACAGCCCTCAGGCGCCCCCAGCTCCTCTCCCCACACACCCCACAACCTACCCCATGTTCCCCCACACCCCCCCTCACCTCCTAAGCTCCCCAGCCCTCCTCACAGCCCTGCAGGCTCCGCAGGCCCCCTCGCCCCCCTCACCCCGACCCCTCCCCACTCACCGCACCCGCGCCGCCCTCAGCCCCCCGCAGCCCGCCCTCACCCCCGGCCCGGCTCCGCCCCCGCCGCCAGCCCCTCCCTCCCGCCCACCAATCGGCGCCGTCGCTTCCAGCAAGCCCCGCCCACTCCGCCGGCGCCCGCCGCTTCTCCTCCCGCGCGCCCTGGGCTGAGCATCGCGCCAGCCGGATATCGCTCGCTGATTGGCCCGCGGCCTCCCTCCTTTGGCCAATCGCGTTGATGGAAGGCGGAGAGGTTCTTCTTCCCGGTCAGTCGCCTCTTGGATCCGCCCCAGCCACGTGTTGGCCAATAGCTATCCCCCCAGCGCCTCCCGCGCCCGGCTCGCCACCCAATAGGAGTGAGGGTTGCCATAGCAGCGGCGTAGGGGCATTAGCCAATGAGAGAGGGCGGCATTGAGGCTCGGCCTGACAGGACTGAAGCCGCCCCAGGGCACCGGCCGCCGGGATGGTGAGTGAGGCCTCGGCCCGGCCCGGTGCGGCGGGGCGCGGCGCCTCCCTCACCGGCCGCGGCCCCGGGCCCTGCGCTGCTCCGCTCCGCCTTCCCGGTCGCGGGGCTGCGGAGGAGGCCCCTGTCAGCCCGGAGCGGCCCCGGGGCGCGGTGTGGGCTGGGGGCTGAGGCGGCCGCTGTCCCCGGGGCGGCGCGTCGCGGCGGCGGCGGCGGCCTGACCCTCCTTTGCTCTTGTGTTGCTGTGCCAAGGCCTCCAGCTTTAAGAAGCCCTCGTCAGCAGCCGCGCCCCAGAGGAAGAAAGCGAGTCCCAAGCCGGAGCTCTCTGAGGAGCAGAAGCAGGAGATCCGGGAGGCTTTCGACCTGTTTGACACCGAAGGCACCGGGAACATAGATGTTAAGGAGCTAAAAGTAAGAATTTTCCTTGCGCTAAAAGCACGGTTCTGCTGAGATTATAAAGTAGTAGGGACATAAACGCTTAAATGACCTTAAACAGGAAAGGAGAGATTTTTTTTTTCCCCCCAGCATAAAACGTTGTTGTCAACAGGTACATTTTTCTCTTTAATTATAGCTCTTTACTGCTGTGTCAGATGTCTTTAGGGCCAGGCTGGCCAAATTCCATTGATAGTTCTGTATTTTCTGTACTGTCTCCTTCTCTGTTAGTAAAACATCAAAAAGGGTTTGTGCATATTAACAAGGTGGGGTTTCCCCCCCTTACATGTCGTTGAGGATTGCATGCTTTCTAAATTAGGTTATCCAAGCTATGGAATACACCAGTGTTATTAATTTTCATGCTTTTATTTATTGCAAAACATTTTTGGTGCCTCCCCACCCCTAATTTGGGAAAAATAGTAATCAGTACATTAGGACTTATTTTATTTTCAGAATTTGCCCTTCCTATTTGCTAGCTGGGTGTCCATGTTGCTTAAGACCACAGGGAGGAGAACTGATTTCAAATTTCCACTTGTACCTCTATCAAAGGAGGAAAAAGTGAAGTATGCAGGTGTGCATGGTGTGTCTGCAAGTGAAGGCATCCTCGGATATGCTGCTTACAGGAGCGATGTCAAAGGCACACAAAGTGTTTGAATTGTGTTTTCCCAACGTTCGTTGAAAAAGATTTTTGTCACTAGAATGAAAAATGAACTCGTTTAAGTTCCCTGTCATCTGCCAGCTTAAGACCTTCCGTATTTGTGCCATCAGATCAGGCGGTTAGAGTTTGGTAGAGCTGCAGGTATGATGGAAACGTCTTTCATGGAGTCACTTGTCTTGAAGTTATTTTCTTGAGACATTTCTGGGTCTTCCATTTAGCCATCTTGCTTCCAACAGGGCCTGAAATAAGCTTTATTATTATTATTATTATTATTCAGTGTCTTGGTTCTCATTGCAAAGGGAATACTAGTGGCAATTCCCTTGGCAGGAATGGAATAACATTCAATTTTCCAGTAGCCTTGGAAATTGCTATTTACAGCACTGAGACAATTGGGGATTTTTCCTTCAAAATATGGACTGGGACTCTTCTATGCTCTGAGTGCCCCTCACAAGAATTTAAAGAAGTATAGACCAAAAGAGGTATATAAATAGCCAGATTGTCGAAGGGGAAACTTTTCTCCCAAGACTCTGTTGTTTATTTAGCTTTACCCTCCAAATTCTTGCCAGTTCTGAGCTGGGGGTGGTGGATGCAACAGTAAGAATGTGTTTAGGAAACTTCTAAATTAACTGAAGGACAACTCCAGGGTATGAACAGTTGCATATCTGTTCTCTGCATCTTGGTGTGCCCTTCTGCATGGAGAAGCATTGCTCTAAGTCTGCCCCTTGAGACACAGAAAGTATGTTTTAACATGATACAGCGTGAAGTTCAAGTTTTCTCCTCCCCCCCGTAGTTTTTTTTATAGTATAGTATGATTTATACATTTTTTTTGTCCTTACAGGTGGCCATGAGAGCACTAGGGTTTGAACCTAAAAAAGAAGAGATCAAGAAAATGATATCAGATATCGATAAGGAAGGAACAGGAAAAATCAGCTTCAATGACTTCTTGGCAGTGATGACGCAGAAAATGGTATGTAAATTTTAAAGGTCAAAGTGAAAGCAAGCAGTTTTGGAAATGGCTGAGTGCCTTCCATCTCCTTTTGGTTTTAGTGGGAGATGAAAGACTATTTTAATCTTAACAACAAAATAAGTAAAAGTTAGAATTGCAAGACAGGGACTACCCTATCTCATTTTTCAAGGTAAGGCTGGAATAATTATGTCATTAACCAGTTTCTTTAAAAATCAGTTTTGTGTGTGAGAAAAGGGAAAAAGTGAAATCAAGATTTTTATCACAGATTAAAACCAGCTCTGGCCTGGAGAAAGCTGTCGGGAGTGTTGACATGTGACATGGGTGACTGTGTAGCAGTGCACTGTATTTTCTTTTCTTGAGTTTTAAGACACTTACACATGAAATCCATGGTTTTAAAAATCTCAAAACATGTTGAGTAAAACCAGCTATTTAACAGTGGAAGAGCCTGATGCTGAAATCCCAAAGACGTCTGGCCAGCTATGAAAGAAAATTCCCCGCAAGCCTGAGGTTGAGGAAGCATCGCTGTGTCTCTGTCTGCCTTCAGCTTTTGTACATCTGCTGGCTGGGCTGCTTCGAATTTGCTCTTAAGAGAGTTTCTCAGTCTTTCTAATGCTTGTCTTTTATAATTTTGAGTGTTACCTACAACATAACCACTACATTTTTTTTCCTTAAACTTATGCTTACTTCTTTAAGGCTGAAAAAGATTCCAAAGAGGAGATTCTCAAAGCTTTCAAACTCTTTGATGATGATGAAACTGGCAAAATCTCTTTCAAAAACCTCAAACGTGTTGCCAAAGAACTGGGGGAAAATATCACAGATGAAGAGCTGCAGGTTTGTACCTGGTATATGAAACTGTATCATACACAAACACTCACTGTGGGATCCCACTCATGTCCTGTGGGATCTTTACACTTGAACTGTGAGGGAAATCTGCCCCCTCTCTCCTGGCAGAAATGGAAGAGCTTCTGCCAATTTGTGATTGGGAAATGGATTCTGAGGTCAAAGACAGGTTAAGCATACGTGGCTGTCGAAATTGTGTCAGTAGAATTGCAGTTTTTTGGCGTTACAGTGATGTAAAAGGAACAACTCTGCTCCAAGCACTGTGTTTCTTCCAGGACAGTTCCTATAATGCAACATTTTCTACACAGATTTTTGTATAAATATATACATTAAAAAAAATATTGGTGCCTCATTTAGTAAATATTTGTAGCATAGTAGGTCTGACGTTGAGCTAACACTGCCCCCTCCACTACAATTTACTAAAAGGTGGTTCTAATTCTGAATTAATCTAATAATTCTAGTCCTAGTCTAATCTGCATCTAATTTCTGAATGAAAATATCTTTCAGGAAATGATCGATGAAGCAGATAGAGATGGGGATGGGGAAGTGAACGAGCAAGAATTCTTGCGGATCATGAAGAAGACCAACCTTTACTGAAACAGAATGTTATTTATTTTTGCACATGTGTGTATACGTTTGGTAGGTGCCTCACTTTTTTACAGTCTTTTCGAGACAGCAGAAAATATAGGTCAATATTTTTTTTTTTAAGTGCATGATCTTAAACTTGTGTTTGTGAACAGCTACCAACTGCCAACCTGTTTATATGTAGCAACCTGGTTGCTTGTTTGTGCTCCTGAGAGGTTTACACTCGTCGTTTTCAATACACAAATGACATTTTTCAGTGACGGTATCCAGATCTCTGACTAAAAAACGTGTCAAATGATTATGTCTTGGTAAAGAGAGGACTCAAACCCAGGTGGTGTAAATCTATTTCCCAGCAGTTGAAGTTTTTGGTTTAATGTCTTGGTTTGGGCCCAGCTGTGGTGAACTCTTTATACAACGTATTTGCAGGGATCAGCTGTTTATATTCTGTCTCGCAGTGATTATCCCCTCCCCCTTTTTTAGTATGTTCTTTAAACTGAAAAAAAAAGGTAAGTGAGTAAGTAGACTGCTGCAACTTAACTTAATGCCGTTCAGTTCACACGTTTGAAGATGAAATGGGTAGATTTCGTCCCACTCTGGCCACCAGTGTAGTACTAAAGGATCTTGCTGTGTTCATGAGAGTACAAAAATAGGCTGGTGTTTTGAAAAGGATGTGAAAAGCCTGAAGAGTTTGCTGAGAAGAGCCTCAGAAAATAGTTGCTGGCTTAGAAAAAAGTCTTACACTGAGAGAATTAAACAGCTCAGTCTGTAATGACTTTATGATACTACCTGTATAATAAGAACCTATATAAGAACATACCAGCTACCATCTAAAAAGCTCCTGAACCTAATGGAGGCAAACCTGTCAGCATCCAGGGGCTGGAAGTAAGCTCTTCAGCTATAGGAGAGCAATAAAGCATGGCTTATCTGAAATGGCATTGGGTAACTATGAGAATGAGCTATCGAGTACTGCGGCAGTGTCTTCAGGTCAAGACTGAGTCCTCGCAGCAGGTTTGCTTCAGCCCAGGGTAAGTTGCTGTGCTCTTTACAGCTCCTGTGGGGCCATCAGATTACACAGACAAATGGTTCCCTCTGGCCTTAAAAACCCGTGCCTGGGCTGGTACCTGAACAGCCGTGCTGCTGTGATACTGGGTTATTTTTAGTGCCTTCTGCTGGCCAGATTTTGCTGTCGCCCAGCCAGTTCACAGCTTGCTGTTCAGGTTTCGGCTAGATGGGTATCATCTTGTCTGTCCCTCAGTGCAGAATTGTTGCTTCCAGGTTGTTTCCAGGAATTTTCCTGGAGACTGGAAGGGACTGGAAATTGCACTGCTTTCTCTGGACCTTACCCTGGGCTCTTTCTGCCTAGGAGCAGTATGGAAGGCTGCTTCCAAAATACTCCATGCTATCATAGCAGGTCTTCTGTTAATACAAGGGAAGAATTTAACCTCTTCCCATGAGACCTGGATGCTAACATTGGTTTGATTCTGCTTTCGCCCGTGTCATATTCATGCCCAATTCTGGGTTCTGACAAATCCTACCAAAGCAAGTGGGGTTTGTTACTGGTGACTTCCTCCTGTATCGTTTTCCCCACTCATTGGCCAACCAGTAGCACTAAAAGCATGTCCTAATCCAGAGTAAAAAGCAAAAAATGAAAGCAGAATTCAGCCCATGTAAAAAGCATCAGGTTTTATTCATTAGCAGAACTGTGTTCCTTCATTTTGCCACTAATTCATCTTGTTCTATGAGGTGGAGGTACACGGGGAGCTTTGAAGTACTGGCAAAGATGGATGTGTAAGGAACCCCAGAAAGGGAGCAGTTCCTGTTGACACGATAAGCGTGTGTCTGGTCAACCCAGTCACGGCCGACATGACCCAGGCAGCTCCTCAGCCACTCAGAACCAAATACAGCGGCTGTATTTGAGCCCTGTGGAAACCTGGCTTCTGCATGTCTGCTCCATGCGTGCCCACACTCCAGTTACTGCCAGTTTGCTGTGAGTAAGTGCTGTCTCCTTGGCAGAATACGACAACACTTCCATTGCTCCCGAGTTCTCCCTCCTCAGCAGCCACCAGTGGTGTGGTGGGGGGGAAGAACTCCCTCTGAGTGGCAGTTTGCCTGTTGACGTGTCGGTGTAGAAGGGGAAGAATGTTATCCAAGGCTCAGTGCCTGCACTCCAGAGGAGATGGATCCTGTGGCTTTGTGGCATTCAGGCAAGTCTGACCACTTCTCTGACCATTTTTCCGATGCCATCGTAGATCTCGTGAATGGGGGCATTGCACATGAAGGCGCTGGTGGTCACCAGCTTGTTCTTCACATCCACGTGAATTTCGGTGACGTGTTTGTTCACATGCTTGCAACCAAGCTCCTTCATGGTCTCAGCAGTCTTTGCATAAGGCCATCTACAAGAAGAAGAGAGAATAAACCCTTTGTGGGAAGCCGTCATTACACAGGGTGATTTGACGAAGGCCTAGAGTGAGAAGTCTGTTGATTACAGAGATGGATGGTCCCCACAGAAAACGTGCTCAATAAGATTCAAATCTTTTCCTATCAGAGGAGTTTCTCTGGGACTTTAGAGCCAGAAAAACCTCCTGATTACAGTGAGTTAAAAATCTGAAGTAAAGCCAAAATAACACCTTGATGTTCCACTATAGATGTTCCACTACTTCACTCTGCCCACTCCAGACCTTGTGTTTAGGTTTGGTTGCTTTTTTCATCAGCTTCCTACAAGTGACATTACTTCCTAGCCCTTCCTAGCAAGAGCCATCCTAGTTCCTTCCCTGCCATTGGGAGAATTCAGTCACAGCTTTCCCGTGTGAGTAAGCACAGTTTAAGTAACTCCCTCCCTCTCTTAACACTACCAAGTCTTGTGCAACCATCCTGTTCCTACCTAGGATCTGCTTAACTTCATGAGTCAGTGGTCTGGTGTCTTTCCTACCCTGAGACCAAGAGGTGCATGAGGCAGGGTGCTATGTACATTGGGGAGGCAAATATAAGATTGTATTTAAAATAAAGTGTCTTATTTTAAGTCATTAGAGTTGTGGAAGGAAGTATACAAACATACAAACGTCTGCTGGTACAGCATGCCCTCTGATCTGCTGACATAATAAAACAATTCTTCCAGGTACTTGAAGAGTTTCAACTGTTAAGTCTTCAAAAGGGCCCTAGGTACTAAATGCTTCGCTCTAGAGGCAGCAGCTACAGCAGGGTCTGTCTCTGAAGTGTTTTGAAGTGTCTTTGAAGATTCCTCCTTTCCAGAAATCTGAACGTCGTCCTAACTCAAAATCTAACCTAGTCCTTTGCGATTCTTGCAGTCTCTTGTGCCCCCGTATGGTCAGTACCACCTTTACAGAGAACTGCAAAAAGTAAAATCCGATTTCTAATTTTACCACGAGACACACATAGAGGAATATGTAAGTGACAAGGGGTACATCAAAAAATCCGATTATTTAATTTATCAGCCAGTGTTAATTTAATAAATGCATGATGTGGTTCGTTCATTCTCAGAAATAACGTTCGACTCAACACAAGACTTCAGGTATGCGGGCAGGGTAGTTGGGACAGGGTGCTGCGTACACTGGGGAGGCAGTGCTGGTGCTGGGATGTTCGTGGTGTGATTTCACAGCAGCACTCCAGGGTTACTTACTTCTCACACTCTGTGTCATGACCCACAGTCAGCTCGCAGCCCGGGAAGAGTTTGGCTGCCAGCACAGGGGAAATGCAGCACAGGCCAATGGGCTTTTTGGCAGCGTGGAAAGCCTTCAGGACGTCCTCCACCTCTTTGGAGATGATGCAGTTCTTGCCTTGGGTAGCCCAAGTGCTCAAGTTTTTAGCCACTCCAAAGCCACCTGAGAAAAAAGAGAAACACATTAGACCGGGAGATTAGTACTCCAGGGGAGGATTTTTTCTGGTGTTACTTAGTAGGATGCTAAAATGGATCTGGTGGATGGCAGTGTTTGTCCAGTGTTGAACTAAAAACAGACAAGCTGAACCTTTGTGAGCTGACTGCCAGGAGGTGAGACATCAAAGCACCTTCCTTGCTTCCATGCAGAACTGAAGCGGAGAGGTGTCAGTGCTCTGTTGGGTCCTGTGTTTCACCTGTGAGCTCTTTTCTGAATTACGGTGGAACACGCTGAGAAGTTTTCACTTGTCTCTTAATCCTTGCTCCAGGCCTAATCCATCCCCACTGAAATCACGTGGTCATACTTTCACTAAAGATGAACTGCCAGACTGACCAAGCTTCCCACTTTTGAGTCTCCCCCTCTCTGTCCCAGCCTCTTCTTCTCCTGATGAGGAGACAGGCGTGTTGCTGAGGGAGGGGATAGTTTCACACCCAGTAAAAACCAGCTCAGTAGATGGTACAGAGGATAATTCAGTTATCTGCCCTCTCCTCTTGGGATAAGCTTCTGCATTGCCATGTTCTCTTTTAATGTAAGTCCAAGCTAGCATGCCAGTGCCAGCACAGATGGAAGGTGTCTGTCCTTCCAGTCCCTGCTCCCAGCTTCCCCAGTGGCTCTGCCCAGTTCCTCTCCAGCCCATGACACCCATGTCATTCAAGGCTTATGGCATATTTAAGCTGTTCCCAAGAGTTTGGGCATGCAGACCCATATGCCACCCTACCTGGTATGATTAGGGCGTCCAGCCCCTTGACGTCCAGCTTAGCTAGGTCCTTGATGTTGCCCCTGGCTATTCTGGCACTCTCAACTAGCACGTTGCGCTTCTCCTGAGTTGGCTGTCCTTTCACGTGGTCCACCACATGCATCTGGTCAACATCGGGAGCATAAACCTCTGCCTGGGGAGGGAGGGGAGAGGTCTGTTATCCTTCACTCATGTATCCTAAGCGTGTTAAAGATCATAGGTAGTGAATGAAGAGAGGGAGCAGTGACTCCTTTCCTTCCTAGGAAAACGAGGTGTCCCAAGAGCCTTTGGTGAGGCCATTTCTTAGAGGTTTCCATCTGCATCCCAAGCAATCCCCTCCACTGGGGCAGCCCCAGCCCTGCCCCAGCTGCCCCCGCCAAGCCAGTCATCCCCTCAGGGTGCTGACTACCCAGCAAGCTGCTGTCAAACCACATGCCTCCCTCAAAGACAAGACTTTGAGTTTCTTCTGCCCAGCCACTGTTTTCCCAAAGCCAGAGTATTTCTTTTTCTGGAAAATGCCTCCCCCTTCCTTCAGAGCTGTTTCAAGCTCACATGCAGAAATTAAGAGTGAGGGATGGCAAACAGATGGGCAATAGATTTTGGGACTGTACAAGCTTTGCAGTTCTGGGCCCCACAATTTAAGAAGGATGTGAAGGTACTCGAAGGCGTCCAGAGGAGGGCAACAAAGCTGGTGAAAGGGCTGGAAGGCATGTCACAGAATCACAGAATCAATGAGGTTGGAAGAGACCTCTGGGATCATCGAGTCCAACCATTGCCCTGACACCACCATGGCAACTAGACCATGTCCTCCGAGGAGTGGCTGGGCACTTTGGGTCTGTCTAGTGTGGAGAAAAGGAGGCTGAGGGGCAACCTCGTTGCCCTCTACAGCTTCCTGAGGAGGGGATGTGGAGAGGGAGGTGCTGAGCTCTTCTCCCTGGGATCCAGTGATAGGACGCGTGGCAATGGTTCAAAGCTGCACCACGGGAGGTTTAGACTGGACATCAGGAAGCATTTCTTTACTGAGACGGTGGTCAAACAATGGAACAGGCTTCCTAGAGAGGCCCCAAGCCTGTCAGTGTTTAAGAGGCACTTGGACAATGCCCTTAATAACATGCTTTAACTTGGTCAGCCCTGAATTGGTCAGGCAGTTGGAGTAGGTGATCGTTGCAGGTCCCTTCCAACTGAAATAGTCTAGTCTAGTCTAGTCTGCGCTGTGCTATTCTTTGTTTCTTTAAGCAAGAATGGTGAAAAAATAAGAGGGGTGAAGTAACACCTGGGTGTCCTCCACTAGAGGCCCCTGCCGATCAAGGGATGAGCACAGGACGGTGCTCCCAGCCTGCTGATGGGGTATGGCAGGAGGGAAGCGACTGCAGCAGCTCCAGGAGAGAAGAGGCAAAATTACAGACAGTGGAGAAAAGTCTCAGCTTTAGCCCAAGGGAGACTGCCCACTTTGAAGGCTTTGGCATTGGGTGGGCTGGCTCTGCAGCACATGTCCATCACCGCTGTGCCTTTGTATTTAATAGAGCAATTCCAAATCCCAGGAGAACGGCTCCGACCCAGGTTTGTGGGTGGCTCAGAGCTGGGGGTAAGGGTACATAGGGCTTCTCTCCCTCCTCTTCCACTCTCACAGCGTGGCTATTGTGACTAGTGGCATATTAGAGCGGCTGCTTGAGGGTCGCCTTTTTTACCCCTATTCAAGTTCAACTCACAAGAACTTTGTCTGTTTTCAGTTCTAATCTTTGGGGGTTTAAATAGATGAATTTCAAACAGCCAAAACCAATAGCAGTCTTTTAAACAGAAATAGCGGAGCAGAAGAGGGGAAGTGCAAGCCAAAAAGAACAGAGAATGCATTTGGGAGAGTTTGTTTCAGAGTTTGGATACGCTCAACACAGAGCACCAAGCCAGTTCCTTCGTCCAGCAAAGCTGGGAGAGCAAAGCAGAGAGCAGGGAGTTCTCCACGCTCGCTGCAGCAGCTCCACCACTGCGCCGTTCGCTTTGACTCCAGTCACTTGTGCTTTGCGATTACCCTGGCAGCAACGGGAACTGGTGATTTGTCCAGCAAGCTGCAAAGCTCCTTAGAGACAAGTACCCGCTGCAAGAGAGGGAGATTGAAAAGCAGAGCGGGGCAAAAGGAGCCAGAGATGGGGCAGGAGCCTGCCAGGGTGCCTCTTACCTCTGCCCCCTCCCTGCTGAGATGCACCAGCACGGCAGAAGACTCATGGATCTCACTCCCGTCGTACACCCCGCAGCCAGCCAGCACGACAGCCACTCTCTTCCCCATGGTCACAACCAGAGCAGGAGGATTCCCTGGAGAGCCCCAAATTGCTGTGCCTTTCTGTTCGCTGCCTGGAGGCTTTTATAGCACGATCCCTCCTCCAGGAGCAGGTGGGGCCAGGAGGGTTGGGCTGAATTTCTTACTGGCAAAAAGGTTTTATTTCCAGTGCCACAGGCAGGGCATGTAAATATTATTTGTTTCCTCAACCGACTGCTCCCTTGCAAATCTTCCCAGTGCGTTGTCTCCAAAGCATCCCCAGCTGACGTGACCTGCTCAACAGAGCAGCTGTGTTTTTCCTTCTCAGCTGTTGATTTTCCGTTCTATTTCAGACTAAAGTACCAAAGTCTTTGCACATAAGATGGTACCAAAGGGAGCCTGCCCAGAGCAAGTATTCAAGCCAGTGCCTTCCTCTCTGTGCCCCATTTTTTTAAACCCTACGCTGCATAGGCAGCCTCAGTCTTTTAACACCAAGATTTCATTTTTTGACCTTAAATGTTCTTATCCTCCTATCCCATCTCTCAAGAGCAGACATTTTGCACTCAGCTGTAGTTGTACCCTGGCCTTTGGGTCCTAAGGTTAGAAATTAATAACTTGATTCTTCAGCAGCAGCAGCAGCACCATCTCTCCATTTGCCAGGCAAGTGGTACCAGGAATTGGCAGAGCCGTGACCTCTGTAGGGGCACATGGCAGCAAGATTCACAGCATGTGATGGGGAAGCTCCCTTGCTCATGCAGAGGCTTGTTCTTCCTTGTCCTTGATACACTCACACCTGAGATGATTATGTACCTCTCTGTTTCAGCTTTGCACTGTTGAAATAACTGTGGCCTGTTGAGGCTGTCTTGTCATTATTCAGAGAACAAAAAACTTCATGCAACATGGCTGAAGAATGTTTTTCAGGGATTATTTATAAGACATTTTCCTTGGGTGTCTATCAGATTTGGAAAAGACATGAAGTACATCCTGTGTATAATGAAATAGTGTTTTGGCAAGTTTTCGTTAGTCGTAGCAGGCATGAGGAAGATACTCATTGCTAACGTGTGTGACTTCATTTATTGCATGCATCTCTTAAAACTAGCGATACGAGGCACCACATACTCCTAGGTGCTACCTATACAAGCCGGAACAAAAAGCACGTGAGAAGGGACTTGCAGTACAGGTAATCTAACACAGGCTTTTCCTTTCCATTGCTTTTATTACCCAGAATAGGAATTAAACTGAGAGATCTATGTGTGGAAAACATCCAAAGCCTTTTCACTGCAGTTTGTTCTGGTCTCTAAGGTATTCTAACTGTGGTTTAGAAATGTATTCTTTCCTCTTGCATGAAAAAACAGCTGATTCATGCTGCAACTTGAACAGATAGTTTCTTCCTCCTTCAGCTGGTTAGAGAGCAGTCCCGTTAATGATGGAACAAAGATAGCCAGAGGCTGATGATTTAAACAAACTTTCTGCTTGCTGCAAACCACATCATTTAGCTCTGTCTGTTGCAAACTGACTGAGCTGGTTCCTCTTACTGATGTAATTGGTTAGGTGTAACTGGACAAATCAGGCTTGTTCCAGTGCTTGCTTTCTCGTGTAATAAGATCTATCTCAGTAGACATATTGAACCTAAAGATCTATCTGCAATAACCGTATTCTTGATAAATAAAACTTTTCAGCTGAGTTATTCCATTCTTTGTGGGAATGTCTGCACACATTTATTACAGTAGAGACATTGGGCTTTGATATTAACACCTTGCTTTAATCTGCATTAATATTCTAGTGATGATGTTGCCTCAAACCTCTTCTACAAGGGTGAACACAGTTAAAGATAGCTGTCCTCCAAAGCACTGAAGAAACCAGGAAAGTTTGGAAGCCATTATAGGGATCCAGCTGCACAATGGAAGCATCATGCTCCAACTGGTTTAGAGAGCAGGAGGAGAAGAGTCCTGGGGACCCTGACAGTCTGGGGTGGTTCTGATTGCTGCTATGGATCTAATGCCTCTTGGATGATCCTGGAGGCCTGTCTTTGAGCTCCAGTCTGTGCAGCTCTAAGTGCCATTTCCAACAGCTTTTCTGTCCTCCAGCCCTGGCTGGGGAGCATGACTTATGGGGGAACACAGAGCAGGATCTGCCAAGAGGAACATCACAGCCTGCTGCTGTAGGGCCTCTGCAGAGTCATCCTTGACCAGCCCAGTAATATTAGTGTGAAGCTCTTTACACTGTTCTGCATCTTTTATCTTGTCAGGAGGCTGAGATTAGAATTTGCTTTAACTGGGGCTGATGGGAACAGGAGCTGAGTCCTTCACAGGAATAGGCCCTACACTGGTCCCTTGCACACAAACAAAACAGTGGAGGAATGTACATAAGTGCAGGCAAGTGTTGCCCCCGTTTTCCGTCAAAGCTCTGTTAGCTCTCACAGAACAGTTCTCTGCCTAATTCCCACTTGATGTGTGACCCAACATGACCCCGAGGCCAGTGGCCAGTGCTTTCTGCAGCCTCTCCTCCATTGGTAAAGACCTTCGTGCCCTGATCACATATTCTCCATGGGAAGCAGTAGGAAGCTGTGAACAGGTCCTTCATGTTGCCTTTGGGATACAGCAGCGATCATGGCAGTGACTGGTAGTCGCTCACTGCCTGCACAGTTCTCCTGGAAAGCCAGCGAGGCTCCTCTAGATTTATCCTCACACCGATGATCTCCAGACTGCACGCTTGCATTGACACCTTGCTCATGAAGACCACTGAGGAGGAGTTCCCTGTGAGTGTGCACAGAGAGGCTGGTTAGGGAGATGTGGAGTGACACACGGACAGAAGACACCTTTAAAGGAGTGGCACTGAATCTGCCCTGGGTTTGCCCAGTGCAGGACAGTGGTGCCAGGCATTCATAGCTGTGACAGGGACAAACAGCAGGACCATGGCCAGTGTTAGGAGAAATAACTGGTCCCCAAGGAGCTCCTGGGCTTGTGAAGTACTTGTTTGCTCCAACAAGATGGATTCTTTAAAAAACCTTAATTTTAACCAGTGTAATTTCCTCACTGGCAGTAGCAAAAAGGCAGTAAGAGTAATAAACCTTCAGCATTATTTTTCAAGTGTCTTTTTTAACAAGGGTTAATCAACAGTAAAATTAACAGGCCCCTGGAGGGAGCTACCAGCAGTCCCTGCTGACTCACAGACTGAAATTTATTGCAGCAAGGAACTCGTTTGCATTTCCTCCGGCATGCAGCAAGGAACACTAACAGAAGATGTTTGTAGGGAAAAGGGGTGGAGAGCAGGGAGGAACGCAGGCCAGTGGAGTTGGTTTGGTTATAAAGACCTAGGGAGGAAAGAGAGGCAGCACTTCAGCCCGCAGCTGGGTCTTCAGCGGACTCTGCGATGGCAGACAGAAAAGCTGAGTCACTGCATTCCTCCATAGGGCTCTTGGGCGTTTCCGCAGGTAGGGATCGAGTCTTGGCATGGGAGGATGGGGTTGGGACTAGCTTTCGTGGACAACCCCCTTTTCAAAGGGGGCTAAAGAGTCTGTTTATTCTAAATCTTCTCTGCCTGGGTAAAGCTTTTAGATCTAGCGATCCCTGTGCCTGTTTCAGCAGCCAACAAAATATTTGTCTTGGCTTTCAAGTGCTGGCCTGGACTTTTGTGCTTGATCCATCCTGGGTGGGAAGCAAATCAAAACTTTTTGGTCATCGTTTTCATAAATGATCTTTATTTGGATGCACTTTCCTCTCTTTTCCTTTTCTAACCATTTTCCCTGCAGCTCTGTTTTCTGTGTTCACTCCTTTTCATTTGCTCCTTCTTTGCATTTCATCTTTCTGAGTGCTGCCTCTTTTCATTTTTAGACTAGTTTTCTGTAGGCACAAGGCTCATGTGGTCATCCGTAGAGTGCGTGTGCATCTGTCTGCCTTTTGTGTAATTGGAATCAGAGAGCTGATTTTTACCTTTATCTGACAACAGGGGAGCACTTTCAAACATAAGATTAAGTTCAAGTTTCTTAAAACCAGGCACCCAGAAAGAGGTGAGAACTTGGACACAAACCAACTTACAATTCCCCCCCCCAGCTCCTTAGATTTCATTATTTTCAGAACTTGTACTGCTATTTTTTCTCTGTTCCCTGCTCATGCCACTCTGCTTCTCTCCTGTTTTTTTGGGCGAAGTTTACAAGCTCTTTCTTTTTTTCCACCTCCCTTGTCACACGCAGGATCCCTCTTACTGGCAGTGCATTTCTACAGTTTACCCAGAGCAGCCCCTCTGATCCCCAGCACAGCTCTAGGAGTCCTTCTGTTGATTTTATCATCTCTTTTGGCATATGCAGGTAAGACTCGGAGGATGGCCAGCTCCAAGGCCTCCCCCTTCTATAGCTTTGCATGTATTTGGGCTGCTTTGCCAACAGGTTTATACAAACCATGGCAGCCTTGCCAGGCCCCTGATTCATTCTCCTGGAGCAGTATGTCAGCACAGCAGTTTTTTCCTATATAGGCAACCAAAGAAATCAATGTTAGTTTTGAACAAATGCTTTACCAGGATTGTGTTGTGCTGTCATGTCTACACGGTGTCATGCAGACCTACCCAAACTCATGATAGCTCTGTCTAGCATCACGCAGGACCTGTGCAGCTCCATGCTAGCACAGTGATCATGCTTCCAGCACACCACGTGCCTACAGCACAGCTGCCTGTCCCAACAACCCTATCCATAACGTACTCTCTCAAAATCACAGTTCTGTCTCCATTGTCATTTGTTTCACAGGAATTCGGAGAAGCCTAAGAAATGCCTCCCTGTTCTTGTCTCTCTGCCTGACCATCTCAGTGTTCTGGTGCAGCTATGGAGTGGTCTTCATCCTGGGAGGGCAAGGAGTTTTGAATGACCCTGGTGATTTCCGCAATGCCTTGGTGCCTGGCCTGGTCACGTTTACTTTGGCACTACTCATTATTGCAGTGGTGGGCTTCCTTTGCAGAGAGGTCATCCTAGCTATGATTGCTTCTGCTGTCTCACTTGCCAGTGCTCATGAGGTTGCCATGCATTACAGCACGGCTTTCAGTTCCTCTGCTGTGGCTTGCAATTATATGATTGTCTGCTTGATTGGTGGTTATTTTGCTCTGGGAAGGATTCTCTATTTCCTAACCAAAGAGAAAATTGCCCTTCCTGGCACAGATCTGGCCAAGAAAAAGACCCGTGAACGGATCCGATCCACCGGTGGCAGCATGAATCATTTTGCAGTCACCGGTCTGATCCTGAACATGCTGTCTGCCAGCGTCTTTGGCTGTAGGCTCCTAGGCGTCACTGGCAAACTATTTATCGGTCAAGTGCCCTGGCTGTGGGCAGCTGGGGTCTACCAGATTGGCGTCTGCATTTTATCATACCGTGCAATGGATGTGCTAATGGCTACGTTCTTTGGTTTCACTTCCATCCTGAAATTTGCTGGAGGCTATTGCCTTCTGTACCCAGTCTGGCAACTGGAGGAGCCATCTTTCCCTACTCCATTCCTCGTGGTTTTCTCAATTCTTTTTGTTGTCTTGGCTCTTTTTCTCGCTCTTAAGAGCCCAGTGGATGGCCTGTATTTGCTGGTTTATGTGGCCTACTGCATTGCATTAGCTTGCCGTCCCAAGGGATTTTTTGAAGGTGGACCCCAAGGTGTGGATGTGGCCATCTTTGTGGCTTCAGCCGTGATGACTCTAATTCACCTGTACAATGTGAAAGCAAGTGCCAAGATCCCAACAGGGAAGCGTGCTGTGAAGGCCCTACTTGCTCGCAGCAGTTTTCTGAAGCTTCGTGAAGGGGCAGACCTTCACACTCCCTACTTAGGGTATTCCAAGTATGCGGACGCAGAAATACTTGGCTATGCATGCAGCGTCCTCGCTTCTTTTGCTATAACAACGACAGGGGACCCACAGGCTCCACTGGCTACTGTTGTAATTCCATGGGTAGTGGTAGCTGGTGGGATCCTTAAGCTTCTGGGTGGCTCAGTGGCCTTTGCCCGAGGTAAAACCTTGGAGAGCAGTGCCTTCATTCTCTATGCTGTCATGTGGATCATCTGGGGCTTGACAAGATATGGTTGCCTCTATAGTACTACCAGAAGCTTCCACGCAGCAGCAGGCATCATCGCGTTCATGCTCTTCAATGGCTTCATTGTCTTCTGCACACTCTTCTTAAACATCGCCTGGTTCTTCTACTCCCTCACTTTCTTGCTCATCGCTGTCAGCTTCTTGCTGGATGCCATCCATGCTCTTCCAGCTGGCTATGACATTGCTGCCACTCTCATCTTTGGTCTGGTCAGCTTTTACTGCTTCCTGTCTGCCCTTTTCAACAGGACCTTTGAGGGTTCCTGCTTACCAATGGGTAGGCCCCTTGTGCAGCTTAGTGGTGTGGGGGGAGGAATGACCAAGTGCCTTCACCTGCCTGCCAGGAAAGCTTCCTCAGTCAAGAGAATTGCAGGTAAGGGAAATACATCGGGTGTGATGTGGGGATGGAGGGTAAATTCTGGGAGGTTTTGTAGCAGAACATTATTAAAAGAACATTTTTCCAATCCAAATGTGGAAACCATGATAATCTGATGATATTTTGATCAAGTGGACCAAGTTACAAGAGTCGTTAGAAGCTAAATACACTGTGGGGGAAATGGGACCAGTTCCTTGATAGGAGCTGGGTTTAGCAGTGAATTTGCTGCTGTCTTTCCTGTGTCATATCCCTGTCTGCTCATCCAGTCTGAGATACCTGAATCCTGCAGGGTGAGGCCACCACTGAAAGCTTTGTACAGAGAAAGCAGCGCAAATGCGTGGTGCTTGCTCTCTCCACGGGCCTGAATGACTTCTGGCCCTGATGAACATGGCCCAGAACCCCCCTCAATGCCAGATCTCCTCTTGGATGAATGCTAGAAAATGCACTGTGAGAGGAAATGCTTTGATAGTTGGGAAAAGGAGATGAGAGCACCAAACTGACTGTTTTGTCTGTGACAGCTCTTCTATGAATTACAGCCCCTCACTTCTAGTCACTCAAGGGGTTCTGCCCTGTTCACATGCCAACAGATATCCTGAAGGACGGAGGGACTTGCGGCATCCCCACAGATACTGTGTATGTGCTTGTGGCAGCCTGTAATCGGCCTGATGCTGTGGAGAAAGCTCACCAGTAAGTATTTGTCTTGCTGCCCCAGTGAGGGCTTCCTTGGCTAGTCTGAAGAAGCCTGTAGGACTTACAGCTGCTACTGAGTACTTGCTACAGCAGCCATCAAGAGCAATGAGACACATAGCTCAGCCTTCATGGGAGCAGCAAGGGGATGAGCCTGGGGGAGATCTGAATGAGGAAAGGAGACAGTTGAGCTGGAATTGTCTTCTAGGATATTGAAGACTCCAGGCAGGTGATGGAGCCACGTAGCTTGGATATCACAAGGAAACATGAAGAAGTGACAAATGGGGCAGGGGATTATTGTACATATTTGTAGGTACATACTGGCACAAGCAAAACGCCTCTCGTGGCTAACAGATGCCTCTAGCTGTACTTTTGTAAGCAGCTGGGACACCTCATGTTGGTGGGGTTTCCTCAGAACTTGGGCAATTGGGACTTCTACCCATCACTACGCAAGAAGCTAAAACTTTGGTTTGGAGTAGACATTCCTGATTGGGAATAGTCATTAATGTCCCTTCCTGTCAGGTCATCTGTTGAACAGTCCTACTTTTACTACAGACTGGTGACCTAGGGCAGAGACTATGCACCTTGTCTTAACTCTACTCCTCGCCAACACAATTTCCTTTTCAGCTTGAAAATAAATCCCCATCCTACCTCCAGGCTCATTTTTCTTGCCTCCTTTCCAGCTCCAAGCGCCAGGCTCAGGATCGCCCCATGTCACTCTGGATTTCTAGCCTAAAGCAACTGGAACCTGCAAAGCATTTGTTCACTCCTCTCCTCTGGGACTTCATGGAGGCTGCCTGGCCATCTCCTATTAGCTTGGTGGTACCCAGAGGTGAGGAAATTCTGTTAGTTCCAAGCTCTCTGGAGAGCTTTGGCTTTGAAACTCCAACTTCAAGTCATGCATCCCTGCAACACCACATGCTCCATGGTGATATTTCTGGTAAGATCGTTGTGTTCGGACTGATGTACATCTGTAAGTGCCATGTGACTTTTCCATGTGCAGGTGAATGGGTGGACTTCCTGGGAATGAAGGACTCTGCTAAATACGTCGGTACCCCTCAGAGCATTGCCATCCGCATCCCCGACTGCTCTGTCACCACACACCTCATCGACTTGGTGAGTGGCCAGAGCACACTCGTCCCAGCAGCACTGGTGACCAGACCTTGCCATTCCACTGTCTAGGGAGCAGGCTTGGTGCCAGTCACTAGCACCCAGGTCCTCTGGCCTGCTGGTGGGGAGGAGGATAGTGAGAGGTTGCAGCACTCTGTCAGCCCTTTTGGCATGTCACCTCTCCTCTCTTTTTTCCTTTCTCAATGAAGTGAGGATCCTAGCATGTTCAGACAGGTTTGGGGAGTCAAAAGTGCTAAAAGAGTAACTCCCGCAAGAAAAATACCATTAAGAATGGGTGGAGTATGCAGGCAGCTAGTAGCTGATGTTATTGCAGGAGAGGGTGAAAGGAATAACCACCAGGTCAGAAAGCCAGAAGAGATGTAATTAAGAGACACTTTGTCTGATTTCGTACATAGAACACTTCTCTCAAGCACGAGGTCATCTGAAGCCAGAATAACTTCAGAAGGTCCAGAATGTGGCTAGAGGAACTGTGATACCCTGCATGTTCTGCTCGTTTCTAGGAGAGACATTGTAGGTCTTTGGCAATTGCTGTTGCTGGAACACAAAACGTTCTTTCCTCATCCACATCAGTAAACCCAATTCAGCAGGGTGTTAGTCACTCGTACACAGATTTGGTGGGACTCTAATTGCCTACAGAGCAGGTGTCCCTACCTGGGTGAGTCACAGAGACTCACGAGTGAACTTCAGAGTTCAAGTAATCTATTTTGTACAGCAAAACCTGGTCAGAGCTTTTATTCCTATTTTTCTGTCACCAGGTTGGCCCCATTGTGGTCACATCAGCTAACCCAACGGGAGAGGCAGACACAACACACCACAACCAAGTGTATGCCAAGCTGGGAGATAAGGTAATTGGGGCTCTGTGTCTTTTCATTCTAGCTGGTCCCAAAAGATGGGGGGATGGAAGAACGCAATCACTTTGTTTCCAGTAGGTAAATCAATAGTTGATATCAAGAATCTGGGCAAGCATCTCACGGACACTCCTCATGTTGGTGTCATAGTGAAAGAACAGTGTAAAATACAGAACTTGGTGGGAAACCAAAATTATTCTGATTTATACAGTATAGTTATAGTTTGGCAACGTGAGTTAGTTCATCTTCCAACACAGAATGATATGAGCAACAAAAAAATGCTTCTTTACGTACAAGCTATAAAGCCACTGATGCCTGAATGTGACAGGGCTCCAGCTGGCATTGAGCTGTCAGAACACAGGGGATTCCCATCTCAAGCTGAAGCTGGTGCCAAAGCTCTAAAATATTTCTGGCTTTTAGAACTTTCATAAGTTCTATAATTACAGTAGTCATGGCCATTCAAATGCCTGTCTTTGATAATAATTACCTGCTGTTGAAAGGAGGAGACTGGCCTGTCTTTTCCCAAGCGCCTGAGGGAAACTTGGCATGAACATCTCTGTTGCTTTTCAGGTGGATGCAGTTCTTTGTGATGGGCCTTCTCCGGAGAACATTGCCTCTACTGTTGTGGACTGCACCAAAATCGACAGTGGAAACATAGGATTCTTCAGAGTCGGTCTCATCCCCAAGTCTCAGGTAAAATTAATCTTGATTTTATTTCTGCTCCCTTTCTCCATCTCCATTAAGTGGGTTTCAGACTAGGGGTTTCCTAGTTCCATAAGGAGATGAAGAAATCTGTGGTAGCATGAGGAGTTATCATAGGGTGGTGTGAAAGAGCAGAAAAAGAGAGCTCCATGTTAGAATCGTGGAATTGTTTGGGTTGGAAAGGACCTTTAAGATCATCAAGCCCAACTGTTAACCCAGCACTGCCAAGCCCACCACTAAACAATATCCCTCAGCATCACATCTACATGTCTTTTAAATCCCCCCAGGGATGGGGACTCCACCACTGCCCTGGGCAGCCTGTTCCAGTGCTTGACAACCCTTTCAGTGAAGAAATTTCTCCTGATAGCCAATCTAAACCTCCCCTGGCACAACTTGAGGCTGTTTCCTCTCGTCCCGTCACTTGTTACTTGGGAAAAGAGACTCAAGTTCTCTCATGTTGCCTGTGTCCTGATCCTGCCTCTGGATCACCATTGCACCTCTCTGTGCTAAGCATGTTGCTGGGGAGTGTGCGAGGTGAGACTGATTCATTCATGGAAACACCTCTGAGATCCAAGGTCATGGACCTCCACGGGGCAGACTCTCCATTTACACCTGTCCCAGAGACTTCTGAGCAGACAGAAATGCTTAGTGTAACGCCAAGGCTGAGCCCAGACACGTAGTTTGAAACAGAACAGGGCATGATTCAACAGCCGGAGAAGCAATTAGTGCTTTCCCCTAATTACTAACCTACTCACAGCTATGTTTACTAATTCCAGGTGCTGCAGATACTGGAGCAGGTGCAGAAGAAACACACGTTGGTTCCTACCAGTGGCACTTGCACCACAAAAGGCCAGGAAGAACACGTGAATCATAGCCACGCTGTGCACAACGGGGTGGGCATGGCTGCCTCGGAAGACACCGCGCCGGAGCAGCCCACCGACAACGGCTGCGAGAATCACACTCGCCTCTGACTCCCGGGCAGGTCCAGCAGTTACGTGCTCACTAGGAAGGTGTCTGCTGGAAAATGACTTATAGGTCAAAGTGGGGAATGGGAGAGGTTTCCCAGCTGCAGGGGTGACTTACAAACCACTGTCACTCAGAAGTAAAATTTTCACTTACAGACTGCCAGCTTTCACTGAAGATTGGACATGACCAAGGGAAGTGTATCGGTGGCAGGCTGGCCCCAGAATAACAGAGCTTTTTTCCTTTCACTTGGAGTTAATACCTTTGGTTTGGGGCACAGAGTAACGTGAGGTGTTTCATAATTACATGTTGGGGGAAAAACACTGCGTGAAACTTGAAGTGGGAGAGGGAGAAGGGAAGATGTATTCAGGTGCTGCGCTGGTGAATACAGTGGACTTTCTAAAATAGGTGAGGCAAAGCATGGTCTCGGGAGCTGGGGCTACCTTCAAACATGTCTTCTCAAAAAGGAGGTCACAGAACTCAACACCAAAAAGAAATGCCATTATCTGAGGTGCCATTTTCTGTATTTCACAGTCAGTGTGAGGGTGGAATTACCATCTGATGACTCCAATAATATCTCCTTACAAGTGCTGGAGCATTATGGAAGACCCTCCCTTCCCATGTTATCTTCTGCAGAGTATGAATTGCAGGAGAATCATCTGCCCTGCATTTGAGGGTGCTAGAAGCTGGTCTCTTGCCGTATAGCATAACTGTGCACATCTCATGGTGCGTTTCCTCCAGAGTGCAGATTTAGTGCAGAGTGGTAGCTGCTGACCGGGAGGAGGTGAAGTTTCAAACCAAGGTGAGGAGTTTTCCTTGGCAACGACTGCACGGCTGTGCAGTTTGTGCCTTGTTTAGCCTCTGAAAACTGTTGATCTTATTCTTACCTGACTCAGGTGCAAGGTGCTGATCAAACTCCAGCTGAAACCAATGGATTGATTCATTGCTTTCACCTGAAGTTCTGCTGGAACTTAGGCATAAATGCTGTGCAGTCAGAGGAGCTCAACCTCTATGGACTACAGCAAACCCAGGTCATCTCAGCTTGTTCTTACAGAACTGGCTCTCTTCCTGCAGAGGAAGAAAATGCCAGGTCACTGAGTTTGTTAAATAATTTTGCTGGTCTACTTACTGTATCTCTTTGGAGTTTATTAAAACTGATTTTTAGAAAGCAATAAAATATTTTCAATAAACAGTCATATGCCACGTGGGGCTGTGCTGTCATCTGCAGCAAGTACCTGGAAAAAACCTTGTGGGTCAAAGGGTTCTGGATCTCAGCACGTCAGGGGTCCGGGCCATGCACGAAGGATCTGACGAGGGAACCAAATTGCGTCATTTTTCAGGGTGGGGAAGAGAAGGGAAAGAGAAGGTAACTCTTAACATCAACCCCGTGGTGCCAGCTCCCTTGCTGAGGAGTGTTAATGAGCTCATAAACAGTGGGGCTGAATTTTGCTCCTTTCCTTAACTCAGTTAAAAAAAAAAAACATAAACACTGAAATCGGAGAGGGTGTGGTAAGAAGCGTTAATCTGGAGAAGTGCTGAAGCATCACAAAGCCTTTTGCTGTGGGAAAACAGCCCTGGCTTAAATACACCAGGGGTGCTGCTGCCTTGTGCTGCAAATAATGGTGTGTTTTAGTGTGCCACGAGTTAGAAGTGGTTTAAAAAGCCGGATTCTGCACAAGATGCCTCGCCTGGGTCCGTTTTCCCTCTTTCACTCTCTCTCCATGGTGCTTGTTTCTTACAGAAAGTTTAGATCGCAGGATCAGGACACTGGGAGGAACCATTTCTCACTTTGCCGAGCGAGGTGCAAGACAGGGAGGTCAAGCTCAGTCCTTAAGTTCAGCCCCACCTGAAGCCCTCCTGTGTACAAGCAAACTGGAAAGAAATAGTTTAGGGAGGAGGAGATTTAAATGGGATGTGTCAGTTTAATCAAGGCAAAAAAATCTCTAATATCTCCAGAGGTTTCTCAACATTCAAGGTGAAGAAAAACACTTCTAAAGAGAAGTGGAGAGAGAGGAAAAGCCACTGTTTTAAGTGGCAAATCCAAAACACTTCAGTGGGAAACTAGAGACAAACATTTGAACTTTTTTCAGCATATTTGCTGAAAAATCACAGATCAAATCCATTGTGAGGTGTTGACAAGAATTTATCAAATATTTTCATCACTCTAAAAGTGAAGGTTTTGGTCAAAAATGGTTGCCCAGCCCTCCTCGGAGCTGAGCCCTTCTGGTGCTGCTCCTCTCCCGTCCTGCTTTATGGGAAGGAGTTGCTGAGTTGTGGTGTCCCAGATGAGAGGGACACAAGGGGACGTGGGGTCCTCAGATCTGAGGAAAATCAGGGAGTTCTGCGAAAGGCCGATTTTGGTTGCATTGTCAATGCCTCGGGGGCCTTTAGGCCTGAAATGTCACCCTGGGAGACCAAATCATCTCATGAATGGGCCTCTTTGTGAAATAGCCAACACTTTAATCCCACTGGGGCTGGAAACAACCCAGGAAGAAGGGCTGTCCCACCTTGATTTTGCCCTTTGTGGAGTCCAGACATCCGTGTCAATGGAAAGAAAAAAAAGAAAAAGAATGGAAAATAAAGAAGTGTGTTTTCCAGTCGCAGGAAAAAAACAGCTCACCCTTCTGAGAATAGAGCTGTGCCATAGGAACAGGAACTGACTCAGCGGCACCTTCGAGGGTGCGTGTTGGTATAGTGGGTGGACGTGATACTAGGGTGGGTAGAGCGGTTCAGAGAGGAAGGGCGGCATCACAACCACCTCTGGAGTGTGACCAGCCCAGCAGAAGCCTTGAGACATGGGCAGAGCCGTGAATGGCCCTTGACCACCTCCAGCTTAAAGAAACTCCAGGAACTGGGAGCTCTGTGGGGACAGAGCCTGTGAGGTATTGGGTCTGACCTCCAAGGAACGGCTGAGGGAGCTGGGGATGTTTAGCTGGAGAAGAGGAGGCTCAGAGGTGACCTTAGTGCAGTCTACAACTACCTGAAGGGAGGTTGTAGCACAGTGGGAGTCGGCCTCTTCTCCCAGGCAACCAGCGATAGGACAAGAGGACACAGCCTCAAGCTTCGCCAGGGGAGGTTCAGGTTGGACATTAGGAAGCATTTCTTGTCAGCAAGGGTCATTAGCCATTGGAAGGGGCTGCCCAGGGAGGTGGTGGAGTCACCATCTCTGGATGTGTTTAAGAAGAGACTGGACATGGCACTTAGTGCCATGGTATAGTTGACAGGGTGGTGTCGGGGCAATGGTTGGACTCGATGATCCCGGAGGGCTCTTCCAACCTCGTTGATTCTGGGATTCTGTGATTCTGTGTGACAGAGCCCTCTCCTCTTTGGTCTCTGGAAACTCTTTCCTGTGAGGGTGGTGAGACCCTGGCCCAGGTTGCCTAGAGAAGCTGTGGCTGCCCCCTCCCTGGCAGTGTTCAAGGCCAGATTGGATGGGGCTTGGAGCAACCTGGTCTGGTGGAAGGTGTCCGTGCCTGTGGCAGGGAGGTTGGAACTAGATGATCTTTAAGGTCCCTTCCAACCCAAACCATTCTATGATTCTGCTCCTGAAATACGAACATCAAAGTCTGCCTGTAGCTTGGGATGGGACATGAGGTGGAGGAAAAGGCAGAAGCAAAGTCCTGCTTAACTGGGTAATAATCAGTCAAAACAAACCCCTTTGGTCTTGGCACTGTTGAGGGCACAGCGCCTGAAAACACAACACGCCGCGATTTTATGTCCTACTCACCTTGCTGCATTCTTCCTGGTACTCCTCCCTACACCACCAAGGGCCTGGGGTTGTTACTACAAAATGACCAGATAATCTGGTTTGTCGCTTTTTGGGGAAATACCAAAAGAGAACGACGCAGAAACAGCATATTGCAAAATCCTGGGCCAGATCTTCAGCTGCTCCTCAAAACACAGCTTGGGTTTACATACCTGAGAGCTGAGCTGCGGTGCCCAGCCAAGAGCCGGACAACCTCAACTGGTCTAGAGCCATCTGGGAGTCCCGCGGCTTGTGCCAGCTCTAATACTGAATTTATGGAGCAGCTCTGAGCCGAGGCTCAGAACAAGTCAGAACAGAGATAGCCGGGCACGCAACCAAAGCAGAAAATAACTCTGTTAAGGTTGTCTTTTGCTGCATGTCTTCTTCGTTGTAATTCACGGCACACCTGAAGTCATCTGGTGTGGAACAGCAGTAAAGAATTTATCTACCTAGTGAATAAAATCAATTGTGTAAAAAATATTGTGGGAAAAAGCAGCGGTCTGGAAATTGAGCTTCTTGAGTCGTAACAAGAATTAATGGGGTTGACTTCCAGTTGTGACTCCATCACGTTCTTCCTTTCTGCCCCAGCTAGAAAAGCGTCTGATGGCTCCGAGACTTTCCTCTCCTCTTTATGCACGGCTCTGCCATAGCTGGGGCTGAGGAAGGACAGGCTCTGTAGTAGCTGCATGCTTGGGCAGGGCCGGGTGGGTTTATCAGAGCGCTGTATTCCCCTGCCCCATTTCCACGGTCGCTGGCATCTCGCTGCCCACAGAGCTCAGTTAATAACCCACCATGTGTGTGAGGGCTTGTGTGCAGTGTGCCCAGGTGGCCAAGAAGGCCAATGGCATCCTGGCCTCTATTAGGAATAGTGTGGCCAGCCAGTCTAAGGAAGTGATCGTCCCTCTGTACTCGGCACTGGTGAGGCCGCCCCTCGAATACTGTGTCCGGTTCTGGGCCCCGCACTTCAAGAAAGGTGTTGAGGTGTTGGAGCGAGTCCAGAGGAGGGCGACCAAGCTGGTGAAGGGTCTGGAGGGTCTGACCTCCGAGGAACGGCTGAGGGAGCTGGGGGTGTTTAGCCTGGAGAAGAGGAGGCTCAGAGGTGACCTTAGTGCAGTCTACAACTACCTGAAGGGAGGTTGTAGTGCAGTGGGAGTCGGCCTCTTCTGCCAGGCAACTAGTGATAGGACAAGAGGACACAGCCTCAAGCTTTGCCAGGGGAGGTTCAGGTTGGACATTAGGAAGCATTTCTTCTCAGCAAGGGTCATTAGCCATTGGAAGGGGCTGCCCAGGGAGGTGGTGGAGTCACCATCTCTGGAGGTGTTTAAGACAAGCCTGGACATGGCACTTAGTGCCATGGTCTAGTTGACATGGTGGTGTCAGGGCAATGGTTGGACTCGATGATCCCAGAGGGCTCTTCCAGCCTCATTGAGTCTGTGATTCTGTGATTCTGTGATTCTGTGTTCAGCTCGGTGACTCTCTGGTGTTTGTCTGTGGCCTCTGCTGGAGGCAATCCTGCACCTCCAGCTCTGTTGGTGTCAATGCCCCTCCCAGCAGCTCTCCATGTAGATCCAGCACACATCGGTGGGGCATGAAGGTGCACAAAGACACTCGGGCACAGGATCCAGCCCTCTGCAGTGGCTCCTGTCTCAGTACTCCAGGGATCCCACCGCAGCACTGCCGTAGGTCCCCCATTTCACAGCCCCAGGGACTGGAGGGGGGAAGACAGGCAGAAAGCGCTGCAGAGCGGTCAGTGCAAGGGGTCGTGTCGGGGGGCTGGATGGGGAGGTCTGTCCTGTACATCCAGTTCAGCACGGCCTCTGGCCATGGTTCAGCCGCCGTAATAAATACCACAACTGAAAAGCCCATGTTCAGAGGCTCAGAAGTGTTCTTGTGAGAATCACCTTCTCATTCCTTCCTGGAAAACACAAAGAGAAGATCTTACTTGTGTTATTATCTCTTTCTAGATACCAAAAAAGCAGGAATTTCAACAAATTCTTCTGCTCTGGCCATGAGACGGGTGTCAGGGTTCAGGCAGTTATCCTGAGATAGATGTGACTGTCTCAGCAGCTGCGGAGCAGAGACGCTGCCGTCCCGCAGGACCAGCCATGCCCAGGCACCTTTGAGGAACCTCACATTCTCCACATGCTGCTGCAGAAGCAGAAAGCTCTTCCACCATCTTGCAAGGCAGCCTTGGCTCTGTGCAGCTCTCAGAGGAGCAAGGGTTGTAGGATCACATCCTGAATTCAGAGACATCCTCCACCTGAGCACCTCCATTCTCAGACCCTATTTTTCATCTCATCCACCCAGCAGGAAGGAACATGGGCCTTTCATAATGAGGTGCTTATTGCCAAGTTTCAGTAAATAGCCAGCTCTGAATTCCTTCTCTGACATAACGCCAATCACCAGAGATACTACAGCAACCTTCCTCCTCTGACCTGGCTGCTGATTCACACCAAACAATTGCTCTCATATTAGTGAGAGATGCATATAACCAGTTTCTCACTGTTATGGGTTCCACCATCACCTTGCGCAGTCAGTGACAACACCTTAAATTACCAGGACGTGCCCAGATTTCCTTTCAATGCGCTGTTCTGAAGAACCTGGAGGATGGGTAGGTACCAGCAGCACTGACTCTGCCCCTGACCAAGCTCACCTTATCTCCTCCAAACTCCCATAAGTCCCCTAACCGCCTCGGGCATCCTTTCCCCTGTAGCCTTGCTAAGGACCGTGTCCTCCCACACTAGGTTATCAGATCTTACGTGACCCAAGGGGTACCACAACCCTCATCCTCCTTCGTACCACCCCCCTACAATTGCTCCAGGCCCTCCTTGCCTGTGGCTGCCAGCAGCTGCGTTCACTTGCAAAATAAACCAAGTCCTAATTGGTAATGCAAGAGTCTCTGGTGGGCAGTAGAAATAGCAGTAGAGGTGGAGGAGGAGTAATGAAGGACCAGACGTAGCAGCTTGCTACAGGTCCAGGCATGAAGAAGAAACCAAACCCAGTAGGCAGCAATGACCATGACCACTGAGACACAGGGTTCCAGTGGTCCACAGGCTTGCTTCTCCTTGGCCACAGAAAGAGCTGAGGTGGGGTTTCCATGAACATAATTAATGCTGATTATGTTCTCCATCTCAGTTCCAAGCTCTAGCTCTCCAAAGACACAACAAAGCGTGACTCAAAGGAAGCTGAAGGCCTTGTCCATGTCTCCTCATAGCTAAACTGATATGAAACAAAGCAGCTTTGAGGAGGTTCATAACTGAAGACCGGCTTTACACAGCAGCTGTTGGATCCCTTGAGGTTGCCTTGTCTGTGATGCTGCAGGTTTTGGTGACTTTTTGAACTTCTTGGACATGCTTTGAGCAGAACGGTACAATTCATTCCATCTCTTGAGGAAGTGAGTCCCACCAGATCTCTGGCGGAAGGGTGTCAGGTAGGAGGGTGCATGCATGTGTACAACAAATGCTGGAGACTGGTCATTTTTTCCTGCTACTCTGCACAAAATTATGTTTAAAATGTGCATTGATAAAGTGCAAATTCATGGAGTTATGACCTCACTGCCTCCAGGAAGATGCCTTTTCCTGACTCATGAAATCATCTGACAGATAAAATGAAATAATCAATCCGTGAAAAAACAAGAAGAAGGAAGAAGATGGGTATGGGCAGAGAAGAACCGAAACCAGAGAGCACAACCCTGGGCATGGGTCAGCCCCAGGAAGGGAGTAACCAACTCATGGGACCTGCTCTCCTGGCTTAGGAATGACTGTTTCTTATATTCAGATTAAACCATGATTGGTGAAATCTGCCAGCTGAGAGTCCAGGAGAGTGGACAAGTTGGCTTTCTGTGCTGAGACAGAGATGGAAATTCAGTGCTCTGGGAAGCTGAACTGACCAAATCTTGCTTTCCTGAGAGAGGAGGCTCTGCAGAGGCGTTGGAGGCTTGGTGGTGCGTGCACATGTGCTGTCACCCTCCAGGTCACAGAACGGGCCTGTCCATGGAGGGCCAGATGGTCATGCCCTAATGTTCCTTTCACCAGGCTCCAGCATCTCTCCTGGAACAGAGGTGTGATGCTCTTCACCACCAGTGACATTTAGTGCCATTTCCCTCCTTGGGGATGTGAGCAGACGTTCAATTTTGCAACAACATTTTGCACCGATGTTTCTTTTAATAAAATAATGACTTTCTGTCCCCTTGCCTAGAACTTCCTCTCCCATCCCAGCCTCTACAGCTCTTTCCCTCTCCCATCTGATTAGTGGGCTGCTCGTCTCTGCCAGACCTGGTGCCCCATCCTTGAAAATGATTTCGTTAGAGCTCAGCTCACTTCTGAGCAAACACTGGGATGAGAAGGGGGGAAATGAAGAAACCCATCCATGGGAGAGATTTGGGGACAAATATGACATGGTTTACAGCCTTTACTCCAGCTCTGTTAGGGGTATTATATGTTATTCGTTTGGAAATGAGCCTTCAGCAATATAGAGCGTCTCGTAACAGAAAACACAGCAGAAGGCATTAAATATTAGCAATAGCCCTAATGAAAGGACCTTGTGTTCAGGGAGCTTGAATGAAGGAACTGAAGGCTCCCGTTGTTGGTCTAAGGGATCAGTTAGTTTCCCTCTAGCCTTGCAGAAACGCTGGCAGGGGCAGTCCCCACCTGGGGAGTTTGCTGTGAGTCCCTGGGAAGAATTGTGGGTACGTGACCACGCAGACGTCACTCCAGCTCCCAACCTTCTTGTGCCGAGTTTACGGGCACCAGAGACCTGTTGTGTTCATGGAGTCTCGACCTGGTGCTGCTCACTCATGCGGGGGTTGGTGACTAAGGACAGCACGGTGCGGGCAGCAAGGAGGAGGGACGGCACTTTGTGGAAGGGACGGGGACGCGCTGCCCACTGACAGCAAGAGGAGGGGGACGATGTTAACCTCCGGGGAGGAGCAGGGGCTCTTGACACATAGTCTGGCGTCCTGGTTTCGTGGGGATAAAATTTATAGGGTCACTTTTCTGTTCCGTGCTGTTCCAGTGTGTGGCCAGCTGTGGGATGGTGATTGAGGCCATCAGCAGCTAAACCCAGGGCAGCTGCCCCAGGCTGCCCACAGGTGTGTGCTGGGACATTAACCTCAGGGGCACTATAAATGGGAGGGCTTGTGGGGATGGGGGCTCTTTGCTCTGGTCTTCTGTTCTACCACTCAATGGTTGCCATCCGTGGAGAGTTTCACCACCACTCTATGAGCTAAGTATAATTTTGTGTCTTTTATATTATCATTGATATTGGTTTGCTTATTTTATCAAATCTGTCTAAATTTAACCCATGAGTCTCCCTGCTTTTCCCAATTCCCTTTCTTGGTTGGGGAGGGGATAGAATGACTGGTTATTGTTTAGCCCCAGGTGTGGGCTGAACAAAGACAAAGGCGCTGCCCTGGCCGACGGCTCAGCGGAGCAGAACACACGCCTGTGTGTGAGAGAAGGGCCCAGTGTGTGTGCAGGCTTGTTGAGCTGTTGTAAGGCATGTGCAGGGAGGAGAGCGTGACTCAATCCCACTTACAGATGCTGGCACAGGCTGGGAAACCACGGAAGGCTGGGAACACCCGGAGCGAACAGTGGCTGCCCTCAGCCCCGGGGCGGAGGGTGCGAGTGGGTTTGCGGGGTCAGGAGGCAGCAGGGTGAAGGGGAGCCTGTGTCCAGACCTGAGGAACAGCTGCCAAGGGTTTGTGATCAGGAGGTTGGGGAGCTGCTTGAATGACACCTGGAGCCAGAGTAAAAGCTGCTATTTATGGTGACTTGAGTGCAAACTAAATAGCAGGCTGTGGAGGGACAACAACCCCAGTGCCAAAGCAAGCTGAGCACGGTTAAAACTGGAGTCCCTGTTTACGTGTTAGTAACGAAGCGTGGGAGGAATCCGGCCCCAGAAGCTCCCAGGTTTGGCTGCTCCGATCCCAGAGTGGTGTTGGGTGAGGAGGGAGGGAGCGAGCTCCTGCCCGGGGATGTAGCTTGAGGGAGAAGTCCATGAGCAAGACAGAAAGATGCTCTAAAAAAATGACAAGGAAGAGAAGGTGCTTGTCCCTTGCGTGGTGGGAGGTGGCACTGTGGCTGTGCCAAGGGAAGAATCTCCCTGCCCAGAGCAGGAGGGAGGAGAGGGAACAACTGTGGGGAGCTGGCAGAGATCTGCCCCTTGGACACGGCCTCCCGTACAGGAAAAAACATTACAGAAACCCTCCAAATCTGTAATGCACATCGCAGTGTTTTGCAGCCAGTCTCCTGCCTTTGGGCCCTAATTCATCGCTTCCTTGGTTGAGGTTTGCCTTTATTAAGAGTGAGTTTCCCTCATCACTGACTTATTTGCTGTGGGGGAAAGTTCTGTTCTCTGCTGTTGGCAGAGAGCTCCCTCCACACCACGTAAAGCAGGTCCATGTGCTTGGGGACTGGTGTGAGGCAGAGCAGCCAAGGGCCACCCGACCCTCTGCAGGTCCCAGCTCAGCCACGGACCCACATCACAGAAGGACGGGGGGGAGTTACTTTCTGTAAGCCCTCTCTCAGAATTGTGCCTTGCAATATTTATTCCTTCCTCTAGTGTTTAGCCGCGGAGCCTTGCAATTTTTGGAGGACGAAGAGCTCTGTGGAAATCAAATGAAACTCAAAGCCTTTTCCTTAAGTTCCAAAAAGAGGATTTATTTAGTGGGTTTTAGCAGTTTAAAATACACAGATCTGAGTGTTGTGGAAGGGGATATACAAGCGGGCGTGACGTTCACAGTTCAGGGCGTTTAGGAAACGGGCGCTCTGGGAATTCCTGCAATAAAGCATCAGCTCTTGATGCTGCTGGCGCTCTGGGCAGGTCTCCCGGCGGTTTCGGGCACTTACTGGAGATAAACAATAAATAGCCGCAGAAAGCTCCCAGGAGAGATGCGGGGTGGGGAAGTGCTGCTCTTTCCCAAGGAGGTAAGTGCTTGATTAGAGAAGGTATGGCCTTCACAAGGCCGTGTGCTCCAGTGAGGCATGGGATGCCTCATGTCTTTTTAGTGAGACCAGAAGCTGTTCCTTTGCTCAGGGAAAGTTTCCTTCAGTTTCAGACTGCTCTGTTCTTCACACTTTCAAATATCTGCATCACCTTGCCTGCTGGTATGCAGCCTTCTCTCACGATGGTGATGCCACCTTCCCAGAGGAAGAATAAGAAGGTTAGGATAATCCCCAAAGGGTGAAAGAAAGGGATGGGGATATAAAGGAACATCTTGGACCAGTAAAGCCTTCCAAATGCTCAGGACATCCAAATAATAAAGTCGTGTAGCAAGAGGACCAGAAACTTTGTCAGTAAACAAAAACACCCGCCAACACTGACCCTGCACTTTGTCCAAGAGTTTAGTTTTCCACTAGAGAATCCCACTCAAATGACAACCCAGATCCAGCTGACCACACCTCAGCTTGTGCTGCTACGTCATTGTGGATGAGCTCCCATAACACCTTCATTCTGGTGGTCTACAAGGAGTATACACCCTTCCTTTCAGAAGCATCCATCCTCCCACTTGAACCATTTTTGCTCTTATAAGGCAGATCTTGCTTGCACAACTGTGTTTCTCCTCACTGCCTTGTTCTCTGTCAACACAGAGGTCCTCCAAGGACATCTTTTGTTTGTCCCTCTTCATCAACATGTTTGCAAACATCCAGGCACTCAAGAACTGTTACTCTTGGAGCACATTGTGCTGCCAGATTGATACTATTGAAAGGAATGGAAACATCCCAGGAAAATGCAATTGCTGACATAGAAAGGGTGGTTCTTACACTCACCTTCATCAATCTTTGTGCAGTTGACCACAGTCGATGCCACCACCTCATCAGATTCTCCATCACAGAGAACACCCTCCAGTTTATGGCCAAGACGCCTGCAGGAAAAAAAGACCAACAAAACTACACAGTACTTCATGTTACCTTGTGCTGAAGTTCCCCTCAATGCAGGGCATCAAATTGTGATCTATACCCCACTTAAACTTGCTGGCCACCCACCTGACAGGCAGTTTGCACTGCAATAGAAATGCCAGTGAAGAGGGTACTCACGAGATGACCATGTCATGGTGTGTGCTGTCAACCTCTCCACTAGGATTCGCAGATGTGATTGCCAAGGGGCCTGTCATGTCAATGAGGTGCACCAGGACAGTCAGGTCAGGCACCCTGATCATGATACTGTCTTGAGTTCCCACTCTGCTGTAGCCTGCTCCAACCCCTTGAAAGACAGACAGAGGATGTTGGCAGAGGCAAGACTGGCACAATACCTGGCATGGCGTCAGCGGGAGACCTCCTGCTTTCTTTGCAAGTGACCCTGAGTGTGAATCATGCTGCTGCTCACTGTGTTTTGACTTTGTCCGTATGGTGGAAAGGAAGGGGCAATGAGAAGGGATGCCCATAGGAACCCTGTCCCCAGAGGACCTCTCATCTGTCTTTGGTGCTCCACCCAGGAGTTGCTCATTCCTAGCTAACAGCTGTGGGCTTGAAAGAGGTGAGGTGACCCTCCCAGGCTGATGAGCCTCCCTTCCTTGAGTCTGACTGGGTTAAAGAAATCACCATGCTGGCTCACACAGTTAATGAGTCATTCCAGCTCATTAACATCCTCTGCTAAGCATTTACCAAGGGTTGTAAGAGCTCCAGAGATGATTTCTCAGGATAAAATGAACAGAATCTCTCCCCGTTGACATCCAAAAGGGTGTATGGATTATGGACTTGCTGTGTTGAAAACGTGAAAGAGGGAGAGAAGGGTTGTCCTGTGCATCTCACCTAACTTCTTCAGCCACTCTCCTTTCTTGATAATGCAGCCGATGCCACCAGGGTAAACCTTTTCCATGAATTCCCAAAGCAGTGGGCTGATGGGGGGAGCAGCTGCTCGCAGCTGGTCCAGATTTGAAATAAAGATGCAGATGGGCTTCTCTTGAGGCCTGTCCTGCAAAAGCCAGGAAGAGAGGAAGGGAAAAAATAGATGAAGAGAGAAAGTCTGTGTTGAGAAGATTGAAGCCCACTGGAATCCTAGTTTATGTGCTTCCCAGGGACCAGGAGTGGATTTGCACATGTGCAGCATGCTCTAGATGAACCTGCTTTGGCAGCGGGTTGGACTAGATGATCTCCAGAGGTCCCTTCCAACCCTTAACCATTCTGTGATTCTGAGAGGAACTCCAAGCGAGCAAGATGCTCTCTCTGCACACAATGCTGAGCGCAGGAGGGGACCGCATGCTGTGACTGATGCCATGGCTCAGATCTGCATGTGCAAATTGAAGAAGAGAGGGAACAGCCGTCTGCTCTTGGGATCTTGGTGGGATGCATCCAAATCCCCTGCTTTAGACACAGCCAACACAAGGATGGTGATGCTCTGCTCGTTATCGGTGCTTTAACATCTTATACACCGGGGGTCTGATTTTCTTCTCACTTATGCTGGTATAAATCAAGGGCAAACCCACCAATTTGTGACAGGATAACGGAAGGAGAACCTAACCCCCTGGAAACCAACATCTACGTGACCAGTTCTTCGGTGCTTTGAAATAAGATTTCTGTAAAACGAGCAGTGATATGGAGGGGAAATAAAAAGAGCTCACAAAGCGGTGTCATTTCAGTCCTCAACTGACATCAGTTTCAGTGGGGCCAAATGACTAAGGAACTGGGCATGTATTTACATTCTGTTTATATTATCTCATCGGCAGGGAAGGTTAGCATTGGCACCAAAGCAGGACAGAAAAGACTGCCTTTGTTGCTGATGTTCACACTAAGTGCCAGCTGAGATAGTCTGTTATGCTTATTTCTCCAGGCTAGCCAGGAAATTGCCTCATGGAGAACAGACGGGGCCAGGCTGCAAAAGTTGTATTGAAGGTGCAAACTTTGGGTCTGATTCCAGCACTGAATGTCTCCAAAAGTCTGGGGAAATTTAGACCCGGGATTCTGATTCAGCATTTCATAAGACAGAGAGGACAAATACAGGTTTGGACCCACTAGTGACAAGCGTCAGGGCTGTTCCAGTTTGGGTTTGTACTTTGCCCCCACAGTGAAAGGACAAGCTAATTCCCAGTGCCTGATGCCCAGAGCAGAGGGTGCTTTACCCCAGGTTGCTCAGCTCAGAAAATGGCCCATGATTTTTTGGTGTGGCTGCTCATAAGCTCTATCCACAGCCAAATGCTGAGTCTTGGGACAACTTGAAACAAGGGGCTCCCATTTCTGCTTCTGTGCATAACTCATCTACAGGATCCAAGTAACAAGGTGACAGCCTTGTATTCACACCTTGATTCTGTAGACCTTCTCGATGGCTTGAGGGTGTTTGCAGGAGGCTGCCAAAGCATACACAGTGTCTGTCGGGACCCCACAAACCGCCCCTGTGTTCAGCAAGTCAGCAATGGTCCTCAGGCCGCTCGTACAGTGGGACTTGGGGCAGATGCAGGGCGGAGGGTCTTCGGTGTCCTTCTCAGAGCTCTCAGCCTGGCAGTGATGAGGAGGCAACAAATCCATTACGGTGGGAATAAGCAAACATATGAAACAGAGGGTGGGATTCGGTTCACCCAAATGCAGGTATCTCACTGTGCCGTGCTCCCTTGATAGTCAAGGGCAGAGGCAGCACCTCTAGGGACCCTTCACCTAAAGCAGGTGAGATGAATTGCAAGGCAGAAGTGATTAGTTCTGTCCCAGCAATAGTCAAAGAGACTAGCTCAGGTGCGGACATTTGAACTGCTGATGCCTAAAATTACAGGAGACGAATCCCACCCAGCACAGTGATTGCTTCCTGGAGAAATAACTGCTCTCCAAAATGACCTAAGGGAATCTTAAATCCAGACAAACTTGAGTAAGATCAAGTTTCAAGTGCTTTCTCATGAGTTTCTGTGGTTAGAAACGCTGATTTAATGAAAATGTTTCTCTGCAGCAGGAATTAGAGCTGTCGGATCAATCAACCCAGAGAGGTAGAACTGCCTTGGTCAGACATACAAGACAGTAGGAAAAGTTTAAATTTAACAGATACAGTGGTGAGCTCTTGCTGTCCGCTTTGGGAAACTTTTAACTCCCTAATTCTCTGCCCCCCAAGGTTATGGCCTTTAAAACTTTGGTCTGTCAACAATTCTTGGGTTGGAGATGGCTGAGTCCACAGGACCATGGAGACAGGCATTTTGGAGAGAGGTAGGAGTTTTGTAAATGTCCCTGCCCTTTCTCCAAGTTTCCGTACGTGTTATTCATAGTGGAAGAGAGCTTGTTTTCAGCTCATAGCCCCCTGCACAAATGCTGTAACCGGGATTTCAAATGGCACTAAGGGACTTAAAGGAAGGACATTCAATGGAAATTTGAACTCCCCAAGGTAAGACTGAAGACCCCAAGATATCCCTCCTGACCAGGGAAGCTACGCCATCATGCAAAAAATCTCTTACTGTGAACAGAGGAGGTCCCATCATCATGAGATCCTTCCCAAACATGCTGTTTGCGAGTGATGCTGTTGCCCCATAGAAGCAGATGATGCTGAAGACGCTTAGCATCGCAACTGGAAAAAAAACCCAGAGAGTCAAAGGCAGGAAGGGTTATGACAGGTTTTTTTTTTCTTCTATGTCTCATGACTTCCCAGCATTGCAAACTTACTTCAGTCTTTCCTGTCATCCAACATTTGCAGTCCAGCATATTTGTGGGTCTAAAAATTCAAGGTGTTTCAGGCTTGCCTACCTGTGCGTCTTTTGCCATGTGGCTTTTTTTTATTTCCTAGTGGAAAAGCTTCTACAAAGCATCTCGCTAAAACACTCTATGTAATTACAAATAAAATTCTCACTTGCTGCAAAGCCAAATCTTCAACAGAACTACAGCCATTCTCACCAGCGGCATGTTTAGTTCATCCCGAAGCTTAGCTGACAGAACAACTACTAGAAAGTAGGACTGTACAGAACCTCGGGAGGTGGTCTTGATTCAGCAGTATCAGCCACACCTCAATGTTTATTAGAAAGCTCAAGGACCTGGGGATGATATGAGCAATGGTTTCCTCCTCCAGTCCTGGAGCCAGAAGGCTCCGCGTCCATAGCTTGCACACACACCGGTCTTCTAGGGAAAGATGACGCACTCTTCTGCTTGCTTTTTTCCACACTGAGCTTGTGCAGAACATTGGTCCCCCACCAGGGATCCACTCACTGCACTCTATGGGTGAAGGTTTGAGGACCAAGTTCACCTAAAACTTACTTTCAAATGGCAAAGGGAGGTTCTCCAATGTAAAGAGCAGAAAGCAAATGGTCAAGAGCTCCATTGCAAGGGCCATGCAGAGAAGCACCACGTTAAAAGAGGAAGCTGTGGAAAAAAATAGAAACAAGAGGGACTCACATCAGAGAATGGCCCATAAAAATCTATGTGAAACAGCAGAAGAGTTCCTAAATCAAGTTAAACTTATTTGATTAAACTGAGCAGTGCATGAGCTGACCTCCCTGTTCATGGAGGAACAGAGAGGTATGGCTATGGTTTGTTCAGCCCTCAGCTTTCAAGAGACAAGCTGCCAAACCCTTAATCTGCCAGTACACTGTGCTCACATGGAAAACACTTCTTGGGCAGCCAAGAGGATTCTGATTTACAGCAGCTGGGCTGGAGGGTGACTGTGGATATATGCCAGTGGCCCGGTCTGTCTAACACTTTCACCTTATTTGAACCTTTTATTTTCTTTGAAATGTTCTTCCGTTCCCTGATGACTGATTCTTCTAAGCCCAACTCAGCTTCTGTTCCTGGCTGTGGGCAAAACACTTCAGTTCTTGCTTAATCTTGACAGAGAGAGCTGAGACTCCCTCACTTGTTCATCTCCACCACAGAGTGACCACAGATGTGATTATTGATCTGACCCCAATTACCCCTCAATAAACAATCACATGTGGTACTGAGACTTACCTAATACAATTAAAAAAGCATTGAGCACCAAAAAGGCAATAGAACCAGCAGTGAATCCTTCACTATTCCCCGCACCGATGTGCACCAAGTGGCCTGAAATAGGAGCAGCAGATTTGGTTGTGAGCAAACCACGAAGTGCAGTGTAACAGAAGACAGACACATCTGCGGCTGGAATGACTAAAACTCAAACTAATTGATGGTGGCCCCTAGAAAGAACATCTACCACACTGAAACCTGCTGTTTCTGCAATGCAAAGCATTCGAGGCGTTAACTGAAGAACTGGTGGTGGTTATCCATAAAAGCTGATGATTTTACCTCCAGCTTGTAATAAATACGGTCTGGCTGAAAACATTAATAGCTTCTTGCCATACCTCTTAAGCAATAGCTTTAACTTTCCCCACAGGGGCTTATTTTAATAGGACTTGGCATGGAGGCTGTATGAACATGCTGCCCACCTGGAGCTAAATGAGGCTTTTTAAAGCCCAGGCTCATGATTCCAAAGTCTTCTTTCATGGCTATGACCAACTAAGATGAATTGCTCCAGGCTTCTGATGGATAAATCCAGAACCTGGAGTCTTCCACTGCCTAAAAAGCATCTCCTGAACTGTTATTCTGAGAAGGAGTTATGTTGGAGAAAGCAACCTGAAATTTCCTAAAAACATCCTTTTTTTGAGTGAGCAAAATAGTAATCCTGACCTTGCGTTACCTGCAAACCGAAGCCAGGTCCACGCTCCCCAGAAGGCAGCGTAGCAGAATGGAAGAGTGCAGCCAAACCTTCTCCCTCCTTGAACCTGGATCCTGCAGACATACAGCTGCATTATGGCTCCTGGGATGAGCACGGAGGGTATGGAGAGTTGCTGCCTGCGGGGGTCACTGAAGCTACCCTGGATGGCAGAGACTGCAGCCAGGCCATTGCAGATGTAGAACAAGGCATCTGGCACTTCAGCTCTGGTCCCACTTGGGAAATTCTTGGACCTTGTGAAGCAGGTTTTGGCAGCCATCAATGTGGTTTGAAGAGCTGAGCTGGACATAGCCTGGACACCAACGGGAATCAAAGCCTTCTCCCCGATGGAGTTGATAAGGCTGGCAAAAGTGGCGTACATGGAGAGAGCAGTGCAAAGGCTGCAGGCAGCCCCGAGGAACAGGGAAGCACCTGGCACTGGGATCTGGTGGATGGAGGCGGTTGTGAGGATGATGAATGAGGCGTTTTGCAGCATCTCCAGGGTATCTTTGTGGGTTGACAGCAGAAAGAGCATGCAGGCAATGGCCAGGAAGAACCACCCTCCAAACATTCCCAGCCTGCTTTCCTGAGCCTTGGGCAGCCCAAGGAAGGTGGTGAGTGTAAACTCTTCCCAAGACATCACCAGCCAGTAGAGGCTGTGTACACCAAATTTGGTAGTGTAGTAGGCATCACCTCTCAGATAACTGTAGAAGCTGGACAGCAGCTGGCAGCTGGAGATGATGGATATCCACGCTGCTCCAACACGGAAGTCCTTCATGTACCCAAAGAAGTAAAAGGCAAATAAAAAGGGAGAGACAGTGTCGCAGATGTTGCCCAGGGCCATTGGCTCGGCATACTTTGTATTTTTTTTCTTTTCTTCCCCAATGGCCTTGGAAGAGCTCTTCTGTGCTGACCCCAGCAGCAAGACATTGAAGAGAGGATGCCCAAAGCCTGGCAGGATGTACCGTTGCGTGATGCCCTTGAACAGGAGAGCCACCGCTCCGTACAACCCGCACGTGACAATGACAAGCTCAATGACAGCTGACACTACCAGGGCCCACTGGCCAAACAGTGCGACTGCTTCAAACACCAGGGCAAGCGCGATGGCCCCGAATATGAAGGGCATGATGTAGTTCACTGTGGCTGAGCAGAAGGAGAGGATAAAGGAAATGGAAATGTAGGCCACCAGCCCAGCCACTGCACTTTGACTGGCGGCGAGGTGGGCCATGCCGGTGGGCAGGAGGTGGCTGGCATTCCCCAAGGGCAGCGTTGTGTTCTGCAAGGAGGGGCAAGCGGCTGCAATGATGCGTGTAGCCCCGTAGCTACTCCACAGAGCAGAGAAGGTGAGAAAGGCTGCACCTCCAAGGTGGTCATATTTCCGGAAGGCAAGAAATCCTGCCAGGAGCTGGACAAAGCCTCCAATCAGGATGAGGTGGACACCTGAGAGACACAAGAAGAGGTCAGGTAGGAAGCAAGCCACAAAAAGCTTGAGTTGGAGGAAGCAGTGCTGCGTCTCCAAGCTCTGGGGGACACCCCACCCCAGGTCCCATATCCTTCTTATGACCAGCCCTATGGCCTCCCACCTTTATGACAAATTTCTGTGCTGAGCCTTGGTGTGTGGCCACTGAGCCCCTTGGTATGCTCAGTACGGTGAGCAGGTCCGGGAGGGGTTTGGACCTATGAAGGTAGGGGAATGGCACATGAAAGTTTTGGACCAGATTCCTGGCAGAGTTGCTGGGGAAGCAGCAGCCATCCTCAGGAGCACACCGACCTTCTGTACATTGGACAAAGCCCACATTTCCCCACCTGTCCCACCAGTGCTGTCCACTGGCCCATGGGGATGACTCCCAAAGAGTCCATCCTGCGTGGTGCTCTCAGGGAAAGTTCATCTCTGACCAGCAGCCCCAGCGTCCCCCATGAGCAGCGTCACCCACCTGCGAGGATGTCCTCTGCTCCCTGTGGCCTGAGGCCGGTGTGCACCACGGTGAAGTTCTGCAGGCAGAGGAGGAAGGCGCTGACCACATTCGCGAGGAGCCCCAGCACCGCCGGCTCGCTGTAGAAGACGGCCGCGAAACCCGCCGTGCTCGCCATGGCCCTTCCAGACACAACAAGAGTGTCGGCGGTCGTCCCCACAACCTCACCGTCGTCGGCGTCTAGACCAGCGCTGCCTCGGCTCGGGCGCTCTGCCAGCCTTCAGAGCCGTGCCCCTGCTCCGAGGAGGGAGAAGCTGGTGACAGGCTCAGGTGTTTCCATAGTGCCTCCCCACTCGTTGCTCCAGACAAAGGCTCGATTCAAAGCAGAACTTTAGGTGCCTACTTTCCGGAGTCCTATCCAGAAAAAACACACACGACCCATTTAGGCTACGAGGATTTCTGGCAAAAACATGTTTAGGTGCCCCAAAGCGCTGCAGGTGGTGGTGATGGTTCCTGCCCCCTCTTCTCCAGCCTGCTGGAGATGGAGAGGAATGAATAGTCTAACACAAATGAACAAACATTCAGATGAAACCCACAAGGTATTTTTGAGCCATTCCAGGACATTTCTTATCCACTGTTACAGACAAACAGGCAGGCACGACGCACACATACACAGTCTCCCTTCCAGATGGAATTTTCCAGCTCCATCCCTTTCTTGAAACCCTAATGACTAAATAGTCTATTTTCAAACCCTTCATATTTCTACCATTAACTCGTCTATTTGCAGGCAGCCCCCACATTTCCATTCCTCTGCACTCCTGGGTACCATGAGCTGGAGTTTGCTCTCTGGAGGTTTTTGTTAGGAAACAAAGATGAAAATAAAACAGCAATGTTCTTGTTATTTTGGTATTTTTAGAACATTTTTATGACCTAAAGGAGCCGAAAAAGGAGAAAGTGATGTATTCTGTTCTCAGCCATTCCAAAAAGCCTTTTGGAAAGAAAGGAAAACATGCGGCACTGCTATTGATATGGGAGGTGAGGAGGAGGGAAGGGGCACCACCCAAAAGAAGAAATAGCTTTGTGAATATTAATGAACCTAAATCCCAGTGTCTACTCTTAAACACACAGTGTTCCTGGGCAGACATACACATTTCGCAACCGTCAGTGGCCTCTGTACTCTTTTGTTGCGTTAAAAAACCCTTTTTCCTTCTCTCCATTTATTCTAAAGGGTGTAATTTTCAGAAGAATGAAGGATAAATTGACTCCTAACAGCTCTGAACTGATTCAGCAGCTTAAACTCTCATGACATGTGGAAAGGGTAAAAACTTTCAAGTGAACCTTTTGCGGGGGCAATTAATTAATTCAATTATTTGGTTGGGCTAAAGGTGGGATTTTTTGGTTCAGAGAGATGCTCTGCAGGAGGAACACTCCTGCATCTGTATAAACCGCTGACTTGAAGGAGCCCCTAAGAAACGATGCACCCTTAGGAAGAGCTGAGCAGCTACCTGTGGAGCCCATGACGTTGTCGTCTTATTTTTTTAATGACATTCAGGTATAAATAAGCGGTTTGGTTTAAATGGTTATACTTGGAGGAGGGCCACAATATTAAGTTCCTCCAGATGTTTCGCTCTGAAATAGCTCAGAGAGTGGCTTTCTAGGCATGCTGCAACAAGCACCTGTTTTGAGTCGGTCTCTGGAGGAGAATGAAACGGGTTTTCTGGAGGAAGACGGGCCGGCCAGGTGACTGCTGGGCTCGCAGAAGTGATTTTGAGTTTGCCAAGGCTCACTTTGTTGGCGATTCCTGCATAACTAACCATGCTAGTGGTTTTAGAGCCTGTGACATAGAGCTGGGTTTTGTGGAGGACGTAGAGACACGACTAATAGGGCTGGTTCCCTCTGCTTGCGGTGCAATCCTTCGTAGGACATCTGAGAAGGGGGGGAAAGAAATACCAGGATATGCCGTATCGGGCTACAGAGGTGTAAAGGGAAAGGATGTGAGAGGAGTTAGACCGAGATATGGAAAAGGAGGAGGATGAAGGAGCTTCCCTTGGGAGGAGAAGGGTCTGGGGTTGCAAATGTCTGCAGACCTGCCCGCTGCTCACACCTACCCACCGCATCCCCCCGGGCACCGCAAGCACGGGCTCGTGGTCCCTGTCCTAAGACCATTTCAGCATTTGTGCATTGCCTCCCCCCTCTATTCCATGCAACATAAGGACATGTCAAATAACGAATCCCCTCCTGTGTCATTGTCTCAGCAGTGGTTACGCTGTGGGCTGCATCAAGACCTGGAGGAGGTCTGTGTGGAAAAGCTCCGAGGTGTTTTCTGTTCAAAGCACGCCCAAGCCTTGTTTGTCCTGGGGATAAAACCACTCATCGCTGCTGTCACCATCCGTTTTGTACAGCTGCTGCCTCTGGCACTGGGTAAGGACCCATTTCTCTGCATGCACAACAAAACCGATAACGTGACACCTCTGTCCCCTGCTCCCTGCAACACAGCAGGGAGGGATCTCCCACCAGGTCTGTCCTTTGCGCTGAAGTCTGCAAGCTGGGCATCCTCAGCTGGGACTGGTGCAGACTAGCTCTTTGGGTGGAGATGATGCAGGGAACGCAGGGCGGTGTGGAGGCAGAGGAGCAAGTGGGAAGTCACTTTCTACCGTGTGGGGCTTAGCAGCTCTCCGTACACGTGGGGTACCAGCCAGCACAGCCACTGTCCAGGAAACCACGAGGATGGAGACCTCCCCGTGGTGAGGAGGCACCCGGAGACTGCCAGGCCATAGAGCTGGCTCTACCGAATGGACGGGGCAGCCTGGGCTGACCCTTCCCTTGCACAAATCCCTCGTGCAGCGAGGGCAAAGGCAAAGCCATCCCCTCACCCACCCAACCTCCACCTCCTCCGTCGTCTTTCCTTTTCCTGCTTGCCCCTGACATTCTCCAGCCTGGGGTTTGCAGAACTGGCTTGTGAGGTCCTCCCTCTGTCCCAGGTCTTGTTTCCTCAGCATGCCCTCTGAGCCATGCCCACGTGGCCAGCGAGCCAGCCGGGCTGCAGCCTCCCAAACACCTTTTCCTTTACCTCCCTCCTTGCCCTCAATAACTCCCTTCACCCCCTGCAGAAAAGGTCATTCCCCTCTGCACCCCCTTTCCATCTTGCTGTCATACCTGGGCTTTGCAGACCTCGCTGTGTGCATCTACTTTGCACGGGCATCTGCTGCTCTACCTTGACTAACATTGATGGGAACATGCTGGTGTATGGACATTGTCTCCGCAGGAGGCTGGATCAAGGCTTATCATGCTGTGGGACACGTATATAAACACCAAACCGTGAAGTTTTCACACACTTATCCCCCAGTGGCATTTTGCAATTAGTTTTCCATCCCGCCTTATTAATGACAACAAATGTTTATGTAGCTCTGAGAAAATACTGCGTCTCTCAAGATAAACATGTTAAGAGAAGGAAATGCAGTTCTTTTGGGATAAGCACACAGCAAGATTAACGAGATTAATGCCACGCAGCTGGAGTAAATATCACAACCCTGACTGGTGAAAAACAGCACGAAGTTGCCTGAGATGCATTGCTACTTCCACAGTGACCAAGGGTCTGCCCCAGAGTTAGTAGAGAATTCAGGCTGGTGTTACATGCAAGGTGTATCACCCCAGGCTGTTATTCTGTACAAAATAATATGCAGCATGTTAAATGTCCCACTCTTGGACAAAGCAAAGAGCTGTGGCATCCCCCCAGAGCCCAAACATTCATTTGGGAACGAAGGGTCCCAACGTCTCCTGGAAGCTGCAGAGTTCCCGTCTGCACTAACGTTTCGATGACCCAGCAGCACATGGCAGGCAGCATCGCAGAGCTGAGGATTTAGGAGAAGGAGAGCTACGAAGAGATTCAGCCAAATGCCAGAACACTGAAGGTATTCAAGAAAAGCATCAAAGAAAACCACCGATGCCACGCTTGTCCCTCTGCAGCTTGGATTACCTGGTTTGGTGACACTTCGGCTCAATGGGAGGATGCTCTTGTCCCTCTCATTTCCTGGTAAGTACCAGTTTTATAGTCCTCCTCTGGAGGAGGAGCCTGGGACCGGTTGCTTCACACATTGGCACCTGTGGCATTTTGGAGACAGGAATTTCCTTGAACTTTGTCAGTTATTGTCTTAAATCTTTTTTTTTTTTTTATTTCCTGAAACCAGAGGGGTTTCCCTTCTGTTCAGCAGAGAAAAGCCACCCCTCCTCATCAGCTCCCCCCACCCTCTCAGTCCCCAGAGACTGATGACATCACACTTGAAATTCAGTTGCAAAAAACCAGAAAGCAAATTGCCTTTCAGAAGCATATATAAGCCCTGACACCAAAGCACCTTTCAGCCAGACACCTCTCCCATCCCTGGAATAGAGCAGTGCAGAGCTGGGGACCGAGCAGTGGTGACAGCCACCAGCATGGTCTACTTAACCTTCCAGGTAACGACTATTTCATGCACAAAACCTCTCCACCTCTCATCTTTCCTTTTTCACTTTAAGGAGCTAATATCGTTTTCCGGGCGGTTCCTCAACTGGTCAAAATTGTCGTGACATTAGATGGGAGCCTGCCCTGACACTAACAAAATCAGATGGTTTTCACAGACACTTTATTCCCAGTTACTAACCTGTTCCTTCCATGCCTGTTCCTTTTACGTGTCCCAGACGTGTTCTGTACGGTGCCGTGGCGGGGGGGTTGTTGTTGTTGGGACGTGCTGAGTGGTTTTTTTCCTCCTCGTGTCCACTCTGAGCTGGTCCTGCTCGCAGCCGTAACAGGATTTCATGGTAGGTCTGTGAAGGCTGTGCTGCCCCTTCCACTGCGCTGCTTTATTTCCCTGCCTGTTCTTGGCACCCCTGCTGGACTGAGCTCTGGAAAATCTTTTTTTTTTTTTTCTCCTTTAAATATGTAGTTAGTTTTATCCGCTCGTTTGATCTGTGAGTGTCTCGCAATGCCATGTTAGAGGCACGACCAGTATAACAGCTCTGAAAAAGTTCAAGCAGCTCGGGTGACAAGAGCTCTTTGTCTTTTCTCTAGAAAACCCAGAAGTTCTTGGCGAGCTCCCGGCAAGTTCACAAAACTGCTGCTCACGGTTTGTATCTCTCTGCAGAACAGCATTCCTTATCCTTTTTTAAAGAGCGTCCCAAAATAATCATGTCATTACTTTTTTATAAAAAAAAAGTGCTGGGCTAAGCGCACTGAGAGAAACCGCTCGAATTTTTGGAGGACAAAGCCTGCTTGGGGGGTCTGATGATGATTATTGCCTGCAGTTGCTAAAGAACAGGGAGAAAAGTAACAAGTGGTAAAAATGCTGATTTCTAGTCCTGTGCTAAACCAGAAACTTTAACTGATTTAGAACCAGACTTTCCAAATTCTTACTCTTTGACCATAGATGCAAGATATTTAAATTGTAGCTGCCGTCGGCTTGCTCAGATCCTCACCTCCTCCGTTTGTCCTTACTTCTTTCTTACACCTGATCTTACTATCAGCATTGCTCGAAGTGATTCACGGATCATTCTCCGTGTCTCACAGCGTCTTCTCCAGCCCTGTACATCTACAGCTTCTCTGCTTCAGGCAAACTGAGCAGAACAGGTTGGACATTAGGAAGCATTTCCTCTCAGAAAGGGTCATTAGATATGGGAAGGGGCTGCCCAGGGAGGTGGTGGAGTCACCATCTCTGGAGGGGTTTAAGAAAAGCCTGGACATGGCACTTAGTGCCATGGTCTAGTTGCCATGGTGGTGTCAGGGCAATGGTTGGACTCGATGATCCCAGAGGGCTCTTTCAACCTCATTGATTCTGTGACTGTGTGATTCTGTGAACTTCGCTGTGTAGCCACTTGGTCTATTATAAGTTTGTCTATTAACTTATTTTAAAATGTGTTATTAATGCAATAAATGCAATGAATGTTACTTAATGAACACTTGAGAACAAGAGAAATAATAATAACCCACGCAGATCTACTTGGTCTTGGACAGAGTATTTTTAAGTTCTGCAGCACAGCTGCCATACCAGGATAAAAACACTGGAGTCGTGAAACGCTTTTAACTGCAGGGTTAAAAAATATCCCTGTCAACCGAAGTGACAAAGAGCGTTTGATGATGGGAAGGAAGCAATCAAATTTTTATGGGCGCACTGTGGTAGGAGCAGATTTTCCTCCAGCCTCTCCAATCTAGTTTGACTTCACCGGTTCCTTCTCCCTGAGAGTATCAGTGCTCTCGGCGGTGGGATCCTGGAGATGCTCTCAGAGACTTTTTTCATCAGCAGAAGGTTTCCAAAGTGCTGAGCGTTACAGATTCCTATAGCGATGTATTTCATAGAGCCGCTGCGAGGGGTGGATTTTCTCTCAGTGACTAACAGCAATGATGACATTCTCAGCTGTGTTTACAAGTGGTTTTCAGACTCCTGGGCTCTAGGTGAGTCCAAATACATTTGCGAGCAAACAGTGAGTCAGTAGGCATGACATTTAAGAATGAATACAAGCTAGTGAAATTAGGGAATGGTCATTTTTTATAATTTGGATATTTTCTGTTTGAAAAATAAAGTGTTGTGTGTACCTGCTGATTTTGATGAGGTTTCCTGTAACATGTTGATACAAAGTATTTTTATTTTCTTGCTTCACTTCATCCTGACCTTTTCATGTGATTAGTTTCATTTGGACATTAGTGCTGTCTTTTATCTGTGTGTGTACCCCCCATATACATACATATATATATATGGATTCACAATCATGCAAATATTATCTATACTGAATTTTATAGCTTTCTTACTCTCACACACACTCTCCAAATTATATTATAAATTATAATGGGTCATAATAATTATAATTCTATGAATTATAAATTCATCAAAATGAAGTAACTTGTCGCTGAAATTAAAAAGTACAATGCTGCCAAATTGGATATTTTCCACAGAATTTTAACACCTCCAAAGATTGGGAGATAGTGACTTCCGAATCCAGAAGTGCCAGTAGTTTGTGCTGTCTGCCCAGCTCTGCATTGCAGGTCAGAAATACTGGCACTGATTTTGCCTTGGGAAGCTCAATGTGTTGTTTCTTGTCTACCAGCAAAGGTGTTTTCAGAGACAGGAAAAACTTTCCTTCAAACACCAAGCTCAGGAGACCTTCTGGTTTAATCCCCTTCTGAAGCACAGGCTGAATCCTCTAATGTGCTGAGCTCAACCATGAAAGATTGAAACCACAAAGGACTTTTTTTTAAGCACTAGCATCCTTTTGAGTGCAGAGGGGTAAAGAGCTTTGCTGGCTGAGTCAAGACACCTCGGTGCCTTGTAGGACCAAACTTCTGGATAAATCCAGGGCAGATCCTGCTCTCTCCAGCTGCCTTTGCCCTGCAGGGAATTCAGTGAGACCAGAGAGTGAAGACACGTGAGCTCTCAGCACATGATCCACGTGTGTCTATCCCCTCCCCTCTCTCTTGGTGCTGCAGTGGTGGCCAGGAGTGCTCCAGAGGAGACTGTGACAAGCAGCTTTGCCTCCTTCATCCATGCAGTTCGACCCGAGCACTTGTCCAAGACGGTCCGTCACAGAAGCAAGAGGATGATCCTCGACAGCATTGGGGTTGGCCTTGTGGGCAGCACGACGCACGTGTTCGACATCGCTCTGCAGTACTGCCGGGTAGGGACAGCCCCATATTACCATGTAGTTACGTGGTCCCCACCCTGCCACCACCACCACGACCAAGGCTGATGTAGGACCTTTGCCTTGCAGTAGAGGGGTGTTCTGGCATCACACAACCACTGCCTCACTCAAGGTCCTCAACTGAATTTCCTTCCCTTTCACAGGAGCTGTTCTCTTCAGTTGCTGTGAGCTCTGTCTATGGCAAACCAGGTGTAAAGCTCTCCCCCACGCTGGCTGCGTTCACCAACGGAGTTGCGGTAAGGCAGGCTCTCCCAGGAGAAGCTCTCCGTTGTGGAGCCTTCAAAGACACTAGTTAGTGTTCCAGGAAACAGACTGGTGACTAGAAGGGGTAGTGGGGGACAAGAAGTCACGGGTTCCTCTGCTTTTAGAGGGACCAAACAGCCACCATGGGGACCACCAGGTGACTTGGTGGATGTTGTTTCAGACTAGCCTCAGCAGTATCAGCAAGGACCCGTAGCTCCCTCAGCTTCCAGCCCCTCACACCAGGATATCCTTATCTCCATTTCTCTGGCAGACTCACTCCATGGACTTTGATGATACCTGGCACCCTGCTACTCACCCGTCAGGGGCTGTTCTGCCAGCTCTTCTGGCAGCTTCCCAGATGCTACCTCCAAGCACCAAACCCAATGGCATGGATTTCCTGCTGGCATTTAACGTGGGCCTGGAAGTGCAAGGAAGGCTCATGCATTTCTCCACTGAGGCTCACGACATTCCAAAAAGGTAAAACTCCTTTTCTTCATCGAGCCAGAAGAGGGTTGGTGAATCTGTTACCAGGCCTACTCAGGGTTTCAAAATGTTAGTTTAAGTCCAGCTGAACTCAGGATCAGGGTAAAGCCCTACTGAGAGCCAAATGCCAGTTCTGCCAGAGCTGATGAGGCACCACATGTTCATTTGGTGACTTCCAGTGATCTTGCCTCAAAAATAACCATCAAGAGGACTACCACTGAGTCTTCAGTGTTGTCATCTAAACTAACCAGGGCAAGAGCATAGGACAGGCGGTGGCCCACAGCCATGCAGACAGCTTAATTGTGGGCACAGTCCCTGGCACAATTTCTGCCTGTGCCAACTGCCACTCACCAGGCATTGTCCTGGTGTGGCCCAAGGGATAGCATCGACCAGGAACTGTTACCCTTGGGCATGGTGGATGAGGCCACCTTATTTGTCGGGGGGGAGGAAGTTTGGCTGTACGAACACAAGCCATGCCACCTACTCTTAGGAAAAATCAAAAATTGCTTTCTGGAGATGCTGGGCTCACTCTGTTGTCCCCAATGAAGTTTCAAGTAGACACTTAGTTTTTAGATGGCTAAATATTGAGTTAGGTGAATCCCTCTTGCACCAGAGCCATGAGGGATTTCCATTGGCTGACTTGGCAGTTCATTTCCAGTCCCATAGGCAGGTCTGGTTGGTGAGGTGCTTGGGTGCTCCCTGTGCCAAGCAGGCAGGGATGCTCATATCTCCAATTTCCCCTTTAGGTTCCACCCTCCCTCGGTGGTTGGTACCATGGGCAGCGCTGCGGCCACTGCAAAACTGCTCGCGCTCAGCTCGGCTCAGTGCGCGCACGCTCTGGGCATCGCTGCGTCGCTTGCGGGGGCACCCATGGCAAACGCTGCCACCCAAGCCAAGCCGTTGCATATTGGAAACGCCACCCGCCTGGGCTTCGAAGCAGCACTGCTGGCCGCCCGAGGGATGGAGGCTAACCCCTTAATCCTGGATGATATCCCTGGTTGCTCTGGATTCAGTGCTTTCTACAGTGTCTATCAACCCAAACCACTGTCCACACCAAGTGACCATCATGAGTTCCTCTTGGAGAAGCAGGATATTGCTTTCAAGCGATTCCCAGCCCACCTGGGGATGCACTGGGTGGTGGATGCTGCCTTGTCTGTCCGGAATCTCTTCATCAACTACGCAGGGTCCTTCTCTCCCTCTTTGATCCGCACCATTGTGCTGAAGATCCCAGTGTCAAAGTACATCAATCGGCCCTTCCCCAGCTCTGAACACCAGGCTAGACACTCCTTCCAGTTCAATGCCTGTACTGCCCTGTTGGATGGTGAAGTGGGCCTCAGCTCCTTCACAGAGAGCAGCATCCACCGGCAGGAGCTGAGGGAGCTGCTGGACAAAGTGGTGGTGGAGCACCCTGAAGATAATGTGGCCAACTTTGACAAGATGTACGGAGAGGTGGCACTGCTCCTGCACAGCGGGGATGTCCTGACGGGCAAATGTGACACTTTCTATGGGCACTGGAGGAAGCCTCTGAGCAAAGAATCGCTCCTGAAGAAGTTTCACTCCAACGCCTCTCATGTGCTTCCAGAAGAAAAAATAGAAACCATCATCACTATGGTGGACAACCTGGAGAATCTGTCAGATAGTTCCCAGCTGGCCTGCAACCTGTGAGGGAACAGCAAGTGGGTTCTTGATAAGGGACTTATCCCAGTGAAACTCTGATTCCTTTCTTCATTGGTGCTTTACTATTGATTTCCAATGACAGGAAAGTTCCCACCCCTTGAAATCAAAGTAGATGCTTTAACACCAAAGGAGCCCACGAGGCAGGAGGTGTGTCTGTGTAAGTAATTAGTACGCAGATTAAATTTCAACTCATGGCTGATGCTGTCTGAGTAGCCGAAAGGCCACCACGAATACAAAAAAAAACCCCACGTAAATCTGTGGGGATCCTGGGGTATCATCTGGAAGCTGGTTCCCCAGAAGGAACCGTGTCGAGATACTTTTTAAAGCTGCATTCAGAGTTTTTTCTGTGCAGAATGCCTAACTGCTGAGTCTGGGAAGAAGAGGAAATTCAGCTGCAAACTGTGTGCTTTTCTTAGTGCTCTTCTGGGCACTTTTCGGATCATGGTTAGTTAGTCATGCTGGCCAGATGAAAAATCTATCAGTTACTGTAAACAGCCCTGCCTGCAGAACTCTCAGGCAGAGAGGGATGTTTTTTTTCTCTTTTCCAGTAAAAGCCTCCCATTTCTCCAGCACTTGGGAAGTGTTTGTCCCTTCTCTGTGTATAAGGGATGGTTCAAGGACCCTTAAAACCTGGATGTCTTTTCGGAATGAAAGGCAATGGGTAGGTGAGGAACCCTACATCAGCCCTAAACCTACATCCTACACCTTCTCTGAGGTAATCCCTGCCGACCCTAGGGCTGTGCCACATCATCCCTCCTGGCTTTGCGCAGGTCGCCCAGGCACCTATTCAGAGCTGGCTCACCAGAGGTGGTCACTATAGTCCGTGCAGAGATGGGCACCTCTGGGTGGTGACTTGGGCACGTACACGCTGTGACTCACATTGGGAAATTCCCGTTTCTCTCCCCTGAGAGGAAGCAAAGCTTACTGAGACTCAGCTCTTAACTCATCTTGCGAGCTGGGATGAAATCAGTACTTGTACTCCTGAGTAGCCATTCACTGAGAGGCTTTCTTACCCCTTATCCTTTCTGAACAGTGAGATGGAGAACTACACAATATCACTCTGTACATTAAACAAATACTGTGATGGCTGATCCAAAGGACTTGTTTCCAATATGATCATGATGTAGGTCCAGAATCATTGCAGAAGTGAGGGTTGTCTTCTGCAAGGGGGGACCGAGATGAGACTAGACAGGCAAGACAGAATGTGGGCTGGTTCCTTTCTAGCTTGCTGGTAGTGGTCTATGCAGAGAACTTCCCAGCCACAGCAAAACTGCCCACCTGCTAATCCACTCTCTCATACTGTCCAGCATATTCACACTGAATCTTTCTGAATAAAGAACTGAAGTCAATTAGTTTTCTGCATAAAGATTTAATGCTATATTATGTAGGCCATCAGGTTTTCAGTTTTAATCTGAATATATGCAATACAGAGGCTTTTCCAATAGACGGGGAACCCAGCAGAGGCTAGGACAGGGCCACCTAGAAGGCTGGCCTGTGGCCAGTGATTTCTCCAGAGTCATGTATTTACATTGAGCCCCACAAGCTGTTTTTGCTGGTGAGAACAATAGCTGTTAGCCAGCAAAGCCTGGCTATGGTTAAATATGATATCTCAACAGTTACCCAGTGTTTCTCCATTAAGCAACAGATTTCAAATACTTGCTAAGTTTCCACGACAAGCTTCTAGTTTCCTTTGGTTCGAGTCAGGTGTGAGATCACCAAAACCATCATTCCATGTTTCACAGCCCAATGAACTGGAAACCCACAGCGCCAGTGCCTTCCAAGTCAGCCATTAGCTCAACATTTGTCAAGGGAATCAATACGTGTGACAGTAGCAAGATGGGCTTCAGTGGAGGGAACAATGTGTCTCAGTGGATTATCTCATTTCCATGCCTCTGCACCATGCTGCAGTGGTGCCATGTAGCAGTGAAGCTGAGCAGGAGAGGAGGGAACTAGCACCTTTTACCAGTTGGTGCTGGAGCAGAAAAAAAGAGCTTTTTTGGTTGGGTTTCAGGCTACATTTTGTCCCTGAGATCCAGAAACCCTTCTGAACCTCATTCATGTCTTGGCTGTCCCAAGAGATGCAATCCTGACACTTTTCAGCAGATGATGTGTAAAATTAGGAAGGGAAGGCACAGGAAAGCTGGACCCTACCAGCTTTCCTTTTACTGGGCCCCTTATCAGTTGAAGCAGTAAGTGGCTTTTCCAGAGCATCTAGAAGCCAAAGACATACCTGAGATTTTTTTTTGTTCATGGTATTTCCTCTAAAAGCCTAGGACCCTGAAAACACCTCCAGTATCCCAGGCCAGGAAAGTGTCTTACTAGTTATTTCCAGTTTCAAAGAGCAAATGTTTCATATCCTTAACTAATTAAGATGTCCAAACCCCTGCCAAGGGTAGCAAGGCCTTAAAAGAGCCAAGGAAAAAAATGACCTGTGAAAATTATAGACCAGCTTGTGTGACACTGAGGGTATTCAGCGATTAGTATGATGCCACCAAGGTCCCTAACTTCTCCTCTCAGGATGGATAAGAAAAGAGCCATTGTCCTTCTTTCTACTGCTGTTCCAAGATAAATCACACTTAACATTAAAAGGAAACATTTCTCTACAAACATATTTATGGTGGCAAGCTCAGTGAATGAAAGAACACTTGCAGTGCAAGCCAGGCAGGATCCGTGTTAGTAATCAATCAATAACTACAATCCCACACTAGAAATTAATAGGGCTTCACTGGCACAAGCACTTGGCCAGGAAGAAGCCCTGACCAGTAGAGAGCAGGGTCCTATGAAGACAGGTTGAGAGATTGAGGTTGTTCAGCCTGGAGGAGAGAAGGCTCTGGGGAGACCTTCTAGCAGTCTTCCAGTATCTGAAGGGGCTACAGGAAAGCTGGAGAGGGGCTTTTTACAAGGGCATGGAGTGACAGGATGAGGGGGGACGGTTTTAAACTGAAAGAGGGGAGATTGAGATGAGATATTAGGAAGAAATTCTTTGCTGTGAGGGTGGTGAGACCCTGGCCCAGGTTTCCCAGAGAAGCTGTGGCTGTCCCCTCCCTGGCAGTGTTCAAGGCCAGGCTGACTGGGGCTTGGAGCAACCTGGTCTGGTGGAAGGTGTCCCCGCCTGTGGCAGGGGGGTGGAACTAGATGATCTTTAAGGTCCCTCCAACCCAAACCACCCTGTGATTCTATGAAAGCTGAGGCAGGGCTGGTGGGAGTAGGATGCTGCCGTCAGCCTCTCCCGTGGGCAGGACCCTCCCCGTGGACCCCGCGGCAGGGCCGCACACGCCGCGGGGCCTCAGCACCCTGGACAGCAGCCGCCGGCCGGGCCCGCGGGCTACGGGACCGGGGGGCTCCGGGACCGGGGGTCCCTCCTGGGGGTCCCCTCCCGGGCCTCCGCTCCTAAGGCGGAGGGTCTGAGGCGCCTGTGGCTTTCTGCCATGGCAGCTCGTGTCTTTAAGTCCCACAAATGGTTCAACTGGAGCTGGAAGCAGCTTCCATCCCTATAGCCTCCACCGGCATGAGCTTTTGATAATCTGAAGCACTGAATTTGTTAGGGCTTTGCATTTTTCCCACCGTGGAGAATTTTGGATTTCCCACGAAATGCCAGCAGGAAAAAATCAGTACAATTCACAGATTATTTCAATTTTAGAGAGGATTTTGACTGTAGAGGTCAGAAGAGTCCTCTCTGCCTTCCAGCACTGTCCCCATGATGATAACATTGCTACCGCAGTGTGGCCAGCTGGGGAACTGCTCTCCCTGAAAAAAACCCAGGTCCTTCCTTACCGTTTTATGCTTTTTAACTAATTGAAGAAAGAAGAAAACTTAGGACAGTCAGGGTCAGAGTGGACTCTGCTGCGGTAGACCCCGGCCCCAGCTCTGCTGACACACCTTCCTCCTGCCTCCCTCCATGTCATGCAGGCAGCCCCATGCCAGAGCTCCTGGAGTGATTCTGGATGCCTCATCTGGACAGAGGAAGGCAAGAGTGTTGGCCTTCCTCTCCCTGGTCCAGAGGTTCTCCCAAGCTCTGGATATGTTGCCATGGCAGGGAGCAAGTTTTGCAAGGAGGCTGCTGTTCCAAAAATGAATGCCTGAGACAAACAGTGCACAGGAATGTGCCATGGAGATGGGAAGGAGGAGCAAATCCCTCCCAGCTGCAGTACAAGGTTGCATCCTTCCCTTGGCAGCTGGGATGTGCAGGTCAGACACATGCAGCTGGTGCAGGGGCCAGAGCAAAGCCCTGTTGCTGCCTTACTGGGAAAACAGGGCAACCATCCTGGGCTGGAGGGGAAGCCAATGTTTTCTGTCTGGTGCCAGCGTCTTCTTAGCACCTTATTTCCCCCTCATCGCTGCATAAATCTGGGTGAATCACTGACTTTAGACACTCTCCCCTCCATGCAGTCATCTCATCTCTGCTTTTTCCCACCCCAGGTGACAGGAACTCTAATACTGTTTATGCAGGGCTGAGTATGAGGCACAGAGCTTCAGCCTCAGGAGCGCTTTGTGTGTCAGACACAGGCCAAGTGCCCAGTTCCCTGGCAGGAAGCAGGTTTCAACAGTCACAGCTGGATTTAAACCACTGGCTTGGTGTGAGAGCCACCAGTGCCAGCCAGCCTCAGTCAAGCCAAGCAGGCAGACAGAGTGGGAGGGAGACAGAAATCTTCAGCTGTGTAAAAGTGGCTATGAAGAGGAGAGGAATGACAGGTTCTTTTGTGTTTGTGGTGGACAGTGTAGAAATGAGGGGCTTCAACTGCAGCAAAAGGGGTGTCAGACATTAGGAAAAATGTCCCAACAAGAGTAATGCAGCAGCAGGAGGACAGATCTTCCAAGAAGGTCATGAAGTCTCCATTGATGGTGATTTATAAAAGCAGGATTCACATCCAGGGGTGAGAGCTGAGCAGGCTGCCTTGGGAAAGCTCTCAAGGTTCATGCAGCCCAATTTTTATGTCTGGGATTTGAGACTTGTCCTAGGTTTGCAAAATAAAAGCTTGAACCCGTAAACTGGCCATCAAAAGCCTGGCCTCTGCATCCTATCTCCTGCTGGGACACAGACTGGTTATGGGTTGTGGTTAGGGTTCCCCTCTGCTGACTGCAGTCACATCTGTGCTGTACCTGGAAACCTCGATCAGGTTCTCATCAGGGTCTCGGAAGTAGATGGATGTTATTGGACCCACGGCACCAGTTCTGGCCATGGGACCTTCTTCAACGGTCACCCCACAGGCCTGGGAAGACACATAAGGGCAGGGTTTTAATGCTTCAGGCAGTCTTAGCAGGGAGTTAGGCACTCTTCCCCCTCCCCGCCTTGAAAACATGAGCTGTTGGATAAGACAATTCTGACATTCCCCAAGACACAGACCCTGAAAGTGTCACTTAGGAGGCTCTGGTGTCATGCCTCCCGGGGTCACACTGCCCTGTGCACACTCTACACCCTCCTCACCTTCAGATGATCCAGCAGCTGGTCCAGGGGCACCTGTGTGATAAGGCAGATATCTGCAGAGCCAGGGACCAGGCACCGAGCCTTGGGTTCAAACTCCTTCCCAGCCTCATGCAGGTTAAACTTCTGGTTGCCAAAACGTAAAGCTTTGCGATTTCCCTGTCCCCAAAGAAAAGAATCAAAGTGGAATGAGTCTTACTGGGCTGGAAGCCTGCAGCATCCACTCACCTGCATAGCCCTAAAAGTCCTGGGGACCTGGCTGTGGTCCTGCTAACTCTGGGCTCTTGCTGTGGCAACCCAAGACAAGAACTGACTGCTGTAAGGCTCCCATGACATCCCTGGAGATGTGGAGTGACCCACGGAAGTCCTACAGCCACATGCAACTACTTCCAAACCACAATGATGCAAGTTTTCAGTTTTGGGTCGTCTCCACCCTGCCTCTGGGGCAGCCACACAAGTAATGCAGAGGCTCACACTGCGGTGGGAACAAAGATGAGGGAGAGGGAAGAGGGTGAGGAAGGAGGGTTTGGCATCTCTTTTCTTTGCAGACTGTCAAGGCAATTTCTCAGGCTGATATGACAGCTGAGTCCTGAGACCCCGTGCAGATGCAGGACACATCTGTGCCTGCCTGCAAAACAAACTGAGGCTCACCATAGCCTTGGGATGTGAGTGCAGCTGCTTTTAAGAGAGCTGGTGGGGCAGGAGAGAAGGATATAAGCTTGGAAGTTTAAAAGGTGCAGTGTGTACATCCAAAACAGACCAAGTGGCATGAAGCTTGGGCAGGAGGTGAGTTGGGGCTGTTTTGAAAATGTTAACCATCTTTTCCTCTCTTTGCCAATGGAAATATCAAACCAAGAGCCTGTCAGACGTCTTTAGAGAATGTGTGAGTTTGAGGGTTCTCCTGCTTCAGTCCTAGAAATTGTTTTTCAAAGAACTTTTTTTTTTTTGTCACTTTGACTCCTTCTGCAGCATGGTTTGGACTTCCCTCTGACTTAGCTTGACTCTGTTGCAACTCAGAGCTTGATGGCCTGCAGCTTGTGCTGGTCCTGCCATCCCCACTCCAAGGAGATGCCTCAGAGACCATATCAGAGATTCACAAGGACCAGTCACTGTCCCAGAACTGCAGTACCAGCTTTCCTAGACCCAAGATGAGCCTGTCCCCCATGTTACCTTGAAGGTCACCACCTCCATGCCCAGGACTTTGGAATAAAAGGCCACAGTGTCCTCAATGCTCTTCACAGTCAACACAAGGTGGTCCAGGCGCTGGATGAAACATGGGGGTGGATTCATACACTCCTCCTTCCAGGACATCTCAGGGCTGGGAACTAGCATGCAAAACCACAGAAGATGAAGGTTAGGAGCATCCAGCTGCTCAGGGAAATGGTCCAGGCAGCTGTGGACTGAACTGTGAATGGAGATCGGACAGATTTTCTTTTGCCCTGCAGGTGGCACAAGTACAGAAGCAATAGATTCTCCTCCCTGGAAGGGCCTCAGACCCCGCTTTGCTCTGGTGGGACCTGAGCATGTCAGAGCCCCTGTCTGGGGCCAGATCTGGAGGACCAGCTGGGTGACCTCGCTGAGGGCTGATGTCACCAAGATGCTGAGCTCCCAATGCACAAAATCCTGTGTGCACCAAGGATGGACCATGTGTGTGACCCTTCCCTCCAACTCCCTCTGGTGTCCTCCCAACCTTCTTCATGTCCAGGTGGGGACACTCATCCAGATGGAGAAAAGACAGGGAGGGAAGACAAGCTGGGCCCTGGCAGTGCAGCAGGAAATGTCTCTGGGGGAAGAATATTCCTGGGAGAAGAGGGCACTGGGGCTGAAGCAGCTGCTTGCTGTCCCCATGGAAAGGCGCTGTGCCATTATCTTGCAGGAGATCCCTTCTGGTGCCTATATAATGTAGCCATAAAATATGGACCATGAGAAAGGGACTGTGGCCCTGACCAGCACCAAGAGGCTGGGAACTTGCCGCCACTGTGACTGCACTGTGGGACTGAGCCCAGGGACAAATGGCCAAGGGCTCTGGGGCTGTGACATGGTGACTTGGCAGGGGAAAATCAGTTTTAGGCAAGTTGAGAGTGCTGTAAATATTTCAGTGACCTACTTGTCACATCTCTGCTTCACTTCAGCCCCATCTGCCCCAGAGCAGGATCCCTGATGCTCCTGCTCTGATGACTCCGATGACCCTCTGGTGATCACTGAACCCCTGATCATCAGCACACGTTTAAAGCAGGCTCTGGCTGCTCAACTCCATGGCAGCAGATCCTCCTGCTGTGCCCCAGAACCTGGGAGCACCTTTGCACCAAGCTGTGAGAAGCAAATGGCTTTGGCTGTGGTGGCCTGAATGATGTTTTGGGGAGGCTGTGAAGTTTTCATTTCATCTTGGGAAAAATAAACACCCTCAACAATAACGCGGCACAAAACGGCACAAATCAGGAGAACAGCCCACACCACCAGCCCCTTTGTGCCTTGTCATTTGCCTTCAGACTGCTGGGCGTCATCAGCAGGCAGAGGGTGAGGCTGGTGCCAGAGGCTCAAGGAGATGCAGCACAAGGATTTGTGGGACTCAGTAGCCTGGGTTCACAGTGATTCTTGGTGTTTTATGTTGGGTTCGTGTCCTCTGGCATTGCCCTTCTGCAGTGGAGTGCGTGGGAAATGGCTGTCAAGGAGAGATCTCAAAGCCCCTCTGACACAGGAGCAAGGTCAGCATGAAACCAGGCACCGTTTCACCGGGACATCTGCTCACTGCAGGCAGAGGAGCTGGTCCCTGCTTGGAGCAGGGCCCCGTTGTCCCCAAGCCCAGGCTGGGACTGCAGCACGGCCTGGACTGCGCCCAGTGATTGCCCCAGTTTCGGGGGAAGCTGTGACAGAGGCAAAGTCACTGCTCCTCCTTCGCTCTGCAAAGTCCCTTCCACCCAGGAAGTCTTCCTGGGTGCCTCCAGGTTGTAGGGTGCTGGTGTCACCGCCTGCAGCTCCCACCTCCTGCCTGGCCAGCCTTGTCAGTGCAGCCCTCCCCTCCCACCCGAGCCCCTCGGCAGACAGCCGCGAGGAAATCGGGCTGCAGAAGTAGGCTGAGTACCTGCGAGAGCGGACGGAGAGCTGGACGGTTCCCTTGTGCCCGTCCTCTTCCTGCTGCCCGGAGCTGAGCTGTGCGAGCAGCAACGTCACAGGAGAACGGGGTGGGAAAGCAACGAGGTTGGAAACAGGAGCTCTGGGCACTGCTCCCGCAGAGGTGTACCTTGGCCTGAAGGACCTGGAAGTCCAACTGCAGAGTTGCTTGAAAAATCCCAGAAAAAGAGTTTGGATATTTTATTGCCCTGCGAGGCACTTGCTGTCCCTGGGAGCTCTGCAAGCTCCCAGTAGTAAAAGATGGGTGAGGTGTAGGTGCCGTGCTAACAGCCAATGTGTAGTAAGGAGCAATAGCAAAGGGGGATCAGGGTGATGTGCACAGCTTTGGGCGCCTTTTTGGACACCCCTTCCTGCAAACAGACATGTCCAAAAAGGTGCCCAGAGCTGTGCACGTCACCCTGAGGCTACACAGTGGGGCTGGTAGACAGAGGGACAAGGGATAGGTGGACCTCCCAAACCTCATTTTCTTGGGAAAAAAATCCTGGTATCTTTTCTTTACTAAAGCTCCCAAAGCTGTTCTCACAGGTGCTAGTCACAGGACCATTGACACTGGTGCCTGACAGGGCTTTGAGGGCACTAATTGCCCTTAATAGCCTTGACCAGCCTCAGCTGGGAGCTTCCACCCACACCCATGGACCACGGAGGCTATTTAAGGTCTTCTCAGGGTCTTTTCTCTATGCATGAGTATTGGTGTAGGGGTGTTGGTCTCCAGCCTAGCCCAAGATGTGTCCAATGACCCTGCTGGTCTGGACTTCAGCTTATAGACCTTGACCCCATGTCATCACTATGGACCTGATGGTTATTTTTTACTGAACCAAAGAGCTTGGGATCTTTGTTTTTTTAGAGAGGAGGTTGTAATGGACAGCACGTTAGCCCTGTAATTATCATCACAAGATACAGAGGCCACATTTTCAACAACAAAAATATATTAGTGAGTTGTGACATTGCTATAGGACGCTTCATAAGAAAATGGAGTAAGGAAAGAAAACCCCCTGAGAGACCAGTTTGGACCGGCAGAACTGTAGCATTTGCTCCACTCCAGCTTACAGGTAAGTAAATTCTTCCTTACCTAAAAGTAATAAAACTTTTTATATTAATAACTCTGAACTTTCATCTCTCTCTGCTGAAGAGCTGGTAGAGCAATGGTGCATGTTCTGATACCTGGATATAGTAACACTACATGCATCTGGGTGTCTCAGTGCATTGTAACTCCTGTTTTGGCACAGGTTCACCATGAAATCTGAGAGTAGGTAAAAAGGAGAGAATTCCTGGAGAAAAGATGGCTTTTGCTGTTCAGTTGCACTGGGAAGTGGCCTGCTGAAGAGGTAGAGCACCGGCACTCGCTTTGGCAGAAATTTAATGTTTGGGAGGGCTTTTTTACTGGCTGTGTAATGGTTTCTTGGAGCGGGGTAGCTGTGGTTTGGGTCTGAGAACTTCACTTCCCCAAGGGAGATGTAGCCTAAGACCAACAAGTCAGTGGCACTTTGGTACTAAGTTCAGGATGGGACCCCCACAGATCAGACTTCAGCTGGGAAGGGGTTTGGGTTTAGCTCCTTAAAGGTGTAGCTGCAGACAAGGGTTCCTGAGCTGCTCCCAGTAAACATCCAGAGAGTATTGCTGCTACATGTGGGACAGAGTGATGGAGTTGAAGTAGCTCAGCAAGTCCTCCATGGTGAAGTCCATGGCAATCCCTGACCCTGCATAACAGCGTTGGATCAGATCCTCAAACTCTTGGTACTGACATATGAACTCCTGCTCCATAGCATGCCAAACCACCTGGGGAGAAACACAGACCATCAGCTCCCTTCATCAGCCCATGACAGTTATACGTGGGGGTGAACTGGGCAGAAAGGCAAGGTGCACTAAAGTAGGACAAGCCAGAAGAAAGGCACTTGGCCATCAGCAGAAGCTGCACTGCTTTGCAGCCCTGAACCCCACAAAATATCACAGCTTTACACCCAGATCACACTCCAATTACCGGCAAAAGATTTTCCTCCGGGGAGAGATACTTGTGGATTTTCTTGTAGAGGGTCTCAAGGGCTCTTTTTACTTCCTTGCCAGGGTATTTTTCAATGACCTTCCTCAGCTCTTGCTTGCTGTAGGCCAGCTGAAAGCTGACCTCTTCTTCTTTCACCCCTTGAGCCACACGAGCTTTCACCCCTTCAAAGAAGTGCTGGAAAGGCAAGGAGACATTCACTGATGAGCTGCCCTAAGGCAGAAACCTCACCACTTCCCTCTGTTCCCTTCCCATGTCTAACTAAGTGGAAGTACTGGAGATTGTTTATCCTCCAGGAAAGCAGGGCATAGGGAATTTCATCAGTTCTCTTCACTCCCTTCTTGGCAAGCAGGATCTCTAAGGGTTGCAGTGCCATGGAGCAATGGGACTGCTGGAAAAATCACTTGTGTTTCTTGGTGCCTCATACAGCTCTGCTCGCTACAGAGGGTTTGGAGCCAGAGGTGGTAGGTCTTGAAGGCACCTACCATTTCTCAGGGTAGGTCTTGAGAAGCTTAGAGGATAGAGACTGTGCAGCCTCTCTGGAGAGACTGTTCCAATGCTTTATTATTCTTATAGTCATTTTTCCTTCTATCCAGCTCAAACCTTCCTTTTTACATTTTCTGGCTGTTGTCTCTCATCCTGCTGTACACCTCAGTAATCTTCTAGGGAACATGGCTGATAGGTACCCCTGAAATTGTTTCTTCTCCAGGCTGACCAAGTCCAGCTCCTTCAGCCTCTCTGCGCCATGTTGGTGGTCCTCCACTGGCCTTGTTCCAGTTTAGCAACACCCCTTGTCACAGGTGGATGTGACATACATGTCTATCTCTTCCACAGCTGGACATAGTTTTCCACATCTGGTCTAATGAAGGCTGAAAAAGGGAATAATCACTTCCTTCAACCTACTGTCTACCCTCCTGTTCATACAGCCCAATAATCTGTTTGCTGTCTGAGGTGTTTCCACTGCAGTTTTGCTGTGGAGAAGTACCCTAAATCCTGAGGATTTTCAGAGGGAGAGAGGTTCCCAAATGGATCAGCCGTTTCCAAAAACAGAAACGGGCTCCTACATTATTTAGGCCTCTTTGCAACTTCTCTTGGTGTTAGTGAATTGTGCTGAAACCTGAAGAGCTACGTGGTCTGCTAGAGAAGGCCACGTCAGGGCTCAGGAAATCCCTGAGCAGAATGCAATCCAAGTACCTTCATACACTACTCGCTTTGCTTTGTCGTGAGCAATGAAATTATCCTTTCCCTCACAGAGGAAGGATTTGAAGCCATTAACACAGCAGGTAGCGTGAGACACTGAGCTGATCTGCCAGTCAAACCTACAAGATGTTTGACAGCAAAGACCAGAAACAAATGGGAAGTAACAGGCCCTATAAATAATTCAAGCTGATCTCAGCCTGTGAGACATTTAGGCCAGTGAGAAGAGAGAAGGAGCAGAGCGAGGAGGGGTCCTGGGGGCAGCCATCATCTCTGGAAGGAAGGGGGACGTCTGTTTGAGTTAGTGAAGCAAGATGCTCTTAGCTCAGTTAGCAAAGCAGCTGCTCGGGAAGCATGAAGCTGTGTTAGACTTATTAGTCCAGGCAGCCATGTAAAAAGAAACGAGCATCTGCGGGACGCAGGCACGCGACCCGGAGCGGGGGTCTGACCAGTCACAGAATCACAGAATCAACCAGGTTGGAAGAGACCTCATGGATCATCGAGTCCAACCGTTGCCCCTACACCCTCACGCCACTGCATGGAGGCTGAGCCACGGAGCTGGTGCCAGCATCTGATGCTACTGGGGCTGTGCTGCATGGTGAAACCCAGCAGTAAGTGGTCAGAGAAGGTGGGAGAACATTGGGGATGTGCCAACACACTAATATAATCCCAGACTGGATTTGAGAGGAGTGATTTGAACACCAGTGAATTCATAATTTTGGGAAGGGCAGTTGCCCTTTGAGACCCAGGCAAGGGTCAGTTCATCCTGTACTCACATTGAGCTTCTCCAGTGGCTGGCCCAGGTACTCGATGACATATTTCTCCATGTGCTCACTATACCTTTCCTTGGCTTCTCTCTTCTTGCCCTTCAGGCAGTGGATCTTCTTTTGGCACAGGAAGCAGTGAATGTGGTGGAAATTTTCCATCATGACCATATCTGTGTTCACCTTCAGGTTTGCCGAGGACAGACTGTTGACTTAAAAGAAAGGAACAAATCAGGTATGGAGAGAAGACCCTGCAGGCTGGGTCAGGAGGGACATGAGCTGAAGACCCATAGGTTTGGTCACCAGTGGGGCACTTAACCAAGAGCTCAGGTGAGCACACCCTGCTCTGGTGGCTCAGCTGGTTGCTAGTAACTCCTGAAGCTGCAGCTTTACATTTGCCTGACTGATGCACCCAACCTCCAGCCTTTGTACTCACTGCTGCTGAAGACGCTGCCAGCCAGCCTGAGCAGTGCTTTGTCCAGCTCCCCTCTCCGCCGAGCTGTCCTGAACGCCTCCTCTGAGAAGTTCACAAACTCCTCAAAGCGGCTCACGGAGGGCAGGATCCTACCTTTCATCTTGCTGGGCATCTTTGCCTCCTCAATCTCTTTGCACAAGGTCCCCTGGCAACAACACACAGCACGCTCAGATCTGATGCCGCCCCAGCCTCATTTTACAGTCTTGCTTCTCCACATCTTGGCACAAACACCGTTGATGTCAACACGTGGCTTCCCTTAACCTCAATGGTCTCAGAGCCAGATTTCTTGGCCAATTCTGATGAGCTCTCGACCCACCCCCCACACTCCCTCTCCCTGCTGCTTGGTCCTGGAGTATGTCCTGCTGTGCCAGCAGGAGAACAGGAGGGCTTGGCTTCAGCCATCTGACTTGCTGCTGTCATTCCCACAGCCTCCCAGTACTCTATATGAGGGAAACCCCTTTAGTCTGACCATCCTGGTAAGAGGAGGCACAGGTGGCACGTAGGTTTGTGTCCCACCTCCCTCACACAGACACAATCGTTGATGCAGTGAGAGTCTAGTCCTTCCAAAACCAAAGAGCCAGATCCCTGCCTGATATAAACCAGTACTGCCTTCAATGAAGATCATGTTAGTAGCTTAGAAGATTCTGGAGGAGCTCAAACATCACTCAGGTCTACTTGGGCTTACTCGTACTGACACTCACGATGCATTTGTTGAAGTTGCTCTTGGCCAGGAGCAGCATGTTGCCCAGGACAGTGTTGAGGAAGGATGAGGGGAGAGCTGAGGAAGAGTCCCACATCTCAAAGATGGAGTCATTCAAGGTAACCAGGACGTGCAAGCAGCCGAATGAGTGGACCTTGTTGGAGACATCTAGAAATCCTCTCAGCTCTGGTTCCAGGCAACTGAAGATCTCGCTCAGCAGCCGGGTTGTAGGTTCTTCTAGTCTTTAAAAAAAAAAAAAAAGGTAAGCAATTCAGTGAGGAGGGCACTGGCCCTGTGGCCAGCTGCAGAGGCAAGGGCACAGCTAAAGAAAGACTCAAAGCCTTCCATATTGCAGTGGAGCGTGTTTATGCTTGGGTCATCCTTCAACTCTTCACCAGCTCTGCTTGTGGGAGGATGTTGAAATGTCCTGGTTTTCCAGCCAAATGAAAAATTTCGGGGTTTTTATGCTGACATATTTTGTAAGATTTCTGTTCCATAGTATATTTTCACTTTATGACACTGCTAATAAGGAAACTGATCAAAACCTAGGGTTTTCTGTGACACACAAACCTCTCTTTCTGATCCACCCTGAAGCAGAACCACCGTGCTGAGGAGAGGCAGAACCAGGAGGCTCTGCTCAGCCTCCCTGCATGCCCACCTATGATGCCTCCTGGGTTTTTTGCTATCCAGGGTCCAAACATGAGACCACTTAGTTGGCACCAGGATGATCAAGAGTGAAAAAGAATCCCTCAGTTCCTCAGGCTGTTCCCGTGGGACACTCCAGACCATGCCCTGTCAGACCAGCCAGCTGTATCCCATCACCCACGTACTGGCTCCGAGGCTTGGTGCAAGGAGGGTCCTCTGGAGATGCCATGCCCTCTCCTCCCTTAGTGTCAGATGCCTGAAAGAAAGAATGGGATGGAAATTATGATTTGTCTGCCCTCCCTCAGAGAGGAAAACTTGAGATCTGGGTTTCATTTCTGCTGCCTCATATTGGAGTCCTGTGTTTAATGCTTAGAGATTCTGTGATTTTGCTGGAGCTACAATTAAGTTCAATTCAATTCTCCTCTTCCATCAGGTCTTGAGCTTCCCCACTACTGACACCACTGGCAGTTGCTAGAGGACAAGAGCCCAGGAGAGCTCAGGTATCTGATGGAGTTAAGCAGCCACCCCACTGTGTCTGCTGAGGCTTGTATAAAGCTGGAGGGAGGAGATGCGACTGGAGAGGACATAGTCCTCACACTTACCTCCAGCACCTGCAGATCTGCAGTGTCCTGGCTTAGCTGGAAGAATTTCTCAATGAACTGCTGCTCTGCAGTGCAAAGGGGTTGCAGCTCTCTCAACACCTGCTCCAGTATCTGCTTAGAAACCATCAACCATGTTAGAAAACCCTACTAGCACTCACTGAGGACACCAGAGTAGATGTCCATGTCCACCTGAAGTGATGTCTACACCAGGTCAGCAGTACAGAACTTCTCTGCTTCTGCTCCAAGTACACAGCACCAGAGAAAGGACCATGGGATGGGTTGCAGCACTGGCACAGCCCCTGTGGGACACATGAGCCCTTTAGAAAACCTCAGCTCCTTACCTTGATGATGTTGCCTTTGTTCAGTGTGTCCTCCTGGCCTTCTCTGCTCCCAGGGAGACTCCATCGAGACTGCTGCCTGCTCCCCATCGGCTTCTCTAAGCTCTCCTGAAGACCTGCACGGTATGTTGGTATGTGGTCAAACATCTCCATCCCTACTGGCCTCTCCAGCTCTTTGACATTAGGAAGAATTTCTTCTCAGCAAGGGTCATTAGCCCTTGGAAGGGGCTGCCCAGGGAGGTGGTGGAGTCCCCATCTCTGGAGGGGTTTAAGAAAAGCCTGGACATGGCACTTAGTGCCATGGTCTAGTTGCCATGGTGGTGTCAGGGCAATGGTTGGACTCGATGATCCCAGAGGGCTCTTCCAACCTGATTGATTCTGTGATTCTGTGACTGTGTGATCATTTTAACAGATTTAAACGTCTCTTTTTATGTCTGATGTTATGCGTGAATTGGCCTTTTCCTGTTGGATTCAGATATATGGGGGATGAAGGGTTTGCTCTCATTTTTTTTATCTGCCTTCTCATCTGTTTCTCTCTTTCATTACTCTTAATTTCACTGTCTGTGATGCTTACCCCTTTGCTATGTAGTGCTTAGTAGTAACTCTTAAGGACTGGGGAATGAAAAATCCTAGGTGGTAAGAGCGTAAATTGGCAGAAATGCCTGCAAGGGTTTCAGGAAAAATGTTCATTGCTTAGTTTTGATGGAAAATTGCCATAAAACAATATCCAGGCAGGGAGGAGGGTTGGCTTTTTTCAAAAACTAGCCTCTAAAAATTATAAGCATTCACCTGGAAATTAATATACTTTTCAAACATTACCAGTTTTTACCACGCTGTTTTCACTGGGTGCCTGGCTTAAGTGGAAAAGTTGAAAAATCTCTTTGAAACATGCCTTAAAAAAATATTATACTCGCTGAAAGAGATCAGTGGGGAAACATCTCTATTATTTTCTAATTAATTCTAAAAATTCGTATCATTCCACTAACCCCAGAGGTCCCAGGTGAGTCAGGCCAGCTCTCCATTTCTCATATCATCTGAAATATCCTTATTCAAGCCACTAGCTGCAGGGCTTCTACCTTTGGAAAGGATTTGTCAGACACCCTCCACGCTGAGCAGGGATGAGATATGACGGACGGCCCTGCTCGCGACCTCAGCCTTGCTAAAACCTTGGAGAAAATTAATGAGCTGCTTCATAATCCTTTTTCCCACCCTTACGCAATGGGTGATGATAATTTCACTTGCTGGGAAGTGGCAAAACCAGGGGAAAAAAAGATCTTCCCACAGCAAACGGGAAAGAATTTTATGAGCCTGTAAATTTTGGTGTGGAAAAGGGAATGGGAAAATGAGGAGAAAAGACTTAATTATTGGCTCACAATTGATTACAAACAGCGTGGGCTTTGCCTTCTAAACTCTCCCAAAGTCCTGAAACAAGGCAATAAATCATCAGGTGGTATGTTTAGAAGCGACTGACATAAATAATCCTTTATGAGGGCAGGGAATCAACCCTAAAAATTCACAGCCACGATAATCAGTAGAAAGAACAAGGCACGGAGAGCTAGAGCGGGCCTGGAATGTTTTAAAGCAGGGATGAGGGATGTTATCGGGCAAATGTCCTTGCAGCCTGGGCTTTCATCCATGCAGTGGCTCACCCCAAGGAGCAGCTGAAACGTCAGGAAAGACCTTGGATGAGGTTCCCGCAGAACTTCATCAAAGCCAAACCTGCCCTGCAAAACAGCCTGAGACCAACTAGTTTTGCAGGAAATATTTCATTGGGAGTCTCTGAAGGTTCCCAGGAGCTGGGAGAGCCCATGCTCTCCTTCGGTGCCCATCACTGCCGAGTTCCTTCAGCAGAAGGACGCGTGCGTGCATTGCCAGGGTGACCCTGCTGTGTGTCCTTGAGCCAAGGAGAGGTCAACGTCACCTCTGGAGGGAGGTGACACCAGAGGAGATGTGATGCTCTCCCTCCTACTTTGTCCCCAGGGTCTCCAGAGGTGGGCAGGGGTTGGTAGCACCACAAGCCCCAGGGAAGGTGCCTTTCTGCAGCGTGGCTGGCAGAACCTCTGTGGGTACAGCTTTCTAAAAATCCCCTTGTCGCTAATTGCACCCTGCAGTGATGTGGTGGCTGTAGCTTTGATGTGCTGCTCACATTAATGGTGGGCTGAGCATCCCCAACAAAGCTGGGGGCTTTCTACCTGTCCCAGACCTCTTCTCACCCCAGGGAGCAAAGCACAGTGCCAGCACACCCCAAAGCTCATCTCATCCTGGCCAAGGGAGCAACATCAGCAACAGGCAGACACTTTTGGGTGATTTACAATGGTGCAGTAACAGGCTTGTAGCCATCAAGGTGTCCTTCTACTGCTGCTACGGGTTTCACAGACACTGTGTTTTCTCCTGGGATTTTAATTACTCCTGTTTTATGGGACTCACACAGACATTAAAGACAGAAAAAAGCACTGAAGGGAAATCACTGGTTTAACATTTACCAAAAGGAGATCAGGCAGACAAGCTGCAGCACATGCCCTACACTACCTTGTTTTTTATTTAACATGTCCCTTTTCATAAAGGGCCTCTCTAACAGCCCTCTCTGCCCCTGCAATATCCCCCATTGTAATGGTTTTCTGAGCAGACTCAGCTGTGCTCTGGGAGGAGACAAACTTGGGTGGTTTTATTCTCTATCACCCAGCAGAATTAAAGTCCCGTGCTCAGAGCCCATCAATCACTGTGGAAAGAGGAACCAGGGCCTCTTTAACTTCTACACAGTCTTTGTTATTGCCTTCTGCTTAAATGAAAGCAATCACCCTTCTTCAGGAAATGGGGCTTGATCACATTATCTTATAGACCACAGATCAGAGTTTGCTTCCCCACTGCTAATTCCCCAGGCTTGCTTGCTGCCCGTGTGCTCATTACCTCTTATCGGGAATTCCTATTTTTAAGTGAAAAAGAGCACGTTTCCCCAGGAAACGCTGTGTTCAGGCATGGAGGAGAGGGGGATATGAGAGGGATGTTATCTTTTTTTTTTTTCAGCTGTTTAGTCGATGGGGCAGACAAGGCAAACCCCAAGCCCCTCTCTGCGGGCTGAGCACAGGAATGTCTTCCTTTACAGTTCTTATGAAATGCTGTCCTTCTTCAGAAAGCTCGTGTGTCAGCGTTATCGTGGGATTATTATTACCACCTCATTTTATTTTCCTGTTATCTGTTTGCTATAGGCTTTTGTGAGTCCTCCAGCACCAATGAGAGCTTGTAGCAACAAGTACAGCAGGTTAACGGCATTATGAATCACACAGAATCAGTCAGGTTGGAAGAGCCCTCTGGGATCATCGAGTCCAACCATTGCCCTGACACCACCATGGCAACTAGACCAGGGCACTAAGTGCCATGTCCAGTCTTTTCTTAAACCCCTCCAGAGATGGTGACTCCACCACCTCTCAAAAGTAATTTCCTATCACCGCTTTCTCAGCATGTCCCTCTGATTTAATTGCCTGTTACTTTGTTTTAAAATTACAAGGAGAGTAATAATGTCCTGTTGACTTTCCCTACACAACTTATTTTTGGACCCTTTTTATCATGTCACTACTTTTCTGCTGGAACTAGCAGAGAGATTTTGATCCTCGTTTTCCTTTTCCCCTCTCTTGGCTCCGTAGTTTGGCAGATCATTCTGGTATAGAAAAACAGGTTTCTGGTGGCTATAAAAATGTTGCCTGGAGGTGTTCGCTTTCTCCATTTCTAACAAAATTTCAAAAAGGAACATTTTAATTAAGAATTAGTATCTGAGCATCTACTGTCTCTTCCTTCAAAGGGGATAAATTTTTGAAAATTATGAGTAGTGGGGAGAAAAAGCCCAAATGTGTTTCATTTTCCTTCTTTCTTTTCAGGACTTGTGTGCTCCGCTGTGGGTACAAGTACGCTGCCAGCACTTCCCATCCTGGTTTGGTCCCGTGGTGCTGAGGTCCTCTGTTTTCCTGGTACGTGTGGCTGAGTGTCTGTCCCAGGGGAACTGGGGCTGGGCAGGGAGGAGCTGGGAGGGGTGGTGGGTGTGTTGGGGTACGGCTGTGATGTACACCCAAACACGGGCGCTGAGGAGTGCTCCGATGTCCCTCCCTTCAGACACAGCTGCCAGCAGCTGGGTGTTGCAGTCTGCTGCTGTTGGCCCACCCTGGACTGGGACTGACTGGGGCCGTACTGGGAGTGCAGCAAGGGGGTGAGCAGACCCAGCACTCAGGTCTACTCGTGCTTCTTGGTGCCGTGCCCTTCGCCTCTGCAACTGCCATGATGCAGAGCAAAGCGATGCTGAGTGCTCCCACCCGGAGGGGTGCAGGGTCTGTTGACAGCCACAAAACTTGGGGTGCGGAGGAAGCTGCTTCTGTCACCCCAGCATGGGAAAAGCTGCCAGCAGAAGCACTGTCCTGTTCCCACTCTTGTGCAAGTTGCTGCTAGCACAGGCTCTCTCTGTCCCTGCTTGAGACTCACCAGGTTCTTCACAGATCCACAGAGCAGGGAGGAGATTACAGCAAAACACCTGGATATTTGCTCCTTCCCTTTATGGCCAGTTCTGAAACTGATAAAAAGGGCCCTGGAGGGCTACAGAGGGGAAATCATGTGCAACGGTCTGATCTGCAACTGGTGATCTTCAGGGTGGCTGCCTGTGGCCCAGGCTCCCTAACCATCCCTTCTGCCCCAGAAGAATGGCATGGACTTCACCCCAGAAGACAAAGGATGGGCAAATATCAGGGCAGGTGGGTCAGCTGGGCAGGGGCTATTGGTGTGATCACTGCTGTGGGGCCAGCACAGCAAGCACAGGGATGCGGAGCCCTTCGCCAGGATCCTTCAGCCACCCGCCCTCTTTCCTTCCCCAGGCTCTGTCCTCTGGCTCCGGGATCTGGACACGAGTGATGAAGTAGGTGCAGAGCTGGAAGAAGCCGAGCTAGCACTCTGATAGACTAAACACACCACGCGAAGTGGGTTTTGACATTCAAGCAGGGCCAAGCTGGCATGGAACTTTCCATTACAGAGCTTTGTTTTGCTGAAGGAAAATGTGACTTCTGTGCAATCAAAAACTTCCAGAGGAGACAGATCAGTTTCTCTTTTTATCTTCAGAAACACCTGACTGGAATATTTTGAGTCAGATGCAGAGATTTCTGTTGAAATGATCACCTTGGGACAACACAGCCCCACAGTCAGCTCGCTATGAAATCATCCTCCTCTCACAAATATTGCTGTGAATATGCTCGTGTCCTCGGGGACAGGCTTGGTGCCATATCTACAGGGAAAAGAGTGTCTGAGGCATCTGTCACCAGCTCTGCTTGCATGAAATATGGACCCGGCATTAGCCAGGCAGTCCCATGTCCCCCTCTCTTTGTCTCTCCTGAGGATCATCTCGGCTTCTCAGGAGACAATCTCAGCCACCCATGCATCATTTCTGACTCCTGCAAAGGGAAGGTGCACAAAAGCTACAGCTCTGAGAAGCAGATAAACAAAACTGGGCAATACAGGGAGCCAAGGCTCACACAAACACTGCCTGGTGTCAAGCGGAGTTGGCTTTGTCACGTGCTGCCAGCTGCAGACCCAGTCCATGGAGGAGAAAGTAAATTCACGGCACAAAATCTGGGGAAGACACTTGTGAAACAGGATAATAACCATGTTCCCTACTTGCAAGTAAATCGCTGCTCAGCAGCACAAAAGTCATATTTGCAAATCACTCACTTGCTTTTCTTCTTCCTAACAAGAAGGTTTTGGCTTGTTCAAAAAAGGCTTTGATTTCCCGGTCATAGAGTCTGCTGAGGTTCTGGGCATAGACCTGGAAAGACAAGGCAAACACAGAAATCCCTGGTGTATCTCATCTCTCTACAAACTGTGCCCATTTCATGGCTTTATCTTCAGCTGCCCACTTAAAACAGAAGTCAGCAACTGGCACAGACCTATTGGTTTTGGGGTGTAGGACCTTCAGAAAGGCAAAACATGCATGAAAAAAAAAGAAAACAAGCCTCAGTGATACAAAAAGAACCATCTCAGTTACTTAACAACATCCCTGTTAACAGAAGAGGTCAAGGACTTTAAGAAGCCCCTTCCCTAGAACCCTTTAAATAAATCAATGTTAAATAACGTACAAGATCAGCCCCATTCATCTAATGCTTATCACTCTCATTCAGCAGAGAAAGGGCCAGATGAAAGCAAAAAGACCAGACTTCAGCATTTCAGACCTTTTCCTTCAACACAATGTCTGCCACCCAGTCCCAGACTGCTTTCCGTCAAGCACAGAGGTCCAACATCATGTGGCCAAGTTGGCCAGACACTCTCCTAGGAGGCCAAATGCTGGAAGCCTGTGGGTGGTATGGGTTTGGTGAAACCAAGCTCTCATCACGAATTAACCAGTTTGACTAATCTGTTCCTGGTGGATGGTTTGCAATATTTGTTCAGGATTTCAGCCATACCTTGGGGAGATCACAGAACAGAACTGGGTTGGCGTTCCTCAGCCAGGCCATGAGCGGGGCGTAGGGCACAAGTTCCTCATGGTGGAGGCCATGGCTTGGTGCAGATAGCTTGTCACTGGGCTGACCAAGAGCAGGGACCTGAGCATTACCCTAAAGCAACAGAAATGGCAGAAAGAGTAAAACAAAACATAGCCTTGAAATCTCTGGAAAACAATTGCTTCATAATTTGAATTTCCAGTTCTGTTTAAGAAGCAAATTTAAAGGGTGAAGCAGAGCATGCATGATCACGTTGAACTCTACTTTTAATGCCATGTCATGGGAACAATTGAGCCCAGAGGAATGAGCTGGCCCATCAGTAATATGTGATACTCCAGCTAAGCACAGTGGTCAGGAGAAGACACAGGAGAAAAGCTCATTGTTCAGGAGCATGCTGGAAACTGTCCCTCCACGCACTGGGAGGCAGGTATGCTTCTGGCAGGGGATGCAATGGAGAGGAAGTCATATAGGTGGGATGGGAGCTCAGCAGGTTCAGAGCAGGTCAACGGCAGGGTGAAGGCATGTGAGAAGACCTCTGAGGAGACACTTTTGGACAATCCTCTTACGGTGGCATCCCCTGTACCGCTGGTGCTATTTTAGCCCAGTATTCAGATCTCCCAGGATTTTGAGCTGCCATGTGAAGAGAGAAGCCCACCTGCAGCTCGAAGATGCTCGTAATGTGACTGATGAAAGAGTTTTCAAAGTTCTGCTTGAGTGTTTCAAACATGATCAGCTGCTCAGCCACTGACTGCAGTTTCCGGTAACCTTGAGGAAAAAAAGAGAGGGTATCGTGGTATGGAGTGGCATGAGCCATCATGCCTGCCTTCTCTTGGGCCCTACACTTCAAGAAAGATGTTGAGGTGTTGGAGCGAGTCCAGAGGAGGGCAACCAAGCTGGTGAAGGGTCTAGAGGGTCTGACCTACGAGGAATGGCTGAGGGAGCTGGGGGTGTTTAGCCTGGAGAAGAGGAGGCTCAGAGGTGACCTTAGTGCAGTCTACAACTACCTGAAGGGAGGTTGTAGTGAAGTGGGAGTCGGCCTCTTCTCGCAGGCAACTAGCGATAGGACAAGAGGACACAGCCTCAAGCTTCGCCAGGGGAGGGTCAGGTTGGACATTAGGAAGCATTTCTTCTCAGCAAGGGTCATTAGCCACTGGAAGGGGCTGCCCAGGGAGGTGGTGGAGTCACCATCTCTGGAGGGGTTTAAGAAAAGCCTGGCCATGGCACTTAGTGCCATGGTCTAGTTGCCATGGTGGTGTCAGGGCAATGGTTGGACTCGATGATCCCAGAGGGCTCTTCCAACCTGATTGATTCTGTGATTCTTTCTTTTCTGCTTTGCCCTGTCAGCCTGCAGGGCTGCCCAGCAAGCGCGTGAGCTAATTCCTGGGAACAACCCCTCCAGTTTCAGCGGGTCAGGGGCACCCACAGAGGCTGGACAGCACGGAATGGTGCTGGGTGTGCAGCAGGGGTTGTGGAGGAGCCGGTGGGTCTGCTGTCTGCAGACATAAATCTCTGCTCTCTACTCACCGGGCTGTATCTGGACGTTCATGCAGCCAGACAAAGCCTCTGCTGCAGCAATGCAGGTTTTCACTCTGCCAGGGCTGGAAAGATCTGCCCGGCTCAGGGCATTGCAGTGTTCCCTGCTGAGGTTGAGGTGGGTCTGAAACCAAAGCCAGAAGAGAACAGGTACAAGCACAGCCGGCTTCTCCTCCCTTCCCATCCCACCCAGAAGGCTGCTGGCTTGAAATAGCCAAGCGCAGCCTTCAGCTGCCAGGCTGCATGTGTCCGTCAAGAAGACCACGCTGCTCTGTCCCCACCAAAAACGAAGGTCTGCATAGGAACAACGTCAGTGGTTGCCAAGGAAGCCCTGGCAAACCTCAGCAGAAGTTTCCAAAGGGCTGGCACCTCTGGAATTTCTACTGGCAGCAAAGTGGTGGGGAGGAGAAAGAAAAAGCTAAGGAAACTGCAGCTTGAGTTGCGGAGAAATGAAAAGGTCAGTGGCACAGAGGCCACTGTAAGCAGTGGAAGTGGGGATTAGCTGGGCTACTGCAGCCCAGTTCTTGCATTGATGGAATGTTATGTTTGTAAATAATTTGCTTTCCCATATTCCCAGAGCTCATCAAGAGTCTTTCCACGGGCTGTGCTGTCCCCTGCGCCGGTGTCTCTGTGGCTATGGGGTACTGCAGAGAAAAGCTCCTTGCTCCTGTCTCCTGCTGAGACAGGCTGATGTGCACAAAGTCCACAGCTGATGGCAGACGTTGACTTAACAGTTACCTTCAAGGGTGGGGAAAAAAAAAAAGAAAAAAAGACATCAAAGGAGAGAAAAGGAATGGGGAACTCCCACCAGTGGGAAGAGAAGTAACAGGGTCCCTGGACAAACAGCCTCTCCAGGGCAACGGGGAGTCCCCAGCATGCTTCTTCCATGGTAGATGTATAGTTTGCCTCAGGACCCACTCAAAGTCCCCCAGCATGTGAGGTTATCAGTGCTGCTGGGAGCATGCTTTGACCAGGGGTGGGTGTTGTGTGCTCTGGCTCTAATTGCTCATTAAATATTGTGCATTCCTGGGTAATGATTATTGGCTGTTGAAATGACTATTATCTACTAACGAGAGCTGTTTCTCCCTAGTACAAAGATATAAACTGAAAGCTACCACGTGAAGGGAGGAAGAAAGCAGCTACCCTCAGTGACAATTGCTTCCCACAAGAAACCCCACACACCAGACGTAGGTGTGCCTGGAATTTGAAGGCACAAAGGATCTCAGGGCTTTGGGTGCAAGGGTAGAAGCGCTGCCCCAGCAGCCTCTGAGCGTGTAAGAAGAAGGTCCCAAAGCTGCTCATGAACAGCAGACCACAGCATCCCAAGTGAAAGGTGGCAGAGCTACGTTTGGAAGGTCCTTGGCATTACATCGTTCGAGGCTCATCTTGCCCATGAAAAGGACTTTCAGGGACCCCTCTTACAGCCCTGGACCACAGTGAGGGTACTGCACATCATGTCTGCTGCTGGTCTACCTGTAGTCCACCCCAGCTGTGTGGCCATATTATCCAGACAACAAAGTCCCTCATTTCTAGGCCAGAGAAGCTCTGTAGCCTTTGCAGACAGATAATAGTTTTCACAGTGTTTGAGGCTCACTGAAAGTTTTTTCTAATAGATCCAACAGGCTGAAGATTTATGTCTTTGCAAATCCACGTACCGTGAGGAAGAGGATTTCATCCATCAGCCTTGTCTTGTTGGAAACGATGCAATGTAGCAAGGAGTTTTCCCGGTGGATGTGGTCCATCTGCTGCTTCACGCTTCCCAGTAACTCGTCATAGATCTGCAAGGTCTCCTCCACTCTGGCCACCTCTGCCAGGGCCTCGTCGATGGAGCTCATCAGCTGTGTCACCTGCTTCTCAGAAGAGATAATGGCTCTAAGGTTGGCCTGTGGAATGGAGAAACAGAGGGCTTCAGCACTGTAGCAGGGACTGATCACCACCATCTCAGAGTCAAATATCTTGACCTTCACCCTCCAAGTCAAAGCAGAGACCCTATCATATTGCTATAACTGCAGCTGTCCTGCATCGCTACCTTCACAAGGTCAACGTCTTATCTTTGCACTTGGCTAAACTCTACATCAGCAACCATCTGCAAGTCCCGAGTGCCAGGGAAGAACAAAACCCTTCCCTGAGCAAGGTGTATGCTCAGAAGGCTTTCATCTGCCACAGCAAAGAGGTTACTGTGGAGTCCCTGGGCAAATCCGACCACGAGCAGAATACAGTCTTTGTAGGTTTGGAGAGGGTACCAAGCCCTGCTGGCTTCTGCACCCCACTCTTCCTTCTGTGGCTAGAGAAGTCCCAAGTGGACGCTGCATGGAGTCTCCAACCCTCAGTCCCCACAACTGGTGAAGTCCCCTGAGGACCTGGGAGTCCATCCCATGATATTTGTAAGGAAACATGCCAGCTTTGAGGCACTGGCCACCTCTGTCTCTAACTCATTTATGCAGAGCACGGTCATGCCAAGTGCCTGTCACAGCACACATAGCACAGCTCCGGGCATCTCTGCTGCTGCCAGGGTGTTACCAGCTGAGCTGCTCTGGCAGTGGAATTAATAAACTGTTAAATCGTGCATGAGACATGCACATATATATGTCTCTAATACGGAAATTGAAGGCACAATTTGCCTAGGGAGGTCTTGGGCATTTGTTTTGATGGGTGGTAGAGCTGTAACAGTGTGTTAATCGCTGCTGACAAGCTCTGCTAGAGATTAACTTCTTCCAAATGTTAATTGTATCGTTTTCAGGGCTTATGTACCATGCGGGATATCAAAGAAAACAATCAATAGACATGGGCCTGAGAGGCGTGACGCTTCCAGACTGCTATTTTAAAGCTTATAAACATCAATAAGGCGTTTAAAGAAGTTTGCCTTTTCTGATATTTCAGTTATCTGATGTCTTTTTCATTAAATGAAGAACAACAGAAGCATCTGCACCCCACTGTGAGCCGTCAGGCTCGGCTCGCCGGTGGGAAATGATAAGGACAAGCAAAGACTTGTCAACCCAAGACAGGTTACTGTGGCTTGGACCTACCCTGTGCTCCGAATTAGGCATGTGTCTGAAGCACAGCAGATGCTGGGCATCTACAATCCCTACGTTAAGGACTTTCTCTTCTCCAAGCTCCACCTGCATTGCTGTGGGGATAAAGATGAGCCGGCACCTCCCAGACTGCTGCTTTTGATAGGACAAGAGGACACAGCCTCAAGCTTCACCAGGGGAGGTTCAGGTTGGACATTAGGAAGCATTTCTTCTCAGAAAGGGTCTTTAGCCATTGGAAGGGGCTGCCCAGGGAGGTGGTGGAGTCACCATCTCTGGAGGTGTTTAAGACAAGACTGGACATGGCACCTAGTGCCATGGTCTAGTTGCCATGGTGGTGTCAGGGCAATGGTTGGACTCGATGATCCCGGAGGGCTCTTCCAACCTGATTGATTCTGTGATTCTGTGACCCCGACCCATGGCCACAGGCTCTGCCCGGAGCTTCACATTTTATTAAATGTTCCTAAATTACAGCCATAAACCTCCCACAAGCCAGTCACCACCGCGCCTTCAGATTGTCTTATTAGGGCTTAACGGAGCTGTGGGGGTTTGCTTGGAGCAAAGCATCACTGGTGGCATCAGCAGGGCCCCGCTGGCACCGCCGCTCGGGGCAGGGGACAACCCTCTTGCTGGAGGGGGCACAAAGCTGCCGGGAGCTGCCTGCCTTTCAGCAGGTGCCGGGATCCTGCAAGGATGGAGGAATACCAATGTGAAAATCAGCGCTGGCGGCCCCCTGCGTCCTTCCCTCCGAAGCAGGTAAGCGCTTTCTTGCTGTTGGTCCCCAGAAGAGGTGGGTTAGCAGAGGGTCATTAGTGTTGTAAGAGGAGGACAAGGTGTTATCACTGGGGTGTGGGGGAAAAACATTTAAATATATGCATGTGCTAGTCCAACTTGCTGGTATTAATAACACTTAATATCATAGATTAAACTTTAGAAATAGAAACATCTCATTAATTAATTTGTATTAGCAATAAGTGACATTTATTCATTAGAGGGCATTAAAGTAATGTATTCAACAGCGCCTTTCATCTCAAAGAACTTAATAGAGATTTATTAGTTACTCTCATAGGGTGGGAAACAGTCACAAAGTGCCCGTACCACTTGCCAAGAGCAAGCAGGAGCAGACCTCAGGAGTTTGGTTTTCCAGATTAACAGCTAAGTTTCCAAGCGTACTAAGTCATGTATAAACACAAATTGGGAATACAGCAAATACTGGAGCTAAAGGAGGTTGGATTTAGGGTTTGTGGCTTCTCGTATGTTTTAGGATATTTCCTTTGGCTTATTTTTTCCCCTTTGTTCTTCCCTTACCTACCCATAAAATCCTAGCGCCAGATATATTAGCATAAGACAAATGCTCGAAGCAGCTATCTCATTATTTGGCTCCAGCACTCAAAGAACCAAGTTATCCTCTGCAGAAAAGCAATAAACCACAGCAACTCTAATGAAGTAAATAAAGCTCACTAGTCTGAAAATAATGTATGCCTTCTCCACTGGCCCTTTCTACTACAGTTTATCTTTTACTTTTTATCTCCTTCCAGCTCTGTTTCATTTTTTTCCTCTTTTCTTTCTCCCTAGCTGCTGATTTTCCTTCTGTAGGGACCATTCTTGGCCCTTTCCTTTTCTCCCAGGCATCCCTGTCTGTCAGACCACCCCTTCTGCTCTTCATCACCCCCCACTCTTTACATGCACATTCATCCCCTCCCTCCCTACGCAGGTGTAGCCCCAGTACGGTGCACAGTGGGACAAAGAGGGACCCTCGAGAGGGGAGCAGCAGCATCCTCCTGACTTGCACGTGAGATGCCTTTTGAGCTGAAGTAGCACAACACTGAGATGACTTTCTCTCAGGTCAAGTTGCTCACAGCAAACGAAAGAGCTGCCAATACCCAAAGACTCAGCCCAGTGCGCCCCCATGCCAGGCACCTTCTTTTCGGTTGGGTCACAGCCCTTGGCCCCTTACCTCATCCAGCACATGGAGATCGTTGCTCAGCTGCTCTGCAAAGGCCACGGAGTTGTTCACAAGGGGCTCGTACTCCTCCATCAGCTTCAACACATCGGCAGCTTCCTTTGGTGTCATCTCCTGGTACGAACTGAGCTCCTCCTGGCTCTCCATCTCCACAGGGTCCTTCCTGACTTCTTGGGGCCTTTGTCTCCCTGCATGGACAGGAGGAGATGTGGAGATGGCCAAAGCCTTCTAGTTATGTCATGTTATTAGCCCTGCTAATATTAGCCCCAGGGGTCCCATTGAGTCCAAGAGATGTGAGTCCAGTGGTCTCAGTCTGCTGGTCAGTTAGAACAAGATCGCAGCATGGAGCAAAGAAAGATGTGGATGGGATGAAGGGTCAGCTTTGTAAAAGGGACAAAAACGGACCTTTGAAATTTAATTTGAGCTCTGGTTGTGTTTTTACTGGCTCACCTCTCTAGGATAGTGTGTTGGGGCATGTTGATACGTTTGTTATACAAAGCCGAGACAGATTTCAGAGATGAACAGGCTGCTTCTGATCAAATATACTGATAGTCATGTTGTAGAGTAAAATACATTTTTTATATCCATGTATATCTGTATTTCTTGACATACTGCTGGGGAATGTTACCAGGCAGGCAGCCAGGCTCCCTCTGGCCTGACATTACCAACACTGCTCACCTTCCCCAACCCAGAGTGCAGGTAGCATCTCTGGAGACCAGATAAACTGTCCTTCTGTTCTCTTCCCAGCCTGGCACTGTGTGTCCATGGTGAGGGTCAGTGGACAAACCCAATGGTTGTGCCTCCAGGTACACAAAACACGGACCCTCCTGCTTCCCTCTCGCTGGTACCCGCCTCAGCCTCTCCCAGCATCTGCAGTCACTGTTTGAAATTTATTCACCTCCCGTTCCTAAAGCAATGATAGTGATGATGCAAAACATGCAAACCACTCTGAGTGTGACAAGGAAACTAATTACCTTCCACTGCACAGGAGGGGACATTCACGAACGTGATGGATCTGGCGAGGAATCGGTGGTTCAGCTTCCACAAGCATCTGATAAAGGTTTTCTTCTCGTCAAAGCTGCTAGCGGTCCACTTGTAAACCTTATCGAACTGCAGATCAAAATCCAAGCTTGCCTAGATGGCAACAATTAATTACCACATCAGTTAGATGCCCCACCACACACACTCAGCATAGGTTTGCAGCACATTTTAATGTGCAAATCCTTCTTTGTGTTTCTTCCCTGCAGATGTAGACATCTCTCCCTGGGCTTCTGCTGCTATCCCAGAGCAACTGGGTAGGATTTGAGAGGGTATGTTCATGGCACTTGGCAAATCATCATCGACACGATAAAAGCACTGAAAGTGAGAGGATGCACAGCAATTCTGACCCTAGAAGTGGATGCCAGGACACTCACAGTGGGTCAGACCAAGCAATCAACCAGTCCCAGTGTCCTGGTCCAGCACGCTGATTTCTTTTCAGATTGCACAAACCCCTCACCTTTCACTGCAGGTTTTGGGGGATGAACGCTGATGAATCTTGACAGTGGCCAGTGGCAGATGCTTGTGAGAAGCAGCATTCAAAGGGCAAGCCCAGAGTTATATTGCCTTCAGGATTTCCTGCCAGCCTCCAACAGCCCGTGATCTAGCAGCTCGCTGAGCCGGAGGTTGTGTCCACAGCACCGTGCTTAACAGCCCTTGAAGGACCTGCTGTCCCTGATTTCCTCTAATGGTTTTTTTACCTTATTCATAACGTTGGCATCTACAGCGTCCTGTGGCAATAAGCTCTGCAGTGTAATAATGTGCTGAATAAGAAAGCTTGAGTACTGTGTCCAGTTCTGGGCCCCGCACTTCAAGAAAGACGTTGAGGTGTTGGAGTGAGTCCGGAGGAGGGCGACCAAGCTGGTGAAGGGTCTGGAGGGTCTGACCTATGAGGAACGGCTGAGGGAGCTGGGGGTGTTTAGCCTGGAGAACAGGAGGCTCAGAGGTGACCTTAGTGCAGTCTACAACTACCTAAAGGGAGGTTGTAGCAGAGTGGGAGCCGGCCTCTTCTCCCAGGCAACTAGCGATAGGACAAGAGGACACAGCCTCAAGCTTTGCCAGGGGAGGTTCAGGTTGGACATTAGGAAGCATTTCTTCTCAGCAAGGGTCATTAGCCATTGGAAGGGGCTGCCCAGGGAGGTGGTGGAGTCACCATCTCTGGAGGTGTTTAAGAAAACCCTGGCCATGGCACTTAGTGCCCTGGTCTAGTTGCCATGGTGGTGTCAGGGCAATGGTTGGACTCGATGATCCCAGAGGTCTCTTCCAACCTGATTGATTCCGTGATTCTGTGAATCAGCTGGAGTTAAGGATTCGGGGTAAGTCCAGCACCCACCCTGCCTCCCACTGCAGATATTCCCCTCTGCACTCCTCATCTGACCTGAAATCTCAAACCTCTCTTCACTCAAGAACTGCGAACACCCGGAGAAAAAACAGAAACAGGCTTCCACAAGCTCAGTCCTGAAATCCCCCCAGCAGCACTATCACACACACTTCACCTGGTATGTCCCAGTGGCCCCGTTTCCTGGCAGGGGAAGGTTGCCTGAGATAACAGGAGCATTGACTGGGAAAAAAGCACCCTTGGCATCTCCCCAGGTTGTTTTCATCCATATAAGTGTCAATATCTCTACGTCTCTCTATGCCCAAAGGATGTGGTCTCATGGAGGGGGAATTCCAGCCACAGGAGACTTAGTTTTCGCCACTAAGTGGTGTATAGGTGGAGAGAAGAAGGGAGGTTGCTGAACTCGGAACACCCCACAGAAAGAAACTCCTTCCCGAACCATCTCATTAGCTCTGTGGCACAGCGTGATCTCATCTTCCGGAGAACTTAGAAGCCACATTTATTATTATTTATACTAATCATCGTAACAGACATAGAGTTTATGTCTCAAGGCACACTTGCCTTGTGATGGGACTTCCATGGTGGGACCCTGAGAGATGTCAACATGTCCTGGCTGCAGCCTACTGCTTCAGCCTCTCCTCTGCCTGGGGACCTTGTGCAGCAGCTTCAGCTGGTGAGTATATCCCATTTTAGGAATGATATGGACAATCCTGGCTGCCCGCATTCAAGAAAGGTGAATTCAGCCTGGAAGAGGCAAGGAAGAGGGCTCCAGGCCTGGTGATGGGAAGAGAGAAGTCAATACAGAAGAACAGACTGAGAGGTCAGTCTGCTTGACCTGCCAGAAGGAAGGTTAATAGGGGAGGTGACTGCAATCTAAAAATATATCTGCAAAGAAGAGCTGTCTAACCTAAAGGACAGTCACGGCACAAGCACAAACGGGGGTGATGTGGGCAGGAATACAGGCTGGGAGTCATCAGAAGCCATCGGGACAAACAAGTTCTCTATTTGCCCCCCAGTATGAGGAGGTTCAAAAATACACCAATACTTTAAGACAGAGCACGATCAGTTTATCTCATTGGGATGGCAAATGAGGGAGAAAGGACTGAAAATCCTGGAGGTATCTTCTAATCCTACCTCCTCAGGAGCCAAAGCAATTTAGAAGACTTGGTGGAGCCAGGCTCATCTGCTAGAAGCAAGCTCAGGCAGGATGAAAGCATGTACTTCCTTGTGTACAGGAAAACGTAAGGCAGTGAGATACCAGTTCAGTCCTACCCATCGGATGAAGATGCCCTGCAAACCCGAAATTGTGATTTTCCTGTCAGACATGCTGTGCAGATGTACTTTATTTGCCCTGGATGTAGAACTGGAAAGCTGTTCTTTTTCTCATTTATTTCTATGCTTCTGAAAAACCCGGGCACCTTGCCAAAGCCCCTGGAACATTCACATTAATAAAAAAACTCATTACAACAACTTTAACGACACTCTGCCAGCCCCAGCAGCAGAAAGGGAATATCTTGTCCGTGCTTTCTTCCCCAAAAACCTTAATGTCACCCTAAAAGCGCAGACTCACACTGAATCCAGCTCTCTGTAATCCTTCTGTCAGTAAATGCCTCCCTTTAATCTTTAAATACCCTATGCAAATGTCTGTCGAGAAGCTTTGTCAACATGGATCGACAGATGGGGCTGACAATGTGTTCTGCAAATGCTGGAGACCTGACAAGAGCGGTGCTTTGCATCTCCAGCCTCCGAGGGTTACTGCAAAGAGCTTCAGGGGCTCCTCTGCCTGAGGAACAGGGAGGGTTTGCCCACTGATTGGGATGGAAGCTGTGTCCATGCAGCAGTCACCCCCTCCCTGCTCACCCTGCTCAGGTGTTTGGCCAGCCTGATGTTTCCTAACTTAGAGAGGGATGGCTCAGGAGGGAGGGAATCACTCCAGCCTCAGCATCCTGGGCACAGGCATCTCCCCAGAAGAGATGAGGGAAACGAGAGGTCCAAAAGCACTGATGTAGGATGGGGGAACCATTCAGGGAGGGACCTCCGTTCACCATACTCTAGGAAACAGCTCTGAGGGAAGGCAGAGGACTTTTAAATTTCTTTAATGGTGGTTGTTTCCTCAAAATTAGCGTCATTCAGGCTGGTTCAGTCCTGTATTAGAAATCACACACAGAGACACACACACCCCCTCAGCTGCTCTTCCCACCATGTAAATTTATGGGCTGAGCTCCAGAGGACCCGAATTGCCCTACGGATCCTGGCCCATGTCTCTCCAGTTTCGTATTCATCTCTCCCCCCCACCCATGATCAGTTCTGCCCTTTGCCACAGAAGGAAAGTTGATCCTACCTGATCGAGAGTCTTGCCATCTACCAGCTTCAGCTCTGCTAGAGGCCACCTGCAGGCTATCTTGTACTGCTCTCCTCGGTCTACCTTGACCTTCACCAGAAACGGCTGCATTGGCCTGAAGGTGTCCACTGAGAATGAAAGACAGAGGGAGGAAAAAAAAAACAACCCATAATATTATTGTTAGTCCAGTACACAACAGTTCCATGTGAGTGGACAGGTACAGATGGACACACAGACACTGATTTTCCATTGTGGCTGTACGGGTAACTGATGTATTTGAGATGCTACTTATAGGGTGGCTACATCATCCCTTGGCGATATTCCTCCTGCCCTCCATTGACTACAGAGGGAGCTGAAGCACATCATTTAGGTCAAACACTATGGCTAAGGCTGTCAGAAATTAATCCTGTAGTAGGTGACGGTGCTGTCTAGGAGCTCATTGGCAGAAGAGTCTCTCCCCTGTAAGTTTGTCAAAAAAAACTATGCTAACAACTTCTCAGGAGTGATGGAGCAACTAGAAAAGCACAGACCAAAGGAGATGGAAAACTGAAAAACTTCCCAAAGCAGTTGCACCTTTGGATCCTGATTAAATAGCTACACACTCCTGAAATGGCTGGGCACTGTGAAAACTTCCACCAAAACTGAGGAGAGACAGAATGAGGCTGTAACGCTGTGTTAGAATGGTTTGTTGCTGACCTCTAATGACAGATTTGATGCAAATGGTAAAAAAATAATCTTACATTAGTGGCAGGAGCAATCCTGCAGACCCCAGCTCTCCCTGGCCAGCTAAAGACCATCCGACGTTCAAGTGGGAACTTATGCATTTGTTGTCAGTTCTTGACGTACTACACTGACACCCCACAGCTCCTGTCCTTGGCTTAAGGTTGCCTTCATTTCATCTTAAACTACAGCATTCCAGTGATCCTATCTCTTCTCCCAGATTAGGAAAAGAGCCACCAGAGACCAAACTCTCTGCCTAGAGCTGCAAGAAACCTCCCTGGCTTTGCAGCTCAGCCTGTGTCCCAGCCCCCTGGGTTCTCACCCACAACACAGAGGACGGACATCTTCTTCTTCTTCCCCGTCTTCCAGACACGAACGGTTTCCAGCAGCCTCTTCTTCTGCGGGTTGAACACATCTTTTTCCAGTGAGCTCCAAAGAGAAGCCATGGTGATACCCAAACACGACAGCAAGAGGCAGCTGTGTGTGCCTCCTGCTGACGCTCGATGTCACCGCAGGCTGCGCAGCCTCTCCTGTGAAACACAAACAGGCTGGAGAGGTGACCTGCACCGAGGCCCTGGGCACACCAGTGACATACGTTACCACCACAGTGATTTTGTCTGGCAGACAGCATGAATGTGAAGTAATTCACAGAATCACACAGAATCCCAGAATCAATGAGGTTGGAAGAGCCCTCTGGGATCATCGAGTCCAACCATTGCCCTGACACCACCATGGCAACTAGACCATGGCACTAAGTGCCATGTCCAGGCTTTTCTTAAACCCCTCCAGAGATGGTGACTCCACCACCTCCCTGGGCAGCCCCTTCCAATGGCTAATGACCCTTGCTGAGAAGAAATGCTTCCTAATGTCCAACCTGAACCTCCCCTGGCAAAGCAAGGTGTTTTCAGCAAGAACGCTTTGTGCTTTTTTTTTTAATCCGCGAGATTCTTAATGGAAAGTTCTCACACAACTTCCTAGTCAGACCTAAGACCCATGGACATGTATTTCCACTGTGAGTCAAACCCAGCACTACCAGGGAGGAGAGGGCAGCTCATGTCCTGCATGTCACACACAGACACGCCGAAACAACCAGCAGTCGCGTTACAGCCTTTGACCTAGGGAAGAAGCAAAGTGGCTACGACTAAAAGGTTACATTGAACGCAAATATTTTGGTAAGACTTAGGGATAAATAAAAATACAGACTGAAGGAAAATAATAATATTTAGGACACGCACTTCCAATGTTTTCTAAGAGAAAGTTAATTGCTGCTGAAATTTACTGGTCGCTCTGCAATGAACTGAAACAAACGAAACCTTCAAGAGGTCCCTCCCCATAGCGATGGGGCGCTCAGCCCAGCCACATAGTTAATGAGCTGGAAACCACCGCTGCAATGTTTTTAATCTTTTTCTACCATGGCTGTAACTAGAAAAAAAAAGAACTTCACTGCTAAAATGATTCTGTCACCATGGCATCTCTCTGAGTGCAGTCCCTCCCCGGGTTATCGTGGTTTCTCCATCCCTGGCAGCTTCTCAGCCTCTCTGATGGCGTTCACCTCCAGAGGCAGGATGGCAGCCCGGGGACCCGGCCCTCTGCACCGCTCCTGCTGTCAAACTCCCTAATTCATTTGTAATAGCACTTGAGCAACAGCTACGGGGAAATGATTGAAAGCCAAAGTAATAGAGGGCTCGCTGATAAGTTAATGCAGGAAGCACAGTACTTTCCGTGAGTGTAATTGAAAAGCTGTCTGTAGCGGAGCCAGTTAACCCCCAATTTTCTAGAGACAACCTGTAAGACTTAAAGATCTCAGCGAAACCTCCCTGAAATTTTCGCAGAGGTGCACACGGCAGCGAGGAAGCGAGCGTTAGCGAAAGGAAGAGCGTTCGGAGACTTTACCAGCCACGTCTTGCTGCGGATAAATTGCGGGTCTTCAGTCGCAAGAAGCCTTAGAACAGGAAACAGTTTGCTGGTGAAATGAAAGCTTTAAGAGAAAAACAGGAAGAACCTGAGCGAAGCGCGTGAGCTGCCGGCTTGAGGCCGGGGCAGGAAACCCCTCGTGCGAACGCTGCAGGGACCAGGTGCCGGGGCAGCTGGAGGTGAAGTGGGGCTGGACTGAAAGCCAGGCAAGGTGAAATTGCCCTCCATCTCCTCTTTGTTTCGTTAAAGAGAGTCGAAGTGCTGAATGAGAACAACTGTGGTTCAGCCTCCAGCCAGATGCTGCCTCCCTGGTCCTCCTCCTCTAACAAAGGGGCTCAGAAACCTACAAGAAATTCAGGAGTCGGACAGGATGCTAACGGCACTGTACGTGCCCTCGTTAAGCAAGATGCATAATTTAGCTTTAAGCATAAAGGAAGCCTCGTCATTTTCCTTGTAACACCTTGGGACACACTTTAATACTAAGCTGGGTCCTGTTGAGGTCAAAGGACCAGAGGCATTTGAAGACAGGCACTGGTGCGAGTGCTGTCCTGCAAATAACTGAGGTCCACGCTGGAGCCAAAAGCAATAATCCAGAGAGGAGCCAGGAGCTCGGAATGGGGACTTGGAGAGTGGCATGGAGAAGCAGTCTCGAGGTCTAGCTGTGGGGCAGCAGGGCAGTAGCTGTGAATGATGCCTCAAGGCTCGCTCTCATGGCCCAGGGGGAAGGGCTGGTTCACACCACAGACCCACCTCTGGTGCAGCCTGCATGTTGCCTTCATGTTTAGCTTCAGAATTGGGTTTTGCAGCCCTGGCAGCGCAAGGGGAAACACTTCCCTCGCACGAACAGGGTTGAGGAGAGTAATCATCTTCTGCTTCAGTTTTCCTAAGTCCTTCAGCAACAGGACTTCTCTCTCTCTCTCTCATGCACTTTGCCCTCACTCTTGCACCAGTGTTGCTCAGCAGTTTGGGAACCCAGTAGGAATATCAAGAATTTCACCCGCCCCAGGGCCAAATCCCAGCTGGTTTGGCCCATCCTTTTCCTTCCCAAGGAATAGCAGTTGGAAGCACAGTGTGTGTCCTGGTTTTGTGGGGATAAAATTTATAGGGTCACTTTTCTGTTCCATTTTGTTTCAGCGTGTGGCCAGCTGTGGGCTGGTGATTGAGGCCATCAGCAGTTAAACCCAGGGCAGCTGCCCCAGGCTGGCCCACAGGTGTGTGCTGGGACATTAACCTCAGGGGCACTATAAATGGGAAAGCTTGTGGAGATGGGGGGCTCTGTGCTCTGCTATCTTCTTGCCTTTGTCTTTCTTCTTATCAGTGGTTGTGACTGATGGAGGAACTTGCCACCATTATCTGAGCTAAGTATAACTTTGTGTCTTTTGTGTTAGCGTTGATATTGGTTTTCGTATTTTTTTAAATCTGTTTAAATTTCAACTCATGAGTCTCCCTTCTCTTCCCAGTTGGGGAGGGGAGACTGTGTGATGGAACAACTGGTTATTGTTTAGCCCTGGGTGTGGGCTGAATGGAGACATCTCCCCAGGACCAAACCATAAGCATTTCAAGAGATTCACATCCTTAGTTTCTTCACTAAGCCTTTTGCAGCTGCAGATGATGAGCAGTGTGATGCTGCTCCTGCCCCCTATCAGTGCTCAGAGCGTTGTGAATGTGCCTCAGGCTGTGTCTGGCTGAGGCTCTGCCAGGTACCAGATGTCAATGGTAAAGCACCGAACAAAGATATTCTCAAAGCCTGGGTCAAAACACAGACGTGGGGTAGGGGGAATTAAAATTGCAGAGGCAGCTGCAGAGCTGGACTCTTTTAGCGTTGCAGTGCTGTGCTTTGTCAGAGGTGGTGGAGTCACCATCTCTGGAAGTGTTTAAGAACAGACTGGACATGGCACTTAGTGCCCTGGTCTAGTTGACATGGTGGTGTCAGGGCAATGGTTGCACTCGATGATCCCAGAGGGCTCTTCCAACCTGATTGATTCTGTGATTGTGTAACTCAGTGGCTGCCTTGCTTCTCTATAGGTTTGGAAGTGAGAGGGAGGACATGGGAGGAACAACTGAGCCAAAGGGTCCCCTGCAAGAGTAGGATGCTTCAGCATCCCTGGCTCCCATCACTTAGTAGGAGGGACCTGCCCCGCTACACACGAGGGTGAACTTTGGATGTTAACGTGTCCTGGACCTCCCCAGTGAATTTGGACAAGATTTTTCCTTGCTTCCTTGTGCCACGAAGATGCAAAGTGCTGGGGATGGTGTGTGTGGGCGTGCAGTTTTTTAGGTGTATGGACAAGACCTAGCGCATGGTGATCTCCATGGGCGGAGATGAGCTGTTTGTCACCCGCCTGCTGGCCTTCACCGCTGCCCTGCCCGACTGCGGCGACGTCGGTGACTACATCGTAGAGACAGGCGTGCGTGTGTCTATCCATCTTCTTAGTGAGACGATGCTATTTAAATGTAAAATAGTATGATTAATAAAACATAACGCCTCGTTTTCCCCCACCGCTTTCACCTCCTGTGCTCTCTTCTCACATTTTTGCTGGGCTGATGGTTTTCTTGCATGCCCCAGATAACTCATGGAGCTTCATCTTCGCTGCTCTTTCCACCCGCCTGCTCTTCTTTCATTTTTTATGAAGACTCTTTCTTGCTCTGCTAACATGCTTTTAATCACACTGGTAAATCAAGGCGGCTGTTTGTCTTTAGCTCTCTATTTGCTTTCCTGAACACAAAGATAAATCGAGGCACTGTGTTGGAGTTTGAGCAACAAGAAAGCTGATTTCTTCCCTCTCCTCTCCCCATTCACAGTGGTGCACGGCCGGGGATAAGCTGTGTTTGCAATCTAAGAATGCTCCCTCTCCATTTTCTGGGCTGAAACTGGTCAAACAAATAGAAAGACTGAGAAATGACCTCTCCCAGGCTCTTCTGGGTGAGACCCCGCAGCCGAAAGTTCTGAGATAGAACGTTACTCCAAGAACCCAAACTGGGGTCAGTGCAAAGGTGCCCATGAACTTCCTCTGATGTCCTCAGATTTATGAACTCTGTAACTTTTCCACGTCTTTCTGCTGATCTCTCCAGCCACTGGATAAGGACCAGGGCTGTAAAGAGGCCCACACACGTGGTGGCTTCCTTGCAGACCTCAACACGCTGTGGAGTCATAGCCTGCAGCCTGCCAGCGGTGGGAAACAAGGTCGGGAGCTGGTTTTGCTCTCTGTCCAGCATCGGAAGAAATGAGGAAGGAGTCATGGCCATCAGGTCTGCTCCCTGAGATGGTGGAGTTGGCTGCAGGGAGCTGTGTCCGAGTGGGATGTGGGTGTCCAGACCCAGGTCTGTGCGCAGCCAGCCGCCCTGCACCTGTGCCATGTGCCTGGTGCAGCTCTGCCCTGTCATCCTTCCCATGGAGGAATTACATGTGGTGTTAAAGAAAAAAAAAAAAAAAAAACAAAAAAAAAACAGCAAACCATCATTTTTAGCTGGGTTCAGAGCAGTTTCATCTGTCTGGAAAGGATATAGCAGCATAATCAAGATTTATGAAAGAAAATATTTTAGGAGAGGCTATTTGTTCTGTTCTATATCCCGTAAAATCCCTCGAAGTCATCTGTGGGTCGATGTGACAGCGACGCTCAGCCATGCCGCTTGGGAACAAACGGATAAACTTAATGCAACCAAGAGGCAAAGCATTAGAAGACACAAAGCAACATCTTTTTGGGCCATGTATAATTGCCCCAGGGAACTCGCTGCCTCAGGATCTGAGTCAGACAAACAGCCCCACAGTTTACAAACACCGATCTGAGGGTATCTAAAGGTAACCCAGGAGGGCTGGAATTGGTGGCTGGGGTCCAGGTGTGGGCAGCCCCTTGTCTGGAAGATCACACCAATGTACACACCAGTCTAGTGCAGGAAAATAAGAGCACCACAGCGGGTACAGCACGCAGCATCTGCTGCTGATGGGGACAATAGATCAGGCCAAGTGCAGCACTGGTTTTCTATGGGGAGGAGTGGGGAGGTATTTTGCCCTATGTCACAGAATCACAGAATCAATCAGGTTGGAAGAGCCCTCTGGGATCATCAAGTCCAACTGTTGCCCTGACACCACCATGGCAACTAGACCATGGCACTAAGTGCCATGTCCAGGCTTTTCTTAAACCCCTCCAGAGATGGGGACTCCACCACCTCCCTGGGCAGCCCCTTCCAATGGCTAATGACCCTTTCTGAGAAGAAATGCTTCCTAATGTCCAACCTGAACCTCCCCTGGTGAAGCTTGTCCTTTAATGACAAATTCCTATAGGATGATTTTCATTTCCTCCACATTTCTTGCTTTGCAGACGGAAAGGAAACACGCAGCGGGATGGGGGGAAGCTGCAGGATTTGGGACCTTCCATCCTGGAGGCAATGTGGCTAATCCCCCGCTTTGCCCAGAGCATTAGCCCTGGCCCCATCTCTGAGGCCTGGGGGCCCTTCCACCCCCAGAGCAGTCCGGGAGGGGCTCTGACCTGGTCTCTGGCTCCATTTACCATCTCAGGGAGAGCGGAGGCAGAGGAGGGCTGAGGGGCTCGGCTGGGGCAGTGTGAGGTACTTATTATTTGTGTGATTCACAGCCCAGCCCGTTTGGCATCTCCACCACTACCCCGTACCTCTCTGGATGAGCTCCTGGTGCTGAAGGGACCTTCGCCTTCCCGTGTGAGCAGACTTTGGTGAGTTCTCAAGTGGACCCTCAGGTCACTGGTGGGTGAAAGGGCTGCACATCCTCACCCTCCCTGGGCTCGTGTGTTTTAGGGGATGCTCGTGTGTTTTAGGGGATCCCACTAGGGGGTGGTGCCCAGCTCTGCTGGGAACACCAAGGGCTCTGCCTGCTCCTGGCCCCCAGTCACCCCTGTTAACTCCTCGTGCCCTATTTCCCTTGCAAGCCCTCGCCGTCTTCCCTTTCCTTCTGATTTATCTCCAGCACGGTGAGCGCTGGATCGCTGCTGTAGACTGTCACTGGCAGCAGGACAAATAATCCCATCTTTAGTTTATGGACCCACTTTTTCTTTCCCCCCTTGGGTAAACACAAATGATAAACAATAAGACGTTTCCTTCCCCGTCATCGCCCCTCCTTGTGTGACCGTGGGGAAATCCCTCACCTCTCTGTGACCTGGGTCCCCATTTGCAGGGAGAGGACAGTGATCCCGAGTGTCCACTTAGGTTGTAGTAGAGATTAACGATCGTGAGGGCGGTGAGCACCCCTTTGAGATGGGGAGAGGAGACAAGAGGTCCCAGGATGGGCACAGAGCAAGGGTATGGCAGGGGTTAGACCACCAGCAAAACGAGGATGGAGGGTAAAGCTGTATGTTACAGCCAGATGTGTTGCAGGGTAATTACAGTGAGCTGCTTTAAATTCCTGCCTCCGGTTTTATGTCCATTCAGCATCTTTTCATGCTTCCTTCGCCACAGTTTCGTGGCCTGAACAGCTGCTGTGCTTTTGGCCCAGTGCCTGACGCATTCCTCTGGAAGGGGTGCGATCAAGCATGTTTCACCTCCAACTCCCTTCAATATTGAGCGTCTCAACTTCCTTCTGCCTGAATGACACTTTTGATGCTCAGAAGGAGGGAAATAATAAGAAAAAGACAAAAATATTCTTTCCAGCTAGAGCTGTGGAGTGGGCACGTTGCAGATGCAGGAGAGATGCTGGTAGCTTTGGTGTCCATCTCCTGAGTCCTCTCTGCTGTCCTGCAGACTGCCCGTGGGATCTTCCAGTCTACAACTCCCTAAAGGGAGGTTGTAGCGGAGTGGGAGTCGGCCTTTTCTCCCAGGCAACTAGCAATAGGACAAGAGGACACAGCCTCAAGCTTCGCCAGGGGAGGTTCAGGTTGGACATTAGGAAGCATTTCTTCTCAGCAAGGGTCATTAGCCATTGGAAGGGGCTGCCCAGGGAGGTGGTGGAGTCACCATCTCTGGGGGTGTTTAAGAAAAGCCTGGCCATGGCACTTAGTGCCATGGTCTAGTTGCCATGGTGGTGTCAGGGCAATGGTTGGACTCGATGATCCCAGAGGGCTCTTCCAACCTGATTGATTCTGTGATTCTGTGAGAAGCTGCTTGGTCTGTAAATGGTGACCCCCACTTTCTCATTTGCAAGGGCAAAAGAGGTCACCGACCTGTGTTTCGAAAACATTTTGGCAATTTTTTGATGGAAAATGTTAATCATCATCATTATCTGTAGAGGATTTTTCCAGCACCGCTAGCGTGCGGGTTGCCTAGCGCTGCCATGGCATCATTTCTGGCGATAATTTAAGCTAAACACACGGCAGGGCTGACAGCGGAGCATTTAGAACAGGTAACGCGAGGGCAAAGGCTGAGTCACCTACTCTAGTGGTGGCATGACTGTTGCTGTCACCGTGCTCTCCATGGGAACACAATGGCCCGTGGTCAGGAGATGCCAGGGAACAAAAGCTTTCCTCTTGCTTTGGATTTTTTTTCAGTTCTAGTTAAATCCACTTGTAAAACAGCTCTTAAGTGGCATTTGCTAAGGGGGGTAAGCTAACGTGTGGATGGGAAAAAGTGAATTAAAACAGAGATTGGGCTTGGGTGAGGTGAGGCTCGATGTTCTTCACCTCCTGCACCCAGGCTTGCAGAGAGGGTCTGTGCTGCGGAAACCAAGGCGCCTAGATTCATCCACTGAAGCATGCTATGAGGTGTCAAGGTGGAAACCACCTTTGGAGCAGAGCTGTGACCCTCATATCCCCCTTTGCTCTCTGCCTGTGCTCAGGGTGGGAGGGCAGGAGAGCAACCAGAGCTCCTCCATGGTTCAGCTCCACAGGGGAGGGAAGCTGATGTTGTGGCCCCATCCTGGTTCCCTTCAGAGCTTTGGTGGTAAACTGCACATCTGGAGGATTCAAGGGTACAGCGTGTCTCGTTCTGATGACAGAGCCTGTATGCATGGGCTGGTGGATGAAACATCTGCCATTGGGGGACACAGGAGCGTCCTGTGGGTGAGTCCTGCTGTCTTGGACACCCATCCCAGTTAGAAAGAGCTGCCACTATATAACAAAAGGCAATAAACCCCATCTCACTCCTTAGGATGGTCCAGTAGATAGTCACTCCAGAGATGATGAGCACTCCCAAAGAGGATGGCGAATGAACTGTCCCCATGGTGTCCAGAGCCCGTCCCCTGCCCACCCCCAGCTCCCAAAACCACAAGCTGCCTAAAGGCAAAACGCTACAAAACATGAAGCTGCTTCCAGGCCATAGTTACCCTCTGGCCTGGCTCCAAAGCCTGGAGAGCACAGAGCAGGGCTCAGCCCCTTCGCAGGCCACCTCAGGGAGTATTTAGCCAAGCTCTGCCCAGCAGTATTTATTCCCTCATAACCACACCACCAGTGTAACTGTGCCGTGATGGACTGTGTTGTCAAAGTTGCATTAAGTTTATCCTTTTCCTTGACCATCAGGACATTATATAGATGGGCTGGGACTGGGGCAGCCCGTGCTCCTCTGTGCTGCTTATCTTTAACGCTGAAAATTAACACAACAGCCTATAGGAGGAAGCATTGCCCAGGGGCTGAAGCACGGGAGGGGAGGGCTGGGAGATCTGGGGTTTTCTTCTCTCTGTGGCTGTATGGTACTGGGAGAATAATTTAAAAGGAGGGATCTGTTGGCATGTGAGAGACAACGTGTCTAGCAGCGACAGACCAAGGCTGTGGAGTCTGATGCTGCAGCCCGGTTTCCAAGGGGCTGTAGCACGCAGACAGAGTTTTTCAGGCACTCCCATGTGTATCTCAGACACAGCTCGGTTCTCCCTTCTCCCGAGTCAGGAGTGTTTGAGCCATTTCTACATTGAAAGCAAGCTTTCTGCTTTGCTGAAAAGGCTCCTCATGTCCTTTCCTGATTTGTGGGGTGTCCTCATACCACGTCGAGCATACAGAATTTTTTTCTCCTCTTTAGCATTAATACAGTACTAGAAACTTTTCTAAGCTGGGAGACGTGGCAATCTCTGAGGTGAAAAGCCCTCCCATTTGCAGGAGAGTATGGGGAGGGCAGAGACAAGAGCTTGCTTCAGGGTACCCTGGATTTATTGCCTACAACTACCTGAAGGGAGGTTGAGCAGGGTGGGAGTTGGCCTCTTCTTCCGGGCAACTAGCGATAGGACAAGAGGACACAGCATCAAGCTTCGCCAGGGGAGGTTCAGGTTGGACATTAGGAAGCATTTCTTCTCAGCAAGGGTCATTAGCCATTGGAAGGGGCTGCCCAGGGAGGTGGTGGAGTCACCATCTCTGGGGGTGTTTAAGAAAAGCCTGGCCATGGCACTTAGTGCCATGGTCTAGTTGCCATGGTGGTGTCAGGGCAATGGCTGGACTCGATGATCCCAGAGGGCTCTTCCAACCTGATTGATTGATTCATTGCTGTGGCTTGCTTGGTGCACAGGGCCAGCAAGCTTCTCCCATGGTCCAGAGAGATTCACAACAGCTCACTCCCTTCACGGGCAACACTGGAGTTTCCAGACCCAAGGTTTCAGAGGGCAGATGGGCTGCGTGTCGTGTTTTACCCCACGTTTCCCCACCCTGATGCACTCCCAACCCCAAGCTGGGACACAGTGAGCAGTCTGCCAGTCAGCTTGGCAGAAATGCTGGCTCTGACACAGGCGTGTGCTGAGGCAGATCCTCCGATCCCCCTCCGCTTGCACCAGCACCGTCCTCGGGCTGGCTGCTCTGCCAAGCCAGATGGCATCTTCACCCCGGGGCACCACGTTGGCAGAGCCCACAGAACAGGCTGACTGCAACGAGGCTGACACAGGTTCCTCCTGCATCTACCTTGCTTTAGGCTTGAGGTCCTCTTCTTCTCATCACGTCTCTCTGTTGTATGATGCAAGCTTGGGTCTTACTCGATAGCTCCTAAATATACCCTCTGTGTATGAAAAACTAAGTGTACATGGGAAGTTTTACAGCCCAGGTTGTTTCCAGCTCCCAGTCTCAATGATGCGCATCCTAGTAACTCAGCGGGCAGGACGTTTGCTTTGCAGAGAGAACCCAAGTACCTCCAGGAGAGTGACATTGTGACAAGGCAAAGGCCATGGTGGCTGCCTCAGTGAAAGGTCGGACCGGCTGGGTTACAGGCTTGTACTGAGGGCAGAATTTGGTCTGGAGAATTAAAGTGACCACAGTGAGAGCAAGGCAGAGTGTGTAGGGTACCGATGTCCCACTCGCTCAGAGATGCTCTCCTGCTTTTCAGAAGATCCTCCTGCCATCCCTCACCCCCCTTCCCTCTGAGTACTAAAGACATGGTGAAATATTTCCAAACCCGCTCCAGCACCCTTCCCTGCTGGGCTTTGCTCTGACAGTGCTTGCCTCACATGCAGCGGCGTTTGCGCTCCTACGTCATGATTTTAATTTACCAGCTTGAGAGAGGTCATGAAAGAGGCTGCGTGAGACATCTCTGCTTTGGGGATGAGTAGCTTCAAAGTGGCCATCCCCTTCCTGACTGCAGATGGTGAAATGAGATCAGTGGATACGCGTGTCCTTGTTACCGGTAGCAAATACTGCACAGGATGGAAACGGATCTCTGACATTTCCATCATCCCTGAAGTCAGTGGTGATGATGAGGCTGGTTTCATCACTGCCCAAGAGGATCCTAGAAAATCCTCCTGTAGTGATGACACCAAACCAAAACCTCGATCCTCAGCAGCTCCCACGTTTTGGGAGGAGTTTGCAGCCTAGTCCTCATCCTGCTCCCGATCCCTACCTGTGCTTTGCTGCAGAGACTTCTGAGCTTTCGTAATGAAAAGCCAATTAAAGCACACCATTAAGCAGAGCCTTCTTCCTTCCTTGTCCAAACCTATCTGCCGCAGAACGGACACAACAACTGTAGTGCAAGCTGGCAGGTGCTGCTAAAAATGGGCAAGGTAAGACGTGTAAGTAAATTATTGAAATGCCAGCCTGAAGCCTCAAACGGGACCGCGACAGCCACGGTCAGGTGTACGTGGCCACTCGCACCCTCCGTTCCCAGAGCTGCAAAGCCTCCTGAGCTCCTCGCCGAGCAGATTAACCGCTTTTTATAGAAGCTGGCGATGGCTGAAGTTCCCAGGCTGCTCCTTCAGCAGGGAGAGCAGAGGGGTGTCACAGGCAGAGCCATGAAAGGAGCGTCACTCCTATTTAACTTCACGTGCACATGGGGTCTGTGCCTCCCAGCAGACCCCTACGGCTCCCGGAGAAGGGCAGCGGAGGAAGAGAGCCAAAGATACATCTCAGCGATGCCAGTGGGGGTTTGCTGATGATTTATGGGCATCCAGGAGCCTGCGTGGGATCAGTGACTCAGGGGTGAGAGCCCCTTTGACCCTCCACTATTCTCCCTGACACTCGAAAATCCCAGGGTGGGATTTTAATTAGCACATAGAGAGGGAACGGCGAGAGGAACACTGAAAGGACACCGCGCGGGGGAAGGAGAGGGGAGAAACGCAGATGGGGAAGAGGAGGACAGAGCTGGAAGTACAGGGGAGGAACAGAGAGGCTGTAAAGGGTGATTTTTCCACTGACTGATGGAGATACAGCCAGGAGACCCTGAACGTATCAAAAATAATGCGGAGCCCCGTAAGGGTCCTGTACGCAGGGCTTGGGCTGGCTCTGCTTTGTTTAAGGATGAAGGTTCCTGCATTCATGAATCGTAACAGTGGCACAGTGGAATTTGAACCTCTGCGTGCTGGACCCTTCTGACGTACACGAAATACAGGATTTTTTCCTCTGATAAATATTCCTCCCTCAACACACATTTCTCCTTGCTATCTCTAGATAAGAAGCTGATCAAGCAGCTGTAGCAGCATCAGTTCTCTAACAACGTCCTTGCAATGTGATGTATCACAAGATCATCATCAGAGCAGGGCACATAACTGATTTATTATTATTTTTATTTTTTAGCTGAGAAAAATATCAGGCAATGGAAAAAAATTGTGTCTTATTTTCAGTTTCTAGTCCTTTCAGCCTTTAAAAATACATATTTAAAGAGCTTTTGAGGAGTTTTGGAACAGCACAATGGGGCTTTTAGCAATGGTGATTGGAGAGAGGGCAGGACCCCCCCGTCTGTGGGTGAGGAGGTTGAGGTGAAGTGAATTGTGTCCCAGCTCAGAACACACGAAGAGCTGGGAACAGCAGCCAGGAAGCTATGCCAGCACCTGCCTTGCCATCACCAGACCCCATTCTGTGTAATAACAGAGTGGCCACAAACACACACACATTAAGCCCGTTCCTTCCTTCTCTGGGGAAGGGGATGAATCACGTTCCACTGTTGTGGTTGATAAAAGTCCCCAGAAGTCAGAGAAGGACCCAAATTCTTGTTTCGTTCCTTTTTGGAAGAACTTGTAAAGGCTAGTTTAAAAAACCCTCTTGGTAACTTCTCCTGAGTTTCCAGACCCCCTCATCGCTGCTATGGTGCCAAACATCTTCCCCTTATCTGGAGATCACATTTCAGGTTGCCTCAGGACATAGCGGTGGCCTGAACGCTTTCCATTTCAGCTCATGAAAGTATTTGCACCCATGTGAGTCTCGGTAACGTGGAGGACAAAGCACTGAAGCAGCACAGCGTGTTTTCACTCAGACGGGAAGGTCTGTTGAAGGCAGAACTGTTGCTCAGACGATGGTGGACAGGAATTTGCAGGCAGAATGAGTCTGATCCACCTGAACACCGACAGGAAAGTGCCATCTAACATTCATCGCTCCATCCCAAAGGGAGGCCGGAGGAGAGCGACTGAACTTGCTCTGCCAGGACATAGTAGCACAGACACGGTGTAAATACACACCTTGACGTATTTGCCACGTGCCTGGAGCCCTGCGTGGAGCAGCTGGGGCAAACGACGTTTTCTCCACAGCTTCCCAAGCCCTCAGCACCAGCATCCTCCCTGCTGCCCTCCTCTCACCATGCCTGTCCTGAGCTCCCACCCCGACTCCATCAGCACAGCCTCCAGGATTACTCCGTTGACCCCAAAATAAGGTCCCCATCCCTCCAGCCCCGCAGCTCCCGCTCCGGGCAGGGATGCCACCTTGCCAAGGGTGCTGGGCAGAGCACTGTTGGGAGCCTTCAACTAATTGCCCCGGGGCAGCCTCGCTGTTGTAGCCTTCCAAACGCATTATCAACTTCAGGTTATTTTTAGGCTCGTTTCCTAAGGAAACGAGATTAATACGATCGCGGGGCAGGCACGCATGCGTGTGTGAGGCAGCGTGCCTCTGCATTTGCCCTCCCCCATATATTTTGAATTCTTTGGGCAATTTCAATGAAGTTTGCTGGAGAGTTGGGGAAAATAGTGGATTGGACAGAGAGAAAACTTCATGTAAGTACTTCCAGCAAATACAGGCTGATGTGCTCCCCAGACCGACCCCCTCCAGCTTGCCCTTTCCCGCACGTTCGGAGCCTTTGCCCTTGTTGCAACCGGTGCTGGGAGGGAAACACAAGCCACGGGGGCTCCTTCGGACGCAACCCAGAGCCCCCCAGACCCGGGGTGTGGGGGGTGGTGGTGGGCACCCCTCCCACGGGCTGTTCGCTGGAGGTTTGGGTGCGCGGTCCGACAGCCCGTGGATCTGCTGGATGGGGGCTGCTCGTGTCCGCATCCCCCGCGGTGCCGGGGGTGGACGGGCCCCCCGGCCCCGCCTGGCCCCGCCGTGGAGCTTCCCCGGGGCGAGGAGGGGGGGGGGGGGACCGGGCCGGTGCGGGGGAGGCGGGGAGGGAGGTGGGGGCGAGGCGGGCCCGGGGCCCGGCGCTCACCGCCCGCCCGGCCTTAAAACACGCGGGGCCGGGCCTGGCGGGGGAGAGCGGGGCACGGCTCGGCTCGGCTCGGCTCGGCTCGGCTCGGCTCGGCTCGGCACCGCACCGCACCGCATCGGACCGGACTGGCACGGCACCGCACCTCACCGGCACGGCTCGGCACCGTACTGGTTCGGACGGGCACGGCTCGGCTCGTCTCGGCTCGGTTCGGGCGGGCTGCCCTGCCCTGCGGAGGTGAGGGGGGCGGTGGGGGAGGAGGGTCCCCGGACCGGTGCGGGTCCCGCCGAGCCGGTGCCCCCGCTGCCGGGAGGGGCTGGGGGCTGCAGCCCGGCAGCCAGCGCGCCCGGTGCCCGAGGCAGGCGGGGGGGTTCGGCTGTCCTTGCCCCCCCCCGGCCCTGCAAACCCCCGGCCCGGCCGTGGCAGCCCGGCTGCAGCCTCTGCTCCCACCCCCGCGGCACAGGGACGCGGCTCCGGGCTCGGGCAGCTCCTGCCCGGAGCAGGGGGGAGCAGCGGCGCGGGCACCTCCCCGGAGCCGGGGGGCGAAAGCCGCTGCGGGGGGGATTTGGGAGGCTGGAAGCCAGGCGGGCCGCGCTCATCCTCCTCCCCAGCTTGCCCAGAGGCTCAGCCCGAGTCGCTCCTTGTCCAAACCCGGTTCTCCCTGCGCATCCCTGCGAGCTGGGGCCGTGGCACGCCGGCTCAGCTCTCCCCACCACGCAGAAGTGCCCACGGAGTTTTATCTTTGCCCTTCGGTTTCTCCGAGGTTTGTGTTAAGGATCCTTTTGTGCTGCTGCTCCTTTAGTGCCGTTTCTCGGCTGAGGGGCCGGTCCCCAGGGGGTGCAGGCAGCCGCTGCCAAGTTCAGAGCAGTCCCAGGGCTGCACAGAGCTCCGGGCCAGCCCTGCCAGGCACCCGGGCACGGCACAGGGCAACCCCCTTGTTCCCTGGGCTCCCAAATCCCTGCACGAAGCGTGGTTTGGCCAGGCTGGATCAGGAGCCCGTCTGCTGAGCCAGGTTTACGTAAGCGCTGATTTGCGGTGTCGAGAGATGCCGAAGAATCCGCCCGCCTTTGGAAAATGTATAAATACACGGCGTCTGGCCCAAGGCTGTGCCAGCAGCCCCGTGTTTGTCTTGGTCCCAAACCCTTGGATAGATTCTGCCATCTCTCACCTGCTCTCGGCTTGGCCTCGAGTCTCTATCGAGCACTTTCCAGGAGCGAGGATGGAGCAGGAGTGCCAAAAGGCACTGTCACACTGTCCTTTAGCGCGGTATCAAGCGCTGCTTTTCTGGCAGACCTGCGGGTGCTCCTTGTGTGGGCCCACAAACCCCCCTCCAGCTCACCGGCTCGGCAGGAGACCCCATGCCGTGATGCCTTGGCACGCTCGGCTCCTCCTGACTGGCAGGATGCGGGCCCAGGCGGGTCGCCGGTCAGACCCGGGCTGTGACGGTCCTGCCTTTCCTGTTGTTCACATCAGGACAGCGTCACTGCGCCTTCCCCAGCAAAGGTGCTGAGCCCCAGCCCCGGGAGCTGATTGTCGGGAGGGCTGCGGGTGGAGACGGCGCGTTCAGGCCATGGGTAATGCCCTTCCCTTCTGGTGGCGTGGAAGGGAAGGCGGCATTGGCTAATGCTGCTTATTCCAAGAGCCAGGGATTAAGGAGGAGAGCTGACTTCTAGACTCCTGGAGAGCCAGGGGCCTGATCCTGCGCTGCTGGCTGATCCAAAGCAAGAGCAATCAGGCTTGGGATGGGTGGGATGATGAGCGGCGTTTGCGGGCAGGCTCAACACTGGCACGTCGCTGCTTTCTGTTGCAGGTGGGAAGGCAGCGGTAGCTCACTATGGCCCTGGCAGACAACACGGGCTCTGCCAAACCCGGCGAGGACTTCCCCTTCCCTGAGATCATTGAGCTCAATGTGGGTGGACAAGTCTACATCACCCGCCACCCCACCCTGGTCAGCGTGCCTGGCTCGCTCCTCTGGGAGATGTTCACCCAGAAGAACGTCCGCTCCCTGGCCCGCGACAGCAAGGGACGCTTCTTCGTGGATCGGGACGGCTTCCTCTTCCGCTACATCCTGGATTACATGAGGGACCAGCAGCTCGTGCTGCCCGACCACTTCCCGGAGCGGAGTCGCCTGCAGCGAGAGGCCGAGTACTTCATGCTGCCGGAGCTTGTGAAGATGCTGGCCCCCAAGCTCAGCAAGCAGAACTCGCTGGGAGACGATCCGTGCCAAAGCGACCCCGAGGAGCTCTCCCCCAACGCGGACGCCGCCCGCAACCTGACCTCTGCCAGTGCCACGCTCCCCAGCGCCGTGGCGGGTGGCCCCCGGGGGGTGCCGTCACCGCTGGCGTGGGTTGCTGCCGGCACCGACGTCCGCAGGGCAGGTTTCATCACCATCGGCTACCGGGGCTCCTACACGCTGGGCAGGGACAGCCAGACGGACGCCAAGTTCCGCAGGGTGGCACGGATCATGGTCTGCGGCAAGACGTCGCTGGCCAAGGAGGTCTTTGGTGATACCTTGAATGAGAGCAGGGACCCGGACAGGCCCCCGGAGAGGTACACCTCCAGGTACTACCTCAAATTCACCTTCCTGGAGCAAGCCTTTGATAAACTGGCTGATGCTGGCTTCCACATGGTGGCTTGCAACTCCACAGGCACCTGTGCCTTCGCCCATGACCAGACAGATGACAGGATCTGGACCTCTTACACCGAATATGTTTTCTATCGTGAGTGACACTAAAAAAACCCCCCCCACAAACCAAACACCAACTCTCCCTTCCCTCTCCTGTGCTGGCTGTTGCCTAGAAGGTAGACATCCAACCCCCGGATCCCAGCGTCCTCCCTTTGCCTCCTTTTGAGTTTGTTCTTCGTTTTTTTTCCCCCCCATCCTTCCTCCACGTTGAACCTGTTCAGCTCTTCCTTGTAGCAAGCTGCTGACCACCAACCTTCTCCCCCTCCTCTCTGACTTCTGCGGTTGTCGCCTGTAGCTCCCAACCCTCCCTGGATGGGGTGGACTTGGACACTGTCGTGTGCGTGGTTTGGGTGGGAGGGAGGGAAGGACACAGCGGACTGTGCTCTGGGCTGGGATTCCTGCAGCTGGAGGAGCTTGTCCGTGTCGGACCCTGAACTGGGCTCTCGCGCCCTGTACACCGTGCAGTGCCTCGGGAACGTGCTGCACCCGCTGCGGCTGATCTGCCAAGGGGCTCGAGCGAGAAAGCATTGGTTTAAGGACATGGAGAAGGGTGGGGGGGTGGATAGATGAAGCCTGGCAGCACGGATATATCGCTCGTTAGCCCGTGTAAGCAGCTTAGCGTTTGGGCTGTCAGTGCTGGGGAAGGTAGATAGAGACGCGCCCGTGTTTGCAGTTCTGATTCAAAGCATCGCTGCTGCCCCGGGGTGCCTTGGGGTTATTTTTGGGGGGTGGGATAGACTGATGCTCTGTTTCATGCATACATGGAGGGAGGTGGGGGCGGGGGGGGGAGCAGGGAAGGCTTTACACGCCGTAGGGTGTAAAATGCTTATACATCTCTCAAGCTAGTTGGAGGTCTGTCAGAAAAAAGCACCTTCATCTTTCCTTTGGAGTATGATAGCGACGTGGGCTGCAGAGGGATGGGGCTGGGTGAGCGGCAGCTGGGCTCAGCCGCAGCCACGACTTCACAGATTAAAGGGAATCTTTGCCCAACGCGAAAATCTTTACCATTTTGGCAGTCTCTTGCAAAGGTCTCTCCAATCCCAGCCCTCCACGGCCTGCTGTGGGCGCTGGGGCTGGCTGCTGCTGCTTTACCGCGCCTGGGCAACGTGTAATAAAGGAACAAAAATGATTTGCCTCCGTCTTCGTGTGCTGAGGGGCGAAGGAGGAACTTCTGTGGGCACCCAGGGGTGTTGCTCGAGTGGGACAACGGCGCTGGCACATGGGCAGGGAGCAATGTGCTTTAGTACATAATTCAAATAAAGAGGAGAGGAAACAGAGACAAACTGACCGGAGCCCTCTTGCCCTCTTCTGACCCCCCCTCCTCCCCTTTGAACCCTCGCTCCCATCCCAGCTGGGCTGAATTGCAATGCAGGACATCCCTGCGGGGATGCTGGTGCAGGGAGTCGGGTCCAGACTGACCCACCTGCCTGCAGACCAGCCCTGGGTGGTGCCTTCATCCCCATCACTCAAGCAGGGCCTTGCAAGCTCTGGCACGAGGGGTGAGCCTGCAGATCTCGGTGCCAGCGCACTGCAGGAGCAGTCGCAGGTGGCCCCACTACCCCGACATCCCCATCACCGCTCCCTCTCTGTTGCTCTGCCAGCTCTCGGCTCCCATACAACCCCCCTCCATCCCTGGAGGGATGCACTCAAGGCATCTCTGTTTGGGGTTCATTCGGGAGGCAGGTTTGCAGCTGGTTGGCGAAGAGGCAGGAGGGCCACAGTCTTCTGTCACACAGGGCAAGCAAAACCTTCCCAGCGAGGCAGTCCCTCTCTCCTGAAGAAGGGGAAGGCGAAAATGGTATTTTTATAAGGGCCCGTTCCTCATTGCAACAGCATTTTGAAGAGGAAATGACAACCAGCTTTGAAAAAAGAAAAGAAAAAGGAACTTGAGCTCTGTGTGGAGAGAGAGAGAGGCCGGAGGACAGAATTTAAACCTTTTAAATAAAGGGGGAAGGGACACGTGCTCCATGTTGCTTGTATTTTTGTTTAACTAAAGATTTTTCTGATCATTATTGATTGGGACTGATCGGAAAAAAGAAATTGCTGCCTTGTGAGAAATGCTGGTGTTTTGAAGTTCATTTTTCCCCTCTGGAACTGGACTGAAAAATTGATCTCGCAGGAGGAAGCATTTTCCTGAGGGAGAGACCACACTGGCAAAGTCACCATGTAGGTGGCTTTGATCTGCCAGGTTACGTGATGGGCTGTTAAATCCAGAAGGGTTTGGATCATGTGAGAGTCTGATGGTTTTCATGAAAACTGATGCTTTGTGAGAAAATACTGCTGTTGAGATCTATCATCTCACAAAAATACAACAGCTTTGGGATTGTTTCCTTTTCTTTGCGTGTATCCAGTAACAGGAGTGTCCTCTTGCTGCTGCCCGTGGCTGGGAGGAGAGCCTCGTTAATTTGATCCTTAGGAGAGACCATTTGATGGAAAAACATTAAATTGAGGTTCTCATCCTCTGAGCAATTGTGGCAAGTCACTCGAGCTGGGCAAAAGAAAAGCAGGGGGTGGGCTGAAGTGAGTTGGGGAGGCTCTCGCAGTGTCCAGGGCTTCAAGGAGACAGTGCAGAAGGAGACAATGCAGTGCATTTTCCTCATGTCCTCTGTTCTGCTGGCTTTTCCTGGGAACGTGCCTGCATTTCTGTGTGTTTCCAGATCTCAAGCTGCCCGTCGGACCACGGCAGTCTGCCTCTGGGTTGGGCTTGTTCAAAGCACCTAGACTTGGCTGTCCTCGAGCTTGTGATCTCCCCTCAGTATCTCCCACCATCCAGGATGTCCACAGGGACTCAAGGGAAATATCAAGGCTGGTTCAGTGTCCTTCGCTCCAGCTAGCACTGGCTGCTGGACCTGGGGGTGATCTTCTCTTCCCAAGAAAGCAGCACAACCCCACTCTTTGGGCACTGAGTTCTGGATTAAGGCAGTGACCCCCCCAGCCAGCACTGAAGCAGCACCAGATCCTGGTAGAGCCGCTGGCAGCAGCCTGCTCCTCTCTCAGAGCTGTAGGTGAAGACCCTCCATGTGCACAGCAGGTCCAGGGCTTTGGAGAGGAGCCAGCTGCCCCCAGCTCGGCCGTGCATGGCTTTGCTCCGGGGTAGGAGGGCTGGCAGCTCCAAGGAAGGGCACGTGGGCTGCGCGTGGGCAGGCTGCAGCACACGCCCGCGGCTTGTGCGTGGGGGGATTAGTCACGTTGCCTGCAAGAGCCCAGGGCCAGGAGGGATCCCTGGGGTTATTTTAACCTGACCTGCACTGAGCAGCCATCAGCTTTTCTGGGCACTGTGTCTAAGCTGGAGCTGGCCCACACCCAGATGCTGAACCACGTAGCACCTTGGCCTTGAGGATGGCTTTTAGAGTAGCATAAGCAGCCCACAACCTCCCAGGGGGGTCTCCGTGCAGCAGCAGGTCCCTGTGGAAGAGCGTGGACCGTGGTGGGGGACAGTGTCCTTTGGGGAGGTGTCTGGTCTCACTGCCAAAGCTCAGCAGCTGCTGGGCTCTCCAGAAAACCGAGGAATGTTTTCATAAAGGGCTTCAAGCTTTCAAAGCTTGTTTTCCCTCTGAGGGTAAAATAACTCACCCTCTCATTTAGAGATCCCCAGAAAACCATCCATCCCAAAATAGTATCCCTCGTTCAAGCGAGGCAGGACGTGACCTCGGGCTGGGGCTGCGTTCCCAAGCGAGCACCCTGCCCGCAAAGTGCTGGTTACTCATTCGGCACGAAAGCTGCAGGAGCTGAGCTCTCCCCGTAAGGAAAAGCCAAATCCCATCTGTCTCCGTCAGACACTTCTGCCACCCCGAGAGAACATCTGAAAAGGTTTTATCTCCTAGGGCTGTCTTCAGCCCCTCTCTAAGGGCACCCTGGGAGCAGCCCAGGCTGCTCAGCACACCACAAAGATGAGACTGACTAGATTGCGGTGTTGAAATAGCCAAGGACTTATCCAAGGAGCACAGGGAGGGTAGAAGCAGCAGTAGCTGGAAGCTGTAACCAACCTCCTCTAATTTGAAAAATAAACCCCAAAAAACTACCTGTAGCAGCGTGGGGATTCACCACTGAGGAAAACTGCTGGAGAAATGGGGTTTCTCCAGTTCCTGGGGCAGAAGCTGCAGCCTGGATGCTTTCTGTAGGAAGGGGTTTAGCAAAGCAAAGCTTTTAGGCTCAGCTTAGCAGCTGACAGCGGTTGGCTGCAACGTGCAGGAGGTGAGACAAAGTGCAGAGCCTTGCTCTGCTCCAGCCAGCCATGGAGAGACCTCGGGGCCTCTTCCTGGGGCCACGGGAGGAGCGGGAGAGGAGAAGCAGCTGAGCCGTCCGTGTTTGCGTTCGCTGGACGTCGTGAGAGCCAGCAGATGCTTTGGGTGGGGTGAGCTGTTCCGGAGAGCTGCAGGATGTGCCAAATGGAGCTGTTCAACCCGTGCTGACAGCTTGTTCTGAGCTGAAGCAGGTTAGAACTGGCGACTTCGTGACGTGCAGATGGTTTTTCTTTAAAGGCTTTTGCAGTTTAAAAGTTTTTGCGTAGTTCTAGGTGGATGGCTGGGAATTATCACACCCCCCCGCTCCCCGGGAGAGCTGGACAGTGTCTGACTGAAATATGTTCTTGCAAATAGGCTAAACCAGATTTCATCTAAATCATATTTGAGCCCTCAGTACAGCCCCTGCGTCCCAGATGTCTGTTCCCTCTCCCTCCTTGCCCTTCTCCAGGCTGGATACAGGGCGATGCAGAGGCCACTTTGCCAACATCATCCTTAAAGTGACCCTAAAGGGCACGTTATCCCCAACACCCCAGGGCAGTAGGACAAATCTGCCACCAGAAATACATTTTCCTCCTGCTCACAGACTCCTCTAGAGCACAGAAAACTTAACTCAGCCTGAAGTGGGACGATGTGGTTCAGCAGGAGGCAGAGGAACACGCAGCAATTAGGGGATAAACACAGCTCTGCGCTGCGTACCGTGAAGTGCCACCCTCTCGTGCAAGTCTAATCAGGGACACACAAAGCCTCTCCTGGCAGCAGTGTGGAGAAGAGCGTTTGTATGGAAAGCACAAATCACCTGGCTGGGGTTACCGGAGGAGCTGTACAAGCCCAGCCTCGCTGGATTGACCTAGGAGCTCTGGCAAAGGCTGGTGGGGACTAGCAGGCAGGGGTGGTCTGATGGTCCTGATCATCACTGGGGCAAGTGAGACAGAGCCTGGCCTTGTCGTGGTCCTCTCCCGTCACCGTTTAGAGGACCTCTGTGGGAAGGCAGGGAAGAGGAGCACGTTGCATCCTCTTTCTCTAGACCTGAGGTCCTTGGTGTGTTCCCCCAGCTGATGCCACAGCTGAGTCCAGGCCACCCCATGCCTGATGGAGGAACCATATCAAACCACCATGGGCAGAGGAGGGAGATGGGTACAGCCTGCCCAGGCCAAGCAGCTCAGCTCAATCCCCTGCCCAGGGCCTTTTGGAGAGCTTGATGGTGGACACGTCGGTGCCCACCCCAGGGACCGTGGCTGGGAGGAGCAGCCCCCTCCCACCACGAGCACACAGAAGGGTGCTGTAGCTCTTGGGGCCATTTCACAAGCAGAAGCCAAGTTTCAGGTGCAGCTCGCCATGCACGTCCTCCGTTTCCCAGCCTCCAGCGAGCCCAGTTTGCAGGGCGCTCAGCCCTTTCTAAAAGTGCAGGTCCCTTCAACGCTGAGGAAGCTGCCCCCAATGCCTAGATGGTTTTAGCTCCATTTCTTAAGGAGAAAGGCTTGTGTAACCTCACACAGCGTGTTCCTTCCCTTTTTCTTAAAGGCCCCGAACGTGTGGGCTAGTTTCACTCCAACCTGGCAGTGTTTCAATGGTTAGGAGACTGCCAGTCTTGTGAAGAGATGTTTTGGGGTATAGCAGAACTCATGCCCAGAGCATGAGCTCAGCCTTTAAGAAGTAAAACCACAGAAGAAAACAGACTTTGTGGGCTCCCTGCCCTTCGCAAGCTCCATAGACAAGCAGCCTGCTGAGCCCGTGCAGGAGCTGGCGAGCAGCAGTGAGGTTCATGTTTAATTTTCAGGTCCCCTGTGGAGGCAGATGGAGGTGCTGAGCAGAGATGGAAGATCAAGGGTGCTCAGATGCTTAAGGCTGATGCTTTGAGCTGATAGAGCATTCACTGCACCTCTGCCCTGGGTGGCAGCTTGCCTGTACCAGCTCTTCCTTCATCCCAGCATGATTTGACCAAGACGTGTGGTCAAATAGCCCCTGAGATCAGAGAGGTTAAGGGCAATCCCTAGAGCTTGGCAAGGCATCTGAGCCAGAGATGGACCTGGAGAAGGCAGCAGCCTGGCAGACAGGAGGGCACGGTGTTGTTAATGGAGGATAACGAGCCAGAGACCTGCAAAAGAGCTGCAGGTCCAAGAACCCTGCAGCAAGTCTCTGCCTTTCCATTGGATCTTTCCCTTGGTGACTTTATTGCAGTCTACAACTACCTAAAGGGAGGTTGTAGCAGAGTGGGAGTCGGCCTCTTCTCCCAGGCAACTAGCGATAGGACAAGAGGATACAGCCTCAAGCTTCACCAGGGAGGTTCAGGTTGGACATTAGGAAGCATTTCTTCTCAGCAAGGGTCATTAGCCATTGGAAGGGGCTGCCCAGGGAGGTGGTGGAGTCACCATCTCTGGAGGGGTTTAAGAAAAGCCTGGACATGGCACTTAGTGCCCTGGTCTAGTTGCCATGGTGGTGTCAGGGCAATGGTTGGACTCGATGATCCCAGAGGGCTCTTCCAACCTCATTGATTCTGTGATCTGGAGGGAGGCAGCGGAACATTTGACAGAAGGGAAAGTCCCCAACGAAGAATTACTGGGACAAATGAGTGGGTTTCTGAAAACAAAAACTTTTTCTTTATTTAAGGAAAGGGAACAAGAAATCCAGAGTAAAGCTCAACGGGAGGGCATGGGAGCCTTGCGAGCAACCTTGGGGATTGAGCCATCCCAAGAGCTGTCTCCGGGGCGTGCAGAGGGCCCACGAGGCCACTGGAGCCTGGGAGCGGGGGGGTCCCCTCGGGAAGGGGCTGTAAAACCTCAGTGCTCCTGGCAGAGCGGGATTTGAAGGAAGGGACGGGCAGGAGCAGCCCCGGGAGGTCCCGGCGGAGGACGAGGGAACATTGCCATATAAAGAAGCAATAAAAACAGCTGGCTGGAGGCTTCGCTCTCCCCACTCCGCGCTCCCCAGCATCAGCTCCTGGCCACAGCCCGTGACCCAGCGCAGGAGCGCGGGGGGCTCAGCGTGGCTGGGGTACGGCTGGTGTCCTTCCTCCGGAGGGGCCGCTGGACACCTCTGCCACGCCGCTCTTTCATCCCCAGCATTTTAAAAACTCTCCATCCCTGCTCAAACCCAGGGCTGGGCACGTGAGGAGGAGCAGTTTGGGTGCTGTGGGGCTGGTTATACCTTTTAGGGACAGAAGGAACGTCCCTGTCCCCAGGGACAGCTGCCAGCCAGCACTACCAGGGGCCACCACCATCCTCCCTGACTGCATCCCATGAAGGGATCTGAGGGCAGGGGAACCACCACCTCGCCAGAAGCCCCCCCGCACCCAGCTTTCTCCGACCCACGTTTCTCCTGCTCCCTGGGGCAGGGGTGGCTGCCCCCCAGGGACAGGGACGAGGCAGAGGTGGCACTGCCAGGATTCTCGTTCCCTGCAAGTGCCCCAAAAGACAGAGACTCCCTAAATGGGGGGCAGCCCCATCTCGGGACTGCTCTGTGCAGGTAACCCCGTCCCACCAACCCCAAAACACACGTACTTGCTGGTGTGCTGGAGCTGGCGCGCTGGCCACCCCTGAGGCCAGGCTTGTGGGCCACCACTAGCCGCTGCGTGGCCACCTCAGCCCTCCCGGCTCTGCTGCAAGCTGCCATTTCACAAGACATTCAGCTTTCGAGTTTGTTTGGTTTTTAGTTCGGGGCCCTTTTCTATGACGAGGGAGGGCTCAGGACCGAAAACCAAACACAGGCATGAATGTTTAAGGCTCAAAGACAAAAAAAAGTAAATAAAGGAAACTGTAAAAAAAATAATCTCAATTTTTCCTTAACGGGGTCTTGTGCTTCGGGGCTGGCCGGACAGACGGTGTTTATCAGGACCAGATGAGCAGACACTCGTAGCCAGAGAAGTTGACGGCTTTCATGGCCCCAAGAGACAAGGTCTAGCAAGCCCAAAGCCGGGTTCCTGCTGGGGTCTCATCCTGACGTGGACGGGGGATGGGCACGGGCTCTGTGTTCAGCTCAGCCCTGCCCTGCCGCAGCCTCACCCAGCTCACCCTGCCTCAGTTTCCCCAACCTCCAGCATAAGGCAGACCAGTCCTTTTTGGTCCTTACAAGGATGCTCTGCAGAGCCAAGTGCTCCTGGGGGGCGATGAAACGGGTACCCCAGCACTTCCCTCCCCTCTGAGCCATCACGAAACGCCCGGTCCAGCGCAACGCAGGGAGAGGGCACTTCACCCTTGTCAGCCAACCTGTTTGAAAATAGCCTCCAGTCCCCGCAGGGTAAATAAGGAACCCACTGGGTTACACTGGTTTGCCCCAGCTGGGGATCACTTCCTCAGAGCTGAGGCTTTCAACCGAAAAGAGAGTAATGCTCTAATCCTTCCCTCTACAGCAGAGCGCCGGATTGCAGCTCGTTTAGTGAAGGCCCACTCGCCGTGCAGTGACGCCCTGCGTGTAGCTGTTATTCCCATTACTCCCGAGTCTTCTGGGTAATGCACTATTGTCATCAACTCAGAGGATTAAATGCCATTAAGGACCCAGGAGGATGGTCTTTTCCAGCTGCGAGCAGACGGCGCGGGGATGCTGAGGGACCATGCAGGGATGCTGAGGGACGTTGCAGGGATGCTGAGGGACGGCACAGGGATGCTGAGGGACAGCACGGGGATGCTGAGGGATGGTGCAGGATGCTGAGGGACAGTGTTGTTCTTCTCTGTTGCAGGTACAGAAGCTGCATTGTCTATGGCTCCCTCTCCCCACCATGTCCCTGGTGGGCTGAGCAATTTTAGGTGACTATCATGCTTATGGAGGACTTCAGGCCTCCCTGTATTTCCAGTATATGGGCAACACATTTCTTTTTGTTTTGACTTCCTAGGTGAGTGGAACGAATAGGTTTTGATTTGGTGGCACCATGCAGCCTGGAGAAATATACAGTGACAAACTCTTAGCTTGTATCTCAGATACTGATACTGAGGACGGGCATGTGCATGCCACTGTGTCCTCTTGGGGCTGGGCTGGTTCGAGGGAAGAGGAATGGGGGTAACGGGGTAGCAGGGGACAGGTTTTTCCCCTGCATTGCTGGTAAAAATAACAGTTAGTAGGTAGAGCCCGTAGTTAACCGAGAAAAAAAGTAAGAGACAAGTAAACAGGAAACTCTTTCGCAACCCTCCAGTCCCCGAAGCTTCCCAGACCCAGCTCAGCCCTCTGCCACAGACACTGCCTGTCCCAAAGTGTCCCCGGGGATGGGGTTTCTCCGCTGCCTCGGGTCACACGGCAGCTGCTTTGCATGTGCTGGTCATGTGGACGTTGGGGCAGCGAGTCTGGCACCCCAAAAGCAGGAGAGACAGAGCTGCCCTGACATCTGTAACTTCTTTTTTTTTTCTGTAAATTTGCATTTTTTAACTTCACGTACAGCACAGCTGGGTTTGCAGCTTCTCATCGGTGTGAGTGGAAACATCTCGTTTGACTTCAGTCGCTTTAATGGAGCAACTCCAAACCTGAAGGAACGGGGGGTACAGCCAATGTTTCCCCTGGGCGTTCCCAAATCCTATTGTTCTTTGTGTGCCTGGAGAGGATTTAACATAAACCCCAGGGGAACAAAAACCCAACAGGACGCCCCACGCTGCAGCCTTTTAGCTGTCATTGTGCTCTGGGGGAACTGAAGTCCCCAGGTCCTGCCTTGGAAGGATTCCCAGTCTCCAGAAGTCACATTAGCAAAGCAGGCCAGGAAAGTTCTTCTCAGCACGCTGGAAAGCTGAGCACGTACCAGCTCATCGGGGTTGTGATAACGGCTGGCTGCCTCGTGCCAAATACCTCAGAGGATTAAATACCTCCATGCTCATGTCCCTCCCTGTCCCCCTCGATTTAGTGGCGTTGCTAACTCCAGCAAACCACGCTTTTGCAGGCTCTGGGAAGCCAAGATGTGTCCTTGTGACGGGATATATTTGCATTTGCCAGGAGTGGTGAGGTCTTGGCACCAGAGACCTTCACTGTAGGCAGTTCTCCTCCCTCCTTCCCTCTGCAGGAGCCAGCCCTCGGTGTCGTGTAAATGAAGGACAAGCCGCCCTGTGTCCTGTCGAGCAGAGGGCTGGCAGGAGCCAGGAAACCTTCCCTGGTTCTCAGGTTTGCTGGCAGACAGAATCACAGAATCACAGAATCACAGTGATTTTCTGTCCAAGTCCCCAAGAATGGGCCGCAGGTTTCCTGGAGGAGACGCGCACGGCTCTTCAGCCCACCCAGGGCAAAGGAGGCTTCCCCGTGTGCTCATGGCCAACATTACAGCCATCCCCTGGCTAGCAGTGGTCATCATGACCTTCTGCACAGATGTACGTCCCACCAACGATAAGATCAGCAGCTCTGTGTGCTCTCAGATAATGATCAAGATCTTGGATGAAAAACTTGGATGTGGCTAAGAGCAGCTGTAGTGTAACACGTGCTCGAGCTGAGCTCCTGTCCTGAGCCAGGGGAGGTTCAGGTTGGACATTAGGAAGCATTTCTTCTCAGCAAGGGTCATCAGATATTGGAAGGGGCTGCCCAGGGAGGTGGGGGAGTCACCATCTTTGGAGGGGTTTAAGAAAAGCCTGGACATGGCACTTAGTGCCCTGGTCTAGTTGACAGGGTGGTGTCAGGGCAATGGTTGGACTCGATGATCCCAGAGGGCTCTTCCAACCTGACTGAGTCTGTGATTCTGTGATTACCAGCACAGACCAGCTTAGTTTTGGGGGGAGGAGGGAATTCCATTCGTTTGCAGTGATGTTTGCGCCCTGTGTCTGCACTAACTCAGCACCACCTGCACAACAGCCCCTTTCCCACCGCCCCCGCACGTGGTTTTCCTCCCTCCCGCGGGGGAGGACGTGGCCCGGAGCCCTGCGTCTGCACAAACGGGCTGGGGACGTACCCGGTTGTCGGGAGGTTTGACGGGGCTCAACCCTTCGCTAAAATAACCTCCCTACCCTGTGTTTTAGCCTTCTGGAAAGCACAGCCCTGGCCCTCTCCAGACAGCGCGGAGGAAATTGCAGGCTTGGGGCTTTTTCTGCGGCTCGGGGGAGTTTGTTTTCTCTCGGGCTGCGTTTTCCAGGACGGCGCTTCCTGAGAAAGCCGCTTCTCCGGGAGCTTTTGGCATGAGCTCAGCCCTTGGTAATGTGAAGAGCCCGGGTCAGCGGGTGAGCCACTTGTGAGATGAGTTTGTGGGGCCCACCCCAGGGAGGATGCAGGGACCTTGCATCTAACTGAATCTGAGCCTTGCTGGGGGGGGGGCAAACCTTGAAAACACAGGGGAGACGAAGGAAAAACCAAAAAATAATCCAGAATAAGTGATTTTAGATTTAAAACTGGGCCTGCAGCTCTAATCTCTATGTGGCTGGGGCTGGCACTCGTGCTTTTGAGCTGAGGTCTGGGTCCACCTGATGTAGCATCCAGGGGCTGGATCCTCAGTGGGCTCCGGTCAGCTGTGCTGGATGCCACGAGGATTTGGGTACCAGGGTTCGGATCTGGTTTGTAAACACAAGTGTCTGCGATTCGTGCATCCTCGTGGATTTCTGCAGCTCTTTTTGTTGTGAGGACACCAGGAGAACCCCGGGTTTCCTCCGTGCCCATCACCAGCCCTGGTACTCACATGGGAAGGTCAGTCTCATGGCCCCTTGGAGACCTGGGGCTGGCAGTGCCCTACGGGGTGAGTGTCAAGCACCTAGACAGGGGTGGGAAGCAACTTCCTCACCCATGGCAGCCCAGACCCCTGCACAACTCAAGGTCAGAGCCCTCCTGACCTGGAGCCTCTCAGAAGGCCTTTTTCTCTTGGGGAAGATGCTTTCCTGTTCTTCCTCCATGGCCAGGGTGGGCAGAGGCCATGGCCACCTCCCCATCCTGTCCCTCTGCCACGTGCTACTGCCCCTTGTCCCCTCACATGTCCAAGGGCCTGGGCAGCAGGACGGGGGGCAAGCAGAGAAGCACAGCCACATTGCAAGCAGGAACTGGTGCAGGTGGTCTCCCCCAGACACCCCACCCCATCTGGAGCAGGGTCTTGCTTCCCTATGTCCCCAGAACATGGGCTTCCTCACCTGCCCTTTGGGAGCCCTCGGTGGTCACCTCACTTAGGAAACAAGCTTGCAGAGCTGTAATGTTGCTGGTTCCTTCCTCCCCATCAAGAAGGAGGATGGGATGGGATGGAATGCAATGCGATGGGATGGGATGCAATGTGATGGGATGGGATGGGATGGGATGCAGTGGGATGGGATGCAATGGGATGGGATGGGATGGGATGCAATGGGATGGGATGGGATGGGATGGGATGGGATGGGATGGGATGGGATGCAATGGGATGCAATGGGATGCAATGGGATGCAATGGGATGCAATGGGATGGGATGCAATGGCTGCTCCAGACCTGCCGACTGCCCAAGGTGTTTCTCATGGCACGGCATGCGTGGTTCCCAACCTGGGCAGCCTGCCAGCCTGCTGCTGGCCACACTGAATTACACAAGAGCAAAGCAGAGCTAAATTTATACATTAAACACAAAATAGCACAGAGAGGGGCCGGCTCCCTGGGGCGATCTGGCAGAAGCTGCTGCCACCCCACTCCCCATCGCTGCCCCCACAGCCTGGAGCCGTCCTGAACTGCCCATACTAATTAAACCCCTTGGTTTGGAGCTGTGCAGATGCCCGCAGAACTGTTTGGCAGAGATATTTTAGAACTTGCGGCCGGTAGCTAAGTGCATGACATGCTGTCCGGTTTGGGCAGTTTTTATTAGTAAAAATACCAACCTCCCAAGTGTGCCAGCTGAAAACACGTTGTTTTCAGCCCCGCAGGTGGCATTTCAGCCAAGGCATCCCAGCACCGAGCTGGGAACCCCCCGAGCTCGGGAGCACACACTGCCAAAAGCTGGGTAACAACCCTAACTGATAGCGCAGGCCCACCAGCGTGACCCCGCAGCCTCCTTCACACAAATATTCCCTGACCCCTCCCTGCTCCCCACTTCTCCCCGTCAGCCTCGCTGCTCTCCTGAGGTTTCCTGCCCCAAACAGTCCCTGCTGTAGCTAACGGGGCTGGGCTGGCAGCAAGAAGTCCCCGCAGCGGGACAGGACAACACGCTGACCTTCTCCTGAGCGAGACTTCGCCGCGGCGCGCTGAGGAGCTTTGCTTAGATTAATTTATCAGAAAGCAAAGGCACAGCCAGCTCTTAAATTGCTTTCGGGGCGGTTATCGCTGGTTCGCTATCAGAGCAGGCAGACGCAGGCAGGGGCGTCGCAGGAGCGTCTCTGCGGTGGCTGTGGTCGTTATTGTCATTAACAGCCCTGCTGACAGGAGGGACGGCACCCGTGTGAAACACAGGGGTGGCTCCAAGCTCAAAAGGGTGGGACAAGAGGACACAGCCTCAAGCTTCACCAGGGGAGGTTCAGGATGGACATTAGGAAGCATTTCTTCTCAGCAAGGGTCATTAGCCATTGGAAGGGGCTGCCCAGGGAGGTGGTGGAGTCACCATCTCTGGAGGGGTTTAAGAAAAGACTGGACATGGCACTTAGTGCCCTGGTCTAGTTGACATGGTGGTGTCAGGGCAACGGTTGGACTCGATGATCCCAGAGGGCTCTTCCAACCTGATTGATTCTGTGGGGGCCCTCGTGAAAAGATGCGTGTCCAATAGGGACGTGTTTGCAGGAGCCTGCGCCGCGGGAGACGGGGGGGTACGGCTGTTCTCAGCCTGACGCTGGGACTGGGACACCCTGCCCGCTTTGGGCCGGCGGGTTAGGAAAGATGGTGATGAGCTGGAGGAAGGCCAGAGGAGGAGCATGAATAATAGGATGAGGTTCAGTAACCAGAGCTTATTAGGAAATGTTACAGAAGCGGGGTTTGTTTAGTCGGGAAAGCAGAAGACGTGAAAACAGTCTGTCATCAGGCAAAGTTTAATTATGAAGTGGATGGTCATCAATTGTACTGTAAGGTCACTGGAGAGAGGGTGAGGATGAAAACACTTAATTCACTGTAGCCAAGGTTTGGGTTGGACGTTACTAAAAGCTTTCCATCAGCTGCAGCAGTCACGGGCAGCACCAGTGGTGCAGGTCTCTGGGGGAGGACTGGTATCACCTTCCTGGAAGATTTAAGGTTGAATAAATATCCATCAGAGATGGTTCCCTAGGATCCTCTGTCTATGAGCTGAGAAAGGGAGGATTAATACATCCATCCGCTCCCGTTGCCTGGGCAGACCTCTGAAATTATTGACTATAAAACTAGGGGCCAGGTCTTTGTGTCCCAAGGCCAGCAGCATCACCAATATTTTAACAAGGGATGCCACTGAATCCAGCCGTGGCCTGTAATGAATATCCTGCCACGTGTAAGTCCTGACAGAGGAGAAGCAATAGGTCCAGCAGTTTAAATGCAAATGCTCCCTCACCAGACCCAGCGCTGATGGGTGTTCACAGGGATGTTCTTTGCCTGCATCCTCCACCCTGCTGGGTTAGACCACCCCGGAGTGTGACTGAGCAGAGGATGCTGCGCTCTTGTTTCCGTCTCAGCCTTATCTCTGATCTTGCTGGTTTGCATTACCTTCTCCTCCTCTTCTCTGCCAGTGCCTACCTGCGCACCCCGCTCTGCTGCTGCCTAGGAGGTCTTCTCACCAGCCCGCACCTCCGCCCACAGCCCTATCTGAGCTGGCATCTCTGCTGGGTTGCTGCAGGAAATGAGCTGCTGGGGGGATGTACGCACCGCACCTAAATTTAAACACCTTGCCACGTAATAAACAGAGGGTGGAGGGCTCTAGCAGGCAACCGAAAGCACCCAAATGAAGCTTTTGGTGCCTGTTGGTGAACTCATGCAATTCAGTAGCTTGTGGGGTTGCCTGGGCTCATGAGCTCTTCAAGGAGCGAGGGAAAGAGCCGTGAAAGAGGAGTCCCACTTCTGAGCCAGGTGCTTTCTGTCTTCACAAAACCATGTTGGTTTTTTCCATCTAGACCCTTATTACTAAGGAGAAGCCATGGCTCACCATAGGGCCACCAAAACCAGACCATCTGAAGGTGCCCCTCGACAGCCAGCAGCATCTTTTTGACCATCACCTGCCACAAGAAGACTGAAATCAGCCTTGATGTGACTTTTAACAGGGAATAGATAGTGACAGGCTTGTCTTCCCCCCTCAGCTGTCCTCCTGGCCACCCCACATGTGTTTACCAGCCTGGCTTTTCCATGCATGCAGCGCAGTGCCTGCCCTCACCTACCTGCGTAGCTGGCAAGAGGTAATCCAGCAAAGCTGTGATTTAAGTTTCATGCCATTTTACATCTGATCTGAAACAAAATCTGGGGCTTTTTTTTTTTTCTTTTGAAGACTAGAATCAAATAAAATAAAAAGTCAAGCCATTATTTAAATAATCGGTGGATGGGACCTCAGTGACACCGATTTAAAGGGATTTAGCTCCAACCTTAAAGCCTGGTGGGCTGCAATTTTCTGATTAATTCTTCTAGAAACAACAGGGGTAAAAACATCCCTGTGTCCTGGTTTTGCAGGGATGAAATTATAGAATCACTTTTCTGTTATGTTTTGTGTCAGTTTGTGGCCAGCTGTGGGCTGGTGATCAAGGCCATCAGCAGTTAAACCCAGGGCTGCTGCCCCAGGCTGGCCCACAGGTGTATTCTATATCATCAACCTCAGGGTCACTATAAATGGGGAAGCTGCTGGGGTTGGGGGCTCTTTGCTCTGGTCTTCTGTTCCACCACTCAGTGGTTGCCATCCCTGGAGAGTTTCACCACCACTCTATGAGCTAAGTATAACTTCGTGTCTTTTGTATTAGTGTTGATATTGGTTTTCTTATTTTATTAAATCTGTTTAAATTTCAACCCATGAGTCTCCCTTCTTTTCCCAATTCCCTTTCTCAGCTGGGGAGGGGTCTTGGGTGATAGGACAACTGGTTATTGTTTAGCCCTGGGTGTGGGCTGGATGGAGACACTCCTGCTAAAGGCATGTTGCAGAGAGGGACCTTCTGAGGATGGGCAGAGGCTGGGCTGCAGGGTTATGCTGACCCTGGAGCCTTTCCACCCATCACCTGCCCTTTCTCCTCCCCAGGCGTCTCCTCCTGCCTGTCTCCCTCCAGGCTGCATGACTGTCATCTAATTATCACTCCTTTCTCAGAAACACGAGCTCAGCACTGGATGTGTTCTGTAATCAAATCAGACCTGAATGATGTTAAAGGAAAACTGAACAGCTTTATAATAATGAATAAACCAACAGGGATTAAGTGCCCTGGCCCATCTGGAAATGATACATGGCGGACTGAAAATGCAAACTATTACATTAGAAAAACAAGATCAGGAGGGGAGGATTTATCGGGCAGAGAGTGTGTCCGGCTCCGTGCCCTGACTCCGACAGTGCCTGGCAGAGAGATTTCGGACTGAGGTGGAAGAAACCCCGCTCTGGTTTGCATTAGCCCCATGCCAGGAGAATTTCTCCTTCACCTCAGTTAAGGAGATGCCCAATACCTTGCAGCATCATGGTTTCTGTCTCTTACCTTATCTAAACTACTTTTGGAAGGCAGCCTTCCTTAAAGGGAGATTTCCACCAAAAAAAAGTGGTTTTATGATGATGGCAATGCTCCCATCAGCTTTCTCCTGATTTCTTTCCTCTTTAGCCTTGACTATCCTGATCTCGCCCTCTTCACTCTAAAAATCCCTTTATGCCTTTCACAGTTTTCCTGAAGAGCTTTGGGCAGACTTTAACCTTGTCTGTCTGTCCTGAGGAGAAAGTGGCCAGGACTAAACTTACAGCACTACTCTGTTCCCTAAAGATATTTTTTATTTTTTCGGTGGTTTCTTATCCCCCTGCCTGGTGCTGCCTCTGAGTGCTGAGCCAGCATTTCTTCATCTGCTCATCATTGTACCAGGGTCTTGTCTTCTTTTTTTTACCTCTCTCCTCAGTCACTAAGGCTGATTTAAAACCCACCAAGGCGCATGAAAAGTTCAAGTGATGTTTCCTAATGGGCATTGCTTTTCACTGCTTGTTATTTCGTTTAACCTGCTGGTAGGCTCTTCATTTAGTCATCCCCTAACGAGGTCCCCTTGCAGCTCACACTAGCCTGGGCCAGATGATATTACAGAATGACAGAATCAATGAGGTTGGAAGAGCCCTCTGGGATCATCGAGTCCAACCATTGCCCTGATACCACCATGGCAACTAGACCAGGGCACTAAGTGCCATGTCCAGGCTTTTCTTAAACCCCTCCAGAGATGGTGACTCCACCACCTCCCTGGGCAGCCCCTTCCAATGGCTAATGACCCTTGCTGAGAAGAAATGCTTCCTATTATCCTATGGATCATAAGATTAGTTTCTATTCCCTGCAAAATTTCTCCACTTGACTGTTCACCCTTTTCCCCTTGTATTGTTAATAAAAGACTTTCATGCTAAGACATACTCTCAGGGATGTCCTATTATTGTATTATTTATATGTTGAGAAGGAGCTCTCGATTCCATTTCTTTTCTCTGTCTTAATAAGCTTTTAATACACTGTGGAAGTCAGACAATCCTCCTTTGGCTATTGAGTTGCCTTAAAAGCCTCTTTGATGGCCTTTATCAAAAAGCCCTCAGGAAAATGTATTAACTGCTCTCCATTATCCACTGGTTTGTTGACTTAACATAAGATGAATGGACTTTTTTTTCCCTGTGTATTAGAAGCACACAGGCAGTTTTTAATTCTGCTTTTAATTATTATTTCAATTTGCTTGCTATGTACAGAAGCAGTTACAACTCCTAAATGGGTCTTTGCAAACATACTCAGGTGAACCATTTATTTGCTGAAAAATGCAGGTTTGGGGTTAATTAACACTAGTTGCAAATTCATTTAAAAGTATAGGAAATAGTGCTGAAAAACCCTTTTTTTGGCATGTGAAAAATGCGTTTCCTTCTGCAGCTTTTAAATGAAATATTGTAATTTCTCCTTTTCAAGCAATATTTCAAGATTAAGTGTAATTTTAACCTGCTTCTCCACATTGTATTAATGGGTTTCTAGGGAAAATCTCTTTTCAATAGCAACCGGCTAAAACCAGAGAGGGAGAGATGTCTTATTTCAGCCTACCATTCTCCTGCAATGAAACTAAATGAATTAATAAACCATTCGAGGCTGTGCTCCAGACCTTCCCCTCCTCCCTTGCAAGCAGCAAACAGGTTGTTTATACCTTTCTACAGCTCAGGCTTTCAGGGATGAAAACCAGGGGCTATCCTCCAGGCCTCCAAGGAGCGAGAGGGCAGCTCCTTTGCTCCTCCAGGTAGAAAAAGCATGAGTAGAGGCATGGTGGTTGTGATGCCCCTCAAGGGTACCAAGGGAGACATCCTAACCCAGGAGGAGCTTCAAAAGCTTCCTCATCTCAGGGGAAGGGACCACAGAGCTCTTTCTTTCCTTGCATCCCTCCCAAGTGGGTGTGCTCATGTGAAAAGAGGTCACCAGAAAGCCAAATGGTGGAGCGGAGAGCCAGACCCACGCCTTCTCCTTTGTTTCTAGGTCCTGTGGTGCGAGGCCATCTCTCCAGGCAGCTGTCCAGGCACTGCAGCCTTCCAGGTAAAACATCAAGGGATGTCCTAGGGCAGTCCTGGGGGTGGGCTTGAATACTGTGTCCAGTTCTGGGCCCCGCACTTCAAGAAAGATGTTGAGGTGTTGGAGCGAGTCCAGAGGAGGGCGACCAAGCTGGTGAAGGGTCTGGAGGGTCTGACCTACAAGGAACGGCTGAGGGAGCTGGGGGTGTTTAGCCTGGAGAAGAGGAAGCTCAGAGGTGACCTTAGTGCAGTCTACAACTACCTGAAGGGAGGTTGTAGCGAGTGGGAGTCGGCCTCTTCTCCCAGGCAACTAGAGATAGGACAAGAGGACACAGCCTCAAGCTGCACCAGGGGAGGTTCAGGATGGACATTAGGAAGCATTTCTTCTCAGCAAGGGTCATTAGCCACTGGAAGGGGCTGCCCAGGGAGGTGGTGGAGTCACCATCTCTGGAGGGTTTGAAGAAAAGCCTGGACATGGCACTTAGTGCCATGGTCTAGTTGCCATGGTGGTGTCAGGGCAATGGTTGGACTTGATGATCCCAGAGTTCTCTTCCAACCTGATTGATTCTGTGATTCTGTGGGTGAGGGTGCTGGTGAAGATGGGGGTTCAGGTCTGTCTGGGCAAGGACGTGTCTGGAGGATCTGAGGTTCAGTAGTGGCTTTATGCTACTCATGAGTCCCAGGTGGCCCAGTGCTTGGTCTCACTGGCCATGAGAGCCTCCTCAGTGGCTTCAGTCTCTTCACCGCACCTGTAGGATATTGTCTAAGCTGTTGTGTTTGTTGGACAAAGTGGATTTGAGACCAGAAGTGGAGCTGAGCCAACACCTTTCAGTGGGGGCTTTGAAGTCTTCCCAAATCCTGATTTTTAATCTCTTGAAAAGGGGATCAGAGCTGAAGAGGAGGCACAAAGGAGAGACAGCCACCTCTCATACAAGCCTTTAACGTTGGAGCGGGGATGTTTAATAAGACATTCCAGTGAACATCTGCATGTGTGGAGATGCTGGCCGACGGGGCGGTTTGAATGACGCTGTGAAAGCACAGCCTCCCTCTTGCACTGGAGATCTTATTCAGCACGTTCCTCAGCTTTTGGGAAAGGCCACGGTCCAGAACCACAAATAGTCATTGCCCAAAAGACTTAATGCTCCGAAAAGGATATGGAAGGGGGAAAATTGCAGCTGTAACAGGGAAGGGAGACTTCCCAGGGCTGGATTAGACTCCAGCAGATTTTCCAATGAGTGATATCTTAACAAAATGGGGATTAATGCAGTTCTTCTGGAGCAGAGCCCAGACCCCTCTGCCAGCTCGCAGGGGAGGTGGGAGGGCTCTTTCTTTTCCCTTGGCAGAGGTGTCAGGAGGAGGGGCAGCCGGGACAGAGCTGTTTGTCCCCTGTGCCGCTGCACCCTGGGATTAACCCAAAATCCCAGAGAACCACGGAGGGGTGCTGGAAGATGAGCAAACTGCTGGAAGGATCCCCTGAGGCGTGCAAAGCCTCTGCAAGGAAAAACCCCTCTGTTCCCCCTCCTCCTCCCAATCCCATTAGTATTAGTGAGGGATAGAGCTATAAGAGGAAAAGCCTGTCGCCAGCAGCAGCGCTGACAGCTTGCCTTTTAAATCTTTGATAAGCGCTCTCATCTGCTGCCTGACAGCATGGGGAAGCACTAACCCAGTGGTCTGGCCCCTGCCGAAGGTCTACTGGGTGCTGGGCAGGCGTTGGGAAGGTACCCAAGGAACCTTCGCTGTTAAAATGCAGTGATGGAGCCTCAGCGTTGCAGTTCTGGCTGCATCAAAACCTCTTTCCTCCTCCACTTGTGTGCCAGGACCTCAACTCAAAACCTCATCCCATACTGAGGCGATGGCTGCTGTGCCCTGCGATGGAGGGCAGGGGAGAGGGGACAGGTCTGCCAGCAAGGGACATCGCTCACCACGACTGCTGGAGGCCTGTGTTCTGCCCTGGTCATCCCACGCAGCTCCCAAAAGGGTTTGCGAGGGCCCCGTGGCATTGAATTTGGCTCAGCCTTCCTCCTCCAGATCTGTTTGGGACTGCAGACAGGCCCTCTGCCTAACTAGGTGCAAAAATAGCCACTCTGGGACATTCAGGGGAGGTTCAGGTTGGACTTTAGGAAGCATTTCTTCCCAGAAAGGGTCATTAGCCATTGGAAGGGGCTGCCCAGAGAGGTGGTGGAGTCACCATCTCTGGAGGGGTTTAAGAAAAGTCTGGACATGGCACTTAGTGCCATGGTCTAGTTGACATGGTGGTGTCAGGGCAATGGTTGGACTCGATGATCCCAGAGGGCTCTTCCAACCTGATTGATTCTGGGATTCTGTGATTAATTAGAAACCTGTGTAGATGCACTGACAGACAGTGACCACAAAGACTTTTTCAAAGTCTCTGGGTGAAGATTAATGCTATGGGAAGTATAAGGCCATGTTTACAGCTTAAGAAAGAGTCAGGAATGGACTCTCAGAAGCCACAATTAATGACAGAGGCAACAGGCATGGAGCATGTTGGGATTCTGCTGCCCCCTCCTGGATGCAGCATCTTCTTCTGGCCCATGAGTGCTGGATTGTGGAGGTCAAACATGGCCAGGTTGTCTGCAAGGCAGGCCCCTGACCTTCTGGCAACCACAAGCCACAGAAAGCTGCTCAGCTGTGGTGTCTTTTGAGGCTGGGGCACCCAGTTCCACCCCTTCCTTCCCAGGGTTTTATGATCCAGCTCTGAAGCTCAGTCATGGAGATGAAAATCCCCTGTATGGGGCAGGAACTACAGTTAGGTCCAAAGCTATATCTGTGCTATATGGCAAATTTAAGTGAACTGTCACCCTAAGAGGGGGTCTGGGAGGCACTGGGGGGGACCACAGCAGACGCTGTCCAGATCACTCCCCACCCTGGGCACCTAGCATGGTGCTCTGGGAGGTGCTTTAGACTCTGCGGACAACCAGCTGTGGAGCGTGGCCACCACAGACCACCCTGGCCCCTCCTCATACTCCCTGCACATCACTTGCCTTCTAAGATTTTCTTATTTCAGTCTTGCTTTTTTTAGGTAGCTCCTGGCTTAGCCTGCCTATTCCCCAGCCTCCAGAAAGAGAGCACAGCCCAAAAACCCACATGTCGTCTTCTGAGCCCATCCTGGATCTCAAGACAGACATGGCAGAAGCAATTCCAGGTGAGAAACATGCCAGTTTGCTGTCCGGGGTGCCCGCAGCCACACCATGCAGACCATGGGCGTCTTGATGGACCTACACTTAGCAGCAGGCACATGACAGGGATGCGTGCTCCTGCCGGCCCCATGTCATGGTCTCTTCCCCCTTCCTGCTGTATCCTGTTCCTTCATCCCAAATGGCCTGATTTGCTCCTGATTCCAGTTATGCCAATGCCAAACTGGGCTCAGGCTTGGAGACGAAGGCACATGGGCTTGAACTCAGTTCAGGGAGGACACCCCAGACTGTGGAGCAGGCTGGTGAGAGGCAGATGGCACAGTAAGGGCTGTCTCTTCTGGAGGAACTGTGACTGGGTCTGCACTGCTAATAAAGACTCTTTCTATCAGCGGGGAGGATGGGATGTGGGCTTGAGGCTTCATGGTTTCCTCACAGCCTGCTTTACCCTGCTGTGCAACCTGGGGTGCTCTGTTTAGCCCCCATGACCCTCATGCTCAACTTTGGCACTGGAGGGTGGCAGGGTTTGTCTTCTGGTCCAGGCAGTGCGAGGCCTCCACTCAGGAGCACCAATCCTAGGCAAGGTGGGCCCTCCAAGTCACCTCTCTACCCTGACGTACCTGTACCGTTGCTTATTTGCTGTATATTTAAATAAGTCAGAAGTCAACAGTGGGCACTATGGGCTCTCCCATGCTCAGCAGATTTCCCATGCTGAGCTGGATTCACCTGTCTTTCATTTGCTCATTTAGAGGGAACCCAGTGAAGCACAAACTTGGCTGGTAGGCATTAACTTCTGGGGCTTCTAACCATATAATACTTAATGTCCTTTCATGATGTTACAGCCAATGCCCAGGAGAGCCCAGGAATCCCTTTTCTCCCCCAAATGCCAACGCCAAACAACTTCTGTGCTTCATCTTTTCATTTGCACAATGTATTTCCTCTATAGTCTTTTCAAAGCTGTGGATGCAGGCAGAATGCTGTCATCCCACCACAGGGACATGTCCACTGATGATCATCTGTGGCTGGGGACAAATTTATTCTGGACAGAAACAGGTGGCCTGAAGAGAGTACCCACCCTCAAAGTCTGGCAGTGACTGTCAGGAGCAAACTGACCCCTCTTCTAAGCACATGCTGAAGCATCTTTACGGTTGCTAGAGCAAGGTTAAAAAATATTTCAGCTGTGAAAGAAACCTGGAATTCTTTAAGGGCACCAGGAGGAGTGGTGATAACTGATGTGGTAACTCACACTGCGACATCCATGTGGGGTTTAGCGATGGCTTGCTCCAGGTGGACATTCCCAAGACTAGTCCATGCCCCTGGAAAAGCCTCCTGTCCTCTTCCAGCTCGAAGAGCTGAGCACAGGGGTGGCTGCTCCCCAGCTGCTGTTGTGCCCTGTGGCCTCCAAGCCAGGGGCGCAGCTGAGGCTGACCAGGAGCTGCTCCTCCTGGCAGAGCAGCACCCCTTCACAAGGGTTTGGCCTACACAGTATTGATGGCTAATTCCTGCCAAGAAGAAAAGACTGGACATGGCACTTTTAGTGCCATGGTCTAGTTGACATGGTGGTGTTAGGGCAATGGTTGGACTCGATGGTCCCAGAGGGCTCTTCCAACCTGAGTGATTGAAATAAGCAGGTCTTACCCAAATTGATGGGCTTGACAAGAAGTGCCTAGTGAAAGCTGCTTTTCCTTGACCGGGGTATTGCAACATCTACCCTGGGACAGATGTTTTGCTGATGTAAATCAGCGTGGCTCCGCTGGCTTCAGTTACAGCAGCTCACAACATCTGAGGGCCTGGCTCTGCACCATCACCGGAATCTGACCTCTCATGTCTGAATCCATTCTGCTTTGCCAAAATGAAACGTGTTAAAATTCCCATCCCTGCCATAAAGCTGGAGTCATTGCACTCAAAAAGCACGACTGAATGAAGCAACCATGCAAAGGCTTGGTCCAATAGAGCTGCTGTCCATCATGTACATATCCACCACCCCTCAGCTGGCCATACTTTAGGAGGCATCTCACAGTGTCTCCAAAGCAACTCCTCCAGCAGATTGCATGCATATGTTAGTCTTGGAAAAGATTTTGCAAGGACCTGGGACTACCTGTGCCAGAGAAGGCGGTGAATGAACCAAACCAGGAATGAACTACTCCTCACCTGTGTGTGTCGGGACCTGACGTGAACCCCCTTCAGCTGGAAGCACTGACACAGAGAAGCAAACCCAACTGTGCGAGCCTGGGCCCCGGGCTCCTGGCACACAGCGAGTTCATCTCCCCATCAAGCACTCTGGAAAAATAAGATGCTCTCCAGCAAAGCAGCAAGAGGTTGGGACAGCGTGTGCTTCCCCTGCGAAGCGTGCCGGAGCCCGTTAATTGCACTCAGCAGGACTTCTATCAGCACCACGGGGCTGCGTCGGAAGTGTCACTGCTGCCCTCTAATTGATGCTCTAAAGCAGACAGAAGCGTCACGTAGGAAGCAAAGCCCAAGAAAATTTAGACTATGAGAAAATCAGCCTACCTAACAGATCTCTTTTCCCAGTGCACTAGCTGTGAGGTGTCCTAGGATCTTCTTAGGAGCTATACCCCCATATTGCCAGACCCAAGCTGGCCCCGCAGAGGCTCTCACTGATGAGACACACAACTGTGAGGGAAGCTTAGCCCGAGGAAAAATGAAATTATTTGTCCAAAGCTGCAGAGATCAATGGCAAGGAAATACCCTGGAAGACCTAGACTGCCTCTGAGTCTGGGGCGTTCAGTGTCAGGTTTGGTCCAGGTCAGACTCTAGCCAAAGCGATCCCTGTGCTCTTTAAATTGCTGGCACATAGAAAGAGAATGCACCCTTGTCCTAAGAGCACAGCCCAGCCTTTTAGTTTGGGTCAGAAAAACTCTGGTCTCATAGACAGGGTTAAGTGCAGATCCCTAGACCTAAGTGTGTTGCACCAGTCATGGGATATCTACCTGTGGCCAGTGTAGAGGAGTGTCCCAGATGAACATCTACCCCTTGACATCTCTCTGATGCTGGATCCTGCAAATTCCAGCATGGAGGTGACTTTCCTCAGAAAACTTCTGCAAATGCACATTGCTTTTGGCTCCCCTCCAGTCCTTTGCTGTTAGGAAGCACATGTGCCCATGCAGGTGGACTTGTTGGCTGTGATGCTTGGCCAGGAGGAAGCTTGTGTTTCAGCACCGTATGGGGAGAAAATAAAACCTGCTGAGGTCTGCATTTCTCAATGTTTGCAAGATCATTTCTACAGATGTTAGCGTGAGAACCAGCCAGAACAGGCTATGAGATATCATGCCCTGGTGAATGAGATAGAGCAAAGGTAAGTAATTGTTATGGGCAATTAATGAGTATTTTCAGAGATAAGTCATTAAGAGTCACTAGCTCCTTTATTGCCAAAGTCCCTTGGCTACATAGAGGTGGTCTAAACCTCATCATACCTAAATTAGCAGAATTACACTGCTGGTACCTGCAAACATCTGGACCAAGCCCTGCACTGACACGGGAGGCTGTGCACTGGCTAGGCACAGGAATGGCCTGAAGATCACCTTCTCGGCAGCTTCAAAGCAAAGAAATAATGCCTTAGCAAACCTATCCTCTAGCAAGGGATTTTTCAGTGCGGATCCACGCTGTTGTGCTGCTCTCCCCAAGCTCGGCGGCCCATGATGCATCTCAGGCGGTCCCAGATAAAAGCTAAGCCATAGGCTTCTTGTATGTAGTTGGGTGCATCAGCTTATGTTCTCTGTGCCTCAGCTCCCCATTTCACACAGACAGGTGTGAGGCTGGCAGATAAGATGATTAAAGCAGTATAAGGACTTAGAGACTTCATTCCATCACTCAAAGAATTTGGGGCGAAGATACATCCTTAGAACTTCCTGGAGAGATTTGCCAAAGAAAATCCAACCTTCAAGGTTTCTGCTCAGTGATGGATGACACTTCTGCTTTCCACCTCTGGTAATTTCAGTGCTGGAGCTGTTCAAGTAAATGTCAAAATAACAAAAGAAGAGGAAGGAAGAGGGGGAAAAAAAACCCAAACTCTGTCCTTACAAGAAGTTTTCAAGGGAAAAGAAAATCCACCTTGACATTTTCTGCTTCCATGGGGGGGTGAAGTGTAGGATGAGCAATTTAAAACAGAAATAGTTTATATCCTGCTTTATATCTCTGGTAGCAGATGTACTTTAAAAAAAAACAAACCAGCAGGTCAGGAATTTAGACATTTTAGAGAAAAATCTTCGCTTGTTTTCAGAGCAATTGGTTTTGAGAAATGGGGCAGTGGCTTTCCGTGGGGGTTTGGTGGGTCCACACTGAAGCCAACCTCAGCCCCTGTGGGGTCCTCCCTGCCTCAGCTCCCCTGGGCAGACTTCCTGCAGGGAGACCTGCTCGTGGAGCCACCGCTGAGGGTGTCCATCAGCTCCGACAGTGGAAAGTGCCTTAAGGGGTAGGTAAAGGAGAAGAACAAACCAAGAGAGAAAAGGGACAGGGAAACTCCCCCAGGACAGGCAAGGGGGGTCTCACCAGGGCGGCCTCTCCCAGGACATGCTGCTTTTCCTATAGTAGTATTCCATGTGTTGATAGCAAATGTGATCTCTCAATCCATTCTCCAATCACTTCCTATAAAATCCCACATAACAGCATTTTTCACAACCCATTTTTGCTGTGAGGGCCAGAGTGTTTGTCATGCAAGGGCAGATGTCCAGCTCCAGGCATACACAGGTGGGTGTAGGTGGAGGGCTGGGAACTGGAAGGCAGAGAGGGGTACTACGAGTGAAAACCTCGAGAGCAGCAAGCAGTTCTGGGCCCTGCACTTCAAGAAGGTGTTGGAGCGAGTGCAGACGAGGGTGACCAAGCTGGTGAAGGGTCTGGAGGGTCTGACCTACAAGGAATGGCTGAGGGAGCTGGGGGTGTTTAGCCTGGAGAAGAGGAGGCTCAGAGGTGACCTTAGTGCAGTCTACAACTACTTGAAGGGAGGTTGTAGTGAAGTGGGAGTTGGCCTCTTCTCCCAGGCAACTAGCAATAGGACGAGAGGACACAGCCTCAAGCTTCACCAGGGGAGGGTCAGGTTGGACATTAGGAAGCATTTCTTCTCAGCAAGGGTCATTAGCCATTGGAAGGGGCTGCCCAGGGAGGTGGTGGAGTCACCATCTCTGGAGGGGTTTGAAGAAAAGCCTGGCCATGGCACTTAGTGCCCTGGTCTAGTTGCCATGGTGGTGTCAGGGCAATGGTTGGACTCGATGATCCCAGAGGGCTCTTCCAACCTGGTTGATTCTGTGATTCTGTGAGAGGCACCACTCAGGTTAAAGCCATACAACTGCAGGGTTCTTTTAAGTGCTTTGAAAGGAAGCAATGAAAAACGCTGCTGGGTTAATGCCACTGCTCAGAAAAACAAATCTTGTTGTTGTGCGGGGAAGAAAGTCTGAGTGTGTCTGATACGGCCAGAAAAAGACATGCAAATGAAAACAATGACAAGAAACACCCCTTGTCCCCAAGCTTTCAAAGAGCAGGAAGGCCAGTGCTTCTGCCAAAGATACTTAGAAAAACAGGAACTATAAGGGGGAGGGGCGGACACACCAACTTTCAAAACAAATTTCTGCTAGATCAGCTGAATTGTGAGAACATCTCTGGTTGGGACTGTTCCTGTGCTCAGCACCCCTCAGCACCGCTGCAGTCCAAACCCCAGACCACAGGAAGCCCATAACCTTTCCAGGACCACCCAAGCCCATGCTGGGCTGGCCCCAGGGCTCAGCCAACCCAAGGCTTGGGGAAGGGCTCACTGACGTGGTGGCTCTCAGCTTTGCCTGCCCGGTGGGCTCATTTTGCTGGAGATGTAGCCTGGCACCAGGGGCTTGTGCAAGCTCCTGCTCCTCACACAGCTCTCTGCTTTCCTTCCCCAGACCACAGTGACCCAGAGGAACCGAAGCAAAACCACAAGACGAGGCAGGACCCAGCTAGCCCCGGTGGTGGGGATGACTTTGCAATCTCCAGCACCAGCAGCCATGGCAAGCCCAGCCCAGCTCCAGCCGTGGATGAGACCCTCCCGAGCAGAGACCCGCAGTCAGAGGCAATGGATCCCAGCCCCACCGACTCCTTGCCATGGCCAGAAGCCCCCGAGGAGTGTCCAGCCCACCCCAACACCCGGGACTTCTCCAAGTCCCTAAAGAAGCCAGAGGAGGTGAAGCAGACAGGGCAAAGACAAAACAGTGACCAGGTGGTGGTGAAGGAGAACGGGGTGGAGGTCAGCCCCACAGCAGCGACGGTGAGTGAGGAGAGGCAGGCGCTGGAGTCCGAGCTGGGGAAGTGCATTGAGGACTTCCGTAAGATCAAGATCCCCATCGCCTTTCCCAACAAGAAGCGGCAGTGGCAGAGCGAGCTGCTGAAGAAATACCAGCTGTGAGAGGGAACTCGTCCCCATCCTGGGGAAGACGTCCCCTAGTACGTTGAGTGGCTCCACCAATGTCCCCTGGGTAGCAGATGGCCAGAGGCTGTCCATGCTCCCAAAATGAGGACAACAGGTTGGGATGCAAGCAGTCCCGGAGTTTTCTGGAAGGATTCATGGATGACTTCATGATAGAGGTGCTGGATGGGCCAGCCGGGGGATGCACAGCTGGATGATGGAGAAGACCTAGTTGGGGCTGTGATAGTCAATGGCAGCTCTGGTCCCAGCAACCAGAAATAGTGGTTTTCAAGGTCCTGGGAGGAGTGAGGAAGGTGAGTGCAGAGTACAGACCTTGGCTGACCCAAGCTGTGACCACGCTTGTTAGTCTGTTCCCTGTCACCCGTGGGAGCCCCATGAGATAGTGTCCTGCATCCCACCACCCCCAGCACCTGCCTTGTCCCCCAGCAGGTCAGAGAAGTCCATTGCTCTGCAGACAACAGCTTTCCTCACCCCCAATTCCTGGCCGTGGCTCCTGGGATGATTCAGGGAAATCCCTGTGTGTGGCAGAGAAACCACCTTGAGCTCTGACTGTGATCTCCAAGCAGCTCCTCAGATGGCAAATAATCTTTTTTCAGATTAAATGAAAATGAATGAAATGAAAAACCCGTGGAGTGTTTGCTGTGGTGAGGCTCTGCCAGGAACAAGGAATCACTTGGCCCCTCAGGAGCAGATGGGGAGGCCTGATCTGCATTCTTCTTCCTTTTATACACAGCCACGCTAGGAAAGTGTTTACAAGAGCGTGGAGAGGCAGAGCAGCGTGAGATAATGCTGGGACAGAGCTGACAGCCAGCAAAAGGCTCCATAAAGGCGAGGAATCCCATCATCCCCTTCACTTCCCAGGAGACAGACACGGAGCTTATAAGAGCAAAAGTGTCACAGGATGGGGCTGAGCCAGAGGCCATCAGCACTGGAGCCTGTCCACAGCTGTGCTGGAGGCACCTCAGTAGAAATTGCTGCAGAAGACATTGCTGGTGCTAAAACCAGCTGCCAAACACCCCTGCGGCTGATCTGGCCATTGAAGCCAGCCCCATCTCAGTCTGTTTTCCCCAAGACTTGTGCCTTGGGGATCACAGCTTCTCCCACCCAAAGACACGCTCCAGCCAGGCTCTTCCCCGTGCTTTGATCAGCACAAGAAGTGCCAACCCTGCCCCAAAACTGATCCCTCAGCAGCAGACTGGCGTTTGGGAAGGAAGGGGAGGCTTGTTCTCTGCAGGCCTTGGAGGTCCTTCCACACCCTTCCCCGTGCTCTTTGGTGGCACCCATCACGCCTGCAGGTCACTGCTCTGGTTGCAAACACTGAGTAACCAGAAAGACTTTGTCCATCTGGTACCGACCTGTGAGTTTTCTGCTTACTGCACAGCATGAGAGGGGACGTTTGGGAGCTCCTTCCCCGAGGATGGTGCAGGGGATAAAACCCAGCGTGGCGTGAGGATGCACGTGGGGGTGAAGAGTGGATCACAGTAGGAGAACAAGCTGTTCCGGAATCGCTTTGCTCTGCGTGTTTTCAAAAACCACACCTGGAGTGTTTTCACCCCAATTAGAGATCATCCTTCCGGGTGTTGTGTAACCAGGTAGGCTGGGGCTTTCGAGATACGTTTTATATAACTGACTATTTTTAACTTAATCTGCAATTAATTAGAACCTGGAGCTTACTGGAGCTGTAATTAGAGTCTACATTTCCACATTACCTTCCATCCCAAAGGTCTCAGGAAATTGTATGTGCCCTACCGTGTCCATCCCATACACCGACACCAGAGAAAAACATGGTTCACCTGCAAAGTTACCCAAATGCTGAGGAGCTTTGGGAGATCAGCGGCTGCAGGTACATCTCACACACGCTGACGTGGATGCACACGTGGACTCAAACGCAGACACGCTCAGAACAACTAAGAAATGGTTAACGTTGGTGGTTTCTAGGCTGTAACTTCACAGTGGAAACTTCATTGACCTTCCTCCACCTGGGAGTTTCCTTGCATCTTTGTCCTGTTGCATAAGACCACTGGAGAAGATGGGAGGTCACTGGGGTGCTGTTCAGCTCAGCGCCCTCACCCCTGCCCTGGGAGAGCTGCCCCTCGCTGACGTGCGCTTGGAAGGGACCTGTAACAATCTAAGTCTGCTGTAGGAGCAAAGGTGCTGACCAGTGAGAGCTTTCCATCATGCTAATCCTACCCAAGGAAAGCTGAAATGTGAGAAGGAGTTCGGAGGGGAAAATTGTGCTGGAAAATGACAAAAATTCAATGAGTTTAAGGAGCCAGTGGAAAGTGTACGGAACAGTTAATTATTAATAGCATCATTAAATTCTTGGGCTAAACAATTAGATCCAGCAAGCAATTCCTTCAGAGGAGGCATCAGCAATCGAACTATGAAAGGCCAGTTTGCATTCTCCCCCCTCCATTGTTTTGCAGTTTGGAACCAAAACGGCTGAGGGGCTTTTTAGGGGAAACCTCTTGTAAGCTGCCAGGGAACAAAAGCACCGCAGCCTTTGGCAATTGTCGTGTTGCACCTTGTTGAATAACACCAAAGGGCTGTCCAGGGTGCTCCAGCCCAGCTCTGATGCTCTCTGTGTCCCCAAGTATGGACGGAGGGGTCCACAAATTAATGGGAAGACACCGTGACACACTGGCTGCCCTGAGCTGTGGTCAGGGTCCTTATCGCTCCGTTGCTCACGTGCTGGCAAGGCAGAAGCTTGATCTCCAAACTGACATCAGAGATGCTCCGATGTGGACTTGTGGGATAAGGCTCAGCGATAAATAAAGAAGTTAGGTGCCTGCTGCAGCGTGATCTGAAATGCTACGTGTTGTAATTTATCCGTGCTTCTTTCCTAGGCTGCAATAACTCCTTCTCTCGAGTCTGGTGGGATTAGGAACGAGAAGAGCATGCTAATGCAGGCCACACAAATCTCCTCGCTGAGCTGTGCTTTACAGGTGTGTGTGGCAGGGGGGAGCGGAGCCTCCTGCATCGTTAAGAAAAGCCTGGACATGGTACTTAGTGCCATGGTCTAGTTGACATGGTGGTGTCAGGGCAGCGGTTGGACTCAATGATCCCAGAGGGCTCTTCCAACCTGATCAATTGATTCTGTAATTCTGTAATGCCAGCAGCTCCAGGAAAGCGGGGCTGGGCTCGCTGCGGTGCAGGAGACTGGGAGCTTTGAAGCACATCTGCTCCGAGGGGGTCACGTTGAGTTGTTTGTCTTCACCTCAGTGCTGGAAGAGGAAACCAAGAGGGCTTTGGCGCCCAGGGACTGTTCTCCCTGGAACTGACCTCATTGCAAAGGCTGAGATGAGAGCTGAGCAGCACTGGGGATGTGGTGCTCCACAGGATGGCTGGGGAGGCTGGGAAGAGAGGAGTCGTAGCGGCAGATGTGGTCACCACCCTTCCTGGAGGGTCCTCTGCTCTCCAGCAGCAGCAGGAGTCCCTGCCGCGGGCTGACCCCGCGCACAGCGTGCTGTGCTAGCAGGGACCGGAGCCGTTCAACCCTCTGAGTCCTGCCAGAGGCGCTTGAAATATTTATACCCATCACACCCAGGGCTCCTTCAACATCACAGTGTGTTTCTAGCCAGCCGGGAACAGCTGGCAAAGTGACTCACTCCTGTTTATCCCTCAGTATTTGTCCTTCTTTGTTCCAAACGGTTCCCTGTTCTGTCTGATTCGGGGAATTTATTTTCATTTTTCTTCACGTCCCAGGAAATCTGTGTTTTTTTCTGTGCTCTCCTCCAAAGTCGATGGGACACAAGACCCATTTTCTCCCAGATACTTTGATCCTTGACATCGGTGGGAGAGTTTCCAGCTCACACATGCCAGGGGCAGAACCTGACTCCCCCTGAGCAGAGCCTGGGCACGGGGTCTGGAGATCAGGTCTTGTTTCCACCGTTGACCTGCTGTGTGATGCTGGAAACACCAGATGCTCGCCGTTGGTGCCGTTCTCCTCGCCAGTGACCGCACATCACGTTTGCTGCCGGCTGAAGGCCTGTGGGTGGGTGCCTGGCTGCTGCAAGGTCACGCAACGCTCCTCGCCTGCATCCGTGAGCATCCCCCCCACCGCGGTGACAGCGCAGGAGAGTCGGAGGTCGCTGGGACACAGCTGCCAAGGGGATAAACATCTCCGCGTCTCCTCTCTATTTATTTTCCCTAAATGCCTCAGCTTTGCTTGAGCAGCAGGGAGCCATTAATTACCCAGTGACAGTGTTCCACAAGCATCCCTTAATTGAATGCCATTATCCCTTAATTAATTAAATACCAATTAATTACCGGGAACATTGCATGACATGTACCAAATGCCATCAGCTAGTTGAGACAGAATAATTTAAAACCCGGTGAACATGACCCAAATGATAATAAACAGGAGTTGTCCAGCAAAGAAAACAATAACGATGTCAGTGCCGTGTCCCTCGAGGCAGGCTGGGACGTGCTGGTGGGGAAAGGTCCCCTTCGGTCTCGCGTCCCTCCAGGAAAGCTGGAGGGGCTTTTGCTTTTCTAGGAGGCAGAAGCCCTCAGTGGGTTGTTTCCTCCGGTATCACCCATGGATTCAAAGCTGGATCCAAAGTGTCCCAGCAGGTCGGGTCTCCTGCCGCTGATGCTGACTCAAAGGAACTGAAATATTTAATGGGTGCACAATGGTGAAATAAGCGGTTGCCTCACTTAATTGTGTAGGATTTGTACTTGTCATATGCAGGAAAATGCAACGTTTTTACAAGCAAACAGAAATGTTATTTTTTTTTCCCATGGAGGAAAAACATTGAATTCCCAGTAGTGACCTTGTGGGGTGGTTTTCTGCACACAGCTGGGTCTAGCCCTGCCCCAGCACACTCCCACCACCACGGGCTGGGTGCTCTGGTCTCTTTAGCAGCCCTGGGTTTATGGCTGGAGCCGTGCCCATGCAACGAAACCCGCTTCTTCGCTCCCTTATTGGCCACGCAGGGACAAAACCTCCCCAGTGCCAGAAGGCAGCTGCAGATTTGCAGCCCCTTCCGCTCGTGGCAGCAATGGGACAAAGCCTGGAGGAGGGGACAGGAGAGGTCCCCGAGGTCTAGCAGCTCTTGGACGGGTGGGAAGGCAGCCAAGCGCCATCTCCCCCCGTCCCCAGCAGCCTGGCAAGCGGGACGCTCCTGCCTGCACAGCCACGCAGGAGTTAAAGCCTGACGTGGCCCTGAATCCTCCGCCAGCCCAGCGCAGATAATGGCCTTTCTCAGGCGAGCGCTTAGCTGTAAGGAAGGGTTGTACAGGGATTATATTTTTATTTTAAACTAGCAGTGAAGCCAGCAGATCCAGAGAGGGGAAACAAAGGCACATACGTGGGTGCAAAAGGCAGAAAATGGAATAACTGGCCTTCCTGAAGTAGGAACAAATATCCTCCTGGGCAAATATCTTTATTTCTAAGGGTTACCAACGCACACCAAGTGCCTGCGCGCTCTCCTGCGCTCTTATCTTGCAGATCTTCACTGTAGGACCACTCATGGACTCCCTCTGCCTCTTTGGGTGTCAGAAAGCTCCTGTTGCCAGCAGGAAAATCAGCCCCTTTCCATGGCAGGCTGGGATGGCACCCAGGGAGAGCTGCTTCTGGTCTGCAGGGTTTTATCCACTCAGATCTTCCCACCCCAAAGGTACCGAGGTCGATGCCCTCCCTGGCGGTGCTGCCCAAGCCACAGCAGGCAGGTTTGGGGTGGGGGGGGCAGCTGAAATGTTTAGGGCTCAGGAAACTTGAAACTGCTTATTTTCATTTCAAAATACAGAGTATCTGATCAGAACAGCTCGTGGTGCAGCCAGCAAGGAGGAAAGCAGCCTGCTTTGGTTTAACGCATGCGGTGATTTAATTGGGATAATGATCCTAATGTTCTGCTAAAGGGATGGTGCAGCCGGAGTTATGTCAGATAAACTCGTTTTTCCCTCTTCTGCAATTAATGTGATCTATGTCTATTTTCCAGGCACTGGGATATTAAAATCGGGATCAATGAACTTTCCAGAAACTATAAGTCAGTTCAAGAAGAATCTCGTATTAAAAGGCAAAGCCCAGATGTGACCTGCTGGTGGGTGACGTGGGCAGGCAGGAGGGCTCAGTGGGGTCCTGGGCTTGCCCAAAGTGGGCTGAGGAGGTGGGACAGGAGCAGAAGTTTCTTGCTTTCCCCGTGCGTGAAGTTCCCTTTGCTTTTGATGCCAGTTGTGGGCACGCTGCAGGCAGGAGGGAGACGGGGGCCGTGCCGCCATGGGCAGCCTGCCCTCGGGAGCGATGGTCGGCTCTCGTAAGGAGCGAGGAAAGAGAGGTATCATCTTCTGCTTGGCACAGACTGAATCACTTAGTTCCTGTTATATTAACACCCAGAAAACCCAATGGGACTTTGCCTACATAAGGAAAACTTATTATACAGCCTATAACTACCCACCATCAGTTACCGGCAGCGCCAGCCTGAGCATTGCAGGGAACTTAAGCTGTTTGTTCAATGATTTTTCCACGCTCTCTTATTGGAGATAAACAGGTTTGATCTCCTGGGACTCGCCTCACCAGGCCAAGACCAATGCTTTTATCTATTTCTGCAGAGGGTTTTATCCTCATCTCTCGTTCTCGCTGTTCTCCGCTCCCATCGTTCCCCCACCAAACGGGGCATGATGCCCTGGTGGATGCGGAGGCACTGCCGGTGCTCAGCCCTGGAGGCTCAGCCCAAAACTTCCCCCAAGGATATTGCTCTGTGTCCAGTTCTGGGCCCTGCACTTCAAGAAAGATGTTGAGGTGTTGAAGCGAGTCCAGAGGAGGGCGACCAAGCTGGTGAAGGGTCTGGAGGGTCTGACCTACAAGGAATGGCTGAGGGAGCTGGGGGTGTTTAGCCTGGAGAAGAGGAGGCTCAGAGGTGACCTTAGTGCAGTCTACAACTACCTGAAGGGAGGTTGTAGTGGAGTGGGAGTCGGCCTCTTCTCCCAGGCAACCAGCGATAGGACAAGAGGACACAGCCTCAAGCTTCGCCAGGGGAGGTTCAGGTTGGCCATTAGGAAGCATTTCTTCTCAGCAAGGGTCATTAGCCATTGGAAGGGGCTGCCCAGGGAGGTGGTGGAGTCACCATCTCTGGAGGGGTTTAAGAAAAGCCTGGCCATGGCACTTAGTGCCCTGGTCTAGTTGACATGGTGGTGTCAGGGCAATGGTTGGACTCGATGAGCCCAGAGGGCTCTTCCAACCTGGTTGATTCTGGGATTCTGTGATTCTGTGCTCGTGCTGGCTCCTCAGAGTCCCCTTCCTACCTCTGCAGGCACAGACCCACGGAGCAAAGCAGGCTTGGCCACAGACCTCGTGGGTAGCGGACGCATTGCTGAGGACCAACGAGATCCTGGCTCGTTATTTTACTAGCTAGGGCTGTGTAATTTTGCAGCAATTATATATTACCCACAGGGAAAAAAAAAAAAGCAAATTACAATAAAGAGGTGCAGTGGGACCCACCGGCTGTTTAAAATGCAGGAGCAGCCGCATGCTGGAGCTGCTGTGTAATTAAATACAACTTGCGCAGGAGATGAGAAAGCATTTCTTGAGCAGCTCCTTGGTCCTCAGAAAAAACTTGTCAAGAAGTTTTCAGCAGCAGGGTTTTCCACTGGAGAGGCAAGAAGGCAGGAAAGTTAAAACATCTTGCAGAAATCCATGGAGAGGGATGAAAATCAACGCGAGCCTTCCGACACTCCCAGTCTGGATCGCTGTCACCAAATCAAATAATTGTGTTTTTACCTTATTGTTTAATTTAATTTACTTGAAGATTTATGTTGCAGTGAAATATGAATTTTAATATTTATTGGCTAGGTATTAACACACAGATAGCTTAATGCAACATATAGATACAGTAATATATAACACAGCTGGTTTGCAGCTTTTATCAGGCTTCACCCTCCCTGGACTGAAGCAGTTTTAGCTCATTGAAACAAAATACTTTGTGTTATTGAAAGGAAGCAATGAGGGTTTCTGAGCTGCCCAGCACACCCCCTGTCCTCGTCTGCTCTGACGAGTTCTGCCTGTGTCCCTCTTGCCCTCCAATGTCTTCATTGCTGGTGCCTTATTGGAGCAATCCCTCAGCATCGCCGGCGTGCGGGAGCTGCTGACTGCTTGCGTTTGATGCTTCCCACCAAGGGGACTTCAAATGCTTCCCACACAGCGCTGAGCTCCCCAGGTACCTTAATGCCAGATGTGGAAAGCAGGAGGAATGTGAAATCAAGCAGAGGCAGGAGGAGAGGTGTCCCTTGGGCAGGCAGAGCCTGATGTTCTCATGGAGAGGGACGAGCTGTGAAGGGCAGGAGCAAGAGGGAGAGGAGCCAGGCTGAGGACGGGGGGAACAAGTGGTCTGGGAGCTGCCAGCCCCCTCCCCAGCTTTAGAACAGCTGAGGGAGCTGGGGGTGTTTACCGTGGAGAAGAGGAGGCTCAGAGGTGACCTTAGTGCAGTCTATAACTACCTGAAGGGAGGTTGTAGCCCAGTGGGAGTTGGCCTCTTCTCCCAGGCAACCAGCGATAGGACAAGAGGACACAGCCTCAAGCTTCGCCAGGGGAGGTTCAGGTTGGACATTAGGAAGCATTTCTTCTCAGAAAGGGTCATTAGCCATTGGAAGGGGCTGCCCAGGGAGGTGGTGGAGTCACCATCTCTGGAGGGGTTTAAGAAAAGCCTGGACATGGCACTTAGTGCCATGGTCTAGTTGCCATGGTGGTGTCAGGGCAATGGTTGGACTCGATGATCCCTGAGGGCTCTTCCAACCTCATTGATTGATTGATCCTGTGATTCTGTGATCCCCGGCAGCTGCAAAGGTACAATCGCAGGCAGCAAAGCTGGGGTTTGCGTCTGGTCAGGCAGCGAGGGGGAAAACGCACCAGCATGAAGCCCCTTGCCCAGAGTGAAGGCTGGCAGCAGCGCGGGGCCTCTCCAGCACCCCGGAGAAAGATTTATAGCTAAAATTTACTGCAGATTTCCCCCATGCTGCTGATGACTCCTATAAAAGCCAGGCACGATGCTGCTGGCAGGTATTATGGGCGCAGAGTGTGATGCACATCAAAAGCAGATGTGTTGGGGGGGCCGCAGTGCAGACGGGCTCTCACCAAGGTTTGGTGCTTCTCTGGTGACAAGAGCTCTTCCAAAACCTATAAAAGTCTTTTCAGTGGTTTTCTGGCCAACCTGCAAGGTTATGAGGAGGAATTGCTTGAGGCTGAGAAAACCACAGACAAGTTGGGAAGTCAGGAATAATTTTGCTTGGGGCCAACACAAAAGGGATTTAAAATGAAAATCCCTTTTAGGGCTTGAGTCCCTCTCCGGACAACAGGCTGCTTCCAGGGGAGGGAAGGTGGCCCCATGACGAGCGTTGCGGTGAGGTTCCCGCGCCCGGGGGTGGCTGTCCTCCAGGGACCCCCTCCTCACCCGCACCCTAACAGCACCTATCCTCACACGCGGTTTCGTAAATAATCACCCACTCTAGGATTTATGGGAGCAAAATCCCCTTTGTGTTAGGGGTCTCTCTGGAGCATCCCAGTAAAAATACCTTCCCTCCTCTGCAGAGCAGGCAAACGGGGACCTGCCAAGGTAGCTCTACATCCCCTCCTCCCAGCACTGTTCTCCTCTAACCTCTGGCTGGGGCTTTATGCTCACCTCTTATGGTCACTATCCACCCCCGATTACGCCCCATGGGCTTGCTCCCAGGTCCTCAGAAGAAGAAAGATGAGTGAAAAGCAGCAGAGCCTTTGGGTTGACCATCAGAGCGTCTCTACGCAGCCCTAGCAGCGGTCATTAGAGCTTGAAGCGGGGGGAAAGGCAGGCGGGGGGTGTTAAAAATTTATTGTGCAGGCATTTTCTTTGCTGAGCAGCCAGGAGAAAGCCAGGAGCTTGTAAATCGCAGCAGACCAGCCTGCCTGTAAAATCAGATTAACAAGGCAGAGCCCAGGGAGGGAGGGAGGAGGGAGGTACGGAGGGGCTGGCAGGGGTTGTGTGACAACTCAAAGCCTCTGAGGCAGAAAGAAAAGAGTCTGAGATGTACACACTGACCATCAATCTGAGGAGTGAGGAGAGCATCTAAACATGAGCCAGCAGTGTGCCCAGGTGGCCAAGAAGGCCAATGGCATCCTGGCCTCTCTTAGGAATAGTGTAGCCAGCCGGTCTAGGGAAGTGATCTTCCCTCTGTACTCAGCACTGGTGAGGCCACACCTTGAATCCTGTGTCCAGTTCTGGGCCCCGCACTTCAAGAGAGATGCTGAGGTGTTGGAGCGAGTCCAGAGGAGGGCGACCAAGCTGGGGAAGGGTCTGGAGGGTCTGACCTACGAGGAGTGGCTGAGGGAGCTGGGGGTGTTTAGCCCGGAGAAGAGGAGGCTCAGAGGTGACCTTAGTGCAGTCTACAACTACCTGAAGGGAGGTTGTAGCGCAGTAGGAGTCGGCCTCTTCTCCCAGGCAACCAGCGATAGGACAAGAGGACACAGCCTCAAGCTGCGCCAGGGGAGGTTCAGGTTGGACATTAGGAAGCATTTCTTCTCAGCAAGGGTCATTAGCCATTGGAAGGGGCTGCCCAGGGAGGTGGTGGAGTCACCATCCCTGGAGGGGTTTAGGACAAGACTGGCCATGGCACTTAGTGCCCTGGTCTAGTTGCCATGGTGGTGTCAGGGCAATGGTTGGACTCAATGATCCCAGAGGGCTCTTCCAACCTCATTGATTCTGTGATCTGCCTACCCCAGTGGTCTGTGCATCCCGAGCTGGTGGTGGCCCTTGGTTTACTGAAGGGCTGCAACCAGCCGAAGCTCTGGGGATGTGAACAGACCCACGAAACCAGCTCTGCTGGCCACCAGCCCCTTGGATCCAAGAGGTGGTTTATGGGCTCACCTCCCAGCAGCCAGCCACGGGGCGGCTGTCCCGGAGAGGGATGCACACATCAATGAAGCAGATGGTGGGAAAAGCTCTGCAGAATGCGAGCCTGCATCAGCAGAGATGGATTTGGTGATGTGGAAAGGCTCTTCCACAGCTGCCTGCCAGCCCTCGTGCCAGATCTCCAGCCAGGATGGGATGGGCTGGTAGGGAAGCAGCTCACAAACCACATGTGTATCGACTTCATGTTTGCTGAAAAACAAATTTATTTTTCTTACAAGGAAATATTGGCCGTGGCTTCACCTCAATCAATATTTACTTCGTGGGTCAGTAGATCATGATAATAAGTGTTGTTCAGCTTCTGTTTCTATTTATATTTCCTTCTCTTTTCTTGGGGGGAAAAGTTCCTCGTTCCAGTGAGCTGTGTGGTGGTGAGTTAACCAAGCCTCAAAACCTTCCTGAAACGCCTTGAAAGGACACTCCCAAATACTAATACCCAAATTTTATAAAAATGCAGGATCTGTGCATGGACTCTCTTGAATCTTTTTTTTTTTAAGACAGATGAAAACGTCTTTTAAAATTTCATGACCAGAATGTTTTGCTTCAAGCCCAGTGTTTGCTAGAGAGCGAGGGACGATGGTGGGTCCCAGAGATGATGATCCCAGAGATCACACTGAGGATTTAGACCTACACGAAGTGTTTGCTTTCAGTCATTTAAAGTGACACCAGACTTTATTATAACTCTGTTTATTTATTAGGAATAGTAGGATTTATTCTTGTTTGTACCTCTGCTTTCTGTTTTCAATGACTTGGGCACAAGCCTGGGGTCACTCCTTTGGTTTCGGTCTCCAGCTGTACACAGATGTTAATGGGAGAAGGACCCATGAAGTAACTCAGGGCTCGGTGGACACCCCCCAAGGTGACAGCTCGCCCCATCATCCAGAGAAACCAAAATGATGAAGAACTGCATGCTTGGCTGGAAAGCTGAGACCAGGAGTCAAGTGGTTCCTGAAATAAACCCACCAGGCTCTGGATTAGCCCTGAAACCACCGGAGTCGAAGATGGGTGGAAAGATAGAATTTCTGTATCCTGGGAAATTATGATATTTTTATTTGTTTGGGGTTTTTTTAAGATAAAAGAGGAATTCTCAGAACTTTTTGCAAAAAAAACCCTCTGAACCACTTTGGAAAATGTTGAAACCGAGAATCTCTGACCTCGAGTCCTGAACAAAGCCTGTGCTAAGAGAAAGCCCGAGTGTGCCAGCGAGGCAGCAGGGAGCCAAAGCCCCGGGTCTGCCTCCAGCTTTCTGCCAGGAAGATGCAACGGCAAAGGGATGGAGCAGATGGCGGAAGGAGGAACAAAAGCGGAGCCCCACAGAGAAACCTTTGGGCACGTGTGAGAAAGACACAGAGGGGGTTTTGTAGGAGAAGAGAGGTGTGTTTTCTGCAGGAGTGACCCAGACGGAGAAGAAGCTGATCAGCCAGGCAAGGGGGACATTCAGCCCTGGTGGAAACTTCATCAGGAGAGAGAGAGAGAGAATCCTTCCCATTAAACCATCGTTGTCAGCTCAATCCGTAGGTGCCCTTCAGCCACGCTCACGCAGAGCAGGCAAATATCTGTATCATTAATCCTCACACCCCTCACGTGGGAAATCAGTCCCTGGAAACATTACGGGTCTCTTGAATGTGTGTTGGGAACTGCTCCAGTCTGTAACGCTGGGGACAGCCGAAGGACCTGCATGAGGCACTGGGGAATACTGGGGACCCAACAGACAGGACTGTCCCCCCCAAAGGGGAAATCTGAGATGATGCAAGTGTATTTATGAGAGGATGGGTAGAAACATGGGTAGCAAATGGAGCTGGCTGAGGAGAGAGATCAGGCTATTTCCCACATGGAAAAGGCTATGGGGGTATGGGCTGGAGTGAATGAAGCTGTTCAACTCAGGAAAGCATCAAGCAAGCGGCATCAGGAGCCCACACCAGCACGATGCTTTCTCCTGATGCCCGTCGCACACAGCTTCTTGTGGGCAGCGGGCTGAGATCATGGGCCAGAAACATCTTTCTCCCCTCCCCTCCCCTTCCCTCCCCTCCTCTCCCCTCCTCACCTCTCCTCTCCTCTCCTCTCCTCTCCATAGACCAATATCTACAAAGAGAAGGTCAAGTGGGGATGAGGGAATGACGCAGGAGAGATCATTTCAAGCTAGCATCCTGCACAAGCACAGCAGCTTTTACCAGGCTGGGACATTAAACTCCACCTGATGTGCCCCTCGTTGGCACCCAGGGGTGCTACGGCAGCAGCAGGGCACATAGCCCTGGGGACAGCACTGCTGGGGTGGGCATGGTGGGCCAGCGTGCGAGACGGCTGGGAGCAAGGGACCTGCTGCTTATCACGTAGGCAGCTGGAGGGTAGGCTTGTGCACTCCCCTGGGACTCCTTCAGCTCAGTATTTCAGGCAGGATTTAGCTCTTGCTGCACGCGAGCAAGTGAGCAAATCCCAGGCAATGCTCAGCACAGCGTCACAGCACAAAATGATACAAGCAGAGCTAGAAGCCCCACGCAATGCTAGCACAACTGATGAGGACAAGCATTGAAAACAAAAAAATAATGCTGAAAAAACAACGCCATTGTTGGGGCCACGTCTGTCAGAGACGCTTGCTGCTCTCGTCATGTTTCCACCGACTCCCTGGAGACCTCGGGGCGAAGAAGAAATACCAGTAAACGAGACGCAAGCGTTCACAAACCAGGAGTGTCTCATGTTTTTATAGCACCACTTCTGACTGCAGAGGAATGCCTTTGAAACCAAAACCTCCGGAAAAGGCAGCTCTTGGGAAATTGTGTTGATATTATGGTTTTGAACTTGAGCGTTGATGCTAACTGGTGCCCCGCTGAGCAGCTGCAGCACCAGCCGGTCTAGGGAAGGGATCATCACTCTGTACTCGGCACTGATGAGGCCGCACTTTGAATCCTGTGTCCAGTTCTGGGCCCTGCACTTCAAGAGAGATGTTGAGGTGTTGGAGTGAGTCCAGAGGAGGGTGACCAAGCTGGTGAAGGGTCTGGAGGGTCTGACCTACGAGGAACAGCTGAGGGAGCTGGGGGTGTTTAGCCTGGAGAAGAGGAGGCTCAGAGGTGACCTTAGTGCAGTCTACAACTACTTGAAGGGAGGTTGTAGGGCAGTGGGAGTCGGCCTCTTCTCCCAGGCAACTAGAGATAGGACAAGAGGACACAGCCTCAAGCTTGGCCAGGGGAGGTTCAGGTTGGACATTAGGAAGCATTTCTTCTCAGCAAGGGTCATTAGCCATTGGAAGGGGCTGCCCAGGGAGGTGGTGGAGTCACCATCTCTGGAGGGGTTTAAGAAAAGCCTGGACATGGCACTTAGTGCCCTGGTCTAGTTGACAAGGTGGTGTCAGGGCAATGGTTGGACTCGATGATCCCAGAGGGCTCTTCCAACCTCATTGATTCTGTGATTCTGTGATTCTGTCTCTGGCACAGGGTGCAACAGCAATATTGTGGCTGGAGGCAACACCGCACAGGAGCCGATCATGGGGTGGGTGTGATGAGCGGCAGAAGAGGTTCCCAGACCAGCTTCCTAAGGGGCTCTGGAGCAGGGTGACGTGACCTCTTCTCCCGTTGCCTGGGAGAAGAGGCCAACATGTGAATTTCAGTGACATTTCTTGGAAAAATCCATTTCTGGACAGAACAAGCAATTATTGCCAAATAACAGCAAGACCTCAGGCCTCTGAGGCAAACAACATCTTGGAAAAACAAGCCCTGATTGTGTTTTGAAAGAGCACCAGCCACAGATGACCAGGTCTCCTTGGACTGGACCCAGGTCCACCAAGCCTTTGGTGTCCCATGGCAAGGGCTACGGTGAGAGGTGCAGGGGTCCTGAAGACTAATGTTTGGGTTTGGGTCAGTAGAAAACACCTATTTAGGGTGCTTGTGGCCATGAGCAGAAGGACCAGAGGCACTGCTGCAGTGGCTCTTCAGGCCTTCTGGAAGGGAGGCCGCACATCAAGCTGCCGCCTGGCTGACCCCCTCCATGCCAGAAGATACACCCTGGCAGGGGTTTCCTAGGAGGCAGGGTTGGGGTTACCATCTGTCTATGTGCTCTGCTGTCCTGCTTTGGGGACTAAGCATCTACCGGGAGCCAGAAGCTGCTGGGACCACCCCAAATGGGCATTGCCTAGGCTGTGGTGGGGCTGCAGACCAGCCCCAGCCACTGAGGTTTGGGCACGGGTCCTCTCCGCTCAGTTGGGTCATATCATTTCTCTAGGGCACATGAGGAGTGGTGGTCCCGAAGCCATCCTTGATCACGATGGCAAAGGCACTCACAGCCCCATGGCTTCCTGGTTGCTTAACTGCTTTGGATATTTTCTCATGCTTCTGCTCTATCAAGGATGCCAAGTCAGGAGGAAGGTGGGGTTTGAGTTTTCCTGACACACAGACACCAACAAGGAGATGTTAGGAGATGACTCTGGTTGCTCACCTTGGCTGGTTTGTTTGTGCCTTGCTAACCGAAACAACAAGCAGAGCCACACTGAAAACTCTGCTGTTAAACATAACAGTCCTGAGGGCACCAACAAACCTTAATGGCCCTGAGCAGCCTCACCTGGGGCCTCCACCCACACCCATGGGCCCAGGAGAGCTATTTAAACTTGACCCTGGCCCTGAGCAGCCTCACCTGGGGCCTCCACCCACACCCATGGGCCCAGGAGAGCTATTTAAACCTGGCCCCAGGCTTTCCCTCCCTCTCTGAGCTGTGCTGGAGGAGTGCTGGTCTCCAGCTCAGCCCTAGCTTGTGCCTGGCTGTGGAGCCCCTTGACCTGGACCTCAATCTGCAGGCTGACCTCCTGGATTGACCTTGTCTCTGCATTGTCACTGTGGACCTGCCTGATGCTCCTGACCCATGGACTGACTTCCCAGCTTGACCACGGACCTGCCTCATCACCATGGTATTGCCTCATGGTTTGGACTCTTGGTTGGTCCTGGCCACCATCTCTGTGTCTGTCCTGCTTGCCTTGCTGGGGTGATGTGGGACTAGGTCCTGGCTGGCCCCTGCCCTGATGGCCGTGTGATCCACCTTGGCTCTTGGCTCACCTCCCTGAAGGGACCAGCGCTGCTTTTGCTGCTCCATGATGACCCAGAGCAAGTGGGTGGTTGCAAAGCTTCAGCTGCACATGGCCGTTACTGCACGTGTGTGTCCTCTGGGTGCATAAAGCAAGAAGAAACATCTGAAAAACATGAGGTAGGTTTATGCACGGAGTATGTTCCTTCTTGAAAGTGCTTCATGCTTTCGTAAAGACAAAAAGTGTTTTGTTGAGTGAAATGAGGTTTTTGTCCGGAGTAAGGCAAGAAAAAAACTGCAACCAGCCACACCTCCTTTCTCATTAACTTCCCAGCTACATCCCAGCTCTCCCTCCTTGGCTAGATGCTTACCCATTAGGATGATTAGGTGGGTGGAAGTAGCAGCTTGCAGCCATTACCCAAGGAAATCTATTTGGGGATATTACAAACACTGTTGTTTTTCAGCCACATGCTAAAATGCTTTGATTTCTGGACAGCTGAAGTCCTTTTTTTGCTGCAGAATAAATAGGATATGGCTTATCATCTTCATTGACCCTGCTATGGCAGGGGCGTCTTCTCTCATAAGAGGTGAGGGTTGGCCTCTTATGGAGCATCTAGACTTTTATCCCTGCGAAACTCCCCAGCTTGGTTGGTCTTGAGCTTCATTATGTCATTTTTGACTTACTAGAAGATGAAAATAACAAAGTGATAAATGCCCCTGAGGAGAGAAGAAGCCACCATACTCCCACCTTCATAATGCCACATCCAGTCTAGGCTCATGGGGCTAACACGAAGATGAAGATTGTCCTTGGGACCTCCCAGGAACATCTCTCCCATGTTATCCTTGTGGTCAAAGAAGTTGTCGGACACCAGGAATAATGTGTGTTTGTGTCTGTGCAGGGAGAGGTACCTCTTGCAAGGCTTTCCTGCCTGTCAGTGCCTCCGAGATGGCTCTGTGCATGCCACGAAAGCAGCTCTGTCTTCCTCAGGCTTTGCCCAAGAGGTTGGAGAGCGTTAATGCGGCACTGGAAACCTCCTGTTCTTGTCAAACCCCCAGTGATTAGTGTTCCCAGATTAATAGATACAGCCCTACTTAAAGCCAGATCAATAGTTTTCACTCACTTTTTTGGTCCTGTTCCCTGGAGCTGAGCCATTAAGTGATCACTCCTGGAGATATATTGCACAAGGTGCAGTTCTGTATGGAAATGAGCTTCCCGAGGAGAGCAAATGCTCGGATAATAGCTCAGGCCTTTGACCATGCCTTTATGGCTGGTGACTGCCTGATCAGGGGTCTGTATTATTTCAGGGCTGTGAATAATTACTAACCTCGTTCAGCAACTGATGGAAGCAGGAAAGTTTCTTTCTGGGGACTCAACCAAGTGCTAGTGAATAAAGGAATGTGTGTCGCTTGCTGTTCATAAACACAGGGAGTTTAATCATCCTGCCCAGAGATAAACCTGGTGGGATCAGGGGTGTTCTGCTGTTGTCTTCTCAGCAAGGGTCATTAGACATTGGAAGGGGCTGCCCAGGGAGGTGCTGGAGTCACCATCTCTGGAGGGGTTTAAGAAAAGACTGGACATGGCACTTAGTGCCCTGGTCTAGTTGCCATGGTGGTGTCAGGGCAATGGTTGGACTCGATGATCCCTGAGGGCTCTTCCAACCTCATTGATTCTGTGATTCTGTCCATCCCCTCGCGTCCATTTTAGGCTTAGATTTGTCTCCCTGGACCTGCTTTGCCCAGACACCAGCTCACTGCAGCAGCCCTGCAAGCAAACCCAGAGCACAGGAGATGTTTGGCTTTTCCTGCAGTTTGGTGATAAACTGTTGGGGCACGTGGCATCCTGTGCATCTCCAATTCAAAGCTTAAATACCCATCGCACAAGCACTTCTGGGTAGCAAAGAGGTTTCTGGTTCTCTCTGGGCAGGAATGATGCCAGTTAGAGACTGTTGTCATGGGGTAATGGGTCCCCTATGGATGCATCAGCACCGAGGCGAAGCTGAGACGCTTATTTTCCAAGCAGGAGATGCTCATCTTGTGACAGAGCTTCTTGTCTAATGACACTAAATGATTGATGCTGCAGACGCAATCATTTGCTTCATTGGGCATGGTGGGAGCTGCGGTGATACATGCTAAAACCCATCACTGAACTGCTCCGTCCTCGTTGTCTCCCTCACGCTACAGGACCCTTGTCTTGAACAGACATCAGCCCGTCTATAAAACAGCTCCTCGCCCAAAATGCACCTTGACTCAGTATCAAGAGGGTCCCTGACTGACTAAGCTTTATTTTATCCTTTAAAATGTTTTTCTGTCTGCTTCTCTTCTTGCAGGGTGTGACAATGTGTCCCTGGGAAGATATTGTGCTCAAAGCAACACGGTGGGAACTCTGAAACGATGGGTTTGTGTGGGGGACTGTTCCTTGTGCAGAGGCGTTGCATGAAACAATAATAATCTTATAGAATCCCTGAGGTAGGAAAAGACCTGCCCTGGGGGAGCAAAAAGCCCCCAAAATAAACAATTTCTGCTATGGAAATCACAGAATCAATCAGGTTGGAAGAGCCCTCTGGGATCATCGAGTCCAACCATTGCCCTGACACCACCATGGCAACTAGACCAGGGCACTAAGTGCCATGTCCAGGCTTTTCTTAAACCCCTCCAGAGATGGTGACTCCAGCACCTCCCTGGGCAGCCCCTTCCAATGGCTAATGACCCTTTCTGAGAAGAAATGCTTCCTAATGTCCCCCTTGAACCTCCCCAGATGTTGACAGACCTCTTTTTCCTGGGTCTGGCTGTGATGTTCTCTCTCTCTCTCTCTTTTTTTTTTTTTTTTGAGTATGTAAAATTTAAATCTGAGTAGATTTGCACACAGAAGGGTTGAAATTGGCTGATGGATTTGCTGATGGCAGAAGAGCTCCTGGTACTTTGTCTGCTCGAGCACTGGGAGCACTGGGCAGGGGGGCACAGAGGGCTGGGACAGCCCTGTGAAAAACCCTTGGGATCCAGCGCATTTCCCCCGAGTGTTTCTGGAATTGCCTTTTATTATTTCCAGTAAGCACAAATTATATATTTAATGCAACACCAGGCACTGCGCTCCCATCCTACGAGCTAAACAGGGAAGCTTCCCCTGATAACGCGGAGGGGAGACGCGCTGCGGTTCTTATGCAACGAGCCAAACTTTTTTGCATTGCTGTTTAAAGTGATCAACGAGCCTGGCACATCCTTGTAATTAGATTTTGTTGCTGATATCCAGCTCATACTAAATTAGACTGATCTCTTGCTCTCGGAAGCAGAAGCGAGTTACCTGCCGCTGACACGCTCTGAGCGCAGCAGCAACCAACAGCTCCCAGAACATTCATAGAATCACAGAATGGTTTGGGTTGGAAGGGACCTTGAAGATCATCTAGTTCCAACCCCCTGCCACAGGCAGGGACACCTTCCACCAGACCAGGTTGCTCCAAGCCCCATCCAACCTGGCCTTGAACACTGCCACGGAGGGGGCAGCCACAGCTTCTCTGGGCAACCTGGGCCAGGGTTTCACCACCCTCAAAGCAAAGAATTTCTTCCTAATATCTCATCTCAATCTCCCCTCTTTCAGTTTAAAACCATTCCCTCTCATCCTGTCACTCCATGCCCTTGTAAAAAGCCCCTCTCCAGCTTTCCTGTAGCCCCTTCAGGCACTGGAAGGTACTAGAAGGTCTCCCCGGAGCCTTCTCTCCTCCAGGCTGAACAGCCCCAACTCTCAGTTGTCTCCATAGCAGGGGGGCTCCAGCTCTCTGAGCACCATTGACCTTGTGGTGCTCGGTTTGATGGAGTGATTCCCTGCAGGGAGGCACCTCTCTGAGATATTGCAGAGTTTCTCCTTCCCCTGAAAACTCCCCGATTTACATTTCACTGTGGTTCAGAGGGAAGTGCCAAGTACTCTGGGGAAGTTGCCAGTGGACTTGGCCAGAGGCAGCACGACACAATGTCCTTCCCCTCCAGCTGTCTCAGCTGGGATCAAGCCCCCGGTGTCCAGGGCTCAGGAAATTGCATTTTTGCTGTGGCTGCAGGTGCAGCATCTTGGAAAGGTGGGTTAGTGGCAGGTCAGTGACAAGGAGGTTAACGGATTGCTGAGTGATCTTGGCACTGGGTTATCCTGAGAGTATCAAGTTTTCTCTCTCCCTGCTTTGGGGCTTAGTCCTGCCCCAGTGGGTGGGTGATGTGATGTTGTCCTCTGTGAGGTTATTGCTGTCCGATTGCTCTTTTTGGTCTCTCTCTCTGCTCTAGCCACCCCTTTACATCAGGCTCCAAGAAACTGGGAACTCCAGGGAACAAGAAACTGCCAGAGACAGGAGGAGCTGCGGCAGAGATGGGGAAGGCACAAGAGAAATAGTCTTCCAGGATGGAGCTCAGGGTGGCAGGTGGGAAGGACCCACCATGGAGCGTGGGCTCATAGTCTCATAGCTGCTGCAGCTCTTTCAAGCACTGATGCTATGGAAGGTGCTAGCAGGGAGAAGTATTTTATACACTTGGATGATGCCAAGGGACCAGGACAGGGGAGAGCCTTTTCTCCTGGCTCAATTAGATGATTCTGGTCACAGAAAACCAATTCATTTCAGGACATGCTACGTGGATGCTCTTGCTCCGCAGAGAACGTGCCCACCCTTCCGCATCAAACTGGGAGAGGAGGGTCTCCTGCACCAGAGGGCCCTGACCTCTCTGCTTGAACATGTCAGTCTCCAGGACATCTGCAGAGATACGTGGAGTTTGCCCAGATCTCTTGTCCTGAATTTCTCTCTTGTGGCCAGACGTCCCCAGAGGAGCTGGCACCCTCCCTCACCCAGCTCTGTCTGCACAACGGGAAGAACACCGTTATTTAGCAGAACACAGGCAGGAGGGGAGGGCACCGCACATGGTGGCATTTCCCAGTCCAGAAACTGAGGGTTTGGATGAACAGCAGAGGCAGGTAAGGGGACGGGAGGTGTGGAAAGGCTCCGGGAGCAGAGCCAGGCTGGCCAAGGGCTCTGCATCACTCCCCGGCAGCGCAGCGGTGCTGGGGGGAGCTGTAAATGCCACCCGCGCGATCCGCAGTCCCTGATTTATGGACCTCGCCTCCCTCCTTCCGAGCCACTTCCCTTTCTGCTCACGAAGGGCAGTGTCAGGGTCCCACCGGCGCCTCTCCGAAGCACCCCCAGGCTGCGTCCCGCCTGCCCCTCGCTGCCGTGGGGGTCCCGAGCCGCAGCTCCAGCTCCGTGCTGCGTCCAGATGCATCGTCCGGCCCCGGGGATTAAGCAGCATCACTGCAGCAGGTACCCAGACCGACCCCTCGCCCCCCAGCCTTGGGCACGCTGACCACCCCCCGCCTCATCCCCAGGGAGGACAAGCCCTAATTACTGCTTGTATCAAATAATTTATTACTTATCACGCTAGTAGCACCCTAAAAGGCACGAGCAGCACCTTGGGGCTCTGCTCTGGACCCAAAGCCCATGGGGGTTGCACCGCAAAGCTCTGTTATACCCAGAGACCTTCTCAGGTGGGTTTATTCAATGAGGCTGAACGGTGTCTGCTCCGGGGCATTTCATCTGTCCCTGGCTAACAGCGACCGTCCTGGGCTCGCTCTTGCTTTCGGGGCTGCCGGGGAGGGTGGCAGGGCTCTGCCAGCGCTGAGGGCGACGCGGCAGCGAGCTGCAGTGCAGATAACGGCGGTACCCGCGAGCTGGCGCAGAGGACGCTGCCCTGGATTTCCTACAGGCCAGCAAGAGATGGACTTTCCCCCCCCCCCTCCTTTTTTTTTTATATGCAGTCTGCAAGTCAGGTCTTGATAAATACCAGGCAAGTGACAGTGGCTGTGATTCAGCTTACAGAGAGCGAAGGTTTCCAACTACTGCAGGGACACACCTGCTCTGCGGGGAGCTGCCCCAGTCCCCATGCGATGCCAGCAGCCTCCCAGGGCAGATGCCATTCATACACCCTGGTGGCAGCAGCTCAGGGGGAGGAGGGAGCCGGAGCTGGTGGAACATCAGGATGAGGGTGGGTATTCCCAGGACTGCAGCCCCATTTGCCCCAGAGAAGTGCTGCTCCCTTCCCAGGCACGTGGGAAGAGACAGACACACATGGTCTTGCCCACCAGCGTGACAGCTCTGAGATACATCATCAGAGGGGAGATTTAGATGGATATCAGGAAGAAATTCTTTGCTGTGAGGGTGGTGAGACCCTGGCCCAGGTTGCCCAGAGCAGCTGTGGCTGCCCCCTCCCTGGCAGTGTTCAAGGCCAGGTTGGATGGGGCTTGGAGCAACCTGGTCTGGTGGGAGGTGTCCCTGCCTGTAGCAGGGGGGTTGGGACTAGATGGTCTCTAAGGTCCTTCCCAACCCAAACCAGTCTGTGATTCTGTGATCATGTGAGGAGAATTCACAAGCAAACCTGTGAACCAGCCCAAGATCAGGCTGCTTTAAACACAGCACCTGCACTTTGTCCTGCTCCAGCTGGCTGAGGAAGGAGACCACCTCTTCGGGTTTCCCATCCAGTTAAACCCCCCTGGACTAGTGCAGCAGGTCTGAGCGGGCAGACACCAGGTGGCATTGGGGCAGGGCATGGACCGGGGGGTGCAGGAATGGGGGCAGATGGTGGATGACAGGCACACGCACCCGAGAGGTAACGTCACCACTCAGCTGCCTCGGGAGAGCTCCGGCACGTCCCCACAGGAGCATCACAGAATCAATGAGGTTGGAAGAGCCCTCTGGGATCATTGAGTCCAACCATTGCCCTGACACCACCATGGCAACTAGACCATGGCACTAAGTGCCACGTCCAGGCTTTTCTTAAACCCCTCCAGAGATGGGGACTCCACCACCTCCCTGGGCAGCCCCTTCCAATGGCTAATGACCCTTGCTGAGAAGAAATGCTTCCTAATGTCCAACCTGAACCTCCTCTGGCGAAGCTTGAGGCTGTGTCCTCTTGTCCTGTCGCTAGTTGCCTGGGAGAAGAGGCCAACTCCCACTGGGCTACAACCTCCCTTCAGGTAGTTGTAGACTGCACCCTCAAGAGGCAGGCTGTGGTGGTGACCCTGTGGTGGCTTCTGCCCTCTCCATCCCAACCAGAGGTCCTCCATGTCACCTCCCGTCTGAAGCCCCATCCACAGGGCAGCACAGCCCAGGGGAACAGGGCTCCCCACAGAGCCCTGCGGCCAGACCCCGGGGTGTCCAAGTTGAGCAGGATGGGACAGAGCAGGGGGGTGGCCGCTGGCCCCACAGCCCTCCTGCTCTCGAGGCTGAGCGCAGCGAGCCATGGTGGCTTTGCTGGGCACTGCTGGAGGGAGGGGGGAGATGGTTTCCACCCCCCTGCAGAGCTGGCACAGAGCTCACCAGGACCTGAGACGTTGGGGTGGGGATGGGAGGGTATTTATTTATTTATTGCTTGCTTCCTCTCCACAAATCTAAAAATGAATCAGTTGAAACAAACAGCAGGAGCAGATCAAGGCCAGTGCAGGCTCCCGGTGCCTCTGGAGAGCAGGTTTGGATGCAAAGCAGCCTGACGGGGCTGGCATTTTGCTTCCAGCTCCTTTCCGCCCAGGATGCAAAGGTCACCGCATCTGCCTGCCCACCCCCTCCCCTGCCTGCTGGGATGAAAGCTGCCGGGCAGGCTTTGAGCTTCAAACAGCGCAAGCTGAAGCCTCAAGTGTCTCCTCTAGGATGTGAACCCCTCCAGGAGAAAGGGCTGCTGCAGGCACCCTGGTGCAGGAGATGGTGGCACCCCACAGCTGCCATCGGGTCCCCTGCAGCCCTCCCAGCACATGCCCTATGAAGGGGCTGCAGGACTGGGCCTTGCCCAGGCTGGAGAGGAGATGGCTTTGGGGGACCTGACAGCAGCTTTCCAGCCCCTGGGAGAAGAGCTCAAGAAGATGGAGCCAGGCTATCACAGCAGCACACGGCAGGAGGGCAAAAGACAACGGACACGGAAGGAACAAGAGTGGGAGACACGGGATATAAAAGGTGTTTTCACAGCGAGGACAGTCGGGCAGTGGAGCACGTCCCCAAGGGGGCTGTGCCACCTCCTTTCTAGGACCCAAATGGATCAAGCCTTAAGCAACCTGGTCAGACCTCACAGCTGACTGTCAGGGCCCTAAAGGCACTAATTGGCCTTAATGGCCCTGAGCATCCTCACCTGGGGCCTCCACCACACCCATGGTCCCAGGAGCCCATTTAAGCTCAGCTCAAGGCCATCACCCTTCCCTAGGCAGTGCTGTAGGGATACTGGTCTCTGGTTCACCTGCAGCCATGCCTGTCCTTGGCCACGGGTACTCCTGATCCAGACCTTGACCCATGGAGTGACTTCCCAGCTCAACCTTGGACCTGCCTCATCACCATGAGTTTGGCTGCTGGTCTGTTTGTATGATTCCAGCTGATATCCCCATGTCTGCCCTGCCTGGAGGTGATGGGACCAGGTCCCTGCCCTGCTGGCTGTGTCCTTGGGTGGATCTCCTGGGGGGTGGTCCAGAGGGTTTAGTGCCTGAGGCTTCTCCTTGCAGGAGGCAGGGCAGGTCCCTGGGGTGATGCAGCATCTGCTCCAGCTCCTGGAGCTGCCCCCAGAGCCACAAACGCAGGTGAGGAGAGGCACCAGGGTGGGCATCACATCTGCTATGCTGGTCTGGGTGGTGGAGGTCCTTTGGCAGCCAAGGGGAGCTCAGGGCAGGGCCAGCACTGCTGGGGAAGAGCCGGGTGCTGTGAGCCGCTCTGCACCACCCAGGGTCGGGGCTGGATTGCTCGCTCCCCCGCTGCCTGTGGCAATTAACACCCTGAGGAGGCAGCACACAGATATTAGTGCTTGATGGTGATTAATGGGTCTAATCGGATTCTACCAGCCAGTCACTTTTGTTTTTCACCGCGTCTTTCTGAGCCTGGCAAATGTAATAACCTCTGACATAAAGACCGTGTAACTTCAATATTTCAGTGCAAACCACCGTGACTCCGTGCCCTGGTGCTGCTCACCTCCCGCACTCGAGGGCTCGGTGTAACCAGGTGCTGCTCCCTCGTGCACGGCCGCATCGCAGCCATCCCTTTGGTGCGAGCAAGGGTTGTCCCTGAGGTCCGAGGACCAAAAGGCACATGTGAACCCAGGTCTACAAACCCATCCTTCTCCAAAACCTCCTCCTTCTGTAGAAGCTCTAAACATCCTCACTCCCTGCCCGAAGCGTGTGTTAATCTGATTTAACTGTACCCAGTAACGCTGAACACGCAGCCCTCGGTGGATGCCCAGCAGCTCTGGTTCCTCGCTGGAGGCTCTCACCCGCTGCACGCCAACCAGCTCATTTAATGCTTGGGGCTGCACATCGCTCCTGGCAAGAGCTGGGCTCCAGTAAACACCTCAGGAGCTGGAACCAGGGCTGGGGGGGGTGGTCTGTGCCTGCCCAGCCGCGCCGCACACTGAATCCCTCCTGCCCAAGCACCCCAGGGCTCTGCAGGTCACGTTGGTAAGTGGGAACTTGATGCTTGGAGCAGAAAGACCCCCCCTGGGTCAGCGTTTCTGCAGCAAAAGGCTGCCCAGAGCGGTGCCATCTCACTGCAGGCTGATGCCCACCTATTCCCCAGCGACCCCTTAGTCCTCCTGCCGCCACCTTCCATTCCTGTTGCAGTCTGGTTTTTGCGTTCTTTGTCCCCAAGTGCATTAGCTGGCTCCTCCGGAGCTATTCCAGAGGAATGTGGACACATCAGCCCCAAAACTGACTTTCCCAGGCTCCTGCAGGCAATGTCCCCCCCCACTCCATGGCAGCTTGCTGCAGAAGGGGTTAACAGAAACCACATTTCAAAGCTGTCCTTGTCCTCCCCAAAATGCCACCCAGCTCAGACACAGCCTAATTGATTCCTTCCCCAGCCCCGCTTTGTTCCTTGCTGATGAGCCTTATTAATTGCATCCCACCCTCCCTGGTGGGGTAACCCCGTGGGGATGGCTGTGCTCTTCCCTCCACAGCACAGCTCATGAATCTTCTCAGAGGAGGAATGGCAAAGCCCTGGAGAACCATGAGACCAAATGAGCTTCAAAGCCAAGTTCAGGGTGTTTAACAAAACCTCCCACAGCCTTGGCGTACCCTTAAGGCAGCGGGGTCAGCCTGGGGTGGGGACGCAGGCTCTGTGTGTGCAGAGGGGGCTTTAAAGCAGCTGAGAGATGGGGGGTGTGGGGAGCCCCGGTCCCCATCACGCTGTGGAGAGGGAGCTTATCTCTGCCTGGGCCCATCTCTTTTCCTTTCGGCTTTGGGAGCTGCACACCCAGCTGGCCTGGAGCAGAGCCGTGCTGGGACCCTCTGCGTGTCCAGGCTGACACGTTTGAGACCCCTACATCTCTGAAAGTTTATCTGTCCTCGTGGCACCTCACCAAAACGAAGTGTTTTGAGTCCAGAGGAGGAGACGACCAAGCTGGTGAAGGGTCTGGAGGGTCTGACCTATGAGGAACAGCGTGAGGGAGTTGGGGGTGTTTTAGTCCTGGAGAACAGGAGGCTCAGAGGTGACCTTAGTGCAGTCTACAAACTACCTGAAGGGAGGTTATAGCGCAGTGGGAGTCGGCCTCTTCTCCCGGGCAACCAGCGATAGGACAAGAGGACACAGCCTCAAGCTTCGCCAGGGGAGGTTCAGGTTGGACATTAGGAAGCATTTCTTCTCAGCAAGGGTCATTAGCCATTGGAAGGGGCTGCCCAGGGAGGTGCTGGAGTCACCATCCCTGGAGGGGTTTAGGACAAGACTGGCCATGGCACTTAGTGCCCTGGTCTAGTTGCCATGGTGGTGTCAGGGCAATGGTTGGACTCGATGACCCCAGAGGGCTCTTCCAACCTGGTTGATTGATTGATTCTGTGTGGCAGCACCTCGCTTCGGTGAGATCTCACAAACCGACTTTTTCTTCTCGCTTTTAAAGCGGCTCTTCAAGCCGAACTCTCTCTGCTGTAGATAAGGAAACCATAAATCAGCTTTTCCTTCGCAGGGAAGCCAGCCCTCCCTCCAGCCGAAATCCTCACCAGGCTGCAAGAAAGCTGCAGCCCCCCCGCCCCAGCAGCCTCCTCCTGCTCTGCTGCTTCACCCCAGGTTTGCTTGTCTGGACGTAGCCAAGCGTATTTACCCCCGGGGAAAGGGGACGAGAAGCACCCTGTGCCCTGGCACTGCCTGGAGTGGGGGGCTCTGCTTTGGTCCTCGGTGGTGGGTTTTCTGCGGTGGGGGGGGCACACAGCAAACGCAGACCTTGGGAGCAGGCTCAAAGTGGGTTTAATTAGTGAGCGAGCAATGTTGTTCCCTAATTAAGTGCTGCTCCTGGAAGCAGCCAAGCAATGGTAGGAGAGGGTTTGATTTGTTTCGGAGGGATGGGGAGGGCTGGGCTCACAGTGTCCTGTCTGGTCCTGCCACGGGGACCTGACCTGACGTCCCCTTCCCCGGGCTGCGGGGCAGAAATTGCCGGACAGGTGAGTGGGGTTATCCTGCCGCTGTCCTGGGATATGTGAAATTAGGGGTCTTGTTTTAAACGCTGCCCCGAGCATCCTCCCGCTGCGAACGGACCCACGGGGAGGAAACCACCACCCGCCGTCCTGTGGCCTCCGCAGCCCGGCTGGGAGCCGAGGGGTGCAAGGGGAGCTCCTCAGGCAGGGCTCACCTCTGCCGGCCCCTCGGCCACAGCTCGCCCCGCGCTGGCCCAGCTCCCAGGGTGGAGCTGCAGCCAAGAGCGGGGCTCTGCTGCCCCAAGCGCTGCGCGGCCCGAACGGCCACCGGCAGCCGGGAGCCATGAGCTTGGGGCAGGCGAAGGAGCCGGGAGGGAAGATCTGGCTTAGAACCATCGACTGGCTTAGGCTGGAAGTGACCTTGGGCTGGAAGGGACCTTGAGGACCACCTCATCCCACCCCCCTGCCATGGCTCCCCCTTGCCCTGGGCCAGCTGGAGACGTGGGGGGGAAGCCGGTCACCTCCTCTTCCTCACCCCAGGGCTCCCAGCAGATGCATCTGCTCCTCGTGAGCACAGAGACCTGACCTGGGCGAAGGTGGTGGTGTCCCCCCCAGGAACAGACCCCCCCTCCAAAGCAAGGGTGTCACCCCTTCCTCCAGCAGCACAAAACCGCAGCCCCCGGGCTCCGTCCGCACTGGGATGGGCTGGGGGATGCGCAGCCCCGTGGCTGGTGCGTTTGCTCAGGGCACATTTGGCCCCGTGTCCCCTCCCGCAAGGCGAGGGGTGCTGGCCCTGCCGCTGTGCCTGTCTGCAGGGGCCTCACCCTCCGTGGCAGCTCCCCGGGCCCGGGCACCCCGCGTTTCGGTGCGCAGGGGGTGCAGCTGCGCCCGTGTCCCTGCCCTCGCGCCCGGCCGTTGTCCCTTTTGCAGGTTCCTTCCCCAAACGTCAGCCCCGGTGATCCGGAGCCCCCGGCACAGCGGGAGGCACCAGCAGAGACAGAGATTAACGGAACCACTGGAAAAATTCGATTCACCAGTGCAATGAGTTGCAAGGTCTCTGCGCCGTGCAGGGACCCTCGGGGACAGGAATGTGCCCTCCCAGGTGGCCGTGGGGAAGCAAACGCCCCACTGTGTGTTTTGAGCCCTCTGATCCTCTCCAGCTCAGGGTTTGTCCCCCCCCTTTACCATCTTGCTGGTGCTTGAGATAGATCCGAGCTGCAACGGGGCTATTCTTGCTGAGAGCCCTCACGTCCTTCCTGTCGCCAGCAGGGGTTTTGTCACCAAAAATCTCACCCAGTTTGGTTGCCCCCAGCCACGTCTCTCCAACCCACCCACGATGGGGTTAGGGCACAGCAGACCCCCTACGCGGCAGTTTGAGGTCCCTGTTTTCCTCAAACCGAAGCCACACCCGGGGGTCACCCCCCACCCCTGCGGTGCCATGGGGACACCCCAGAGAAAGGTGCTTTGGGAAGCGGGATGGTTAAACGCTGCCTCCTTGGTAGGGTGTTGGGAACCAGTTATCCCGCTGCAGGGCCCCTCTTCTGCTTCCCGCAGCGCCAGTTAACGCTCGGGTCTCCTTGGTGATGGATTTAGGGGATTAGAGGGTTCAGGTGAACCCGCAGCGATCGGTTACTGCGGGGCACGCGGTGGGAAGGGTCCCCGCTGCTGCCACGTGCCCAGGAGGGCACACGCAGCGGCCGAAGGCAGGAGGGTGAAGGGTCCATCCCACAGAATCACAGAATCACACAGAATCACAGAATCAACCAGGTTGGAAGAGACCTCAGGGATCATCAAGTCCAACCATTGCCCTGACACCACCATGGCAACTAGACCAGGGCACTAAGTGCCATGTCCAGGCTTTTCTTAAACACCTCCAGAGATGGTGACTCCACCACCTCCCTGGGCAGCCCCTTCCAATGGCTAATGACCCTTGCTGAGAAGAAATGCTTCCTAATGTCCAACCTGAACCTCCCCTGGTGAAGCTTGAGGCTGTGTCCTCTTGTCCTATCGCTGGTTGCCTGGGAGAAGAGGCCGACTCCCACTGCGCTACAACCTCCCTTCAGGTAGGTGTAGACTGCATCCCGATGCTGTGGTCATGGGTGCTGGCGATGCTCAGGTCACTGCAAAGCATGGGGCTGCCCTTCCCCACCTCTCCCACCCCGACGTGCCCCTGCGGAGGGCAGGGACCCACGGGATGCCCTCGCGGGGCTGCCAAAGCCACCAGCGAGCTGGGGGTGCCCCGTCCCTCCCTCCCCACCGCACGGGCTGGGTGAGGTCGGTGTCCCCAGCACGTCCCGTGTCGGAGATGCTGCTCCCAGCCAGGCCAAGCACCGGCGTCCTGGCGCTGCCCCGGGCTCTCCCGTCCCCCCCCGCTGTTTCCCACCTCTTATTTAACCATTCGTCTTGTTTAAGCACCACTTGAGCGCTGCGGGGCTGCCGATAGCTCGGAGCAAAGCAACAAAAGAGCCTCCTCCTCCCCTCCCTCACTTTCCCCCGGGCCTGGATTACCCCAAATAAACACTCACTTCGGGTAATTGTTAACTTTAACGGCTCGGTCCTGGCTCGGGCTGCACGATAGGGCACCGCGGGGAGGCTCGAGGGGTTGATAGTCCTCGGGATAAGGAGATAAGGGCTGGGTTTGAAGGGCAGCGCTCGCGGCTGCTGTCACGGCACGGGTGGCCGTCCCCACCGCGGTGGGACACACGCACCCCGCTGTCACCCTCCCCAACATCTCCCCAACTGCCTTCCACACTCCCTTCCCAGCCCTCGTGTTTCCCAGGCGAGCGGGGTTGAGGGTGGCACCAGGGGAGCTGGTCCCCCATCCCCCTGTCCCCCTTGTCCCCCCATCCCTCTTGTCCCCCCTTCCCCCCACTGCCAGGCATCGTCCCAGCCCTGGGCTGCCCTCGGGGGCTTTGCCGCAGCTGCTGGCCCATGGCACAAGCCTTGGCCACGCTGCAGACACCTCACCAACCCACCCAGCAGCTCTTTCTCTCTTCACTGTGTTTTCCCGAGTCAATGGGTAACTTTACAGCCGGGCCATGAACGCCTCCAACGGGCTGACCTTGGGGAGCAGCTATCATCTGCCGCGGGGGAGATGTGCCGGGGGAGTCACCCGGGGAGGGGAGGGACCATAAAGTTCAAAAATAAAACCATCCTGAAAGTCACGGCCGTGCTCAGCCAGGCTGGGGGTGCAGGGGGGGTGTCCACGGCGTCTTCTCCAGTGCCCCAGGGAAGCTGGGTTTGCTCTTCTCCCATCCCATCCCACCAGACCCTGGGCACACCTCGCTGTCCTTAGCGGTGGGACCTTCCAGCCTTCCCCTCCGAAATCACCCCAGGAGGGCAGAAGGAGACCAGAGCCTCCCCCACCGAGCTGCCCATCTCCCCCAAGCCCACCAGACCCTCCTGCCATGGTGACTCCCACTGCTCTCCAGGTGCTAGACACGGCATGGTGGCATCAGCGGTGCCAAGCAAAAAAGCCGAGAGGACCCTTGGGTGCCTTCTCCTGGCCATGCCATGCGAGTCCCTCCTCCAGGCTTTCACCTCCGGTTTTACCCCCCGCCCTCCGCCTCCTCCTTCCCTCCCTGTCCTTGACCAGCCGCGATCTTGGCATTCCTGGAGCTTTAACAGCCCCGTAACTGCGCAGGAACGGTCGATGCGATCGAACCCGGGTTTTACAGCGACGTTGCTTCATCACCGGGGCACAAAGAAGGCGCAGTTTGAGGGGGGGAGGCTGCAGGCAGTGAAAGTCTCGGGGCGGGTGGGGGGGCTCCTCAGGGTGAAGGGCTTTGGGCAGGGTGAGGGTCCTGCTCTGCTGAGGACCCTTTGGGGCATGAGCCTGAACCTCCAGCTCCACGTCGAGCTGCGTCCCAGATCCACCATCGTTTGGAGAAAGAGGATTGGATTTAATTGCCGCCTTCTCCTCTGTGTTTGAGGGACAGAGCTGACCCAAAGGGACCTGGGCAGCATCTTGCGGCTCTTCCTCGGGGATGCCCAACACAGAAC